>NC_062545.1:166909610-168150239 GCF_016906955.1 Phacochoerus africanus
CCACTGCCCCTTCTCACCCACAGCCCCCCCCAGTACAAGCTAAGGGTCTCTGGGTTCCCTGCAACATTCTGCTTGGAGCCCAGCTCACCCAGGAAGATTCAGCCGCTGAACAAGAAGACAGGTATGGATGAGAGTCAACCTGATGAGCTCCGCTCCTGAGAGTGGAGACAGGGCCCTGAGGAGCCTGGCTGTGCTACCTGCAGGGGAGGGAGCCCTGAACTGGGAGTTAGGAGACCCGGCTCCCCACCTTGGCTTTCCACCCCATGCCATGTGGGCTTTGGCACAATACATTCCTCCTGGGTCACGGCTTTGTCGCAAGAAGGTGGCTGAGGACTTGAGCCAGCCGGCCCCTGAGGGCCTTCCAGCGTGATGAGCTGAGATTTTGGATTTTCATGAGATGCTCCTGGGGAGCGCATGTGGCATGACTGTGGGAAGACATGGGGCACAGGGAGTAGTCAGGGGGTGAGGTGCACACGGCCTCCAAGGAGCAGACTCAGCACCACCTCCTCCAGGCAGCCTCCTTTCTCCAAGGCTCTCCAGTACTTCCTGCCTCCACCAGAAACACTGGGAAGGCTTCAGGCTTGGATGGAGACTGTGGGAAGGTTCTCTGATCCTCACTGTGCTCCTCCATCAAATGGAGGTGATGTATGTCTTGGAGGGCTGCTGACAGCTCCCAGAACACAGGAGATGCTGTGTGAAGAGGGGGTCTGGTTGTCATTACCTTCTGATGGGAGAATGTAGGTGAGGAGCTGAGTTCCTAGAGGTCAGGTGTCGGGTCTGACTGGTCCTTGGAGTCCCCTGGCCCAGGGACCATTGATTGAGAAGGGAGTGCCTCAGGGAACATGGCGTCAGGCACCTCTGGAGCCCTACCTCCCATCCCCTCGGCTTACCGGTATATTCCAGCTCCTGCTAGGGCACCTGGCTCTGTACAGGTGTAAAATGACAGCCCCTTGTCTTACAGCCCACTTAGCCCTTGCCTTCAGCCAAGTGAACAAGTGGATCATATTCCCTTTCCAGCCTGGGCTGCCTTCTACCCTTGAGGATCTCAGCACAAAGCAGCGCAGTTGCTCACTGCTTGACTAGAGCGTTAAGGTCCCTTAGGTTGGCTCTCTTTCCTCCCATGTTTCACTCATCCCAGTGCCTCATTTCTCACCTTGAGGGGCATCTAGGAGAGGGCATTGAGGAAGGTCCCTAGAGATCATAGTCATTGTGTGTGAGCTGTGGCCGGGCATAACCTCAGGCTGAAACCTCAGGCTGAATACAGCCCGCCAGGCTGGAGCCTCAAGATGGAGGCTGGCCATGCCCAGAGTCTCTGGCCAGATTCTCTCTGCTCCTCCTCTTACTGCTTGGCCAGCTTGGGCTGCATTGCCCTCCCTCGTGGATGGAGCAGCTGGATATGATCTGCACTTGCAGATTCCTAGTCCACTCAGATGTCATTCATCCCACTGGGTTCCCAAGGAAGTGCCAAAGCCAGGCCAGGCTGCTCTTCTTTCCTCCTTCTGTTGGCAGGTTTTATTTTTATTTATTTATTTATTTGGCCATGCCTGCAGCATGCAGGTGTTCCTGGACTGGGGGATCAAACCTGTGCCACAGCAGTGACCTCACCAGGGCCTTAACCCACTGCACCACCAGGGAACTCCGTTGGCAGGTTTTAGAGTGTCTTTCCTAGTTACTGATTTTTTTAAAAAAGGCCAGCTATTCTTTCCACCTTCAGCCCTCCCCCACTTTGAGTCCTCAGGGAAGGCCGCCAACTCAGGACAAGGGGTCCAGGAGGCTTCCTGCCCCCACCTCGGGACCCTGGATGGTTGGTTCCCTAGAGGGCCTTGCAGAGGCCCAGCTGTTAGGAGCATAGGCTTGGATTCCAATCATAGTTCCCTGGGCATGTTACTGAACCTCCCCAAGTTTCAATGTCCCATCAGTAAACTGAAAGAAGAGGAATGCTAACCCAGCCAAGGCCCTGCAAAGATTAAGTCAGATAACAGAGAAAAAGCCTGGTACATCGTGAGCTGGGCCTATTCGGTTTCTGTGTTCTGAATGGCTCCCTGCTTCTTCAGACCACAGCGTCAGGTTTGGGTAGACCTGGGTGAGGAATGGAGTGAGAGAGAGCCTGGAGTTTGGAACTAAAGAACCAGATCCCAGCTTGGCCTTCTGCTAACTGACTGTGGGACTTGGGCCCCAACAGAGGCCCCAGGAGACCACTTGTCCATGGGGAGGCTCCAGGGAGACGGCAGGGCCCATGTGCTGGTCCCAGTCCCCACTGACCTGGTCCCAGTCCCCACCCCAGTGAGCTTGGACACTAGGACAAGCAGGCACAGTGATCCCTGGGCAGCCGGCTCCCAGCATCCTGCCGCCAGCTCCCCAGGCCTCCCGTCTGCACGTCCTGCCCTGCCCAGCCCGCCAGGGTGGCTGAGGGCTTGGAGCCGATGGAATCAGCATGCCCTTCCCTCCTTTGTCTGCTGGTGCTTCCTTCCCTTCACAGCGAGCTTTCTTTTTTCTGGTTTATCAGGCCCTGGGGAAAGCCGGGGCCAGCCAGGCTCCCAGCCGAGCACCCCTGGGAAGCCGCCAGGCCAGAGCACAGCAGACGTCTCTGTCTCTGGGACAGGCCACTCAGCCATCCCCACCCTCCACCCGACTCTGGCAGCTCCCGCCTGGCACACAGGCCCTCTCCTAGCATGGCCCTAGCTTCCAAAGCCATCCTTTCAGAGGCTTGAAGACTGGTGGGTGCTTAAGATACACTGAGGCTCCCCTCCTTATCTTAGAAGGGAGGAAACTGAGGCCCAGAAGCAGGAAGTGCCAGGAGGGCCTGACTCCCAGCTTAGGGCTCCTGCCAGCACACAGCTGCCTGTCCTTTCCCTCAAGGCAACAAGCAAGTCAAGTGCATCCCAGCGCCATCTCTCACAGGCTGGGCAAATTAACTAATACCTGTGCCTCAGTTTATGAGTCTGTACAATGGGGATAGTGTTGCAGCCCCCACAGGCTGTTTTGAAGGTTAGAGGCGATGACGTGAATGATTGTCCCCTCTAGAGCAGGCATTCCCATAGGGCCATATTGCCCCCCAGGGGGCGAACAATGGTTCAGGGAGAAGGTATGAAAAAATCTTAAATTGTGGATATTTATTAGGTACTTAAGTAGATGTACAGTATATCTGGGATATGAGAATTTTATAGTGGGAAGGGATTAGGAAAAAGTGTCTATAAAGGCTCCTGGGAGGGTCGGGGGGTGATAATGAAAAAAAGGCTGAGAGGCACTAGCCTTGAGTTAGAGTTTAGTTAGTTCATCCCTCTGCTTGGCATCTTCCTCTCTCCTCTGGCTGGTTCTGCCCAGCACGGGCTTTATAGTAAGATCAGGAATCATGTTATGCTCATCTCCCCCAAAACTCCTGAGAATGAACAGTGGCATTACCCAAGTTTTGATATTGAAAACTGGGAGTTCCCTAGTGGCCTAGCGGGTTAAGGGTCCAGCATTGTCATTGCTGCAGCTCTGGTCACTGCTGTGTTACGGGTTCAGTCCCTGGCCTGGGAACTTCTTCATACTGTGGGCACAGCCAAAAAAACCCCACCTCACTCATTTGTTCATTCATTCATTCATCTGACATTGGCCCAAGGTCACAAAGCTAGACCTCAGAGCAGGGTGCAAGAGTGCAAGGTGGCAATGACCCTGGTTCCGGCTGTTAATGAACAGGGAAAATAGCAAGGCAACATGATAGGCTGGACTGAAAGGAGACCAAAGCTCTGTGGGCAGTCTAAGCATGGTGGCAAACTTGTCCAACTGAGAAGAGGGGGCATCTCTGATGAGCCTGCCCTTCAGGAGGGAGGGGAGGACACACACAGGCATCCACTGTCTCTCTGTGCCCAGTGCTTTCCATGCGTTAATCAGTCTCCTGCCACACCCTGTGGGGAGGGTGGTCTCTGCACCACCCCACCCCCCGCCCTTTATACAGTGGGGAAATAGGCCCAGAGCTGTCAAATGACTCAAGGTCACACAGCTGGTGGAGGGGACTGTGTTGGAACTCAGGCCTCCTGGGCTTCCTCCTTTCACACTGGGGTCCACAGATAGGCTTCAGGGGCTCCAGGAACTGCTGACACTGCAGGTGAAATCTTGACAGGTAGAAAACTTTTCTGGAACAAAGTCAACAACCTTCATTAGACTCCCAAAGAGGTCCATGTCCCAATTCTGGACCACTGTTGTCCCCAGAAGAGCCCTCGGAGGTCAGAGCCCTTCTTGTGATTGCCCTGGACACAGAGTCCCTTTGTGGGTGGCAGGGCAGGCACCATGGTGGGTCCAGAGAGGGAACTCAGGGTGGGGAGGGAACTGGGTCTCATGGGGGCTTTTTCTCTGCCCTTACATGCTCTGCCCATCTTGGTCACCCTCAGAAAGTTCTTCCTCACATCTGCCCCAAAGCTCTCTTGTAGAAGCTCAACCATATTTTCCTCTGCCCTCTGTGCCACCTAGAAGCAGAAAAGAGCGCCAGGGAGTAGGAAGAGCTCCAGGTTCCTGGGGGCTTATTATATTAGTAAAGATAACTAACCAAATAAAGGGGGCATATAAAACCAGACACACGAACGACTCCTTCTAGGTCCCTTGGAAAGAGCCAGGCTTTGTCCAGGACACCTGTCTTCAGTTGCCCTTGAACCTCAAGCCTTTGGACAACTAAGCCTGGTGACTCACATCCTCTGTGGCAAAATTTTCAGGTCCTCCCACTCCTGAAAAGCAGTGCCAGCTGCACTTGGGCTCCACCTAGGCCTTGGTCTCCCTACCTGTAACATAAGGGGATGGGACAAATTGATCTTTCTTTTTCCAGTGCTTGCTCTGTCATTTCAATGATCAAGTCATGAATCACAGCTTTTGTTCACGCTGTACTCTCTGCCAGGGATGGCCTACCTCTCTTTCCGATCTGACCTGCTCCTCAAGGCCTGCTTCAAAGGCTACTGCCTCTGTGAAGTCTTCCCTGATCTCACAAACTAGGAGAACTTATGCCTGATTCTGGATCTCACCCCACAGTGTTGGTACCTTGACAGCACCTCTGGGAATGATGACCTTGCCGGCCCAGGAGCAACCTGAAAGCAGGGGCTGTTTTGCTCAGTCTGAATCCCCAGCACTAGCACAATGCCTGACATTTCGACAATGCTCTGTGAGTTTCCTGAATGAACGAGCCAGTGAATGAGTGAGTGAGTCAATAAGTGGATGTATCTCTATGCACCTCCTTCCCCAGCCCCTAAGTGTCCATGGCCTGGGAAGCCTCCCCCACTGCCTGTGTCTCAGCATCTTGGTGTAATTGGCCTATAGCTGGTATTTGATGTGGCTCAGCTGGATGGGCTGGGTGCACCCGTTTATTTGGCTTGGCTGGCCTGCCTTGGTGCACAATGCTGCCTTAGTCTAGAAAAGCCCGCAGGGGCCTGAGGGAAGTGGGGTGGGAAAGACTTGCCATGGTCTACAGACTCTGACTGCACTTAGCTGCCCGGGTCACCAGCACCCTGGGCTGGCCTCCTGGTGATCCAGCCAATCTCCGGGGGCCAGGGCGCAGAGATGCTGATGCTAGAGACTCCTGAGCCTTGCCTGCAGACAGAAATGACTGTGAGAGCAGCTGCTCCAGCCCTGAGCTTAGAATACAGACAGGGAAACTGAGGCCTGGAGACGAGAAGGCCCCTGCCCCAGAACCTAGTATCAGCATGCTGGAATCATAGAAACTGAGTGGCACAGGAACTCAGAGGTTACTTGGTCCAATTCTATGAATTCTTCTTCTCAGCATTTGTCTTAAAAAATGGGGGTGGTATCTGGAAGCCCACACGGCAGGAGAGTATCACCATAACTGCCTTTTTTCTCATGGTTGTTACATATCAGGCATGAGACTAAGTGCTCCACTTCTAGCATAGAGTCCATTTTATTTTATTTAAAAAAAAAAACTTTTTATTTTGTTAAAGGATTTATGGATAGTGTAACTTTCCTCACTCAAATGTTCTCCTTGATGATCCTGTTCGTAAAATTCTTGCACAGAGTCCACTTTATAAGTGAGGAAACTGGCTCAGAGAAGTTAAGCAACCTGCTAAAGGTCACACAGCTGCTAAGTGGTACAACCAGGACCAAACTCAGATCTAGGGGATGCTTGTGCTTACACCCCTGACTGCTTGGCAGTACTGCCTCTCTGTTGCTTGTGGTGGGCTCCTGACTGAATCACGTTGCTTGATTCTTGTTGATTTGGATTTTCTAATTTTTCTTCCATGACTAGGGAATACTTGTGTAATAGAATTAGCTAAATGAAAACAGCAGTTGTGTATGTGTGTTTAAGTGTGTGTTTTCATGATTTTAAATTAATACCAGGGAATTCCTGCAGTTCTGAGTGTCTATAGGCATCTCGACACCCTCCTCTAAGCCAGCTGTATCACTTTTTAAGCAGAAGCCCCCCCACCCCCCAAAAGTTGTTAAAGAGAGGCCCTCCTGTCTTCCCTCTCCGCAACTTAGCCAACAGCAGTCACCAGCGCTTTGTGAAAACACAGCCCCTGCTTCATTCAGAAAAGTTTCCATGCTCAGGTGCTGAGGCAACAGTGAGAACACTGGCCCAGGAACTGGGATCCTGAGGTCTGGCCCATTGCCCTGCTCTGTAGTCCTGAGCAAGCCCTTGTCCCACTCTGGGCCTCAGTGTCTCCATCTGGCAAAGAGGGGTTGTGCCAGGGGAGCTCTGAGGACCCTTCATGCCCTCCTGGTCCTGTCTGAGGAGGGTTCTAGCAATCCCAGAGCCAAGGCAGAGATGAAGGCACCTTGAGTTATCCCAGTGTCTTTAACAGTAGGAATTTCAAATACTTTATCTGCCCAGCTATCTGCAGAGCAAAGTGGGCCACCCACTCTGGTAATGGCCCACTAGGTAATCCCTGCAACGTGTGTTTGTGAACGCAGAGTTCATGGGGCACTGCTCTGTGTACCTAGAGGGTTGAAACATAAATACCCTCCTACAATACAGCCCAAGACTGCTCACCAGCTTATCAGGTTTGGATACTACATCTGGGGGTTAATCTCAAAGGAGGATCTAGCACAAAGCGGCTGTTGTGTGTTCTTGTAGGGCTTGCTATTGATCAGAGGAGATAGGAGGACAATGCTTATCAGAAAGGAGTGGACATCTAAGGGGATTTTCAGGAGGAGGGATGGGCAATGCACAGTGTCTTCCTGGGACATCCCACAGCACCTCTGTGTAAGCCAGCCCAGCTGGCATGAAGGGGTCTGGGCCAGTGGGAATATCCCCATCTTTAAACAGGCTCCCACTGCCAGCATCCTGCTGGTCTAGCTTAGGGCTGTGCTACTTACTCTCTGTCTCTGATGTCCTATCTTTCTGTGGCCATAACTCCCTCTTCTCACAGTAGTCTTGACCATACAGGAAGGGCAAAGTTCTGTCTTTTCCATCCCTCACCAACACCAAGTTGAAGAAATACAGGGAGCAAGCAGAGCCAGGTATCAGGGGAGGCTTCCTGGAGGCAGGGGTCTCTGAGCACAGTCTGTGGATCACCAGGCAGAAGAAAGAGCCTATGCAAACATATGTCTAGAGAATGGCGGTGTGAGGGATGGGGAGGACTTGCAGGAGATGAGACTGTAAGTCCTGAACTTTGAAGGCCGTGGAAGCTGTGCCAGGATACCTGGGCTTGTTCAGAGGCTGACAGGGAACCAAAGAACCAGCATGGAGAGGAGCGCTGAGGGCAGATCTGTGCTTTATAAAGGCAGCTGCTTTGTGGAGGGAGAGGAGCTGATGAGTTGCAGGAGGAGGGGGACTGGTGGGGTTGGGTGTGTGTGTGAGAGCGAGCAGGGTGACGCAGGGGTATTTAAACAGATCCTCTGAGGGCAGGAAACAGATCCTTTTCAGGAGCCCAAAGAAAGCCAGGTGGGGTGTCCAGTGCGCAGCCAGACAGAGGCATTAGGAGTCAAGGGGGAAAATGCGTGACGGTCGTTTGTGTCCAGGGGGTGGTTGAGCATGGGTGAGGCAGTCTTGACAGAGTCAGAAGAGGAGAGTGAGCCTGAAGCGAGCAAGACTGGATGTCCGGGGTAGGATGTTCAGGGAGGGAGCAGCCAGCACAGAGGATCATGTAGAGTTTGGCCACATGGGGGTCACTTCTGAACCTGTCAAAGCAGTTTTGTGGAGGGATAAGACAGAAACCAGATGGATCAACAGAGGCCAAGCCCCTGGCATCTCTTTCATGGACACCTGCCACAGCCTCCTTTCTGGTCTCCCCACTCTGTCCTTGCCCCTCAAATCCATTCACCAAATGGTGGCCGAAGGGCTGTTAAAACACACCCAGGTCATGGTGCTCCCAGGTTTTAATCGCCACTATCCTTACCATGGACTGGTTGGACCACCAGTCTTTAATGCCTTTTCACCTCTCCCCTCCTCCATTCATGCATGGGGCCCCTTCTCTGAGAGGGGGCCTTGTTTCAAGCTCCTCCCACTTTGGGGGTCCCCCATCTCGGTTATAGCGCTTCCACACAGGAGATCCCCCCATGGCCCACACCCTCACCGTCCGTCTTCTCCTGTAGCTGCCTAGCCATCAGATCTCTGGCAAACTGCTTTCTTTCTTAATTTCTTTTTCTTTCTTTCTTGTCTTCCTTTCTTTCTTTGCCACCCCAAGGAATATGGAGTTCCCAGGCCAGTGGTCAGGTCTGAGCCAGAGTTGTGACCTAGGCCACAGCCAGATTCTTAACCCACTGGGCCCGGGCCTGGGGATCGAACCTTCATCGCAGTGCTCCCAAGAGGCTGCCGATCCCATTGTGCCACCTCAGGAACTCCTTGGGCAAACTGCTTTCTAATGGAAGTGTCCCTGAACCCCCATGCCCTACCCCAAAGTAGGCAGTTCTCTTGTTTTATACACACTGTGCCCCACTGTGAAATATTCCTCACAGCTGCAAATAAGTTTCTAATGATGCTCTTCACCTGTCTTCTCTCTTTAGAATGTGAACTACTGTGAGGGGCAGGGGCCAGTTCTGCTCTGTCCCCCATAAACTGTGACACCTGGCCTGGGGCCTGGCATAGAGTAAGTGCCTAGTAAATTTGAATAAATATGTATTAATGCATGAAAAAACAATATAAAAGGCTTAAAAGACATCTGTGGCACAAGGACAGGCTATGGAGAGAAGTGGTAAAAGGATGGATTGTGATACCTGGAGGGGACAGGGACCTTGGTCAAGCCATGCCAGTCTCTCAGCCTTGCTGTTTCAAAGGATAATAATAACAATATTTGTTGGGCACAGTGTGTGGGCAGCCAATGCTGGTAACTGGATCTTCCCCTCCCTCCCCCTCCAGGAGTCTTAAAGTGCAGCCCCTTCGGGGTGGGGGTGAGGTTACCCCGCAGCAGCATCTCAGGAGGAGGAGGCCCGCAGGGCAGGAAAGGCTCCTGACCCCCACCCCAGTCACTGTTCTCTTGAGCTCAGCCCCCCTCCCCCAGTTGAGGACAGCTTGCTGGCAGTGGGGTTGGGGTGGAGGGTGGGTAGGACCTGCTGGCTTCAGGCCCCTCCATTCAAAGTTCTCAGCGACCCCTGCACCATCCCCTCCCCGCCCCCTGCCCCGGTTCCCCGGGCTCCAAAGCCCCCAAGGGTGAGACCCCTGTGCTCGGCCTATCTGAGTGGGATGCAGCCGGTGGACCCCCATCCCCCATCCCCCAGCCTCTGGGAGGCGAGGTCAGGGTCTGAACCAAGTCAGACCACGCACGAACCAGGTCAGACCACGCAGGGAGTCCCTTGCACCCTACCCGCTCCCCCAACCTCCCTCCCTGCCTGGCCCTCCCCGCGCGCCACTCGCTGCTGGCCGGATGCTGGAGTTCGGTTTTCGTGACCCGGCGGGGCTGGGGAGGGGCCGCCCGCGGAGCCGCCGCCTTATCGCGCCCTGTCTCCGTGCTGTCTCCCGCCGCTGGCCCCGGGCTGGCCGGCCTCTCCCCCCACCGGCTCCCTCTCCTGGCTCCAAGCTGGCGGGCTGGTCCCTCTGGACTCCCAGAGGGCAAAGCTGGGGTGGGGGTGTCTCTTGTAGGGCAAAGCAGGGGGCCCGGCCTTCCCCCAGCCCCTGGGGCTGCCGGTGGGTGGAGGGGCCTCCGAGGGGGTAGGGAGGTCCTAAACACCCCGCTGGCAGCCAATGTGGGAGGAACTGGCCAACTTGGAGCCGGGAGGGCCTTTGTGGGAGATTGCCCATCCCCAACTTATGGAAGAGATATTTGGGGCCCACAGAAGAACACAGGTAGCCAAAGCCACTCCCCCGACGTCCATTAGGATCTTCCCCATCCCTGGTCCAGAAAGGCATTCCTTTCCCAGTGGCTGGGTGCCAGTGCCAAAGAGGCAGGGCCAGCCAGAACCCCCCAGTGTGCCAACCTCCCATGAGGTCTGTGGGGGCCTGGGCCTTGACACAGCAAAAATGGCTGGGTATGGAGTTCCTGCTGTGGCTCAGTGGGTTAAGAACATGACTAGTATCCATGAGGGTGCAGGTTTGATTCCTGGCTTCCCAAGGTGGGTTAAGGATCTGAGTGTTGCTGGGAGCTATGGCTTAGGTCACAGATGCAGCAGCTCTGATCTAACATTGCTGTGGCTGTGGCTCAGACCAGCAGCTGCAGCTCTGAATCAACCCCTAGCCTGGGAACTTCCATATGCTGCAGGTGTGTCCCTAAAAAGGAAAAAAAAAAAAAAAAAAGAAGCCTGAGTTCTTCAGTAGTAGGGATGGAGTTGCTTTTCCTAACAGCATCTGTTCTCAGCACACCTGCTCCCTTGCTCTGGTTAAGACACCTCTGCCTTCTCCCAGTGGCAGGCAGCTGAAGTAATCTAGGAGGTTGCAGGTGAAGACTCTTGGGATGGGGAGAGGTGGTCTAACCTGCCCTCTGGGGCTGTGAGGGAGGTCAGCCCTGTGGGGGACATCTGAAGGTGAGTCTAAACCCAGATTTCCTCACAGACAAAAACAGACCTCCCCCCCACCCCCTAATGCCAGTGCCATGTGCCTGCTAGTGGGTGTGGGGAGGTGAGAAACAGGGCTCGAGTGGTCATTGTGGAGTCCTGCAGGAGGCAAGAAGCCAGCGAACACCTAGGAGGGGATGTTTGAGCTGGTCTGGGTGTTAAAGGAAGAGGTAGAGAGGAGGTAGAGGGAAGGAAGACAGCTTAGCAGAGGCAAAGGCCTGGAGGCCCAGCAGTAGAAGGACGGAGCGGAGCGGGGCTGGGAGAGCGGCAGATGAAAGGGTAGGGGCCAGATTGCGAAGGCTCCTACACCCTAAGGCAAGGACAGAAGAACAGGTGTCATGTTACATGACTTTAGCACTCTAAAAATATGATGAATAACAATAATAGGTTTATATCCATCTTACAGTCAGGTAAACTGCAGCTCAGGCAAATGACTTGGCCAAGACCATGTCAGTAACAGGGAGAACTGGGATTTGAACCCAGACCATCCTGTTGCAAAAGCCCAGGCTGCTGCCTTCCTGCCACACCCTCCAGGGTTCCTTTGGTTCCATTTGCCCCACCCTCCTCCCACTCTATTTTATGAATGGGGACATCGAGATCCTAGAGGGGCCAGGTTTGGCCCGTTGTCCTTCTTCCTAATTTGACACCCCCAATAACTTCCTGGTACTTCCAGGCCAGGAGCTGGTTAATAACCAGATTTTCACTCCCCCATCCAGCCTCTTGCTCTCTTGCTTAGTAAGTCCCAGGCTGGCCTAGGAATCTGTATTTCTGGTGAACATTTTGGTGGTTCTGGGTCTGTCATTTGCCCTCAGGCATTTGAGGGCCATAAACATATCCCCCAAGCCTCTCACTGAACCACTCTGTTCCCCCTCAGCTTGCGCCCCACTCCCCACCATTTGTGTGCACCCCAGGCCCTTCCTCTTCAGGCACCCCCTCTCTCAGAAAAGTGAAAACACATGGTTTCCTAGGCAACTGCATCTGTCCTCCCAGCTTGCCCTGAGACCTCCCAGCGTCTCTCAACTGTTCAGAGGAATATTTCAAATACCAGCCTCACTAGGCAGGGGCTGACAAAGGCTGAGTTCTCTCAAAGCCTTCTTTCTGAGGGGCAGTAGCCCTGCTCCCCTCGAACCTGGAGGCCTGGGGTCTCAGGGGTAAGTTCCAGGCCATCACCTTGGTTACCACCTCAGCCCAGACTGCTCACTAGCTCTCAGCCAAGAAGCTCATTGCTTTTTTAGCCTTAGAGGTCCCTTTAGATGGGGCATCCAGAGCCTAGACAAGGAAGGGACTCACCCAGATTACATGGCAAAACTTTGGTCTGAGTAAAGGACTGAAGGAAAAGGAAGTAGGGTGGGTTGAGTTCCTGCTACCTGCCAGGCACGGTGCTGGATGCTCTGGAGACGTTAACTTACTATCCCTCCTTACAACCCTGTGAGGTCGGTTTTATTCCCATTTTATAGATGAGAAAACTGAGGCTCAGAGAGATGAATTACCTTGCCCTGGGTTACCCAGTAAATGAATGGTAGAGCCAAGTTTCAGGAAGTCTGATCTGTCTCCCCAGTAAGGCCATCTTTGCATTTAGACTGTGCAGTTCTCAAGGATGGGCAGGGGTAGAGGGAATTTAGGGGCTGTATGGATTCCTTCCTGATTATTATTTTTACCTATCCTCATTGGAAAATGTGGCTGAAGTTGTTTGCGGGCTAGGCTCCAGAGGAGTTTCTCTCTCTTGCCTTCTCTCAGCCTTGAATCCCCTGGTCAATATTTCTCATCCCCAGATGTCTTTCACGGGGCAGGTAAGGATAGAGAGGTACCATTTGTACCATTCATGCTTGCTCTCCAGGCCCCAGTGTCCCCAATGGTAATGTGAGGGGAGGTTGGACATGAAGACTTGCAAGTTCCATCCTAGCTCAGATATTCTTGGATTCTCACATCAAGTATATGTGTGTAATTGTGTGTGTGATTATAGGCAATTCGTTGTGTGTGTATGTGTATTATACATGGGACTGTGTGTGGTTAGGTATGTGATTGGATGTGGGGGATAGTGAGTATGTGGGTATAATTGCACATGAGAGAATAGATGGAGTATGTGTGGATAATTATATGTGTGGGCGGGTGTGATTGGAGTGTGTACGTGATTATATATGTATATGGAGAATGGTGTTTGTGAATGTGTATATGTGTGTTTGGGGGTAAGTGGGTATGTGTAATTGTGTGTGCATGTATATGGGTTGTGATATGTGGGTCTGTGTACAATATGGGCTGTCTGTATGTTATTGTGAGAGATCATGTGTGTATGAGGACGTGTGTGTGGGTGATTTGGGGTGACTGTGTGTATGTCTGTCATTGTGTGCATTGGAGGGCCATGAAGACTTCTTGTTTTTTTTTGTTTTTGTTTTTGTTTTTTGCTTTTTAGGCCCTCACCCGCGGCATATGGAAGTTCCCAGGCTAGGGGTCAAATAAGAGCTACAGCTGCTGGCCTACACCACAGCCACAGCAACTTGGGATCCAAGCTGCATCTGTGACCTACACCACGGCTCACAGCAACGCTGGATCCTTAATCCACTGAGTGAGGCCAGGGATTGAACCTGTATCGTCATGCATACTAGTTGGATTCATTTCCACTGAGCCATAATGGGAACTCGATGAAGGCTTATTTAAGCCTGGTTGGTCAGCACTTGGGGTGGGCACGACCCCTCCTCCTTGACTGGTCATGGGTGTGGCAGGGCCAGGCAGAGGAGGGCACCCCTTAGGCCCCATGATGCCAGCAGGGCAGTGGAGCATATCCCTCTGTAATCAGCTCCAGACACAGCTGTGTCGCCTCCCTCTGATGGGAGGGTGCTGGGAACGCGTCCTGGCCCCAGCCAGGTCTCTTTAGGGGGAAAATAAATTAAAGGGGGAGAAAAAAAACCCCAAAAGGCAGAACTTTATTGAAGCATTTCGTGACACGCACACCAACTAATTGATTTCCTTATTAGTAGCAGATTTTTCTCCCGGCCTCTTCTCCTGCCTGAACTTATAAAAACGAAGGGTGGGGAGCCAGCTCGGTACAGACCCAGGGCCAAGTTTCTTCCTGCATCCTCCCATAGCCAGAAAGGCAGTGAGGGCGTGATGTGTGTTTGCTTTTCCAGGTCTAACTTCAGGTAGAGGGGGCATGATCACCTGTGGGATCAGGTTTCTAAAGCCTGGGAAAACCCCCTTGCCATTTCTCAGTTTCCTCTCTCTTACCTCGTTTTCTTGAAATCCCATCATTAATGAATCATTCCACTTACTCTGGGCTTTCCTTCAGGTCAAAATGCAAATGCATGTGAGCAGGACCTTTGAGCACCCTTAGTCATCTACACATAGTTCATGCTGTGGGACTCTTGGAACCTCAGTTTTCTCATCTGTACAATGGCAGGCTCCTATGATTGCTATTACAAGGTGCTTGTGAAGATGAATTACAATCAGATCTGTGACTCCCAAAACTCTTTGAAAATGTAGGTTTCCATGACGACGATGACACTTTCATGTACAGCACATAATTTGGTGGCATAGTTCAAGTCCTGGGAGTTCACAAGGGTGGATGGGTCTTGCATTTAACAGAGGGAGCAGGGTATAGGCAGCAGTCAAGTTCAGGTTGTCAAACGGAAAGCCAAAGCTGTCCCTCTGTCTGGGCCTATCACAGGTGGTTGTCAAGCTCATTGAAAAGAGACAGACAGACAGACACTTTGCCCAAATGATTTCAACCAGTGCTTTAGGCAGCCACTGTTCACCCCATTAGAGGAGGAAAGAGGCACAAGGTGTTTACAAACACCAAAGAGCACATAACTATGAGAGGGGCAGCGGGGATGTAAGCCCAGCCCTGGACATATATAGTGCTTTTTATTTTTTATTTTTATTTTTATTTTTTTTTGTCGTTGTTGTTGTTGTTGTTGCTATTTCTTGGGCCACTCCCGCGGCATATGGAGGTTCCCAGGCTAGGGGTCGAATCAGAGCTGTAGCCACTGGCCTACGCCAGAGCCACAGCAACGCAGGATCTGAGCCGTGTCTGCAACCTACACCACAGCTCACGGCAATGACGGATCGTTAACCCACTGAGCAAGGGCAGGGACCGAACCCGCAACCTCGTGGTTCCTAGTCGGATTTGTTAACCACTGCGCCACGACGGGAACTCCTGCTTTTTATTTTTTAATTTATTTTATCTTTTTGTCTTTTTGCCATTTCTTGGACCGCTCCCACGGCATATGGAGGTTCCCAGGCTAGGGGTCGAATTGGAGCTATAGCTGCTGGCCTACACCACAGCCACAGCAATGCTGGATCCTTAACCCACTGAGCGAGTCCAGGGATCAAACCCACAACCTCATGGTTCCTGGTCAGATTCATTAACCACTGAGCCATGACGGGAACTCCTATATAGTGCTTTTTATTCATTTAACAAAAAGTGCAGCCTTTTTCATGGAGGTAAAGACAGGAAAGACAGCCTGGGCCCCTCTCCCCAGAGTAAGTCAAGGGGCAGACAGATAAAGGAATAGGTATTGAGGATCTTGATGTGACAAGTGCTATAACAGGGGTAAGCACAGCCACTGGAAAGGGCCCCTAAATACTGGCTGGTGGGGCCAGAGATGGCTTCCTAGAAGGGGTGGCACCTGAGTAGGCAGAGGGGGCCGAACCTGCAGGACTGACTTGCAGATAGGCATGCGTGGGTACCCGTGGTTTTAACCAAAATACTGATGCATGGTTAAAATACTGTGTTGTGAATAACTGATGCCAGTGCTCCCCTCTCCTCTTCGGTGCTCAGGCTGCCTGGCCCCCTCCTCCAGGTCCCGGATCTCCCTAGATCCAGAAACTTTAATGGCACATCTGGGACCCTGCTAGAATGGTGGGTAACATTGTGACTATAAAGGCCCAGAGAGGGGCCCAAGGCATGGCTGGTGTCCCTACCTTGTTCTGATCTTGTTCCCACCCTCTGGCCTGGATTGGGGAGGGGAAGCAGTGGCTGGAAGCAGGAGGCCAGGCTGGGCAGGCAGGCCTGCCGCAGGACACGTCCCCTTGCATTCCACGTGGACTTCCTGGGAATGACCAGGGGCCTCTAAGCAGTTCCTGTTCCCAGCGGCTCACAGTCGCCAGGCCCAGGGAGACAAAAGTCCCTGAATGTGGTGGGGCAAGGAACAATATGGGGCGGGCGGAGGAGGGCCTCAGGAAGTGGCAGCAGGGACAGCCAAGGAGCTGGCCCCGGGGTTGGAGGTGACTCAGGGACTTGTGACTTGATAAGGTAAGATGACTCCAAAGAGAAACAGCCAGAGTCCAGGAGGGTGCTGAAGTGGCCAATGGGACACGGGACATGATTTCTGGCACCTGTTCTTACATCAGTTTTTGAGTCCTCACATGTTTCCACACTGCAGAGGACCTGGTTGAATACCATCCAACCAGACATGTTATAGCCATTGACCCTGGCAGGTAAGTATTAAGATCCTAACTTCACAGAAGAAGAAGCTGAGGCTCAGAGAGGTGAGATATATGTCCAAGATCACACAAGAATGGCAGTGGAGCCAGGATGTACACGAGACAACTCTGATTCCAGAGCTTGCATGCCAAGTCAGGCTTCCTAGCAGCACTGCCCCCCCCCCCCCCACTGCCCCCAGGAACTAGGCACGCCTGTATGGAAGCCAGGACCTTACTGGGTCATCCCCTCTCTGCCCACAAAGCTAGTACCCCCATCACACCTTTTGAAAAGACCCCTGACAAATAGGCCCACTTTGCCCTTAGAACTTAGACCTTAAAAAACTATTAGAAAGTGGAGAAAAGAACATTTCTTGGCTTCCAAATATAACAAAAGCACTGCGAATAAAATGAATAATCACAGCAAAAATCATAATCGCTATAGAATCTATAGGTTTAATATGCCTTATATAGAGTGGGGTGGGGTCTCTAAAATAAGAGTGCCCAGGGTTGAGAAAAGGCTTCGAAAGACCCTGCAGCCACTGGTCCTCCACCCCATGAACACCTCCCTCTCTCTGGGGTGTCCTGTGGATGATGGGACACCTTATTCTTAGAGCAGTTGTCATTACCTTTCTCAGCCTCCAGCCCCCTCCCCACCCAGCAGCACCAGTTTCTTAGTTAAATGAGACCATGATAACTAGCTCATACTGGGGTGATTGGAGGGTTAAGCATGATAAAGTGTGCAGAGAGCCCAGCCCCTTCGTTGGGGCTCTGCTATTGTTCTTGCCTCCTCTGGCTGCCCTGCCCAATTTCAGGAAGTCTTTCTTGGCTGGAAACTTCTTAGGATGAAAGAATGTTGGAGGGAGAAGGAGAATGTTGGAGATAAGGCAGAGCCAGCCTCTCACAGGGGAGGGTGACTTCAGGAACTCAGAAGGCTCTGTGTCTCCAGCTTTATTCCCGCCTTTGCTCTGTGCTCAAACCCCGCCCTTCCAGCCTCAGACTTTGATTAGGTTACAATGCATAGTCCTCTCCCCTTCCCCCGCTCCCCACAAGGGTGCTGGAAGCAGAGTCCAGGTCAGATTTATCTGTTTCTTTCTTTCATGTTTTAAGAAAAGCTCTGTTGAGATGTGGCTGACATATAAGAAATCGCACGTACTTACGGTGTACTGCATGATAAGTTTTGACATATGTTTACATTTATGAAACCATCACCATAATCAAGAAGATGATCATGTCGCTCACAGTCAAAAGTTTCCTCCTGCCCTTTTGTAATCCTTCCTTCTCTCCCTCTCTCTCTCCCCACCTCTACCTTAGTCCTCAGGGAACCACAGATCTCTTTCAGGTCCCTATATATGGCTTGGATTTTCAAGAATTTTATATAAATGGAGTCAGACATTATGTATTCTTTTGTGTAAGGCTTCTTTCACTCAGCACAATTATTTTGAGACTCATCTGTATTGTGCATATATCAATCATTCATTCTTTTCTATTGTTGAGTGTTCCATTGAATGGATAACTTACAATTTGTTTATCTATTCATCTGCTGATGGGCAACTGGGATGTTTCCAGGTTTTTACTCTTAAAAATGAGGTTGCTATGAACATTTGTATATAAGTCTTTGTACGAATGTAAGCTTTCACTACTCTTGGGTAAATACCCAAGGAATGGAAGCCTGGGTCATATAGTAGATGTATGTTCAGTTGAGTCTTATCAGCATTTGTGTGTGATAAAACTCCCTAAGGCTAGAAGAGAATCCCAAAAGATTGGACAGACTCTACAGGGCTCAGAAGAGTGCCTCTTTCCCAAAGCCAGTGTATAAAATGTCCTAAGATGCCCATGACTCGGCATCAGTTAGAGTATTATAAAGGCCTCATCTCAGTAGTGAGGACACTTAACCCTTGACTAAATGGTACTTTTGTCCTCTCTAATGAAGCTTAACATCAAGACCTAAAAGGATCAAACCCTTTCCAAGTAAGTTAACCATGTCTCAGACCTAATCTCAGGAATAATTTTAGGAATAAAGAAGGATTTTACACAAAAGGATAAAAGTCACAATGCTGAGCACCTCATCAAATTACCAGGCATGCAAAGAAGAAAAAACCAACCATAATAAAGAGAGAGTCATCAATGCATTATGAGGAAAAGATATAAAAACAGATATTATACTGGTATACCATAAGTTCAAGAAGCTAAGGATTGAATGTGTTAATTGGAGACATATAGATATACAAGAGATCTCAATCAAACTTCTAAGATGAAAACCACAATATAGAGTTTCCATCATGGCTCAACAGAAACAAATCTGACTAGTATCCATGAAGACACAGGTTTGATCCCTGGCCTCACCCAGTGGGTTAAGGATCCAGTGATGCTGTGAGCAATAGTGTAGGTTGCAGACTCAGCTTGGGTCTGGCGTTGCTGTGGCTGTAGCGTAGGCCAGTGAATATAGCTCTGATTTGACCCCTAGCCGGGGAACCTCCATATGCCGTGGGTGCAGCCCTAAAAAGACAAATAATGATAATAATAATAATAATAATAATAGTAATGATTTAAAAAGCAAGCAAGCAAGCAAGAAAACCACCATGTATGAGATGAGAAACATCTGGATAGGATTAATGACAGATTAGATGTTAGAGAAGAAAAGAATAGTGAATTTGAAGACATAGTTAAGGAAACTATCTTAAATGAAACACAGCAAGAAAAAATAATTAAGAAAAATAAAGCATCAGTGAACTGTGGGATGACTTCAAGAAGACAAATATTTGTGCAACTGAAAGCTGATAAAAGACTTTTTTAAAAATAATGGCTGAAAAAATTCCAACTTGGTGAAAACTATAAATGCACAGATCCAAGAAGTTCAAGAAAGTCCAGCAAAAGAGATGTAAAGAAAACTAAACCAAAGCACGTTGAATCAAATTGCTTAAAACTAGTGAGTAAGGGAAAAACTTAGAAGCAGCCAGAGGGGGAAAAGATACTGCATAGAAAGAAACAAAGCTAAGGATTATAGCAGATTTCTAGTTGTAAACAATACAAGATAGAAGACAGTGGACCATAATTAAAGAAAAGAAGAAAAACTCTACCCAACAAAAAAACCATTCAAAAATAAACATTTAAGGAAAGACTATGACATGTGAAAACAAAAAGAATTCATCATCAGTATATCCATCCTATAAGAATTTTGTTTGTTTGTTTGTTTTTTGTCTTTTTGCCTTTTCTAAGGCCGCTCCCATGGCACATGGAGGTTCCCAGGCTAGGGGTCTAATCAGAGCTATGGTTGCCAGCCTACACCAGAGCCACAGCAACGTGGGATCCGAGTCATGTGTGTCTGCTACCTACACCACAGCTCACGGCAACGCCCGATCCTTAACCCACTGAGCAAGGCCAGGGATCGAACCCACAACCTCATGGTTCCTAGTTGGATTCATTAACCACTGAGCCGTGATGGGAACTCCCCATCCTATAAGAATTTTTAAGAAAGTCTTTCAAGAGAAGGAAAACGAGGCCTGATGGAAACCTAGATCTACACAAAGGATAAAGAGCACTAGAAATGGTAATTTAGATAAAATGGACAAATTTCTTGAAAGATACAAACTTCCAAAACTCACTTAAGAATAGATAACCTGAATAGTCCAATATTTATTAAAGATATTGAATTTGTAGTGAAAAACCTTTTCAGGAAGAAAACTCTAGGCCCAGGAGTTCCCGTCGTGGCGCAGTGGTTGACGAATCCGACTAGGAACCATGAGGTTGCGGGTTCGGTCCCTGCCCCTGCTCAGTGGGTTAACGATCCGGCGTTGCCGTGAGCTGTGGTGTAGGTTGCAGACGTGGCTTGGATCCTGCGTTGCTGTGGCCCTGGCGTAGGCCGGTGGCTACAGCTCCGATTCGACCCCTAGCCTGGGGACCTCCATATGCCGTGGGAGCGGCCCAAAGAAATAGCAAAAAGACAAAAAAAAAAAAAAAAAAGAAAGAAAACTCTAGGCCCAGATAGTTTCGCTAAAGAATTCTACTAGACATTTAAGAGAAAAAGCATATAATTGTACACAAAATCTCCCTAGACAACTGAAGAGGAGAACTTACTTCCTAACCCATTCTGCTAGGCCAGTATCACTTTCATACCAAAACCAATCAAAGGCACTACAGGAAAACTACAGACCAGTATTCCTCATGAACATAGATGCAAAAAATAATAGCAAAATTTTAGCAATTGAATTTAGCAATATATGATAATATAAGATAATACATTATACGAAGTGGAGTTTAGTCCCAGGAATGCAAGGTTGGTATAGTATTAAGAATTCAATGTATTTCCTCATTATAACAGACTCAAAGTGAAAAATCATAGGATCATTTCAGTAATTGCAGAGAAAGCATTTGACCAAATCTTTAAAAAAAAGAAGAAGAACAAAGTTTGATCCCTGGCCTCACTTAGTGGGTTAAGGATCTGGCATTGCCATGAGCTGTGGTGTGCATCTAGATGCATCTCGGATCCTACATTGCTGTGGCTGTGATGTAGGCCCGCTGTTACAGCTCCAATTCAACCCCTAGCCTGGGATCTTCCATATGCCATGGGTGCAGCCCTAAAAAGACCAAACAAACAAAACCCCCCAAATCCGACATCCATTCCCGATGAAACAGATGGAAACGTCTCATCCTGATAAAGAGCATCTATGAAAAATCCAGTTAACATCTTATAGTGAAAGACTGAATACTTCTTCCCTAAGACAGGATGAGGCTATGTGGTCTCACCATTTCTTTTTTCTTTTCTTTCTTTCTCTCTCTCTCTTTCTTTCTTTCTTTTAAAGGGCTACACCCACAGTACATGGAAATTCCCAGGCTAGGGGTTGAATTGGAGCTACAGCTGCCAGCCTACACCACAGCCACAGCAACACAGGATCTGAGCCATATCTGTGACCTACACCACAGCTCATGTCAGCACTGGATACTTAACCCACTGAGTGAGGCCAGGGATCGAACCTGCGACCTCACGGATACTAGTTATCACTGAGCCACAATGGGAACTCCCTGCTCTCACCATTTCCATTCAGTATTGTACCAGAGGTTCTAGCTAGTGCAGTCAGGCAAGAAAAAGAAATGAAAAGCATCCATCTTGGAGAGGAAGAATCCAGTCAGCTGCAGTGGACCGTAAGCTTTTCCAGGTCTTCTGGAAGGGTGGCAGTGTGTGTGTATGCGTGCATAAGCAGTGCACATATGTGTAAGCAATGTTGTGTTGGCACGTAGCACCTTGCTTCCCTGAAATGCCCCTCAAGGTTGGGAAGCAGAAAAGCAAACACCAAGATTTGGCAGACTTGACCCATGGCAATCCCCACAGTTTCTCTTAGGTCTGTCTTTTCCTTAAAAATTCAAATGGGGGAGTTCCCATCGTGGCTCAGCGAAAAGGAATCCAACTAGTATCCATGAGGATGTGGGTTCAATCCCTCACTCATTGGGTTAGGATCTGACATTGCTGTGAGCTGTGGTATAGGTCGCAGATGCGGCTTGGATTCCAAGTTGCTGTGGCTGTGGTGTAGGCGGGCAGCTACAGCTCAGATTCGACCTCTAGCCTGGGAACTTCCTTGTGCCAAGGGTGCAGCCCTAAAAAGAAAAAAAAAAAAAAATCAAATGGTATTTGCTTCATTTAATTGATTTGATTTGATTTGATTGATTTTACTCAATAATATTTGTGCTATTTTAATTTTTTTTAAAAGGCATATTTTAGGTAACTTAGGCTCAACAGAGCATTACTCTGGGGGAAAATGGTCATAGTTATCTGATTTCCAGAACCCTGGCCACCTAGAGGAGGCCAATACCCCACTGTGAAATGCAAGGTTGCAGGAGAATGAGCACAGATTCCGAGCATGTATGTGCATGCGGACTGTGTGTGAGAGTCTGGACCAGTTAGTGACCTCACTTCTCGAGCCTCTCTTTTTCGCACTTTAAAATGGGAATGTGGAGTTCCCGTTGTGGCTCAGCCTTAATGAACCAGACTAGTATCCGTGAGGATGCTGGTTTGATCCCTGGCCTCCCTCAGTGGGTTAAGGATCTGGTGTTGCCGTGAGTGGTGGTGTAGGTCGCTGATGTGGGTCAGATCCCAAGTTGCTGTGGCTGTGGTGTAGCTGGCAGCTGCATCTCCAATTCAACACCTAGCCTGGGATCTTCTATATGCCATGGGCTTGGCCCTAAAAAGAAAAATAAATAAATAAATAAAATGGGGAGGCAAGGTGTTCCCTGGTGGTAGCCTAATGGTTAAGGATCTGGCATTGTCACTGCCATGGTGTGGGTTCCATCCCTGGCCTGGGAACTTCTGTAAAGTTCACATAGGAAAAATTCTTAGAACAACTGTGCCTGACACCGAATAAAGGCTCAAAAAATGGGAGTTAGTATTTTTTGCATTAAGATGGCCGTGACACAGTTGCTATCTTTCAGTGAACAATCCAGTGGGAAGACACAATTGTGTGGACTAACAGCTGCAGGGACGGCATGGGGAACACAAAGCAGGAGGGAGGGATCCTTTATCTTGGGACTGAAGGTTCGGAAGAGGCTAGAGGTCCAGGGAGGCTTGAGCCAAGTCTCCCCATCCCACATCTACATCCCTGTTTCTTCAGTCCTTCAGCAAACATTTATTGAGTTTCTTCTGTGTTCCAGGCACTGTACTGGGAGTGCAGGCTCAACTTTGAACAAGACAAAGTCCCGCCCTCATGGAGCAGAGCTCACAATCTGATGGACAGCTCAGATAACAGAGACGAAGAAAGAAATGAAAAGTGTCGGGGACACACAAATGCCATGATGAAAACCACAAAGGGTAAGCGGTGGTGAGAGGTTTGCACAGAGAGCCTTTTTATAATGGGTGGCACATCCTTCAGATAGGAAAAGAGGTGTATCCTAGAGTTTCACGTCCTAGCTCTGCCACCACTGTGAGGTCTTTTTTTTTTTTTTTGTCTTTTTTGTCTTTTCTAGGGCCGCACCCGCGGCATATGGAGGTTCCCAGGCTAGGGGTCTAATCCGAGCTGTAGCCACCGGCCTACTCTAGAGCCACAGCAACACAGGATCCGACCAACATCTGTGACCTACACCACAGCTCACAGCAACGCTGGATCCTTAACCCACTGAGCGAGGCCAGGGATTGAACCTGCAACCTCATGGTTCCTAGTGGGATTCGTTTCCACTGTGCCATGACGGGAACTCCTCACTGTGAGGTCTTGAAGGTGCCCCCTTCTCTCTATGCCTCAGTTTGTTCTCCTGCACAATAGGGATAAGAATAGTATCTATTCATAGGGTTGTGGAGAGGATTAAATGAGTTAATACATGTGAAGTGCTTAGACAGCTCCTGGCACATCAGGAGGGGCTACAAGTGTTTGCTTCTTCTCCTTTTCTAGCAAAGGGAACAGCAAGGGTAAAGGCTGTGAGATGGGAAAAGGTGTTTTACTCCCAAATTACAGATGAGATAAAAAGAGAGAAGCTGAGTATCTTGCCCAGAGTCACTCAGTCAGTAGGTTGGAAAGCAGGGATTCAGGGATCACACTCTTAACTGGGGCTTGTGCTGCTATGTGCCTCCTATTCACTACCACATCTCCAGCACCTGGGACACACTAGGTCTATAGAAAATTTTCGTTGAATGAATGCAGACCAGAGAGGTTCAGCAAGTTTCCTTAGGCCACACAGCCAGGTCCTTCAAGAGTAGGCCCCTGGGGAGCTGGGTTGGCCGGCTCCTTATCCAGTGCTCCTTCCCTGACCTGGCCACACCCCTTTTTCTCTCCTGTTCCTTTTCTCCATCTCAAGCCCTGGCAGTCTTGGGTCACTATGCCAGTGGCAGTCAGAGCCAAACTCAACCACACCAGCAGAGCCAGGCAAGACCAGCAGAGCCAGGCAGGCAGCTGCGCTCAATGGGCCTGAGGGCAGGGAGGCAGGGTCAGCAGGGGGCGGAGCCAGATGGGGCAAGACCTGGGTGGGATGGGGCCGATGCCCAGCAGAGGCAGAATAGCCCCTAGAAAGCCAGTCCTCCTGCTCTGTCTGCAGGGCTTAGCTGTCCTTGCACCCTCTGAGAAACCCCACTATGGGAGCCTGTTTTTCAACCCCAAATGGCTATGTGCTCACAAGGATCTAGGCCAGGTGGACTGGGAAGAGGTACCCAAGGAACCTTTCTGCACAGAGTGCCGGGTGCCATGGCCATGGAGGCTCATGTGGCAGTCCATGGCAGTTTTCTGTGCAGAGAAGGGGTTGACAAACCTGAACTTGGAGGATGACTGTCCTTGGAGGGGTGGCAGGAAGCTGCCTCAGTCTGCCCGCACCCCTGCCTTCTGAACTCCATCCCTTACCATGCTCCCCTTGTTTACCCCTGACCTTCTTGCTCTTCTTGGAACAACTTCCTCTGATACTCTTGAACTCTGCTGAGTTTGAGGGCCAAATACTGGGATGAAAAATGTGGGTGAAAGGAGAAAGGAACATGGATTCAAGCAAGGCCTGGCTGTTCCTTCTGCTTGGAATTCTTTTCCCTGGGATCCTCAAGGCCCACCCCCTTGTCTCCTTCAACTCTTTGAGCAAATGTCACCTTCTCAAGGAGGCCTGCTTGACCACCCCATTTAAATAGCAACTCCAACCCATACTCCCCAAACCCATCCCTGCTTTATTTTTCACCAAAGCCCTTACTTTCAATGATAGTAAAGTTACCTTTAATAAAACTAACTTAAAATGCTCTATATTTTACTCACTTGTTTTGTTTAACTGTCTATTACCTTCATTAGAGTGAAAGCTCCATGATGGAACGGACTCTGTTTTGTTCACTGCTGTGTCCCCCCAGTACCTAGAACAGCACATGGCACAGAGAAGACACTAAGTAAGTATTCATGAATGAGGTGCTGATAGAGTACATGTTTGGAGGCAGATGGCAGAGAGGCCATGGCCATGCCTGGGCAGTAGCCAGAGGGCCAAGTCTGCGGCAGTGGACTAAAGGGGCACCTCGTGATGTGGGAGCTGGTAGACACGTGGATGGTGGAGGCAGGAACACTCCAGTGGGCACATGGAGAAGCCATGACCTAGAGAAAACCTGAGACATTTGCGGGGCCCTTCTGTATGTTCCGAATTCCAGCTCAGTGTCCATCCCTTCCCTTTGCCATCACCTTGAGAATCAGAGCCTGTTGATATGGGGGGGAGGGTGTAGATTTGAGGGCCCTGCTAGTTTGTTGGGGGAGGTGCTGGTGGACCCATTCATGAGAACCAAAGGCCGTCTGGAGGCCCCTTAGCTAGGAGAGGGTACCTGTGGCGGTGCATATAGAAGGGAGGAGGCAGCACGAGTCCCTTTGATGGTGACGGTGGTGGCTGGATTGTAGGCTAAGAGCAGAGATGTTTCTGTGAGTGTTGGGGAACAATGAGCAAGGTCCAGGTAGAGGGCACTCTTGGGACCAGGGGTCGGAGAAGAGCCTGAGCAGAGACGGAGGCCAGATTAGGAAGGGCTTTGAAGGTCAAGTCAGGAGTTAGGATAGAGGAGTTTCTGTTGTGGCTCAGTGGTAACAAACACCGCTAGTAACCTGAGGATGCAGGTTTGATCCTATGCCTCACTTGGTGGATTAAGGATCCAGCCAGCATTGCTGTGACCTGTGGAGTAGGTCACAGATGCGGCTCGGATCCGGCGTTGCTGTGGCTGTGGTGTAGGCTGGCAGTTGTAATTCTCATTTGACCCCTAGCCTGGGAACCTCCATATGCTGCAAGTGTAGCCCTAAAAAACAAAAACAAAGAAACCAGGGGGCTGAAAGTAGGAGGAAAGTAGGAGGAGCCGAAAGTAAGGAGGTGGCAAAGGAAGGAAGCTCTGTTCGAGAAGACTTGCTACTCGGGTCATTACCAATGTCAGCTGCCCAACAGAGAGGAGGAGACACGCTCTCTGAGCCTCAAAGACAGAGAAGGGGGGAGTGGCTATTTCACTCTAGTAGTCCATTCATTTTACTCACTCATTTTATTAAGCACTTAATGTATGCTGGACTCCATGATGGGATCTAGGGGTGTCATGAGGGGGTCATCTGGAGGTGTCATAAACTTCAGCCTCATTCAAGGGAGGTGTGAGAGCTCCAAGGAGGCTATGGTTGTGCCCAGCTGGGAGACCAGAGAGAGCCTCCAGGAAGAGAAGGCCTCTGAACTGGGTGCTGCAGGATGATCAGGGGTTTGAAAGTCCTCTGATCAGGAGGAGAGGACATTTTAATCAGGAGCTCCAAACCACAGGGTTTTAATGTTTACTATTTAGTTCACCTGGCAAATCTTGGAGCAGGTAGCCAAGGCGAAGGAGATAAGGAAATAAAGGATAAATAAATAGATAAGGAAATAAAGACCTAGGGGCCAAGCCCAGAAAGCGCAAGTGCCCAGCCCCAGGTCAGCAGCCTGGAAGCAGCAGACTTGGGACTAAAAACCAGAGCTGTTAGGCTCCCAGCCAAGTGCTCACCCTGTAGGTTCACAGCCACTACTGGCTGTTTTAGAGCCCCCTTCACTGCTGCTTTTCAGTGCTGTGGATGCTGGGAGGGAGCTGTCAGCTGGTCCCCAACCCCCAGGATCTTGATCTGCCGAAGCCTGACCCCAGAAAGGGTCCAGGACTGGTGCCCCAGTCCAGGCTCCTCCATGGTTGGCGGAGGGCAGGCAGTGATCAGGTTGGAGAAAGACTCATCAGCCTCTGAGTCTGAGGGCTTGGGGCTGGTCCCAGGTGGGCCAGGTCCTGACTATGCAACTGAGGCTCCACTTCCCCTGTCCGGTCCCTTCAGTTCACTCTGTCAAATTCGAATGCTGTTCACTCTAGGGTTCCCTATATCCAGTCAGTGGAGAAACTGAGGGCATAATGGGTGTGACTAACAAAAAGTTACCTGATACTATTTTGAGGGACTGGGGGTTTCCTGCACCACTAGAATGACGACAAGAATGCTGCCTCACTGGGCCTGTGCAAGGTGACTTTCTCTGAGCGCTTACCAGGCCCAGTGCTGAGTGCTTTGTGTGCACTAATTCGTTGACTGGGGTGTAGACTGGAAAACTATCATTAATACGTTTGGTCTGTAAAGATGAAGAGGAGGAGGAGAATGAAAATTTCTTGCAAAGCAATGTAATTAACAATCTAATTCTTGCAAAACAATGTCATTCAGAAGTCTTTGAGAGCTCCTGGGGGCTTTGCAGACTGGGCACCCTGGCCCCTTGGGACAACTCTGGGCCTTCGCTTCCTTTATCCGAGTGGCCGGCATCCCTAGCACATAGGCAGCCAGCCCCGCATCCTCAGCCCCCAGCCCCTGGACGAGGTGTTTAGGCCCCAAGCCAGACCAGCCCCAAGATTCCTATTCTGGGGCAGCTCGGCTGCAGACCCAGGAGGGCAGCCAACAAGGGGCCCAGCAGCTTATCGCTCGGCAGCGACTCTCCAGCTGGCAGACTGTCTCCGCTGCTGCTGAGCCAAGCTGATAAAGAGGACAGACCCTAGTGTTTACAGTGGCTGGGAGAGTGGGGCCTCCGGGGGGCGGCCCCATCTCCTCTGGGAACAGACTGTCTGTTTGCTGAGATACCATCGCATTCCTGGAGCCCCAGGATGGATGGGGGCCGGGTGGGGCGTGGAGATGGGAGGGAAGGAGGAAATACGACAGCTGCCGGCTCGCTGTTCCCCCGGGGCCCTCGCTGAGAAGGCCGACACTGGGTCTTCCAGTGGGTCTGTGGTTTCCCGGCCCGATTGTTAAGCACTTCATAAAAGGTCAGTGATAACCCACACGGGCATTTCACTCCACAGTTTGTAAAGTATTTTGGTCCTGCAGATAACCTTCCATTTAGGTAGTCTAAGGTCATAAAGTTTCACAGGTGAAAGATGCCTAACAAGGTTGGAGCAGAGAAGCAATGACATGGCCAGACACTGGGGCAGGGGCCTTGTATGACCCTCAGTCGACCTGGCCAGCTCACAATAAAAGCTACCACTTGTGTAGCGCTTGCTGTGTGGCAATGACTGTTAAAAGCGCTTGAGGAGTTCCCGTCGTGGCGCAGTGGTTAAAGAATCCGACTAGGAATCATGAGGTTGCGGGTTCGGTCCCTGCCCTTGCTCAGTGGGTTAACGATCCGTCATTGCCGTGAGCTGTGGTGTAGGTTGCAGATGCAGCTCGGATCCCGCGTTGCTGTGGCTCTGGCGTAGGCTGGTGGCTACAGCTCCGATTCAACCCCTAGCCTGGGAACCTCCATATGCCTCGGGAGCGGCCCAAGAAATAGCAACAACAACAACAACAACAAAAGACAAAAAAAAAAAAAAAGCGCTTGAGATGTATTAATTCATCCTCAGCATATGGAAGTTCCCAGGCCAGGGGTCTAATCGGAACTGCAGCTGCTGGCCTATACCACAGCCACAGCAACATGGGATCCGAGCAGCGTCTGCAGCCTATGCCACAGCTCATGGCAACGCCAGATCCTTAACCCACTGAGCAAGACCAGGGATCGAACCCTCATCCTCATGGACACTAGTCAGGCTCTCTACTGCTGAGCCACAATGGGAACTTCCATATTAACTCATTTTTGATCTTCACAGCAGCACATATGAGGTAGGTGCTATCATTATACATTTAACAGATGAGGACCTTGAGGCAGACACATGTTAAGTGACTGATATAAATCACACAGGTGGGCAGTGGGAGGGCTGGGACTTGAACCCCAGCAGTGTACCTCCAGAATCTCCAGTTTAACCCCTGGGCTGCACTGCCAGCTTAAAGCCACCTAACGATAGGTGTGTCTCCACCCTGCTTACACCATTTACAACTGCAGAGGTAGCCTGGCAGAGACAGGAACTGGCTTTGGAATCAGGCCTGTGTTCAACCCCCAACCCTGGCATTGATGACCCCCAAGGCTGAGCTTCACCTCTCTGAGTCTCAGTTTCCTTCTCTGGAAAGTGGAAATGGGACCTGCCTTTGCAGTGGGTGTCAGAGATGTATGGGGCGGACCTGGGACATGGTAGATTTTCATTAAATAACTACTCTTATCATTTTGACAGCTGAGTTGGGGAGGTGGCCTGCCCAAAATTGAGACAGAGGAGTATCGTTTAAAAAGAGATGCCCGGTCACTCAGCTGTGGTTGCACAGAGGGGTGACATCTAGTTGAAGGGATCAAGTAGCTTCAGAGGAGGCAGCGTGAGCAAGTGGTTGGGACTCTGGCTTCAGAGTTGGGCAGACTTGAGTTCAGATTCCAATATCCAGAACTTACCATCTGGGTAAACTTGGGGGATTGCTGAACTTCTTTTTGAGTCTGTAAAATGAGAACACTAATAGAACCTTCTTATAGGGTTGTGAAGAATGAGTGAGATCATTCAAGAAAAGCAGTCTTGGACATGCTGGCAGGTACACACTGAGTGCTCAATAAACACTGCTGCCATCATTGTTCCTGGAGGAGGGAGAGGGCGTGGTAGACAGAATAATGCCCCCGACCCCAAGATGTCCATGTCCTGGTCCTTAAAACCTGTGACTTGTTAGGTTACGTGGCACAGGGGAATTCAGGTTGCTGGTGGAATTAAGCTTGCTAATCATCTGACCTTGAGATGGGGAGATTATCCTGGATTATCAGGGTGGGCCCTATGTCACTGTCAGGGTCCCTATAAGTGGAAAGAAGGAGGGAGAGTCCATGTCTTAGTGATGTGAGTGAGAAAGACTCCTCCAGTCATTCCTGGCTTTGAAGATGGATGCAGGGGCCATGAGCCAAGGGATGTGGGGCTGCCTCTTGAAGCTGGAAAAGGCAAGGAAATGAATTATTCCCTAGAGCTGCTAGAAAGTTATTCAGCCCTGCTAGTGCTCTGATTTTAGCCCAGTCATGCTCAATCTGGTCTAGACATCCTGAACTCTAAGATAATGAAATATGAGTTGTTTTAAGCTGTAAGCTTGTGGTAATTTGTTATAGCAGCAAAGAAAACTAATACAGGAGAGTTGGTCCTTAAACTCTGGCAGGATGGTAATGGGTGAAGGTGGGGCTAAGGACATACAGGTAGAGGAAACTATACACCTAATGGCATTTAGGCTAGAAAGCACAAGGTATTTTGGGGTTTGGTGGGAACCCACTGTGTGGTTCTTTGCAAAAACAGGCACAATCCTCCACCCTTGTTCCTATCTCCTTAGCAACGTAACTAGGCAGATCTCCCCATCAAGATGTGGAGTCTCCTTCCCCATCCCTTGAATCTGCACTTGGCTTTACGACTTGCTTTGACCAAACCTATGCATGTTTCAAGCCTTCGCCTCAAGAAGGTTTGCACACTTCTGGACTCACTCTTGCTGTTCTTGGAACCTTGCCACCAGCTTATGAGCAAGTCCAGGTGTGACAGGCAGCTTCTAAAATGGCTCCCAAGAATCCCTGCCTCCTGGGATCAATGCCCTGTGTAATCCTGCACTGGTGGCTGGATCTTGTGCCTCCCTTCTAGCAAAGAGAGTACAGCAAAAGAGATGGGTTGGCACTTCTGATATTCAGTTATGAAAAGACTGTGTGGTTCCCATCTTGCTCTCCCTTTCTTGCTTTCTTCCTGACTTGCCTTGAGAGAATCCAGCTGCTGTGCTGTGAGTGCCATGTAGAATAACTCATATGGCATGGAAATGATGTCTCTGGTCAACAGCCAGTGAAGACCTAAGACCAGCCAAAGCCACATAAGTGAACTTTGAAGTAGATCCTCCCCCATCTGAGCCTTGAGATGACTGAAACCTTCGTTAATACCTTGCTTGTAGACTTGTGAGAGGCCGTGGGCCAAAGTTACCTGCTAAATGGTGCTTGGCTTCCTGACCCACAGAAACTGAGAAAATAAGAGGTAGTTTTAACTGTGGAATTTGTTTTGCAGCAACAGACAACTAACACAGATAACTAACTAACCGATAACTAACCAGGCTCATCTGCTGGATATGAGTGACACATGGCTCTTCCTTTCACTCAGTCAATAGCTAGACAACTATCAGAGATGTGAGTGAGGCCATCCTAGACCAGCTAGCCCCCAGCCAACTTGTTTGCTGCTTATAGACATGTGAATGAGCCAAGCCAAGATCAGCTGAGCCTGGCCCAGATCAGCAGAACTTCTGCTGACCTTAGACGTGTTAGTAATAATATACGTTGTTGTTTTAAGCTGCTGAGTCTTGGGGGGGTGATTTTTTTTTTAAACCCAGGAATAGCTAACTAATATAACCTGTATGGCCAGAAGGTTACGGGTATAATAGGAACTGAGGCTGGGAAGCTGGTTAGGGGCCTGAATGTAGAGAGATTTGATGCCAGATTAAGGCATTTAGATTTTAAATGGCCAGCAACAGGAGTAGGGTTTTGAGCAGGAGACTAAGATCATGACCAGCACTATGGTTAAGGACCTTTCCTGTGGCAGCAGGGAGTGGCATGAATCGGAGGCAGGGGATCATTTAGGAAGCTGCTGTCCAGAGGCTGATGAGAAGTGATGGGGGCTTGAAATTTGTAGTTGTGAGGAATGAGAGAGAGACAGCAGAGGTGGAGTCAATGGGACCAGTTCTGGAATGGGTTGGGGGCAGGGCAATGGGAGTGTGGAAGTCAGTGCCCAGGTTTTGATGGGTGCTATTGACAGAGATTGGGGAGTCTGCATGAGGAGGAAGCAGATGCATGCTATTTTTTTTTAAGGCCACACCCATGGCATATGGAGGTTCCCAGGGTAGGGGTCCAATCAGAGCTGTAGTGACAATGCCTGGTCCATAACCCACTGAGTGAGGCCAGGGATTGAACCCAAAACCTCATGGTTCCTAGTCGGATTTGTTTCCACTGTGCCACGACGGGAACTCCATGCATGCTATTTTGGATGGACAGAGGGTCAAGTGCTAAAGAGACCTTCTGGTAAGAGGCCCAGGAGACAGTGATTCAGTTCTGTAAAGGGAGCTTTATCCCCAGCTCAGTGTATCAGTAGCTCTAAGGAAGAGTAGAGAATAGCACGTTCAGACTGGGCAATCGAGAGAGATGGATAAGAGAGATGGATAAAGGACTATTTACAAAGGTGGGGAAGTAGCCTGGGGCTAGCATTGGTGGGGAGCTGATATCACCCCCCCAGCACTGAGAAGGCCCCAAAGGGAGGAAGCAGGAACCAGAATGAGGAGAGTGTGTGGTATGGACAAGGCTGCGTTATAGGAGATGTGGCCTTTGGTAGAAAATGCAGATGACCCGTGGCAACCCAGCAAGGAGGACACAGGAGATTAAATATGCTGACTGCTCCCTCTTCCTGTTCTGGGAGCACTTTCCAGTGTCCTTTGTTGGCTGGCTCTAACCTGAAGCCAGAGAACAAGGTTGCCTATTGATGCAGCCTAGACACATCAGCCTCACAGGACACAGGTGGAGAAGGGGAGGGATGAACAGAGGGTATCTAGCCACCTAACAAATTAATTTTTTTCTTTTAAAAAATGTGTTGAAGCATAGCAAATGAAATTTCTCTACCTAGGTCAATCGGTGACCCTGTACTGGTGGATGAAATGTGAGGGAATATGCTAGGGAATTTCTAGAGAAATGTTCTTTACTTTTAGGAAGGAGATAGCAGGAAAGCTGTTCCTCATTATGTCTGATGTGATGCCTGGAACTGCAGCAGCTATTTTGCAACTGTGAGGGAAGCTAGCCTAGGTCAAAACTGACCTACCAAGGATCGAAAAGCAAAAGATGGAAAGAACTGGATCTTTAATGACCTTGTGGAACTGCGCTGAGAACCTGTTCCATCTCTGGTTCTTTTTTTTTTTTTTTTTTTTGCCATGAAATAATAAAGGTTCTTATTGTGAACCACTTTGAGTTGGCTTTCCTAATGGACACAGCTGCCGTCTACCATCTCCAAGCTCATGTGCAAGCATTCTTGGCTCCCAGACTGCAGGCCACACCCCCTTGTTTTTCTCTACTGACCAAGGGCTTGAAGTGCATGCATCAGATTCAATGAAGAGTTTCTAATGCTTTTCAGTCTGTGGCAAATGAAAGAGTTGGAAGTGGGGGATAGGCTTATATCTGCTGTGTTGCCCTATAGCTACAGATGGCTCCTGATGGTAGCAATGACCGCAGTAGAGAGACTTTCATGGAAAGAGGTGGAATAGGGTGGTTGGGAGGCATAGACCTTACAGGTTGTCAGAATTGGCTTCAAGTCTAGATTGACTGCTTTCTAAGTGTGTGACTTTGGGCAAGTCAATTCACCTCTCTGAGCCTCGGTTTTCTCACTGGGTGCATTAAGGATTGAATTAGGTAAAAGAAAACCAAAAAACCTACCCAATATTCTGTGATCATCTATATGGGAAAATAATCTGAAAGAGAATAAATGTGTGCATATGTTAACTGAATCACTGTATTGTACAACAGAAATGACCACACCATGGTAAATCGACTATACTTCAATACAACCTAAAAATGGAAAAAAAAAAAGTAAGAGTGGAAGCATATTTCTCTGGAGAAGAGAAAAATATTCTTAGCTGTGCATCATGCCAACAAGGTGTGTTGGAAAAATGCAACTTAACACACTGTTATGAAACAACTGACTTGCTTTACTCACTGCTCTGGCCTGGCAGGCATTTTACTGGTTGTACAGTGCCCTGGGAAGACGGTGGGTCTGGTAGTTGGTCTTCCTGGTTCTACACAGCTCACTCCTCTTCCTGGGAGAACAGCCCCATTTTTGTCCAACATCTCTTAACCCCCCCTTTGGAATGATCTCGCCCTTCTTTGTACTCAGGACTTATTTTGAGCAAGTTTAAAACTGTCTTGCAAAGTTCAAGATCATTATGGCAGGCAAAAATGCAGTGAAATAGCACACCACTGTCAGTTAATTACTAAAAATCCTTTAATAGCTGACATTATTATAAATTACATACCCATTACGACAGGGACAATTGGGCTCTCTGTTTTTCTTGCGCCGCATTGGAACCCCAAACAATGCCGTCTTGTTGGGGAGAATGACCTGGATGCACTTGGAGGCAAGTTGGGGGATTCCATGGGCTACCTATGCTGATCACAGCAGCCTGAGGCAGCTGCCTGACCAGACCCCAGAACCAATCCTTTCTCCATTTCTACCTGCTTCCCCCACTGCTATGGCTACAAGAATCCATTCCCCATGGGCCTCGCAACTCCCTCTGCCCTGCTCCCGTTCCTCTGCCTGTCGACATAGCTTAAAGAGCCCCTCTTCCAGGAAGCTTCCCTTGATTCTCCTTCCTAAAGCTCCAGGCACATGGTAGGTTGGTTCCATTTTTGCTTTTGAGTTGGGCACATAAAGTATACATGTTAAGAGTAAACCTTGATGATTTTTGACGTATGTGTACACTGCGTACCCACCTCCCAAGTCAAGATATGGAATGTGGGTCCTCTCTGGACTCGGAAACATTCCTATGCATGAGAATCCCCTCTGGAGCATGTGCAAAAGGCAGCCCCTGGCCTAGGCCAGAGATGCCGACTCAGTGGGTCTGGGGTGGCCCAGGAGGGCGGATGAATAGCACTTAGGTCTTCAGGTGGCCTGGGTCTGCAGCCCACCCTTGGAGAAACCCACTCCATGGTTGCTGGGGCTAAGTCCCCTGTCTTCTTTGTTGTTTCCCTGTCAGGTGGGGGCATGCGCTGGTCCTCTCATTTCAGGGCCCAGCAGAGTTCTGGGGCCAAGAGCAGCATCCATAGGGATGGATCCAGGCAGGGTACAGCCTGAAGCTATGTGATCTGTGAAGCTGTCCCAGAGAAAAAGACCATTGTTGTTGAGTGTGGGGGGCTTGGAAGGGCCTCCTGCAAGGGACTTCTACCCCACTTTCAGTCCACCTCTGGCAACCACTAAAAGTTCAGGGTCTTAGATGTTGTCAGGGTGAGAAGTCATCTGCTGGACAAGACAGATCATTCCCCAGCTCACTCCTCCTATCCGCAGGCAAGGCCATGGCGACACTTAGCCCTGCCCCAGATTAGTATCACCTGGGGGAGCTTAAAAAAGCCATACCCAGGCCCCACATCTGATATTCTGGTTTAATTGGTCTGCGGTGGGGATTGAGCTTTAGCAGTTTTTAGCGCTCCCAGGTGATTCTAATATACAATCAAAGCCAAGAATCCCCGAGCAGAGACCCGGCTCTGAATTTTAATCTTCCTTTAAATGCTTCAGTCTGAAACTAGGAGAAGGCCAGGTGACTGCACCTCGTCCATCACCGTCTGCGTCTCCTTCTGAAGGGACCAGTCATGTTCCTTGCCCACCTCCAGAGCACCCACTCCATCCTGTGGACAATCCAACTAATAATATTGGGCAATTATCAAGCACCTTATGTTATTTCTAATCCTCATGGCACCATTGCATTTCTGCGGGAAGGAACCTGAACATGGGAAGCCTTACTGGTGGCCTTCGGAGCTAGGATGGTACCCAGGCCTTTAGGACTTCAGAGCCCACATGCGTTTCCCTGGCCAGGCTCTTCCTGGAGGCATTGCCTGTGAACACTGGCCATGCCCAGGGCACAGGCCTGGGGCCTTCTTATCCATTAGGCACAGCAGATACAGGGCCTAGGGCCCACAATAATTTTAGGGGACCTGCAAAGTGTCTTAATTTTAATTTCGTTTGAAATCAGAATAAAAAAAAAGGAATCATGATGAATGTACAATGAATCCATCCTGATTACATTTGTATGCCAATACACTTGAGCAATATACTATTTAATATTTTGTTATGGAAGAAGAGGCCCATGAAAACAAAAATGTCTGGGGACCATATGCAACCCCGCACACAGTCCTGGGCCCTGGATGGCATTGACACCTGAGTTGCCCAGCCCGTCCCAGAGCATGGCCAGTGCTAGTGGGGACTGAGGCAAGAAATGTTTATCACACACCTTCTGTACTCCGAGCTCTGGGAAGTGACAAAAGCATTAAGCATGTCCTGGACTGGCTGCGGAGCCGATGTGCACCAGGAAACCAAGAGCAGGACGGCCCAGGATGCCCTCTCCCCCTGCACCCAGTCCTTACCTCTGTCTCTTCTCATTCTTGTCATTTTATTATCTAGCTATGTCCTCTTTTGCGGGTTATTGAACTGTTTAATGCATGTAATTCTTCAATCAAACTATTCTTTTGTTGATTTTTTTCCCTTTCTTCAGCAAAAGTATATATATATATATATGTATATATATATATGTATATGTATATATATATATATATATTTTTTTTTTTTTGGTATTTTAGGGCCAAACCTGTGGCATATGGAGGTTCCCAGGCTAGGGGTTGAATCAGAGCAGCTGTAGCTGGCGGCTTATGCCACAGCCACAGCAATGCGGGATCCGAGGTGCATCTGGGACCTACCCCACAGCTCACAGCAATGCCAGATCCTCAACCCACTGAGCGAGGCCAGGGATCGAATTCACGTCCTCATGGATCCTCGTCCCGTTCATTAGCCGCTGAGCCATGAAGGGAACTCCAAAAGTATACTATTTTGATAATGCACTTGTTATTTTAAAATATCGAATTGAGTTGTCTCTGAATGGGTAAAAAGCCCATGGTGTAGAACTTCAGAAGGTACTGAGGAAGGCCGAGGGTGGGGGGAGAGAGGGAGACTTCTTTTGTACGGAACCTTTGGTCCTGTTTTGATTTTGTGCCACGTGCAAGCATTGCCTACTTAATAGAATGGATGAGAACAAACAAGCAAACAAAAACCAAATGAGTTTGGGCCAAAAAGTTAATTTCCTTCTCTCCCGGCTTCCAGCCTCCCTGTCTCCCCCAGAGAGGACCATCTTTACTAGGTTATCATGTATCTTTCCAAAGACATTTTATGCATATGCAAGCTTATATGCTTTCTATAAAATTTACCCAAACTGTAGCACACTGTATGCATTGCTGTTATTCACTTAATATCTTTTTCCCAGTTAAATATACTTACTATAACTATATATTTATATTCATTATATATGTTCTATATTTCAGATTATTTTCCTTTATAGGTTATTATAAGATATTGAATACAGGTCACTTGGTACTTTGATAGGGATTGTATTGTATCTGGAAATTGCCTTGGCTGCTATGTTCATTTTGACAATGTTGCTTCTTCTAATCTAAGAACATGGTGTATCTTCCCATCTGTTTGTGTCAGTCATCTTTGATTTCTTTCAACGGTGTCTTACAGTTTTAAGAGTACAGGTTTTTTTGCTTCCTTAGCTAGGTTTATTCCTAAGTATTTTATTCTTTTTGGTGCAGTGGTAATGGGCACTTGGGTTGTTTCCATGTCTTAGCTGTTGTAAATGGCGCTGCTGTGAACACTGGGGTGCATGTACTTTTTAAATTAGAATTTTCATCTTTTCCAAATATATACCCAGGAGTGGGATTGCTGGATCATATGGTATCTCTATTGTTAGTTTTCTGAGGAACCTCCATACTGTTTTCCATAATGGCTGTGCCAGTTTACATTCCCATCAGTAGTGTAAGAGAGCTCCCTTTTCTCCACATTCCCTCCAGCATTTATTATTTATAGACTTTTTGATGATGGCCATTTTGACTGGTGTTAGGTGATACCTCATTGTGGTCTTGGTTTACATTTCTCTGATAATTAGTGAAGTTGAGCATCTTTTCATGTGCTTCTTGGCCATCCATATGTCTTCTTTGGAGAAATGTATACTTACTTAGGACTATACCTAAGTAAATGTCACCATACTTAGGTCTTCTGCCCATGTTTTCATTGGGTTGTTTGTTTTCAGTCACTTAGTATCTCGGTCTCGTCTTACGGAGAGTTGCCTCATTCTTTTTTAACAGCTGGATGATATACCATAGTTGGTTTAACCAGATCCTCTATTGATAAGGATGTTTCCAATCTATTTTTTTCCTTTTTTTTTTTTTTTTTTTGGCAAAGGAGAAAAACAGCTTTATTGCTTTGCCAGGCGAAGGACTCCACAGCAGGCTAATGCCCTAAAAACTGTGTCCTCCTTTGGGAGAGAATAGAAAGTGGTTTTATAAGTTTGGGAGTAGAAAATAGGGCCGCAGATAAGGATCAGGGTATATGCAGCTTTCATTCTTCTTCAGAGTTGGTGTTTGGTGGCCCCAGGATTGATTCTGGTGATCCTCCTCTCTTGTTTTCCTATTTCTTTTTATTATAAAGTAATCTTATGGAGCATAACTCCCACCCATTTAGTTGTGCTTTAAGTGTGTGTGTGTGTGTGTGTGTATATTATTTTACTTATGTGCAAGCATATCTGTATGGTGTGTGTATAAAGTGGAATCAGGAGTTCCTTTCATGGCTCAGCAGTTAACGAACCCAACTAGCACCTGTGAGGACATGAGTTCGATCCCCGGCCTCACTCATTTGGAGATCTGGCATTGCCTTGAGTTGTGGTGTAGGTCGCAGATGCAGCTCGGATCTGGCTTTGCTGTCGCCTTGGCGTAGGCCAGCAGCTGCAGCTCCGATTCAACCTCTAGCCTGGGAACCTCCATATGCCAAGAGTATGCCCCCCCCCCCAAAAAAAAGACACACAAACACACACACACAAATAAATAAAGTGGAATCACAGTGTTAACAGGTGTGAGCTTTGCTACCAGGAGGGTAAGTTGGGACAGCTACCATGGGGAGGCCAATTTGGCCATATTTATCTAAATTAAATCCCTGCTCTGTAAACAATTTCTGGAGCACCTCCTGGGTGCTGGGCTAGGAGTACAGTGGTGAGGAGCACTCCATCTTTTCTCTTGGGGGGCTCTCAGATTGGGACAAATTCACTTATAGCCCCTGGAAGGTAGGCTATACAAATGTCAGAATAGTGCAAGCCATGGACCTTTCACTCGGGAGAGAAGGAAAAAACAATTGCTCAGAGGGAAAGAAGGAAGGGGATTGCAAGCAGGTGAACCGGCATGCACAAAGGCTGGGCATCAGCTAGCAGGACACAGGGGAACTTTGGGGTGTTCTGGGGAGCAGGCCTCCTCTTGTTCAGGGTCCATGAGGTGGGAGGGGAGGTGAGATGGGACCTGCACCTAACAGGGCTGGAAAGCGGCTCTTTTGGCTGTCACTCATGGGCCTCCATTGCATGGGTTCTTAACCTGGGAGCTCCATGATAGCAAGTGCCGTAGAACCAAGCAGTTGATTCTAGCCAAGGACCAAAATACGCCATATTCCTGGGCATTGTCTCTGAAATGAGGGTAGTTCCCCTGAAGGCTGTGGGTAGTGAACTTCCTCCAAGAGGCCAGGGGTCAGGTCTAGGGTTGTGGTCTGATGCTGCTCACAGTGACAGTCTTTTTTTTTTTTTTTTTTTGCCTTTTTGCCATTTCTCGGACTGCTCCCGTGGCATATGGAGGTTCCCAGGCTAGGGGTCGAATCAGAGCTGTAGCCACCGGCCTACGCCAGAGCCACAGCAATGCGGGATCCAAGCCATGTCTGCAACCTACACCACAGCTCACGGCAATGACGGATCCTTAACCCACTGAGCAAGGCCAGGGATCGAACCCGCAACCTCATGGTTCCTAGTCGGATTCGTTAACCACTGAGCCACGACGGGAACTCCACAGTGACAGTCTTTAGAAGTCTCTTGTCTCTGTTCAAAAAAAACTTCCATTTTGCATTCTAGTCCCTGATAGATCAAGGGTAGCTTTAATATTAACATGGGATATATTATAAATATGATGTAAAAGTAAATTTCTTCAATATCTTTGAGTCAAGAAAACTCCTTTGACTTGAGAGGTTCCCCTGGTCATGCAGTTTGAGAAGGATGGGTGCAGGCAATCTAGTTTCAGCAAAGCCACAGCTGTCACCCTGGCCTCTGTGGAAGTGCTTCCAGCCCTCTTAACAACCAGGAAACTTGGTGCACTTCACTCATTCACTCCCCTCTTCATTTGTTCACCTAGTATTTCTGAGAGCTGATAATGGACAGGGCATTACCAACGTCCACAAGGAACAGGATTACAGTAGCAATTCTAAAGCCTTTGCATATATGATCTCAATCCATACAATGCCCCTATGAGGTAGGTGGTACTATGATTAAACCCATCTCTGAAACTCTGGGAGCACAGGTAAAATAACAAAGGCCACCCTGTAAGCAGCAGAGCCAAGACTGAGACCCAGGCAGTCTGACCACCCTCCCCCACCACCAACTGCCCTTTTACCTCCTGAACTATGCACACTGAACAGTGGTGAGAGGCCTTAAGCATTGGGAAAAGGGGCAAAGAGCTCTGGGAGTTAGAATACCTAGGCTTGGGAGTTCTTATTTTGACGCAGTAGAATCCAACTAGGAACCATGAGGTTGCGGGTTTGATCCCTGGCCTCGCTCCGTGCATTAAGGATTCAAAGTTGCCATGAGCTGTGGTGTAGGTTGCAGATGAGGCTTGGATCCTGCATTGGTGTGGCTATGGTGTAGGCCTGCGACTACAGCTTCAATTTGACTCCTAGCCTGGGAACCTCCATATGCCGAGGGTGCAGCCCTAAAAAGACAAAAAAAAAAAAAATACCCAGGCTTCACTTCTGCCTCTCTCCACGTGGCCCTAAGCTCTTGGGCAAATCACCTTCCTTTCCTTTTCTGGCCCCCCTATCCTGCCCTATTCTGCTCTGAGCTATTTAGGTGATTTATTGATTGATCGATGGAATGAGTGCTCTTTGCTTTTTAGAGCCACACCTGTGGCATATGGAGGTTCCCAAGCTGGAGGGGTCAGAGCTGCAGCTGCCGGCCTACACCACAGACACAGCAGCTTGGGATCCAGCTGTGTCTGCAACTTACACCATAGCTCACAGCAACGCCAGATCCCCAACCCACTGAGCAAGGTCAGCGATTGAATCTACATCCTCCTGGATACTAGTCAGGTTCATAACTGCTGAGCCACAATGGGAAATCTCTATTTAGGCTACTTAGATAGTACAGGGTCGGGAGTTTCCATCATGGCTCAGTGGTTAACAAATCTGACGAGCATCCATGAGGATGCAGGTTGGATCCCTGGCCTCACTCAGTGGGTTAAGGATCCGGCGTTTCCGTGAGCTGTGGTGTAGGTCGCAGACTCGGCTCAGATCCTGTGTTGTTATGGCCTGTGGTGTAGGCTGGCAGCTACAGCTCTGATTGGATCCCTAGCCTGGGGCCAAAAAAAAAAAAGATAGTACAGCTTTAAGTGCAGTCCAAGGGGTGGGACCAAGAGCACTCGGCTATCTGAGCTGCTGAGTCCTGTGTGCCAGGACCTTCTGTTTTTAATTCCTACTGCGGTCAAGCAGGTCCATTTCATAGATGAGGAAACTGAGTCTCCCAGAGGTTAGTTTGTTGCTAGTTTAGTGGTTTAACCTGGTAACAATTGACTCCATGCTCATTTCACTAATAATAGCTCCCATTTACAGAATACTTATTGGGTACCTGACACTGGGCTAAAGCATTTGGATCTTCAGAACAACTTCCCAGTGTCATTATTGCCAGTTAAGTCTCAGGCTCCCCATCTATAATCAATAATTTGGGAGTAACAATAACAACCTACTGAGGGTTGTTGCAGGAGGTAAAGGAAATTGCCCAAGTTCACACAGCTAAGAGGCAGCTGAACCCAGCATTTGAACCCAAGTCGGTTTGGTTCAACAGAGTAACAGCTAAGAAGCAGTACTCTGTGCAAAATACAGGCTGCCTGGGGTGGCAATAGTAGAGCCAGTATTTGATTGCAGGGGCTATGGTAATAGGTCCCATAAGTACAGACAGGACCAGGAAAAACCATCCTTTCTGAGAGAAAGTAGTAAGAAGCAAGCAGGCCAACAAAAAAAACCTAAAAGTAGGTGACGTTAGGAACTGGTTAAACCAGTATCCCCAACATTGCATGTATCCAAGTGGATATTAGAATGATAAGAGATGATACACAGATAAATTTCCTATTCTGTGTATTTTATTTATTTATTCATGTCTTTTGTCCTTTTAGGGCCACACCTGCAGCATATGGAAGTTCCCAGGCTAGGGGTTGAATCGGAGTTGTAGCCTCTGGCGTACACCAAAGCCACAGCAATGCCAGATCTAAGCCGCATCTGCCACCTACACCACAGCCCACTGCAACGATGAATCCTTAAACCACTGAGCGAGGCCAGGGATCAAACCCACAACCTCATGGTTCCTAGTCGGATTCGTTTCCACTGTGCCACAGTGGGAATTCCCTGTGTATTTTATTTATTTATTTATTTATTTATTTATTTTTGTCTTTTGTCTTTTTTGTTGTTGTTGTTGTTGTTGTTGCTATGTGTATTTATTTTAAAATGATAACTATAACTAGCACATTTGTGACTCCAGGGCTATTACTGCTTACAAGGCCAACTGATTTTTTAAATTAATAAGCGTCGATAACTTGTGTACACTTTTCAGATGTTCTCTCAAGCTCTCAAATACGTAACAGCAAGTTATGCTGGTTCTGTCTTCAAATATGTCCAGAATCTGATCTCTTCTCTCCAAGCCTGCATTGCCTCTCCTGAGCCACTGCGTCTCCCACCAGTTCCTTGCTCCCAGCCCTGCCCCTGCAGTATAGTCTCCACATGGCCGCTAGAGGGAGCCAGTTAAAATAGAAGGCAGATCTGTCTCTCCCTCTGCTGGCTTCCAGGGTCTCCCAGCTCAGAGGACAAGCCAAAGACACATCTATGGCCTGTGTGACGCCCCACTCCCACCCCCAATTTTTCTCTCATCTTATCACCTCTTTGATGGTCTCGGAACATGCTCAGGACCCTTGTACTTGATGTTCTCTGAGCCTGGAACATTCTTCCCCCAGTGTCAGAGAGGTTCCCTTCATCATCAAGATCTTGCTCAAATGTCACCTTCCCAGAACAGCATTCCATGACCACTTTCTCTGAACCACACTCACCCTCTCCTAGCATTCCTGTCTCCTCTTCTCTGTTTTATTTTTGATCTTGGCACCTTTATCTTCCAAGATGCTGGATACCTGATTATTATGTTTATGGTCTGTCTGTCCTTCCACTAGGTTCCTTGAGCTCAGGGATTTTTGTTTTGCTCACTGCAGGATCCCTAGCACCTGGAACATGGCCTGGGACCCAATAGGAGTTTGATGAGTTGGTGTCCAATAAATGAATACAAAGTTTCATTCATGCGCATGTGCATTTTTCAAGAAAGAAGGTCCAGGGTACTCACCAAAGTCTCAGAAGTGTTGTCTACCACCAAAGGGGGCAACAGCTCCCGCATTCTGGACCATGTTGGCCAAGTAGATTGACCTTCTAGAGATGCAAACAACATCACATAGCCAATTGGGCCTATAATGTTCTCCTGAGAGTTAATAAGTGAAGTGTTGTTTTATCCATTAGTTTTCTGTGAAGTGGGCTGGGTTGAATCAGTCTCCCTGCCCTTCCATCTGTACATAGCAAGAGGTGGCCCAGACACCCTCTATGATACCTCCATTCATATGCAGTGACTCCTAGAGCCTGCCTCTTCCAACCGTTGAGAAGCAAGCTCTGTCTTGAATGATTTCTGCCATTTCATGCCTTGTGTCTTCCCAGCTAGTGTGGAAACATCCCAAAGCAAAAGATCATGTTTTTCTGGGACCAGATATTAAGAAAATGGACACTCAAGCAGCCCTGGGTTCAAGTCCCATATCTGCCACTTGTTACTTAATCTCTCTGTTTCCTTCTTTTTTAAAAATGGATCCTATAAGAATTTCTTCATGTTGTTGGGAGGATTTGATGAGATAGTGCATATAGGTGTTTGGTACAGGATGATGAACAGCATGGAACTTGGCGAAGCAAACAATTTTTTTTTGTCTTTTGTCTTTTTTGTTGTTGTTGTTGTTGCTATTTCTTGGGCCGCTTCCGAGGCATATGGAGGTTCCCAGGCTAGGGGTTGAATCGGAGCTGTAGCCACCGGCCTACGCCAGAGCCACAGCAACGCGGGATCCGAGCCGCGTCTGCAACCTACACCACAGCTCACGGCAACGCCGGATCGTTAACCCACTGAGCAAGGGCAGGGACCGAACCCGCAACCTCATGGTTCCTAGTCGGATTCATTAACCACTGCGCCACCACGGGAACTCCAGCAAACAATTTTAATTCCAGCATATCACAAACATTAAGTGCCCTTATGTGATAGGAGTTATGCTAGGGACTAGGGAGACGAAATGGGACAGGCCCTCTCTTGTGTACACTAGCTTCTCTGATAGTGCAGAGTGGCATCAAGTGGCCTGTTTCGCTCAATGGGGCTGTGAGTGGTCTGTGCCTGGCATTTCAGCATCTTTAGCCACAGGGGGCTTACATTCCAGAGGCAGAGGAGAATGGACGCAGGATTGCAAGGTTTACGAATTGTGAGAAAACACAGGATTCTCTGAGGGGAATACTAGAATGATGGGGAGGGGGCAGATTTGAATCTGAGGGGTTATCTCTTCGTTATTTTGTGAGTAACCTGGCTGCAGAGACCTGCGGAGCAGCAACTGGGACCCCACTTATCTCCTCTCCTGCACCCCAGGGAATTGGAGCTTGTTCTCCAGAAGGGTGATCTAGGAGGGTGCCTGTAGGCTGAGGCTCCGAAGCATGCCCTCTGGGCACTGCGACACACACCCTCTAGTGGTCACAAGTCAGGCAGTAGGCTGGATGGGCCCTGTAAATCCAAGTACAGTGGGACTGCCACCATCCTTTTAGTATCCCTTTCTGATCCTATCTCCACCGTGACACAGTCTTTCTAGAATGAGGGATGACTCTGGGACCTCATGTTGTTTAATTTTGGTAACCACCTGTAGCATGATTCCTATTCCCAATTTACAAATGAGAGCCCTGAGGCTAATAGAGCTGAGGGAAGTTAAGTAGGGTCAGTACTGGACTCAGGCCTACCAGGCATCATCCAGCTGGGACCTAAAGGCGCCCCACCCCACTGGCACATCTCTGGGTTGAGCAGGAGCAGAAGGCAAACTCTGTCTGAATTACCACCCAGGGAGAAGGTAGCCCTCCCTTGGAAGGTTACTACTTTAGTTGCTCCTTGGCCTGAGGCTCCAAGCACAGACCTGGCATCCCTGAAGGAATCCTGCAGAAAGGGGTGAGCTGGTACCTCAGGGAGGTATGGGGGTAAGAGGAAAGAGCCACAGTTCACAGATTTGCCTCCAGGGTTAGGGGCTGAGCATTTGAGGAAGACTTGAAGGGTAGCCCATCTGCCTGCTGGTCTCCCTTTACCTTTGCTTCACACCCATTTATGCCTCCCCCCAGCCAAAGTGGCTGGGTTTAAATTCAGCCTCTACCACTAACTACAGGCTTGTGCAAGTTACTTAAGGTCTTTGTGCCTCAGTGTCCTTAACTGTAAATTAGTGCTTAACAACCATGCCTACCTCCCAAAGTGTTGTATGGAGTTTGGGGCCTCACTCCACAACAGATTCAGCAGGTCCAGTGGACATTTTGAAAAACACTGTCCTGAAGGGTGTGCTCTGGCAACACAGACCCACCCCACTTTCTAGCTGTTGGGGAGAGGGCTCACAATGGTTTATACCTCTTTGGTTTTAGCATTTCAGTACTTTCAAGACTATCTTCTTTTCAATGGCAAATTAAGTGAGCAAGTTCCTATTCCTCAGTTTCCTCATTTATAAAATGGAAATAAGAGTATCAGTGTTGTTGTGAGAATGACTAAAATCTTTGTAATGCTTGAAACATGGCCTTGCCCATAGTAAACACAAGTTATTGCAATCCATGGCCAAACCAGCAGATACCCTAATTAAAACAAGCTATCAAAAAACTACATTACATTGAGTTTCTCCTTACATTAATTTCCCCAGGGGCAAGAAGTGATCGAAAAGGGGGTACAAGATCCTTTATTCTTTATTTGTCCTTTAGGTGTTGCTTACACAGGTGTTTTGTTCACTTGTGAAAATTCACCCTGTTTACTTGCGATTTGTGAACTTAAAATGCACTGTCTTGTAGAATCTTCATGGTTCTGTGAAGAAAGCAGGGCAGGCATCACCAACTCCATTTATCAAAAAAGAAACTGAGGCAAAGACAGCTGTTTTCATTCGGCCGAAGTAGAAGGGGATGAGGGGGGGGAAGATTCTAAGTCCTGCCCTCAGTTCTCCAGAGTAACCGCCTCTCCCAGAGGTGCGGAGCGAACAGTGCCTGGCTCCAGGTGAAGCTCGGCAAAGGGTTCTGAGTCCTTCCTACAAACACCGCCCTTCCCCCAGCGCACACACAACTCGGGCTTGCTCGGGGACTCGCACCACCGCACGCTCACAAGGCCAGCCCCACACGTGGGAACCCCCGAGGGAGGCACGCGCGCAGGCGCCCCCTCTGCCCTCGCTGGGGAATGGCGCCCAGCCCCGGGCCAATGAGAGTAGCGGAATTTCTTTCATTCAAGCAGGGCCGGGCTCTTGCCCGGAAAGGGGCGGGGCGCCAGGCCCGGGGCGGGGCCGACTTGCGCCAGGGAGAGGGCGGTGCCCGCCCCGTGGCCCGGCCAATCGGCGCCGCGCCCGAGGGGGGAGGGGGAACCAGGTCTTTTTTCCCTCCGCTCGGGGCCAATCCCGACTTTACAAGCTTGAACTTTTGCCACCCTCGGACGAGCTAGCGCGCCCGAGGAGGTACCCCGCCGCGCCGGCTCCAGGGGCAAGAGCGGCCTTAACCCTTCCCGCGCCGGGAGGCCTGCTGCTGCGCCCCCACCGTCTCATCCTGGATCGGTGGGGAAGCGGTTCCCCCAACCCACCCCCATTCCCATGGTGAAACGTTGTTGGGGAAATCACGAGCCCTACTACCTATTCCTCTCCGCTGTGCAGAGAATAAACTGGGGAAGGGAAAGGGGTGGAAGAATCACTCAGGCTCGAGGGGGCCCGGGACACTGGAGGCCCGCCTAGCTCTGAGGAAGAGAGACTCGGCGACCAAGAAGAGCCGATAGAAGACATCTCCTGCCTCTACCCCACCCTCTTTAACTCCCTGTTTCTGCAAGCCTGGAGCCCCCATGCGGGAGGCGTCCCACGCTCCGCGGTCGGCCCAGCGGACAACCCCTGACTGCGCATGGGGTGTGTAAACCGCGTCCTCTCACGGAAGATCCCGCTATTCCACAAATCAGCAGCCCCCTTTGCACCTCAAGAGATGCAAGCCACGAACGCACACACGCACACCCATTTTTATCAGCCTTCTCTGGGCTGGGGGTATGTAACAACTCTAAAGTGCAATGTGTAAGTCTGTGCACAAACCGAGGAAAGGCAAAGCTCCCCGTTTGCATCCAAGTCTCAGTGGGTTCGCCGAGCCCTCGCACCGCCCGCAGTGGTTTGTGTAACCGTGTATGTGTGTGTGTGTTGTTCGCTCGCATGCGTGCCCGAGGCGCACGCGAGCCAGAGAGCTGGCCGTGGGCGCTGTCAGGACCGGGGCCGGAGGGGGGCGCGGGGGCGAGCTCGGGGCGGGGGCCAGGGCTCGGCCCGCCCCGGGAGCCGGCCCCTCAGAGCCTCCGGCCCTGCAAAGGGACGTGTTCTCCTTTAAGAGTTAAGAAACTTGAAACCTTGTTTGCGCAACAATCAGCGCCGCGGAGCCGCCAAAGTGTCTAGACTGGCATATGATGGGAGGCAGCCAATGACTCCGCGGCGCTCCTCCGGGGGCCCTCAGTGTGCGTTTGAGGAGAACAAAAAAGAGAGAGAGCCGATCTGGGGAGCGAGCGAGGGAGCCGAGCCGAGAGAAAGAGCCGCCGGGCGCTGCCTCGCCAGACCTCGCTGGGACCGCGGGGCCACCGGGAGGCACTTTTTGTGGAGGGGGGAGGGGGGCGACCTCTGCAGCCGCAACGTCCCGGGCGTCCCAGCGCAGCGTGGGGCGGGCTGCGACCTCTTCCTCGGTGGATTGCATTTTTAATTAAGGATTCCCAGCAGCTCTTTGGGATTTTTACAGTTTCCACTCATGTGTTGACACCCGCGTTCAGGAGAAATTCGCTCCAAGTGCATCTAGCGCCCGGGACCTGAGACGGAGTTGGCCTTTCGTGCATGCAATTCCAGGGATTTTGGTTTTGTTTGGGGTTTCTTTTTCTTTCTTTCCCCCCCCCCCCTTTTTGCAGGGAGTAAGAAGGAAGCCGAGGGTATCAACAAGCCTGCCTTTCGGATCCTGCAGGAAAAGCCCATGTAGTGAAGCTCTTGGGTTTTAAAAGCAGGGCTTCCCAGACACATTTGGGGGGTTCGGCGCGAGCGCTTTGTGCTCATGGACCAGCCGCGCAACTTTTGAAGGCTTGCCGGCCCATGCGGGGTCCTTCTGGCGGTGCGCCGCCTGCAGTCCCTGTAAAGCGCCGGGGCTGGAATTGCTGAGCCGCCCGGCCGCCGGGGTCCATGTAGCCGCGGGTCAGGCGCGGACTGCGGCTCGGCGTGCGCGCGTTCCCCGCCGTCCCGCCCCGGCGAGCTCCCTCATGTTGCAGCCTTGCGGCGCCCCTTCGACGACAGGCTGTGCGCGGTCTGCACGGCGCCCGGCGGCAGAGCTTCATGTGGGGCTGCGGCTCGCGCAGCCGGCGCCTCGCTGAGGGAACTGAACCCCGGTAACCGGAGACCGCCTCCCCCCCCACCCCTGGCGCCAAAGGATATCGTATGTTCAGGTCCAAACGCTCGGGGCTGGTGCGGCGACTTTGGCGAAGTCGTGTGGTCCCCGACCGGGAGGAAGGCGGCGGCAGCGGCGGCGGCGGCGACGAGGATGGGAGCGAGGGCAGCAGAGCTGAGCCGGCCCCGAGGCCACGAGAAGGCGGAGGCTGCAGCCGCCCCGAAGTCCGCCCGGTAGCCCTGCGGCGGCCCCGGGACGCGGTGGGACAGCGAGGCGCCCAGGGCGCGGGGAGGCGCCGGCGCGCAGGGGGCCCCCCGAGGCCCATGTCGGAGCCGGGGGCCGGAGCTGGGGGCTCCCCGCTGGACGTTTCGGAACCAGGAGGCCGGGGCTGGCTGCCTGAAAGTGACTGCGAGACGGTGACCTGCTGCCTCTTCACGGAGCGGGACGCTGCTGGCGCGCCCCGGGACGCCGGCGACCCCCTGGCCGGGGCGGCCCTGGAGGCGGCGGGCAGCGGGCGGAGTCGTGAAGCCCGCTCGCGGCTGCTGCTTCTCGAGCAGGAACTCAAGACGGTCACGTACTCGCTGCTGAAGCGGCTCAAGGAGCGCTCGCTGGACACGCTGCTGGAGGCGGTGGAGTCCCGCGGCGGCGTGCCGGGCGGCTGTGTGCTGGTGCCGCGCGCAGACCTCCGCCTGGGCGGCCAGCCCGCGCCGCCGCAGCTGCTGCTCGGCCGCCTCTTCCGCTGGCCCGACCTGCAGCACGCCGTGGAGCTCAAGCCCCTGTGCGGCTGCCACAGCTTCGCCGCCGCAGCCGACGGCCCCACCGTGTGCTGCAACCCCTACCACTTCAGCCGGCTCTGCGGGCCAGGTGAGCGCGCCGCGCCTGGCCGGCCCTCGGGGTTCCCCTCCCGCCCCCTTCCGTAGCCTTCTCTCTCTCCTTGACACCTCGGGCGCACGGGCGGAGCTTCGGGTGCTCCCTCAGGTTCCTCTGGAGCGTGGGAACTTCCAGTGGGGGCACCTCACCTTGGAAGGAAAGCCGAGGAGTGGGTATGTGGGCGCACACATCAAAGGGCAACTTCATCTTAGGACTCTGGCAAACTCAAAAGGGTACGCGATGGGGTTTGCTCCGTGCAGCTTCAGAGACTTAACTCGGGCTCCAACTTCTTAAGACAGTGGAAGGGAAGGGCAGGTCCGGGAGAGGCCAAAGACGGGAGTGCCACCCCCCACCCCACCCCACCCCCATTTACCCCGTCTTTTCCCCGGGCCTGTGGCATTTGTGTGCATATGCCTCTGCCTCCGGTATACTTGGTTGTATCCAGGTATGTAAGTTATGAAACATCCAGGTATTGTAAGTTATGAAACTGGGGAGTGTAGACAATTCATGGCTAGAGTCAAAAGTGTTTGTAAATTGTTCCACTTGCTCCTTTCTCTGCTTTGGAGGAAAACTTTTGCAGGGTAACCCTTCTCTCAGAGTGGAGACCACCCTCTTACCCCCGTTGCTGCCAGCCTCCCTTGGGTGTGTCAAATGCTAGGGCCCTCTGTTAGCATCATTCTCAGTTCTCTTTCTAGCTTTTCTAGAGAGTTGAGACACCTCCTGGAGGTGTCTAGGTAGGCAAGGAAGCTGGATATTTTAGTGTCTCTGCGAACTGACCCCCTTCTTTGTTCTCTTCCTGGGATTTCCTGCACTCACCTACCCAGCCTGCTTACCTGGGCAGACTCTGGGTCCTGGAGCAGAGGTGAGGGCAGGTGGAGACTCCTGGCAGGTCAGAAGCTTGCATTCCCCGCCCCTCTTGCACTGCAGGGATCACACATTTTAGCCTGTAGCATCTTCTGGGTGTTTTCATCTCAGGTAGCACTGGGGGTTCTTGGGGGAGGGGGTTCAGAGGGTAGTAGACTGTTGGGCAGTTCTGGGTTCCTCCAGTCTGGTCCCTCTGGAGATAGTCACACCCAGCCTGGGGACACAGGAGAGGGTCAGATCGTAGGTCTCCTGACTCCCAGTGTGGAGGGGAGGGTGGGGCTAGAAGCATGGGTTTGTCCCAGGTGTCTTGTTTATGTCTGGGGTGGTGGCTGGAGAGGAAAAAAGTTGCCTCAGTGGTGGTTCCTGAAGAGAAAGCACTGATGGGAGTCGGGTGGGGAGAGGCAGCATTGATCTTGCTGCCCTGCTCCCCTCATGGGCATTCAGATGGTCCCTGACCTGTGGCCCACTGTGGGCTTTCTGTGCCTCTTGTTCCTCTTCTGACAGCTTCCCCTGGAAGTGGCTTTCACCCCTCTTCCACCCCGGCTCCTCCCTGCTTCTGGGGAAGAGGGCCCTGTGTGCAGTTGCCCTGTCTCTGGTCCCTTTTTTAGTGGGGGAGAACTAGGGGAGTCTCCTCTGCTCTTTTAGAAGGCCCTGCCAGGCACGTCAGTCTGACAGTGAGTGTTGAGTGCTTACCCTGTGCCAGGCACTGCGCTGGGTGCTATAGTTGGGAGAGTGGAATATGAGTAGGATCTATGCCCTTAAGAAACAGAATCCTTAAGTGGGGTGGGGACATAGATGGAGGAAGCAGGATGGCCTGTAGGCTTGATCTCACAGGACTGTGGGGTGTGCATGTAGCAGGAGTACCTCTAGGAACCTCAGGGCTCCAACCAGGAGCAGAGTCTTAGAGGGTGGATGGATCAGGGGAGGTGAGTGTGGCGGGGGCAAGGGGAGGAGGAGAGGGTCCACAGCTGGTCAAGGTGCCAGACAAGCTCAGGTGTGTGGGGTGGAGTAAAAAAACTCGAGGCAATAGACAGGACCCACCCTGTTCCTACTCCTTGGGTAAGTTAGCTTGGGTCGTGGTTTGAGTTTGGTGAACCTGGGCAGTTTTAAGTTAAAAGGCAAACCGCAGTGGAATGGTTCTTACCCACAGACCTGGTCCGAGGCTCTGACAACTTGACCTTGGAGGAGTAACCCCCTTCTCAGTCTCCCTATGGGCCAGTGGGGGAGGCTCTAGAAACATTCTCCACATCTAATTCTAGACTAAGCATTGGTGCTTGACTCCTCTCCTCCTCCCAGAAGGAGGCGCTATTGCAAGGGCTGCATGGATTCTCCTGCCTCTTGAGCAGCCCAAGATTCCCCACCCCCCACACCCCCAACTCCAGCCCCTGGGGTGGTGGGGGACAGTTGGGAGGACTGGTGGTCTGGTAAGTTTCCGGTAGGCGCCAGGTTGACCCTCTTTCTTCATCCCCTGCCTGATGGCTTGGGCTGCCAGGACGGAGAACTGGGGGAGCCCTTTGGGGCCCACCCCACCCCCGCCTCCTGGCCGCCAGCCTGGCTCCCAGAGCTGGGCGGGTGCATAGCTGGAGTTCAGCCGTGCGCGTCCTGATAAGGAGACTGCTCCTTCCAGGGTTCTGGGGGAGAGGGCTGGGGCAGGCAGGCAGACGGACAGATCTACACACAGAGGGGGCATACAGCTAGAGAGTACGCTGGAACATCCAGCCAGCCAACTGACAGACACCCACTTGGCATCCCAGGGCCTCCCTGACCCCACAGGGATCGCTAGTGACAGGAGGCCCCTTTCTGAGCATTGCGGCCCCCTGATGCTCAGAACAAACCCTGCTCCTTCCTTCCATATGCCTTGGGGCATTGGGGCCAGTTCCCCAAGTCTTTGGGCCTCTTTTCCCATTTGTAAAGCAAGGGGGGTGAACAGAATCCCAGAGGGTCTGACCAGTAGATTCCAGGTGACACAGGCCTCCCTTCTCCCCCATGCTTTCCCAGAAAGTGGGGTCCTCTGTGCCCAGCTCTGCCCCGGCCCTCCCTTGGGAGTCAGGCCTTAGCACTCCCTCCCTCTCGTGTGTCTTTCTGTCCCGGGAAAAGCCAGTTCGCTGAGCTTGGTGCCTATGTGGACGGAAATGTGGAGAAATACTTTAATCACAGTTCTAACCTGTGTTTATAGAGCTCCTTTCTCCTGAAAGTATCCATTAACTTTGGAATAAATCTCCTGCTCTTTGCTTCACCACTTTTTTTTTTTTTCTGTAATTATATTCCGTAAATTACTATTATCCAAATTGCGCCAGGGAAAGAGAGACAGAGCTAGAGAGAGAATTTCTAAACGACTGGAGGAGGCCGCCTAGGAAAACACAGGGTTCCCAGGCCAGGACTATAGGAATTAGAACGGGCTAGAAAGTTTTCCTTTTATTTGGCCTGGCATTATCCCTTTGAAATGAGATCAATTTCAAGTTGGGCTTCCAAGCCCCCGCCCCGCCCCTCCGGCGGCCCCTCGGCCTGCCCGCCCTGCTCCTCAGAGCTCCTCCTTGGAGGTGAGGAAGGGGTGATAATGTGCAGTTTGCCTCTTGCTGGCGCCAGCCGGCCGCGCTGTTTATCTGGCTGCCGGGGGAATCTGGGCAATTAGGCTCCGCCGGCCTTAAAGTGCCAGGAGCTTCTTTTCTGCGGCTCCCACCCCGGGGCTTGGGGTTGAGCCTTCAGGTTCTGGGGGTGGAGGGGACAGGCACCCGGGAGGCCACCCCGTGGGAGGGTGGAAAACTGGGAGGTCCAAGGAGGCGGGTGGACCTTTTCCTAAGCAAGATGCTAGGCTGCACAGATGGGGGTGGAAGGTAATATCTCCACTTGAAACTTTACCAGCCCGTGGGAGAGGCTGTGAACTCTCCTGGCTTTAGAATTAGGGTCTAGATCTCCAAAGGCTAAGTACCTCCTGGGGGCTAACCAGAGGCACGTCTGGGCTGGACTGAGCTGAGCTGGGCTGAGTGCTAGCCTTCTGGTACACTCGGCCCCTGGCTGACTGCTCTTACTTCTGAAGGAAGTTGGAGGAGATTCCTGAGGTTTATGCCTGAGGCTGGACGTATGAGGAGCTGGATTTTCTGATCTCTCTCTCTCCTCTCACCCCCCTCCTTCCCTCCCGCCCTTGAGCCTTTCTTTCTGAGGGGGCCTGCAGGGCTCTAAGAGATCTCCCCTGAAAGTGTAGAGCATGGAAGTTATTGTTTAGAAATCAACATAACTTTTGCAAGTACTGAGATAGCTTCTGAGAGCACAGTGGACCGAGGGCCTGGAGGCAGCTTACACTTTCTGTCTGGACCTTTTGTCCCACCTGAGTTAATGTCCTGGGGCTCCATCCTCCCAGATCCATGGGGAGAGGCTGGAGGTGTTGGAGTGAGGCAGAGGGGCCAGTTAAAGATTACTGAGTATTGTTCAGAGCAGCTATATTCCTGAGAGCCCGAAAGTGGAAACAGCCTGTCCCTTAGCTGAAGGATGGATAGACAAAAATGTGGTATTGCCATCGTAGGGAATATCATTCAGCCATAAACAAGAATGAAGTATGGTTGAAGCCACAGCATGGAGGAGCCTGGAAACCAGTGCTAAGTGAAAGAAGCCAGGCGCAAAAGGCCTCGTGTTATGTGAATCCATTTGTATGAAACGTCCAGATAGGCATCTCCACTGGGAGAGAAAGCAGATTTGTGGTTGCCTGGGTTTGGGGTTGGGAGAATGGGGACTGACTGACTGCTCATGGGGACAGGGTTTCTTTTGGGGTCATGAAAATGTTCTGTAATTAGATGGTGGTGTTGGTCTCACCACTCTGAATGTACTAAGAACCACTGGATTGTATACTTTAATAGAGTGGATCTTAGGGTATGTGCAGGATAACTTGTTCGTTTTTAGAGTTAACTTGGTGTTGCTCTTCCCCTTTGTTTAGTTGAGGCAGAATAACATCTTCCACCTTCCTGTGTGGCCTGGGGTGGGCCCTTTACCTGGTTGGATACCAGTTGCCCCATCAGTTAAAGGGAGACATTGAGTTGGGTGAACCTCCGACATTCTAAATCTCCATGTCTTGGGGTGGGCTCTCTAGGCCTTCATACTTTTTTACTCTCCTAGGCTGGAAGTTAATGGTGAAACTCTGATCTCTCTAGTTGTTAAACCGTTCTGTGCAAACCATTTTTCTGGAGTGGAGGGGTTGCCTGGTAAAGTCCCTCCTGAAGGCTTTGCGTTTCCTCACTGGCTGGTATGTCTGACATATCAGGTCTGTAGATTTGCCTTCTGTCATACTCACACAATAGAAACCCCCATCCCAGGTGTGGCCACAGGTGATGGGTGTCCAAATTCAAGGCCCGGGTGGCTCCTTTGAGGGGGGACCTTCATGAGCAGCCTCTCCCCACCCCCCAGCCACCCCCTTTGGGTCCCAGGTAAGCAGCCCCTGGAGGAGATGCTGGGGTCAATTACAGTGGCTTGACTCCAGCCACCACAGCCCGTTGCTGCCAGGTTACACTTTTGGGGGGCAGATCTTGGGGCAGATGTCCAGAGCACCCCACCATGTGTGGCCTGGGCCTCAGCCAATCAGATGTTTGCAAAAGGAACCCTGACACAGGAGCTGCAGGCCTTCTCATTAGTTAGTGGGAGTGGCAGGAAGGGCATGAAGCCACCGGTCAGGACACCTAGCTTTTGGTTCTGGCTCTGCCCCAGCTCCCTGTCTGGCCCTGAGGGAGTCACGCCTACTGTCAGGCCTCAGTATTCTTGTCTGTACAGTGGGAGCACTGGTCTCAACTCTCTTTCCCCATGGAGCCTTAGCCCTTCTTGTACGTTGCCTCTGGTCCTGAGAGTCTGATCCTCCCTCGAGTTTGATCTCTAGCCCCTCCAAGGCCGGTGGATAAGGAGTTTCTGTTGAAGGCAGATAGTTCGCCTTACTTGAGGTCTCCCTTGGGTCACCCCTTTGGCCCCCTAGGTCCTGGTTCCCCACACCTTTGACCTCTGCTGCCCCCAACTTGACCATTATCCTCACCATCATTGTCTTTGCATCCATTTGCCGAACACTTTCTGTGCATGTGATGTACCCGATCTAGCTGGGAGGAAGGGCTGTGAACAGGGTGGATGCCTCTTGAGTACTTGTCTTGTGGGGGTACAGAGCAGAGTCAAGCCTGGGCTCAGGTCCCAGCTTCCCCATGATTGGCTGGGGGATATTAGGTGCATCAGTTTTCTTATCTGCGAAATGGGGATAATAAGGGTTATCTTTTTTTTTTTTTAAAGAAAGGATGAACTACAAATAGGTGCCCAATGAACATGAGTCATCATTTTGTACCTAAAGTCCAAAAGAATAAAATGCAGTGAATGAAATGAAAGGTCCCAGCACAGAGAGACACAGGGTAGGCATTCAGCAAATGTTTGCTTCGCTCCCAGTGGCTACTCTGTGATTCATTTTCCTTCTCCCTCACTCCAGAGCACAAAAGATTCCCTGTTTCTAGACCTCAGAGCCTTCACTTTGCTGAAGTCACTTCTAGCTGGAAAGGCCGGGGTGGGGAGGAGGTGAAGCTGCCTGCGCCTACAACTAATTGCGCCTTATTATAATTGCGAAAAACGCTTATTACCCCTTGTGTCATTCCTGATACCTGCCTAATAATAGTTATTACCACTTTACTACCACTGAGAGTTTGTTTTAGTTTGCGATTTGATGGTGTTTAGTTTCATTTACGGAAAATGAAGGGTCATTTCATTCATGCAAATTGTTACTTAGTTTAGCAAATTGTTACTTCCCATAAAGCAGGAGGCTAAGGAATTCTTCTGAAGACAAAGTATATGTTTTTAAGGAGGAGTATTTTAGGCAAATGAAAGGAAACCCAAAGAAAAATACCCTAGACAATAAGGAATCACAGAGGGTCTGAGCTGGAAGGCTGAGGAGATGGTGTGTTTTGCTCTTTCTCTTTACAGAGGGGGAGGCTCAGGCCAAGAGCCAGCAGTGACTGGTTTAAGGTCTCCCATCTGTGAGGCAGGGTTTGGCTTCCTGGGTTCCAACCAATCTTGTCCCCTCCTCGCCCTAAAGGAGGTTTGTTCTAATGCAGCTTGTTTAGAAATGAGTTTCTACATTGTAAATCAACTATACTTTCATAAAAACAAAACAAGGAATGAATAGCACTCCCTTGGTTCTGACTAGAGTTGCCAAACTTAGCAAAGAGAAATACAGATTGCCCAGTTAAATTCGAATTTGAAATAAACAACACATAATTTTTTAGTATAAGTATGTCCCAAATATTGCGAAGGATATACTTATACTAAAAACGTATGCCGTGTATATGCAAAATTCAAATTTAACTGAGCATCCTGTATCTTAGCAGGCCAGCCCAGCTCTGAATTGATCTGTACCTGTGTTTGTGTCATAATAATAATAATAGTTACTATTTGTGGAGCTCTTTTTCCACAGTACCAAGAGCTATACTAAGCGTTTTACACACATTATCTTCTTTTGCCCTCCTGGCAAACTTGGGAGGTCTTTGTGATTGTCTGCATTTTAGAACTGAGGAAACAGGCTCAGAGAAGTAAGGTAACTTGCCTGAGGTCACACAGCCAAAAGTGACAGAGCAAGGATTGAGCCCAAGTCTGTACCCCAAGCCTGTGGCCTCCCCTGTCGGACAGTGCTGTTCCAGGGAGCTTGGGCAGTAGAGGCGCTGATTTCCTGGGAGCTAGGGCTATTATTTGAGGACACCAATCATCAAAAGCACGTAAAACCTCCATGTGTGAACTCTCCCTTCCTGGCAGTGACACTGACACGTTGTCTCCTGTCTTCCAGAATCACCGCCACCCCCCTACTCTCGGCTGTCTCCTCGTGACGAGTACAAGCCACTGGGTAAGTGTGTCCTCCTTCTGACCCTTGGGGAGGCCTCCCCCCAGGGCCCCGCCTCGGTACTCAAGGGTTGGAGAGGGAGATGAGGGGGATCACCAGCCTGGTTACCTTTGAAATGGGGTGAAGTTTTACAAACACACCCCCAGTTGGGCCAGAGCCGAGCCAGCCTCTGAGGCGGGCTATTTACATCTCGAAATTCCTCACTCACCATTAACCTCTCTGTGACCTTTAAACATGGGCCTGTGGGAGAGGAATGGGTTTCGGCTTCAGCATCCCGTTGGAGGTGGGTTGGTATTTCTGTCTCTTTTCCCTTCCTTCCCTCCCAGCCTTAGGTGGTTCTCCTTGGTATTAATTATTAACGTGTGTGTTAATTAGCACTGTGGCAAAGAGGTGGAGCACGAAGCCACTGTTGAGAGGAGCCGTGTTTTTCCTTTTAAGCCAAGAAGTTCACCTGGGCAGAAAGAACGGGGGGTGGGGAGCTTCAGAAAGCAGGTGTCTTGGTACCCCAAGCTCTTGGCACGTGCAGTACCCCTCCACTGGTAATGTGGTAGGCAGGTCCCACCCAGGGGTAGAATGTGTTTTCTATAAAGCCTTGGGGCTAAGTGCGCAGCTTGTATTCTGGGGAAGATGCATGTGGTTTTAAAAGTAGAGGCGGGGAGTTCCTGCCATGGCTCAGTGGAAATGAATCTGACTAGGAACCATGAGGTTGCAGGTTCAATCCCTGGCCTCACTCAGTGGGTTAAGGATCCGCCATTGCCGTGAGCTGTGGTGTAGGTTGCAGACAAGGCTCTGATCCCGAGTTGCTGTGGCTGTGGTGTAGGCCAGCAGCAACAGCTCCCATTAGACTGCTAGCCTGGGAACCTCCATATGCCGCAGGTGTGGCCCTAAAAAGGACAAAAGACAAAAAACAAAAAAAAGTAAAGGGGGAGTTCCCATCGTGGCTCGGGGATTAAGGAACCTTACTATCATCCATAAGGATGTGGGTTCAATCCCTAGCCCTGCTCAGTGGGTTGAGGATCTGGCGTTGCTGTGAGCTGTGGTGTAGGTCGCAGACTCGGCTCAGATCCCAAGTTGCTGTGGCTGTGACGTAGACTGGTGACTGCAGCTCTGATTGGACCCCTAGCCTGGGAACCTCCGTATGCTGTGGGCGTGTCCCTAAAAAGACAAAATAAAAATAAAAGTAGAGGGGCTTGTTTCCTGGTCCTCCTGGTTCCTCCAGCAGAGAGACCCTGTGGTAGGGTGAGTGAATATGGCCTTAATAGTACCAGAAGGGCAGCCCTGTGACCTAGGCAGTTCCCGTGGGACTCAAGCTTTAAAAGTCAGATGGCGTGGCAGTGATGCTAACACATTCCACCAAGTGACCACAAAAAGTGGGGTTTGTTTTGTTTTGTTTTCCATAAAGGCCTCTTCCCGGTAGCATGTGTCAGCATCATCTGGGAGGTCCCTTCTAAGTGTCACAAACTCTCAGGCATCCAGTCCAGTTCTCCTTCCAGGCCCCCCTGGGGAGTCAGAAGTGTCTACTGGGTCCCTTCAGGAGCTTGTCCCCCTCAGTCTAGGAGGACAGAGGCCGTCTCATGCCAGTGTCTGAGTCAGTGGCTTAACGATGGCAACTTCCTCATTGCTTTTCCTGAAGGATGGTCATCCCATGGATGGTGGAGCTTTGTTTAGTTCTCTGGGGAAGTAGAGAGGTCGTGTGGTGGAACCTGGTCTTTTGATAGATGAGGAATCAGGCTGAGGGGCAGAGAAGGAGGCTCCTGATGAGCAGTAGGGCTGAGATGGAAACCCAGAGAAGCCCCTATTCTGCTCAGTGGTTCCCCATTCTCCCCTCCCAGGCCGGCTCAGCATTTTGTAAGTTAACCTTATTGCTCTAATGGCTTAGAAGATCCCAATTCCAATAGCGGGATGACCCCTGCCCCCGCCGCCGCCAAATGTTCTTAGTAAGTGTAAGACCTGAGTTTGAATTTTGAGGCTCAATGCCCTGAGGAATCATGGGTCAGCCAGTGATAAAGCCACATAAAATCAGGACACCGTCCAGCTGGGCAGAGTGACCATTTGGAAATCAACATGTGTCCTGGTTCTTTTACAAATGGGACAGCGGAGACGGAGGAAGAGGAAGTGACATTTACTGGTGGTCATATAGCTCAGGAGTCTGCCCACGACAGCCCACCATTTGCTTTTGAGTGGCTCTAGAGCTAAGAATCATTTTTCACTTTTTTTTTTCATCTTTTTAGGGCCACACCCGAAGCACATGGAGGTTCCCAGGCTAGGAGTCAAATTGGATCCACAGCAACGGCTGGATCCTTAATCCACTGATCGAGGCCAGAGATCAAACCTGCGTCCTCATGGCTACTAGTCAGATGTGTTTCCCCTGAGCCACCACAAGAACTCTGGTTTTTCACTTTTCTAAAAAGCAGAAAGCAGAAGACTCTTTTGTAACATGAAAATTATGAGATTCACACTTCAGTGTCTGTGATAAAGTTCTGCTGGAGCCCAGCTGTGTCATCTGTGGCCACTTCCCCACTGCAGCAAAAGGGGTGAATAGTTGCAACAGAGAGTGTATGCCTCGCGAAGCCGAAAATCCCCATTCCGGAGACCTTTGTAGTCAGTGCTGGTGACCCCTGATTTTGCTAAGACTAGAGGTGGAACTTGGGACCTAGGGCTCCCACTTCCAGATGGGATTCCTCCTTGGGGCTTTGAGCAGGGATCAAGGTTGGGAATGTTCTTTTTCTTCAACAGCTGAGATGGCCCTTTGGACCTGAGGGCCTCACTAGATGCCCGGCTTTGGAGAGTGCATGGCAGGAACTTACTAGCTACGAAGGGTGGAGACCACCCATTGCCCCCACTCCTGGGGACTTCACAAAGCTGTCTGTGTTGGCCCCACAGCGGAACACTCAGAAACAGGGTTCAGCTGGGATGTTACTGCTTCAAGCAAGAAGTGCCAGCAAGGCTCAGGGTCTGTACACTTTGGGAAGATTAGGTCTGAAAAGCAAAATTCTTTTGAAAGGTTCCCACTTAGGCATTGTGGTTATTTATTTATTTCGTTTTTCTTAAAGAGATTGTCTTTTTTTTTTTTTGTTTATCTTTTTGTCTTTTTTTGTTGTTGTTGTTGTTGCTTTAAAGAGATTTTCCATCTGTCCTTATTTTCCTCCTAACACACTCGACAAGCAGCTAACTTTTTTTATGTCCTGATAAACAGTAAAGAGGTATTTTTTGTATTATTTTCTTTTCCTTGCATTGTTACTTTTTCATAAACAAAAAGTCAGTTCACTTCTAAGCCGCTGTGATCACATGAGACCAAAAACCAAAATAAAATCCAGAACACCCAGTCAGCATCTGGCAAGTGGGTAACGAAAAAGAAAAAAAAAAAGAGGAAAAAGAAAAAGGCCAAATTGGTTAATGTTTCATCTTCCCGCCGCCCCGCCTCCCCCAAGCCATGTGGTAAAAAGAAAAAATTCCTACAGGATCGAATGGAATTCTAGCCAGCTAGGGCCCAGGCTAACGGTTTTTGTCCGAGGAATCCCCAGCTTGGAGTGGCTCTCCTAAGCCAGGTGGGACCAGCCGAGCCAGCCCTGGGTTACACTGGGTGAGAAGAAGATGCAAGTACTACAGGCCTCACAGAAAGGACATGCCTTCCGACTCCTGGATGGACCTGACCCTTCACGAGGACACCACCCTCTCGCTGGTAGCAGAGGCATAGGCCCAGGAACCACCTTCCAAGTCAGCCTACCCCCAGAGGCACTGGCTTGTCCAGCTACAGCTCAGCGTTCAAGAGACAACGTGCAAAAGAATTTCCCTTCCCCGTCTAAGTGCACTGCAGACAGGAGAAAACAAATAGCGCGCGCCATACAGAGCACTTAAAACTACTTAAACAACAATGAATGCCAGTGGAAAAAAAAAAAAAAACACAACCCAAACCCTCCAGGCACTGAAAGTTGCTCTGGGAGCAGGTTTGGATGTGAGGGAGTGGGGGAGGGGAGAGAGAAAAAGAAGTTAATCTGGGAGCAAATGCTTGAGCCCTTAATTAGAGGGGTGTAAGCAGGACAGAGTGAGGCTGGCTGGTAACTTGTTAAAACAGAGTTTCCCCAGCTCCAGCGGGAGGAAGGAAGGAAGGAAGGAAGCAAGAAGGAACAACTTCAAGAATTTTAATGGTTGTAATTAAGTACAGCAGCTATGAATTGTTTAGGGGCTTAATTTAACCTTACCCTAGGAGGCTCCAAGTTGCTACTTGCTCGGTCCCCTGAACTTGGGTTATTTCTGTGGTCAGAGCAATTGAAACTTTTTCAGGTGCCAGGGCTGCAGCCGTCAGCATTTTCCAGAAGAGTTCCAGGGTTGGCTGGCCTGGTCTCGTGCGATCGGGGACAGGGAGTGGCAGGAGAAAGTTGCGAGGGACAAGCTGCCCTTTGCAAGCACTTGCATGCCCATATGTGCATGTGTGCACCCCCCCCACATACCCTCCCTCCCCCTACAACATGCATGAGAAAGATGAGAGGAACACCCCACAGCCAACTAAGTTCTCTTTTTCTTTCCCTCCGTAGATCTATCTGATTCCACATTGTCTTACACTGAAACGGAGGCCACCAACTCCCTCATCACGGCTCCGGGTGAATTCTCAGGTTGGAATTTCTTTTTGCCTTGCACGCTGCCATTGTGTTGGACTTTCCAGGTGGGAACCAATGGCCAGGGCTTGACGGAGGGCTTTTCAATGCCCCCCGCCTTTTCTTTTCCCTTGGCCTCCCACCCCTTGAGGAGAAGACTGTCAGTGTCTTCATCGCTGGTGGTTCTTGGGGTTGAGAACCGTTGGTATGAATGACACCTAAGGATGGGAACTTTCAAGTGCCTGGCGATGCACATCTTAACTGGTTGTCTCTTGTGGAAATGATAAAAACCCAGCCCAACTCTCTATCCTGGTTTTACCAGCAATCTTCTTCTCCCAGCTGCCGAGAAGCAGCAGAATGGATGTTTGTTTACATTTATTTTTGTGGGTTTCTTCTGTCCCCGCTCTGGGGAAGGACTGATGTGAAGGGTCAGAAGAGGGGAAAATGGAGTGGGTGGAGGAAACGTGGGGGTGAGTCTGGCAAGCGAGGAGTTTTCCAGAGGCCGATGGCTTCCTGTCTCTCCCTAAGCAGGAGATGCTGGGCTAGGGAGCAGGGAGAGAACCCTGGTTTGGAGCACCGCCACCCCTCCCCCACCCCCGCCCTGCAGTTAAGAGTTGGCCACAGGGACCCTCACATCCTGGGGGTCCCTAAATAAGGGACCTAAATCTGGCTTTCCTTAGGACATGAGAGATTGGTGGTGACCCCAGGGGTTTTGAGGCCCCTGGAGGGATTGAGTTGCCGAGATTTGTGGGCCCTTTGGGAGCATAGTGGGTGGGGTGCAGTGTGAGGATGGCTGGGGCTTGTGGCCCGGCTCTGTGCCGTGTGGGGTGGCAGCCTCTCTGGCTGGAGATGCTTCCTGAGCAGACATGGCTGGATCTCTGCGAGGCCTTTGTCTCCATCTGAGCGATTCTTCCCCGACCCCACCCCCACGTCATAATGGCAACAACAGTCATTGGAGTCATTTCTTTTTTTTCTTGTTATTTTAGGGCTGCACCCACAGCATATGGAGGTTCTAGAGTTTGAATCAGAGCTGTAGCCACTGGCTTACGCCACAGCCATAGCAACGCCAGATCTGAGCCACGTCTGCGCCCTATATCACAGCTCACAGTAATGCTGGGTCCCAAGCCCACTGAGCGAGGCCAGGCTTTGAACCCGCATGCTCATGGATGCAAGTCACATTCGTGTCCTCTGAGCCACGATGGGAACTCCCTGGAACCATTTCTTGAGTGTCTACTTGGGGCCACATCCAGTATGCTGGTCTCTTGACACACATCACTTCAGAACAGCAGTAAAATAACTTGCCCAGGTTCACATAGGAGCAGAGCTATTCGCCACTATGCCACGTTGCTCCCAATCCCTTCTCCACAAGGCTGGATGTACCTCCGATGAACTCATTTCGCACAGAGTTCTGGCTGTCATTCCTGCTGTGCTCTCTCCGTGACTCTAAGGGTGTCACGATGTTGGCTCCTCAGCTGCCTGGCCAGTTCCCATGTGCAGGGCCCTTCCCATCCATTCCATATCCCGTCACAACCATGGGAGATCACAAGGGTACATCTGTTTCCAAGAGAGAGAAACAGGAGCCGGAGCAGGGAGTGACTTGCCCAGGGGCTCAGCGGAGCTCACGGCACAGCTGGTCTTGGGGTCCAGGTCCTCTGGTCCCTCTTGCCTTCTGGTCTCTGGTGGCCCCTCTAATTGAGCCCCTTGTTCTCTTCTCTGCCTTTTAATCCTACTTGTGAAAATGTCCCTCTGAAAGACCTAACCAGATGAAGTGTTTTAATCCCTTCTTTTGCCTGTATGCCTATGTGGATGGGAGCCACATACAGTTTTGAAGCAAGAGGCTTTCAAAACTTCACATTTCTGAATGCAGGATTCCATGTCCCCGCCAACCCTCAGAGTGTTTCGAAGGCTTGCACTGGCATTGGGTGTGTGCTTGGATGGGTAATTTTTCAGCGTCCCCTTCTCCTCATTGTTAATAGTGGAAACTGCCATGTATGGAGGTACCTTCCAGGTTCTTGGCATGTTTCATGGCAGGTGCGATCTCGTTTGATCTCTCTTATCCCAGAGCTGGCCTGGTGTGTGGCCCAAGCTGGAAGGAGCAGACCCCAGAACACCTGCAGGAGGACCCTGCCTTCATCTGGTTCCCAGGAGAGAGCACCCCCTGGAGGCTGGGAGGTCTCCAGAGACCCTGAGGCCATTAGGTTGGGCTGCCTTTGGGGCCCAGTGGGCCTGGGTTTGGGACCCCTATCCTACCCCCACTAGTTATCCCAGTGTGGTCTCTGGTGTTGACGGTGAGAAGGCCCCGCTGCTGCTTACTGTGGACAAGGAGTGTGTGCTTCTCATGAGAAAAGCTGGTATCCAGTGCCTTGGAATTCAAAGGGGCTGGGAAGGAACCGAGGAGGAAGTTTGGAATTTCCTTTTGGGGGTTGATTGCTCTGGGTTGCAGGTGGTAGGCGAGTAGAGGGCTCCCCATTAAAGTAATCCAGCCCCCCCAACCTCCCCGTGGTACATGTCTTCTCCCACCCTGGGGGCTCACCGTTCATCTTTTCCAGCTTCCTCATGCTGTGGGGGTCTCAGGGCTGATGGGCTGACACTGCCCTGCCTCCTGGGAGCACAGAGTTGGGGCTATGGTGGCTGTCACCCTAGAAGACAGGCTCAGGGAGGGAGGCCCTGCAGGGGGAGAAGGCTCACAGGGGTCTCAGTGGATGGTGACGCCAGACTCAACCTGCAAAGATGGGAGGCAGGGTGATGCCCGAGGGCAGGGCAGGAGGTGAGGTGAGAAAGGTGACAGGCACAGGCAGGTGGGATGTGTTGGGCCAGGCCAGGTGTTCGATGCGCAAGGACAGATGATAAGGATGCTGGTGCTGATGCTGACGTTTGTTTATTTATTTATTTTTAATTTTTAATTTTTTTTTCAGTTTTGCTCTCTGCTTTTAATTTTTCTCCAAAACATTTCTTTGGATGTTCATTTATTTATTTACCATTTATTGAGACCCTGACTATTTAGCACTTTGCTAACCACTGGTCATTCTCCAGTGCATTGACTTCTTACCACAGCCGAGTGAGACAGGTATGCTTTTCCCCTGTATTATAGATGAGGAAACCGAGGCTTGTTGCTGGGCCCGCTGCCCAAATTTCCAGACTGTAAGTGGCAGACTTGGGAGGGGAGACTGATCAGTGCAACTGCTCAGCTGGCCAGCCTTCCATAGCAAGGCTCCCCATCCCTCTCCCCGAGCCACACCTGACGGGGAACAGGGGACAAGGTAGAGTGATCAGAAAGAGGCTGGGGCACCCTGTCCTGATTGAAGTACCAGGGGTCGGGGCACGGTCTGGCAAGAGGCACAGAGCTCCATGCTCATCTGTCCCCCTCCAGGTGAACCCTGCCGACCACCCAAAGACCGCTCCAGCAGCTGCCACAGCCCCCTCTGCCTCCCTGCCTCCTGGGTGGGGGCGCCGCCATCCCTGAAAAGCCTGCCCTCTCTCAGAGTCTTGGGATGGGTGTCACTAGAGCAGAGTGTCTGCAGCCCCGGACTGAGACTGCCCTTGTTTGTCTCGCACAATGACAATCCCAGCACCCGGCCTGAGGCTTGCTATTTTTATCCAGCTCCAAGGTCTCTGCTTCACTTTCCTGTCTGGTTGTTGAGGCTGCTTTAGGGGGTCTGGGGAGGAATTTTGTGGCCCAGTCGCAGCCCGGGACGTTGAGGATGCATCAGTGGGCAGGGGTGGGGGCAGTGGGACAGGAGACCACCTTGTTTTAGGCCTCTGCTGATCTCCGTAAGAGCTCCAGGTGGCCACACATGATCCTCCGAAGCTCAGGGGCGCAGGTGGCCTCGCCAAGATCACCTGGGGTGGGGGTGGGGTGTGAAACTCAGAGCTTCCACTACGTAAAAACCTTTACACCTGGAGGCTTCAGTTGGATTTGGGAAAAAATGGAAAGCCCAGCAGTCCCTCTGGGGTGCCCTCAGGTCCTTGACACTTTGGTTTCCATGTCTAACTGCTGCCTCCCGACTATCTAAAGCTCCTTCAGCTCATCCCTTTCCATTCTGTATCATCTCCACCCCTTCCCATTCCCTTGGTTTCAGTTTAGTTTGGGGAGGAAAGCAAGATTAGCTAGTTGAATTCATACTAAGGTGTGAGTGGCTGGTAGGTAGCTCTTCTTGGCAGTTTAAAGGCAGGATATGTGACAGTTCAAAGAAATTGCAGGATGAAGGGCCACGTGGGATCGACCATTCTGAGGAAGGCAGGGTTCTCGTGGTTCTCAGCTAGAAGACCAGGATGAACACGACATAAGGAGCTTTTTGCTCTGGATAAGAGAAGGAGTGGCCAGGCCAGGCTCAGTGCTGGGCGCTAAGTGAGCTCTTGGGCCAGGGCCACTGACCAGGGCCTAAGGTGACGGGCTGTTTTAGAAGCCAGGCCTGCCTGACCCCATTGCTGTGGGGTTAGGGAGTGGAGCACTGGGTGGGCTTCCAGCCCGTTGGCTAACTGTTCAAGTGCTTTATTAAACACCCACTGTATGTAAAGCATGGTGTAAGCTGCCTGTCCCGGGGACCAGACAGTCCCTTTGTCTGACCTTGGCCATGTGTACCAATATCTCAGTCCTTGGAGCACACTGGTTTCTTTAGAGTTGCATCAGTGAGGGCGAGCCCCTCGTTTTGAAGAGAAGGCCCAGGGAAAGTTGGGGGCTCAGCTGGATGTGGATGTCTTTCCTCCACCAGCCAGACTGTAAGCTCCTTGAGGGCATAGCTCATTCTCCAAGATTCGTGAGTTCTGTAGATTGGCTGAGTTTGGGAACAGATGCTCAGAGAGGTTAGGAAAGTGGCTGAGGGCCACATAGCAAGCCTAGCAGGTGGAGCCAGGTCACCTTTCCTCTCAGCAGTCCCTGAGGAGGTGCCCTTTGGGTCAATGCTGTCTGATAGGCATCGTCAGTGGCCCTGGAGGCCGGGAGAGGAATGAGTTAGTGCAGAATCATTTCGTGATGCTTCCTGATCCCAGGGCCCAAACTTGCTCACCTCGGAGGCTCTGTTCCAACACATACTCGAGCTCCTCCTTCTCAGAGGTTCTCAGTTCAGCTCAGTCAGTGTGTGCCGAACCTCTAGGGCAAGGTGGGCTGCACCACTGAGTCCTGAGTTCAAGTCCTGGCTCTGCCATCTCCTAAGTTGTGGGGCTTTGGGGCACTCTGACCCTCAGTTTTCTCCCCTGTAAAATGAGGATGGTAACAGGGTGAAATGAGATGGCGCCAAGTGTATCAGCCAAGGCTTGGCTCACACGTGGTAGATGTAGCCATTATAGTAGCCCAGGCACTGTGCCTGGGCTGAGGCACAGAGACAAAAATTACAAGTTGGCTTTTACAAGACAAATAGGTGTCTACCAAAGAGACGAGTTCTGGGGGTGGGAGATGTCTTCCAGGTGGAAGGAAAATTGGGTGCAAAGGCCTGGAGGTCTGAAAACAGCCTGATGCTGAGAACCCAAAGAAGGTTAGAGGGGTTGGGAAGCAAGCACCCAGAATTGGTGGGAGACGAGGCCTGAGGAGGCCAGGACCTGGGTAATATTTTTGAAAGTCTTTTTCTCTATAATGTACAGAGGGCACAGGTACATGTTCGGCTTGGTGAACTTTTTACCAATCGATCACACCTGAGTGGCACACAGGGCCTGGAGAACATTGCTGTCCTGTGACAGTGCTCCCCTGACATGGTAGGGCTCATTTCCTGGGAGTTCTGGCCCTTATCTGGCATCCAGCACTGGACCTAGCCAATAGCAGGAGGTCATTGTGGAATAAATGAATGAATGAACGAATTTTTGCCTGGAACAATGATCTCCAAAAGAGAGAGAACACACACAAATAAGGACAGAGAGATCATAAGACATTTAATAATCACAGCAAGGACAGAGCCCTGTGTTAGGCGCTCTCTCAGTGCCATGCACGTTTTCATTTACGAATCCTCCCAGCAACCAGGTGAAGAAGCCCCTTTTATTAGCCAAATTAAAGAAGTAACTGTGGCTCAGAGAGGCTAAAGAACTTTCTAAGGTCACCCAGCTAGAACAGTGAAAATGGGATCAGAACCCAGGCAGTCCGGCCCCTATTGGGTTCCCCAGGGTCTGGTGTAGTGCCATCTCTGCCCCCTGGAAGGTACAGGGCCCCCCTTGGTTCCTGTTCTTCTGGGGTTTCTGTGTTCCTGGGTACCCGGAATTTGGCACGAACTGTTGTCATCGGGTCCCAGAGAGATTCTGCTCATTGGATGGCTGCTGGGTGACCAGTGAGATGATGGGTGGGTGGGCTTCTGGGCTGAGGGGGTGTCCTGTGCCCTTCCCGGGCTGTGTGCCCTGAGCTGGATGTAGGCAGACCCTACCCATCATCACTCCGCATCTGGCGGCCTCCATCCCTGGGGGAACCGGCAGGTTTTCTGAGGAGACCTGAAATTCCAGAAAATGCACTTGGTTGCCTCCAGCCTAATCACAACCATCTGTCTGCCAGGCCCCATGGCTCACCCTCCTCCTATCCCCGCTGGCATGCTTTCCCTGGGTGTCTGTAACAATCGGGAGCCGTGCTCGAAAGTTTCCTTGTCAGGGTAGAGCGCCTGTTGCCAAGAGCTCCTTCTTTGATGCAGAAAATATATCCCGAAGGTACTTTGTCAGATGTTTTTATATTAAACATTCTCCCTCCATGGCCCTTGGCCGCCAAGGGAAGGGGAGATGCATGGCTTTTCCAGTTGCCCCTTGTGGAGAGAATTGCGGGTGTTCACTGGCCTTTGCGTCCCCCCCACTCCCCACAGTCAGGGCCTGGCATCCCCAGCTCGAGACCTAGGGGGATGGCCCCTCTGCAAAGCAGGGGCCGCTCCGGCCCCAGGGAGAGACATTGCCCTCCTCCCATGGTAGAAGTCTCGGGGTTTGGAAAACCAGAGGTCTCCTGCCTGGTGCAGACATCAAAGGCACTGTCCCAGACTGCAAGGTGAATCATCGCAGAGGCTTTAACTGATATTTGAAAGGAGAAGGGGACACTCAGAGACAGGGGCCTGGAAGCTGTCTGGATCGCTGAGTTGTCCAGAGTAGTGCCGGCTCTGGACAGAGCAGCGGGGGAGCTGGGCTGCCAGGCCTTGCGTACCAGGTTGGGGGGAAGGTGGAGAGGTGGGCTCCATTCACCCAGTCACCCAGCTTGAAATCAGGAGGGGAAAGCCCAGTGGGGCAGAGCAGGGAGCTGCAAGGCTCCTGAGCAGCCCTGGAAGGCAGCTGAGGGGAAGGAAGGTTTGCTGGACAGATGCGGTGAGTGGGGCGTGTTGGGAGTGGGACCAGGGCAGGGCGCAGCCCCTCTGTCACAGGCTGCTCCTGTCAGGGTGTGCGTGCCCAGCAAGTCCCAGCCCGTCTCCCATCTCTCCCTCTTCCCCCAGCCCTCCTGTCCACCACCTATGTCCAGCACTGAGGGGACAAGCCCCCCAGCCTGGCGTTAGGTCCCAGCCTTCCCCTCAGCTGCGATATGGCCTTCTGCAAGCAGTACGTCCGCTCTGGGCCTTGGTTGTGCCCTTCTGAGCCGAGGGACGTGCAGGGTTGCTCCAGGGCTGCACACAGGGTCTCAGGAAGAGAGGGGATAGTGTTTCCAAAGCAAGGACTCCAGGCTGCTCTCTGAAGGCAGACGCTGGGAATGGGATCTGGGAGGGCAGGGCCTGGGTCATTCCCACCTAGCTACCCCTCTCAGGGCTTGGCATGTGGAGGATGTTGGGATTGTTTTGTGATTCCCAAAGGGTTTAAAACAAAATGGAACAGATTTCACAAAGAAGATGTGGCTTTTCCACGTCCCTGGACCCCCAGCTCGTGTTGTCTATCTCAGGTCCTAGGAGACCCTATTTGGGTTGGGGGAAGCCTTGCTTCTGGAACTTGCGCCCAGAAGCTGTGTCTTAGCTGCCTGCCCTCCTCCTCATAGGGCAAAGACCAGACAGAGCCCCGGCGGCTTCCTTTGAGTCCGCATTTAGTGCCACACCTGGCCTGGGGGCCAGCAGACCCAGGTCCCAGTCCTGGCTCTCTCCCCCATCTCTTGGTGGCCTCTGGCTGCTTCCGGGCTGCTTCCACTCGGCTTCTCTATGCATACAATGGGTCAGTTGGTCTCGCTCTTTGGTTCTCAACCCTCTTTGCACCTTAGAGTCCTCTGAAGAGCTTTTCAAGAGCTCAGATCTCATTCTAGAAATGGTTGAGGAGAGCCTGAGCATCAGGTTTTCAGAAATTCCCCGGGTGATGCTAGTAGGCAACCAGGGCCATGAACCTAGATCTAGATGGTCCTAGAAGGGACCCAGGGCATCTGGGCCATCTTCCCCTCAAGGCCAGAGCCTTCTCTGTATCTGGGCCCCCAGCCTGTACTTGATCACCTCTGGTGGCGGGGGGTGGGGGGGGCATGCGTGGCATCTTAAAGCAGCCTGTTCTGTTTGTAGGCTGCTGGCTCTAGTGACATCAGTGTGTTCCCGGGGTTATCAGTGAGAGAGCACCAGTGAGGTCACCTCTGACCCTCCCTCTGAAGGTCCACATTTGATTCTCGACACAACCTGGTGAAGTGGGTGTTGTGACCTCCAGTTTTCAGAGGAGAAAACCGAGTCTGGGAGGTGGCGAAAGCGATGCTCAGAGACACTCAGTTAAAGCCGGGTGTCTGACCAGCGCCTCTCAGAGGATGGAGGTTGCTGTTTTCATCTTCTGCAGGAAAATGGGCTCTGTATGGTTGCTCAAGAAAGCAGGGTAGCCCCACCTGAGCCTTGAGTCCCTCCTTGCTGCCCTGATGCCTCCTTTGGGTTGGAACAACTCTACTGACAAGTAAAATGAGCCGTTCGGCCCTGCTCCAGTACCTGGGAGTGGGATGTGGTATGAGAGATGTGGATGACGGGGGTGCTTGGGGACCCAAGAGGGCAGGGGTGAGAAGCCCAGGCCTGGGTTAGACGGCCCTGTGCTTTGACTCGCTTAGCCTCCCTTTTGCAGCGCCACTTCACCCTGCTTCGGACCAGTGGGCTTGGCAGTGCCTCACGGACGCCATGGAGGTCCCCTTCATGCTGTCGGCAGCACGGTAGCAAGGGCACTTTTAAGTTTCCTTAAATGGTGATTAAGTGAATGGGTAACCATGTATGAGCATGAGGGGTAGGATTGTGTGAAGCAGATACCCAAGGTAGGGTCGTCTTAGGAAACTTAGAATCTAATTGCAAAGACTGGGGGGACATCACTTCCTAGAGAGGTGGGGTAAATGCTGTTTCCTAGGTGAACAATGTGGGCTGGGAGACAGCTGCTGCCCAGGGCGGCTGCAGGGCATGCTGGGAGTGGGGGCTAACCAGGCTGAGGGGAAAGGGGACCCCGAGGCCCAGGGAAATGCTGGGTAAAGGCAGGGTGATGTGAAGATGCTTATTGCAAGAGGGGAGAAGTCCTGGCAGGGCAGTAAGAAGTGAGGCACTGGGAGGGCCTTCAACACTGCTTCAGGGAGGGCCACGATTTCCTCTTGGTGGGCCATGGCTGCACATCCCAGAATCCTTTTTTTTTTTTTGTCTTTTTGTCTTTTAGGGTTGCACCTGCGGCACATGGAGGTTCCCAGGCTAGGGGTTGAATTGGAGCTGTGGCCGCCGTCCTGTGCCACAGCCACAGCAACGCAGAATCTGAGCTGTGTCTGTGACCTACACCACAGCTCATGGCAATGCTGGAACCTTAACCCACTGAGCAAGGCCAAGAATTGAACCTTCATTAACCACTGAGCCACGATGGGAGCTCCATATCCCAGAATACTTTTGATAGTGGGTTGACCGTTGCTTTAGAGAATAGGTTTGTGTGGCTCTGTGACTTGGAACACCATTGACTAGTTTTCCTGTTACTGAAGTTGGTTTCAAGTAGAAGCATACACTGTGGGCTCTTTTCTTTTTTCTTTTTTTTCATTGAGATATAATTGGCGTCTAACATTGTGTTAGTTTTAGGTGTACGGTATAATGACATATGTATAATCTTATGACATAATTACCACATAAATTTAACTAACACTATCACCTTACACGGTGACAAATGTTTTTTGTCTTCTGATGAGTACTCTTAAGATCTCCTCTTAGGAACCTTCAAATACACAATACAGGAGTTCCCTTCATGGCTCATCGGTTAATGAACCCAGCTAGGACCCATGAGGATCCGGGTTCAATCCCTGGCCTCGCTCAGTGGGTTAAGGATCTGGCATTGCTGCGAGCTGTGGTATAGGTCACAGACGTGGCTCAGATCCTGAGTTTCTGTGGCTCTGGTATAGGCTGGCAACTGTAGCTCCGATTCGACCCCTAGCCTGGGAACCTCCACATGCCGCTGGTGCGGCCTTAAAAACAAAGCACACACACACATAAAATTACACAATACAATATTGTTAACTATAGTCACCAGGCTGTACGCTACATCTCCAGGACTTATTTATCTTATTATAGCTGGAAGTTTGACCCCCTTCATTCATCACCCAGCCTCACTGCCAGCGCTCATCCTGTGGGCTCTTTAACACAGGAGAACGTTTGGATGGCACATGCATATTGTTGTGAACACCTGTGATGGCTCCTTTAGTGCTGGCTGGTAGTCTTTGGGCACAGCCATGGTTCTCCCAGTCTAATGTATCCATTTTACTCCTGATGGGCCCTTGGGCAGTTCCCAGTTTCTAGCTCCTATCATGATGTTACTAATAGATATTTTTGGACAAGCCTTCCTGGGGACATAAGGACACACTTCTCTTGGGTCAACACCTGGGAGTGGCATCACCGTGCTCGCCATCAAACATGTGGTCAACTTTACACCCTGCTCTACCAGATTGTTGCCCAAGACCACAGCATTCAGTCAGAAACACTTTAGGGGGCTCTTGGTTCATCCCATCCATTTTACAGATGGGGCCAGAGAGGGGCAGTGCCTTCCTTGGTCCCGCAGCTCCCAGTGGCAGAGCCTGGTCCAGGCTAGGGTCTCCCCACTCTGTGTCCAGGCCTCTGCCCACTCAGAGGTGGTGCTCAGCCCACCACTCAAACATCTGACCTCAGGTCCCATTCCCCATGTCTCCATGTCCCCCCCAGGCAGCGTTTGAGCTCCACATCCTTTCTGAAGGCCCTGGGCAGTGCACTCTGGGAAAAACAAAGAGGAGAAAAGAGTGAAAGGAAACCAAACACTGGAAAAGAAGTGTGTTTCCAATAAACTGGGCCTTTCACCGGTAGCCAAAACATTACATTCCTGGACCGCAGGAGCAGCCGGTCGGGTCCGCCTCTCCGGGTTGTAAATCTTGCGGGCGTTGGATCGGGACTCTCGCCTCGTCCGGGGACACACAGACAGGCAGTGTCCTTGGGGGCTTTGGAGCCTTGCTCTCTGGGTGCCATGTCCCTTTGCCAGTGGGCTGGTCCTGACGGCGGGGCAGCCGGGCCCTTCTGAGGGAGCAGTGTGTGACTTACCGTAAGAGATTTTCCTCGCCTGCCTACCCCCTCCCTTTCTTGGGTGCTTTGATGGGTTTGAGGTGTTTATAGGCTTGATTCACGACCGAGTTACCAGGGTTTTCCACGGAAATAACTTATTAAAGGGGCCGTGCACACAGCGACATTGAAGTCTGGAGAGGGGCGCGCATCAAAGGCGGCCGCAGCCCCGCCAGGCAGCCTTCACTGGCCCAGAGCTCCAGACGAGGCCTGGAGGGGCAGGAAGGGGCAGGCCTGGGCTGCAGGAAAAACACTTGGGCTTAAGAACACACTCCCCAGACAAGCCCAGATTCAGCCCCCTGGGAAAAAAAGAGAGGGTGAGTGAAAGCCCAGCATCCCGGGGCAGCTCTCCGTTGGACCCTCCTGCCCAGATGTGGGGCACGTGTGGGGACCCGGACTTTTCTGCTGTCGTGCCCACACCTCCCCCTGGCCCAGGGCTGCTCCTTGGGAGGAAGTGCTGAGACTGTGGGCTGCCTGCTGCCTTATGCCAGGGATAGGTGAGGGAGTAGTTAGGGGTAGAGGGATTTTTCAGGTTCTCCCCCTTCTCGAGAGCAGCTCTCCTTTGATTTAATTATGTCTGATTTGTCCCTTGAGGCTCAGTAAAAGCCTGCCTTTTCCAGGAAGCCTTCAGGGATTTCGTAGTCCAGGGGGGCTTCTCTGTTTTCTGGACTTTCAGTAGCTTTCATCTCTACACGACTCTCTTGCTGTGGGTTGATGTTGCACTGAGCTGAACTGCTGTCCCCGCTCAGACTGTGAATTCCTTCTGGGCAGGGCCTGGGCCTGCCTCTGCCCCTTAGGGAAACTGGTGGTCCTGGTGCTTGGCATTGCCCACCTTGTGCAGGAAGTCATGGATTGAAGTCATTCCCTGCAACTCAGTCCTGGATCTTTGACAATAATAATGAAGAGAGCAGTAGGAAAATTAATAATAATGGCTAAGAGTTGAGTACTGTGAAACATATGACAGATATGTACTGTTTTTCTTTCTTTTTTTTCTTTCTTTTTTTTGGTCTTTTTAGGGTTGTACCCAAGGCATATGAAAGTTCCTAGGCCAGGGGTCAAATCAGAGCTGTAGCCGCTGGCCTATGCCACAGCCACAGCAATGTCAGATTCGAACCGCGTCTGCGACCTACACCGCAGCTCACAGCAACACCAGATCCTTAACCCACTGAGCAAGGCCAGGAATTGAACCTGCCTCCTCAGGGATAATTGGATTCTTTACTGCTGAGCCACAATGGGAACTCCTGTATTGTGTTTCTTATTCCTTAAGCTCATTCAGTTCCAGTAAGGTGGGTTCTGTTATTACCTGTCCCCATTTTTCAGATGAGAAAATTGAGGCTCAGAGGGGAGACTCACTTTGCCCAGGGGCAACAAGCTAATAAATAGCAGAGCTGGGGTTTGAACACAGATCCATCTGACTCCAGGGACTGTCTCCTTGGACAAGCTACTGTATGTCTTTGGGCCAGAATAACCCCCATGTTCTATTAGACTGGTTGCAGAAACAAGACAAGCTCTCCTGAGGCTGCATAGGATTTGTTTGGTTTGTTTTATTAAGATACAATCTATATAGAGGACAACTTTTTGAAAATGTACTGTCCTATGAATTTCAACTGTTACAAAACATTGTTACATAATCAAGATTCAGAACATTTCCATCACCCCCCAAAAGTTCCCTGATGTCCCTCACCCCACTCCCCAGCTGCTGGCAGCCATCCAGTGATTTCTCTCTCTCTAGTTCTGCCTTTTCTAGAACATCCTACAAATGTAATTGTATCACAAATAGGCTTTTGTACCTTTTTCTTTAACTCAGAGTAATGATTTCACATTCATCCATGATGTTGCATAGATGGACATTTTGGGTTATTTCCAGTGTTTGGGACTGTAAACATTCATGCTCAGATTTTTGTGTGAATATAAGTTTTTATTTCGCTTGGGTAAATGCCTCGAAGTAAGAGTATTGGGTGCATGGTTAAAGGTGTGTTTAACTTTACTAAAAACTGCCAGAGTGTTTTTCCAAAGTTTGTACCATTTGGCCCTCTCCCCAGCAGCGTATGAGAGTTCCGGTTGCTCCGAATCCTCACCGGCTGTTGGTATGGTCAGTTCATATTTGAGTTATTCTAACAGGTGTGTAGTAGGTATCTCACTGTGATTTAATTCACATTTTCCTAATGATTGTTATGCTGAACATCTATTTGCTGTCTGTGTATCTCTGGTGAAGTGTCTGTTCAGATCTTTGCACCTTTTTTTTATGTTGGGTTGAGTGCTTTTTAACTGAGTTTTGAAAGTTCTTTATATGTTTTGGTTATCAGTCCTTTCAAAGATATGTGCCTTGTAAATGTTTTCTCCCAGTCTGGGGCTTGTCTTTTCCTTTTCATAATGGAGTCTTTTGAAGAACAGAAGTTTTTAATATTTGCTGAAGACCGATTGATCAATTGGTTCTTTTCGTGTTTTTGTGCCATATGGAAAACTCTGTCAGACCTAAGGTCACAAAGATTTTCTCCTCTGTTTTCTTCTAGAAGTTTTATAGTTTTCGGGTTTACATTTAGGTTTATAATCCATATTGAGTTAATTGTTGTAAAGTGTGAGATAAGGGTCTAGTTTTGGGTTTTTTTTTTTTTTTTTTGCCTATGGAGGTGTAGTTGTTTTAGTACCATTTGTTGAAAAGTCATCTACCCTTTCTCTTTCAAATTATGTTGGCCCCTTTGTCAAATCGATCATTTATGTGTGTTCTCTTTCTGGATCCTATTCTGTTTCATTATCTATATATCTATCCTTTTACCAATACTGTGCTCTTTTTTTTTTGGCACCGCCCATGGCACATGGAAGTTCCCAGGCCAGGAATCAAAACCACATCATAGGAGTTCCTGTCCTGGCTCAGCAGAAACGAATCTGACTAGCAACCATGAGGTGGTGGGTTCGATCCCTGGCCTTGCTCAGTGGGTTAAGGATCCGGCATTGCCGTGAGCTGTGGTGTAGGTCACAGATGTGGCTCGGATCCTATGTTGCTGTGGCTGTGGCGTAGGCTGGTGGCTACAGCTCCAATTAGACCCCTAGCCTGGGAATCTCCATGTGCCATAGGTGCTGCCCGAAAAAAAAGAAAAAAATCCACATCAACACAGATCTTTAATAACCCTCTGTACTGCAAGAGAACTCCAGCGCTGTCTTGATTACTGTAGCTTCATAGTAAGTCTTGAAAGAGGGTACCATGAGTCTTATAACTTCATTCTTTTTTAAAGTTGCTTCGGCTATTCCAAAAGTTTGCATTTCGGCATTTCTTTTAGAATCAGCTGTTGATTTCTATGAAATCCTGCTGGGATTTTTGACTGAGATTGCATCGAATATAGAGATAAATTTGGACAGAATTGACATAATGAAAATATTTAGTCTTCCAGTCAGTGAATAGGGTGTATCTCTCCATATACTTGGGTCTTAGATTCATTGGTGTTTTGTCATTTTCAAGATCAAAATGAGGTCTTGCACATTATTGTTAAATTTATGCTAGTGTAGTTCACGTTTCTTGGTACTGTTTTAAGTTGTAAAGTATTTCCCAGTTATTTATCCCTAGTATCTAGAAATACAGTTAATTTTATATGTTGACCTGGCACGCATAGGATTTTAATGGTGTTGGTGCTTGGTGCTGGGTGCTGTGTTTCAATGAGAGTGGTGCGATGGGGAATTTTTTTCTCCTGGACTCTCAGGAGCATGGCCTCTGCCCTGTGCCATTCCCTGAGATACTAAGTGTGAGTTTATCCTGCCAACTCGGGTGAGTTGCCTCAGGCTTCGGGGGGTCCGTTTCCTGTCTGTAAAACGGAAGGCAGTGGAGAGAACTGGATCGGATGACCCGGTGGGATCCCTTCCAGCTCTGAGCCTGATGTTCACAGAAACCACAGGGTGGGTGACTTAGAAGAAAGCTGAGTCCTTCCCTCAGGGAACCCTCCCCTATTTCACAGAACCGAGAGGGTAGGGACCTTGCCTGGGGTTGCACAGTAGCTGATGAGAAGACAGGTTTCCTCTTCCCAGACGCAGGCCCTCACCCCTGATTTGCGTGGGGAAGGACAGCCCAGCATGGGGACGGCAACGGAGAGAGGTGACTCCACAGGACGGAGGGAGGGAGAGGCAGGCGAGGCGGCCATAAGTGCCAGCAGCCAAGAGGCCGCTGGGAGCTGTGACCCTCAGAAGTGGCCAGTTCACGTTTGGCTGTTTTCAAAGTATAAAAGCACCGTGCTTGGAAATGCGGGTTTTGGCTGACCTCACCCCAAGTGTGGAGTTTAAAGGCCTTTGTAACTCTTTGGTTTGGAACAGGGTCTGGGCATGGCGAAGGGAAAACACTGGAGCCCATTAGTACTCATTCCAGTTGCTCTGCCTCTGGGAGAGGGAGGCAGCCTCCTCTCCCCTTAGTCACAGCAGACGGCCCAGGAACCTAAAGGAACAAGCAGGGAGGAGAGAGCTGGGGAGGGGAAGGCACCTCTGGCCGTAGAGGCCCCAGCCTGGCCTTGATTTAATGGTGCTAGGAGCAGCTCAGCATTTTATCCCTGTTAGCTTTGATTTTCACGGCTCCTCTGTGAGTGCTCATCCCATTTCACAGATGAAGAAACTGAGGCCCAGAGAGGTTTCACTTACCTGCCAGGGTCGCACAGGGAGCAAGTGAAGGAGCTGTGACTGGAACCCACGTTTTCTCTGAACTCCGAAGCTGAGGGCGGGGAGGGGCTGCTCATGGGCACAAGGTTGGGGTGATGAAAAAGTTCTAGAATGGACAGTGGTGTGATGTGGCTGCACGGCATTGTGAGTGTTTCTGGTGCTACTGGACTGTGTGTTTAAAATGTTTAAAAGGGTTAACTTTAGGAGTTCCTGTTGTGGCGCAGTGGTTAATGAATCCGATTAGAAACCATGAGGTTGCAGGTTTGATCCCTGGCCTTGCTCAGTGGGTTAAGGACCCGGCATTGCCGTGAGCTGTGGTGTAGGGTGTAGGCCAGCGGCTATAACTTTGATTCGACCCCTAGCCTGGGAACCTCCATATGCTGCGGGAGCGGCCCTAGAAAAGGTAAAAAGACAAAAATAAATAAATAAATAAATAAATAAATAAATAAAAGGGTTAACTGTAATTACGTGTATTTTACTGCAATTAAAAAAAAAAAAAAAAAACCTGGCGTGCCCTTTCCCCCATCCATGGTACCTCTCGCCACAGCAGACTCCTTGGCATGGAGGAGTGTGGGCCCCTGCTGCTGCTGTGCCTTCTGGTTGTGGGGGCCACCCAGGATCCAGGCAGAAGGGCAGGTGGGGCTTTGGCCAGTGGATAGCCATGACTGGGTTGGCCTTTCCATGCCATTCCCTTCTTTAAGAATAGAGAGACACTTAAACCCTGGCAGCATCCCCAAGAGGATGCTGGGACACTGTCCCAGAGCTCTTGGTCCACACAAAAGAGGTAGGACCAAGGGTGACCACGGCCCGCTGGCCACCAATGCCACGCCATAGTCTAGGGCTGGGCTGGAGCCAGAGTAGATGGCCTGGTGCCTGCCTAGTTGGCCTCTGGTCTCTGTCCCTTGGCACTGTGGGGCGTTATGACTCTTTCCCCCACAAGAGCCTTTCCCTTTGGGAGGGAAATTGGGGAAGGAAGTCAGAACCTTAACTGCTCACATTTTTTCAGAGATGCATAATGAGGGAAGGGGGGGGAATGATCGGGGGTACTTTAGCCAAAACAAACAAGCAGATAACTAAATAAAAGGAGCTAAATGAAGCAATCTTAATAATTGTTGGATCCAAGAGAGACTTAGCTTCGGTTGGGTTCTGAGAAGCAGAGCCTAAGATGGGGGTTTGGACGCATGCAGCTTATTGAGGGGGCGGGTTCTCCAGAGAAGCGAGTAAGGGAAGCAGGATAGGGCAGCAAGGATGTGAGCTTAGCTGGAGTCCAGCCTCAGTTTGGTCCATTGGGAGCTGTGGAATAGGAACTGCACCTCAGAGTTAGTCACACCTTGAGGCAAGGGGTCAGCCTTTTGTTCCCAAGTCAGTTAGTCATTGGCTGTGGGTGTGCACACAGGAGCGGGGAACTATAATCGCCTGACCCAGGACAGTTCTCCCAACAAGGGGCATCTGTGAACCATTAGCAGCCCAAACCTCCCAGTAGCTGGGGACAAAGGGGATCTGGGCGGGGCATGTAACAGCATCCACTCCATGAGTAAGTAGTTTATTGTTACTATTCTTTCTACTTTTGTTGTGCGCTTGCAATTTTTCATAATGAAAAAAAAATGTCTCTACTGAGACAAGGTCCTGAGACGAAAGGAGGAAAAAGGTAGCTTTCACCCACCAAGTGCTGGCTTTATACCAAGCATCTCACTGACTTCTTTCACCTGGCTTAGTTCCCTGATGTAAATGGAAAAGTTGATTTAGGACAGACTTAGACTAAAAAGTTACTTGTGGTTTACCTGAAATTCACCTTTTAACTGGGCATCTGGTAATTTACCTGACAACCCTACTACCCAGGGCACGTATTTTGTAAGTTGTGGAGCTAAGACTCATACTCAAGTGGAGCAGCCCCCACAGCTTGCTTTTCAGCCCCTATGGGCACAGCACTAACAAAAAATTTCTGGAGGCAATATCTTGCTAGGGCCTCAAAAAGGTATTGCCTGACAGCAGAGCCCAGCTAGCATCATCTGGGCAGGTTTGAAAAATACTGATGCCTGGGCTGCACCACTTTCGTTGTTGATGAATGTGGAAAGGAATACACAAGACCAAGAGGGAGCCTGGCTCTGGTGCCTGGAAAGTACCCGGGGCCCCTGCCCTGGCTTGGGCCAGGAATGTGCTGGGGTGAGGCAGGGAGTCTGGGCCCCATTCATCACTGCCCCCCAATTCAGCATCCTTCCATGGCTTCCTGCCACCAGCCGGCGGAAGTTCAGCCTGGCACACAGGCCCTGCCCGACACTGCCAGAACGCTGGGCTCTTTCACAGCCTCCAAGCCTTTGCTGCTCACTCTACTTGGAAGGCCCTGCCAGGCTGTTTTTGTCCACCTGGCCAGCTCCTCCTAACCCTTCTGAAGGTCCAGCTCAGATAAGCTCCTCTCTGGAGCCTACCTCAGACCCCTCACCCCACCCCAGCAGGGCTGGTCACCCCCTCCTCCATCGACTCATGGCACAGACTCAGTGAGAGCAGTTCACGTCTTAGCAGGAATGATCAAGTGGTCTGTTGGTCCCTTTCACTGTTAACTCAGTACTTTTCCATGTCCAGGGATAGTACCTGGCATGGGGAGGCACTTGGTAAATGGATATTGAATTGGAGGGAGAAGGGGAAAGATTTTTGTTGAGGGAGTGGGGTCCTATCTTTCCTTCTCACCCCATTGTCCCCGGGAAGGTCCCCCTTTCCTGCTGCTCCCTTTCTGGGCTGGCATCTAAGTTCGTTTGCCTGGAGCCTAGGCCCTGTGTAGCCCTGAGGTAAACAGGTTTAAATGACTTGAAGGAGGAAAAAAAAAAATGCAAGTGAGTCAGGAAGTTGTACAGTGCCGGCTCTAGACCTGGCAGGTGGAAAAAGGCCGGTGTGGCAAACCCTGAGCCTTGGAGCCAGGCCCCAGCCAGCCTGGGCTGAGCCTCTGTTTCCCAGAACTCCACTCCAGATACACACGGAAGTGAGGGGTGCAGCCTCCCCTCTTTTGAGATGGGCCATATCCCAGAAGGAGGCTGAGGAGCTGGGGTGGAGGGGGGGCCAGGACCCCGCTTAGCAAAGGGAGCCCCAAGGCGCTTGCTCTTTAGGCATTAAAAACATGGCTTTTAAAAGAATCGATCCAAAATACACATAATATAAAATTTGCCATTTTAACCATTTTTAAGTGTTCCATTCACTGGCCTCAGCTACATTTGTCTTGGTGTGCAAACCATCACTGTCCATCCACAGACTCTTTATCTCGCTAAAGGAGAATGGCTTTGTATTAAGTTCTGTTGAAAATGTATACCGAGAGTCTATTTTCACATCATTGGTTGGGGACACAGATAAATAAAACAACCTCTGGCCCTTAGGATGTTCTCCTTCCTGTGGGACAGCTAGGACCAAGGAGCCCAGGGAGGCTAGGTGGGAGGAGTGGTGAGGGCGGAGCGAAATATATGTGGCAGGGGACCTTGCTGGTCTCAGGCTGAATGGGACCATGGGTGATGTGCCTACAGGCCACTCCCTTCTGTTTACATCATCCCTGGGAAAACGGGGTGGCGGATGGTGGTGCATGAAACAATTGTCACAATAATCCAGGAAGTTCAGAAATAGAAATTAAAATCACCCTTACAACTTGCTGTGCTCCATATTCCCCATGTCCTTCAGAATCCTGCCTCACAGGTGTATTTGCACGCTGTGGCAGTACAGTGGCAGAGAAGATAACTTTTTGCTTTCTGCCCTCACCTAACCTTGTCTTAGAACCACTTTTCCAAGTGTGAAGTCCCCAGGCTTCCAAATGTTGACAAGCAGCCCTGCTTGATCCAGGGAGTAGTGCTACCACTCCCCCCTTCCAAGAGTGGGGTGGGCATGGGATGCTTGGCCCCATTTGGGGCCAGAGAACAGGTTCGGATGGCAGGGCTGGAATGTAGAAGGAGCCCGGGGTGGGGGTGGGGGGTTCGGCAGCTTGTGGGGCATCTTCTTTTTTGGAGCAAGCTCGTGGACAGTGGCCACTGGGATTGTCTATGCAGCATCTTCAGGCTCGAGCGGTGCCTTCGCAGGCCTCCACTCTGGGTCCTGTGTCACCTGGGGAGGGGTGCTAAGGCCCTGACCTGGCTGCATGTGGAACCCAGGGCGTGGATTGCTCAACCTGCCACTCCAAGCTGTCAGGGAGCACGTGGCATTACGTGTCCTTCTTCCTGGTGCCTCAGAACGTCACTCCCAGGGCTTCTTGGCAAAGAGAGCCTCACCCAGGTTGCCCATCTCCCAGCCCAGCTCCCTCGTCCTCCACACAAAGGGATGGGGGCCGGGGGGCCAGGGGTCGGCAGTAGCATTGTTTGGTTCGCTTTAAAGCACACCTGTTGGCTTTTGTTTTTTTCGAAGAAGCACACGGGTCATTATGGGAAATGTGGAAAACATAGAAAAGTGCAAAGAGGTGATCCTTCCCTCTGGAGATGAGCACTGTGAATGTTTTGGCTTATTCTGTTTTGGATTTTTTGTTTTTTTTCTGTTAAAAAATACAACTTTGTATCCTGCCTTGCTCCCTCAGCATTACGTAAATAATGTTCCCGCATCATTAACACTCCTGGCAGTGTTTTTGATGGCTGTGTTCTATTCCAGCCTATGGATGTCCCAGGGCTGACGCACTTGCTCCTGAGCTGGACACCTGGCCTCCCAGGTGAGACGTTGAGCCCCAGCCGTGCAGAGGCTCTGCCCCCCGGGCCAGGCAGCGGCTCTTGCCCTGACCACTCCTCCCAGATGGGTTGCTCCCTGCCTGGGCCTGGCCCCGGGGAGGTGGACACACCAACTGGGTGGCATGAACCACTCCCTTCTTTGAGTTACTGCAGCCCTGGGCATGAATGGTGTGGCTGTCCCAGGTCACCTCCTTGGAAGCGCTCTCAGGCCACCCTGGCCTGGGGTGGTCAGTGGGTATTTGCCCTCCTCTGTCAGCTCCCAGGAAAGAGAAGCCTTTGCACATACTGCCTGGGCTGTGTGTGCTTCAAGCGTTGCACACTGGAAGGGCATTGCCCCTGCCACGTCTGGCCTCTTTTCTTGCTTGCTTCGTGAAGTCCTGGCTTCAGTGGAAAGCTTTACTATTCACCAGCTGTGTGCTTTGGGACAAGTTCTTAACCTCTATGAGTCTTGGTTTCTTTGTAAAGGAGGGTGGTAATAACATCCTGTTTGCCTGTTTGTTGTGCAAATGAAAAAATAATATGTGCCAGGTGCCTGGTGTTGTCTAGGGGCTTGCTGGGTACTTGATAAGCAGTGGGGGTTCTTCCGAGTGTCACCACGAGGTTGTACTGTCCTGCCATCTCCCCGTTCACCAGGAGTGAGCTGCCCAGAGGGGAAGGGCTGACCCCGACTGTGGTTGACTCAGCTACAGTTGAATGAACTAACATTGTTCCCTTTTTTCTGCCCACACTTTGCTTGGGGAAACTGAGGCCACCCTGAAGTTCCGCCTACACTCCATGACTCTTGGCAGATCCTGTGAGGGTGGCTTAGGAAACGTCTTCAGAGATTGAGGAACACACTGGATACATCAGTTGGTGGGCCAGAGAAGTTAGCAGTAACGAGCTCATTTCGATAGCAATGAGCTGAGTCTCCCTCCAGCTGCCAGACATTTACGAGGCTGGCTGGGTGCCGGCGGCCGGAGGCCTCCAGTGGCCCTCATCCCTCTGCCTTCCGGCTGGAAATAATTCGTATTTAAAAAATAACAATAATAATTTTTAAAAACCCCTCCATCTCCTCTGGCCTTCTGGTTCCTCTGGGTCCAGGTGAGGAGATGGTGGATGTCTTTGCCCCGGGAACTCTGTGTGGGGCAGTCAGAAAAGTTCCCGCAAGAGCTCTCGGTCTTTTTTCTGGCCCCGGGCCTCAGTTTCCCCGTCTGTGAAACGATGGAGGAGATTGATGGAAGGAATGTAACTTTCAGACCCAGCGTTATCTGGGAACCAGGCTCCCACGGTTGAGGGTTTCCAGTCCTGACCGGGAACCACCATCACCCACAGCACTGTTAAATGCAGATTCTCAGGCCTGGTCTACTGAATCAGAATCTCAAGAAGAGGGTCTAGCAGGGTACTTTTTTTTTTTTTTTTTTTTAGCTGTGCCTGCAGCATATGGAGGTTCCTGGGCCAGGGCTTGAATCTGGGCCACAGTAGGAACCCGAGCCACAGCAGTGACAATGCCAGGTCCTTAACCCTCCGAGCCACCAGGGAACTCCTCACAGTGTACATTTTGGGGACAGTTTTTAAAATTGAGATTAAATTCACATGACATGACATCACCATCTTAATGTGTACAATTCAGGGGTTCTTGCTATATTCTTGGTGTTGTGCACCCATCACCTCTAAGGAGTTGTAGAAGGAATGTACATTTTGGACAAGTGTCCCGAGAGAGCCCAAGGCCACCTGCCTCCCTTGGGACTTCTGCAAGGTTCCTGAGGCTTTGATTTGAACCCTTGGGCACCAAGAGATGAAGCTGCTCTTGCTCTAGTGTCTTGCTAAGAAAAACAGGTGGCTCTGTGGGTTAAGAAGAAGGTGTCTCTGAGAGGAGGAGACTAGCTTGGGGAAGAGGTGGTCTTGTTTCCCCACCTCTTTCCAGGGGAGCAGCAGCTCTCCTATCCCTGTCCAGTACACCCACACCCTGCAAGCCGGGGAGCATTCACTTACTCACTCTAGGGGCAGCTTGGGCAGCTTTGGGCTCACGGCCCAGACACATGCACAGTGATGGTCCATGGGCTCCTGCCACCCCCAAGCATGCCGATCTTCTTCCTCAGGCCACTCCTGGCAGGTGTCAGCATCCTCTCGCTGCCCTGATCAAGCACCCCTCTTCCAGGCACGAGGGGCTGAGGCAGTGGTCTTTGTCATCTTGCTGATGTCACACCCTCTGAGAATTTCCCTCTGAGCAACTTGGGCCACCTGGAAACTCCCCCTGCCCCTTAGCAGACAGGCCTTTGTGAGGGTCACAGAGCCTGGGGTGAGGGGCATGTTACTTTAGATCCTACCTTGGCAGTGCAAGGGATAAATTCTTTCCTTTCTCTGTGTGCCCTCAGCTCCCTGCAGCTGGCACAGGAGGTTCTGCCCTGGCTGAGAGTGTGTCTGATGGTCTTGGGAAGGTCACCCCCCCTGCTTCCCACCCCAGCAAGGTCTCCCCAGGCAGCACACAGCATCCTTTGCAGCCATAATGTCTGTGGTCTCAGGGCCCCACAGGGTGTCCAGCCAGCCCCCTGGACAGTAATTGGTAGTCCCAAGAGTGGGACTCGGCCGTAATGCTCTTGCTGGTTGACCCTTCACCTGGGAAGGGGTGGCTGGTTGGCTCTGCCCCTCCTGATGCAGCTAGTGGTTCTCAGGTCACCTCTGGCATTTCTCACCCTGTCTACAGTCGGCGCTCCTTCCAGAGCCCCCGGCCTAACTTAAGGGTGCCCAGTGAGTCGGTGCACGTGCCCACCTGGCTCTCTGGCCTGAGACCTGGCTCTACTTCTGGCCTTGGGTAAGTGCATTTACTGAGTTTTTGTCTGAATCCTCAGCCCTGAAATTTTCCCTGGAGTCCCCCCACCGTACCTAGAGGTCTTGTATTCCAGAGTGGCTGCCCCTCCACGGTAGCGTGCAGTAAGCCACACCCTGACTGTGCAGCTTTTCCCTCTGTGGGCCTCAGTTTCCACATCGGGATGGAGCCATGCCCTGCCCTTCCATGAGTCACTCCTGCCCCGGCTGTGGCAGCTGCCCAGGGAAGGCTGAGCGAATGGATGGACGCGCCCACAGCCAAAGACCCTGCAGGGCCCATTCCTGCAGGATCCTCAGAGTTCCCTGCCATGTGCAGGGAAACTGTAGCAGCTGAGAGTTTGCTTTCTTAGAAGTGTTGGTGGCTCTCTGGTTCTTTCCTCCAGTTTCCCACCCAGCCCCCCACTGCCAGCCAGTCCTACAAGGTTGGCATGGGCTGTGTTCTCTAGGGGCGGCTGGTGGTGGGGCTTGGATGGCCCAGGCCTCTGGGCTGGTGCAGAGTCAGTTTTTGCACCTGTAAAGGGGTATCTGCTTAAAAGGGCTTTTGTGGGTGTGGAGTGGGATGATGTACACTAGCACCTGTGCAGGTGTTACCTTCATATCTATCAGTATCACCCATGTCCTCCTTAGACAAGGGAAGGAGGCTCCCACAGGCGTTCAATGGCTTATTGGTGGAGGAGCCATGCCCCCGCCCCACCCCAATAGCATATCCTCTTTCCTCCTTTTTCAGAGTAATACAGGGTTAATAAAGAACATTTAGGAGTTCCCGTCGTGGCTCAGCGGTAATGAACCTGACTAGGATCCATGAGGTGCAGGTTCAATCCCTGGAAGTAGGTTAAGGATCTGGCATTGCTGTGAGCTGTGGTGTAGGTCGCAGAATGTGGCTCAGATCCAGCATTTCTCTGACTGTGGTGTAGGCCAGCCACTACAGCTCTGATTCAACACCTAGCCTGGGAACTTGCATGTGCCATGGGCGTGGCCCTTTAAAAAAAAAAAAAAAAGAACATTCAGAAACCAAGAAAAGCACAAAGGAAAAACAGATTACCCCTAATTCTACCACCCTTAAAGGAAATCCTTGTTATTGTTTCATTAGATTGGAATATTATTTTTGCCATCCTCTTTCTTAGCAAAAAAATGGGAAGGAGAAATTTGCTTTAGACATATTGCTAGGTAAAAAGAAGGGAGCTATGAAAAATTTATGGGGCTGTGTGTAGTGCCCTGTTTTGCTCTTAGCAATATTGAGAACGTTTCCTTCATTCAACACATATCCTCTGTGCTTTTTAACGTCTGCTTAGCATTCCATTCCGCGCATGTGCCATTTTTACTTACTGATCCTCCAGGCCTGGACTCTTAGGTTGTTGCAGTGTTGCTGTTTTGTTTTTTTTTTTAACTCTCGTGAACATTGCCTCGTGGTGTGGTGAGTGTCCTCGTATGTACGTCTTTGCACGCATCACTGGCTATTTCCTTAGGATAAATTCCTAGAAGTGGGACTGCTAGGTCAAAGGCCATGCTCATTTAAGGTCAGAGTGCTCTCCGGAAAGGCTGTATCCGTTTTCTCTCCCAGCAGCCGTGGAGGAGAGAGCCCGGATCTCGTAACTCACAATCCTTTGCTATTTCCAAACCACGAGCCCAAAGAGTTGGGGAAAAAAAAAAAAAAAAACCATGGTGCTGGGAGCGACTTCCTGCCAGAGGAAGGGAGGCATTTGGTAAATAGTCCACTCCCAGTTTTTGAGTGGATGCTCTGCAGCCCGCCTCTGGCCAGGCCATTTGGGAGCAGAGAGAGGGGCCAAGGCCTGGTCCGTGTCTCAGGCGGCGTCCCATCCACCTGGCTGGGGAAGACGATGAGCACCTGCAAGGCCCCAGGAGTGTAGGGCCAGGACGTGTGGCAAGTTCAGGCCAAGGGCAGAGCCCCGGCGCCTTGGCTGTCCCAGGTGTCTGGTTCCAGGCTCGCACGGACTAGACCTGTGGTGAATGTTTGTCGAATAACAAAAAAGCAGCTTGTTACCAGAGGAAGCTGATGTGAGCTCTTTGAAGTGGGGTTTGAGACTTGTTCACAGCTGGCTACAGCCCAAGCCTACAGCCACCTCCCTTCTCCAGAAACACTGGCCCGGTGAATGTAGACTCCATGGGATCAGCGGAGGTGGAGGAGTGGTCCTGGCCACTGCCGGAAAGCAGATGAGCCATCAGGTGGCCTGTACAGCCCCCAGCCCCTCTCGTAGGTGCTGGAAAGAGCTGGGCAGGGAGTCTGGGTGCCAGTTTTATGCCTCTGCTCCTGTGTGATGGGGCCATTGCCACACTGATTGAGCCTCGGTTTCTTTTTCTTTTTCTTTTTCTTTTTGTCTTTTGTCTTTTTAGGGCTGTACCCGCAGCATATGGAGGTTCCCAGGCTAGGGGTCGAATCAGAGCTATAGCTGCTGGCCTGTACCACAGCCACAATAACTCAGGATCCCAGCCATATCTGCGACCTACACCACAGCTCATGGCAATGCTGGATTCTTAGCCCACTGAGCGAGGCCAGGGATCAAACCCATGTCCTCATGGATACTAGTCAGGTTAGTTAACTGCTGAGCCAAGACGGGAACTCCAAGCCTTGGTTTCTTCAGGGAGACTTTCTTCAGGGTTCTCAGGGCCCCTGTCTGGCTCCCAGGACAGGAATCTGGGTGCCCATGGTCAGGACAGAAGCAGGGAGGGTGTCAGTTGGCAGGACTCTGGCCCCACACATCCAGCAAGATGGGGGTCCCTCAGATGACCTCTGGGCAGAGGGCAGCTTCGGACTAACCCTGATCCCTGCACTGCCTCCCACCCCACCTCTCCACAGGGCAGCCCTTGAGGTAGCTGGTGGCGCTCTCCTGGGGAGGGGATATGGAAATAAGATGATCTGGCCCTTCCCCCGAGGTGCCCTTCTGTTTTGAATAAGGTTGTGGATTGTTTATTTGAGAGAGGAGAGGCCCCAGCCAAACATCCTGCTTTTAAAGGCTGCCCCAGGTCCTTCAGCACCCCCACCCCCCACCCTGGAAGGCCCCTCTTCTGCAGCACCCAGGCTGGCCACTGTGTGCCTCTGTTGCTCAGCTTGACTTTCCCATCCTCTCCCTACCCCATCTCATCTCCCTTTCTGGGCCCCACAATAAAACAGCTCTTTGGAGTTCCCATCATGGTGCAGCGGAAACAAATCCAACTAGGAACCGTGAGGTTGTGGGTTCAATCCCTGACCTGGCCAGTGGGTTAAGGATCTGGCATTGCCGTAGGTCACAGACGTCGCTCAGATCTGGCGTTGCTGTGGCTGTGGCATAGGCAGGCACCTGTAGCTTCGATTGGACCCCTAACCTGGGAACCTCCATATGCCTCGGGTGTGGCCCTAAAAAGCAACCCCCCCCCAAAAAAACAACAAACCCCCCCCCCCAGCTCTTCATGGCCCTCCCCTTTCCTCCTATTCTGTTCCCCTCCACTCCTTTCCCTAAACCTACCCTTTGCTCAGGCTGAGAGAAGGGCTTCCTTCTCCAGGAGAGCATTTTTATTGTGGCAAAACACATTCCCACCTTGGACTTACATCTTCAAGTTCTGAGTGTTGAATCCATTTTGCTGGTAGGACACTAAGCACCAGAAAAGCAAAGCCCCTTGCCCAGAGCACACAGCTCACCAGCGGTCTAGCACAGGACAGAGTTGGGCAGGGGAAGGCTGGGGATCCAGCCCAGCCTCTGCCTTCAGCTTGCTGTTTGACCTTGGACAAGTCTCATTCCCTCTCTGGGCCTCAGCTGGCTCATACACAGAGCAAGTGGATGATCTCTTGAGTTCCTCTCCACCTCTGCTTCTCTGTCTCCAGGTGAGGATCATATGACATCAGGTGGGGAGGCCCGTTGCAGTGCCTCCGGGGCCTTGTGGCACCCCTACCCCTCCCTCGCGCCCCACTTCCTGCAGCCTGTTTGGAGCCAGAGACAAAGGCCTGCTCCAGGCGGAAGGTGCGGCCAGTGGGGATGTGTGCTGGTGCCTGACTGGCGGGCCCTGATAAGAGGCCGAGTCTCCCCATGAATCAGCTGGAGGTGCTGGGGGTGGCGGTGGGGGTGGGGGGAGATGGGGCAGGCTGGCACCAGTTTCGCCAGCCTCTGCCCGCACTCTCTGGGGCCTCATACAGGTGACAGGTCTCAGGACACATGCAGAGAGAAAGGGACCCCAGCTGCTGTGCAACTTCGGTGACTCTTGTCCTATTTCGTGTTTGCAAGCCTGGGAGTTTTCTGGACCCAGCAGACCTGGGATCTTCAAAAGGCCACGTGACCCTGAGGCGCTCTCCTGGTCTGTGGGACAACGTGTGGGATGGGACGTGTGTGGTTTCTGGAAGTTAAAGGTCTCCTTCCCAGCGAGCCAGCTCTTTGTTCCACATCCTCAAGGACCTTGACTTCAGCCTATTGTTCCCACTGCTGACACAGAAGCTCCGAGTTCCTCTCTGGGTTTGTGCTGGGGTGGGGGTTCCTGGTGTCAGCGGTGGGGGGGCTGGGGGTTGGGATCTGTGCATACCTGCTTAGGAGAAGTCATTTGCTTGCTCAGGGAGAACGTCACTTGGGGACACCCTCTTGCTGTGTGGGAGGCCGAGACAGTGACTGCCTGGTTTTTGTGTCTTGAATTTTGTCAAACTGAGGCCACTTCTGGCTGTGACTGATTTCGTGCCCTTGGTGGGTGTGGTAATTAGACTGCTCAGGGGGCCAGTCAGGGAGGAGGTTCTGTGTGACAGTAGCTGATGGAGCTGGTGCAGAGGGGGCTCACTTCCGGATGTGACGGGCCATGTTCACCTCCTAGTGAGGCGAGCATGTCCTCCCCAGGGTGACTTCATGGGACATTGAGTCAGAGTTAAGTGTGAAGAATTGAATTTTCCAGAGCTGGGAGGATGATCTCAGGATGCACAGACTTTGGCTCTGTGGGGTTAACCTTGTTTTTAAGCATAAGTAAGGAGAAGGTGTATTTCAGCGACTTTGGGGGAATGCTCTGCATTTGGATTTGAGTATGTCCGTTATTGTTCTTACTGCTAATACACTCAATTCCTTCTGGCCTGATTTTCAATCTACAAAAAACAACCCAGTTGATCCAGTTGATCTTCCGCGAGAGTATCCAGCCAGGAAGACAGAAATTTGCTAGAGTTTGAACAGAACACCCCGCCTTAGAATGCAGGGCAAACACAGGTGACTTGGGGGTCGTCAGGCATCAGGGATTATCTGCAGCGGCCCTTTCTGGTCCAGCCACCGTTTCCTCAGAGAACTGACTGCATCCATCTGTCCACAAACTCACTCTTCTCAGCCCTGCAGAGATGGCCTAAAGCTCCTCCTGAGAGGCCCTGTGGTTCCTCTACCTCCAAGGGAGTGTTTCGGGGGGCACAGATGGCCACTTCCATATCCTCACTTGCCCCACTGCAGCTAGACTCCTTCCCAAATCATGAGTCCTGCCTGGGCTGCATAAATCACCCTAAGAGCACATTCCTTGGGGGATTTGTAAAATAATCAAAATATTTGGGGAAAAGACCTTAAGATTACTTATGGCTATTAGTGGGATCCATATATTTTGGCACCAAGCATAGCTTAATTGAAAAAGTATGTGTGCTTGGTGATTTCTTTTTCTTTTTCTTTCTTTCTTTCTTTTTTTTTTTAAATGAGGAGTAGGCCCAGAGAGAAGAGTGGTTAGGGGGAAAAAAAAAGGAATTGAATATCAAAAGGGTTTATGTAGCGGAGCTGTTTACAGAATTGTGGAAAATATAATGCTAAATGGAAAATAAGCCCTGCCTATATAGTCCGGGATTATTAATAGAACGGAGTTACCAGGCACATAATGAACCTTTTAAGAGACCTGGGACAACTTTCCCCGTTGCAAAACAAGTTTCCTCCGAATAGCACCATTCACGCAGCTCAGGGCATTGGGTTACAACAATAAATAAAAATGAACATTGCCCTGAGAAATTCAAGGAATGCACCAACGATTCCGTGATTTAGTATGAGAAAACACCGCTTACACATTTAATTGAATCACATGCTTTCATCTGTAAAACGTGAGCGTTTGAACTGCCACCTGAATCTTTCTCTTCACTTCATTTGAGAGCAAGGCTCCTTAGGGGAGGGGTCACACCCCCACCCCTTCCCAGGTTTTCCCCTTTCCTGGCTGTGCCCTAACTCACTCTGGCCCACGATCATCAGGAAAAGGAGACTGGATGGGGATTTCTTTGTAAAGCTATAGGGAGAGGCCCATACGGGATGTGCTTTTCCAAATGCCTTCTTTGCCGGGACTTGGCCTTAGCTTTGGAACCCGGGGCCTGTCACTGCTCCCCTCGGAGACTCAGTTTCCCTTCTGTGTAAAGAGGGGCTTGGATTAGAGCCTCTGGAGGACTGGGTCACAGTGCATGCGCCTGGAGCCCAGAATGACTCGGCGGGGTCCCCAGCCGCTCCCATTGTGCCTTCCTGGTTAAAAATGACTGAAATAGGAGCTCCAGAGGGTGCTTCTGTGTCTAGGAAACCAGAGGGCAGGGACACCGTGACCACTGGGCACTTCTTGGGACCCTGCCATGTGCCCTGTGCCTGCTGCCTCAGTGAGTCCTCTTGGGTCTAGAGTCTTTGCGATTTTAACTGTGGGAGGTGGGCTAGGCTGATAGCTGCCCAAGGAGGCCTGGCCCCAGGCCGTGTCCTCCAGTGGAGTCTGTGTGCCTGGAGAGTGGGTTCTGAGATGCCAGGACAGCAGAGACAGCCAGCGCCTGCTGACAGGTTGGGTTTGGCCCTCAAGAGAAAGTGGGGCCAGATCATGGGCCTGTAGCACATCTTCCGACCTTGGCCAGGTGCTGTCTTTGCGGTTCATGTGTACATGCAGCAGGTGCACAGAGCAGTCCCTTGCATGTTCACCGTGGCCAGGGCTCCCGGTCTTTCCGCAGAGATCAACCCGTGGCCCTTTATGGTCCTCCTGCCACATCTAGGGCCCGCTCTGAGCTGCTGTGGGTGACATGTGGGGCTCCTCTCAGCCCTGCCCTTGAGCTTGTAATCTGTTTCCACGCTAAGACAGAAGGGCCGCACGACCTTGAGTGAGTCAGCTCTCAGCGAGGCTCGTAACCTTTATCTAGATGCCTAGGAAACCCCCTGGTAGCATGTACCTCTTCCTGTGTGAGCATCTTCAGGAACGGTTTTATTTCTTAGCTCCCGGCTAGACTGGCGCCGCCTCCATGTGACTGCTCAGCGAGTGACCCATCTCCTCTGCACCCCGCTCCATTTACAAGCAGCTCCCAGGAGCCCGGCCTGTGCCTGGTGCAGGGGCACAAAGGGGAGAAGACCCGGCCTGGCTCTGACAGCCCTCCCCATCTTTCTAGAAACCGGGGCTTGGGAAGAGTTTCGTAGCTACGATTTGCTTGGTGCCGAGACAAGGTTTTCGTGGTTTGGGGGTTCCTAGAAGCAGACCCTGAGACAGAAATTCAAGTGCACGGTTGATTGGGGTGGGTGCCCAGGAAGCAGTGGTGGAGGGTGGGGAAGGGAAGCAGGGAGCCTTCTGTGGGCACTTGCAACGGAATCCTGCTGGGAACTTTGGAAAACAACATGGAGCTCACCTCAGAATTATCCCCGCTGAGGGGCAAGCGAGCCGGGGTGCCTTTCCACCCCTCCCGGGGTGTTCGTGCCCAGCACCCGCAGCTTTCAGGCAGCGCAAGCCTCCAGCAACCTTTCAGGCGTGTCCTGGGATGAGCGCAGGTGCTGGATGCGGAAGCTGGGCCGTGCTCCGAATGGCTGTGGGCTCTGGGGATGTGGGCAGGGCACCAACCGAGGTGTTCGTTCAGTTCACTCACCCAGTGTTTATTGCGCACCCACCATGTGCCAGGCCTCTGGTGGCCCCAAGATCTTACCCCTGGCGTCTTAGAGCCAAATCTTGTTCTCAGTGAAGGGGAGCCTGATGGGCCCCGGCCCTTTGGAGAGCAAACGCTGAGACAGGCCCTATATTTGAGGTTCTCTGCCTCAAAGTGCTTTGCACACTATTAAATTCTGTTCTGGGGTGTGTCAGAGGTGGCAATTGTAGTTGTACGCCGAGGGTTCAGACTACCTTACTCCAGAATCAGAAGACGGGGCCAGTTGGTAGCCTGTGGCCTTGAGGAAGCTACTGAACCCACCTTGCCGGCTTACCCTGAGCCTTAATTGGTAGCCGAGTACAGTGCTCAGCCTGCTGCCTGGCACACAGATGCTCAAGAAACCTTCACTCCCACCCCTGTCTCACATAGGCCAATAGCACCTGCCCTTCTGCAGCCCTTCCCCCAGGCTGTGCGATGGTTGGTGGCAGGGGTCTGTCACAGCCCCTTTCACAATAGGAAACTGAGGCGCATGGGAACTAAGACCAACCCAGGTCTCCTGAGCCCCTGGGCCGCACCCCTTTCCTGATGTGACAGGTGTGTATCAAAGTCAAAGCAAATCGCAGAGCCAGCCTGGGGGCTGAGAGACAGGCTGACCATGTGCTTTGGCTGTGCACTCACGGGTCTCCAGCAGGTCCTTGCATCGAGGCCTTGAGGTCCCCTAGGATCTGAGCACTCTGTGTCCTCAGTACCATGCCCATGCCGGGCGTGGAGCGGGATGTTGTGCTGGAGGGGCTTTGGCGGTCAGCCAGCCCAGACCTTTGTTTTGGTGGGAAGAGGAAACGGTCCCAGAGACACCAGTGACTTCCCCAAGTCACAGTGACTTATTGACAACCAGAACTGCAGCCAGGCCCCGGATAGCCAGCGTGCTTTCTTCCTCCTCCTTCCGTAGGAAGCTGCTATGTGAAATATGTTTTATTATAGTTGCTTAGAAACATAGTAAAAATCCCTTACATTTAATGGTGCCTTTTTTTTTTTTTTTTTTTTTTAAAGGTGGTTTATAACTTAGCTTTTCACTTGCTCCTTAGGAAATCCATTGAGGGGCAGACAGGCATCACCCATTTTCAAGCTGACTGGGGAATCTTGCTGGGGTCTTGAGACGCCCAGGGCAGTGATCTTTCTGCTGTACATGGACTTGAGTGGGCCAGGATGGCAAGAGGCAGTGTTGGAAGCCTTGGCTGTGAGGTACCCTCCCCACTTTCTTTCTTTTTTCTTTTTTTTTTGTCTTTTAGGTTCCAGGCTGGGGGTCAAATCAGAGCTGCAGCTGCCAACCTATGCCACAGCCACAGCAACTCCAGATCTGAGCCGTGTCTGTGACCTATACCACAGCTCACGGCAACGCCAGATCCTTAACCCATTGAGGGAGGCCAGGGATCTAACCTGCATCCTTATGGATACTAGTCAGATTTGTTACGGCTGAGGCACAATGGGAACTCCCCTCCCTGCTTTTTGATAGGCTACAGACTTGCTTGCTAGGGGGAAGGTTTCTGGGGAGCGAGTCCTAGACTTGTGCTCAGAGGCTGGGCTTCAAGACTGCCTCTGGCTTCGGCTTGCTGTGTCACTGCGAGGAGTCCTATCACCTCTGTGCTTTGAGTTTGTCACCCCTCCAGCCCTAGCCTCCTCCCTCAGTGCTCACAGTTTGGTGTTAAGTAGACATCTAATTAAAGAATTGCCTACAGAAATCTTTATTATAAAGATCTGAATGGGTGGTTCTGGGATTCCAGCAGGGGTTGCCTAGGTGAGTATGGGAAAGTTTCATGGAGGGGGTGACATTTCGCCCTGCAGGGGGCAGTGAGGGACACTCCAGGGAAAAGGTGCAGGGGAATGACAGTGGCATGTGAAACGTGTGCCACGTGAGTCCTGCTTTGTGTGTATCGTCCTGTTGAATTCTCACAGCAGCAGCCCTGGGAAGGTTACTGACTTAGTGCCATTTTCCAGATGATGTCCCTGGGCCCCAGAGGGGAGATAACGTGTTTGGGGTCACTTGAAGCAGGTCTTAAAGGCCCTTGTCTTCCTTCCGCCTCTCCGAAGCCTCCCACACTGCTGCCACAAAGGTTTGGAGGCCTGATCAGACCTTCCCAGCACTTTCAGGATCCGAGAGAGATCTATCTGCAAAAGGTGTTGAAGCTGAGTGGTCCTGTAAGATGACGTTTCCATGGGGGGAGGGGGCTTGGTGATCTCAGTTGCCCCCCTGGGTGCCAGCAGCCCCAGCTGCATCCTGCCTGTGTATCACCCCAGCTGCGGGGTCCGGCCTCTCCAAGGAGTCCCAGGGGCTCCTCCCTGCTGCCAGAGCCTCGGGCACCATCTCTCCACCTCTGCTCTCCCCCTGCCTTGGCTCCTTCGGAGATCCTCCGACATGCACCCAGGCCAAGCAGGTATGCCCAAAGTGGCCTCTGCATGTCTGCTCCCCTCCCAGCTCTCTGGGTGCCCTTTTTAAAGGGTCCTGCCTAATGGGCCTAAAACATCCCAGGGTCACTCAGCTCAAGATTTTGTTGCACCAATGGGAAGCTCAAGGCTCTGAGAAGGAAAGCCACTTGCTCACAGTCACATCGCTTTCAGGTCTGGGCCAGAGAGCCTGGTGATACCTGGCAGGGAATGACCACGGTGGACCCTGTAACCTGCCACCGGTGTGATCTTGGCTGACGAGATCCTGTTATGTGTTCCCTGCCTTGCACAACTTGGGCCTCCAGCCCCAAGGAGCCTCATGAGCTTGAGGAGGAAACAAGAGTTTTTTTTCAACACTTGCTGCAAGGGCTTCATTACTTTCTTGGAGATTTGAGAGGACAGAGTCTTGCTGAGGGACAGAGCCCCAGCTGGGGATGCTGGGGCCCCGTTTCCTCATTCAGCTTTCTGGCACTGCCTGCCCTCACCATCAGAGAGCCTGAGAGGCAATGCGTGGGGTTCCTGGGAGTTCAAGCTCTGGGGTCAAAGTCAGCCCTGTCACCTACACTGTGGGTGGTCACAGGCTTATTTGTCCCCCTCCATAAAAAGAGGGGATAACAGGAGTCCTACCTCAGGGGCCTGAGTTAATAACATGCATGTAGGAAGTTCCCATTGTGGCTCAGCAGTAACAAGTCTGACTAGTATCTACGAGGACACAGATTTGATCCCTGGCCTCGCTCAGTGAAGGATACAGAGTTGTTGTGAGCTGTGGTATAGGTTGCAGATGTGGCTCAGATCCCACGTTGCTGTGACTGTGGCATAGGCTGGCAGCTAGTAGCTCTGATTTGACCCCTAGCCTGGGAACCTCCATATGCTGCAGGTGCAGCCCTTAAAACGCCCCCAAAAAAAAATGCATGTAGGAAGTGCTTCATGAATGGGCAATATTGTTTCGGGGGACATTTCTCATCCCTCCTCTTTCCCATCTGACTCTCGTGTTCTCTGGACTCACTCAGTCACTCCTCCTGAGAGGCCTCAGTGGCCTCTTGCTTACACTCTCCTTAATCAAGGCAGGGGTGGTGCTCAAACTCATACTTGCAAAAAGGCCTTGCGCTGCTGAAAGGACTTGGCTGCAGTTTGCAATATGCAGGGGTTCACTCTGCTTCCCCGGCACACGAACACACACATGCGGTTCACTGACATCCCTCATGTGAAGTTCAACCAGTAGTACTCGGTAGGAGCTCAATAAGTGCATGTGCTCACTTTATTTTTAGTCCCGCAGCAATGACGTTACCAGATGTGTACCTTCTGTGGTAGGCATTAGAGGGTTGGTTGCTCAGAGTAAGTGCCTACTAGCTGTTCAGCACAGCATTGGGCATTTTATATAAAGTGTCTCCTATAATCCTTATAACTACTGTGGGTGGGGGGAGTATAGTTGATTATAATCCCCATTTTGCAAGTGGGATCACTGAAGCTCAGAGAAAAGTCACACGTCGGTTTAATGGTGCAGAGGTTAAAAGTCCATTTAAGGATATGAATGAACTTATTTACAAAATGGAAATGGACTCACAGACATAGTAAACAAACTTATGGTTACCACAGAGGAAGGGATAAATTGGGAATTTGTGATTAGCAAATACACACTACTATATATAAAATATGTAATTAACAAAGACCTACTGTATAGCACAGGGAACTATATTCAATATCTTGTAGTAACCTATAATGGAAAAGAACCTGAAAAAAAATTTATCTGGATAGATAGATAGATAGCTGAATCACTTTGCTGTATACCTGAAGCATTATAAATCAACTATACTTTAATTTAAAAAACAAAACAAAACCTACGTTAAAAAAGAAAAAGGTCTCAGAGTTCCCATCGTGGTGCAGCAGGGAACGAATCCAGCCAGGGACCATGAGGTTGAGGGTTCGATCCCTGGCCTTGCTCAATGGGTTAAGGATCTAGTGTTGCCGTGAGCTGTGGTGTAGGTCACAGACGTGGCTTGGTTCTTGCGTTGCTGTGGTTGTGGCGTAGGCCAGCAGCAACAGCTCTGATGAGACCCCTAGCCTGAGAACCTCCACAGGTGAGGCCCTAAAACGATAAAAGACAAAAAAAGAAAGAAAGAAAAGAAAAAGATCTCATTGTTTTAAAAAAAGTCCACTTAAGACAGCAGTGCACAAAGGACAAGATGAGACTCCTTATGGCTCCCAGAGGCAACAGTGGGGAGCTGGGGGACAGAGACAGCTCTGTGGCTTAGGGGTGCTGTGTGTCTCACCAAAGAAGTAAAACTTCAGTTGGAGCTAGGGGTGGGCTGCTTTATTCCCCCTCTGCTGTTTGCTTGCTGTGTGACCTTAGGCAAGCTCCTTTCCCTCTCTGGGTCTATAAGGACTGCACACTGTGTCTATCTTTGGATTTTCCTGAAACTCTGGCAGCTGATCAAACATGTACAGAAAGATGCTCTCTTTATTGGTTCCAGCAATGTCCTTACTCTTCAAGAGCTCCTTAGGACTGTGGAGGTCATGACCCAGCTCTGAGGGTGATCTTCACAGTGAGGAGTCATCACCAGCCTGGGAGGCTTAACAGAAATTCTTGTTTGCACAGAGGAAGGTGCCAGATAGGCCCTCGCAGATTCACAGGCCCTGTCAATGTGTCAAGTATGCAAGGTCATACTTCCCGGAGTCCCCACCCACCCCAAAATCAACAAACCACCATTGCCGGGCCTCAGTTTCCCCCTTTTGTATCAGGAGAGGAAAGGAGACAACTTGGATCTCTGCTTTTCAAACCCTTCAGGTGCTGCTCCAAAACACGGAGGCTGGAGTAGCTGTACTTTTACCTGTTTCAGGTCCTGGGATTAACAGTAAGATGCTATATGGCGGGGGGTGGGAGGAGGCGGTGAGTGTTCCCCTGCTAAATAAGAAAACAAATGTTAAGAACCAAGCAGATGATTCCTTCCTGTTCAAGTCTCTTATGATGAGAATATTATTATGCTGAGGTCATCCTTGGATGATGCCCCAGGGAACCCCAAAGCGGGAGGATGGGGTGCTACATGGAGGATGCAGGGCAGTGTCCGGAGTGTTCAAGACTGTGCCCATGATGGCCTACCAGTCCATGAAATCACCACTGCAGCCATCTGCTTACCTGCAGAAATGGCTCTACCTGGGCTCCAGGTGGAAGAACCCACAGTGCTTTGTGGGTGCTCTGTGGTTTGCAAGGTGCTCACCACCAATCTCCCAGCACTAGCCTGGGCAGGGCAGCTGCTGTTATCACCCCCTTTGTGGGATGAGGAACTGAGGCTTGAGGCTCGGGGTGGTGGGAGGATCCTGCCCACAGTGAGGGGCTGGGTGAGCAGCAGCGCCCTCGCAGCAGGGGCCTGGCAGTAATCTCCCCCTCCCTGTGCAGGGCTGGGCTTGGCCCCCACCTCTGCAAGGGGCTTCCAGCCAGGGAAACCCACAGTGGGGTTAAACAGAAAGGCCTCCTGGAGGAAGGAAAAGATTCCCAGAGTTCTGTGCTTCAAGCCATTTTGGTAAAAAAAACCTAATTAGAGGTGACAATGGTGACTTTGTCTGTGTGCTCACTTTTTCCTCCCTCTTCCCCACACCTCCCCCTCTCTCTGTCCCTCATTTGTTATATCCATGGGAAAACTAGGTAACGTTATAATTACTGAAAATATTGTGGGTCCATGGAAGCTAGGGGGAGGGCTGTGCCTGAGAGTGCAGGAGGCCCTTTTAAAAAAAAAAAAAAATTTTTTTTTTTTTAGGTTTTATTTTATTTTTTCCTTTCGTTTGGAAATGGAGCCCTTTGCAGTCATGCTGTCACAGTTAAAATAAGGTTTAAATTACAGGCCAGCCCGTGGCTTTTCCCCTTTCTTTCAGAATTTTTGCCAACTTGCAATTTACTTAATGAAATCCTGCTATTCCGTTTAACAGGGATATTTTTTGCAGATGTTGATTTAACTTAGCTTTGCAAAATATGTGAACTGTACCGTTTCTTTTCCTATTTTTAACGGTTTCAGGATTCTAGTTCAGCAGCTCCACTGGCCCTGCCATGCCAACAGTGGTGTTTACTCCCTTCCCTTGAAAATATTTGTTTTCCATTGCTCCGTCTGCCCTCTCCTCCATCCCACATACCCACAGAGGGGAGGGGTCCTGTACACAGCAGATTCTTCCAGAGGAGACTCAGTCAGGTTTAGTAATGGGTAGAATTGGACTGAAGGGACACCAGAATTTCTTGAGTCCAGCCCCCTTGTTTTGAGGGAACAGAGGCTCGGAGTGGGGAAGTGACTTGCCTAAAGTCACACAGCAGATTAGGAGCATAGTGGCTTGAGGCATAAGCTGGGTCCTCTGGACAGAGGCGAGAGGGAATGACAGGGGGGTCTTGCCTTGTGGCCGTTTCAGCTGATACTTACCCCAGGAAGAGACTTTTCTCCTCCTCCCCCCGCCCCCCCCCGCCCCGCCCCCGAGCTTTGGATTTGACTCTCATGTACAAGGAGGGAAGTTCTACTTTTTGTCGACCTGAGACAGCCACGGCTAGTAGAGAAAACCCCACCGAGAGTCCTGAGACTTGAAGTTCTGGGGAAGGGCTTCTGCTGCTTGACTAGCTTCTGTGACCTGGGTAAATTGCTTCTTCACCCCGAGCCTCAGTTTCCCCATCTGTTACACCGTCGCAGAGAGTCCGTGTCTCCTAATTGCTGTGAGGATCTAATGGTGAAGGCTGGTGTGAGAAGGTCTGGCCTGAAGCCCAGCAGGTGTCCAGGGAATGCTTTTATAACATCCTCACATACTGCCAACTCCGGTCCCCACGGGAGGACACGGGAGGAGAGGTGTGACATGCTAGTGAACCTGGTGTCTGTGGGTGCCAGGATCCGTGTCAGACAGGGCAGGACACGCCCCTTCCCTTCCACTGGGGACCTTCTCCAGCCCCCCTTTCCTTAACCAGGAGTCACCCAGAATGACAGGGACTCAGGTGGAGTCGGGAGAGAGCAGGCAGATTATTTTGCTGAGCAGGGCAGAGGCCCAGAGATGGCAGGCACTTGCCAGGGGCAGAGCCTGAATCCGGGACATGGCTCCAGGTGGCTCCTCAGGGGGGTCCAGCCCCCCCGAGTGTGAGTCTGTCCCTGACTGCCCATGTTGGGGCTGGTGCATCTTGATCCCGGCCCCTTTCAGGGCCTCGCCCCCAGTCTCTTGAAGGGTTTGCCTGGCTCCAAAGTTCTGAGCTCTGGAGCGGGCTAAAGGAAATTCTGGAGGTGGGGCCAGCAGGGAGTGCGGGGGCAGCGGTTCAGTGCTGGAGGGCACTGGGCCGGCCTGATCGCCGCATTCCGCACACACGCCCTGGCTGCCGGAATGTCCACCGAGCTGCGAAGGAAGTGCTGGCAGGACAACAGAGCCGCGGGCGGAACGCAATGGGCCGGGGCACTGGGGCTCGGGCCCTCTGCAGACAGAGAGATGGCCAGGGAGGGAGGGGGGCCGCCTCGCATGCTGGCTTACCTCAGGGAGCAGTGTCCCAAGGTCCAGAGGGGCTGGCTTCTGGTTAGGCTGCCTGAGAGGGCTGGGGACCCTCCTTGAAGCCACATTGTATAAACCCCCTTTAGGTGAAGTTGTTGTCTGTGTGTCTGTCTGCGGGTGGAGGTGATGGGAAGGAAAGCGTAACTGGAATTCATCACCCGGATCCTTGTTATGTTCATGACCCTTGGTTCTTTAACACTCTCCTTTTCAGTGCTACATATAAAGTAGTATGTTGTCACACAAGCAATATCGTTACAGCCGCTCCATATAACACTCCAAATATACTGGTAAAGCAGGAGTCTCCCTTTCTACCCCATCCCCCTCCCCTCCTGAATTAACTACCGTTCAACTGGGCAAGATGAAAACAGCAACAAAGCATGGTTGATGAAATCAACTATAATTTAAAGAGAAAGAAAACAAACAAACAGGGTAGATTTAAAAAATAACACAGCAGGTCCGAACGCTGGTGACAGTAAATGTCACACAATGTCTCAGACGGTTTTAATACATCTAGTTATATGCTGGATTTCCAGGAGAGATACACCTAAACAAAACCATATAGGAAGGTTGAAACTAAAGAGCATGGGGTGGGGGAACAGAGAGTCAATCCTCAACAAAGAGAGGCAAGTGCAACAGTATTAACATGAGGTAATAGAATTCCAGGCAAAAGAGCATTACAAGGAACAAAGAGGCAAATTTTACAAAGCTCAAGGGTTGGCAGACTTTTCTGCAAAGGGCCAGATAAACATTTTCCACTTTGCAGGCTGTTCAGTCCCTGTCCCACTGCTCCACAGACAACGTGTCACACAGGGCAGCGTGACTGAGTCACAGTAAAACTTTAGGTACCGGAACAAGTGGCAGGCTGAATTTGGCTCTGGCTGACCCCTGACATGGATCAACGCTCAAGTAGTCAGGAGGATGTAATAGTCAAGACTCTTGATAGAGGAGTTCCCGTTGTGGCGCAGCAGTAACAAACCTGACTAGTGTCCGTGAGGATCTGAGTTTGATTCCTGGCCTCGCTCGGTGGGTTAAGGATCTGCTGTTGCCAGGAGCTGTGGCATAGGCAGCAGATGTGGCTCCGATCCTGCGTGGCTGTGGCTGTAGCTGACAGCTGCAGCTCTGATTCAACCCCTAGCCTGGGGACTTCTATATGTTGCATGTGAGGCCTGAAAAAAAAAAAAAAAAAGACCCTTGCTATATCCTCACAGCATAGCTTTGAAATCTCTAAATCAAAGATGGATAGAAATAAAAAGGGAATTTTACAAGCTCCCCCCCCCAAAGAATGGGAGTTTATGGTGCAGTGTTTTCAGAAGTTGGCAGATCCGATAGACAATTAGGAACAACACTGCAAACATGTCGAGATGTGTATATTTATTTACAGATGCTTGAACCGCTGCACTGTATGCCAGGTCCTGTTCACCTCTTGGATTTTTATTTAAGTAGACTAGTCTGTCTTATCTCTAAATGGGCTTGACAAATGAAGAGGTTAAAAAAAAACTCTGCCTCTTCCGCATTGCGTGCTGCTGTAATTCTAGGGTCCCCACTTAGAAGGTCCACCTGTGGCCCAGTATTAATCACACCCAGGTATAGGCAGGGTCCCCTCTCTGAACGAGCTCAAGGTCATGAAACAGGGGAGGACTGGTCTGGACCTCACCCTCCTTGCCTACCACCTTTCCGTGGCTCCCTGTGCCCATAGCCCCCCTGAGGGCTCAACCCTAGCTGCCCGCTGAGACCATCTTTTCTCCATGAGTTCTTCCATGACCTGTGATCTGGCCTCAGGGAACTGTTTCCACTTTGACTTCTGCCTATGCACCTTTGCCTGGGCCGTCCCTCAGCCTTGGAGCCCCACTTTCCCTCCCCCTCATCCCATCCTTCCACTGATGTTGCACTGAGCATCCTTCTCCCCTAGGTGCCCCTCATTTATAACATTCTTTGTGGTCGTGGCCTCTCTTCCCCTGGTTTGGAGCTCTGAGCACAGACCTGTGGCCAGTCCCCTAGCCCCTGCAGGAGGTCAGCGTTGTGCACTCTGGAGGTGCTGGGCAGCACTTTGCGTGGAAGGCGGCATCCAGGGAGAGAGGGCCTCCCTGCCTGCTGCACACCCACCAGAAGTGGAGGGGTCAGATTGTGTATTAGTGAATCCTGGCACCACCCCTTCACCAGTGGGTGACCTTGGATGTGTCAGGAGGCCACAGTTTCCTCCTTGTCCATCAAATGGGCAGTTAGTAATATTTACCCCCCAGAGCTGTTGTGGGCACTAGGTACCTGGCACATGGTGAGCTTGCAGGACATGTCAGCTATTAGTACGGTAAGTTCCCTGTCCCATGATCCTTTGTCCTGGGTGCTCTTGATCCCATTTCACAGATGGGGAGCCTGAGGCCCAGGGAGGCTAAGGCCATTCGTCCCCGATGCCCAGCTAGGAAGTGGCAGAGCTGGAATTTGAGCTGAGGGCCTTGTTACTGGATCCCATGAGGAGGTGCGCACTGTCCCAAGGGCCTGTCCTCAAACACACCCAGACGCACTGAGTCAGGGCCATCCGCGGTGGCTCCAGAGTGTCGCCTTCCCTGCCGGTCTCCCGGCTGGGACCGCCACGTCCGTCTAATGCTAGGAAGTCGATTTTGTTTGGTCTCCTTCCTGCCCCTGTCATTTCTCCCTCGAGGAAGCCAGCTCACTCACTGCTGTGCCAGGCTGTTGAACCCTCTACTCGTGGGATTGTGACATATCAGCCAGAAAAGGGGCCTCTTAAAATCTTGTGAAAAACATAGATTCCAGGGCTCCACCCAGGACCCATGAATCAGAATCTCCAGGGGCGGGGCCTGGGAATCAGGACACCAGGGCCCAAAGCAGGGGAAACACTGGTTCTTTCAACCCTTTTATTTTTTGGTGGAGGAAGCAGGCTTCGGAGAGGGGTCTGTGTTGCAGGGAGGCCCAGTGAGGCTGGGGGCCTCGAAAGCCCTCTCTGGACCCTTACCTCCTGGGCCACAGCTGCTGTCCCTTCCCAGCACTGTTCCCCCACCCCCCCGCCCCACCCCCCACCGCCATCTCCATCCCCCAGCCTTGAATCTCTAGGAACCCGGTACAATGGAAGTGGTTGCAAATGGGTGTGCAGAGACCTTCTGGAAACGCAGGCTCTGCTCGGAGACTTCCTGTGTCTTACAATGTTATCTTCAGAATAGGAAACTTTGCCCCATTTTTGCAACGCACATCCTTTGCCTGAGAGTCTGTGGTGGTGCCGGCCAGCCGGGGCGGGTCACTTCTCAGGCAGAGGCGGGGAGTCGTTCTGACAGCCATTCGAGGAAGGACTCTCTCCCTGCTACCCACAAGAACAAACAAACAGACCCTTTTGCAAAAATAATTCATGTGGGCCAGACTCATCAGGATTATTTGTTCCTTGAGCCCAGTGGTTTTGAAGACCAAGTCATTCCTGAGAGACAGAGCCCTAACTGTGAGACTGGGCCTGGCTGCTGGACCTCCAGCAAGTGATTTCTGCTCTCCGAGCCTCAGTTTCCTCTTTTGTAAAGGGAGGAGGTTGGGCTAAATGAGCTCTGACTCTGATGTTGAGCACTTCCCCAAGAATCCCTTAGATTCCCCTAACTTTTTTGGTTCGGTTTGGCTTGGTTTGGTTTTTCGGCATGCAAAAGTTCCCTGGCCAGGGATTGAACTGGTGCCACAGCAGTAACCGTGCCAGATCCTTAACTGCTAGGCCACCAGGGAGCTCCCAAGTCTGTATTTGAAATAAGTGTGCTCTTGCTCTTAGAATGTTCTCCAGCATCCTGTAATTTTCTGACTTTCCACCAATCCAGATTGGCGTGGCCCCCCTCACCCTCAACTCTGAGACATTCGCATGACCCACTGGGGTGATGGGCGGATCTCCCGGGTGCCAGGCTGCATTTTGAATTGGGAGCAGGGAAATGCCCTTGGAACTGGTGGGCATTAGGGCTTTTTTACAGGCTTGCAGTTAGTTACAGGCCCAGGCTAGTGCTCACCTCCTATAGGCCAGCTGCAAAGAATGTTTATGCTATTTCTTTTACTCCCCTCAGACTGGAAGTCTTAGGGAGGGCTCTTTCAGTTTGGAGGAAAAAAATATGTGTGTGTAGCCCACAAAATACCTTGGAACTGACCAGAAGGGATGATGTTTACAGAAACAAGAGCCTCTGATTTCCTTTGACATCACCGTTCCCCTCTCCCACCCTTCAGCCTCCAGCGAGGCCCTCGCCGTGGGATTCTTTCTTCTTCCGGGGAGCCTGGGTTGGTGTACCCTTGCACACAGTAGGCATTTAGTGAGCATGAGAGAGGAGCCCCACCTCGTAAGCAAACACTGTTCTTGCTTCTCAGCGCACTTCTGTTGGCTGGACCCCAAACCCACAATGAGTGGTTCTTGAAAACATCCTACCCACTCTTTCCCCTCAGGGAATTTGCTTTCAGGGTTTCAGGGTGGGGCCCTACATGTTCCAGGCCCAGGCAGAGCCGCTCTCGTGGCTGGGTGGGAACGGTCAGGAGGTAGCGCTCTGGGAAGGTAGAGATAGCCAGACTCTGGCGTGAGCGACCTGCCAGTATGTGGTTCCTGGTGGCTCTTTTGTTTGTTTGTTTGTTTTTTCTGTCTTTTTTAGGGCCGCACCTGTGGCATATGGAGGTTCCCAAGCTAGGGGTCCAATCAGAGCTGTAGCTGCCGGCCTACGCCACAGGCACCAACAACACAGGATCCAAGCTTCACAGCAATGCTGGATCCTTAACCCACTGAATGAGGCCAGGGATGAAACCCACAACCTTATGGTTTCCTAGACCTGGTGGCTCTTTATATGTGGGTCGGTCTGCCTGTTTTATGGTAAAGGCTGTCAGGAAGGAGAGGGTTAAACCAAGTGGATGCTCAGATTCCAAACAAAGGGGTGAAGATCCTTCTGGTCAAACTGTGGGTCAATGACAGGACCCATGGTATCTGTGCCAGGACGTCCATCTGTGGTCGGGATGCAAGAGCATGGCAAGCCCCAGCCTCTGTGTTTTTGTTGGTCGTACCTGACCGCAGTGTTTGAAGCCCATGGTGGGGGGTATGAAGAAATTGGTAGGGAGAGGGAACAGATGCATCCGCCAGCACGCCTGGCTCCCCTGCCCCTTAAGTCTTTCTCAGGGGAACAGTGGAGAAGCCCCTACCAGCCTTGGAGGCCCCTCTGAGGCCGGTTCTGTCACCCAGTGGGTGCTGTCAGGGTCTTGGAGAGCCAGAAGATGCCTGGAATGTGCCGAGGGCGGTAGCCACAGGACGGTGGTCTCGGAGGGCTCTGCCGGGCAACTCCAGAACCATGAGACAGGAGGAGGAGGGAAGAGGACGGTCTTCCGGCCTGGAGGCTGAGCCTGACCCCCTGCTCAAGGTCAGTGCCACTTGGAGGGGCTCGGCCTTCCTTTGTTCGTAGGCAGGTGGGCTACAGGGTAGCGCCAGGACAGGGGCACCCCGGGGAAGCTGGCGGCTCTGGGTCTCCCTGGCGGGGCTCCAGCCCCCACGTGCCCAGAGACACAGGCAGTTGCTCCTGACTCGGTGGCCTTGGGGACCCGCCCGGCCAGGACCTGCCATTCCCCTGTCAGTGCCGCCTCCCCGATTTGGCAGGGCCACCTCCTGGAGCTGGAGCAGCCCTCGGTATTTCCAGCTTGGCCCTCTGCCCACCTCTCTGGGGCCTCGCAGTCTGTCCTCTCGGGCCAGGACCAACACACCCTCTCAGCTTGACGGCTTCCCAGCCTTGCCCGGGCCTCTTCCTGCCACCCCATAGTCCCCGCGCTGACTGCGGTCCCCTCACCTTGCCTGCTTCTCAGAAAACATCAGTGCCCTGGGCCCCCCAGGTGACATGCGCTTCCGCTGAGAGAGAAAACATGGGGCCTGGCTCATTTAGAAATACACCAAGGAGGCCATAAACATCCTGGGGTCCCCTGCTGCAGTTGATGCCTGAGGGGTTTCCACTGGGGGTGGGGCCTCTCCTCAGCTGCTCCCATGTGCAAACGCCCCAGTTGGCTGGGTCCCTTGGCCAAACGCCCTAGGAAACGCTGCTTCTTTCACATGGGCACAGAAATAACTGGATGGCATGTTATGGAACCAAGGGCTACCACTCCTTCCCGGGCACCCACCGAAGGACCTGGGGGCAGGGGGGTGCCGGGGCACAGCTGCCCAATGGCTTCCTTTCTAGATTCACAGAAAGGGGACAGGGACAACTCTGGGATGCCTCAAACAATTCAGGCGGTCGGGAAAGGTTACTAGAAACCAAGTTGTGTGATCTTCGAATTCCATGGACTGTGATGCTAATGGATAATGTTTCCTGTTAGAGGTCATTCGGAGCTCTGCTTTAGTGAACAGATAAGAGCGATTTGTAATTGGTATGCCAGTTGTTTATACAGTGCTAGTAGGATAAACAGTTCTCCTGAACCTTATTTATATTTTGCATTTGTTTATCAAAGCTTTTTTTCTTAACTTCAACCCAGCTGCTTTCGGAATTATTACAAACTCTGGATTTATGGGTCCTAATGAATAGGACTTTATGTATGTGCACGACCATTTGTCTTGGCGGTACGCATGTTTTAGCCAAGAGCCTCAGCACTTAGGATAAGGGAAGCCAAAAGTGTCCCTTGCTCCACAGAGTGTCGATGTTACAGGAGGGCTTGGGGGACAGATCGTATCTGATCAAAAGCAGACAGGTTATGGAGTAGATAAAGCATGAGCTTTCAAAGAGCTTTCCTAGACTATACCCTCAGGAGCTGAGTCCCCAGAGCTTGACAGGGCCACTGCAAGGGAGCTTGGCCTACCACGGGGTAGGTACAGGGCCAGTGGAGCATGGAGAGAAGGTGTCCAAAGGATACTTACTTGATAGCATTCCGACCACAACAGATGTTTATCCTTTTTATGACTTGATAGGTTCCCTCTATTGTTTTTGTCCTTCACCCATCTTACAGCTCACCTTTGACATTCATGCCGCTAGCATTGGCATCAACCCTTCAGCATTATTTCTAATCAGGAATGAATGGTCCTGCTTGGCCCAAGGGTTTGGCACTGGTCTCCGGAGAACTGTACTCTGGTTTCACAACTGGACCTCACTGTCACGGGGGCTGTGTTTCACACCAAGGTTGGTCACCTTGTTCTCTGGATCCCCACATTTCTCAGCATGTCTGTCCCTGCAAAGCCCTCCCAAAGATGTGACCCAGACAAAGAGGGGCTCACCCTTCCATCCTCTTCCTCACCCCCAGAGTCGCCCAAACCGCATGAATAAACCTGAACTTGACTGTAGCCTTGCCAGTCCTCCATTCACCCAGCTGCCTGTCATCCTTCTTCAGCCAGTGAGGACAAAGCGAGCAAATGAAATCAGAGGCAGCACCTTTCCCGGACCAGCCTCTGGATTGCCTCTTAGCTTTAAGTCTTGGTGTCTCTTTTTCTGGCTAGTGAGAATTCTGAGAGAGGAGGGCTCATGGCCATCCCTTCCTACACACACAGAGCAGCTTGTGTTTCAGGAGAATATAGCCCCATTTCATAGATGAGAAACCGAGGCATGCGGTGCTTTGACCGTGACAGTTGCACGCAGGTTGGGTTGGCCCTGCAGGATGGAATTGGGAAAGGACACTTCTGGGGGTTTGGGTTTTCTGCTGTTATTTTTAACTCTGGTTTTAAGCGTCCTTTCTGGCAGCTACGGCCACAAGATTGGGCTGGGATGTTGTGAGACGCTTGATGTAACGAAAAGGGCCTGGCCTGTGAGTTCCTGACCGAGGAGGAAGTGGTTAGGTGGCCAAGAATGCAACCTGCACCTCCCAGATTAATTAATAATTGAGCGCTGGCCCCCGGCCAGGCGGAGCCGCGAGAGATACAGTGAACCAAGAGCGGTTAACTACAGTGGGGGAAGGAAAAGTTTGACTTTGCCTGTGGCTAAAAGGGAAATTCACAATGGCTATGATTTATGGGCTGCATTACTTTGGATCCTCCTTAGTGGGCCCAACTTGGGCATGTGCTCCAGGAATGCAGACGCTGGCGGCCTGCAGGGCCATTTGTGCCCATGGGGAAGGGAGGAGGCAGGGGTGAGGGGCAGTGTGGCCGGCGCCAGCGTGGTGGAGGAGGTGCGGCGCGAGTCGCACTGGTAGGAGATGGCAGGGAGAGAGACAGCACCGACCGCCTGGTGGAACTAGTATAGGCTAGAAGTTGGGTGCCTAGCATGTCACTTTCTGTGGGAGGGATGGAAAGAAGAGTAGGAGCGGAGTCTGCTAATTGGCTGTGTGACCTCGAGCAGGGGGCTTAACCTCCCTGAGTTTCCTCCTCTGTTAAGATTCTACCCACCTCCTAGGATTGTTCTCGGGGTTAAATGAGATGGGGTGTGTGGCTAGACAGTGCCCAATAGCAGCTAGATTCCCATAGGGTGACAGTGACCGCAGTATCATTACTTAGCAAAGCTCTGCTAAGGTTTGCTGGACCCTCACATGCCAGGTGTGTGCTGCTTGCTCAGGTAGACACACATGCGTATTTAGCCCCCCTCCCCAAGAGCCCCTTCAGGCTCCCCCATGATTCAGGAAAGGCGCTCCTTCCTCCCTGTGTCATGCAGGTCCCTGTGGCTACAAACAGCCCTCCAGAGGGGAAGGCAGTCCCTCAAGGCATCTGGGCATTGCCACCAGTTGGGTTCAACCCAGGTGTCTCCCTGGACCCCTTGTCTTTCCTAGAAGACATGAAGGATTACGATCTGGATAATGGCACACAAGCCGTGTGCCCCTCTTGACTGAAACATTAGCCTTGAGACTAGAAGACCAAACAGAAGCACAGTTGGCTGTTGTGATGATCGCTCTCACATTGTTGCTGTGTTAACTTTGAGTCGTGCACTGTGTTAACTTTGAGTCGTGCACTGTGGGTCCTGTGTATCTGGACCCAAGCTTGGCTTCTTTCTGCTCTGGAAACCAGTCTTGGACTTGGGGTTGAGGCATGGGGCACAGGTCTGTGGGGCTGTGTTCACCTGCTAGCCTCAAGGGTTGGATGGACTGCAGCCCCATATCAAATAAGCCAGCCCTTTCCAGACCTCTTGGAGCTTGGGTATGGACGGCTCAGACAGAGTCAGCCGCACATAGTAGCACAGCCACAAACAGGGAGGGTTCGCAGGGGTGAGCTTCTGCTAAGCCCTGGGTCATTCTGCAACATTTTTGCAGGGAAGGCTTAAATCTCATGTTACTGTGTTCTTTACAGCAAATATTAGTATTTAATTGTGGCTTAATGATCTCTCCAGTCAACATTAGCTTTTAGCTTCTTGTAATAGCAATCCTGCTTGTTCCAGAAATGTATAAGAATCATGTAGGCAGCCCTCACTTTAAGAAAATCCAGTATGTAGGACTTTGCATTCACTAAAGAGGCATGGATTTTGGACCTTTGAGTTACAAAAGAATATTTTAAAGGGAAGGATTTAATACAGGGATTATTTTTTAAATTGAACACCCCTACCCCTGGGACTTTAATTTGGGGGGGTTATCCCAAAGTGTGTCTTTAACGTAAATAAGGCAGGCGTATTTGACTTGCAGAGGTCTCTGGTACTGGCCCTGTGGTAAATAACAACAGGCTGGCGTTAGAAGAGGCTTGTGTTTGAGAGCTTTTGCACATAAGAAAACCAGCTCCCCACCCTGTTCTTTGGCTCTTCCATTGAGAGCCATGCTCTCTGTTCCGTTCGCCCTCACAGACTTAGCAAGCCTGAGAAATTAAATCTACCCCCATTGCCAGATGAAATGACTGTGGACTTTAGGCAGTTTTTTTGTTTGTTTGTTTTGTTTTGAGATTTGTTTGTTTTCTTTTTGAGTCACTGAACAAGCCTGGCACATAGCGAGCTCACCTGGCATTCCATCATCCAGGCTGCATCATGAGGATCAGCAAGTAAGGATGCTGTTTCTCCCTCCCGACCTCGATATGCTGGCCTTTGAGCCTCAGTGGTGTCATCTATTCAATGGGAATGGCACTGCTTCTGTCTTTTTCACACCTGGGGAAAACCCAGTGATTTTCCAAGTACCCTCCCATTTCTCGGATGTGAAATTCCATTCAGCTCCTGTTGTTGAGAGCACCCTGGCCAGGTTGCAGGGTGCCAGGTCCCAGGGGAGGAGGGGCAGAGGTGCATGACACTTCTCTCGTGCCCTCCTGATGACAGCATCAAAGAGTGTCACAGAGGAGGGACCGGGTGGTTCAGACGCAGGGACTGAGGAAGGCTTTTCAAAGGAGGTGACCATCGGGGTCTTGATGGTTGAGTAAGAGTCTGACAAACTTTTGGGGAATGGGGAGGAAACTCCTATTCATCAAGTGCCAGTTACTGTTGTTAGGCCCATGATGAACCCCACCCCCACCCTTTGGGTGAGTTCCTACACCGGCTTCCTGGGTGGCCAAGGTGTGCCCCGCTCAGGGCCTGTGCTCAGAAGTGGCCTCCACTCAGTTTAAGTCTCTGCTTTCACAATTGAAATTCTGAATACTTTTTGCAGAGGGAGCCCTGCATTTTCACTTTGCACTGGGCCCTCGAAGGTGTGTAGCTGGTCCCGCCCTGCACTCAGATATGTAGTCACCTGCCCACAGGAACACAGCTGTTGGGCTCTGCACCGCTCTGCTTCACCTCCCTGCTGCCTGTGGGCTCAGGGACTCGTCCAGATCAAGGGAGTAGGATGGACAAAATACACACAGAGTGAGGTGTTCAAGGTACAGAGCTAAGGGATCCCAGTAGCAGGGGAGGGTGGGGCCGGGGATTTGAGGGGCCCAGGCTGTGGGTAACCTCCCCTGGTTACCTCCTGGAATGCTTCTGCACCACTGTTTCTGTGGGTTCCTGCCCCTGAGAGCTGCCGAAACAGGCTGATTGAGGGCAATTTTAAGGTACTTTGCTTTTATGGCTTTACATTGGGTCCAAGTAGAAGTCTGAGGTGGGAGCTTTACCAATAAAACTTAGATTGTATTTGGGAAATAAAAGAGAAACGGAGGTGCCCCGAATTCTCCCAGCCCCAGGAGCCTGCAGGGCAGGAACGTGCCCCTCGATGGGCTTCCTTGAAGCACAGCGCCAACTGCCACACACTGGCCTCCCTGCACCTCTGATGTGTGCCCAGGCTGTCCCTATCTGAGCCCCCAAAGGGCCGATTTTGTTCTTTGTGGTCTCAGATTCAGCAGGGAAGTCAAGGTTGGGTTGAGTCAGCGAACTCTGGCACTTAAAGGCTGAGGTGAAAACCTGCACTCCGCTAAGGCAGGAGCCCCGAAGACCGGCCAGGGGCCCGACTCATGTGAATTCAGGAGTTTGGCCATCAGCAGTGCAGCCCTGCAGGCAGGAGGATTTGGGGGTTCCCTCTCTTTCCACCTGCCACCTCTTTTCTGGGGATTAAGGTACCCCAGCTTCATTATCTTGCACAAACAGTGTTATTTTAGCATCTTTCCAGGGGCAAGATGAAAAGCCAAGCTTTCCCATCCCCCTCGGAGGAGTCTGACTTGGTGTGGTGATAAAACAAAAGAGCACTCAGAAGGGGAGCGAAGTTCAAAACCTTTTGTTGCAGAAACTGGTTCCTTCTCAGAAAATGCAGGCTGATTTTATAAGCTGCTTATCTTGGGCTCTCCCCTCCCCTGCACAGACAGATGCTTTTCACCATCCTTCCTTCCAGGGCACAGGGAACCAGAATTCTCCCACCCTCAGTCAGTTCCCTGCCAGAGGTCTAAGTGGTTCCCCAGCCCTGCCTCTTTGAGGTTTTTGCTTTGCTGGCCTAGGCCATTGGGCTTCATTGAGGAGGGTCAGGCTGGGCCAGGCAGGCACACCAGTGTTTCAGGGGGAGAGTCTGAAAGATCACCTCTGATGGAGATGGATCTGATGGCAGCCTCTGTGGCTTTCAGAAGCTGCCTTCAGTGTCTTTAAGAAGAGGGCTTGGCCTGGGAGTTCCCCTTGTCACTCAGTAGGTTTCGGGCCCGACTGGTATCCACGAGGATGCAGGTTCGATTCCCTGACCTCACTCAGTGGGTTAAGAGCCAGTGTTGCCGTGAGCTGTGGTGTACGTCGCAGACGAGGCTCGGATCTGGTGTTGCTGAGGCTGTGGTGTAGGCTGGCAACTGCAGTTCTGAATCGACCCCTAGCCTGGGAACCTCTATATACCGCCAATGCGGCCCTAAAAAGCAAAAAAAAAAAAAAAAAAAAGAAGAAGAAGAAGAAGAAGAAGAAAGGAGCTTGGTCCACAGAGCACAAAGGCCTGGGGAGAAAAGCCACAGCCCCCTGGGCCCAGAGAACCTGGGACAGTCTTGGTAGCATGAGAAGAATGCTGATGGAGGTGGTAGGTTTTGGTAGGTGCTGGGGAAATTGCCTGTGGAGGAGACTCTGAGCAAACCTGCGTCAGGGCCTGGGTGAAAGCTTGTTTTTATGTCAGGGTTGCAAGAGAGGCTCATCTTTTCAGGATTTGTTTAAATACTGCCTGAGATGAAAATGGAAACCTTACCCACCTCAGCCCAGGCCACCACTTAGTTCCACCAGAGACATGGGGCCAAGCGGGTTCAGGGCACCAAGGCTAAAAGAAGGGCCTTCCGGCCGGGCCCAGCAGGCTTCTCCCTAGAGAAGACTGGTTCAGACCCAGCTGGGCAGCCGCTAACTATACCTCTTAACCCCTCTGCGGCAGGGGCTCCAAGGACTCCCCAAAAGAGCGGAGGGAGCAGATGAGGCAGCACAGAGGGCCCGTCAGAGAGGAGGGGGGCTCAGAGTTAGGCCATCTGGTCAGGATCCTCATGCTTCATGGCTGTGTGGCCTCTGTGACTTCCAGTCTGTGCTCTGAGAATGGGGGCGCTTCTGCCTCCTGGACTTGGTGAGGAGCACAGAGCACCCGGCACCTCCCACCCTCCAGGGACTCAGCCAGGGTCAGCAGCCCTTTCCTCAGATCACCTTGCGTTATTGTAGCACACGGAGAAGGTGCTCTTTGTGTTGCAGGGGGTGGGGTGGGGCTCAGGAGAAACTGTACTTAAAACGCAAAAAGTAGATGTGTTTGCAGGGCTGCATGGGGAGCCATAGATAGCTGCATGGTTTTTGAAAACCCAAGGCCTTCCCAGAAGTTGGGCAGCTTGTAGTGGGGTCCGCTCATTTCCACATCCAAGGACCACTTAACATCTGGTCTTTATACAGCCTCCAGGTGCTGGCTTGCATGGACCTGGATGGGTTAGTATAGCACAGTCCCTGTGCCATCACCCTGCAGGCCTCTGGGCTTTTGCAGTCTGTAGGTTGCAACCGTGAGAGAGTAATGCAAAGTCCCCCGTCTCTAGCTAGATGTGAGCTGGAATCCCGGCTTTGCAACTTCCTGGCCAAGGACTGTGGACACACTACCTGACTTTCAGCGCTCAGCTGCAGCTTAAAATGGGAATTACTGAGAGGATTAGCAGTATGTCGAGACTGTGCATTTACAGTATTTCATACTCTGGCATTTGTTAAAGGCTCATTAAATGTAGACTGGTATATTACTACTACTACTGGCTGGTTTATTACTATTACTACTACTACCACTACTATTACTACTGGTCCTCTCTTGCTTTTATGATTTCCCCTTGATTCTCAATTCCATTGGCACATTGCAGGTATTATTACCTAAAATGAATACCCTTATGAATGATACAGACTGAGTCACTCTATTAAAGAATTTATACCAATAACAGAGAGAGATAAGACTGTGCACCAGAGATACTATTAGTTAAAAAATGATAGCTCTTACTGGAGTTCCTGTCGTGGCTCAGCGGAAATGAATCTGACTAGTATCCATGAGGATATAGGTTTGATCCCTGGCCTCTCTCAGTGGGTTAATGATCCAGTGTTGCCATGAGTTGTGGTGTGGGTCACAGATGCGGTTCGGAGCCCGCGTTGCTGTGGCTGTGGCATAGGCTGGCAGCTACAGCTCCGATCGACGCCTAGCCTGGGAACCTCCTTATGCCGAGGGTGTGGCCCTAAAAAGACCGAAAAAAAAAAAAAAAAGATAGCTGTTACTTATGGAGTGCTTATTTTGAACCAGGTATATTTGATACACTTGAAATTAATCACAACAGCCAGAGGCAGTTGCATCCCCATTTTACAGATTAGGAAACTGAAGCCCAGGGGGTGAAGTCCCTTACTCAAGGTTTCACAGCTGGTGAGTGGCAGAGCTGAGATTCAGGTACAAACAGCTTTGCCCACAGGCCCATGCTCTTTCTTAATCCAGCCCTCTGCTGGGGACTCCCAACTGGTCCTAGCCACTGTATTGCTAATTTCCCTTGTAACCCTGGCAAGTTCACTTTCCTGCTTTGGGTCTTAGTCTTTGCCTCTGCAGAATCGTGAATTTTGGCCATATGGACTGCGCATTTCCTGGCGTCCCTTCTCTCCTTGCTGTCATTCTCCCTTTGCACCCCTGATTCACTCCCTGTCTTGGGGGTAACACCACCACCACCCCCAGCAGAGCAGCTGGTTGACCATCTGGAGGATGATGGCAAAGCCCAGTCCTTGGTCCCAGAGACCCGTGGCCGAAAGAGCCCCTGAGGTGGACCCTGTGTGGGCGGCAGCGATGGCCAGACCGCCCGTGATGTAATGACCGATTAGGAACTTCCTTTTGGAAACCTGGCTTCCTCTGGGGGCCAAAGGTGCTGGAGCTGAGGTGGGGGTGGGGAGGGGTGGGTGGGAGGGAATAAGAGGAAACTCGTGTCAGCTGGGCCCTGCTTTTGGAAAGTGTTCAGCGAGAGACTCGTTCTAAGCTGTTGACCATTAACATGGCCCTGTGCACATTCCTTCTCTGCTTTTACTGCCGGATCCCAGTGGATAAAGGGCTGGTCTCTCCCTCCCTTCACAAAGGGGGACAAAAAAAAAAAAAGAGCTTCTAATTAATGCTGCATCTCTGGACTTGCTGCAAAACCTGAAGCCATTTCTACAGCTTAAAATGACAAAGGAAGGTTAAGTGGAAACTTCTCTTTCCCCCTTAAGTTTGATAACAAAAACTACTTATCTAATGGGCAAACAAGGCTTTTAAAGGGGTGTTAGGTTAACCAGATGCAGGGCCACGTAATTACTCCCAGGCCTGAGAGCCTCAGATGAAAAAGCTGCTGGTCGACGGGAACATAAAGCCATAAGCATGACCTGGGACAGAAGAAAGGAGTTTTCCAGGGGTGCAGGAGGCCCCAGCGGGGGCCCTTTGCAAAGAGGATTGGAAAAGCCAGCCCTGGGCTCCTCTCTGGCTCTGCTACCCACTTGCCGGGTGACCCTGGGCAAATTGCTCAAGTTCTCCGAGTCTCCAAGTTTTTCCCCAGCTCTCAGTGGGGTCTGCCCTTGCTTCCTTGCTCACTGGGGTGTGGCTGGGCCAGCCCTTTCCATCCATCCCCAGGAGAGGCTGCTGTGGCCCAAGAAGGGTATGAGGCATCCACAGAAGCTTTGAACAGGGAAGGAGGATGCACAGCCCAGCCAGGTCCTGGAGACCAGGGGGACTCAGGGCCCACCTTCCTTCGAATGTTCTGAGCCTTCGGGTCTGGCTTCCTTAGAGTCTAATGGACCACAGACTGGAATCTGGGCACATCTCCGGTTGGCCTCCCAGAATGGGTGAGTCCAAGGCCGCCTGGCCCAATGGAAAGGGGGGGGAATCGTGAGGAAAACAAGCTGCATTGCGTGTGCTCAGGCTTTTGGAGCGTGTGGCCCATGGGGGAGCCACACAGGAACGTTCCTGCCCTTTGTTTTGACAGAAAACTGCTGATGCGACGAAGCTAAAGGCTTTTCTTAGGATTTCAGCTCTCTCCGCCTCCCCCAGACTACAGCCGGCCCCCTGGGTGCCCCAGCACCCCCCACAAAATTACACGTTGGGCTCGAGGCACCCTCACAGGGCAGAGAGGCCAAGGGGAAGGACTGCCGGCCTTTGGAGGGGCCGGCTCTTGTGCAGGGGAGAGGACCTGGGGCCAGTCTCCTCCTGCCCATCACAGGCATCCACCACCCTCTGGTGGCAGGAATGCGGGCACCACCGGGAGGCTGGGCCTGGAAACACAGGGGCTGTCCCCTGGGCCACCTCAGAACCCTGCTGGGACCATTCCAGCTCTGCCACAGAGGGCTGGCCTAGCAGCACATTTCCAGTTTCTTCACTGTAACTCTTTCAAGGCATCATACCTGCAATGAAATGCACAGCTCTTTAGCGCCTCCGTGGTGATTTTTGACAAGGTGGACACCTGCGACCCCATTGTACCAGTCAAGCTATCACACGTTTCCAGCACTTCAGAAACTTCCCTCATCCCCACTCCTTGGAGGTTAACGTCACCGTCAGTTAGTTTTGTCTACTCAAGAATTTCATGTCAGGAGTTCCCCCTGTGGCTCAGCAGTTAACGAATCTGACTAGCATCCGTGAGGACGCAGGTTTGATCTCTGACCTTGCTCAGGGGGTTAAGGATCCAGTGTTGCAGTGAGCCATGGTGTAGGTCGAAGATGCAGCTTGGATTCTGAGTGGCTGTGTCTGTAGGCCAGCAGCTACAGCTCTGATTCAGCCCCTAGCCTAGGAACCTCCATATGCCACAGGTGTGGCTCTTAAAAAAAAAAAAAAAAAAAAAAAAAAGAACTTCATATCAGTGGAAAGAGCACATGTGCTTCTGTGTCTGGCTTCTCATACTCAGCCTGATGCATCTGAGATGTGATGTGTGTCAGTAGTTTGTTCCTTTTTATTGGTGAGTCGTGTTCCACTGTAAGGACGTGCCTTCCTTTTTCTTATCCATTATTTTAGTTGTTTTGAGCTGCTAAAACAATGATGTCATAATTTGGGTGGCTTAAATAATACATGTTTATTTCTCACAGTTCTGGAGACTAAGAAGTCCAGGTGTCAGTCGATTTGGTGTCTGATGAGAGCCATTTCCTGGTTCCTAGATAGCCGTATTCTTGCCATCCCGTCACATAGCGGCATGGGTGAGGGAGCTCTCTCTCTCTCTCTGTCTTTTTTTTTTGTCTTTTTGCCATTTCTTGGGCCACTCCCGCGGCATATGGAGGTTCCCAGGCTAGGGGTCAAATCGGAGCTATAGCTGATGGCCTACGCCACAGCAATGCAGGATCCAAGCCATGTCTGTGACCTACACCACAGCTCACAGCAACTCTGGGTCCCCAATCCACTGAGCCAGGCCAGGGATCGAACCCGCAACCTCATGGTTCCTAGTCGGATTCGTTAACCACTGAGCCATGATGGGAACTCCTCTCTGGGGTTTCTTAAAGGGCACTCATTCCATCTATGAAGGTTCTACCCTCATGACTTAATTACCTCCCAAAGTACTAACTTTTTGGGGGGGGGGGGGCAGGGCCATAACATGTGAAAGTACCTGGGCCAGGGATCGAACCTGCACAGCAGTGATCCAAGCTGCCCCAGTGACAATACCAGATCCTTAACCACTTGGCCACCAGGGAACTCCAAGACCCTACCTTCTGATACTATCACATCAGAGTTAGGATTTGCAGCATGAATCTGGGGCAGAGAAACACAAATATTCGGTCCATAACATCCCTCCTCCTGTTTATGGACATCTGAGCTGCTTTCCAAGTGTGGGTGATTACCAGTAGATCTGCTGTGAACATTCAGGACGTCACAGAAATGTAGAGTTCATTGTTGAGTTGGAAAGACCGAGGCCGGGAGAAGGAGCCAGCCTGCCTGATCAGGGCCAGGAGGCAGGACACCTGGCTGCAGGACTCCTGACTCCCGGCCTGGTGCTGCCCTGCCACATCTACCCCAGACATCACGCCAGACCGCGCCTCTCCTCCCCTGCTCCCCCCAGAACCCTCCCAGCCGGGACCCAGAGTCTGGCTGGGAACTAGGCCAGGCCCTGAGCAGGGGGTAGCGAGCAGGAGTTTCGGTCAGAGCACGGTCATCTTTGATGTTGTTCACTCGGGTCTGACTCCCCGGTATTTATTTGCAATTAAGGAGCTGGTTCCTAATTAGGCTGATGGCAGGACCACAGCCTTGGAGCCACGAGAAGAAAAAGATCTCCTGCAAGAGACGGTCCCCTCCCACCCTGCGTGGCACCCCAGGCTGCAGACAAGGGGCGTGGTGGGTGGGGTGGGGCTCTGTATCTGGGACGTGGAGGGACCCTGGGTTTGGGGGTGCCTGCCTTCTTGCAAAGAACGTGTCATCTTGTGTTGAACACTCGGCATGGTATCTGAATGTGTGTGTGTGTGTGTGTGTGTAAATAGAGCCCCAGGAGCACTCATCTCTGTCTCCCACCTTCAGTTTTTCGTTGTTTCATCCTTCTTTCCTTCGCTTACTGAGCACCCCTCTCTACACCTCAGGTACTGGGCTGGGAGCTAAATCTTAACACTTGCCAAGTGCTTCACAGTTTGCAAAGGGCATTGCCGTCTACTGTCCTGTGGTAACCTGCCATGGTAGTGACCCTGGGTCATGACCCCCAACACTCCTAAGGAGCCCTAGCCTTGGAAGGGTTAGGCCAGGGCTGGGATGGATAAACTGACAGCTGCTTCTTTCTGCTCCCAGTTGATCTGCTGCTGGAGTTGCCAGAAAATCCAAAGATGGGCTGTATAAGTGAGACACAATTTTGCATAAGTCCATTTCACCAATGCGGAGACTGAGACTTGGGGACAGTCAGTGGCTGGTTCATGGCCACACGTCCGGCCAGGGGTGAGAGCTTAGGTCTGTCTCACTCGGAAACCTTTTGGATCAGGTGACAAGCATACGATTAGAATGCCAGGGTCTCCAGTTCTGGTCTCAGTTCTGCCACCCACTGCTGTGTGTTCTTGGGCGAGTCCCCTAGTCCCCCCAGGGTGCCATCTTGAGGACACAATTGGCCAGTCTCAGGACTAAGTTTTCATTCGCCCATGGTGAAAGAAATAAGAAAATTTCATATAATCTAAATGTATTAACTTGAGATTTTCTGATTGAAGTCCTACCTATTTTGTGAGTATCAAATGACACATTCTTTTGTGCTAGAGGTCGTAGATGGTGTTGGGGTTTTTAATAAGTCTGCATGTGACAAAATAAGATCGTGGTAACCCTGTGACATTCTCAAGTCCTCTCTTAAACAGTGTATTGGCTTGTGAAAGCCCAAAGCATTGGGGCCCCCTGGACAAGATGATGCCATCTTGAGCCTGGAGACCCCAAGAGCCTAGAGACCCCAAGACCTTCCTGAGGATGGGGAGGCCCAAGCATGGTGACAGGCTCACCTACTGGCCTCTTCTCTCGGGATCAGACCTGAGACCCTAGTCTTTGCCCAGTTCGCCCTTGGGCCTGCAGCTATCAGCCCCACGTGCTGGGCAGGATTCCGAGGCAGGGTAGGGATGAGGGCAGTGTGCCGACACTTGGGATATATTTTATTTCCTTCCTCCTTCCCTTGCAGGGTGTTCCAAGAGCACCCTGGGGATACATGCAGACTCGGGACAGACGCAGAAAGAACCGAAACCCACCTCTTCCTGCTTGAGTGTCGGGGTCAGCGGTGGGCACTGACCAACAGCTCAGACACCTGCTCAGGCCAAGGGAGGGGCTGCATGTCAGGCCCTAGGTGCACAAGAGGGAGAGGTCAGAGAGGGCTCCTCAGAGGTGGCAGTCTATCTCCTGGAATTTGGAAGGCTTGGCCGGGAGCCCAGGCCCAATGAGGTGTTACCCAGTCTACTCAACCCAGGAGGCCGCAGGAGGTGACGCCTGGCCCCTGAGCCAGACCGGGCAGGTCAGGGACACAGATCTTGATGCGGTGGGGAAGGATGATGAGGGCGCATTGGGCGTGGCTGGGCTGGGAAATACCGAGGGGAGGGGGACAGGAAGACCCACTTGGCCTCGAATTGAAAGCCTTTTAGGAGCTGGGAGGGAGGAAGTGCCCCACCCCCTCAGTCCCATTAGCGCTGCACACCCTCTCGCACACTCTGACTGTGAAACTGCTTCTTTGCTTTTGACAGCAGAGTGGCCACACTCTGGGACAGAGCGGCCACTTTATGACTAGGGTGACCTCTCTGGGTCTCATCTGCAGAGGGGGGACAGCAGTAATCCCTCGCCCCATGAGACTGGGTGGGTCTTGAGGGAGGGGAGGCCTTTCGTTTGTGTGGCAGGAGGTGACTCGCCGGCTTGTAGCTTAGCACATCTAGGACTCAGACCACGAGAGCCTCATGGTTACAGGTAGGGAAACAGGCTTCAGGAAGCAAGAGGGACTCACTTGGTGCATGGGTTCTCGGGGGAGCCTTGCCAGAGTATGGAGAAGGGCTCCAAGCATGGCCTGGCATTGATGCCGGCTCCAGCACTCACTAGTGTGTGCCCTTTATCAGTTACGGCCCCTCCCCAGGCCTCAGTTTCCACACCTGTGAACTGAAGTGATGACAGAAGTTCACCAAGGCTGTGGTGAAGATGGCGCCAGGCTCGTGGAAGGCACTCAGGGCTGCCTGTTGCCTGTCTTGTCACCCAGCATTCTCTGGGCACAGCTTCTTTGCTTCCCCACCTCTCGGTGCCTAATGGAATTCTTGTTGCTGGGTGAGAAGGTTGGTGCTGGAGTTTCACAGCCAGGCCGGGACGGTGCTGCTTTCCCGGCTCTTGGGAACACTTAGACCAGTGCCAGATGGATGGATGGAGAAAGGGGCAGTGGCTGGGGTGTTCCTGGCTGCCCACCTGCTGGGACTGGCCTAGTGCCCACAGCCACATCACCCACCACAGGCTAGAGCTGTCTCTCTGCCCGCTGGCTGAGAGATAAGTCAGCTGAGGGCAGGGAGCAGGGCCTCTCCCCCACCCTGACCATTAACTAGAACCATGAGCCTCCTGGGTGGGAGCTGTGAGACAAAATGATACATCCCCAGAGGCTGGCCTGAGGACCTGTGACTGGGACCTTAAAGCCAGGCAGAGGGCAAGGCAGACACCCTTTGGGGCTATACCCAGCCTGAGGCCACAGCAGAGCGGGCAGCCTACAGGAGGCCCCTCAGGCGGACCTCCCAGTACATAAGAGGGTGTCAGGGGCCCTGTCACCCTGCTGCTCTGGGCTTCTAGGCAGGGCTGGGCTGAAGGCAGGCAGAGCCGACCTCATCCAGGCTCCTGAACGAAACTGTCAGCAGTGCTTTCTCCCTTGGCTTTGACTGGACTTTGATCAGTTTCTTTTGAAGGCGCTGACCCAGAAAGGGCCTCGCCATGTCCCCATCAGGCCCCCAGCAGGCTTTCTCCCTCTGCAGAAAGCCCAGCCAGGGGTCCGTGTGGGAACACATCAGCTCACTGGGCAGTCATGGGTGCCCACCTGCTTCTCAGAGCCAGGAGCTCAAAGGAGAGACCGGGCCTCAAAACGCTTCTGAATCTGAGAAGCTGGGCCACACACGAGAGCAGTGAGGAAGGGACAGGCTCCAGCCTCCACGTGGTCTTAGGTCTGGGCTCAGAGCATTGCTAAATTCAACCAGACAAGCAGAGATGCTCCAAGCTGGAGTGAAAAGGGATTGAAGTCATCATTCCTGGCCACCCCTTTGCTGTCTGTGGGGAAACTGAGGCTGGAGGAGGAGCAGCAGCACACACCCGAGAGAGCTGGCAAACTGGAGGACTTGAGGAGCGATTTCCGTTAGCACTTTGAGATCCTCAGCTTCTCTGTCTCAGAAGCGGCTGCAGTTCTGGTGAAAACCTGTACTTCCTGCCAAGAGAGCCAACTCGAGGGGTGAGGCGTGGGGGTTGCTGGGAGACTCGGCATAAAGCTCCAGGCTGGAAGGGCTCCTGGGGGGCTCTGTCCCCCACCCACCCCACCTTCCTATGCCTGAGTCTCCTTGGAGGGGTGATTTATGCCTCCTGATAGCTTAACTTTGCTGTTCAGGTTGATGCTTAGACCAGGTTCAAATCCCGGAGGTGCCACTCACTGGCTGGGTGGCCTTGGACAGGCTGCCAGTGGCTACCAAGTCGTGGATCCTCATCTGTAAAATGATGGGAGGACCCAGTGAGTCACGTGTAGTGAGCCACACAGAGCACAGCACCTAGAAGGATGTAGGTGCCCGCTGCACATAGTCCCTCCTTTGGGTGTGTGGGCGCTGGGCTGTCTCCTGCTGGCTTGTCAAACTCCATGGGCGGAGGGCAGATATAGGTTGTGGTTGTGTACCCACAGCACCTGGCACACAGTAGGTGCTGTGCTCTCTGTAGCTTTGTAGCCTGTGTGCGGTGTCGCAGCGGAGGCCTGGGGCCTCCTGCTGTGGATCAAATTTGAGGACAGCCTGGCAGGAATTAGGTTTTCCGGTGTGTGTGGAGTGCCAGACACACACCCCCAACCCCAGCAGCCAGGCAGCAGTGCCACCTGGGCTCCGCACCCGGAATAACATCCCCGTGCCCTGTGCTTGCCCTGCAGACGCCAGCATGTCTCCGGATGCCACCAAGCCGAGCCATTGGTGCAGCGTGGCCTACTGGGAGCACCGGACACGTGTGGGCCGCCTCTACGCGGTGTACGACCAGGCCGTCAGCATCTTCTACGACCTACCTCAGGGCAGCGGCTTCTGCCTGGGCCAGCTCAACCTGGAGCAGCGCAGCGAGTCGGTGCGGCGCACGCGCAGCAAGATCGGCTTTGGCATCCTGCTCAGCAAGGAGCCCGACGGCGTGTGGGCCTACAACCGCGGCGAGCACCCCATCTTCGTCAACTCCCCCACGCTGGACGCGCCCGGCGGCCGCGCCCTGGTGGTCCGCAAGGTGCCTCCCGGCTACTCCATCAAGGTGTTCGACTTCGAGCGCTCCGGCCTCCTCCAGCACGGGCCCGAGCCCGATGCCGCCGACGGCCCCTACGACCCCAACAGCGTCCGCATCAGCTTCGCCAAGGGCTGGGGGCCCTGCTACTCCCGGCAGTTCATCACCTCCTGCCCCTGCTGGCTCGAGATCCTTCTCAACAACCACAGATAGCGGCCCCGCCGCCGGGCCGGTGCCCAGAGACACAGCCCCACCGGAAGAACCCCCCCCCCCCAGATATCATCTACCTAGATTTAATATAAAGTTTTATATATTATATGGAAATATATATTATACTTGTAATTATGGAGTCATTTTTACAATGTAATTATTTATGTATGGTGCAATGTGTGTATATGGACAAAACAAGAAAGACGCACTTTGGCTTATAATACAGATATATTTTCTTTCTTTTCCTCCTTCCTCTTTTTTTTTTTTTTTTTTTTAAGAGAATGATACAGCAGAGCTAGGTGGAGAAGCCTGGGTTTGGTGTATGGTTTTTGAAATATTAATGCCCAGACAAAAAGCTAATACCAGTCACTCGTTGATAATAAAGTATTCGCATTATAGTTTTTTTTTTTTTTTAACTGTCTTCTTTTTAACAAAAAGGGACGTGCAAGGCTTGTGTGGGTTTCTAAACCATCAGGCATCCTAAAACTGGATATCAGTCTTTTACCAGATAAAGAGTTGAGCATATACATTGAAAAGGGAGGAAGGGAGTTCCCGTCGTGGGGTACAGCAGAAAAGAATCTGACTAGGAACCATGAGGTGGTGCGTTCCATCTCTGGCCTCATTCAGTGGGTTAAGGATCCGGTGTTGCTGTGAACTGTGGTGTAGGTCACAGACGCAGCTCGGATCCCACATTGCTATGGCTGTGGTATAGGCCAGCAGCTATAGCTCCTATTCAACCCCTAGCCTGGGAACCTCCATATGATACGGGTGGGGCCCTAAAAAACAAACCAAAAAAAAAAAAAAAGGAAAAGGGAGAAAGGACTTGCTCTTAAGACCAGAGAAGGTTCTGATGTTCCTTCCTGCTCATGGCTGTGATGTGTCCACAGGACTTAGAGGGGAGGAGGGAGAGTACATGGGCCATCCATCCTGGGTAAGCGCTTCCAGTCCGATGGCCAAAGCTCATGCTCTGGCCTAGAGGAACTCTCAGGCTGAAGCAGAAGCCTCAAGTCCATGCCTACCATCTCTGAGTTGTCCACAGTCTAGAAGAAGACACTGATTCTCACCACTTTGGGGAAATGGCCTGAGGAAGAAAGACTGAGGCGGTGGGTTTTGGGCCCACCTACCACCCTGTAGAACCCACCTGAGCCCCAGGGCGAAACTCCCTTTAGGACCTAACTGAGCTGCCCTCCTCCTCCCCCACTGCCACCAAGTAGCTCAGAACCTGCTTATCTGGGGCCTTAGTCATGATTTATGCAAAGGCAGGTGGTTTCTCTCTACTCTATAAAAGGGAAAAGTTGAGGTTCTGGAAGGGTAAGTGATTAGCTCATGAGACAGATCAAGGTTAGAAATTACATCTAATTGTAGGACCCGAGCCATATTAAATCTGTTTTCTCTCCTGAGAAAACCCAAAAAAGAAGCCTTCCTGGCCAGATAACTAAGGGGAATGTTACACTGTGTATCTTCTTTCTTGGAGATTTACATTAGCTTATTAAATGCTCTGAGAAGTCCTGTGTATTATCTATTGCTGCATAATAAATTATCCTAATACTTGGCAGCTTGAAACAACTCACATTTATTATCACACAGTTTCTGTGTTTAGGAATGCAGGAGCAGCTTAGCTGGGTGGTTCTAGTTCAGGGTCTCATGAGGCTGCATGCAGTCAAGCTGTCCGCCAGGGCTGCAGTCATCTGAGGCTTCACTGGGGCTGGAGAACCCACTTCCAAGCACACTCACGTGGCTGTTGGCTGGAGGCCTCAGTTCCTCACCACATAGGCCTCTCCATTGGGCTACTCGTGATGTGGCTCCCCCTAGAGCAACTGATTCAAAAGAGAGAGACCAAGCGTGGGGTTGCCGTCTTTCATAACCTTGTCTCAGAAGTGTCAGGCCACGACTTTGACTATATTCTGTCGATCATACAAACCATTCTTGCTACAGTGTGGAGGGGCTATGCAAGAGTGTGAATGCCTAGAGGTGGGAGTCATGGCCACCGCAACCACCAAGGACTATACTATTTCACTTTGTTTCCCGAAGTTATATGCCAGTGGACTCTTTCCCCACCCCTGGTAATCCTGTTCTCATACCAAGGCACAGCGGTGCACGGGGCTGGCCACTGCTGATTGTTGGGCCTTGAAGATGCCCATTGGGGTTGCTTTCTTCAACGGTGTGTTCCTGGTGTGGGGCCAGCATGGGAGGCCTTAGAGGAGCACAAGGAGGAAGTTCCGTGGGGGTCCCAAGGAGGGGACCTGGCAGGCCTCCCAGGAGGGCTCAGTGCTCTGGTCCTCACAGGACAAATAAGTGGCCGGCTGACAGGCTGGGTTGGCTGAGAGAGCAGGAGCTAAGGGCTGATGTCATGGGAGGAGCAGAAACTAGGAGGCATCCGTTGCTTGGAACACCTAAGAAGCGGGAGGGGGAGTCTTTAAATTCTTGAGCTCTGGAGCCAGGTTGCCTGAGTTGGAATCCTGGCTCTGCCACTTACAGAGTGACTTCAGAGACGTCTCAGTGTGCCTCAGTGTTACCATCTGTAAGATGGTAATAAAACTTCCTGCCTCAGAAGTGGGTACAAATTGGGAGACTTAAGCACATCACACCCTACACAGTCCACCAATCAGTGCATATCAGCTGTTATTATACAAGGCCAGGGCTGGAAAGGGAGGCTGAGGGACCCTTAGTGTTAAGATGAGGAGCTGGGGTGACATTCAGGAGGCAGTGGGGTGGGTCAGGGAGGTGAGCAGAACTGGGTTTTAAGAAACTCCTTGTAGAGGCTTCCCAGAAGGGCTAGGCTGCAGGCAGGAGCGGGTCGACTGGGCCCTGAGCCCTTCCTGTCTCCCCAGAGCATAGACCACCAGTGTCGGTCTCCTGAGAGGGACTCCTCACCCTTAAAGGAAGCAGACAGTCACCCCTCAATCCCTGGGTGTGGAAGGATGATCATAATGCTCCTTCATCAAGGAGCCAGAGGACAGGGGGTGACACTCCCATTTTATAGATGAGGAAACAGGCCCAAAGCAAGGTCCTGCTCAGATAGGACCTGGTTTCCTGCCTCCCATCAGACCTACTGCGTGCACCCCAAACCGTGGCATCCTCTCCCCATCTCCCAGATTCTCAGAGGGTGCCCACTCTGGCCAGTGACATTCTCTAGATGATATTCTCTCTAGAGCTAAGCCTCATAGGCCAGCCAGCCCAGTCCACCCTCAGGCCGGAGCTTCCTCGGATGCCCCACTCCCTCCACTCTCCCCATGCTCCAGGCTTTTGTCCTCCTGGGGAGCAGTCCTCCCTGGGCTGAGCTGTGTGAGGATGGGCTAGGAGTCACCGCATCTGTCTGCTTTTCAAGTCAATGACTACTGACACTAACTCACTGTTGGTGAGTCCTTACTCCACACAATGCGACTTTCATGCAGCAAATCGCCACAAGAACCCCTGTGGGGTTGTCCTCAGCCAGCTCCCTTCTCCAGATGGAGAAATGGATGCTCACACGAATGCTGTCATTTGCCCGAACTCCCTAGGGGTAAGACCAAGGCTTGGTTTCAGATGTCAGCTGGGAGCCCTCTCATGTGCTGGCCGTGATCAGCTTTGCCGAAGTGGCCTGGCCTGCCCCTTGGGGACAGTCTGCAGGCTGGGAGGGCCCTGAACTCTGAGGGCCCAGGGGCCTCAACTTTGCAGTGATCTTGCTCCCAGGCCTGCCCAGTCTGGAGGCCGAGGACTTCCCTAAGTCTTTAGGTGGCCTCGAGGGTGTTCATGGGGACTCCAGTTCTAGCCCCTCAGTTCATGTGGGGAAACTGGGTCCCAGGCAGAAGAGGCCGAGCTGCTGAGGTCACAAGCAGCGACAGGACCTGCTGTCCCCCCCCACCCCCCACTCCCCATCCGGTGCCTGCGGTAACTCTGTGGTTTCCCCCAGACCACCCAGGGATCTGGTGACTCAGGCTCTAAAGAAGACACTTTCTAAACAAGGCCCTGTCTCTGGAGAGTGTGGTGGGAGCCTGGTCCCTGCAGGCCCTGGGAAGTGAGGTGGGTGGAGCTCACTGCCCCCAAACCCAAGCCCAGGCCCAGGGTGGGGGCGGAAGGGAAATGACTTTTCTGCAGTGGACATAGATGTGAGAGAAGGGTTAATCCCTCCATCATCACAGCCCACCCCCATGTCCAGTCCCTTTCCTGCCTCCAATTCTGAGAGTGTCCTGGGCCGGGGGCTGGAGGGATTGATCTCAGAGTGAGAGAAGCAGGGATGGGGGGCCTGAGATCTTGTGTTCATGTTTTCAGTGAGAAAACCCAGAGCCCAGAGAGGGCTATGAGGAGCTCAAGGTCACACAGCAAGTTCAGGACAGAGCTGAATTTAAAGCTCACGTCTCAAGACTCCTGGTCTGGCTGCTTCCTCTGTGTCTGGGCACAGATGCTCTCGGTGCTCCGAGGGCATGCGCACACCTCTGTTCACCTCTGGGAAATTCCCCTGTGCCCCCTCCCCCATCCCAGAAGCTCCCATCCCGCACTCACATTTCAGGAGACTTAATTGTTCCGGCTGCTCCTGGCTGCAGCTGCATCGTCGTTCTAATCCAGACTCTGCCACTTACCAGGTCTGTCATCTGAGGCAAGTTCCTTAACCTCTTGGTGCCTGAGTTTCGTCATCAGGATAACAGTAAGTGTATTTACGTCCTCGGGTTTCAGGAGGATTAAATGAATTAATGAATGAATGGAATGCCTGTTAGGCACTCACAACTGGTGTGTATTAAGCAGGGGCTCCCTAGTGTTATCTTGCAGCCTAGAAGGTGGCTCAGGTTGGTGAGTAAAGCTTGGGCTGGGGTCTCAGCAAGTATGAGGCTTCAAATCCAGATCTCCTAAACGGGCTGTAGGCTTGGGGCCGTCACCTGACCTGTATGAACCTCAGTTTCCCCAGCAGGAACGGAGTCAGTGATCCACTGGGACATCTGTAGTCGGGGAGGCTAGGGCCCCCCCACCCCCAACAGCTGCTATGGCCTCTTAACTGGGCCTCCTCCCCTCTCCTGCCCCCTCCAATCCGCTCTTCACCCAGAGTCACGGTCTGCACCCAAATCTGACAGTGCCCCACTCCCAAGTGACAGTGACCTTTCTGATGATTGCCGGTGCTCTCAGGATAAAGAACTCCCTTTGAGAGGATCTGGCCCTGCTCCAGCTCTACCTGGCCAAGCCCCTTCAAATGACATTCCAGGCTTCTCTCTCTTTCTTCGGTAGTCCTTTGCCCAAACTATCCCCTGTTCCCAACCATGCCCCAGCCTGCCCAATCCAAGAGCTGCCAGGCTGCTGTCCCCTCTCTCCTCCCTGGGCACCTCCTAGAAGCCAGAGATGTCTCATGTCCCACTGGTCCCCATGACCTGGGCCAGCCTAGTGCGGAGCACAGAGGATGGGCTCCCTGGACGTTTATGGAATGAAGGGGTCATGGAGGTAATGGATGTGGGTGTGTTTTATAAACTTTAAAGGAACAAGCAGGCATCCGGAGGGGGCTGTGTTTATTAGTATCATGTGTCTCCATGACAACCCCAGCTGGCTTCTCCTTACAGGCCCTAAGAACCCTCCCCCCTTCCCCATCCTCAGGCCCCAGGTTCTGCAGACCCTACAGTCTTAATCTACCCTCTTAGGGTCATGGTTGCCAGAACTCCAGGTGTTGGAGGTGGCGGGTGGTGTTCCTTTGATGATATAGAACACAGACTCAGAAAACATCTCAGCTCAATGGGCCCTTAGAAGGCATCCACTTCCATCACTGTCACCAAACTGAGGCTCAGAGAGGTCAGGGTGCTAACAAGTGTCACACAGAAAGGCCAAACCCATGACTTGGGGCTCCTTCCAGAGCTGACCTCTCATGACCTCTCAGAGATGCAGCAAAGGCTTCTAGGAAGCCAGCATCAGCTTGAGCAAAGCAGTGGAGAGGGAGGCAAGAAGGGGGGCAGGGCGCGGGTGCTGATCATTGTTTGGTTTTGTTTTTAACTGTGGTTAAAAAAAGAGAAAAACATACATAATATCAAATTGACCAATTTAACCATCTTTAATTGTACAGCTCAAGGCCATGAAGGACATTTGCATTGAGGTACAACCATCATCACCACCACCCATCCCTAAGAATTTTTTCATCTTCCCTAGGCTTTTGTTGTTGGTGTTGTCATTGTGGTAAAACATGCATAACATAAAATTGGCCTTTTTAACCATTTCTCAGTGTGCAACTCAGTAGCATTAGGTACATTCTCATTGTTGCATTCCCTATGCTTTTTTTTTTTTTGCTTTTTGCTTTTTAGGGCCGCACCCATGGCATATGGAGGTTCCCAGGCTAGGGGTCAAATTGGGGCTATAGCTGCTGGCCTACACCACAGCTCACAGAAATGCCAGATCCTTAACCCACTGAGCAAGGCCAGGGATCGAACCTGCAACCCCATGGCTCCTAGTCGGATTTGTTTCCGCTGTGCCACAACTGGAACTCCCCTATGCTTTTAAATAAAAGGCAAATGAAGACAAAGTTCTAAAATTCTTCACCCTGGGATTGTGAGGCCTCTGCTGACTTGTAGCAGCCTGAATAACCCAGAGGAAACTGTGTGTCACCTTGGCCTGGTCGGGGCTTGGTGGAGGATGCTGCAGAATGGGGTATCCAGTCAAGGCTGATAGGATGCCTAGTCACCAGGGAGATCAACTGGAGCGGCCTCACAGCCTCCAGGCTGTGCAGATGAAATGCCTAGAATTTCTGAGTGTGAGACTGGGAGCTCGTGGGCCGAGCAGAGGACACAGATGGTTTTTAACGTGAGCTCCTTGGACTCCCGGGGGGCCCTGTGGGTGACCTGGCTGAGTGATACTGGGAGAGACCCCCTCCCTTATCAGGTTTTAATTTCCTTTCAGGAATGAAAAGTCCAAACCAGATGTTTGGTGGTACCTTTTGGGGGACCCCAGGAGCTCTAAAGAGCCTCTGCTGCTCACCCCAAAATTGTATGTCCCAGGAGAGGCAGCTGGGGGGAACTTTGTTGGATCTTCTGAGAGCTGAGTAATGGTTAGGAACAGAACCCTTACTTCGTTTAGCAATAAGAGTAAGAGTTATTTACCCAGGGACTTGTTAGATACCAGGCCCTTTGTATCATCTCATTTAATCCTTATCCCTGTTTTTTGGATGAGGCTCAGGCAAATTAAGCAGGTTGCCCACAGTCACACAGCTAGTAAGTATCAGATGGAAGATACCCACCCAGATCTCTCTGGTTCTGGAGCTGGCCTTCCTACCCACCCACCCTGCTAGTGAATGACAGCACTTCTTTTTTTTTTTTTTTGTCTTTTCTAGGGCCGCTCCCACGGCATATGGAGGTTCCCAGGAGCTGTAGCCACTAGCCTACTCCAGAGCCACAGCAACGCAGGATCCGAGCCGCATCTGCAACCTACACCACAGCTAACGGCAACGCCGGATCGTTAACCCACTGAGCAAGGGCAGGGACCGAACCCGCAACCTCATGGTTCCTAGTTGGATTCGTTAACCACTGCGCCACGACGGGAACTCCTGACAGCACTTCTGAACTTGACTTTCCACGGCTGCCGAGCACACAAACTTTGGAGGCAATTCCCAGGGTTCCAGGCCCAGCTATGTCTCCAGTTGAGTGACCTTGGGCAAGTTACTTAAGGTCCCTGAGCCTCAGTTTCCTCATTTGTCAGAAGAGACATCTCCTAGGATGGCTAGGAAAGTGAAATTAGATGGCCTTATATTTGTGAAGCAGTTAGAACAGGGCCTGCTTGTAGTAATATTTAGCATTTGTTGAATTTGTAAAGTACTATGTTTATTGTGGGCTTTGGGGGGGTTAGTTCTGTTTGAATCAACAAATTAATTGAAAATGTAATATTTATTTGTAATAGTTTCACTTTCTATTCCTCATCATTGAGCAATGAACAAAATGGAGCTTTAGGAATGCCTAGAAAAACACGCATAAATGACACTTGCATACACGTGAGCAGTCCAAGATGCATTTTCCTTAACATTCTAACGGAAATATATCTATTCATGAGTTTTTGTAGAAAAGGGCGGGTGGAATCTCATCCATAAGCCATAGCATGTTGGCCAAGTTCCTTAAATTGTCTAAAACGGGCAGTGTTTTGTTGCTTTGTAAGTATGTGTATTGGAAGCAGATCCTTTGGAAATGGAAACCCCATCCCCACCCCTGCTCCCTCTTGTCTCTCCTTGTCCATCCATGGAGTGAGCATGGTTGCCTATCTTTGTCCTGAGGACAACTATTTTGACTCCCAAGAATCCCCTGTTTTGTCCTGCCCAAAATAAAATGTCAGTACACGTCAAAGACCACATCCGATCCCCAGAAAGCCAAGTGGCGCCTTGGTGACAGACCTTGGCTGGATCCTGGGCTCTCCTCACCCCGGAGCTCCAGGGGACTGAGGTCTGACCCTTGGGGCCACTTGGTCCCCTGCGGGCCCACAGCCAGGATCTCTGCCAGGCCCTGACTGTGCTGAGGGATGTCCCTGCTGTGACTCACAGGGAAGAAGAACCAGCTTGAGCAACACGATATTTTAAATTGAGGACTTGTCCGTCTGCCTCCTTGGGATCCCGTTCTGAGTCTGAGGCTGGAGATTCCCAGGGATATCCGGTTAGGGGAGGGCTCTGGCTGGGCCAGCCCCCAGCCCAAGCAGGTGATGTCCTCAGACATGTCCTGTGACAGTTTCTAGTCCTCGAGGGTGGGCTCCCAAATGACCAGGAGAAGCCAAAGGCCTTTGAGATGTGTCTGTTCTTGAATTTGCCTTTGCTGAGGAGAGAGCGGACACCGAGCTACTGAAAACCATGTTTGAACAGAGTGATTTTACCACCTTCTCCATCAAGCCTCCTGTCTGAGCTGCTGCTGAAGGTGGAGGACCAGCTTGGGAAAAAAGTGAAAGGCTGTGGATGTAGATTGGAATCCTGGCTCCACCATTTTCCGTCTCTGTGGACCTGGATTTTCCACGTGATTCCTCTGGGCCTTGGTTTTCTCATACGTAAAATGGGAATGATCTCCTCTACCGTGTGGGGACCAGATGAGAAAGCTTGTAGTGTTGGGGGACAATTCTCTATGGGTCTCCCTGAGAATCTTGCAAGCGAAGGTACTGACTGCCTGTCTTCTACATCCTCTCTTTAAGGATATATGATAACCAACAGCCTTAGAAGATAGAGATCAGGAGTCCCCTTTGTGGCAGAGCAGTTAACAAACCTGACTAGGATCCATAAGGATGTGGGTTCGATCCCAGGCCTCGCTCAGTGGGTTAAGGATCCGGTGTTGCCGTGAGCTGTGGTGTAGGTCACAGACGTGGCTTGGATCCGACGTTGCTGTGGCTGTGGCGTATGCTGGTGGCTATAGCTCCAATTCAACCTCTAGCCTGGGAACCTCCATATGCCATGGGTGCAGCCCTAAAATAGCAAAAAACAAGAAAAAAAAAAAAGAGATCATATCTCCCTCTGGTGCAAAGCACAGGCATGTTTACTACCCATTATAAAAGATTTGGGTTCCCTAAGTACAGGATTCCTCTCCTATAAATCATCCCACTGGTGTGCAAGTGTCACTTGTCTATCTTTGCACTGCAAGCAAACCACTGCAGACATGATGCTGCCAGCTGCACCAGGAATAACAGAAGTCTCGTGTCTCTGACCCAGGAGTCTCGTGTCTTGTGCCAGCATCCAGGAAACCAGGCAAGCTAACTTGTTGTCTTACAAACAGGGTAAAAATCTCAGATCCCTCATAGTTCTTGATAGTGATGAGGATGGGATGCTCAGAGAGACATGGCTTTCTGGAAAAAAGGAGGCCCTCTACAAGCCAATTAATGGGATTTTTGAGGGAATTACATGGAAATCAGTAGCAAAGATGTTGACCAAATTGTCTGGCCAAGTAGGCAACAGATGGCCTCTACTTTATTGCCTTTTAATGAGGAGGAATTGGGGAGGTGGTTGCAGGCTGAGCACTAGGATGCAGGTTCAAAGACAGCTGCCAAAACAGTGCCCCAGTAAGGCTAACTCTCCTCCAGGTGGTAGGAGTTTCTCATCAATCTCATGCTCAGGGAGTTCCCGTCATGGATCAGCAGTTAATGAGCCTGACTAGTGTCCATGAGGACACGGGCTTGATCCCTGGCCTCGCTCAGTGGGTTAAGGATCCAGGATTGCCGTGAGCTACAGTGTAGGTCGCAGATGTGGCTCAGATCCTGAGTTGCTGTGGCTCTGGCATAGGGCAGCGGCTACAGCTGCAATTGGACCCCTAGCTGGGAACCTCCATATGCTGTGGGTGTGGCCCTAAAAAGACAAAAAAAAAAAAAAAAAAAAGAATCCAACTGCAGTGGCTTGGGTTGCTGCAGAGGCATGGGGTTTGATCCCAGTCTCAATTCCTCCCCATCAAAATCACGTCACACCCTCTGGGGAGGATGGTAGCTTAGCCTCTCATGCCATCTATCATACCAAATTCCCACCCATGCAGAGACGACAGTTGGAGGTCCATAAGTGGGTCCTGGCTGCTGTCAGGGAATTTTGACCATGTTGGGGAATTTCCCCGAGATAGGCACACTCCCAGAGGAGACAGTTGGTGGAGAATGGACTGGTATTAGGGCTCTTACCGCTGCAGGTCAGGTTTGTCCCAATGGTGTCCAGTGGGCGGCTACAGCTTCCCTGCCTCCACGCCAGCTCTGCAGACCGAGAATGGGCACGGCCCCTCGGCTCAGTGAGCAGAACTCAATGCCAATGTTCCTCCCAACACTATTCTTGATGGAATTTGTTACATTTTTACTATCTCTTGGATCTAGCCAGTGACCTGGCTGTTTCACCTGGTAAACTTTAGGCTGGCAGATTAAAGACACCTCACCGAAGTGTCACAAACTGTGGGGACAAGCTGAGGCTATTGATCAAACTGTGTGGGTTACTCCTGACCCTGTGTGGGTCTCCTTGAACAGATGGGAAGGGTCTGCTCTCTGATGAGACCCAGTGGTGTGCCTGCCCTGCCCTGCCTGTCCCCACTGCTGCCTGGACCTATCCTCGTAGCAGAGCGACTACCCTGAGAGACCAGAGCACACCAGGCTTGTGACTACTGCCCACACTTGACTGGCTCTCTCGCAGTGGTCACGGGCACTGCCTGCTTGGAGATGGATGACCTTGGACCTTTGACCCATCTTGGGGCCGTGGGTGAGCACCTCCCTGCTGTTGACGTATATTCCCGTTACAGTGCTGCTCTTTCAGTCTGATCAGCTGATCCCAGCTGCAGCGTCACAGCCCCTGAAACTCATCAGGGTCATGTTTTCAGCTCTCGGGACCATTTACAATTTGACTATGGCGCGCCTTTATCGCAGATTGCGTCAAGGTGTTCATACCCATCCCCGCTCCTGGCCATCCACAAGGATGGTCTTATTGAGTAAACAAATGTTCCCAGCTCTATTTCCCTCGCCTCCTCTTGGTCCACACACCTGAGGAGGGCAGTCTGGTCACTGATTGTGACTATCCCCAGAAACAGACCGCCCACTGTGGGCCACCTCCGAGGTAATAACCAGGATGAAGGGGGTGGGGGTGGGGGTTATGTAGAGATTCTGCCCTGGGCATTCCTGGGCATTCCTGGGCCAGCTGTTTCTTACTGTCCTGAAGGGCCAGCCTTGCTAATGCAACCTCTGCTTGGTAGTCTGACCAACAGGGGATTCTGGCCCAATTTTATTATAAAGCTCTGTCATTTGTGTTCCTGGCTCTTCCGGCAGAAAGCCTGGGCATGAATAGGGGATGAATGAGGAAAAGTTGAAGTTATAGGCACCGAGCGAAAACACACAGCTTTTGTGGCAGTGGTGGAAGGGCAACAACCCAGCACCTGGAAAAGGAACACCTCGGACCTCAGGACTTTCTGCACAATAGAGAGTGCCCTGCCCAGCCCTCCCACCCTGGGCAACATGCCTCAAATCTCCTGATTGTTTGGTGAGCCATCCCCTGCCAGACAGCTCAGATCAGGGTTTATCCCCATTTCCCTGATCGTCCCAAATGGAGGCGTTAGGAGAAACAGCATGAGAGAGCCCCACTCCCACGCCTCCCATGCAGAACACCTGTGAGCACCTATGAATGTCTGTCTGCCCCACCCCACTCCCAGCACTCAGGCTTCTGGTGAGGCTGATAAATGCCATCTAGCTGGGGGTGTTGACAAATGGCCAGGTGGGTTGATGAGTTTAGGGTGGTCGTCTCTCTCTTAAAAAAAAAAAAAAAAGGCAATTTGGGCGTTCCTGTTGTGCCTCAGCGGGTTAAGAACCCAACATAGTGGGTGAAGGATCCGGTGTTGCCACAAGCTGCAGTGTAGGTCGAAGATACAGCTCAGATCTGGTGTGGCTGTGGCTGTGGTGTAGGGCGGCAGATACAGCTCCAATTCAACCCCTAGCCTGGGAACTTCCATATGCCGTGGGTGTGGCCCTAAAAAGAACACCAACAAAACTAGGCAATTTGCGACACAGCAGTAAATCCTCCAATTTTCTCATTCCCTGCTCACAGCAATGTTTTAGCCTCTGTGAGATGATGCCTGCTTTGTGAATGGGAAGCCAAAGCTCTGAGAGGTCTAAGCGTTTACCAGAAAGTCACACAGCCAAGTGGTGGTGCTGGGTTGTAACCGGGTCTATCTGACTCTTGTTCCAGTGCTCACTAGCTTTCCCTCATCCAAAGGGCTGGGATTCGTTCAGATGCCTCAGAGACCCTGGCTCATAGAAATTCATGCCTCTAGCCTGTGCTCTGGCTTTGGACATCATGGTTGGGAGGCTGAGAGGCCTGGGGGAGAATGAAGTGGCCAAGGGGCCCCCTACCATTTCCTCCCCATAGGGGCATAGCCTCAGCTTCTTCATCTGTGAAATGGGTCTAAGACCCGGTTGACAGAGTGGTTGTAAGGAGCAAATGAACTCAGGAGCAAGAAAGTGCTTTGGAAAACTGGAGGTACTGATGGGAGCCTTGATGTGGCCTGGACACGGCCCAGGAGAGAATAAGGGCTTGAGAGAGGTCCTGGGATGCAAAGAAAGCAGAGTGGAAAGGGCCAGTTTGACACAGAGCTGGCGCCAGCCTTCTTTTTTTTTTTTTAGGGTCACACCCAAAGCATATGGAGGATCCCAGGTTAGGGGTCGAGTTGGAGCTGTAGCCGCCGGCCTACGCCACAGCCACAGCAACTTGGGTTCCAAGTCTCATCTGCAACCTACACCACAGCTCATGGCAATGCCAGATCCTTAACCCCCTGAGTGATGCCAGGAATTGAACCCTCAACGTCATGGTTACTTGTCAGGTTCATTAACCTCTGAACCATGACAGGAACTCCCAGCCTTCTTTTTTTTTTTTTTTTTTTGGTCTTTTTGCTATTTCTTTGGGCCGCTCCCACGGCATATGGAGGTTCCCAGGCTAGGGGTCTAATCGGAACTGTAGCCGCCAGCCTACGCCAGAGCCACAGCAACATGGGATCTGAGCCACGTCTGCAACCTACACCACAGCTCACGGCAACGCCGGATCGTTAACCCGCTGAGCAAGGGCAGGGACCGAACCCGCAACCTCATGGTTCCTAGTCGGATTTGTTAACCACTGCACCACAACGGCAACTCCCCAGCCTTCTTTTATAAGCTGTTGTTTGTCAGTGGCGATGCCACCTACCTTCCTGTGCCTGAAATCCTGGACATTCCTGGGTTAAGTTGGGCCTTTTCAAGACCCTCCTTTTAAAACTCTCAACTCTCATCTTTTTTTTTTTTGTCTTTTTGCCATTTTTTGGGCTGCTCCCGTGGCATATGGAGATTCCCAGGCTAGGGGTCTAATCAGAGCTGCAGCCATAGACTTACGCCAGAGCCACAGCAACATGGGATCCGAGCCGCGTGTGCAACCGACACCACAACTCACGGCAACACTGGATCATTAACCCACTGAGCAAGGCCAGGGATCAAACCTGCAACCTCATGGTTCGGATTCATTAACCACTGCGCCATGACGGGAACTCCTCAACTCTCATCTTGAAGGTCGTGGTATTGTGCTGACATTTCCTGAGCCCCTCCCAAGGGCAGGGACCTTACATACATCATCCAACGGAACACTAACACTGGACTCTCACACTCAAGGTCTTTTCATGGCTGTCCCATTTGACAGATATGGGAGCGTGAGCCTGGGAGGAGCTCAGGAACCTGCCTAAGGTCTCACGGGAGGTAAGGGATAGACAAGCCTAGGGTTCGACTGAGATGGCTCTTGCTTCACAATCAGGTTGCCTTCCAGCTCCTTGGTTTTATACCCTTGACTCTTACCCCCAGGGAAGCCAAGCACACTCTGAGGCTGGGGCCTGGGCAGAGGGGGCCCAGAATCCTCCCTCGTGGGTGGGATCCCAAAGTGACCGAAGGCCAGGTGTGCACAGGCAGAACTTCTTCAAGGATGGGTTGGAAGGAGCAGCCCCAGGCCACCGAGGTCTGAGCAAGTCATAATCTTTCTGTGACATCGTCATGGCTGCCTCAGAATGGGTCCCTCCACAGGCTTTCAGGAGCTCCTTCTCTCCCTTCTCTGTGCTGCAGCCAGATGGATCTTCCTAAAATGCAGCCCTGCCAGGTCATTCCCCTGCATCTAGCCATCTGCGGGCTGCCCATCAATGTCCAAGCCCCTTATGGGACAGACAGGCCCTCCTTGGCTTGCAGCTCCTCAGGCTGATCCAATAACTGGTTTGTGGCCCAACTGATTTGTGACGCCCAGCCTGTGTTTATGCTATTCCCTCTTCCTGGATGCCTTTCACCCACTCCAGTGTTTAATTGTCAAACTCCTTTCCTTTCATTTAAAGTAGCAACCCTTGGCATTCCCATTGTGGCTCAGTGGAAATGATCCATGAGGACGCGGGTTCGGTCCCTGGCCTCACTCAGTGGGTTAAGGATGCAGCATTGCTGTGAGCTGTGGTGCAGGTCACAGATGTGGCTCAGATCTGGTGTTGCTGTGGCTTTGGCTGTGGTGTAGGCCAGAAGCTATAGCTCTGATTTGATCCTAGCCTAGGAACTTCCATATGCCTCGGGTGCAGCCCTAAAAAGACAAATAATTAATTAAAGTAGTAATCTTTAAGGATGCAGCATTGCCACAAACTGCTGCGTAGGTCACAGATGCGGCTTGGATCTGGCATAGCTCTGACTGTGGTGTAGGCCAGCAGCTGCAGCTCCGATATGACCCCTAGCCTGAGAACTTCTATATGCCGCAGGTATGGCCCTAAAAAAAGTAGTGACCTTATGAGTATTTAATGGCTTAAGAGGCACATGCCCATGGTAAAAAAGGCAGGGTGAGAATTTTCTTCTCCCACCCTTAAGGTCCCCTGCTTCTTGGGTGTCTTTATATCCTTTAATATGTTTGCTTTTCAACACTCCAGCTCACCTATTGGCTCCTTTGGGACCCATCATTTTCTATCCTTTCACCTGGCCCAGGTAAACCCTGCCCACTGAGATGCACACGGCACCCAGGTATCCCTCCTTGCTGGTTGACTGGCCTGTGTTCTCTCTGGCTTGGGAGCTGCTTGAGAGGTAACAATGCTAGGGTGGTTTTTGTGTCCCCAGGGAGAGGGCAGAGGGTCTTAGTCTGGGGTATATAAGTTAAAGGTATTGCTGGAGGACTGGGGGCATCTTTAGGTGGTGATGGCACAGTACTTGGGGCTACTACACTCCACAAAGTCCCCCAGAAAGGAAGGTTTGCTTCATGAGTGATGCTGGGGAAACTGAGGATTTGGAGGAGTAGGGAGGGGAAGATATCAAATAGGTCCTTCTTCACCTCACACTATTGTATAGAGAAGAATAAAGTCCAGATGGATGAGACTGCAAAATATGAAAACAGTGAAACCATACAGTAACTAGAATAAAATGCTCATGATTTTGATCTCTGTATAGGAAGGGTCTCTCTAAGCACAGCAGTCATGGGAGAAATTATAAAGAAAAAGATGTGTATGTTTGTGTGCTTAAAATTGGAACCTTCTGTACATCAAAACATCCCATAAGTAGAATTCAAATAACAACAGCTATGTAAAGAGCACTTGGAAATCAACAAGAAAAAAATTGAGAACCTTAATGGAAAAAAAAGGGCAGTGGATACAAAATGAAAATTAGCAAAAGGAAAAACATGTGACTAAGGTTATGTTTAAAAGTAAGTGACAAAGAATATATTTAACCTCATAAGAAAACAAAGCTCAGTTAAAATTGAGAGGTGTTATTTTTCACTCATCACTTCAGCCAGACTATTAACAACAACAAAAAAAAAAGGTAGTGCTGGAGTTCCCTCTGTGGTGCAATGGGATTGGCAGTGTCTCTAGAGCACTGGGACATAAGTTTGGTCCCTGGCCCTGCACAGTGGGTTAAGGATTTGGCATTACTGCAGCTGGAGCATAGGTGGCAACTATGACTCAGAGCTGATCCCTGGCCCAGGAACTCCATATCTCCATATGCCAAGGGGTGGCCAAAAAAGAAAAAAAAGTAGTGCTCAGTGGGGCTGAGATGAAGTAGGATGAATAAGATGAATGTCCTCTAGGCTGATGCGCCTGCAATGTGGCAGCTTTCAGGAAATCAGTTTCTCAATATGTATCAAGGGGCTTAAAACTGTTTATGCCCTCTGTTCCAGCAATTCTGCCTCTGGGGATCTTTCCTGAGAAATATTCATTTTTCATGGCAGCAAAAGTTCTAAAACAGTCTAAATGTCCAAAAATAAGGAATTACAGAAATGATGGCATGTCTATGTAACAAAATATTATGCACCCTTCTAAAATCATGTTTAATTGCTGATAGCAGTCATATCTGGGAGAGTGGGAAGGGAGATCAAATTACGCCTGGAGAGTTTTTTATTTCCACTTTCTATTTTTCTGGACTGTTTACTCTACCATGGGGATGTGTTCTTTTTATAAAGAAAAATATTATGTTTTAGAATATTGTCAATTATTTGGAAAAATTATGACGTGATGCCAAATGAAAAAAAAGCAGGCGATAAACCTACATAAGTGAACATGTATGTTTCTTCATTTACATATATACATAGATGATGTCCTAAGTGCTGAATTCACTCCCTGGCACGTATAAAGTGCTAACTATAATTCATACCTATCAATATTATGATATTAATGCATATGCATGTACGCAAAAGCTATCCAGTGACTATTTCCAGGTTGTGGAGTTAGAGGTGATTTTTGTATTCTTTTTTGTATACGTTCCCACATTTTTCAAATTTTCTACAATGAGCCTGTATTGTCTTTATTATTTTCAACTTTATTATAAATTGTAATTATAAAAACAGATTCTCCACAATAAATATTGAACCAAAAGGGATTTGGTGTTAAGTCTTAAACATTTCTATTTGCCAGAGTTCTGCTTAGTGGAAGTTTGACTGTATTAAATAGCAATAAATGAACCTCGTGTTCGTACAGTGGATTTCCACGCTTAACTTCCTCCCTTGACCCGGGTAGCACCCCTGCAAGTTCTGGAGATTAAGGGAACTCGACAAGACATAATGGGAAAGTGCACACACACAGCTGCTGTGACCTTGGGTGAGTCACAGTCTCCAGGGCACCAATCCCACAGAAGTCCCATGTTGTGGCTTTAGATGACCAGGCACAGCATGGCTTTCTGACTGGGCTTCCGGGCCTCACCTTGGGCTGGCAGGCACAGGTAGGGGCTGGCAAGGCAGCGGGGGAGGAGAAGGGCATACCCATAGCCCCAGAAAAGAGACAGCGGCTCTCATTTCAAGAGGTGACGGGGTTCACCTCCCCTCTTGTTTGGCTTTCAGAGAAGACCTCCTTGCTGCTGTCCCTGGAGGACCCACCCTGATGAATGAGGTTCCTGCCCCCTCCAGAGGCCACCCAGACCTGACCTTCTCAGCCCGACAGTGGACGTGGCAACCAGGGGACATTTCCTTGGAAGAAAAGAAGACCATATCCTGCAGATGCTTCCAGGTAACTGCTTTGTGTTCTTTCAGTCTTTGGATTCATGCACACTTTGTTTCTGGGCTGCTCCAGATACAGAGGTTCTGAGCCTCAGTGCAGAAACCCCAGTTTACAAAGAAATCTTCGGGGGAGCGGGACACCGCACAAGCAAGACTCTGGGGCAGCTTTGCACTAGACATGTTGGTCCTACCCACTGGAGGCCACGCCACAGTAGAAAGTTTAGAAAGATAATAATAATATGGTTGATGGTGAAATACCAACTATCGTTCACTGAACACCTAGTATGCACCATCTATTGTCCAATTTAATTGTCCCTGTGAAGTAGGTAATGTTATGTCCAGTTTACAGATGGTGAAACTGAGACTCGGGAAGGTAAAATAACCTGTCCAGATACTCGGCAAGTAAATGTCAGAGTGGGAATTCAGATCTAGGTGGTTCTGCCTCCTCAACCAATGTCCAGAACTTAGCTGGCATATGGTGTTCTCAATGGCAATTGTTTGAATGATGGACTTAAGGAATACCTCCTGAATGTCAAGCCCTGACTTAGGTGCTTTTATACAGCATCTCATTTAATCTCCAGAACAACACTTGTCAGGTATGTGTAATTATTTTCATTTTACAAATGAGAAAACTGAGGCTCAGATGTTTGTCCAAGGTCACATTGAGCCAAATAAAGGCCTTTTTGGGATGCACTCCTGGGCGGAATGAATCAGGAGCAACCTGGACCCAGGATCAGAGCCCAGAAGCCAGAAAGGACCAGGGAGTAGACGGGGCTGCTCATTGGATGTTGTCTCCGCCCACAGGAGACAGCAGAGGCTACAGGGGTAATGATGATTTTGGATAAGCCATCCCAGCCTCAATTTCCTCATCTGACAAATGGGACCACCCATACCTACTGTATAGGTAGTCAAGAGGATTGAATGAGGTAATGCATGTGACATACTTAGAGCAATGCCAAGGTCACAGGGAACACCTGACAAATGGGAGATCCCTCTGCTCCTACCCGCTTTCCCTTCTTTCCTGGTCTCTGTCAGTTGGTCCACATTCCTGGCATCTGGGAGAGCAGCCTGGCATGGCACCCTACCTACCGCTGACCCTGACCCAGCACCGATGTGGTGTCTGTGGAATGAGAGCCAGCTGAGCGGCTCCCTGGCTGTTTGACCTTGTGCAGCTCATTTATCCTCTCTGGGCCTCAGTCTGGGCTGCCAGGGTGGGTGGACTGGGGTCAGGGGGTGCTGACTGGACCATCACTGGTGGGGGATCCACCCGTACCTGAGCGAGCCCCTTACCCCCAGCTCTCCCCCCCGAGCCTGTACCACCTTTGCGCTGAGCCTGTGCAAAGGCTCTGGGAGCTGAGCCGACTGACCGCTGGCCCGGGGACTGTCCCTGAGGGCATCTCCAGAAGTTCCTTCCCTGCACATGCCAGGTGACAGACCCATCCTTCTTTCTCTCCCACAGCCCCTGGCGGAGGCCCTCCCACTCCAGCAGGGGACAGGAAAGTGACTCAGCCCCCACACCCCCTCCTCAGACTCACACACTCACAGCATTGCTTTGGAAAAAGGGTGGTTTTCATTTCTTTCCTTTTTTTTCCTTTTCCTTTTTTTTCCTTCAAGCACTCTTACTCGCCTGTCCCTGGGCTGTCTCTCCCACGGGCCTCCGTGGTCTGGGCCAGGAGTCTGTGGCCAGTCCTTCTCCATCCTCTCCTGGTGGAGGGTCCCGCCATCAGGGCGGGCTGCATGGCCCTACTGTGCATGGTGGGAAAGAGGCTGGCCTCTGGAGGCCCCAGCTGGCCCCCTATTATATTGGCTTCTATTAAATTGAAATACATAGCACATCTATTACACAATAAACCACAGCTATTTCATGGATCAAATTAAGTTTTATTTGGGCAAATTACAACCTTTCCTACAGTCGTGCCTTTGTGAGGCCATTCCTTTTTAATAAAAGCAAGCATTTCTGGGGCTGGCCCTCCTGAACCAAAGCTCCATGGTGGGTTGGGGGCTCAGGCCGGAGCTGGCAAGATTATGAGTGTGTGAGTGTGTATGTGTATGTGTGTGTGTGTGGTGGGAATTCTAAGGGCCCCTCTTGGGAATAGATTTGTCCACCTTCTCCCCCTGCCTCCTCATCCTGAGGTTGCCATGGAAGTCTGCAGAGAACTTCTCATTAAACGAGAAAAAAGCAGCAGCAGCAGCAGCAACAGGAGGAAAGCATTTCCCGGAATCCAGGAGGAAGTGTGAGTCACCAGCCTGCTAAGTGAGCCCTGCGTGGCCACTACAGCCCCTGCCCAGGAGGCCTGGAGCACAGGGCCAGCCGTCAGGACTGCGCCAGGCCTGCCCGCATAGACATGCCCGCTGCCCAGGCTGACGCAGGCTCCAGGAATGCAAACAAAGCTGGGTGGAGGGGCCTTCTGAGGGCCAGGGCACTGGGCCAGGCAGGAGGGAACCGGCCCGGAGGAGAGGCCCGCAGAGGGGCCTCAGGCCTCAGACGAGCCCCTCTCTGGCGTCCTTGGAGCCTGGGCTGCTGGGAAGGCTCCTAACTTCCCAGTGTGACCTGCCCTAACGCTGCCAGCTCCAGCCTGGCCTCGGGGCTCCTCCTCATGGGACAGGGGCAGAAGGAGTTCCCCTAGGTCAGTGGGTCTCAAAATTGGTCTCTGGATCAGCAGCATTAGCATCACTTGGGAACTGGTCAGAAATGCAGATTCTCAGGCTCCCTTCATGAATCAGAAACACCAAGGGGTGGAGGCCAGCGATCCGGGGTTTAACAAGCCTTCCAGGTGATTCTGTTGCACACGTAAATGTGAGGACCACTGCTCTTCCTTTGTCTGCAAGTCAGCTTCAAACCCGCATCTGCCCATTGTTCATGTGGCCACAAAATTAAGAGGTGACGCCTAAGGAGCGCTTCCTGTGTGCCACATCCCAGGCTAATCACTTTACATCTAATCCCCACATCAACCCTGTGAGGTCAGGTTCTGTGATCATTTCTCCATTTTACAGGTGACATGAGCACTGCCTTTTGGCCAGAAGCGTTCTGGGACCTCGGAAGTGATGGAAGCTGCTGGGCCCAACTCAGATTTGGCCCAGCTTGGTTAACTGGTTTATGAGGCTGACCTTCCCCTGGGTGGCTTTTCTTAAATGCCCTCCAGAGGCTGCGCTGCCTCCTAAGAGGTGGCGGTGGGGAAATCCCTCACTCCAGCACTGGGGAACACAGAGGGGATCAGGCAGGTGGAATAAGAGAAACAAGAAGTGATGAAAGAAGCTGGGCCTGAGATGCAGGTTCCTGTAGAATCTTGTTTCTCCAAACGCGGCCCTTGGACCTGACCTGCAGCATCAGCGTTACCCAGGAAACTGTTAGAGATTCAGAATTTAGCCCCCTGCTCCAGGCCTGCTAATCCAAATCTGCATTTTAATAAAATCTCTCAGGGTTTGCTGTGTGCATTTCCAGTTTGGAGAAGCACAGGCTGGGGCACATGGGCACATCCCCCAGCCTCTTCCTGCCACCAAGGGGACAGGATAACAGGAACTGGGACCTGCATCAGCTTCAGCCCAGCTCCCTAGGGGCTTCAGCTCCTGTGTTAGCACAAGCATCCCCTCAGGGCCTCCAGTCCTTAAAACTCGCTGCCAAACTAACATAGCGGGAGAGACTCTCCCTCTGCCAAGCCCTCTCTTCCCAAGCTCGAAAATATTCACTCCTTTACCCTCTCTTCTTTGAAGAGGTTTGCAGAGTTCCCATTGTGGCTCAGTGGTAACAAACCTGACTAGTACCCATGAGGATGCAAGTTCGAATCCAGGCCTCACCCAGTGGGGATCTGGCATTGCCGAGATCTACGCTGTATGTTGCAGATGCGACTTGGATCCTGCGCTGCTGTGGCTGTGGGGTAAGCCGGCAGCTGCAGCTCCGATTCCACCCCTAGCCTGGGAATGTCCATGAGCTGCAGATATGGCCCTGAAAAAAAAAAGAAAAAAAAAAAGAGGTTTGCACTTTGGGTTCAAACCCAGGCCCTGCCACTTACTATGATTATTGTTATAAACGTCTCAGTGCTTTGATTTTCCTTTTCTGTAAAATAGGGTATGTATTTCCTAGAACATATATTTTGTGTGTGTACAGATTAAATCTGTGAATACCCATAAAGTATTAGAGTGGTGCCTGGCACATAACTCCATGAACATTAGCTGCTTGCTTTCAGCCTACCTTCTTTCCCTCCTCTGACTGGCCCTTGGGATCAGGTCAGGTGGAGGAGAGGCAGTGCTGACCTGTGTGGCATCAATGCCAAGGCAGGGGCTACGGGACTGGATTCCGGAGGTGACGGGGGCTCCTGTGGGGGGAAGAAGGAAATATGTTTGTGGGAGACCTGTGATATGCTAGTCTCAGTGCCAGGCATTTCCTTCATCTCTACAGTTGTACCAGGAAAGTACTGTTATTTTCTGAGCTTATAGAAAGGATTGAGACTTGAGAAGTGCAGTGACCAACCCAACGTAATAGTTAATGAAGGCAGAGCTAGCACTTGGTGGATCTGTCTGGCCAGCCTGACCTCAGTCCTACCCACTCGACAGGACTCCATGCTTCCGCCTCTACCAGAGCTCAAGCTGGTCCCTTGAGGAGAAAGGGGGATCCAAAGGGTCAGAGCTGGCAGAGGAATGGGGATGCCGATGGGTCCTAGGGATGTGGTCATGGCTCTTTCCTTAGAACCTCACTTAAGAGTGAGGTGGTGCTGGAGTTCCCGTCGTGGCGCAGTGGAAACAAATCTGACTAGGAACCGTGAGGTTGCTGTTTGCTCCCTGGCCTTGCTCAGTGGGTTAAGGACCCCGCGTTGCTGTGAGCTGTGGTGTAGGTCACAGACACTGCTTGGACCTGGCGTTGCTGTGGCTGTGGCATAGACTGGCCGCTGTAGCTCCGCTTCCGCCCCTAGCCTGGGAACCTCCATATGCTGCGGGTGTGGCCCTAAAAAAGCAAAAAAAGTGAGGTGGTGCCTTACTCTTGCAAGGAGCAGGGAAGTTCTTCTGAGTGGAACTACAGTGAGATTAGCTGCTCTTGGTTTTGCTCCCCCAACACAGTTTGCTCGTCCCTCTGTCTCATGACTGGAAGGCAGGCCATTGGTAGATATGTTAGAAGCCGGTCGAGGGGACTTCCAGTTATAGCACTGATGTATAAAGAACTTGGAAATTGTCACTCCCATCCCTACAACCAGAAAAAGCCGAACAAACTGAAAATGAACAACTTTCAGCTCCATCGGAGAATTTTATTTTATTTTTTTGGTCTTTTTAGGGCTGCCCCCTCGGCATATGGAGGTTCCCAGGCTGGAGTCAAATTGGAGCTGTAGCTGCTGGCCTACACCACAGCCACAGCAGCGTGGGATCCAAGCCGCATCTGTGACCTACGCCACAGCTCACGGCAACGCTGGATCCTTAACCCGCTGAGGGAGGTTGGGGATTGACCCCCTGTCCTCATGGATGCTAGTCAGGTTCATTAACCACTGAGCCATGACAGGAACTCCTGCATCAGAGAATTAAAGTCCCAGGGCAAACTGCCACTCTCACATCTGTGAAGAGAGGTGAATATTGAGACTCACAGCCAAGATCGCCTTATTTAAAGGAGAAGCCACCAAAGCCAGTAACTGGTAGGAACACTTAAATGCTAATTTTTAAAACTGCTTTTTTGGGGTGTGGTTGACAAACAAAAAGCCGTATATATTTAATGTATACAACTCAATGAGTTGGCACATATGTATACAACCATGAAAACGTCACCACAATCTATGCTATAAACATATCCATCACCTCCAAAAGTTTCCTCCTTCTCTCTTTGTTAATTATTGCTGTTATTTTTAAGTGGTAATTTTGATGAACTGCTGAAAGCTCAGTGTGGACTAGCTTGATAGTTAAAAACTAATGTGAGCACAGCCTTAGGCTGACCATATATTCATGGGTTCACATGGTGAAGATCAGGGAATAACTCCCTCTGTTTGGAGCAGGAGAAATGAACACTTTGAAATGTGCTCAGAGTGTTTTCCATAATAAAGGCCTCATGAGAAACTGCTTTACCAGAGCTTTGTCTGACCTTGAGAAGGGCAATTAAATAACTCCAGTCCTCTTGAGCCTTCCTGTCTGTCTCATTTAAGGGGAGGAAAAAATAAGGGCTAAGATAGGCTTCTAAAGGCTGCAGCCCAGGGACTCATGCCAACTAAAAATCTGAGATTTAATGATAAGAATATGGAATGCTTCCTGTCCCCAGTATTTTACTACTAATACAGTAGGTTTTCAGTATAATAACAGTAGATTACAATAGAAACAGCTGCAAGACACAAACTATTTTTAAGAAGGAGTTCTTAGGGAAACCCAAAGATAACAGGAGGGGAAAACAAACAAGGAAAGTCTAGGAAACTGAAGCCTCTGGCACCTACAGCTACAGCAAACCTTAACCACGGGTCAGCTCCCAATTCGATTGACATGAAACCTCACACTAAAAGCCTAATTACCTCAGTTCCTATAACCTCATAGAGCATGTCTGGATTTCAACCAAAACTTAAATGGCATGCTAAAAGACAAGAAAAAGCAGCCTGAGGAGACAAAGTAAGCTTTAGAGCTAGACTCAGATATCATAAAGATTTATGGAATTAGGAGAATTTATTGTATTTATTTACTTATTTTTGTCTTTTTAGGGCTGCACCTGCAGTATATGGAAGTTCCCAGGCTAGGGAAATCAGAGCTGCAGCTGACAGCCTATACCACCATAGCAAGGCAGAATCTGAGCCATGCCTGCATCCTACACCTCAGCTCACAGCAACACTTGATTCTTTAACCCACAGAGTGAGGCCAGGGATCAAACCCGCATCCTCATGGATACTGGTTGGGTTCTTAACCTGCTGAGCCACAGTGGGAACTCTGAATTAGGGGATTTTAAATAACTATGGTTAATATTCCAATGAAAAAAGTAAATAGCAAGCAAGAACACATGGGTGATGTAAATAGAGAGAGGGAAACTCTAAGAAAAAAATCAAAAGGAAATGTGAGAAATCAAAAACATTGTACCAAAATGAAGACTGTCTTCAATGAGCTCATCAGTAGACTGGATGGCCAAGGTAACAATCACTGAGCATGAAGATGTGTCATTAGAACTTCCCAAACTGGGAGTTCCCATTGTGGGTCAGTGGTTAATGAATCTGACTAGCATCCGTGAGGAAGTGGGTTCGACCCCTGGCCTCGCTCCATGGGTTAAGGATCCGGCTTTGCCGTGAGCTGTGGTATGGGCCTCAGATGTGGTTCAGATCCTGCATTGCTGTGGCTCTGGTGTAGGCTGGTGGCTGCAGCTCCACTTTGACCCCTAGCCTGGAAACCTCCATATGCCACAGGTACGGCCCTAAAAATACAAAAGACAAAAACAACAAAAAAAAAACCAACAAAAAAAACCTTCCCAAACTGAAATGAAAAGAGGAAAAAGAGCAACAACAACAACAACAAAGAACTGCCAGACAATTACAAAAGGTGTAATATATGCATAATACCATAAGGAAAAGAAAGAGAGGGAGAAGCAAAAGAAATATTTGAAGTAATAATGGTTGGGAATTTTCCAAAATTAATGCAGACACCAAACCATAGATCTAGGAAACTTAGGGAATACCAAGTAAGCAAAATATAAAAATATCTACACCTAAGTATATCCTTTTCAAACTGCAGAAAACCAATGACAGAAAAAATCCCAAAAGAAGCCAGAGGAAAAATACACATTACCACACAGGGATAAGGATAAGAATTCTATCAGGCTTCTTACCAGAAACCATGCAGACAAGAAGAGAATGGAGTGAAAATTTTAAAGTATTGAAAGAAAAAAAACAACCTAGAATTCTGTATTCAACAAAATTATACTTCAAAAGTGAAAGAGAAGTAAAAACTTTTATCAAACAAAAACTGAGGGAATTTGTCACCAGTGGAATTGCCCTCTAAAGTATGTTAGAAGTTCTTCAGGGAGAAAGAAACTTATGTAGGTCAGGAGTTCCTGTCGTGGCTCAGTGGTAATGAACTCAACTAGTATCCATGAGGACTCAGGTTTGATCCCTGACCTCGCTTAGTGGGTTAAGGATCCGCATTTCCGTGAGCTGTGGTGTAGGTCACAGATGTGGCTCAGATCCTGCGTTGCTGTGGCTGTGGCATAGGCCAGCAGCTACAGCTCCGATTCTACCCCTAGCCTGGGAACTTCCACATGCCACAGGTGCGGCCCTAAAAAGACGAACAAAAAGAAACTTATGAAGGTCAAAAACTCAGCTCTACATAAGGAAAGCAAGAATAACAGAGAAGGAGTAATGGAAATAAAATAAAAAGGAAAAGGATGACTATTAGAGAAGTAGTAACGGAAATAAAATCTTTTTCGTTCTTTCTTTTTTTTTTTGTATTTTTAAGGTTGAAAGGAGGCATGTGTAGGTTCCCAGGCTAGGAGTCAAATCGGAGCTATAGCCACCAACCTACACCACAGCCACAGCAACGCGGGATCCAAGCTGCTTCTGTGACCTACACTTCAGCTCTTGGCAACACCAGATCCTTAACCCACTGAGCAAGGCCAGGGATTGAACCCAAGTCCTCATGGATGCTAGTTGGGGTTTGTTAACTGCTGAGCCACTACGGGAACTCCGTCTTTTATTTTTCTTATTCTTAGTTGATTTAATGGACAACTATTCAAAGTGAAAACAGCAAAAATAAGTAACATAAGTACTGGGTGATTATAGCATATGGGAAGGGAAATGAATACCAGCAATGTTATAAAGGATGGGAAGAAAAATTGAGACTACTCTGCTGTAAGTTACCATGAAGCAATACAGAGTTATTGAATGTGGATTAAATTAGTTGTAAATGTCCTATATTGTAAACTATACAATAGGGCAACAATTACAAAAATTTTTTTTGAAGAAATTTAATTGTTGTGCTAATAAAGGGGAAGAAAGTGATCATTCTGTATAGCTTTTCATCTGGTCTCTTTTTGCAGGATACACGGTTGTAGCCTCTCTTTCTTCTGGTGTTTGTCCCTTGCGGGTGAAGTTGAGAGAGGGGCTCTTTGCAGGCTTCCAGATGGGAGGGGCTGGTGCCTGCCCCCTGGTAGGTGGAGCTGATTCTCCTCCCTCTGGTGGGTGGGGCTTTGTCTCTGGGTGTGATTCGGGGCAGCGGTGTGCCTAGGAAGACGGTCAGCAGTCTGCATGCTGGTGGGTGGGGCTGTGTTCCCACCCAGTCTGTTGTTAGGCCTGGGGCTTCTCAGCCCTGATGAGGGGGGCCAGATTTTTCCAAAATGGCCACCTCTAGGGGAACATACACTCATGAGCATTCCTGGGGCCTCTGCCTCCAATGTCCTGCCCCACAAGGAACCACAGCTGCTCCTTGCTTCCTCAGACTGTCCTCCAAGACCTGCAGGTAGGTCTAATCCAGAGTCTTATGGAATCCCTGCTTTTCCCTGGGACCCAGTGCACACGAAACCCTGTGTGCACTCTCCAAGAGTGGAGTCTCTGTTTCCCCCAGTCCTGTGGAGCTCTTGTGCACATGCCCTGCTGGCCCTCAATGCCAGATGTTCTGGGGGCTCCTCCTCCCAGTGCCAGAGCCTCAGACTGGGGAACCTGATGTGGGGTTTGGAACTCTCCTGTGGGAGAGCTTCTGTGATATAGTTACTTTCCAGTCTGTGGCCCACCCACCCAGTGGGTATAGGATTGCTTATATCACATAACTGCCCCTCCTACCGTCTCCATGTGGCTTCTTCTTTGTCTTTGGGTAGGATATCTTTTTTGGTAGTTTTCAATCTATTTTATCGATGGTTGTTCAGTGGTTAGTTGTAATTGTGGTGTTTTCATGAGAGGGTGAGTTTAAGTACTTCTGCTCTGCCATCTGGTCCCAAAACCAAGAAAGTGAAATCATGTAAATTCAGATAAGGCAAGAGAGGAAGGGGAGATTAAAAAAAGAAACAAGAGCAACAAATAGAAGACAATTACAAACATGGTAAATATTAATCCAAATATATTAGTAATTACCTTATATATGAATGATGTAAATTGATACCAGTTAAAAAACGGAGACTATCAGAGGCATAGCAAAACAGGACTCAACTATCTGTTGTCTACAGGAAGCCCTCTTTAAAAATAAAGACACAGTAAAAGTAAAAGGATAGAGAAAGCTATACCATGCTAACACTAATCAGAAAAGGCTGGAGTAGCTACACTAATTTCAGACAAAGCAGATTTCAAAACAAGGAAAGTGATCAGGGATAAAGTGGGGCATTTCATAATGATAAAGCTATGAATTTTCCAAGAAGGTATAATAATCCTCGGTGTGTATGCATCAAACAAGAGACTATCAGAGTACCTGAGACCAAATACTGACAGAACTGCAAAGAGACACAGACAAAATCATTATTATTTTTGGAATCTTCAACACCCCTCTATCAGTAATGGACAGATCCAGTAGGCAGAAGATCAGTAAGGATGCAATTGAATTAAACAGTACCAACAACAAACTAGAACTACCTTAGAGAATACATCATCTAACAACAGCAGAATATACCATCTCCTCACATTCCCATGGAACATTCACCAAGACCAACCGCATATTGGGGGCCGTATAACCCACCTTAACAAATTGGAAAGAACAATATCTGGGGGATGGCCATTTGGTTCTGTTTCCCAAGATCTCAAGTTATTTTTTAGGGAACAGGGCCTCTGAAGCCTGACAGATATGGGGTATAATCCTAGGCCCATCACCTACCAGCTATTCGACCCTTGGGCCAGATATTTAATCTGTTCATCTGTAGAGTGGGGGCACTGCTGGTAACTTCTTCATGGGAAGATGTTACAAGGATGAAATAAGACATCCCATGGAAAGTGATTTAAAACCTCCCTGGCTTACGGTAAGAAAAACCTCAATAAACATTTCCTGCTCACTCATGGTGTTAGTAAGAGAAAAGGAACACAATCTGAACCCCTGCTGTGCACCCCCCAATGCTGGTCATGGGAGAGAGATGAGGAAACTGAGACCCAGAGTGAGAAGAAGAGACCACCCAATTGTCCCACTGCTAGATTTGCTTTCCTCCTGGGACCTCATTGAACTAATTAGAGAACGAGAGTTTGTTTGTTTGTTTTTGTCTTTTTGACTTTTCTAGGGCCACTCCTGAGGCATATGGAGGTTCCCAGGCTAGGGGGTCCAGTCAGAGCTGTAGCCACCGGCCTACACCACAGCCACAGCAACTCGGGATCCGAGCCGCGTCTGTGACCTACACCACAGCTCACGGCAACACTGGATCCTTAACCCGCTAAGCAAGGGCAGGGATCAAACCTGCAACCTCATGGTTCCTAGTCGGATTCGTTAACCACTGCGCCACGACGGGAACTCCTTGTTTGTTTTTAATGGTCACACCCACAGTGTATGGAAGAGCCTGAGCCAGGGATTGAATCCGAGCCTCAGCTCTCGGATCTTTTAACTCACTGCACCAGGCCAGGGATGAACCTGTGCCTCCTCAGGGACTCAAGCCGCTGCAGTCAGATCCTTAACCCACTGTGCCACAGTGGGAACTCCAAGAATGAGCGTTTTGATTAGAAAGGAGTGATTTAGTGATGATAACACACTGATATATATTGACTGAGGAGTATGTATCAGGCACTACTATAAGGGTACTGAAGTAACCCTAAGAGGTAGCAACTATTATTTCCCTTTTATAGTTGAGGAAGCTGAGACACAGAGAGGTTATCAATGACTCTTCAGTGCTTCCCACCTGATCCGCATCCACTCTGGCATTTCTCCCTTGCTGGCTGAGCAGCCACGCTACTCCTCTGTCCCGCCGCTGGCTTCAGGGGAGGCTCTTCACTGGTCTCAGCCAGCAGTGATGGTCCACTCCTTCCAGAGGCAGGTTCAGGGGCGGGCATGTAATGCCTCCTGGTCTGTTAGAAGTGGAGGGAAGTTAGGGGAATTCTGGAAGGAGTTCCCTCATTGTAAGAGAGAAGGATGTGAGAAAGAGAGACCCACGGAACATATGACGGCTCCTCTTCCACTTGTGGACATTATGGTGTCTACATGTGATGCTGGAACTATGGCAGCCACTTTGGGTCCAAGAGAGAACAAGTCTGATACACTGAAGATGGCAGAGCAGAGGCAGGAATGAACAGGGTCCTTGAAGATGTGGATGAGCCTGGGACATCAGCAATAGTAACAGGACGTTCCCCACACATTACCACCTGTGCTCTCGGTGGTATCACCAGTGTTCTCTTTTTGTAGATGAGGAAACTGAGGTGCAGACATGCCCAGAGCTGAGAGGTAAATGCAAGGTCTTTAGCAAGATGAAAATAAGATATATATTGAATTGTACATATGTAATTGTGTATGGGAGCATGTGTATGTTTGTGTTTAATTGACCTATGCTGGTAGGCATATTGGCAATCAACCTTTCCAATGTTCTCAATATTTCTAACTTTGTTTCAGAGGCATAATGGGGAAAAAATTTTAAGGAATAGCCAAAAGTTTAGAGAATTAATGTTAGGCTGGGCTATGTGCCCTGAGGACTTCACTTTCTTAAAAATTCTGTGGAGGAGCAGGCAACCCACATCAGGCTGTACTCCCGAGATGCGATCTGAACCGTGTAATGTCGAGCTCTCCTGATCCCTCATTCTCTAATCTGCGTTCTCATGAATTGGGGGAAGTTTTCATTCGTTTTTTCCTCCCTCCCTCCCTCCTTTCCTCTCTTTTTCCTTCCCCCTTTCTCTTTCTTTCTTTAATTTTCTTCCTTCCTTCCTTTCTCTCTCTCTCTCTCTTTCTGGCCAGGAAGCAAGGATAAAGAATAAGCATTGCTTACATTTTTCCAGCACGACTCAAATTTTTTGTGCTTAGAAAAGTTTAATCATTAAGTTGTTGGGATGGGGATGCAGAGATAGGAAAACACATCTCCTTTTTTTCTTATTTATATGCAACTTTATCCTGTAGGCGTCTTGTGGCCAAAGAACAAGAGCAGAAACAAAATCAGGTCATAACCATTCTGCTCTCTGCCCCTTGCTCAGCTGGACCCTGGGTGGAGCCCAGGGCAAAGGTCTGGGGGGCACCAGGAAGCAAAGCCATCCCATGCGGTGGGGGGAGGCCCCACCTGCCCTGACTCAGGCTCTGAAGTGGAGAGAAGTGGTTGGAGTGAGGAGCTAGGCTCCCCGCAACCCAGCAGAGGGTCCGAGCTCAGAGAGGAGAGGGCGCAGTTCCCTCCTCTATGAACTGGGGCTGTTGTGAGAACCCAGTGGGTGACCCATGGGCCCAGCGGGAGGGAGGACCAGGCTGGGCCAGGAGCTCAAGCAGCAAGTGCTGAACCCAGTCTGTGAAGATGAGCCTGGGTGGGGGCTAGTTTTTGCTGGTCAAAAAGCATGTGTTTTGAGAACCTCCCCCCCGCCACCCCCCCATTCTGTTCTCTGCTTGGCACTCTCACAAGCCTCTGTGAATCACTCTCGTGGCACTGGTGTTTTCCTCACCTCATGGTGAAGTCACGTGAGTCTGTAGCGCCACTTTCTGCTCCCCCTGGGCTGGCCACCAGTAGCCACTGGTCTGTGCCATCCTGAGGGCATGTGAGTGTTGGAGGAGGAGGCAGTGTCCCCCCCCCACAAGAAGGCTTTGCCCTGGACTTGCCAGGTTTTAAGTATCTGGTGTGGGCCAGTGGAAAGAACTCTTGATTTGGATCAGAAGCCCTGAATGCCTCACGGTCCTGCTGTGTAGCTGCCTGTACCACCTCAGACCTCAGCTCCCACCCCTATGAAATGGGACATCTGGCCTTGATGTTGGGAAGGGCCTTCTCAGCCCTGAGGTCCTAAGGGAAGGGCTGGGATGGCTGGAGGGAGGCTGGCAGGGAGCTCAGCCCTCCCCCTCGGGCCCCTGCACCCCATCCTGCCCTGCTCCCCAACAGGGTTTGAGACGGTGGCAGCTACTGGGTAACGCAGACCAGATGCAGCCCTTTCCCTGCTCGGCGGCCTTCCTCCTCCCGGGCCTTGGGGATATTTGAAACTTCATGAAGTTTGGCTTCAGAGCCTGGGTGGAAACCACAGCCCCATTACGTGAGCACATATGATCTCCCTGGGAGAAGAGAGGCGACTGGCCCCAGAAAAGGAGACGCATTGGAGGTGGCTGGCTCTGGAGAATGCCTAGGACGGTGTCTGCAAGCCCCAGGAAGGGCAAGTCCAAAGTGTTCGGCCAGGATGGATGTGTTCCCCTGGAGGCATTGGGCTTCCTGTTACCAGAGGATGGAGCAAGGGCGATGGTCCTGTTGGGGACTTGAGCCCTGCACACGAGCTGGATGTCCACCAAGGAACCCTGCTACCTCTTCCTTCCTGGTGTGATTGAATATTTTGAAAGCTTTATGTTTGCCAGACAAATAGTTGAAGAAAAATTCCACTGATGAAAGGGAATGACCTCCCTCCCCCTCCCCCTAGGGCAGACCAAGCAACAAAGTTTGTATGAATGAGTGGGAGATGATTCCAAAGTCACTGCCCGCTAGGATACCCCAGCTTCTCCCACTGCCTAGTTGGGTAACTTTGGGCCAATAATTTAATATCTCCAGCCTCAGCTTCCCATTTGCCCATTGGAAATATTGAGCCTCGCCTCAAGGGTCCTGTAAGATGTACATGAAGGGTCCTAGCAGAGGCTCATAGAGGCAGGTTAGCGTTGCTCCCACATGGCGTTGATTAAGTCTTCATTTTTCATTTCAAATAATCCGGGACCATCGGAACTGCCCATCAGCACTGTGGTCAGCATAAAATAACTGTGAGACCCCCTAGGGGTGACAGTGGTCCTAGTAGGGGTGGCCAGTTGGCCAGCAGTTGTGAGTATATCACCTCCCGGCTGGAGTGACCCTCTGGGGCGGCACTTTGCTGCTGATGCTTGGCTGGCGTGAACCAGGGCTGAGACTGCCTCTGCCGGCCCTTGCAGCCTGAGGTTCTTTTTCTCCAGGGTTTGAGGCCCATGCAGGACACTGGATCCCCAGGTTTTGGCTCTGCCCAGTGTCTACTCCCCTGGGGTGCTCTGGGCTGGTCACTTGGCTCTTTCTGTGCAGTGCAGAACTGACTTGCTAGGTCACTTAGCAACCTCAGTTTCCTCCTCTGTGAAGTGAGCCCAACAGCCACATCAGCTCCTCAGCGAGATGTTGGGTCCGGTAGGGAGTGTGGTCAGCGGGTTTTGTTCTGTGATCCTTCCCACCATGCAGGAGAGACCTCAGGTTTCAGGGCACTAAGGAATGGGAATACAGAGCAGGTGGCTGCCCTCAGGGACCAACTTCTCCTAGGAGGGTACACTGCTGGCATGGGATCTGGGAATATGTGGGGCAGATTCTCAGTAAATCTAAGATTTGTGGAAGGAAAGAGATTGGATTTGGTAATGGACCTTGAACTAGGCTACCCTGACTGGATAATGAAGGCTTTTCTACACCTGCCAGACCGCGCCCTCCCCGATCCTTGTCCTCATCCATCCCTCCCTTCATGCAGCTGCTCATTCCATAAACACTTCTTGGAGCCTCCCTCTGTGCCCTGCACGGATACAGCGCTGAGTATGGTGCCCTCCCTCAGGGATCTCCCACTCCACACGGGGGACAAAGACCTTCAACAAATAGCCGCACACATCAGCACAAAGTTACAATACTGAACAGGAGCCAGGAAGGAAGAGACAGGATATTTCAAGTGCATAACAAGGGCCAACTCTTCCTGAAGGCCAGTACTTGCTACAAGCCTGACAGATCCCTAAGCCCTTGATGTTGACTCACTGGATTCTTGCTGATCCTCGCCGCGTCCTTACCAGATGGGAGCCATCATTACCTCCATTTTGCAGAAGAGAAAACTGGGCAGAGCCCAGGTCTCAATTGTCCCCCTGAATTCTGTGCCCTGGGAGGGCAGGTATCCCTCTTTCTTTTTCCACAAATGAGGAAACTGAGACTCTGAGCGGAGGTCAAATGTTTTTCTCAAAGTCACAGATAGATAGGAATGGCTGAGTTCTCTGGTCCTTCTCCTCCTACCAAACTCTAACCATCCTAGGACAGAATTTTCAGCCCAGTGAAGAGAAATTATCCCTTGAAGAATGAATCCATGGTCTAGTAAGGAACACGGACATTGTAGATCAATTGTATTCAATTCTTCACCCCTCCCTGTATCCACATCTTTCATCCAGTAACTCTGCAAAGCCCTCCAACCCAGGATCGAATGTTTGACCCAGTCCATGGTGATGGGGTCAGCTCTGTGACTTGCTTTGGCTGATAGGATGCTAGCCACTTGGTACAGGCAGAGGGTTGGCAAAATACTTGCAAGTTTCCTCTTTTTCTCTTTCTCTTCTGCCATGGTCACAAGAACATGCCAGCTAGACATATGGCTGGGACAAGTCACCTCATAATCCCAGTCGAGGCCATTTTAAGTCAGCAGTTGACCCCAGCTAGGGGAGCCAAATGAATGAACCAACTCATGAGCATAGTGAAGATTTGCCAATGAAGTTCCGGGTTGTTTGTTACACAGCATTATTGTGGCAATCCATGGCAGATACAGATATGCATGGGTTTCTATGGATTCCTAGGACTTATAACCCCTTTCAGAGCCCTGAGTCTTGGTTTCCATGGTTCCCAGGCAGATGGTGAGGGCTCTCCTCCTGTTTTACTCTTTTGAAGGAAAGTGAGGGGAATTGTGTGGTTTCCCCCATATCCCATTTGAAGTTCTTCCGATGACAAATTAATGGAGCTCCTATGACAAGAATGACAAGCTAAGAACTTGGACTCTGTTGTCAGACTCCTGGGATTTCAATCCCAGCTCTGTCAATTTCTAGCTGTGTGACCTTAGGCAACTTACTTAGCTTCTCTGTGCCTTCTCATCTGTAAACTGAGCCCAGCTCTTTAAGTTCCTATGAGGAGTAAATTAAGTAATACAAACAAACTCTTAAAATAGTGCCTGACTCAGTATAAGTCCTCAGGAAACATTATTGTTTCACTACTTTTATGATTACTAGTGTCCAGGGATTCCAAGCTAGATATTTCAGTGTTTTTGAGAAGTACAGCTCACACTTAAACAGGTAAGTTGTAACGTAAAGGCATAAAAATGAAAATAGGAGCATGGTCAAGTCTGGGGGGATTTTATTCTACCTGGGAATTAGGAAGTCTTCCTGGGGGAGGTGACAAGTGAGCTGGGTTCGAAAGATGGATAAGGAGTTTGCTGACTTTATCAGTTAGGTCCTAATGAAAACATAGAACAACAGTGACTTAAATAAGACAGAAGCTTATTCTGACTCGACTAGAAATCAGGTGGTGGGAAGTCCAGGGCTCACAGGGTGCCCTGTGGTGACTGACACCCAGGTTCCCCCTATCTTGTTCCATGTGCTTGGCCTTTGGCCCACACGGTCCTCCTGGTGCCAGCTGGCTGTTGGAGCTCCATCAACTGTGTTTCTTTAAGGACACTCCTGGAAGTTATACATTGCACTTAGAAGTCATTGTCAAGGCTCCACCTTTGTTGTTGTTGTTGTATTTTTAGGGCCGCACCAGAAGCATTTGGAGGTTCCCAGGCTAGGGGTTGAATTGGAGCTGTAGCTGCTGGCCTACACCACAGGCACAGCAACACTGGATCCGAGCCACATCTGCGACCTACACCAGAGCTCACGGCAACGCCAGATCCTTAACCCACTGAGCAAGGCCCGGGATTGAACCCGTGTCCTCATGGATACTAGTGGAGTTCATTAACCACTGCAAGGCTCCATCTTATGGCCAATCTAACTTTAAGGGAGACTAAGAAACATATTCTTTATTGTGGGTGGCCATGTGCCCCACTAGTTAAGACTTGGGGCTTCATTACTAAGGAGGATTTGGGGAATAGGCACTGGAAGTCATAACTGGCCAAGTTTGCCACACAGAGGACAGACGATAGGAAACGTGTTCCCACTGAAAGGAATAGCATATGCAAAGGCCTGTGTACAAGAAGCACATGGCTGGTTCTGTCTCCACAGGGCCTTTGAGGATCTTTCTCTTCCTTCCCTGACACATTCACTGCTTCGACTGGCTGCTTCCATGGACTCGCCTTTAGACTGGCTTCTTGCCAAGCAGACACATCCCCCTTCCAGCTCTCTGTGGTTCTGGAGTTCCCTCCTACCCCATGTGTCCATGGGAGAAATCGAGATGCCACCGAAGAGCTTGTGGTTCCTGAGGAGGTGGAGCTGTGAGTGAAGAGGCCGCAGGGCGGGTGCTGGGGCTCTTCTTGGACTTCTGACCTTGGCCTGGACAGCAGAGCAGGAGGCTGTGAGGGCCCCTAGACCAGGGGAATGCTGTAAACCAAGGCCAGGAGGTGGCTCTTAAGGCACTTAGGGGGCCCTTGAGAAGAGCTGTCCTGCTAGTCCCGGGGGTCTGAGGCCTGACAGGCCAGATGCTGGGGCTGAGAACCCCCGTGCCCAGATCACATGGCACAGGTGGATGGCCATAGCACATGGGGGCCATGGAGTCAGTGCTGTTGGAGAAGAATGGGAGCCACAGAGGATGGGACCTGGGAGTGGGCAAAGGGAGGCAAGGCCCCACTCTGAGCCCCCTCTGGGTCTGGAGGCAGAGTGGGAGATCCACCCAGCACAGGCCTTGCTGTGGAACTCCAGTTCTGCCTTGGACATGCTGGGTGACTTGAAGCCTCAAGTTTTTCTGTCTCTAATGTGGCCGTGCTTCTCAAGAGCATGATGAGGGTGGGAAAGGTCTGCGTAAGAGCTCAGGTGCTGTGGAGATGTCTGAAAGCAGGGCCTCCCACACGTCCCTGGGCTTTCAACAAGGCAGGATTGCCTGGCCTCCAGGGCTCAGCAGGGGCCTTGGCTTCTCAGGGAACCCCCCTTGCCCTCCCCTCCTTGCCTTTCATAGGCTCTGACTCAGCCAGCAGCTCACACCTTCGACCAGGCTGTATTCCTGGAGCCTGGAGATAGGCAGAGGTGACATGGTGGCTAGAAAGCCCCACTGCTGGAGTGAAGACGAACCCGGTGAAGGCTCCCCACCCACATGCCCACAGGGACCAAGCAGGCACCCCATGTGGAAGGTGGCTCAGAGGGCAGCAGGCAGCCTGTTTTAGACTGTAGGTATGTGTGCCCACCCAGTTCAAACGCAGTGGTGTTTTGTTTTTGCTTTTTTGTTTTCTTTTGCTTTTTAGCACCCCACCCCACCCCGGCATGTGGAGGTTCCCAGGCTAGGGGTCGAAATGGAGCTGCCGGCCTACACCGCAGCCACAGCAGCATGGGATCCGAGCCGTGTCTGAGACTTACACCACAGCTCACGGCAATGCCAGCTCCTTAACCCCACCGAGCACGAGGTCAGGGATCAAACCCGAGTCCTTGTGGATACTAGTCACGTTCGTTTCCGCTGCACCACAACGGGAGCTCCTCAAACACAGTGTTTTTATACACTGTATTCAAAGCGCCTGCACTGAAAGGCAGAACTGCAGATCAGAGGCTTTGTGATCTGGATTCCCAATCACAAGGCTCTGCTCTGTGCGTCAGGGGGTAGGGAGGGCGTTTGTGCGTGTGTGTGTGTGTGTGTGTGTGTGTGTTTTACAAACCAATAAAATCAGCCAGTCTGGAGGAGGGCAGTGCCCACCTGCCTCGCTTCTGTGCTGGAGGTCGGGGTGGGGGTCCTGGGTCTGACTGGGCCGGAGGGGGGGGTATAACCCAGAGCAAACAAGAGACATTATGGTTTTCCTTGCCTAGTGCTGCCCCTTTGCGGGAGCTCCTCCCCATCCTCACTGGCCACAGGTTTCAGGTGGGATTTGCTGTACTGATTTTCTCCAGGTGGTGAGCACGTGACCCACGCTGAGCCAATCTGTGACTTCGGCAGAGAATTTGGAATCAGAACCAGAAGACTTCAGCGAAGGCTGGCTGTCTTCACATGTAGAGGCTTTGGGGCTATTGACTGCCGTGCTTTCTACTACTGGCTGGAGGGGTGGACAGAGCCAGGGGCTGTGAAGAAGATGAAGAAACAATAGAGCAGCAGGTAAGAAAAGGCGGGGAGCCCCACTGGGCACCCACTGGGCGCTCAGCCCTGACTGCACCCTTTCCAGAGGCTGACTGGGTCCTGGACTGGGATTCTAGGTGGTACCTTGGGCTCCTTTCAGTAACTTCCATACCCCTCCCCAGGCAATATCTTCTTTTTCTTGCCATAGCTAGTTTAAATGAGTTTGTGTTTCCCACTAAAACAATCCCACCTGATAGTAAGAAAAGCAGGAGTTCCCATCGTGGCGCAGTGGAAACGAATCTGACTAGGAACCGTGAGGTAGTTGTTAAATTCCTGGTCTCGCTCAGTGGGTTAAGGAACGGGCGTTGCTGTGAGCTGTGGTGTAGGTTGTAGATGCGGCTCGGATCTGGCATTGCAGTGGCTGTGGTGTAGGCCAGCGGCTACATCCGAGATTAGACCCCTAGCTTGGGAACCTCCATATGCCACAGGTGCAGCCCTACAAAAAAGACAAGAAAAGCACGGTGAGATCTATTTTGCAATGACTTCCACTCACTGAGCCAGCTGCTTCACCTGCATTATTTCGTGAAGTCCTTACAATGACTCTGTGAGGTGGGCCTGGTTATTATTTCCTTTTGGCAGATGAGAACTCTGAGGCCCAGAGAAGCTAAGCAATGTGCTCAGAGTCACACAGCTAACAGCAATGAGTCTGGGCTGGCTCCTTCTAGAGGCCAAGTAGGAGTCTTCTGGTGCACTTACCCTCCCTGTGGGAGGCAGTTGCATTTGAAAGTCACTGGCCTGGGGGTTCCGTTGGGCCTCTTGCAAAGCCCGCTATTCTCTGGGCTTATCTGACTCTGTCCTATTAAATTGGTTTGTACATCCTGAGAAAGAGCCAAGCTGGTTGGGCTTTAAGTTTTCAGTACTAGGCTGGAGGTGACCTCCTTGGGGAGCCCAGCCAGGGCCTGGCTGAGCCCCCGGACCAGGCCAGCTGAGGATGCTGACATCACGTCCTGCCACAGCTTTGAGGCCTGCATCTGAGTCACGGGCCAGCCAGCCTGGGGCAGATGGTCCAGACCCCAAATCTGAGCCACCCCCTCTCCAGGAGGTCTTTCAGGATCTGGGTGACTGCGACCTTCTTTCCTCTGTTCATCCCGACACTCACTTTGCCATGGTCCCTCCCATCTCAGGACTCTGGAGCCCTTAGCTGGTTCTCCTGGTGAAGGGTCATGCAGGATAAAGCTGACATTTGGGACAAGCTTGGCTCCACACACCCACCCTGGGGTTTGTCCAAGGACTGTCCTTGGAGACAGAGAGAGAAGACCCAGCACTGGCTGGGCCGTGGAAAGCCCTGAGGTCTTGGAGGAAATAGGAGGGGACCTGGCAGCTCAGGGAGGACTCAGGGACAGTCCTGGCTCTGCGCAGACAGTTAGGTCCTCCAGAGATGGAGGCCAACTGCCTCCTCCTCTTTAAAAATCTTTAAAGGAGTTCCTGTCGTGGCTCAGTGGAAACGAATCTGACTAGTATCCATGAGGATGTAGGTTGGATCCCTGGCCTCACTCTTGGGTTAAGGATCCGGCATTGCTGTGAGCTGTGGTATAGGCCAGCAGCTACAGCTCCATTTCGACCCCTAGCCTGGGAACTTCCATATACCTCGGGTATGGCCCTAAAAAGACAAATCAGACAAACAAACCAAAAAAACTTTAAAATTTGCTCATTTAAATTCTACAAATGTATAGTTTTCAAGATAAATAGTATCATACTATATGTTTTATATCTATCTATATTTATCTGTAAATAGACAATGGACATCCTTCCAAATGGACAGAGATCAATGTCATTCTTGTTAATAGTTGCCTAATGGCCTATAGAATGAACACTCAGGACTGGTTTCATTGTGAATGTGAATATTAGAATTCTAAGTAAAATATTAGCAGAAGAAATCTAGCACTATAGTAAATTACCTTGTGACCCAATAGGAGTTTATTTTCAGGGATGCAAGGATGGTTGCTATTGGAAACTCCACCAGCAGCATTCATTACACTGATGGACAGTGGAGGGAAACCACGTCGTCCTCTCAGTAGATCCTAGAAAAGTTTGCACGCCGATCAGCAGCCCTTCCTGATAAAAGCAGTGAGGAAGAATCCTAAACATGCCAGAAGTATTTGCCAAACCCCAATAGCAAAGAGAGGGGCAGATGTTTTAAAGACATCCTTGATTAAGTCCAGAGCAACAAGGCTCAAGGTGAAGCCCAGGATTACTATTCCACTTTGTCCCAACTAGAGGCCCAGGTAGAGTGGAGGGGAGTGGGATCCTAGGGTAGTGGCGAAGGTGCAGGTAGCCTCCAGGTGAGTCTGTCCTCTCTCTGGAGACCCTTCTGCCAGAGGTGAATTTACTCCAAAGCTAATGCCATTTAAACTGAGGGCTGCTCACTTGTGGTAGCCCTTCCAAGACTCGGGAACCAATTCTATATTCATAATTTGGTATCTTTTTCTTAAAACAGCCTTTGAGCTATAGAAAGTTCTGGCTTCCACACCCAGACTCTCTCCTAATTCCAACTCAACTCTTTCTCCCTGGATTTTAGTTACCACGCCACCTCGAATCCTCAGTTGCCAGCCCTGTCCTGGCCAGGAGTGCAGAACAGGTTGTCAAGTGAATGAAAGAGGAAAGCAGAGGATGTGACTTGTCCAAGGTCACTGCCGTCAGTGGCAGAGCTGAGACCAGAATCCATGTCTCTACTCGCCCTCTGTGGGGTCCTGCCTACCTCGCCAGCTTGGCCCTAGTTTTGCCCTCATGACATCCAAGAGGTGCTGGAAGCATGACGAAGGTTGAGTTGTGCCCTTGGGTAAGTGGAGGGAGACCCAACTGAGGGAAGATACCCAGGCCACCCAGTGCATGGGCCTATGGGTTTGGCACCCATGTTCCTGACTCTCCACCTGCTGGCCCCTTAGGGACAAGTGACCTGAGAGCCACCCGCTGGACAAGGCCAGTTCCCTGAGTCCTCTCGCTCCCTGGGTCCCTCAAGCCATGTTGAATTTCTTTGTTTATCTTTTTAGGGCCACACCCAAGGCATATGGAGGTTCCCAGGCTAGGGGTCAAATTGGAGCTACAGCTGCCGGCCTTCACCACAGCCACATTGGATCCTTAATCCACTGAGCGAGTCTAGGGATAAAACCTTTGTCCTTAGGGATACCAGTATGGTTGGTTACCACTGGGTCACGATGGGAACTCTCCATGTTGAGTTTCTGATGCTTCTGGGGCATCCTTGACAGGGAGAGCAGGATGCACATGGCCTTCTGCCTTCCCCACTCAGGCTCTATTGTATTAAACAAAAATACCAGCTTGGACAGCAAGAGGATCCCATTTTTGTAAAAATAAATATGTATTTATATGTGTACATTCACATGAGGGGACATCTAGGAAGGTATCCACCAAAAAGTTAACAAAAGTAACTTTCAGGTAATAGAATCCTAGAGGATTTCTTTTCTTTTTGCTTTTCTGTATTTTCTGCTTTTTTCTATCATCATTATGTGTTACTGGTAGAGAGCAGTGCAGTGTTTATTTATTTATTTAGGCAAGAAATACATTTATTAGGATGCTTGTGAGAGATGCAAGCAGGCAGGCAAAGAGGCTCTGCTCAGTGTTTAAGAGTCAGAATGGGGATCACATCCTAGCCCTCCCTCATTCCAGCTATGTGGCATGTGTGTGTGAGAGAGAGAGAGAGAAGGAGAAGGAGGGAGGGAGAGAGGGAGAGAGAATAGGAGGCAGGCATCCTGAGCTTCAGGCTATTCATCTGCAAAATGAAGTGGAACTGAACATTAAGAGCCTAAGTTATTGCAATGGAAGATCTTGGTGGAGCCCAGCCAGTGATCAAATTTAGCACTACTTGTAATGGCAAACCCACTTGAGAAGCACACAGCCCCAAGGTTCCTGCTGAAAACACTGACCCTGGATCGAGTCTTGAGGAAATGTCAGACAAATCAAATAGCACGACGTGCTGCAAGGCAACTGGCCTGGACTGTTCATGAAATGCCAATGGCATGAAAGAAAGTCTGGAGAACTATTCCAGATGAAAGGAGAGGCAAAAGGTGATCCTTGATTGAATCCTGAGTAGGATGAGGAAGCTATGAAGCACATTATTGAGACAAGTGGGCAGATTTTTGTATGGCAAGTGCGTTAGATAACAGTATGACAGTGTTAAATTTCCTGAGCATCATCACAGTATAGGGAGGGTGGAGGAAGCGGCCTCGTTCCGGAGCGAGTTTTGCTAAAACACTTAGGGCAGAATACCATGCTGTCTGCAACTATGGTTCAGAGATACAGCAAAGGTAGCAAAGTTGAATGAAGTAGAATGTCCAGCACAGATCAGGTTGCAGCCACCCCCATGTCACTGGGATGTATTGAATGTCTGAACCATCCACACGTGTTTATTGGCCAAAGTTTAGGTGCCAGTACAAATCTGCTGCCATTTTGGAGACTCGTTAAATACATGCTGGTATGTTCATATGACAGAGGACTCTGCAGAGTGACTTGGATTGGAATAATCCAAGATTGAACAGTAAGTGAAAGCAGTGAGCTACTTAGTATTTGTGTCAGAGAAAAGGAATGTATACTTGGACTAGCAGTTTGCTTCAGGAGAGGGGAGCAGGGGGCTGGGGCGACATGGAGGAGAGTGTTTGAGTTTGTGCCTTGAAGATGTGAACCTTTTTAACAAATCATGACACTTAGATTTATAGTAGAGAGCCCACTCTTGGTGGTTGAGGGAAACCCAGGAGTTGGACGCTGAGGAAAGAGGGGGAGAAGCAGGTGACCATTGCCTCTGAGTGGAGGAGGAGCCTGGGCTGCCTGTCTGTGGCTCTTACTGGAGGACCCTGACCTTGAGCCTGTGGCAGCACAGGGTGCAGAGGCCTCCCAGAATCCTCAGCGCCACAGGCACCTCTCACCTAAGTGATGTCCCATCCTCTGGGCCCTGCAGCATCTCATGGCACCCACTTCACTGGATATACCCTGCCTCTGTTTTCGTGTGCTGAGTCCTGCTCAACCTTGAGGGATCCACTCTGTTCCTGCCTCTGCCCCAGGCTTCTCCCTTTGTCTTGACATCTTGCTCCCTGAAGCCCTTAGTGGCAGCTCCAAAGGCCTCAGAGCTGAGCAGACCCAACTATGAAAGCAGGAGAAGGAGGGAAGGGCATCTAGAGAATTCCAGCCCTGCTGGCTTTTCTTAGGCCCAAAGCCTCCTGCTGCCCACACCCTTAGCTGGTTCCTGCGTGGGGACAAAGGGCTGCCCGCCCCAAGCCCGCCTTCCCCTTTTACTACCCAAGGAGCTGTGGAAATGTCATGCCTTCTGGGACCACTTTACACAGGGATGGGCCTGGAATGTGCATATAATAGGATGCATAGGTATAGGAAAGTTACTCTGACATTTGTTAAAGTGGTTAAATCAGGAAGGAAGGAAGGCTTTATTCGGGATTATTGCAGAAGGTGTCAAGACGAACAAGATCGGAGCGAGATCAAGCCCAACCCTGGATGCAGCAAAGCCAGCGGGGGTTTATAGACAACTGCTGAGAGGAGACATCCAGCTTAGGGACCATTCTTATAAACCAAGTGAACAGGATTCTTGCTGAGGGCAGACCAACGTGATCAGCTATCAAGGTGTCTGGTGGCAGGGGGGCACTCACTAAACTGATGTAGCAAGATTCCTGCTAAAACTGGGCTAGGCAGGCCAAAGACAAGGCCCATGGATGAGGCCTAGTTGAAAAGAGGGCTCAGAGGAGCCTGTCCTGAAGTTTGGTCAAGGAGAGTCTTTGTCACATGTTATGGGTTCTTGGGGAAATTCACATTTTCACAGGTGGCGAAATGGCAGTGCAGAGCAGTCATTTGTCTGAGGTCTGCTTTAGTCCACCTCACCCCCAGGAGGCTCAGCTGCAAGACTCCTGCTGCATGTGCCCCTGACCTGCAAACGGTGGTTAAAAGGGCCTGGGGCTCCAGCCCCGCTGTTCTTACCGACTCATGGCTGTGTGACCCCAGTTAAGTCTGGCCCATCTCTGGGCCTCTTAATATGACCCAAGAACAAAGCCACCAGAGTCCTCTGGCCAAGCCATGGGAGCTCAGGGGAGCTGGGTGGTCCAGGCCTGGGATGGGCAAGGCAATAATTAGCTGAGAGCTCCTCTGGAATGTTAAGTACCCAGCCCTGGAATGCAGCTCCTGCTGGCTGCAAATACCCCCCACCATCAGACAGGCCTGCAGTGAAGATAAAAATCAGGGTAGGCAGACACTGGGGACCCTGTCTTGGGAACCCCTCTCCCCCCACAGGCACATTTTTCTGGCCTCTCCCAGGAGCTCCTCCATTTGGAGTTCCCTCCATCTTAGGGTTCACTTGGAACAAGCGCTTGCAGGTGAGGTGGGGATTCAAGGATGACCCCTGCCTCCTGGCATCAAGGCCTTGTGTAGTCCCGTCTCCTTCAGTGTGGGCTAGACCCAGGGACCACTTCTGACAGACAGAATACTGCAAAAGGATGGAATGTCACTTCTGATATTAGGTTACAAAAAGACCACGCCTTTCATCTGGGGCATGCTTTTGCTCTCTCTGAGTGAAGCCAGCTGCCATGTTGTGAGCTGCCCAACAGAGAGGCTCATGCAACGGGGCTCCAGCCAACAGCCAGTGGGACCGGTGAGGCCAGCAAGGAACAGAGGTCTGCAGTCCAGCAACCCACGAGACCCCAGATCCTGCCAACAGTCACGTGAGTGAGCTTGGACACAGAGCCATCCCCACTTGAGCTCAGGTGACTGCAGGCCTGGCTGACAGCTTGACTGCAGCCTGCGTGAGACCGGGAGGCAGAGGGCCAGCTAGGCTCTGCCCAGATTCCTGACCCTCAGAAACTGACTTGCCCAAGGTCACAGAGCCTGGGACTGCCAGAACCAGGACTAGAACCGAGGTCTTTAATCTCTCAGGCCAGTGTGCAGGACCCTAGACCAGTGGTTCTCAAACTTCAGTTTACACCAGAATCATCTCGAGGGCTTATGAAAACACAGAGAGCTGGACCCCACCCCCAAGGTTTCTGACTCTGTAGGCCTGGGCAGGGCCTGAGAACTTGCATTTCAGATGAGTTCCAGGTGGTGCTGATCTGGCTAGTGGAGGCAACATACTATGAACCACTGCTCTAGACTCTCTGTCTCCCGAATCACTCTCCCAATGGGCCCCCAAAGCACAGACCAAGGGCAATTTGACCAGTCTCCTCTGAGGAAGTGGGGTGTGGTTGAGAGAACCACAGAGGGCAGTGCCCTGTCTTGTTCATCTTTGCAACTATTTGCTGACCCATAAAACCCACAGATACACATGACATTCCACATTTTTATAAGGTAGTCTTTTTGAAAAACATTTGATTTCTTTTTAATCAAAAGCCATTAACAAAAGTATTTTATTTTGTTCAGGTGAATCAAGTATTATATGCAGGAATATTTCTCTTAAGGAAATGACCAGTAGGATGTCAATAGGAAGTGAAGTAACTCTGCTGTAGTATTTCCTGTTTCCAGGCTTTGACACTAGGGCCTGGCTCTATCCATCACTGGATTTTATTTTGTTGGCACTGCGGCGTCTGTCTTTATTTTTGTTTATTTATCTATTTTTGCCTTTACAACCAACTTTTATTTGACAGTCAGCAGTTAGTTCTCATCCACGTTAACTGTCTGTAGATTCTTGAAAGTGGCGACAGGTACATAGGTGACCAATGTATCAAGCTTGTTTGGCGAGTCTTCATCTTCATTACATTTTCTGGATAACCGCACACGGACCCAGTATGGGACATTCCTTATTCTTTTGGCCCAGATGGCTTTGTTGAGCCTGATGTTGACACACACATCCGGAGTCCCCATCTCCTTTATGGCAAATTTCCAGATTTCTTTGAGTGCCCAAGGGGCACGCTTCTTAAAACCCACTCCGTGGATGCGCGTGTCAGTGTTGATCGTATACTCCCTGGTCACTACCTCATTGATGGTGGACTGGCCCTTCTTCTTCTTGCCACCCTTCTTTGTGGGAGCCATTTTTCCCGTCCCTCCTTGGAAAGTTGAAGGGTCTATCTTTAAAACTGATGCTTTGGATACCGGGTAACTGGTGGAGCTATTGATATAGATTATATGTGGTTTTAGATGTGAATACAGATGCAGCTGCACATCTGTGTATCTATACAGATATAGATGGGGATGCAGCAGTGATGTTCTCTAGGAGAAAGGACATCCTCCCTCCTCCTTCTTCCTTCTATCCTAAATGTGAATATGGAGGGGAACCAACCTGGACATATCAAGATAGCAGAGCAATAGGGAGAAGGGAGCTGGGTGCCTGGACAGCTTATGGGGAATAGGGCTTAGCATATTTTATTTTATTATTATTTTTTGCCTTTTTTTTTTTTTAGGGCCACACCTGTGGCATATGGAAGTTCCCAGGCTGAGAGTCAAATCAGAGCTACAGCCACCGGCCTCCACCACAGCCACAGCAAGGTGATCCGAGCCGCATCTGCAACCTACACCACAGCTCACGGCAACGCCAGATCCTTAACCCACTGAATGGGGCCAGGGATTGAACCCGCATCCTTATGGATCCTAGTCAGGTTCATTAACTGCCAAGCCACAAAGGGAACTCTAGAGTTTAGCACATTTTAGTTCTGTTTCTGCCCCTTAGTAGTAGGTGACCTGAGGCACATGACCGCCCTGACCTCTTCTATAAAATGGGGCTTAAAAAACATTCTCCTAAGACTCTCATCAAGCTTAGTGAGATGATATGTGTAAAGCACTTAGCTCTGTCCAGATAACAGGAGCTAAATAAATGGTAGATATTATCCGCTGTAAGTTTTCAGAAATATGATCCTTTTCCCTCCCACCCTGCTTGAAACCCTTGCTCCAAGAATAACCTTAAGATAACACTTAACCTCCCTACCATGGCCCCTAAGACCCTTTATGCTCTAATCCTGACTGTCTCCCTAGTCTTATGGCTCATACTCTCATCTATACAGCCCAATAGAGTTGCTCTGGCATCTGGTCTTTCTCAGGGGACTTGGCCTAAGGTCAGAGTAAAAGGTGAGAAATGTGCTAAGTCCAAATAGCCTTTGAAACTGCCCACAGGTACAGTATCAAGACCTAGTACCCCTCAGTGAGTTAAATCCAAAACAGTTGTCCTCCAGTGTAGAAACAAGTGGCTATATCTTCAGTTGAGCACCAGATAAAGTAGCCGGTTTGTGTTCAGGGGCCTCACGGGACCAAAACGATGTGTCTTTTATCAGTATCACATTCAGAATTCAAAGTTCATCGAGGAGTTCCCTTGTGGCAGAGCTGGTTAAGGATCCAGTGTTGTCACTGCAGCAGCTCGGGTGGCTGACGTGGGTTCCATCCCTGTCCCAGGATTTCCACATGCCGTGGGTAGGACCAAAAAAAAAAAGTTCACTGATACTTCTCTAGTGTGCTTTCAGTCCTTGAATCATGCATTACCTCTTAGCTCCAAGTTTCTGCACATGCTCTTCCTTCCATCCCTCCCCACCCCCTCTTCCTGCCTCATCTCCACTTGGCTGGCCAATCCTAGGTCCTCTTTCAGGCCTCTGTGCAGGTGGCACTTCCTCAGAGGAGCCTTCCCTAAGGACTAAAGACCACCCCCTTTGTCTAGGCAGGCACAGCTTCCCGAAACTCCTCAGTTCTATGCAGTGGTCATCCCACTATTCAATCAGCCCTCCCCCTCCCCATGGCATCTGGATCTGCAATTCAACCAACCTAGGATGGAAAATAGTTGGGAAAAAAAAATCCATAAAGTTCTAAAAAGCAAAACTTGAATTTGCTGCTGGCCGGCAACTATTTACATGGCATTTACATTGTATTTACACCTATTTACATAGCATTTACATGGCATTGTATTAGGTATTATAAGGAATCTAAAGATAATTTAAAGTATATGGAGGATGTGTGTATGCTATATGTAACTACTACCTCATTTGATATAAGGGACTTGAGCACCCCTGGATTTCCATATCAGCGGGGGTCTTGGAACCAGTCCCTCCAACCCCCACAGGGGAGGAATGACTATATTTTTGCAAGGCTGCTTGTGGGTCTTTTCAATCAAATCCTTCCTTCTCCTTCAAGTTCAATGCTCAGTCCCCAGCTCCTAGCACAGAATTTGGCCCACAAAAGGGTGCCCAACTGATGCTCTTGGAATGAATGGGCCCGTGAGGGGACAGTGGCATTAGTCAGACAGGCCTTTGGCTCCATCAGCCAGCATTCTGGGGAGGGCAGGAAGGGGGCAGGGAGCACTGCGGGGGCCTCTCCTTCCCGCCGTCCTCCCAGACCCTTTCCCTGCCCAACAGGGCGCCACTGGCCTGTCCCACACCCTCTCTGCCGCCTGCCCAGTGACCTAATTATTGTTTTTTCTTCCAGCCCCGCAGAGGGGAAAACAGAAATTCCTGGTGGATGACACAGGCCCGGCGGCCGCCTGAGAGCGGAGCACGGGACCGGCTGGGCCGGCTTCGCCCGCCCTGAATCCGCCGCCCGCCCCGCCACCAGGGCCGCGGGAACCCGTCATCAGCCTAAGTACAGAGCGGGCGGCGGGGCGGGCGGCCGGGAAATTGCCGGTTCCCGCTGACCCGCGGGGCCTGCGGGCGCCCCGAGTCTGGGGGCCCGGGGCGGGAGGGCCGGGGGAGCCCGCGGGGCACCAGCGCTTGGGCCGGGGTTGGCCTGTCCTCGCCACCCACCGCCTGGCCGGGCCAGGGAAGGGGAAGGACCTGGGGGCTCGCGGGGGCCGCGCTCGGGCGGCGGGGGCCGCAGGAGGCGCCGGCGCGGGGGCGGGCGGGGAAGAATTCGGGCGGCTCTGCCCAGGGTGCGGCCCCGGCGCGAGGCCAGGGCCCTGCGGCCGCACAGTCCACAGCGCATTGCGAGCACTGGTGGGGAGTGGGGGTCTGCAGCACCCCTTCCCCTTTCTGGGCCCTGCCTCCACTCTTGCAAGGAGCCCTGGGCTAGGAGCCAGACCCGTGGGGGTCGCACATCCCCAGCCTGATGGACTGCTTCATCTGCCACGCGCTGTCTGCCCAGGTGGGCCCTTGATGCTGGAGGAGGGAGCCTCAGTCCCCACGTCCATAAAATGGGTTAACAGTTAAGGATGAATGAGATGAGCGTCGGCCCACCCTCTCCTCTGTACCTAGCAGATGCTCCATTTTCTTTTACTTATTAAGGGAAGAGGTACTCAGTCTGCCATGCCTTCCTACAACGAATAGAATACCTACTATGTGCCAGGTGCTCTGTTAGGATTTGGGGTTATAGTGAGGAATAAGACAGATAAAAATCTTACATTCTCAGAGGAGACAACCAACCAGCAAACCACAAATGACTATTCTCATCAGATATTATAGTGGCTCAGGTGGTGAGAGGTGTTAATTAAAATGGGCTGAGGAGAGTGGGAGGGGTTGTTCTATTTATTAGACTCAGTGGTCCTAAGAAGGAAGGTCTTCATGGTCAAGTGCCCTTTGAGCTGAGTTCTGAGTGAAGTGTGGGAGTGAGCAAGGCAGTTATCTTGGGGAAGGCTTTTTGGTAAAGCAAACAGCGGGTGCAAAGGCCCTGGCCCTCCCTTCCTCCCAATCCCTTGCTGGCCGAATTTGTCTTTTAGGTTCCTGGGATCCCAAAGTGCAAAACCATTCCCTTTATTCCCTCAGTCCATAGGAAAGAAGCCTGAAGGGCCGATCTGAGTCAGACCTGGTTTTAAATCCTGGCTCTGCTACTCATTAGCTGTGTGACCTTACACAAGTCACCTAACCTCTCTGAGTGGTAGTTCTTCCATTTGTCAAATGGAGAGAATAAGGGTGTGTTCCTTACAGGCTGGCGTGAGACGTCAGTGAGGTAACACTGACATGTGGCAAGCCCAGACTTGGGGGGGTATATATGTGCTCCAGCGAATAGTCTGTGGGGTTCTTAGGAAGACCTCAGTTTTCTTCATCTGAAAATTGGGTCTCTCTCTGATTTGGAGTGAAAAGTGGGCTAACTTTGGAGTTCCTGTTGTGGCTCAGGGGAAACGAATCTGACTAATATCCATGAGGACACAGGTTTGATCCCTGCCCTGGCTCGGTGGGGTTAAGTTTCTGGCATTGCTGTGGCTATAGTGTAGGCCGGCAGCTACATCTCCGATTTGATCCCTAGCCTGGGCACTTCCATATGCTGCAGGTGTGGCCCTAAAGAGAAAAAAGGCAAAAAGGCGGGGGGAGGGGGGCTAATTTTTTTCCCGGTCTTGATGGTGATGGGCAGACATGTGGTAGAATTATGAGCAGCTTGGGCAAACTCTCCAAGACAGTTCCTAGCTGTGGTCTGATGTTGGTCACCTCGGGGCCTCAGAGCCCTGTTTACAGCAAGAGAAGCAGTAGGACACAGTTCCCCCACCTACCTGGCCAGACTATCTAAGGCCCCGCCAGCCATTCAGTGGGGTTCAGAGAGGAAAACCTCCAGTAAACCCAGGTCAGAGTAAAACTATGACACTGGCAAAGTTTACATTGAATGTCATTACCCTCTTCCCTTGGCTCCCTCTCCCTGTATCCCTGCATGAACTTGTCCTTCCTTGAGAAAGAACAGGAGTTAGTCCTACCTGAGGGAGGATTTCAGTCTTTGGAGATAGTTTTGCCACACTCCCTCATTTGACACATGGGAACTGGAAGCCCAGAGAGGGCAGGATGTTCCCAGAAAACATGCAATAGTCCTGGGGTATGAGAATTTGGGCCTGCAGACCTTTCATCTAGAGCTATATCTTCACTGTACTTCATGGCCAGATTCTGCCCATTTTACAGGAGGAAGAAACTGAGGCCCAGGGTTGTAAGGTAAATCAGCAAAGCCTTCCCAAGCCAGCAAGTGGCAGTGAGGAATGAAGAATGTATTCCAGGCATGTGTGGAGGGTGAGGGGCACCTTCCTGTCCCTCAAATCATTCCCAGGCCCATCTTCTTCTTCTTTTTTTTTTTTTTTTTTTTTTTAGGGCTATACCTGCACAATATGGAAGTTTCCAGGCTAAGGGGTTGAATCGGAACTACAGCTGCTGGCCTATACCACAGACACGACAACTCGGGATCCAAGCTGTGTCTGCAAACTACACCACAGCTCATGGCAAGGCTGGATCCTTAACCCACTGAGTGAGGCCAGGAATCGAACCCACATCCTCATGGATCCTAGTAGGGTTCCTTACAGTTGAGCCATGGTTGGAATTCCAGGCCCATCTGTTTAGAAGATGATCTAAGACCCCCTAAGGGAGAGGTCATTTGGGGAAAGCCGTGGCCATTGGCTCCCTCTTCTTACCCAGGAATCCTAAATTTGCCCTGTCCTGAAGGGCAAGCCCAGGAGGTACCCAGGTGCACATTGATGCCCTTGTCCATCTGACTCCACTGAGAGCCAGCTGTGATGGCTGAGTTGCCACAGTGCCTGGAGGTCACCACAGTCAGGCTGGGTACCACCTCGTCCCACCCAGTGGCTCTAGACCAGTGCCCTGGCCTGCAGGAGCTTTACCTCAGAAATTCAGCATAGCAACCAGGTCTGGCACCAAAAGCTCCTTCTGGCTTGAGAGTCACCACCAGCTGCTCCAAGGGGTTGCTTTTCATTCATCCATCCACCCATTCATTCATCCATTCACTCATTCAACAAGTGTTTCTGTAGGGACTCTCAGGCGCCAGGCACTGCTCCACATGTTGAAGGTGGAGCAAACAAGATTGTGAGGCCTGGTCCTCTGGAGGTCACATTCTAGGGTAGGGGACAGGCGATAAACAAGCACACATTATTAGGTCAGATGAAGGTAAAAGGTGATGAGACAGGGCATGGTGGGGGTGTTTTTTTCAATTGAGAAGTGAAGCAGAGGTCACAACAGGTGGGGTGGGGAGCGGGCAGCACATGGGCGTTTGGGGCAGAAACCTGGCTGGCATTTTCAGGAGGGAGAGGGAGGGAATTAGGCAGGAGAGTGGAGGGGCCCCTCTGTTCGTGTTCTTTGTGGCTCTGAGCTGCCATGCTTATTCCATGTCTGCCTGGCAGTGGAACTGTGGCCTCCCAAGGTGACCTGGACATCCCAGGAGCTGATCACAGAGCAGGCTGAGACCCCAATGCTTCTTCTCTCTTGTGGCTCTCTGCATCCTTGCACCCCCTTCACCTGTTCTAAAGAGCCAGATTTAAAAGGATTGGAGTCAGAAATCTCTAGATGCCATGACTTAGTAATTGTGTGAGCTTGGTGAGTGATTTAAACTCTGTGAACCTTGGGCTTTATGTCTGTAAAGTGGGGCTAAACATACCTACTGCCTAAATAGCTATGAAAGCTAAGCAACCACCCACCCTGTGACCTAGTGGGTGCACTCCTACGTACCTAACCTAGGGAGATGACAGTGCATGTCCAAAAAGCATGGGCATGATGGTCCTGGGGGTTGGTCAGCATAGCCCCAAATGGAATCAACTCATGTTCATCAGCAGAATAATGGCTAAATGGGGTATGGTATTGCCATGCAGTGGGATAATACACAACGTAAACAAAGAAACTGCTGATAGATCAATGCAACAGCATGAATGGAACTGGCTTGGTGAGTGAAAGAAGCCAGGTGCGAAGAATAGCTACATTTTATTCCATTCATAAGAAGTTACGGAGTTCCCATTGTGGCACAGTGGAGATGAATCCAACTGGGAACAATGAGGTTGCAGGTTCGATCCATGGCCTCATTCAGTGGGTTAAGTATCCGGTGTTGCCATGAGTTGTGGTGTAGTTCGCAGACGCGGCTAGGATCTCGCCTTGCTGTGGCTGTGGTGTAGGCTGGCGGCTACAGGTCCAATTCGACCCCTAGGCTGGGAACCTCCATATGCCTCAGGTGCGGCCCTAAAAAACAAACAAACAAAAAAAGTTCAAGATCAAGAAAAGCTCAGATAGTGGTTATCTCTGGGTGGTGCTGACTGGGAGGGGGCTCGATGGCATCTTCTGGCATGTTGGAACTGTTCTTTTGTCCTGATCTGTTGTCACACAGCTTTATATGCATGTCAGAGTTCATTGAACTTGAGCTTCATGCACGATTTGAGATTCATGTGCATCATGCTATGTATATTTCAATAAACATGGTAAAAAGAGGAATTGCCACTGTGGTGCAGTGGGTTAAGGATCCAGCACTGCCACAGCTGTGATGTAAGCAGCAGCTGTGGGGTGTAAGTTGCATCTGTGGCTTGGATTCGATCCCTGGCCTGGGAACTTCCATGTGCTGCAGGCGCAGCCAAAAAATAAAAATAAAAAAAAGGTAAGAGGAAAAAATGCATTACCTGGAGAGCTGGTGAAGAGCAAGTGAGGTGGAGAATGTCATTGATCCTGTCTCAAAATTGGCACCTGGGGACATTCCCTGCTTCCATGTGCCACTCTGAGGGACAAGGAGTACCTTCCAGCACCCTGGTCCTGTCATGGACCCAGCATTAGCTAGGATCAGATAATGCTGTGCTGTTGGAATTGAGGGATGGAAGGGGACTGAGTCCTTTTTTTTTTTTTTTTTCCTGGTGCTTTGATTTGTGATGAGATTATAGTCTTTATCATTAAATGTGGTAACTTGCTGGCGTTCAGGTCCCAAGAGCTGGTGTGCAGTGGAGACCCTGGAGTGGGGAGCTCTCAGCTTTCCTGGCAGTGAGAGCAGCCCCTCTAGTTGCGGATGGGCAAGATGCCCCAGAGGGCGCTTTGAGGATCCCAGGTTCACCCAGCAATGGAGTGGCAGGGCCCCACCCCACCTCTCACTGGCCCATGTCCAAAGTGCCCCCAGGATCAACTGGCTGGGGACCACTGTACCACTTCCACTCTTCCACCCTGTCCCAAAGTTGCTGTCCCAAGCCCAGAGAGGGGAGTAACATCCCCAAGGCCACACAGGATGTCTGCCGCAGAGCTAGGCAAGGCTACAGGCAGAGTGAGGAGCGAGAGACTGAAGGCTCGGGCTGCCAGCCAGGCTTTTCTCTCCTGCCCAGGGGTGCAGGGTCCCTCCTGAGCAAAGGCTGGGGGGGGGGGGTTCCTCCCACTCTGCAGAGAGAGTGCATCTTGTATTATTGGGGGAGTACTTGGCATGGGGGGCGGGGGCTTCTCTGCCAGGTATTGTAGAGGGTGAGTGCCATCTCCTCAGCCCTTCCTGTCTTGGGTCACAATTCAATCCCACTGGTCCCCCTCCATGCCTCGCTTCTGGCAGAAATGTCACAGACTGGCCCTGTTTTCAACCTGTGTGAATTTCCTTTGACTCCGCTGGCACCTCGCTAGGTGTGAGGTGGGGGCAGCCGGAGGGAGATTCCAGAGGTCAATGTCACCCAGGCCAGGACCAGGGCAGGAACCTCCCTTCTCACTGCCTCCAGGTGTCAGTTTCAATGTCACCTCATCAGAAGGCCCCCCCCCCATGACCTGCCCTTATGTCCTCCTCCCCATCCTCTCCCACAGCCTCTGCTCTTTCTTCAGGGCCCCCATCATCACTCACCTGTACTTCTGTCTTCAGCAGTCTGTCCTGCCTTACAGGCCTGTAAGCGCCTCCAGGGCAGGAGCTGTGACCGTCTGTTCCCCACAGGGCCCTGCTGCCTGGCACATACATGTAACAGTAGGTGTTTGAGGGAAGAATAAATAAATGCGTGAGGCAGAACTGCTCTGGCAGGGATGTAGATACCACAGTGGGGAAGGAAGGGTTTGTTCTGGTGTGTGGGTGTGGTTGCAGAGGTTTCAGAGGGAGCTGCTCTAGGTGGGGGAGAGCAGGAGGCCTCTCCTGAAAGACACCCTGAAACTCAGGTCCTTCCTTTATGAGCCAGAGGCCCCCTGGGAAGCTGTGTGGGGTGGGGGTCAGGGGTCCCTGCATCTGGAAAGGCAGCGCCTGGATTCCCAGATGCAGGCAACCTGGGTTCCCACCCCCCACAGCACTCCAAGTGGCTCTGGAGAGACGGTCCTTCCCTTGGGGGAGGAGAGGCAGCCCAGGCCTTCTCCCTCTGGACACACTGGTCCTTATACAGGGCCTCTCCCCTGGAGCTTCTCTCCCTGGCAAGAGGCCTCTAGCCTAACCCCCAGCGAGGGCCAGAGGCCTGCCTGGGTCGCAGAGCCACAGAGCTGGGACTCGCTTCAGGCACAAGGTCTCCAGCTCCCGTCGTCCACCATGTGAGGCTTGAGGGCCTTAGTTAGGTTGGTCAGCACGAAGCAGGCAGCCCCAACCGTGGATCCCACACTTTGTCTGCAATTAAACTGGAAGCCCAGTGTCCCCAGGCAATCTCGGGGATCAGTGCCTCTGCCTTGCGGAGGGCATCTTCTCTGGTTGTACCGCAGCCACCCTCTGCTCACGTGCACCATGCTCAGGACACTGAGGGCTGACTTCAGAAATGCCTGTTTTCTGGGCTGTAAAGGTGTCTTCTGACTCCTGGCTGGAGAAGTGGGAGGGGAGGGAAGGCTGTGCCTCCTCCATCAGCTCCAGGACTCTTTGGTCTCCACTCTCCAGCCCTTTGGCGCTGAGTCTCACCCCATGACACCCGAGGCTGGCTAGGTCCCCTCACACACCTCCTACTCCAGGCCAGAGCCCTCTGGAGGCCTGGGGTGCAGGCCTGGGTCAGGTCGGGAGCAGGGGGTGGGAGGCTAGGTCTTCCAGCACCCTCTTCCTGGGAGTTCCCCTGGTCGTGGATCACATCTTACTTGTTCCTGTGCCCCCGAATCCACACCAGAGCCTGGCATAGAGGGGGCTCTTGTGACATGAAAGAGGCGACACAGAATATCATTTAAGGGCATCTAGGAAGACATTCCAGGCCCGCGATTCCCTTCCCCCTAGCTCCCCAGAAGCCACAGTCTGGAATTCCACCAAGAGAGGCGTGTGCCTTGACATTTTCTTCATAGGAGTAAATCAGAAGATTAGTTTATTCTGCTCCTGGGCCCAGAGGCCTCAGGAACTTCTGAGAGCCAGACTGGAGATATGGGTGGGGAGGGGTCCACCAGCCTGTTCTTCAGCTTCTGGAAGAGAAGAGCTGAGACCCCAGGGAGGGGCTGACCTCTGGAGACAGGCTTGGGCTGCAGGGGCCCTTGGGGCCGGCGGGAACAGCAAGGCCTGTCTGGGAGGGAGCCTCTGACAGACGCTTTATCAGGCCCTGTCGCCGGCGTTATCTGTGGCTTCTCAGCAAAGAAGGAGCCACAGTCCTCAGCCACCCTCAGACCACTCCAGGCCTGGAACAAAGCAGCCGAGTCAGCTGGCAGCCCCATGGCTCCACTGTTAGACTGTGGGCTTTGCAGCCCTGAGGCCCACGTGGGGTGTTCAGAGGGGTGGCTGGCCCGGCCTGGCGACGGCCCGTCTGCTGGGACTCCCCCGCCAAGTGCCCGCTGCCGCAGGGACCACCTCCCTGGAGCCTGTCTGCAGAATGGGAATGGGGCATCGGGTCACCCCGGCCCCTGAAGAGCCCGGCTGAAATGTCAGCCACAAAGAACAGGACACAGAAGGGCCTGTCCAGGAACAAGGGCCAAGTGTTGGCGTGGGATGATGGCCAGGGCCGAGCTGGTCAAATGTTTACTTGGAATGGTTCAAGTGGGTACCTTCCAGCCATGGGGGCAGCTGGTGGTGTCTGGCATGGGGCCCCTCTACCCACCACCACAGAGTTCAGACTCACCCTAGATAGGCTCGAATCCAAAAGCGCTCAGAGGGGCTACCAGTCTAGGCCCTGGCATTGCCACTCCCTCCCAGTCCCTACCCACTATTGGGGAGAGAAAGAGCTGGGAAGGCAGGTTCAACCTCTCCCATTCTGGAAGCACCTGCTTCTCTGGCCTCCTGCAGGGCTGCTATGAAGAGTTGGGCAGGTTGTGCTCTGCAAAAGAACCTCGACACTGAAGCAAGTGGACTGGAAATCCTTGCAACGGGGCAGGGAGCTACATCAGCCTAGAGGGTGCTTTTTTTGCATAGGTCTTGCTAGGAGGAGGCACCTTTGCATGCTGAGCACTGGGGACATTAAAGTGACAGCATGGTTCTTTTGGTAGGACTGGTTTATAGTTTGTTATGGATAGGGTGGCTTGATATAATACAGGATGCCCAGTTGGATGTGAAATTCAGATAAACAACTACACTTTATTTTTTTTTAAGTGTATTTGTGTCCCAATGCAATATTGTAATGTCTGTGTCATGGGTGAATGAAGATCAGACCTTCCCACAAATCCCCCTCGGCACATAACGCCCTAAGGGGTCATGGAGGAGACTGTGGGAGGCTGAAGAGAAGCCAGTGTGGCTGGAGAGGAGCCTAAGAGGTGACAGGGGCAAGATGGAGTGCTCTCTTGAAGGCTAAGGATCTCTGAATGAGATGGGGCCACGGGAGGGTTTGAGTAGGGGACTCAAGTTGTAACTGGCTCCCTCTGGTGGTGGTGTTGAGAATAGACTGGAGGGGCCTGCCAGGGTAGGCAGACCTCTGAGGTGACTGCAGGGGCCGTCCAGGCCAGAGGGCCAGGGCAGTGAGCTTGGCGCTGGAGAGAAATGGCTGATTCTGGCCGTAGGAACTTTTTGTTAGGGAACATGCCAAACATGCACAGCAGTAGCAAGAATAATACAAAGAACTCCCATGTCCCCATCACCCATTTTAACCATCAGCTCACAGCCAATTCTGTTTCCGTAGTGGAAACATGTCCCCCTTCTTGACAACTGGATTATTTTGAAACACATCCCAGATATCATATTATTTCAATCATAAATGTGTCAGTATGTATCACTGAATGGTAAGGCCTGGATGTATTTTGAAGCAGAAGCCACTAGGAATTTGCCCCCAGAGTTTAAGCAGCTGTTGAGAGAGAGGAGGCCCCTGACCTTGTGAAATCCATGGCTGAGCAGTTAGTTCCTGGGTCTTAGGACCACCTCTCCTACAGCTTTCTAGTGTTTTCCTCCTCAGGTCTCCTGTCTCCACCCTCCTGTCTGCAGGCACTCCTAGCGTGATGCTCCTCAGAACTTGGTCTTGGGACACAGGTGTGGACTCCTCACTGGAAGCTCCTGCCCAAAGTCACTCTTTCTGGTCTCTCTCTTTCTCTCTCTCTCTTTTTTTAATTTGTTTTCTAGGGCCGATCCTGTGGCATATGGAGGTTCCCAGGCTAGGAGTCCAATCGGAGTTGTAGCTGCTGGCTTACGCCACCGTCACGGCAATGCTGGATCCGAGCCACGTCTGTGACCTACACCGCAGCTCACGGCAACGCAGGATCCCCAACCCACTGAGCAAGGCCAGGGATCGAACTTGTGTCCTTGTGGATGCTAGTCAGGTTCATTACCCGCTGAGCCACAATGGGAACTCCTCTCTTTCTGGTCTCTTGATAACAGGACTGTACAGTGTCTGCAACTGAGGTTCCCTAGGCCCGCACAGATACTCACTCCCCGTGCTCAGGAAATGCAGGTTCCTTGGTGAATGTGACAGAAGCCCTGGGAAGTCACAGAGTCAGGGCCTGGGACATGGATTCAGACATCACAACCCTAATAAGTTCAGGGAAGCTCTTAGCCTTCAGAAGGCCACCCCCTCCAGGAAGCATCCTGGCTCTACCTCTAATTTACTGGGAGACTTTTCATGGGCTCCCTCCCCTCTCTGGGCCTGGTCAGGCAGGGCCTCTATTTTCTCTTTGGCCTTTCACATCTGTTCCCCCAGAGTCCCTGGGATGGAGGAGTTGAGGGCAAAGCTGGACTTGGAGAGAGGCTGCTGGGAATGTGCTAACTTTGGACCCAGCCACGCACATTGCACCCCGTGATGCAGGCATAGTGGCCGCACTTTACGGAAGAGATGACTGAGGTACAGAGAAGTAAAGACACTTGACTAGTATCCCCTAGTCTGTAGGCAGCATGACCAGGATGTGGATCCAAGGCCAAAGACTCAGCACAGGGGCACAGGTGCTCCCATGGTTTTTGAGGCCCCACCCTGGGCAGGGCCCTCCTCAGAAGGCCCAGTTCCGCCAGTGCAGTTCAGATTCCAGCCACTCTGCCACCTCAGAACCTCCAAGCCTGGTGCTCCTCCCAGCCTCCTCACGCTGACACTGGGAGGCTGATACACCTTCCTGTTCCGTTCATTTTCATTCACTGAGCCCTCCCGAGGGTGGACTCCAGGAGCATGGATGCACCAACACGTTTCTCATTGAATTCTCACAGCAACTGAGGAAGGTGTTATGCCCATTTTACAGATGTGGAAACTGATGCCCAGAGAGCAGCAGTGGTCCGCCTAAAGTCACACAGCCCCACAGTGATAGAGACAGGATTGAGACCACAGTTCTCTGACCCCAGATGCTCCTTCCCCTGCATGGCAAGGGCTGGCTCAGGACAGTAATGTGTCTAATGACCCCTTGCCATCTGGTTGTCCTGGCTCCAGGCACCCTTTTTCCCCAAATAACTCTTCTTAGTTTCGCCTACGTAATCACCCTTGATCTTTCTAATAATTGTGGGAGGCAGTTACCATGACTGGCTTTTATAGGTGAAGTGCCACACATGCCTCGGGGGAGACTGGATTTTGAAACGTCCTGAAACCTCCCCAAGACTGGAATAGCTCCTCTGAGCTGCCCACAGATGCTTATGTGCATCCAGCGCCCCCTACAGCCTTTCAACGACATTGACTCACCCCGCTGGGTCATTTAGAAAGTCTTTTTCTGGCAAGTTTTCCTTCTCCTTTTAAGTTGCTACCTCCCACGGGTTGCTGCATCTGGGGCTTTGCTTCACAAGTTTGGACTCACCTTGTCCCTCCTTGCTGCCCATATTCAGCAGTAGTTAAAACATGTTTGCCTCTGTAACTCCGCCTGCGAGAAACTAGGATGTTGCCTGGGCTCCACACCCTGGGGAGGCTGTCAAGCTTGAGAACCACCAAAGTGAGTCTGGGTTTCCACCTACCTGAGAGCTCTTTGGGGTGAGATTGAGGCAGAATATTAACTCAGGTAGTCAGTGTAGGAGCATGGGCCTCGATGCCCTCTTTGATATGGCCATCGATGAACATGTGTGGCGTAAGGGCTCCAGGGAGTAACATCCCCACCGGCCTTGTTTACTATAGGGAGTGTATCTATACCCAGATGGACATTAATCCCTGATCCCCTGTGACTCCGTTTACCAGATGAAAAGGACAAAGAAACTATGACACTTTTAGACATTTCCACCCCTAGGACCCTATTATTCAAGGACTGATATGGGTAACTGAATAAGGTTAATGGGAGAAGACCGCATCTCTCTGGACTCCACCTTGGTATCCCCCCCCAACTTTAAGGAATTAAAAACCCCTATAGGACAATAGAGAAAGGGGGACTCTTCTCCCCCCTCCCAGTAACCCTGGGAGCTATCTCCTTTTCTTTAATAAAAACTTTGCTTGCTTGCTTGCTGCCTGTGTGTCCGCGGAGTTCATTCTTCGACCCCGTGAACAAGAACCCGGATTCTGGTATCATCTTTCTGGTATCAATATCTGATTAGACTAATGGTTTTCCAGGGAAAGGACGGGGTCTCCCCCAGGGTCCCCACACATTGGGTTGAGGCCACAGAGCATCGACTCCGGCAGTGAGGGGGAGAGGTGACTCTGGACTCTGCCCACAGGGGTGGCTTTCTCTGCCTGAAGCAGCAGGGTGGGAGCCTGTGTGTCCTGAGTCCCAGGCAGGACCTGGGAAGGGCAGGAAAGAGCTGGTGGGCGGCCAGCCTCAGGCTCTCTCTGCACACACAGGCTGGTCTCAGAAGCCAGAGGAACGTGAACTTGGGCCGCAGTGAGACTGAACCCTTCCAGAGTGAGCACATGTGGGTGGAAGCGGGGGATGGGACATTTACTGAGGGGGAGGGGCAGGGGCAGGAGAGGGGAGGAGGAAAAAGGCCAGCTGATGTTAAAGGCCCCGTGGGCCCTGGGACTCCAGCCTGAATGTCCTGCTGCCCCTGGTCACCCCCACTCTGGGTGCCCACGTCTCCCCTCCCAACCTCCATCTCAAGCAGGAGCATTGCTGCTCTCTCACCTTCTCCTCTTGATTGGTTCTCTTCCTTCAACATTTAATTGATCATCTACCAAGGGCCAGGTTTCTGTTTGTTTGGGGGAGAGTTTATTGAGGTGTAATTTACATATTGTAGATTCACCCCCCCCTTTTTTTTTGTCTTTTTGTCTTTTTGGGACCACACCCGCGGCACATGGAGGTTCCCAGGCTAGGGGTTGAATCGGAGCTGCACCTGCTGGCCTACACCACAGCTCACGGCAATGCCAGATCCTTAATCCACTGAGCAAGGTCAGGGCTCGAACCCGTGTCCTCATGAATACGTGTCGGGTTTGTTAACTGCTGAGCCACGACGGGAACTCCCAAATTCACCCCTTTTTGGAGTGTGAGGTTTGACAAATGTTTAGTGGTAAATACCAGCATAATTAAGATTTTGAATATTTCTGTCAGTATTTCCTTCCTGCTCCTTTGTAATCAACACCTCCTCCCTCTCCTAGTGCCTGACAACCTCTGATCCTTTACTGTCTCCATAGCCTTACCTTTCCCAGAATGCCATGTAAAAGCAATCCTACAACAGGTAACTGTTTGAATCTGGCTTCTTTTATTTTATTCAACATAAATGCTGTCAAGGGTCCTTTGTGTTGTTCTATGGATTCCTAATTGGTTCATTTTTTTTTTTTTTAAGTTGTCTCCATTGTACAGAGAGACACAATGTATTTATTCACCAGCTGATGAACTTGTGGGTTGTTCCCGGTGTTTGGCAATGATTAGTAATACCACTGTAAACATTCATGTGTAGGTTTTTGTGCAAACATGAATTTTCATTTTTCTGGGGTAGATACCTAGAAGGCGGATTGCTAAGTCATATCTAAGCATATGTTTAACTTTATGGGAATCTGCCAAACTGTTACTCAGAGTAGTTGGCTGTACTATTTTCTTTTCTTTTCTTTTTTTTTTTTTTTGCTTTTTAGGGCCGCACCCAAGGCATATGGAGGTTCCCAGCGTAGGGATCGAATCGGAGCTACAGCTGCTGGCCTCCGCCACAGCCTCAGCAACACCAGATCCGAGCCGCATCTGCAATCCACACCACTAGCTGTACTCTTTTCTAAGTTATAATAACCTTTTTAAAGTCTAGACTCTAACCTGAGTATTGACAAACATCCGGAGAATCCTATTCCTAGCTGGAAGCAACCCTTTTTGGGCAAATGTTAAGGGTTCATTTCTCTAGATAAATATCCCGGAGTGGGATTGCTGGGTCATATGTTAAGTGTCTTATGAGTAAGTGCCAGACTCCGTTCCAAGGTGGCTGCACCATTCTGCTTTACTACCAGTGATGTATATGCTTCAGTTCCATGTCCTTACTTGGTGCCAAGTTTGGGCTATTTTTAAAATTGTTTTATTATGAAAATGTCTAGCATCTCCAAAAATAGCACAGTGCTTTAATGAACCTCCATGTACTCATCAGCAGGCTTTAGCATCTCCCTCCTCATCAACCTTAGATCTTGTTTCATCACCCGACCCCCACAAGGACCAAATTTTTGAAGCAAATCCCAGATGTCATATCATCTGATTCCTAAATATTCAATTTTATCTCTAAAAGATAAGGATTCCACAATACCCATTTCACACCTAAGATGTATGTGATTACAACAATTTATATCATCAAACACCTAGTCAGGGCTCACATTTTCCTGATTGTCTCAGGAATGTCATAATTGCTGTTTTACAGTTTGGTTGTTGAAATCAGGATGCAAACGAGGACAGCACGTTGTGATTGGCTCACGTGTCTTCAAGTTACTGTGCTTAAAAGTCATTTGGCTTTTTTTTTTTTCCTTTTCCTTTTTTTGGCCACATCTGAGGCATGCGGAGGTTCCCAGTCTAGGGATTGAATCGGGCTGCAGCTGCCGGCCTACGCCAGAGCCACAGCATCGCGGGATCCAAACTGCCTCTGCGACCTACACCACAGCTCTTGGCAACGCCGGATCCTTAACCCACTGAGGGAGGCCAGGGATTGGACCTGCGTCCTCATGGATACTAGTCAGATTCCTTTCCACTGGGCCACGACAGGAATTCCTAGAAGTCATTTGGAATAGTTCTTCTCTGTATCATTACGTCACTAACTTGATACGTAGGCTTATTTGCTTTATTTTGCTTTCAGTTTTTATGAATTTATTTAAAAATTTTAAATTTTATTTATGGTTCCAAAGTCAATCATACAAAATAAATTATATTTAGAAAGATCTAACTTTAATCTGTGCCTGCCTCTTCCAAGCCCTCCCATAACCATTAATTTTTAAAAACTATGCTTTGCTGTATGTTTGTTGGAGGAGCACATTAGACCTACAATAAAAAGTCTTATTTTATATTAATTTTGAAACAAGGGTTGATAAGTTTGAAGTATGGCTATACATTTTTATTCATTTTGAAAATATTCATCAATTTCTGCCTTGTGAATATCTAAATAGGTGCTAAACCAAGAAGCCTGTCTTGACTTTGGAGGCATATAGAAATTATAACATGAGGCGTTCCCACTGTGGCTTAGCGGAAACAAATCTGGCTAATATCCATGAGGACACAGGTTCAATCCCTGGCCTCCCTCAGAGGTTTAAGGATCCAGTGTTGCCGTGAGCTGTGGTGTAGGTCACAGATGCGGCTCGGAACCTGCATTGCCGTGGCTGTGGCGTAGGCTGGTGGCTACAGCTCCAATTCGACTCCTAGCCTGGGAACTTCCATGTGCCGCCAGTGCGGCCCCAAAAAGACAATAAGAAAAAAAAAAAAAGAAATTATAACATGTATGTTAAGTAATATGAATTTTTGTTCATAACTTCTCCTAAACCCCCTAGACACCAACTAAAACAGTTTAAAGACAGTAATTTCTTGTTTTGAAATTAGCAATAATATTAAATATATAGGCCACATTATTTGCCTTATTTTATATTTCAGCTTTCTTTATTGATAAATTTCATATATTTGTTTATTTGTTCATTCCACAAAAATTTATGCTTTATCCTTACTTTGATATATATATTTAAACACGCATATATGTGTTCCCTACATTGATTTATATATGTATACATGTGCCCCTTACATTGGTTTGTATGTATATATAACATATATAAATACGTGTGTGTGTGTGTATATCCATAGATAAATACACGTATGTTTGCATACCTGCCTATTAGACGTGACTGCCACTCTTTCCTCCACGTTGTCTCATTTACGGTTCGTCTTGTCCTTCGATCTCGCCCACAGGGATCTGTTGAGATCTTCCCTAGTCTTTCCCAAGAGTCCTCCTCTGTGCTGATAATCACGTTCCCCGGCTAGTGAACATTTCCCTCGTTTCCAATCCTTTGCTGTGACAGTAGAGTCGCGGTTAAAAAGCCTCGTGCACGCCCATCTTTGGGTGTACCTGCTGGAGGAGATTCCAGCAGTGGGGTTCCCAAGTCATAGCTTGAGCACACTGGCGGTTTTGCCTGCTTTGGCCTAATTCCTCTGCGAAGGGATAGCCCCATTTTGCATTCCCATCAGCTGCACGGGCTCTTTTCCCCCCAGCCTCCCCAGCAGAACCCTGGAGTTTGCCAAACTTTTGGATTTTTGCCAATCTGATAGGTGGGAAACGGTACCTTGGAGTAGTTTCAATTTGCATTTCTTTTATTTGTTCCAGGTTGATCATCTTTTCAAATGGCTAAGGGCCATTTGCATTTCTTTTTCTGTGAATCGTCTGGTAATATTTTTAGCCCATTTTTTCCAGGAGGTTGTTGGTTTTTCCTTTCTCTACTTCTAGAAGCTCTTTATAAATTAGAGACATTAACCCCTTGTCTATGATAAAGGTTCAGGTATTTTCCCTACTTGGTCATTTGTCTTATTCGTTCATTCATTCATTTATCATTTATTCCCAATCTCATGCCACTGGATGGTGGGGATTCAGGGGTGGCCCTGAGGGGTTCCACCCCCATGTGATGCCCCAGCTAGAACCTTGGACTGATCCTGGACAGTCCCTGCCCCAACCCCTCCCTGTGCTGTCCTTTCTGCCCCCTGACCCCTCTCCTGCCTCCCAGTGACCACCCTTCTGAGTCCTGCCCTGCTCAGGTCCCCAGCAGTTCCCAGTCTGTGCTGGGGAGGGGGGAGGGCTGTGGGTGGCAGAAATGGAACTGAATCTCTATCTGCTCAACATGCCCGGCCCCTGGCAAGTGAGGGAATGAAGAAAGAGCAAGTCACTGAATGAATGAACCACTCTTGTGAGGATGAAGCAGCCTCTCAGCCCAGGAAGTCAAGTCAGAAGGGAGCTTGGAAAAGCACCTTCAGGGTCAAAGTTTCTTAATCCCACGAATTCTCTTCAGAACTAACTCAGGTCAGAGTTCCTACTCTCAGGGGCACCCATGGCACATGGAAGTTCCCAGGCCAGGGGCTGAATCACAGTTGCAGCCATCGGCCTACACCACAGCCACTGGTCTACACCACAGCCACAGCAACACTGGATCCGCAGCAGGTCTCTTACCTACATGGCAATGCCAGGTCCTTAACCTGTAGGAGAAAATGTCCCGATAAAAAGATGAAAAGATAGAAAGGAGAGACCCCAGCCATGATGACTAAGCAAAGTCCAGCCAACTGCCCCTAACCACCCCTCCCTGATGCATCTGCTTCTGTAAACTTGCTTCTGCTTCTACTACCTTGCCTGACCTCAGTCCCATCCACCAAGCATGGACCTGGAGGAGCTATCCCATAAAAGCCTTGTGAAACCCTTCTTTGGGGCTCACACTCCGGAGAGTGATCTCCTCTGAGCCTGCCGGTATAATAAACCTGAGGTCTCCAACTCTCCGAGTGCTCGCTTGGTTTCTCATCTGGTAAAAGAGCTGATACACTACAGCCACAGGGCTGTTGCTAGAGCTGGTACATTGTGGCCATGGGGCTGCTGGGCAGCTGCCGAAACAAACCCACTGATCGAGGCCAGGGATCAAGCCTGCATCCTCATGGATACTAGTTGGGTTTGTTTCCACTGAACCATGATGGGAACTCCCAAATTTTTCTTCTTTTTACATTTTTTATTTTTACATATTCTGTGTATTTTACATATTATGTTTTTACATATTTTATATTTACATATACATATACACACAACACCCCTTAACAGTATATTTCCTTGTGGCATTAACCTTCAGCACATCATTCTGATTTTAAATGATTGTATAATATGCCATGAAATGAATGTATCATGTCCCACTACTTAACCTCTCTGTGCCTCAGTTTCCTCATTTGTAAAATGGAGATACTAGGTACTTCCTTGTAAGTTTCTTGTGATGCTAAATTGTGATTATATTCATGGTAAGCACCCAGGGCGTGTTAGACATTACCATTATTATTATTACTATTATTTCCTAATGGTGGACACGTAAAGTCTAATTTTATTCTTTTGCAACTAACACTGTAATGAACCTCTCTGCTCTTGGGAATGTCTGAGGGGGTGCTCCATGCCTACCCCCAAACGAAGCACCCTGTGATAGAGTGTGAGCAAGGCTTGCTAGGGACACTCCTTGGCTGAAAGTTCGGACAGCAGGCATTTGCCCCTGGAAACCTGGGGGGGAGGTAATCCACGAAGGGGAACAGCATTGGTAAAGGCTAAGAAGCTTGAAAGAGCATGGGAGTTCTGATGTGCTTGGTTTGGCGGCAATTCTTGTCCCTATTTTATTCCCTTCTGGAGTAGCCGTGGTGTGATTGCTGTGTGTGCTGGCCCAGGGGGTAGTGTCTTTCTCAGTCTTAATCCTATTGACTTTCAAATTGATATTTGAGCTCTCTGCTCAAGTCCAGCTGTTTAAGTGACTACCCTCTACTCCCTCCTCCTTCCTCTTGATCACATCACCCTGCTTTCTGAGCTTCGCTTTCCCCACATGTAAAAGGAGCCTGGTGGACTTGTTGGTTTCTACCTTCCCTTCTGCCTGGGGTGGATTATTAAACCCAGTCTAGGCTTTCCCTTTGCTGGGATGCTGGAGCCGCCCTCTGGTGGCCAACATTGGCCATGCAACCCAGGAATGGGCCTGGCAAGCTGCACGCTCTAGGAAGGGATTTGAGTGCCTTTGTGTGTGTGTGTGTGTGTGTGTGTGCGTGCGCGCACGCTCACTTGCTTATATATTGAAATGGTACACAAGGGATGTGCAACAGGCTCATGATGCATAGAATTTAGAGCTTTCCTAACTCTGATGAAAGCAGAGAGGTGAGGCAAAAGCTGGCAAAACCTTTCTGGGGACTGCCAGGGACACCCAAGTTTGTAAAATTCCCTGGGCCACTCGTCTCATTAATACACATTGAGAACACTACTCCCTTGCTCAAAATCTCATCCTTGCTGTCCCTCTGCTGAACAGGGTAAATATCAAACTCCTAGCCAGGGCATTTAGGATCCTTTAGAAGTTTCATCCCTGCTTGTTACCAGTGGCCCCTTTGGCCCCACTTTTCACTCTTGTCCTTCTTCCCTGTCCCACTTCAGAAAACTACCAGATCCATTCCTATCTCCTAGTCTCTGTTCATTCTGTTCTTTTTCCTAGAGTGTCCTATCCTCTCCTTTAGTTTCCACAGCATCTTTCAAGACTTGGCTAAATGCAGACTCCTCTGGGAAGACCTTGTGGATTTTTCCACTTGGGTCTGAGCTCTCCCTGCTCTGAACTTCCCAGTAACGGCATCTGTCTCCTGGTCTATAGTGAATTAGGGTTTACCAGGGAACTTGGGTTGAAGCTGTTCAGTTCAGTAGCCCTTCCTTGAGGACTGACTCCATGTCTGCTCTATATCTGAGTCCTTCCAAACCCTGAGGCCTCCCCATTGATACCCAGGTTGCCTCTGCAGAGCCCTCACTCCTATCCTCTCCTCCACCTCCTCTGAGCCCTTGGCTTTAGCCAGAAGGGGCTGCTCTCATGGGAGGATGTCTGGTGGTAGAGGAAAAAGACATGAGCCTTGGACCAGACTCCTATTGGACTCTGCCCGTCAGAAGACAAATGTCTGCCCAGCACACAGGCTCCAGCTGCTGGTTTCTGGGCGCCCGGAATGAAGGGTCAGATCTAGGTCACTGCCCAGCTCTTTCCTTCAAGGACAGACATCATAACTGTAGCCTTGGCAATAATACTCCTGGTTATTTGTAGAAGTCTGCTATCGTCAGTTTGTTGTACTCTCTAACATTAGAGTCTCATACAACCCTTTTGTAATGAGGAAACGGAGAACCAGAGAGGCTAAGTCACTTGCTCAAGGTCACACAGCTCTGAGTGTGAGTGCTCATACTCAGTCTCTGCTTTCTAAACATCTCCAAATCCTGTGCACATCCCGGAATACTCTGCTGTCACTATTTTTTACACAAAGTAGGTGCTTGATAAATTCCTGGATAATAAAACAAAGACATAATGGATGTATCCCTTTCTGGTGATCTTCTAATCTGCCTCCAGCTGACATGTTCACCTCTGTGGGTGGGAAGAGCCCCAGAACTGGGATTGGCCAAGAGGGCACAGCTCCAGGGGCTGAAGGGGTGGGAGGTGGAGCCTGGGTCCAGGAGGGGTGAATTCCCTGAGTCTGGATTTTAGGGTCCTGGGCATGGTGAGGAATGGCACCTGCTGACCCACTGTCCTCATGGTGAGTGGCCCATGAATGTTGCATAACTTGAGAAGCCACAGGGTGGTCCCATGGCCAGGGCTGGGTAAGGACCTGGGATTAATCCAAATTTTCTGAAGAGCAGATTCCAAGACAGGATGACGTGCAAAGAGGTTTATTAGGAGACATATCTGTGAGGGGGGAGAAGAGGAGAGGGAGCCAGGGGAGGCTGGGAGGGCATCTGACCATGACCAGATCTGACCCCTGTGAAGGATAGGGGGTTAGGGAGGCTGGCAGGCTGAATGGAAGCGTTGTTGACTGTAGAGCAGTTCTAAGAAAGTTCAGCAAGGCCCATGGGGAGTCTTCGAGCCAAGGTGCCTGTCAGAGGAGGGGTTCTGCCTCTCCCAGGAATGGGTCTCCTTTGTATTCCTGCCACATTCAGTGGTGGGCGTGTGGGAAGCACGGCTTCAGCAGGGACACGACTTGCAGTGAGGCAGGCATCATGAAGGATGGTGGGAAAATCCTTTCGGGAGTGTTGCTGGTGTGAATGGCCTCAGTCTTCATTCTATTCACTTTCATACTGAAGTTTAAGAGCCATCTGCTCATGTCTAACTATGGAGATGGCCCACCTCTCCTTGACTACATCATCCTCTTCCCTGGCCTCAGTTTTCCCACATGTAAAATGGTCCTGAAGGCACAGAGTGCAGCTGCTGGAACCATTGGGCAGTTTTGTTCCCCAGGTGGAGATCTGAGAGAGGTCTTCTCATGGCCACCACTCTGGCCTTGCGGGTCCTTTTGTAACCAGCCTTGCCTGGAGGGTTGCCACAAGTGCCCACAGATGGAGGGAAAGGGATTTGGGGTTCCGGGAAACCCAAGAGAGAAGCTCATTGGCTCAGCCTGGGTCAGGTGTCCAGCTCTGACCCAATCAGCTATGACCAGGGGGTGGAGCTGCCTGCCTCACCACCCGTGCAGCGGCTCCTTGCAGCCTGCGCTCTGAAGTGCAGGTGCTCCTCGTGAGGCAAGGGCACTGGCAAGGGAGGTGAAGGAGTGCAAGGTGTTCGTGGCATTGTCTTGCTGAATGGGTCCTCTCAGCGTGACGCACACGGTCACTCCATGAGGCTGGGAGCTGGACTTTTGTTTATCTCAATGTTGCGGGGTGCGCACTGCCCCCACAATTGGGGGCCGGCCTGTCCTCCTCTTGCCTACCCTGAACGGCTGACCTCTGCTGGCGGGGACAGGCACTATGTGTACCTGATGGCTGCCACCCCAGGCAGGAACATCAGGATCTGTCTTCCCATTAGCCTGGAAGCCTCTGCTAGGCAGAGACCGCTGAGGTTAAGCAACCCAGGCTCTCCTCTTGCGTTTGGATTTGGCTCTTCTACTAACCTGAGCAAATTCCTTTTCTCCTCTGACCTCAGTTCCCTCATCTGCCAAGTAGGTATCATCACACTGAGCTGGTGGGGAAGAGGCTGTGTGGTATGGAGCTTTGGATCTCAGTATTTAAGCTGATTTGAATCCAGCTTCTCATGTTACTTGCTGTGTGACCTTGGGCAAGTTACTCAATTTCTTGAAGCCTCACTTTGCCCATTTATAAAATGGGAGTGAAGATGAATCTCTCTTTTGTTTCTCAAAAGATAATGTGCTTTGCACCAGCTGGAGGTACACTCACTCATCTCTTATCCTTTCTTCTTCCCCAGCCCCAGCCCTCACAGCTCCCTGGCTAATGAGTCAAGCAGTGATCAATGTCTGACCTGCAGGGGGACTCAGCCATTCAAGAAGAGTGGCCTCAGCCTCATCCACTGAGCCTTTATGGAGTACTTCCTGCCTAACAGGTAGGTCCTGGCCCTGAGGGGTTCCCAGGCATTTCTGCAAAGCAGGGTGTGTCCTTCTTTGTGAATGCTCACTGCAGGCTTGAGAAGAGCCTGTCTTGGATGTCTGGACATCTGGATTTCAATCCAGTCTTTGCTACTCACTCCCTGTGTGGCCCCCCAAGCTAAATAAAGGGTTAGATGAAGGGTCCGATCCATGAGCTGAGGAGGGAGGAGATGCACATGGGAAGTGAGAGAACAGGATGGATCTCCCAGTTAGGTCTGGGGATCTAAGCATGGCAAGGGCCCCTGGGGCAGCCAAGGAGGTGGGAGGAGCCTGGACCTCCTGTGCCATGACAGGTACTAGAGTAGAAGCAGAAGTCATCCTGTGAGCACACCCAGGCAGATGGGCCTGATGTGGCCTCACAGAGCTCCCAGGAGCAACAGAAGTCTTCTCTGTGCCCAAGAGGGTTTCCCACAGCCCAGAGAGTTGTGAACTCAGCAGCGTGTGTCTGATGTGCCCAAGAGTGTGGCCCAGACAAGGCATAGAGGTCAGGAGGACCTGGAGAGGCTGAGGGGGAGCCCAGAGGAAGGCTGTGCATGGTCAGTGGGTACCAATGTCTGATGTCCAGCCATCTTGGGGAAGGACAGCTGGGCAGATGCCCAAGAACTGGATCTTCCCTGTGTTCCCTTTGCCCTGCCTCAGCACCTCATAATCACCATCCAACCCCAAGAACTGAGATGGTGCCTTGACTAAGATGAAGTGTCCTCCATGCAAGTGAAACAAGGGCTCAAAATAGAAATACAGTTCAAATAGATAAGGAAAGTTCTATTTCTCATGTACCTAGATTTGTAGCCTGAAATTTATACACGCTACCCAAGGATAAAGGGTTCATACAGATGAGAAGAGGTGGCTCTCAAAGATAATCAAACTAGAGTTAATCTTTACATCTATAACACTGGACAAAACTTCCACAAACTCTTAGGGAAAAGATTTGTGAGCCAAGTGTTTTTCCCAGTCAAGATACCATTAATTTTGTCAGGGCATTTTTGGGGCACTGAAGACTGAACAAAATACTCAAACCAAATGAATATGGGTTAGAAGAGAGATTCCAAGATATGGGAAGAAAAAGTGTACAGCAAATAAACGAAAGGAATGGCTACACATAGTTAAATCGAAATGAATAATGATGCAACTAATAATTTGTCATTTTAAAAGGAGGTATTCTTTTTTTCTCTTTTTCTTTTTAGGGCTGCACCTGCAGCATATGGAAGTTCCTGGGTAGGGGTCACATCAGAGCTGCAGCTGCTGGCCTATACCACAGCCACAGCAGCATGAGATCCAAGTCACATCTGAGACCTATGCTTCAGCTTGCAGCAATGCCAGATCCTTAACCCTCTGAGGAGGCCAGGGATGGAACCAGCATCCACTATGTTGGGTTCTTAACCCACTGAGCCATAACAGGAACTCCTAAAGTAGGTATTCTTGAAACAAAGAAAGCCATGCTATAAGGAGAAACTTAGTAAGAATCAGAAATGAAGTAATCAAAGTCTGTAGTGTCCAGTGGGGCTGCCACTAGTCACAGGTGGCTCTTCATATTTAAATTAATTAGAATTAAGTAAAATTGAATATTTAGTTCTTCATTTGCACTAGCCACTTTTCACATATTTAACAGCCACACCTGGGTTGTGGCAACTGTGTTGGATGTTGGGTATGGAACATTCCCATTATTGCAGAAAATTGTTTTGGACATCACTGGTCTAAATTATCAGCAAATCCATGGAGAGGAAAGAAAGTTTTGGGGAATAGAGAATGAAAGTGTTCTAAAGATCCTCTAAAAGGATAGGACAGACAAAACCAGCAGCAAAATTGAAAAGCAGAGTGTAGTGTCTAACGAGCAAGTTGTGATGGTGGCAGTGATGGGATTTGAAAAATTAAGGAATGAAGAGTAACTTGACCAAGTGAGAAAAGGCAACAGAGAAAGAGGGAGAAAACTATGATCAGTACTAAATATGAAATTAGGTGGGTAAAAAACCTCAGTTCATTAGCTAACACAGTAACTGTGATCTGGATGAAATCCCTGTTAGAATTCAAAGATGTTATTTCCAGTAGATATGTAGAGAAAAATCTCCTGGGACAGAACACCTAAAGTGCTGGATAAATTAAAAAATATGTGTATTTTTTCTTTTTTGGCCACCCCGCCGCATGTGGAATTCCTAAGCCAGGGATCAGACCCGAGTCCTAGTTGTGACTGACCTTCACCACAGCTGCAGCAACACCAGATCCTCCACTCCACTGTATCTGGCCAGGGATCAAACCTGTGTCCTGACGCTGCAGACATGCTGCCAATCCCATTGTGCCATAGTTGATTCCTAAAGTATTTTTTAAAAACATAGCTTAGCTGACAAAAAATAAGGGAAATGTCAGGGTTCAGAAGCATCAAGAAATCTTGAGTCCACAGAGGTAAATGCATTCTGGGGCCAGCATTTACCCAAAGGGTATCTACCTAACTCTGGTCAACCAAATTCTGGCTTCAACAGACTTCATGGAACAGAAGATAATTCTTGGGGTCCAATAAAGCTTAGAAATGGGGATCCTGCATAAAGCTAGGGCCCCAAAGGGCTAGTAAACTAGGGAGGAAAAGTGTCTACAGAGATTTGTCTGCCTCTATCATCACTGGGATTGGAGCAGAGGAAAAAAGGGTCTTCCTGAGACTCCAGGACAAGCTCAGTTGCAAGTGAGTGTGGTGCCAGAATCACACTGCCTATATTACTCCCTCAGCTCCCCCCGCCTCCAGAAAAACTAACTAAAAATGCAGTCAAAAGTGTTCCCCAGATGCCTGATGAAGCAATCGCATATGCTCCCTGGAGAAACACACTTTAACTCTAGGTTTCAAAGAATTTCGCAGATAAACTTCCAAGGAACAGGAGGTCATACTAAAAAAAATAATAATAATTAAGCAGAAACTATATGAAATGAGAGTCAGCAGAAACAACATTGCTGAATCAGACCAACAGCAACTGGAGATATTGGAATTATCTGTTATAAAATATGAAATAATTATGTGTTTTGCTTAAAGAAACTAAGGAGGTAATTGAATGTATGACAGAAGAATTAGAGTGTCAAAACTGATCAGATGAATTTGAAAAAGAATCGAACAGAATTTCTGGAAATGGTAAGTATAATTGAAATTAAAGCCCAATGGATGAAGGGTTGGTTCTGGGAAAGATGGAGTAAGCATACTCTAGGTAGAGTATACTCAGTTTCCTGAATGCAGTTACAAACCCTGGATACAATGTATGGACCAGCAATATGAGGACTTGAAAAGTAAATAGTATCTAGTAGATTGCAGAAGGAAACAAGAATTTGAAGTACAAGTGAATTGGGGTGAGTATTTCAGTTTCCCACCCCCCCTCCCATATTGCCTTGCTTGGACTCAAAGGCAGCCTAAAACCTGGGAGGGTATACCAGGTCCAGGCAGAAAGAGCTTCAAGATAGAGCTCTCTTCCTGGTCTAAATAATAAGAAAAGGGATCCTACTAAGAATGAGAGCAAGAGTTTTCCTGTTTTTTTTTTTTTTTTTTTCCAAGATCTCCCATCCTAGCCCTCAGATACTGGCAATGGTGATGACAGCATCAGCCAAGTGGGCACCACAAATTCCAAGGGAACGGAAACCTTCTTTCTACCAGAAGATCTTTGAATGCAAGAGCTTGGGCGAATTCTTTTTGCTCCTTCCCTGCCTCCCCTCTTATCCTCCCACTGCTTAGCCTCAGACACAGATGCAGTCAAAAGAATTGCATAGGAGATCTGAGATAGCGAAGTCCCAGGTTTCTGGGTGGGGAATTGGGAAGGGAGGCTCCAGGGATCTAGAAAGTATTGGGGTTATTGTGGAGATGAGACAGCATGAGAGGGTGATCCCATAACTTTGTGTATGAATTTCTGGGGTCACCTTCAAATTGTGGATCATGGATCTGTTCCTAAATAGAATATGAAAGGTTCTGAGGACTGAACTGTAGGGCAGGCTGCTGCTGCCCAGGTCCCAGACTGGCCACTGACAGTGCACATGTAGGACACATTTGAACAGCACTGCAGAAGGCTTTGAAAACTTTAGAACCAGAGCCTGCAGAAAGTGTGTTGAAACGTATGGCCTGAACCTAGCCTAAGTCAATTGTGTGTGTGCGTGTGTGTGTGTGTGTGTGTGTGTGTAAACATTCTCCTTAGTAAACAAAACCCAGAGTCACATAACTTGATATACAAAATGTCCAGGATACAATCTAAAATGACCTGGGGTATAAAGAACTAGAAAATTTCAACTCTCAGTAAAAAGACAATCACTTGATATCAACGATGAGAAAACACAAATGCTAAAATTATCAGACAAAGACCTCAAAGCATCTACTGTAAGAAGTAAGGATGAATGAAAAGTTTTAACAAAGAAATAAAAGATATGGAAGATCCCATTGTAGCTCAGCAGATTAAGGACCTGATGTAGTCTCTGTGAGAATGTGGGTTTGATCCCTGGCCTTGCTCAGTGGGTTAAGGATCCAGCATTGCTGAAATCTGCTGTGTAAGTTTGTAGAAGTCGCTTGGATCCATTGTTGCCAAGGCTGTGGTGTAGGCATCAGCTGCAGCTTTGGTTCAACTCCTATCCCAGGAACTTCCAAATGCTGCAGATGCAGCCATAAAAAGGAAAAGAAAAAAGAAATAGAAGATATGAAGATATGGAATTCCCTGGTGGCTCACCAGGTTAAGGATCTGGTGTCATCACTGCTGTGGCTCTGGTTGCAGCTGTGGCATGGCATACTATGGATGTAGCCCCCCCCCCAAAAAAAAATAGAAAAAAAATAAATAAAAGAATAAAGAAAAAGAAGGAAAAGAAATAGAAGATGTAAAGAAGAGCCAAGTGGAAATTATAGGATTAAAAAATTCAATGACCAAAAATTTTAAAGGGGCTCAATAGCAGATTAGAAATGATAGAAGAGGAGTTTCCATTGTGGCTCAGCAGTAACAAACCCAATTAGAATCCATGAGGACGAGGTTTTGGTTCCTGGCCTTGCTCAGTGGGTTAAGGATCCAGTGTTGCTGTGAGCCATGGTGTAGGTCACAGATTAGGCTCAGATCTGGCATTGCTGTGGCTGTGGCAAAGGCCAGCAACTACCAGCTCCAATTTGACCCCTAGTCTGGGAACTTCTGTATGCTGCAAATGTGGCCCTACAAAGAAAAAAAAAAAAAGAAAAGAAAGAAAAAGAAATGACAGAAGTGTCAGTACTCTTGAAGTTATATCAAAAGAAATTGTCTAATTTGAACAATGGAGAGAAAAAAATTGAAAAAATTGAACAGAGTCTTGGGGACCTGTGGAACAATACCAAAACGTCAAACATTCATAAGGAATCCTATAAGGAGTGGAGCAAGGGTGCAGTTCTGGAAGTAATAACTGAAAAATAGTGGTTGAAAACTTCCCCAAAATTTATAGGTTCAAGAAACTCAGCAAATCTCAAACAGGATAAACTCAAAGAAAACCCCTCCCAGATACATGATAATAAAACCTTAAAGACAAAGAAAAAAAATCAAAAATGGTTGGAGAACAAAGCACATTATCTCCAGCAGAACATTTATTTAATCCACTGTATTAACAGACCAAAGATGAAAAACCACATGAGCATATCAGTCAATGCAGAAAAAGCATTTAACTAAGTTCAACATCCTTTTATGGACATCCATAAAACACTTTCATAATATCCACAAGAACTCTCATAAACAGAGCGGGGGACTTCCTTAGACTGATAAATGTCATGTACAAAACCCCTCTATCATACCCAGTGGTCAAGAGTGAATGCTTACCCACTAAGATCAGGAACAACACAAGGATTTTTCATTCCCTTTCAACTTTGTCCTGGAAGTCCTGGTTAGTATATTAAGGCAAGACAGAAACAGAAGGAAAACAGGTTGGAAAGGAAGAACTGAAACGTCTCATGTCTGCAAATGCCATGATTCTATGTAGACAATCCCAAGGAATCTACAAAAAAAAAAAAAGAAAAAAGAAAAAAGAAAAGAAATCTAGAGCTTAGAAGAGAGTTTAGCAATGCTGTAGGGTCAGCACACAAAAGATCAATCAGCACACAAAAATCAATCATATTTCTACAATCTAGTGATGAATAATTGGAAGCTGAAGTTTTTTGTTTTTTTCTTTTTGTCTTTTTGCTATTTCCTGCGCTGCTCCCTCGGCATGTGGAGGTTCCCAGGCTAGGGGTCCAATTGGAGCTGTAGCCACTGGCCTACACCAGAGCCACAGCAATGCAGGATCTGAGCCACGTCTGCGACCTACACCACAGCTCACGGCAACGCCGGATCGTTAACCCACTGAGCAAGGGCAGGGACCGAACCCGCAACCTCGTGGTTCCTAGTCGTATTCGTTAACCACTGCGCCACAACGGGAACTCCTGGAAGCTGAGGTTTAAAAATAATATTTCCAATAACACTGAAAAATTAAATAAGTATAAATCTTACAAAATATTTGCAGGATCTGTTCTAAAAACTATAAAACCATGATGAAAGAAACCAAAGAAGACCTGAATAAACAGAGAGACGTACTGTGTTCCTGGACTGGAAAACTCAGTATAGTTAAGATATCACTTATGCCCAAGTAAATCAATAAACTTAATACAATTCCAATAGAAATATTGGCAGAGGTTTTTTTGTAGATAGATACAAGCTGATTTTAATATTTATATAGTACTAACCTAACCAAAACAATTTTGAAAAAGAATAAAGTTGGAGGATTCAATTATGCAAATTTAAGACTCAATGTAAAACTAAAATTGACTACATTAAGGACATAAATCAAGTCTGAACACATTTCGAATAATTTGTATTATACAGAGAACATTTTCTGAGCATAATGTAAGTAAATTAGAAATCAATAACAAAAAGCTTTAAACACTTGGAAATTGATAAGATTACTTATAAACAACTCATGGATCAATAAAAAAACATAATAGAAATTAGAAAATACTGGCGTTTCTGTCATGGCTCAGTGGTTAAGGAACCTGAATGGGAACCATGAGGTTGTGGGTTCAATCCCTGGCCTCACTCAGTGGGTTAAGGGCCTCACTCAGTGAGCTGTGGTGTAGGTTGCAGATGCGGCTCAGATCCTGCATTGCTGTGGCTGTGGCATAGGCCAGTGGCTACAGCTCCAATTGGACCCCTAGCCTGAGAATCTCCTATGCCACGGGAAAAGACAAAAAGAAAAAAAAAGAAATTAGAAATTACTGAGAACTGTAGGTTAATGAAAATACCATACATCAAAATGTGTGAGATACAACTAAAGTTATAGGGAAATTTGTAGCCTTAAGTGCTTGTATTAGAAGAGAGGAAAAGCTGAACATTATTTTATTTTTAAAAAATTTTATTTTATTTTTTGTGCTTTTTAGGGCCACACTCGTGGCATATAGAGGTTCCCAGGCTACACCACAGCTGCAGCAATGCCAGATCCAAGCCAGGTCTGTGACGTACACCACAGCTCATGGCAACTCCAGATCCTTAACCCACTGCGCAAGGCCAGGAATCGAACCCACAACCTCATGGTTCCTAGTCAGATTCGTTTCTGCTGTGCCACGGAGGGAACTCCTAAACACTATTTTAAAAGTTAGAAAAAAAGTAGCAGAATAGACAGAAAGGAAATAGAAAGAAGGAAAGATCAAAGTGAAGATTAATGAAATGGAAAATAATCCAATAAAGAGGACCAATGAAGCCAAAAGTAGTTGTTTGTTTTAATTACCAATGAAAGTGACAGACTTTGTTTTAGGTTCCTGGAGGATAATGGCAACCACAAAACCCAAATATCTCAATATAGCCTCCAAAGAACATATAGATCCACAAGAAGAACAAACTAAATAATTTTACAGCATAATAAACCTCAGTATATGTGAAAATAGGGAAATAAGAGTATATGTACATGTGAGTAGGAAAATTAACATTTGAAACCAAAAGAGCCAGTTCCAGGGCCTTTGCTTAGGGCAGAGACTACAAGGAGAAGAGATTGCTGTGTAGTCTGATGGTGAAGCTTTAGAGAAAACCACTTCTGGAATGTAAGAGTCTCACTCTGAGTGAGGAACTATTGATGGATCAGAGCACTTTCTATTAGGGAATTGAAGAAAGGGCCTCGAGAATGTGGGACCAAAGGTGGCATCCTATGAGGAACCATTTTTATGGGAAGGAGCTACGATTCCAAGGGAGAGGAATCTCTTGGATGAGGGATGGTGAAGGAAAACAAATTGTTGGATTTCAAGGCCTCTTCAAGGAGCTAAAACTCAAAGCCTTTGGCCAAGAATTACCAGACCCTTATCATCTCCCCACCCATCTCATTGTAATACCCTCTCCCCCCACCTTGAGCAACCTGCCCTACTCCTGTCTACCCCTACTAGGAAAGGTCTGTGCCCCATTCCTCACTTTGCCCCTACAGTGGCCATATATGCCCCCAACCAACCAGCAATTGTATCATAAGACCTCTCTTTACCCAGCCAATCCACAGGTGTATCACCAGACCTCTCCTCATTCCCTGGGCTATAAAAACAGATGTGGCCATTTTTACAAGCATTTAACAGAGCACTTGGGGTCAGCTCTCCCTGATCATCAGAAAGTCGTCCCACTGCGCTGGCAACGTTGCTTATCTCAATAAACTTTTCTTTTTCTTCACTTTGCTACACTGGAAAATTCTTTTTCTGACCTGTGTGCACAGATCACAACAGAAATTAAGGGTCCTATAGAGACCAAAGAAACTTTCTTTTAAAACCACTTAAGAAAAACCCCCAATATTTTGGTTATTTAGTTCAAAATATGCTATTAAAAATTAAAAAAAAAAACAACACTTCACTATATCAATAGAAGAGGACACTCTTGAACTAAGAAACTTAGCCTCTTAAATCTTTTACCCTTGTCTACACAGAATTACCTCTAATTGCTGTTCTAGAAAAATATAAGATGTTAAATCTAAACAGAAAATGGCAGGCAACATACCATAACACAGAAAATAAGAATGAAAATATTTCAGCTGATAAAATTCTTTCTCCAAAATCAATGACAAAGCAGAGCAAAATTATTGCAGAACACCCCATCTTTTTTTTTTTTTGGTCTTTTTGCCTTTCCTAGGGCTGCAGCTGCAGCATGTGGAGGTTCCCAGGCTAGGGGTCTAATCGGAGCTGTAGCCACCAGCCTATGCCAGAGCCACAGCAACTCAGGATCCGAGCTGTGTCTGCAACCTACACCACAGCTCATGGCAATGCTGGATCCTCAACCCACTGAGCAAGGCCAGGGATCAAACCCATGTGCTCATGGTTCCTAGTTGGATTTGTTAACCACTGAGACATGACAGGAACTCCCAGAATGCCCCATCTTGAATTAAATATCCTTAAACAAGCATTTGCAGATTGGAAGATTTGAAAGATCAGGAGAAAAATAGACAACCAAAACAACAAAAAAATGCAAAATGAGAGTTTCCCAAATTCGGGAAAGAGTTAGCAGAAAAGGACAAAATTACCTCAGAAATGAAGAAAAAAAATATAAGATGCCCGAGGAATAACATAGTAAGAGAGGAATGAAAACAGCTAAGAGTACCAAGATGAAATAAAAGAAAGAGACTTTAAAAGGTAAGAGTGAAACCAAAGACTAGAGGATGCAGGCAAAGAAGATCCAACATTTATAGAGTCCCTGAAAAAGAAAAAAAAAAAAGTATAATTTAAAACTATCATACACTTTTAAAAAGGTTTTTATTTATCATTGAATTAAGTGTTAAGCTTGGAAATGCAAAACACATTTCCACATGCCCCTCAGGAGAGGCCAATGACAAGCCCACAATAGTCTAGGTGTTCATATCAATAGCAGCACCAAACACAGGTGAACTCACAGGGCTAACTGGATTTCAAAACACACCCAGGGCCTTGCCCCACTGTTATGGAGAAGCAGAGGTTGGGGTGATTTAATGAGTGGATTTTCTGATGACTGCATTGGGTTCCCTGGTCAGAACCCATTATCAAAACCCAGTCAACCAAGAGTCAATCAATCAATCAATCAATCACAAGTTCTCCACCTACCCTGGGGAGGTGACTCCATGTAAAGGCAGTCTCTGTTCTTTGGCCCATGCTCATTGGAAGTGCTAGACCCAGACAGTCAGCTTCCTGGCTTTAGAGAGCCCTCAGCCACTGCCACCCACTCGTGTGCCTGGAGTCCCATGTGGCTGCCATCAAGCCCTCTAATCTGTCATATTGGCTGTGGTCTGTATGAATAATATGAATGGGAGCATGGAGACCCAGGAGCATCCTCAGCCAGAAAGGCTTCCATGTCAAGTCTTTCAGAGCAAGATCCCTTGTGAAGCTCCCAGGGCCCATGCCCAACCATCCTGCATTCTACAATTTCTCTACCCCATATGAGAGATGCGCAGGCACCCTCTCCAAAAAGACCGAGAACGCTACAGTAGCAATGGCACCTTAAACATCCTGGAAAGAAATGAGAGAATCAAGCCATGCCCAGAAAGACTTCAGGACTGCAGGTGTCCCTTCAGTGTCATCTTTACCTGTGCAGAGAAAGTCTGTAACAGGGTATTGAAAGATCTGTACTGTAGAAAACAGGAGACCTTCCAGCCTTTGGATGTGATTAACTTGGACGCAGAGGACACACTGGAGGCCATCTCCCTTGGAACTTTGATTATCTGTGAGCTCTGCCAATGCCTCAGTAGGTGGACCACGTGGTGGGTAGTCTGACTGAGTGGCTCCTGGCAGCAGAGCAGAAAACCGGAAGGAGGTTTCTCCACGCAGTCTGCTTCTGCTGAAGGTCTCCGCTTAGGATCTCCTCTCGTTTTAAATGCTTGCTCAGTGAGAACTTGTGCCTGGACTTTTGGGCCAGATGGTATTTTCTGTGAGAAGTGTCTTCAAAACCCTTTCCATTAAAAGCCACTGGTATGATTTTTTTTTTTTTCGGGCACACCCTGTGCCCCAAGGAAGGAAATGGATGGGAAAAGCATTTGTTGAGAATCAAAACATGGATTATCATCAGTGATGAAAACCCTTCCAGCACTGGGGACAACGTTACAAGTACTTCCCTTGCAAGAAACTGTGCAGTGCTCATGGTGTCCTACAAGGAAGTTCCCATCCAGGACTCCACTTTCCAGATAAGCAAACCATGGCGGATTCTCCCAGTCTCCTCCCTTCTTCTCGGTCACATGATACAGCAGCAATCTGTGTGCTGGTCTGCAAGGGTTGGTTTAACACAGCGTTTCTCAGTACTTTGAAACATGGTCCTCACCTCTGGTCTTGATTATAGTTCAAGCCCAAGATCTTGCTCTTCATCCTTGGTTAGAATGCTTTAAGTCTGGGTCACTGACTCTAATAAATTTTTTTTCATGCTATAAGATCTGACTACCATTTCATTTATGCCTGGCTTTCTCTCTAATATGATTTTTTTTCTCTTAAGAACACCCTTCTTCTCTTCTATTCTTGAATCGGTGCTTTTGATCGACTTTCCAGGGACTTCCAAGATGCACTCAAGTTTGAGAAGCCTCTGCTTTGAGACAGTTCCTCTCAAGCCTTGGTACACATCACAATCATCTGGAGGCCTTGTTATAACACAGAACTCTGGCTCCACGCCCAGAGTTTCTGATTTTGTGGTCTGTCCTGGGTCCCAATTTGCATTTTTAACACATTCTGGGTTAATGTCGATGCTGTGGTTCTTTGAGCATCTTTGAGCAGACTTTGAGAGGACTGAGTGTGTTTACTGAGGTAGGACTTTGCAATGTGACAATCACTGTCATTAAAAGAATTTATTGGGAGTCTCTGTTGTGGCACAGCGGAAACAAATCCAACTAGGAGCCATGAGGTTTGATCCCAGGCCTCGCTCAGTGGGTTAAGGATCCGGCGTTGCCGTGGGCTGTGATGTAGCTCACAGATGCGGTTTGGATCCTGTGTTGCTGTGGTTGTGGTGTAGGCCAACAGCAGTACCGATTCGACTCCTAGCCTGGAAACCTCCATATGCCACCAGTGTGGCCCTAAAAAAGAAAAAAAAACCACAAAAAACCCCCAAAAAACAAAAACTATTAAAAAATTATTGGAGTATAGTTGACTTACAATGTTGTATTAGTTTCAGGTATACAGCAGAGCGAATTAGTTATACATATATCCATTCATTTTCAGAATCTATTCCCACATAGGTTATTACACAGTATTGAGTAGTAACTTCTCCTTTTTCATTTCTAATTTTATTGATTTGAGTTCTCTCTCTTTTTTCTTGATGAGTCTGGCTAAGGGTTTATCAGTTTTGTTGATCTTTTCAAAGAGACCAGCCTTTAGTTTAATCTTTTCTATTGTTTTCTTTGCTTCTATTTCATTTATTTCTGCTCTGATCTTTATGAGTTCTTTCCTTCTGCTAACTTGGGGTTTTGTTTCTTCTTCTCTCTCTTGTTGCTTTAGTATAAAGTTAGGTTGTTTATTTGAGATTTTTCTTATTTCCTGAGGTGTATTGCTATAACTTCCCTCTTAGAACTGCTTTTGCTGCATCCTATAAATTTTGGATTGTTGTATCTTTGTTGTCTTTTGCTTCTAGGTTTTTGTTTGTTTGTTTGTTTTGCTTTTTAGGGCTGCACCTGGGGCATATGGAAGTTCCCAGGCTAGAGGTCGAATCAGAGCTGCCACTTCTGGCCTACACCACAGCCACAGCAAAGTGGGATCCCAGCCACATCTGTGACTTACACCACAGCTCCCAGCAATGCCAGATCCCCAACCCATTAAGTGAGGCCAGGGGTCGAACCCTCATACTCATGGATACTAGTCAGATTTGTTTCCACTGAGCACTGGTTTCTGCTGAGCCATGACAGAAACTCCTTGCTTCTAGGTTTTTTTTTAAATTTCATCTTTGATTCCTTCAGTGATCCATTGATTGTTTGGTAACATGTTTAGTCTCCATCTGTTTGTATTTTTTGCAGTTTTTTTCTTGTTGATTTATAGTCTTAAGCATTGTGTTCAGAAAAGATGCTCCATACGATTTCAAATTTTTTTATAATGATTTTTATTTTTTCCATTATAGCTGGTTTACAGTGTTCTGTCAATTTTCTACTGTTCAGCAAGGTGACCCAGTTACACATACATGTACACATTCTTTTTCTCACATTATATGCTCCATCATAAGTGAATAGATATAGTTTCCAGTGCTATACAGGAGAATGATTTCAATTTTCTTAAATTTATCAAGGCTTGATTTGTGGCCCAGAATGCGATCAATACTAGAGAATATTCTGTGTGCACTTGAGAGTAATATGTATTCTGCTGCTTTTAAGATATCTGCTTAAATATCTATTAAGTCCATCTGGCCTAATGCTTCATTAAGGCCTGTGTTTCCTTGTTGATTTTCTGTCTGGATGATCTGTCCATTGCTGTAAGTGGGGTTTTAAAGTCCCCCACTATTATTGTGTTATTATTGATTTCTCCTTTTAAGCCTTTTAGCAGCTGTCTTATATACTGAGGTGCTCCTATGTTGGGCGCATATATATTTACAATTGTTATATCTTCTTGGATTGATCCTTTGATGATTATGTAATGTCCTTTTTTGTCTCTTGTAACATACTTGATTTTAATGTCTTTTATCTGATATGAGTATTGCTACTCCAGCTATCTTTTGATTTCCATTTGCATAGAATATCTTCTTCCATCCTCTCACTTTCAGTTTTCTTTTTTTTTCTTTTTCTTTTTTTTTTTTTTTTAGGGCCACATCTGAGGCATATAGAGATTCCCAGGCTAGAGATAAAATTGGAGCTACAGCTGCTGGCCATAGCCACGGCCACATCCACATCAGATCCGAGCTGTGTCTTCGACCTACACCACAACTCACAGCAATGCCAGATCCTTAACCCACTGAGCAAGGCCTGGGATTGAACATGCACCTTCATGGTTCCTAGTTGGATTCATTTCCACTGAGCCACAATGGGAACTCCCCAACTTTCAGTTTGTATGTGTCCCTAGAACTGAAATGGGTCTCTTGAAGATGTATATATATATATATCTTGTTTTTGCATTCATTCAGCCTGTCTATATCTTTTGGTTGGAGCATTTAGTCCTTTTACATTTAAAGTAATTATTCTTGCGTATGATCTTATTGCCATTTTCTTGATTGTTTTGGATTTGTTTTTTAAGTTTCTGGGCTCTTAATTGCAAATGCACCTCTAGTATCTTGCAGTCATACCCTTCTCTTCTCAGGATTTCTGGTTTTGGTAGCATATTTGTGTGTGGATGATTTCCTAGTTTTACTATATGTTTGCCTTTACTGGTGCACCTTTTCAGTAGCAATTTTCCTGTTTCCAGTTGTGGCCTTTTCTTTTCCACCTAGAGAAGTTCCTTTAGTATTTGAGGTAAAGCTGGTTTAGTGGTGCTGAATTCTTTTAGCTTTTGCTTGTCTGTAAAGCTTTTGATTTTTCCTTCAAATCTAAATGGTAGCCTTTCTGGGTAGAATATTCTTAGTTGGAGTTTGTTTTTTTCCTTTCATCATTTTAGGTATATCAAGCCACTACCTTCTGGCCTGCAGTGTTTCTGCTGAAAAATCAGCCGATAATCTTATCGGGGTTCCTTTGTGTGTGTGTGTGTATATATATATATATATATATTTTTTTTTTTTTCTGTCCTTTTGCCTTTTCTAGGGCTGCTCCTGAGGCATATGGAGGTTCCCAGGCTGGGGTCGAATTGGAGCTGTAGCCGCCGGCCTATGCCAGAGCCACAGCAACTCGGGATCTGAGCCGCATCTGCTACCTACACCACAGCTCACGGCAATGCCAGATCCTTAACCCACTGAGCAAGGGCAGGGACCGAACCCACAGCCTCATGGTTCCTAGTTGGATTCATTATCCAGTGCACCACGACGGGAACTCCTCCCTTGTATATGTTGCTTTTCCCTAGCTGCTTTCAGTATTTTCTCTTTGTCTTTAATTCTGGTCAGTTTGATTAATATGTGTCTCCAGGTATTACTCCTTGGGTTCATTTTATATGATATTCATCAAGCTTCCTGGATTTGAGTGAGGGATTACTTTCATATGTTAGGGAAATTTTCAGCTGTTATCACTTCGAAAATTTTCTTCAGCCTTTTCTCTCTCTTTTCTTCTCTGGCACTCCTATAATATGGATGTTAGTGCATTTAAAGTTGTCCCAGAGTTCTCTTAGACTGTCTTCATTTCTTTTCATTCTTTTTTCTTTATTCTGTTCCATGTCAGTGATTTCTAACAGTCCATCTTTCACCTAGCTTTTCATTCTTCTGCTTCCTGTATTCTGCTACTGGTTCTTTCTAGTGAATTTTTAATTTCAGTTATTGTGTTTTGCATCTCTGTTTGTTTAACCTTTAAATCTTCTATTTCTTTGCTCATTGTTTTTGTATTTTATCAACCTTTGCCTCTAGTTTTTTTTTTTTTCCCCAAGATCTTAGATCATCTTTACTATCATTATTCTAAAGTCTTTTTCACGGAGGTTGCCGATCTCCAGTTCACTTAGTGTTTTTCTGTGTTTTTTTTTCTTATTCCTTCATCTGGGTCATAGTTCTCTGCCTTTTCATTTTATATAGATTTTTGTGTCATCTCCTTTTGCAGGCTATGTGGTTTTAGCCTCTCTTGTTTCTGGTGTCTGCCCCCTTATGGTTACACAGGCTAGTTTCAGCCTTCCTGATGGGGAGGGGCTGGTGCCTGCCCACTGGTAGGTGGAGCTGATTCTTGTCCTTCTGGTGGGTCGGGCTTCATCACTGGGTATGATTAGAGGCAGCTGTGTGCCTAGCAGGACTTTAGGCAGCCTTTTTTCTGATAGGTGGGGCTGTGTTCCCACCTGTTTGTTGTTTGGCTTGGGACTTCTCAGCCCTGATGGGTGGGGCCAGATTTTTCCCACATGGCCACCTCCAGGGAAGTTCACACCTGTGATTATTCCTGGGACCTCTGCCTCCAATGTCTTTCCCCCATAGTGAGCCACAGCTGCCCTTTGTTTCTCCATGAGATCCTCCAAGACCCGTAGGTAGGTCTGATCCAGATTTTTTTTTGCCTTTTTAGGGATGCATCTGTGGCATATGGAAGTTCCTGGGCTTAGAGTTGAATCAGAGCTACAGCTGCCAGCCTATAGCCCCAGCAACACCAGATCTGAGCTGTATCTGTGACCTACACTGCAGCTCACTGCAAAGCCAGATCCTTAATCCACTGAGTGGGGCCAGGGATCGAACTCATGTCCTCATGGATACTAGTCAGATTTGTTACCACTGAGCCACAATGGGAACTCCATGACCCAGATTCTCATGGAGTCTCTGCTTTCATGTGGAAGTCAGTGCACATGAAAAGCTGTGTGTACCCTTCAAGAGTGGAATCTCTGTTTCCCCCAGTCCTGTGGAGCTCCTGCACATGAGCCCTGCTGGTCTTCAATGCCAAATGCTCCAGGGACTCCTCCTGTCACTTGTGGTCTCAGTTGGCTGAGCACCCACAATTTTGAAGAGGGGAAAGTGTACATGATGGCCGAGACTGCCCCTCTTTAAGGGGCTTTCCTGGAAGTCTCACATGACAATCTGTCACCCCATCTCATTCCTTGTGTCACATGGGCACATAAGAAGGTGCAAAGAAAAGGCTTTGCAGGGGCTTCATAAATTTTCCGTTATGGTCCTGAGCAGGTTCCAAGACCACATGGGCAGAGGCTGGTGGCTTTCTCTGGATAATTGTGGGACTATGTCTGTTTCAGAGTAGATAAGGGTGATCACTATGGAGGATGTTTTTTTCCCATCTAAGATGTCTGGCTGAGTGGACATGGAGAGCAGCTTCCAGTAACATAGCTGAGGGCATCAATGTCAGATGGGCAATCAGGAAAGAGAAGAGCTGCCTGGAGGAGTCACTGAGGCCTGGCAGTAGTATGTGCTGACTTGGCTGGGGCCACTAGTCAGTGCTCACTGAGACCACAGCCACAGCCCCTCCTAGGGCCCATGTGCTCTAGGTGGCCTCGTTCTGTTCCAAGTGACCCTGTGCCACCTTTTGCCTCTTGGTCTCAGCTGATAGGATGAAAGCCTGGCACCTAACTTATGAGCAGGCCACCCATGCCCTTACTAAAAAAAATTATCTAGCCAGGTGTTCCCTGGTGGTTCAGTGGATTAAGGCTTCGACATTGTTACTGAAGTGGCCTGGGTGACTGCTGTGGCACAGGTTCCATCCCTGGCCCTGGAATGTTTGCATGCTGCTGGCACAGCCAAATACATATATATAATATGTGTATATTATCTAGCCATTTAGATTGCCTGGTTTGGGAAGTTAATCTGATTATATGGAAAGAACTTGCAGGTAGAAACAGAACAAAAGGAAATAGACACTGGGGTAATCTTCTGCCACTGAAGTCCTGGTCTTCTGAATTCCTCATGGCCTCTCAGCCTGGCCCTTGGGGCCCCAGCTCAGATCTCCATGAGCTTCCCTCCTAACTCCTGGTGGGTCACCCCTACCACCAACTCTCCCCATCTGAGCCGGAGCACTTCTGCTGCTTGCAAGCAATTTTACCAGGCCTCAGTAGTTTTATCTCAAGGTCATCAAGTGCTTCCTATAGAAATTCAGTTGATTTTGGGAGTTTCCACTGTGGCATAATGGGTTAATGCTCTGGCTTGTCTCTGTGGAAGATCCAGTTCAATCCCACAGCCTAGCAGCTGTGGTGAACATCGCAGTTCTGGCTTGGATTTCGTCCCTGGCCTGGGAACTTCCATATGCTGTGGGTGCCACTGAAAACGAAAGAAAAAATTCAGTTGATTTCAATAAAGGAATCAAAGTCAATCTTTTGGGAGTTCATTCTGGGGCAGGTAGAACAGCTGACGTTGTAAATATTCTTGCAAATTCATTTAAAAAGTTCAGCATTGAAGATAGCGTTCTTTGTGCTTGCAAGTATGAATATAAATTTTAGTAGAACACAGCAGCATAGTAAAAACAATATTTATATCCAATTAGGAAATTCATGGAGCAGAAATGAACTTGGAATTGGTGTGGTGCAAATATAATTGAAAATTGGGATAAAACAAGCTGTGATGGTATAGCAATTGAAACAAAAACTGTAGTTATTTGTAGGTACACCCACACATACATAAAGAGTAATTACACTACAATATTTTTGTTGCAAAGATGTTTAATATAAGGCATATTTCTTTTTTTTTTTGTCTTTTGTCTTTTTTGTTGTTGTTGTTGTTGTTGTTGTTGTTGTTGCTATTTCTTGGGCCGCTCCCATGGCATATGGAGGTTCCCAGGCTAGGGGTTGAATCGGAGCTGTAGCCACCGGCCTACGCCAGAGCCACAGCAACGCTGGATCCGAGCCGCGTCTGCAACCTACACCACAGCTCACGGCAACAATATAAGGCATATTTCAATGCGGCAGCAGGGTTAGGACTAGGTAGAGGGAAATAAGGCACTGGCTCATGTGTAAAATTTAAGCGGCAGCAAAAATCCTCAATAATCAAAGACAAATGGGAGTTCCGTTGTGGCTCAGTGGAAATGAATTCAACTAGTAACCATGAGGTTGCAGATTCAATCCCTGGCCTCACTCAGCGGGTTAAGGATCTGGCATTGCCATGAGCTGTGATGTAGGTCACAGGCGAGGCTTGGATCTGGCACTACTATGGCTGTGGTGTAGGCTGGCAGCTGCAGCTCTGATTGGACCCCAGCCTGGGAACCTCCATATGCTGTGGCTGCGACCCTAAAAAGTAAAAAAAGTAAAAAAAAAAAAGACAAATAGTATTCTAATACTATATGTATTTTAAAAATCAAAATTAATACAAAAACCATGATGGACCAAATAACAACAAAATTTTGAGTAAAGACAGGATCAGTATTACCAATTTTCTTTCTGCCTCAGGCTCCAGCATGACTTGGCACAGCACTGCACAGCAGTATGTTTTCGCTTTTTGCTCTCTGTCATTTGTCACATTTTTTAAGTGTGTGAGCCTTTAAAGAATTACTTTGTAAATCATTTTAAGTGTTTACAATAGCATTGAACATTTTGTAAATGAATCCTCTAAATTTTGTTTGAAAGCAATTGAAAACCTTTAATCAGAGTATTCAACGGTGCTCCAAAATAAATTAACTTTTTTCAACTTCAAGGTACTATATACAAAGCTTTCAGCAAATCTCAGTTATTTCACACTAGAAAACATTTTCATTTATCCTTCAAAGTAAGGGTGTTGCTAAACAAGTAGTGAGAACACAAATGGTGGCCAAAATTTAACTTAGAGATGTTCTAATTTTCCTTTGGAATGCCTTGACTTGTGGCAAAAATATTTTGACAGAAATCCTATCTTTTTTTTTTTTGCTTTTTAGGGCTGTACCCGAAGCACATGGAGGTTCCCAGGCTAGGGGTCAAATTAGAGCCACAGCAAGGCAGGATCCAAGCCATGTCTGAGACCTACAGCACAGCTCATGGCAACACGGAATCCTTAACCCACTGAGCTAGGCCAGAGATCGAACCCGAATCCTCATGGATCCTAGTTGGGTTCGCTAACAGCTGACCCATAAAGGAAACTCCCTAAAATATTCTTATTAAGAATATTGTCATCTATAGAGAAGAGTTCATGCAGGGTATCAACAATTGCCATTTTATTTATCATAAAATGTAACTTTGAGGATGATTACATGCAATTCTTTGAGGGGAAAAGAGTCCATAGTTCTTAAAAACACCCACTCTTTAGAAAAATGCCAGTGACAGATATTGCTAGGCAATTGATTAAAGTACATGAATGTACACCAAAATTCTTTTTGCATATGCACACTGTGGTATACGGAATAACTGGCCAACAGGGACCTGCTGTATAGCACAGAGAACTCTGCCTAATATTCTGTGATAATCTATGTGGGAAAAGAATCTGAGAGAGAATGGATATATATGTGTATGACTGGGTCACTTTGTTGTACAGCAGAAATTATTACAATCTTGTAAATTAACAATACTTCTATAAAACTCAAAATATTCTTTTTACAATACTTTTAATGCTCAGATAATAAATTTTAAAAGTTAAAAAAAATTGTAATGTACATATTAACTAACAATTTAATACATGATATTAAAAATAAACGTTCTTTTTTTTTTGCTATTTCTTTGGGCCGCTTCTGTGGCAGATGGAGGTTCCCAGGCTAGGGGTCGAATTGGAGCTGTAGCCGCAGGCCTACGCCAGAGCCACAGCAACGCGCGATCCGAGCCGCGTCTGCAACCTACACCACAACTCATGGCAATGCCGGATCGTTAACCCACTGAGCAAGGGCAGGGACCGAACCCGCAACCTCATGGTTCCTAGTCAGATTCGTTAACCACTGCGCCACGACGGGAACTCCTTAAAAATGAACTTTCAATTTTTTTTTTTGTCTTTTTAGGGCCACACCTGCGGCACGTGGAAGTTCCCAGACTACGGGTCAAGTTGGTGCTACAGCCGCAGGCCATGCCACAGCCACAGCGATGAGGGATCCGAGTGATGTCTGAGACCTACACCACAGCTCCCAGCAAGGCCAGATCTTTAATCTACTGAGTGAGGCTAGGGATCAAACCCGCATCCTCATGGATACTAGTTGAGTTTGTTACCACTGAGCTACGACGGGAACACCAACTTTTGATTTTAGAATAGCTTTTTATTTACAGAAAAAGCTACAAAGATACTAGAGAGAGATTCCATATGCTCCATACCCAGCTTCCCTTATCAGTATGCTGCATTTGCTATAATTAATCAATCAATATTGATCCGCTCTTATTAGCTAAAACCTGTACTTTACACAGGTTTCCTTAGTTTTTACTTACTGTCTTTTTTTCATTCCAGCATCCCAATCAGAATATCATACTAGGTTTAGCTGTCCTATTTCCTTAGACTCTTCCTGGCTGTAAGAATTTCTCACATTTTTCTTGTTTTTGATGACTTTGACAGTTTTGCAGAGTACAGGTCAGGCATACTTCTCTACTGGATCTTGTTGCTTTTTTCAGGATCAGTCCCGTGTTATGAGTTCGGAGAAGATCATAGAGGTAAAGTGCCATTTTCGTCACACCAGATTAAAGGTGCATACAATCCTTGCTTTTCATTTTTATTTAAAAAATTTTTTTGGCTGCACCTGCAACATACAAAAGTTCTGGGGCCAGGGATCAAACTCAAGCCACAGCAGTGACCCCAGCCCCAGCAGTGACAACTGCTGGATTAAAGGTACTTACTAGCAATATAACTTCCCACTGTTGATGTTGGCCTTGGCCTGATGTAGTGTCTGTCAGGTGTCTCCCCTCTAAAGTTCCTCTTTTCTCCCCTTCCCATCCTGCACTCTTTGGAAGAATGTCACTATGCATGGCCCACACTTAAGGTCTGGGAGCTTATGTTCTTCCTTGAGGGGGGAGTATCTATAGAAACTATTTGGAATTCTTTTGCACCAGAGATTTGTTGTGTCTCCCTCATTTATTTACTTATTCAGTTATTAATTTATAGCACTGTGGACTCATCGATATATGTTTTATACTTTGAGTTATAATCCAATACTTTATTTATTTGGTTGCTTAAGTTGTTCCAGCTCTGGCCAGTGTTTTGGTTGATTCCTGTGTCCCTCTGACAGAGCCCTCATTGTGAAGTTTTCATAGGAGCATTTGTGCTTTTTTTGTCTTTGCCTTTTTTTTTTGTCTTTTCAGGGCTGCACCCCCGGTATATGGGGGTTCCCAGGGTAGGGGTCAAATCAGAGCCGTAGCTGCTGGCCTACGCCACAGCAACACAGGATCCTTAACCCACTGAGCAAGGCCAGGGATTGAATCTGCATCCTCATGGATCCTAGTCAGATTTGCTTCCACTGAGCCATGACGGGAACTCCTTTACTTCACTTTGCTGAAAGTTACAAACCAGGGAGTTCCCGTTGTAGTGCAGTGGAAAGGAATCCGACTAGTATCCATGAAGATGTGGGTTCGAATCCTGGCCTCGCTCAGTGGGTCGGCAATCCGGCATCGCCATGAGCTGTGGTGTAGGTCACAGATGTGGCTGGGTTCCTCCATTGCTGAGGCTGTGGTGTAGGTCAGCAGCTGTATCTCCGATTCGACCCCTAGTCTGGGAACCTCCATATGCCATGGGTGTGTCTGTAAAAACACAAAAGACAAATAAATAAATAATAAAATAAAAAAGGGCTATTAGCAGGAAGATTTGAAAGCTGTTAAGGATTGACAGACACCAAGCCCAGTCTTTCACTTGGACACAATCATAAGGATTGAAAGATAAAAACAGTAGTTCCCATCGTGGCGCAGTGGTTAACGAATCCGACTAGGAACCATGAGGTTGCGGGTTCGGTCCCTGCCCTTGCTCAGTGGGTTAACGATCCGGCGTTGCCGTGAGCTGTGGTGTAGGTTGCAGACGCGGCTCCGATCCCAAGTTGCTGTGGCTCTGGCGTAGGCCGGTGGCTACAGCTCCGATTCGACCCCTATCCTGTGAATCTCCATATGCCGTGGGAGCGGCCCAGGAAATAGCAAAAAGACAAAAAAAAAAAAAAAAAGAAAGAAAGAAAGATAAAATCAACTGACGATAATGACATTTATTGCCAAGTCTTCATCGGCCTCCCTCACGTATGTCCCTGGCCACCAACATTTACCTCCACCTCATGAAAGAGCAGAGGACTAGTTTCTGACTCCTCTTGGAACGACCTGCAGCTCCCTAGCTGTGCAAGCCCAGGTGGGTGACTTAATCTCTCTGAGCCATAGTTTCTTCACCAGCAAAGGAAAACAGCTGATTCTTGTTACTCGTGGTAGTCATGTTCTGTAAAGTAGATGGAACACTAAATTAGCAAATACCGAGCCATTATTTCTAGGGAGAATACAGGATTTTAGGATTAGATTTCCATGAGCCCCTGGTCACATTTTTTTTTTTTCCAACTGATCAGTACTTAGCCTTGTTTTAGTGTATTTCTGTTCAGATCCCTTATTTAATGTGCATTGCTGATTCAAAATGAATGTACCTGTTCTAACACACCTGTTTTCTCTGTGTGGGACAACACGGCCCTCTTACAGTTAGGAACACTAGAAAGCACTTCAGCTCTGTCCTCTGGGCCATTTAAAATAGTGAAGTCACTAACAAAAAGCACAAACTTGTAAAAAGCCCAGCACTAAATGGACCGCAGAAAGGACGCTTGCTAACTGTGAGAACTGAGAGGAAGGCGGAGCGCCGCCATGCGGGGCTTGAGCTAGGAACTTGCGCGTGGGGCCACTCTGCGCATGTCCATTAGCGACCGGGAAAGCACCGTGAACACTGATTGGGAGTTAAAATACATTTTATTGAGCAGGCGCATTGGCAAATCCTGGATCGGTGAGGACAGAGGGCAGCACCAACCACCCTGGATTATCGCAAGTATTGACAAGGTAACAGAGCCTTTCAGTAGCTTCCCCATGATGTGTCCTCAACCCAGACAATCTTACAGCTATTGCTTTGCTTTGCTGCTTCTGTGGTTTTAGCGCGTCAGACTAAGGGCGGGGCGCTACCTGCTCTCAAAACGAGGTGCTATGAGGCCGAGTGATGGGGTGTTCGGGGTAGCCCAGTACCGAGCTGGCACTCTAAGCCTTTGTTGAACCTGACTTGAATTTTCTGCAGCACCATTAGTTCAGCCTGAGCAGCTTGAGCCTGTGCCAGGGTGGTGGAAGCTACCCAGGGGTAGTGGAGTGAGCTGGACCCGAGAGTGAGGGCCTCCTTAAATTCTGGGCATCTCTCTCCTCAACCTGGTGCCAGCTCTGGCACCTGCCTGGAGGAGTTTTCTGGAAAGGCTGGTTGAGGCCAGGTGATGGAGGGAAGCTGGGCACAGGTGGATTTTATCTTTAGGATGGTAGGGAGCTATGGATGTTTGTGGAGCAGGCCTATAATTAGGATGGAGCGAGTGTTCAGAAGGCAGCTCTGGCGTTATTATAGAGGAGAGGGCTATAAACAAGGCTGGGAGGAGTCTGCCTGGTGGGTGGGAAAGGCAGAGAGAAAGCGCTTCTGAGGTCTGGGTCTTTTGAAGCCTGGCGCGTTTCTCCTTGGGCGGTGGCTGTAGTCCGCCCCCGCTCCCCGGAGCCCCCTGACAAGGGCAGGAATATTGAGCGCTGTGGGTGCTGCCCTTCTCCCTGAGGCTTTCCCTACCAAAGTTTCCCAGCGTGCAGGCTTCCCCAGTGTTTGACAGTCATTCCTGTTCGCTGAATTTTTCATTAGGAAAACGGTCACCGGAGTTCCCATCGTGGCACAGCAGAAACAAATCCGACTAGAAACCGTGGGGTTGTGGGTTTGATCCCTGGCCTCGCTCAGTGGGCTAAGGATCCATCATTGCTGTGAGCTGTGGTGTAGGTTGCAGATGTGGCTTGGATCTGGCGTTGCTGTGGCTCTGGTGTAGGCCAGCAGCTGGAGCTAGGATTACACCCCTAGCCTGGGAACCTCCATACCGTTGTGGCTCAGTGGCAATGAAGGCTATTATCCATGAGGTTTCAGGTTCTATCCCTGGCCTGGCCCACTGGGTTAAGGATTCAGCATTGCTGATCCTTGATCTGGGAACTCTATGTGCCAGCAGGGCAGCCAAAAAAAGACAAAAGAAAAATCATACCATAGCTTTGGAGTCAGCTCTCCAAGTTGCTAGGGAGTTCTTAACATTCCCAAGCATTAGTTTTCTCACCTGTGAAATGGGGATAGTAGCTGAACCTCCCTCAGATGTCTGTTGCAGGAGGCAAATGAGATCACTCATGAACTCTGCTAAGCGTGGGGGCTGAGTCATTGGCGGTAGCTGTTAATCATTCCTTGTTCCTGATGGCGAAGTCATACATCATATAGACCAGTGCCATTGATATCCTCCTTCTTGAACTCTTTAATCTCTGACTCCCACTCTTTTATAACCTCTGCATGGGGAAGGGCTCAAGAGGAGGCCCTTACGATTATCTAAGCAGCTTTTGACCCCTTTCTTTTATACTCTGCACAATGGATTGTTGGTTTCTTACTTTGGAAATGGTGTATCATGTTAGAGGCTGAGCACAAACTTCCTGTCATAAAAGCCTGCAGAGAGGGGAGCAAGAGGCAGGCCTGAGGGGTGCAGGGGGAGACTGGAGGGGGACCCGCTTCTCCTTTTAGCCCTTCCAAAGGCCAGCTGCATCTCCTTGGGGCCCTCCTAAACCACATTATGGCCTTCCAGCAAACTCTCTCTTTCTGATTAAGTTACAGATTCTGTTTCATGCGGCCAAAACCAGGCCAGTGCCAGGTGAATGAGATGCGCCTCTTCTCCTCCCAGAACCCAGCCCAGTACAGGGACAGGAGGGCATCAGGCCAGGACAGCCCTCCAGGAAGTGCTGAGATGGGGGAGGGACACAGATCCACGCTTGGGTGGGAGGAAAGGGACTTCTCCACAGAAATGATCTCTGAGGTGAGGAAGGGAGGAGGAGATGACAGCCATTGCAGGGGACACAGCTCATCAGACACCCGATAGAGAGCATGGTGCGGTTTACACAGAACATCCATATCTGTGTCTTTATGCGGATCATGAATGTTCACAGTCCCTGCTGCTTCACCAGCCCCATGCCGTCCCCTCCTGCGGTTATGGTCAAAACACAATTATTCCCCCATTCCCAGGGGCAGAGGCCAATGTTTAGACAGCCTTACCTTTTTGTCCAGTGGATTCCTGGAAGTCTTCGGAACCTAGAATCCCAGGCTGAGGTGGTGCTGAAGCAGCTGTCTGAGGCTGTGCAGAAAGGGGAGGAGGAGGAGGCTCCTGCGTCCTTGTCAGAGGCAATGAGGACAGGACAAGGGGACCTGGTTCTGGAGGCAATGGGAGGCTTCCCAAGTGGGGCGGGGGAGGGCACTGGCAGAGGGAGCAGGCAGCCCATGCAGAGCCGAGGGCGGAGCTGGGATTGCAGGCTCTGAGGGAGGCCCTGGGGGAGCCTTTCTGGGCGCTAAGGGCCTCTGTGGTCAGATGCATTGCACTGGGGGTGCAAGAACAGCACAGAGAGCGCAGGAGGGGTTTGATGGCCTATTGCGTATACCCAGTGACACACCCCAAGTCTGTCCCTGGCCTTCATTTAAAAAATATTTGTTTAAAACAAAAAGGGAGTTCCCGTTGTGGCTTTTCGGGTTAAAAACCCGTCTAGTATCTGTGAGGATGCGAGTTTGATTCCTGGCCTCGTTCAGTGGGGCTAAGGATCTGGTGTTGCCATGGGCTGCGGTGTGGTTGCAGACATGGCTCAGATTTCGAGTTGCTATGGCTGTGGTGTAGGCCAGCAGCTATAGCTCCACTTTGACCCCTAGCCTGAGAACCTCCATATGCTGCAGGTGTAGCCCTAAAAACAATGAAAATAAAAATAAAGACTGTGAGGGGAAAGGGTTAGAGGATGTGGGATCAGCTCGTGGACTGTCTTCTGATGGGTTGGTGGTGAGGTGGCAGGTGATGTCTCAGGAATTGCAACCTTCTGGTTCCAGCCGGTCTGGGGTCGTCACCATCCTCCACCAGGTGGGGGCTTAGTTTCTGTAGAACAGCTCACAGGTGTGCGTCAGATTGTTACCTCTGTCCCTTCAAGAGGAGCAAGGAGGCCTGTCTCTTATTGTCCTAATTATTACCTGCTCTTTGAAACTCAGGGAAGGTGTCAGAGACTAAAGCCTTTTTCTACAAACCAGAAATGGGGGACACAGAAGGGCTTTTGAACCTGGGAGGGCTCTGCAGGGTCCTGCTTGGGTTAAATCCCCTCCCTTTTTTTTGCTTCTCCTCAATCCTGAGGGGGAACAGGGCAGGATAAGAAAGGGAATAAAGGTTGGGGTAGAAAGATCAATTGTAAACACAGTAGGGGAACTTGGTTTCAAAGTTATGGTAAAACTTGTGGCTGAGTGGTTAACGAATCCGACTAGGAACCATGAGGTTGCAGGTTTGATCCCTGGCCTCGCTCAGTGTGTTAAGATCCGGCATTGCCATGAGCTGTGGTATAGGTTGCAGATGTGGCTCGGATCCTGTGTTGCTGTGGCTGTGGTAGAGGCCAGTGACTACAGCTCTGATTAGACCTCTAGCCTGGGAACCTCCATATGTCGCGTGGGTACGGCTCCTAGAAAAGGCAAAAAGACAAAAAAAAAAAAGTTATAGTAAAACCACTCCAGCCCAGTCCTCCTTTTGCCAAATGACTATTGCTGGAACTCGGCCTCTGCTCACTGGTACTGAATAAAAATATGGAGATAGAGTTTTGAGTGGAGGAGAAGAAAAAGCTTTATCGCTTTGCCAGACGAAGGAGGATCACAGCAGATTACTGCCTCGATGACTGTGCCCTCCTTAGGAGAAACTGGGAGGTGGTTTTATAGTTTTGGGAGTGAAAAACAGGGCCGCAGATAAGGATGGGGTGGAAGCAAACTTGCATTGTTTTCAAAGCGGGTGTTCGGGGGTCTGGTGGTCTATCTGGGATAAAGAATGCTTCATTAACGTCTTCCGTTTGTTGGGAGTTTTAGTTCTGCAGGAGAACTCAAAGATACTGTTTTCTTTTTTTTCTTTCTTTTTTGTCTTTTCTAGGGCCGCGCTCACAGAATATGGAGGTCCCCAGGCTACACCACAGCCACAGCAACTCGGGATCCGAGCCACATCTGCGACCTACACCACAGCTCATGTCAACCCTGGATCCTTAACCCATTGAGCGAGGCCAGGGATCGAACCCGCAACCTCATGGTTGCTAGTGGGGTTCGCTTCCACTGAGCCACAATGGGAACTCCAAGGTACTGTTTTCTATATGCCTCAAAGGCCCAGGACCCTGCCCCAGGGCTGCACTATTGTTTTTTTGACTGCTCCTCTTTGGTTTTGCATCCCCTCCCTTCACTGATTAGCAAATGTATGAACCTGCCCTTTGGAACCTTCCTGAAGCTTATTCCCTAAAAGCAAGAAATGAAGGACATAGAAAGGACACAGGGCCCTGCTTGGTTTCATGACCTGATGTCTGAAGTCCAGCCTGTGCTGCAGAGAAGAGCTAGTGCCCTGAGCAGCCCGGAGAGATGTCAGGAAGCCTGCTAGATACTCACACGCCTAACCCATGATGAGCTTGGCATCCTGGCAGCAGCCTATAGTGTCACTGTCCTCACTCTTCCCCACCTCCCTTCCCAGCTCTGCTCTCCTATAGAACTTACTCTTAGTTGACACGTATTTATAGGAAGTGGTGTGGTAGAAAGAGCATAGGTCAGTCAGCAGCCCTGAAGCAAGTCTGTTAGCATCTCTCTCTCCCTTCCCACCTCTGGAAAATCGAGATAAAAATAAGTGCTCCAGGACTGAGGATTTCTTTCAGGACAGAGGATTGTTAAAATCACGTGCATGGAGTTCCCATTGTGACTCATCAGGTTAAGAACCTGACTAGTATCCATGAGGATGCGGGTTCGATCTCTGGCCTCGCTCAGTGGGTTAAGTATCCGATGTTGCTGTGAGCTGTGGTGTAGGTCACAGACACAGCTTTGATCTGGCGTTGCTGTGGCTGTGGCACAGGCTGGCAGCTATAGCTCCGATTTGACCCCTAGCCTGGGAATGTCCATATGCCTCGGGTGAGGCACTAAAAAGCAAAAAAAAAAAAAAAAAAGAGTTCATGGTGTCCATTATAGAACACTGTGACATTTTGACATACTTAATTCTGTAATACAAAAGCACATTTATGGAAGAAAATAAAGTATATATCATGTCTGTCAGTGCCAGAAAAACCAAGACCCTGCCCCAAGCCCGCACTATTGTTTTTTTGACTGCTTTTAAAAAACAGTATATGTTGAACTTAAAATCAAAAAAATGCTTCTCTTTAAATGTACTTTTTTTTTTCTCAGCAGACTGGGGAAGTCTCAGCATATGTTGTTTGAAAGGAGGACACCCAGGTCAAACCCACCCCACAGTGCCAGTTTGAGAACCCCTGAGCTGGAGATGGGAGACTAGTGTTCTAACCTCTCCCTATCCAGTCACCTTGCTGTGTGACTTTGGACAAGTCACTTTCCTGTTCTGGGCTTCTGTTTCTCCTGGATGCAGCAAAGGGGTAAGGATATATTAGAGATCATCCAAGGTCCTTTTCAATTCCGACCTTCAAGGTTATCTCGATTCCTGAATCTCAGTGTCACACTCAGTATCCCATGGACCAGGGGCAGATTTGAATTCATCTTTTCCTCCAGTTGCCCATCTGTGCATCTGTTCCTGCCCTGTGGGAAATTGTACATGGGGGTCTTGGGCCAAGGAGAGGCTGTTTGTTCCCCTCACCGGAGACCCCATCTTCCCAGTCTAGGGCGGTAAGCCCCTAAACAATTGTCTGAAGGGGATCCAGGCTATTAAAGTCATTTACATAGTAATTAACAAGGTTCCATTAGCTGATTCCTGGAGCCAGAATACTCTGCCTCCATTTCCCTTCAGGGGTCCTGGTCCCGAGCTGGGACGAGGTTTGCTGGGGTTTGGCTGGTGGAGTAGTGAGGGAAGGAATTTTCTGTGCTCATGTGTCCCACCCCCACACCCAAGGAAGCGAAACAAGGACTGTGCCAGGGCCCCAGCTGGCTGGGTAATGAGGTCTGGGGCCAAGGGGCGTGTCAAGAGCACTTGGGGCCTGAAATTCCAGGAAAAAAGGCAACCACGAGTCTCATAGCCATGTGTCTGTTCTGCAGCCCAGGGCCTAGGGCCTGCAAGACTTCCTCTTTGAAGATGAGGCAAAATTTCTCATGCCCTTCTGGGCCTCCTGATAACACATTGTATTTGTGCCCACAGTAAGAGGTAAAGCTTCCCTGGTTATCACCCTGTGGAGCCTCTTAGTCACCCTGTGAGGCACACGTTATCTTCTCCATTGTGGGGATGCGGAAATCCATGCCCAGAGAGGTAGAGTGGGTGGCTTGGCAGAGGTCACACAGCTTGAAGTAGCAGAGGAACCTGGGTCCTCAGACACAGTCCAGCTCTTGCCACTTGTAAAACGGTTTCTAAACAGCTCTGTGGGATCCCAGGGCAATCTCTGGGTAGTTTCCCCCCAGGATAAGGGATTGGTGAAAGGACTGGCAACTCCACCCTGCATGTCTCCCACTTTGACCAGGGCAGTTATTTACATGTTGGACATCTAGGTGGGATTTTGTTTGGATTCCACAGCTAGAAAAGCTTTTAAAAATCATTGCACTTTTAGGAAATCGTCCCAGGGAGGGACCTGTCACAGGGCCACTTCCTTGCACATCTCTGACAATGCATGGAGGCCCGTGGAGGCCAGCAGTGTGGCAGAATTGGCCCTCTGAGACTCTGGTCTGGGATCCCAGATCCCTGGCCTTGGTCTCCCCATCAGGCTCCCTGTAGGGTAAGTGTAGAACCCACTGCCTGTCCAGCCTCTGCTTCCTTCTCCCACCAAGCCTGGCTGGCCTGCTGTTCCCCTGCTCTGCCAGCCGCCTCTTTACTGCTCTGTAAGAGCTTCTGGTTGTCTCCATTGTATCTAAGACCAACCAAGGGAAAAGAGACAACAGAGAAAGGGCAATGATTCTGGGGTGCCCACAAGTTTTGTATGATCTTCCTATACTTCTTCACTTGGCAGACTTTTTCTAGAGCTGAAAGAGCCAGCATCTGAGGATAAAAAGGAGCATGAGCCCAAGTCTGGCCCTCGGAGGGCTTCTGGGTAGACATGGCCCAGACTCATCATAGTGGTTCCCTGGAGAAGACAGGCTGGGTGTGGTGTTGGGGGGTGTTCCAGACCCCATGCGGGGCCAGCAGTGGGTGACTCCTGATGAGGGAAGCCTTCTCCTGATGATGGAGAAGCCTGAGCTATTTTGAAGGTGGAGGGAGTTGGCCCAGGGGAGTGGGAGGGAGGCGCTTTCTAGCTAGAGGAAGTGACATATGTGAGGGCTCAAGGCGAGAAAGGGCATTCGTGTAGCTTTGCCTAAGCATAGGATGAAAAGTGAGCAGAGTTCCTGTCATGGCTCAGTGGTGATGAACCCAGCTAGTATCCATGAAGATACAGGTTCGATCGCTGGCCTCACTCAGTGGGTTAAGGATCTGGCATTGCCGTGAGCTATGATGTGATCGAAGTTGTAGGTAGAAGATGTGGCTTGGATCCTGTGTTGCCATGGCTGTGGTGTAGGCTGCAGCTGCAGCACTGATTTGACCCCTGGCCTGGGAACTTCCATATGCTGTGGGTGTGGCCGTACAATGGAAAAGAAAAAAAAAATGCAAAGTGGAGGAGTGGGGCCTGCAGAAGTGGGCGGCCATCAAGTCAAGGAGTGAGTGAAGGGGCCGAGGCTCTCAGGCCTGCTGTTCTTCTCTTTCCTCTGTAGTTTCTTCCACAGGGCCCCATCCTCAGGCTACCCCTGAAGGGTCACTTAGGCTGTGGGTAGAGGCTAACAGGGGATTCATGGCCTAGTGATACCCCCACATTGGACAGAGCCCGACCCCTATGCTGTCCGGTCCCCTGGCCTCCAAGGCCTTACTCTAGCTGGAGGCAGGGCCAGTGAGGCTCAGTGGCTGCTTTCCTTGGACATGGGGACAACGAGGTGGAGGAACGTTATAGCTGGTGAGGCAGCAGCTCCTCCTTTGGAGCCCAGGTCGCCCCTTCTATACAGCAGTGGGGTTGTTGCAGACGATGGCTGAAGCCCCTTCTAGCCTGGATTCCTCCTTTACAGACAAGGAAAGTAATTCAGTTTCCCCAAGAAGTGGACCCTGAAACAGGTTTTGAGTGCAGGTGGTTTATTTGGGAGGTGATCTCAGGAAGCCCCAGTGGGGATGTGAGAGGAGAGGACACAAGATGCTTGATGAAGAGTGACGTCTGGGGCTCCGAGCTCTGGGAAGCTGCGTAAACACGCTGTTTGTCTTGTTTCAAGTGGCAGGAAGTCATCCCAGCTCCTGTCTTTTGTCGATGGCTGCTCCTAGGAGCCTGAACTCCTGGCATTTCTTGCCCGCCCCACCCCTAGGCACAGCATCCTCCTGCAGCCGGAAGGCCTTTAGGCAAAGAGTGACAGAGGCTGCAGGGAAAAGCCATGGGCCTGGCAATGGGTGTAGCAGATGGTGCTTCCAAAAGGAGGTCGACTGGGCACTGATAGTATATTCTTCAGAAACCAAGACTCAAAGGGACTGAAGTGACTTTCCCTGGGTCCCACTGTGAGTTAGCAACAGATTGGATGGGGACTCATCACCCAGCACTCTTTCTGCCACCACGTCACTCCCCTCCTGTCCCCCACCTCCTTGTTGTCAGGTCTCTCAGTCAACCTTGCCCACCTCCGTCATGTTGTGTAATAAGACAACTTCGTTTTTGTTTTTGTTTTTGTTTTTGTTTTTGTTTTTTGCTTTTTAGGGCTGCACCTGAGGTATATGGAGGTTCCCAGGCTAGGGGTCAAATTGGAGCTGCGGCTGCTGGCCTACACCATAGCCACAGCAATTCGGGATCCAAACTATGTCTAAGACCTACACCACAGCTGATGGCAATGCTGGATCCTTAACCCACTGAGAGAGGCCAGGGATCAAACCTTCAATCTCATGGTTCCTAGTTGGATTTGTTTCCGCTGCGCCATGATGGGAACTCCCTAATAAGACAACTTTGGTAGCAGATACAAAGATCTCCTGAATAACATCAGTTGGAGTTCCCATTGTGGCTCTGCTGTAACGAACCCGACTAGAATCCATGAGGATGCAGGTTCAATCCCAGGCCCTCTCAGTGGGTTAAAGATCCAGCATTGCAAAGAGCTGTGGTGTAGGTCATAGATGTGGCTCAGATCTGGTGTTACTGTGGCTGTGGTGTAGGCCGGTAGCTGGAGCTTGACTTGACCCCTAGCCTGGGAACTCTAATATGCTGCTGGTGCAGCACGGAAAAAAAAAAGAAAGAAAAACACCAGTTGGTTCAAATCTCTGACTCTTTTGAGCTGTTCTTTGAAAAAGGCCTTATCTTCGTCTTTGCACCCCCATCTTTGCATGTGGTAGGCTCTTAATAACACAAAGAATGATGTTTGGGCCATTTGTGTGGCATGGTGGCAATTCCTATGTCCTTACGGCGCTCAGTTACCTTGTTTGAAAAACAGACATGTGATGCCATCATGCTGACACTCTAAGGTTGTTGTATCAGATTTTCAGCATGATGCATGGTACCTAGTAGGTGCTCAACAGCAGTTTGGACCACTGAAGAGCCTTCAGGAAATTGCACAACCTGTCACCCCAGAGGGAAGGGGTGGTCTTGGTGGTTACTGAGGCAGAGCACATCATGAGTCAAAGGATCACGCCTATCCCCTCCCCCATCCCTCCCCACGGGTGTGAGGTCGGTTCTCCCCCACCCACCCACCCACCGCCCCCTGCACATTCCTGAGTCCCCAAAGCTCTGAGTCAGGTTTCCCGCCTCCTGCGATTCCTCAGCTCCCTGCCAGCCAAGCTGTTTTGCAGACCCAAGTTGGTAATGACAGATCCTTCTCTCCTGGCCCTCCACTGGCGAAACCATGGAAAGTATTCGAAACACGCAGCCTGGGAATGTGCAGGCTTCCATCCACTGGGCTTGGCAGGGCCCAGCGATTTCTCAGCCAGCGCTTTTGACTAAGACTCTGCTGTGGCTCAGGTTTCCCAGGAGCTTGTCCGCTCAGTTTTTCAACAGCCTTTATACCTTTTTTCCCCCTTCAGAACATGAACCTTAAAGTAGGTTCTGAATCACACAGTCTCTGGAAGCAGGGCGCTCTCTCTTTTAGAGACCTGGTTTTGGATGGGTCCCAGGAGAGCTGGCCTTGGCCTAAGAGGGGATCTCCTGCCCATCGGGGCTCCTCAGGCCCAGGCAGCCTGAATCAAAGGATTCTCTGCTGGAAGGAATCCCCAGAGGATTTCCAGGTCTTTTGCCTCCAGAGAGATCTGTGTAACCCATTCCAGGCCTCTGCAATTTTGATTTTAAAATATCCTCCCATGGGGATGAAGGAAGGGAGAGAGGATGGAAAGACCACAGACTCTGGACCTACATGCTAATTACACATCTGCCCCCACTGGGTTTCATCATGTCTAAGATGGCAATAGTAATACCCACCTCCAGGTTATTATCAGGTTTAAGTGGCAGCATAGGAAAGCACCTGGTACAATTCCTGCACACAGTAGGGGCACACAGAGAGGAAAAGTCTTTCCCTTTTTTTTATTTCTTGGTCACTGATTTTACTATCTCATCACAAAGTTGTTTGGTGAATGAATGAATGCAGGTCTTGATACACCCAAACACTCTGCCCTTTTCAAGCCCCATTTCCTCTCAAGGCACCAGTTCAAAGCCATGGAGCAAGTATTTCCAGAGCATCAGTTCTGTGCAAAGAGCAGAGCTAGGTTTCGTGGTGACACCCCTGATGCCCAGGCCCCAGTGCCTGTTGTAAAGGATTTTCTGGTCTAGTGAGGGAGCGGGCACCACAAAGAAAATGGCAGGTTGGTAAAATGTTGTCCCCAGGAGAAATAGTCACAATGACTTTGCTTACTCCTTTGCCATAGTCGTTCGTTGCTGCAACACAGATTACTGCAGGAGGAGGGGCCTGGCCACCCCTCGCCCCTGGTGGTGGTTCTGGAGGCTTCTAAAGCAAGCCCTTTCCGCTTGACACCCCCGTGTTAGTTTCTGTGATGTGATGATACATGAAAGTGCTTTGAGAATTCAAGGATGTGCTGTTCTCTCTGCCTTTCCACCTCACCCACCTGGAGAATGCAGGCTCAGCCTAGAGAAGGTGGGCGCTCCTTCTCTGAGATGCCCTCCCGCACCCCTCGGGGGCATATGTAGCTGCACCCTCTTGGAGCCCCCAGCACTTCAGGCCTAACTACAGAGTCACCTGCACTCTGCATTGTGACAGACTGTTACCAAGTTTGCCCTTGAGGAGACATCTGGGACATAAGAGCTGGGTACTGAAAGGAAAAGCGGGGTGCCTAGGTGGGGCTCCCTAAAAGCAGAGCCTGAGAGACTTGGATGCACACAACTTATTGAGGGGGGTGTGTTCCTGGGAGAAGGGAGTGAGGGAAGCAGGTTGGGGCAGCAAGGATGTGGGTGCGGCTGGAGTCTGGCCTCAGCCTGCCCCATGGGGAGCTCTGGAGCATGACGTCAACCCCCTCAGTCAAGGGCTCCAGCCTCTGTACCCCCAAGTCAGTCTGATGTCAGAGAGGCAGGCGGGGGTCATGTGACCTCCCAGGTGAGGTGGCTCCTCCTTGGCCAAAGGCAGTCCTCTGTGGAAGAGGGTGGCTACCAGCTGTAGCCGCCAATGCTCTGAGCAGTGGGGGCTGGGCAGGGCGCCCCACCACGTGCCCCTGGGCAGGGGAAGGAGGGAAGGATCAGGAAGGAGCATCGAAATCCCTGCCATATCATTTCCAGGAGGCTGCACGTTCGTTCTGTGCACTTTTCCTCCATCTTTATCTTTTGCTAAAATGACTCCCGGGCAAGGACAGAGGTCACACCTGCCCTGGGAGAGCCTTGGGGATGGGGAGGGGCCTCAGAGGGGCAGCCAGGAGAGGGCGGGTCCTGGTCACCACTCACCTCACAAGTGCCCCGCTGTCCTTTATGCACCAATGGACCTGAACTTCTCCCCACATCCAGGATGCCCGAGCCTTTCCACCCTCTGCGTTCTCGCCACACTTGATACAGACCAAGCAGGTGGTGAGGACTTGCTCTGCCTCCCGAAGCCCACCGTAAATTCTTAAAAGCAACGGCTGCATCTTCTTTTGATTTTCCAAGTACCCATCTCAGTGCCTTGGCCTTGACCAGCTGGCCACCAAATTGTGTGGAGTAAATACGATCACCGCTTCCCTAATTTTCCTGTGAGGTGGGGAAAAGGGCAAGACTCCCTCTGATGGCAGCATTTGCCAAGGGTGCCCTCGTGTTCAGGTGGGACCTGGGCTGTCCTTGCCCTTCCCACGCCAACACCTCCAGCCCCAGCCAGGGCTGAGGCCTCCGATGGGCCCCACCCGCCTCTGGGTGGCAGCCTTGGGCGAGGGTGGCCAGTGAGACATGGCAAGGACAAGGAGCTCCCGCTGGCCCGGTGCACAGATTCCCTGGCCTTAATTTATATGAAATGTGACTCCATCACTCAAAGGCTGCGCCTGGCCTTGGTCGGTGCAGGTAATGATGATATAGGCTCATTTATGCAAGATTATCCTTTTATCACATTTCCAGACTCATTTATGAGGCTCATGTTTCCCCCCGAGGGCGTCATCAAGCAAGTTAAGTTGTACTATTTCCCTCCCGCAGAGAACTGGCGGGGGCCTCCCTCGTTGACGGATGAGGCCCGCTGCCTTTGCCAAATAGGGTCGGCGTGATGGATCTTTTACTTGTGAATATTATAGCTGGAAATTAGCATGTTTATTGAGGTAGAATGTGTTTGTTTACATTCCACTACCCATGGCATTACCTCTTATGACCTGACTTATTTAGTTGAGGATAAGCACAAATGATCCGCATTTTGGCACCCACAAAAAAATTAATGAACTTCTAGAGAGAGAATTCAGCCTTAAGTAAACCCACCAGCGAGGTGGTTGGAGGCAGAGGGCCTGGGAAGGGCTCTGGGGGCTTAGGTGGTGGACCATGTGCTACTCCGGGGATGGTGGCTGTGGGAGCAGAAGGCCCGCTGCCTGTGGTGCAGAGGGCTCGCGCCGAGCCTGCTTGTTGAGTGGAGGTGACTTCTGTTGCTGGAGGAGGGAGAGAAAGGCAGAAGACCAGGACTGTGAGCCATTTTCCCTGGGATTCTCCTGGACCGCCTCCGTGTCTTGATGCAGGAGTGAGAAGGGTAGCCCAGGGGTGCTGACTGAGGGCCGGAAGGGAGGACGTTTGGGCGAGGATTACGAGGACCAGGTGTGGGATGATGGGACCTGAGAGGCCAAGTTACCACCTGGAGTCCGCTCCTCTCCTAACACTTTCACCTGTAGCAGCTTTGAAACCCGGCTCTCCCCCACCCGCCCAGGTGTCTTGTAGACAGCACAGCCTGGGATGCAAACGCTCACTAACCTACCATCCTCTTGTTTTAGAAGAGGAATCTGAGGTTTAGAGAGGTGGAAGTTCTGGGAGGCAGAGAGAACCGAGGAGCCTGGCTCCCAACACCAAGGTTGCCATCCTATGGCTTTAAGCCCGAGGCCTGCCTTGTAAGAAGGCGCAGAAGCTGTGTCCTCTAGGATATTGCTTCAGGGACGCTGGAAAGCTTTGCCCCCTGTGCCTGGCCAGCAGCGGCCTGAAATCCCATCCTTCCAAAAATGGTCACCGCCAGAGGCGTTCACGCTGATTTTTCCCTAGACCTTTGCCTCCAGTGTCCTTCCCCCACAACGAGCCACAGTCACCCCCTGTTTTCCCAAGAACTCCTCCAAGAACCGCAAGCAGGCCTGACCCAGATTCCTGTGGAGTCTCTGCTTTGCCCTGGGACCCAGTGCACTTGAAAGCCTGTGTGCACCTTTCAAGAGTGGAGTCTCTGTTTCCCCCAGTTCCGTGGAGATCCTGCACGAAAGCCCCACTGGTCCTCAATGCCAACTACTCTGGGGGCTCCTCCTCCCAATGCCAGAGCCCCAGGCGTGCGAACCTGACGTGGGGCTCAGAACTCTCACTCTGTGGGTGAGCCTCTGCCATATAGTTACTTTCCAGTCTGTGGGCTGCACACCCGGCGGGTATGGGGTTGCTTATATCGCATAATCGCCCCACCTACCATCTTGATGTGGCCTCCTCTTAGTCTTCTAGAGTAGGATATCTTTTTTTTTTTTTGTCTTTTTGTCTTTTTAAGGACCGCACCTGTGGCACATGGAGGTTCCCAGGCTAGGGATCTAATTGGAGCTGTAGCTGCTGGCCTACACCACAGCCACAGCAACGCAGGATCTGAGCCACATCTGTGACCTACACTGCAGCTCATGGCAATGCCGGATCCTTAACCCACTGAGCGAGGCCAGGGATCGAACCCACAACCTCATGGTTCCTAGTTGGATTTGTTAACCACTGCGCCACGACAGGAACTCCAGGACATCTTTTTTGATAGTTTGCAGTCTGTTTGTTGAAGGTGTTCAGCAGTTGGCTGTAATTTTGTTGCTTTTATGAGAGAAGGTGAGCCCAAACCCTTCTCCACCATCTTAATCCCGTCTCTGAAATCCCATCCTTAAAACAAGTCCCCTTTGTAGTTGAATCCCCTTGAGAGAGCGCATACTCCTGGAGGGAGCTTTGTTCTTGCTCTTTGCCACCCCAGGGTGCAGAAGTGACCCGAGGGAGACTGAGGGAGGCGGCAGAGCTCAAAAGCTTGAGGAGCAAAGCCCAGGAACAAACTTCTCCCCCATGTGAATTTTCCGAGTGAGCAAAGCCATTCTCCCTATCCCCCTAACCCTGACCCTTGAACATAAAGATGGTGGAGGTGTCCTGTTTGGGCATCAGAAGCAGCCAGAAATGGGATCTAATTTTGGCTCCACCTCTTCCTAGTTCTCTGACCTCTGTGACCTCGGATGTGTCATTTGATCCCTCTGTTCTCCAAGTCCTCAGCTAGGAAACGGGGCAGGGGAATTACAACACCCACCTGTCTGTCACTGTGAGATGAAAAGACGAAAGGACTAATGTGCTTAGCACACAGTAGCCCTTAGTAACTGTCATGAATTAGGGGTCATTAGTATCATTATTTTCTTTCCCAAATGAACCACTGACACCTACCCTGGCTTTCCGACACTCTGGAATTGATGGAGGGGATTGAAAGAGACAGAGGGCGAGACGGGTTCCCTCCACACCCTCCGTCCCTTTCCCCCTGTTGGGTCCTGATGCAGGCATGTGGGTCCTTCCCACGGAGCCTGCGGAGTTCCCACATTGGGGAGTGAGACAGAGTCAGGTGTCGGGCTGGAATTTGGTCCATTTCAGCCACACATCTCTCAGGGGTCTGGGGCAGCTCAGTGGTTCTAGACCTCAGTCTCCTCATCTTTGAAATGGGGCCAGCCTCACTGGTAGTCTGGGAAGCAGCCAGGGCCACAACTAATCTGGATTACCAGCCCCCAGCAGGGACAGGCATGCAAGAGTTGTTCAGTGATGGCTGGATGATGGGCAAAGAGACAGGACACCATAGATCAGGGTTCAGAAGACTTTCTCTGGAAAGGGCCAGGTAGTAAATATCTGAAGCCATACAACCTCTGTTGCCATGACCCAGCTCTGCCCCTGTAATGCAGAAGCAGCCACAGACGGGGGTACACGAACAAGTGTGTCTGAGGTCCAAAAGGACTTTATACAATCAGGTGGTGGCTGGATTTGGCCACAATTCTCGACCTCTGTGTGGTGAGGCCATGGCAGTCTTTGGACTCAGACAGCTGAACTCGAATCCCAGCACCTCCATCCTTTAGCTGTGTGGCCCCAGGCAGGTGACTTACACTCTCTGAGCCTCCATTTCCTCAAGATGGAGGACACTGGCTTGTCTTTTTTTGATAGTCCCCTCACCGTACCTGCAGGGGCTGGACTCAGAGAAGGAGCTCAGGAAAGATGTGCAGACTGGCTCAGTAAACGGTCTCTGGCAATAAGAACAACTTGTAGTAAGTGTGCCGCACCTTTCAGCTCCCCGGGCTTTACACGTCCATCCCTTTCTCTCACCCCATCCCCTCCAGAATGGATACATTGTTATTATTGTTGTTATTTTGATGGTCACTTTACAGATGAGAAAACCAAGGTCCAGAGAGACTTAAGAGACTTTCCGAAGGTCACTGTATTTCCCCTTTGGACCGCCGTAACAGAGTGCCATAGACTGTGTGGCTCATAAACCACAGAAATTCATTCCTCACAGTTCTGGAGGCTGCAAAGTCAAAGATCAAGGCACTGAGAGGTTAGGCATCTAGTGAGAGGCGGTCTTTTCACTGTAAGCTTACATACTGGAAGGGGCCAGGGAGCTCCCTGGGGCCTCTTTCCTCATTAGTATCCCACTTATGAGAGCTCTGCCCTCATGACCTAATCCCTCTGCACCCCCCCCAGCCCCTGCCGAAAGCCCCACCTCCTGATGCCAAATCATTGGAGATTGTTTTTTCAACATGTGAATTTTTTTTTTTGGGGGGGAGGCTTTTTTGTCCTTTTTAGGGCTGCACTCACGGCATATGGAGGTTTCCAGGCCACGGGTCTAATCAGAGCTGTTGCTGCTGGCCTATGCCACAGCCACAGCAATGTCAGATCCGAACCTCGCCTCTGACCTACACCACAGCTCGCAGCAACGCCGGATCCTTAACCCACTGAGCAAGGCCAGGGATCGAACCTGCAACCTCATGGTTCCTAGTCGGATTTGTTTCTGCTGCACCATGATGGGAACTCCTCAACATGTGAATTTTAGGAAGACACAAACATTCAGTCTATAGAGTCAAATAGTCAGTAAGGGACAGACCAGCTCTTTCAGCAGCAAATCCTCAAATTTTCCACTACGCCAGCACTGTCATAAATAAACCTTCTCCTTAGTCAGCCTCCTCCTGCCATAGGCAATCACTAAAGGGACTGGCTGTACAGGACTTAAGCATGTAGACCAGAGCCTGCTGTCTCTGTAAAAAGGGGCTACTTGTTATTTCCCAGGTTTTGAGACTTACAGGCTAGAAATTTGAGGATTGGGGCTCTGTAGTTCTGACCTGCTCAGAGATCAAGTTTGTAATACTCTGATAGAGAAGGAAACTCTGCATCAGTAAGGAATAGCATTTGGCAGCAAGTAACCAAGACCCCTCAGAGCTAAGGCTTAACAAAAACAAAAACGAAACAAGAAATAAGGCTTATTTGTTTCTCATGTGCTGTGAAATTTGGGGTGGTCAGGGCTGGGGCAACAACTCCACCATGAGCATCTTCTGTCATCTTTCTGCTCAGCCAAGTGGCTTCTACCCCCTAAGGTCTCCTCATGGTTTCAAGATGGTTGCTGGAGCACCAACCATCAGGCTCACATTTAAGGAAGGAGAAGGGTAGAAGGGGTGCCTGCCCGCTGAGTTAGCTCCCTTTTAAAGGAGACTTCTGGAAACTCCACCCAAGAAGAGAACATCTTTGGCTTTCATTTCATTGATCGGAATTGCCCATTGGGCCAGCCCTAGTTATAAAGGAGGCTGGGAAAAGTGGATGTAGTGCATTGCTGCCCCAGTCAGAGCTGAGCTAGCAAAGAAGAAGGGGAAGATGGATCTAGGGTGGGTAAACCTCAGTCTCTGCCTCCTCCTCCTAATTTGCCATCTAAGTAAACTAAGGCCCAGGGAAGGAAGGAAGTTACCCATGATTGCATGGAAAATTAGGGACATGCCTGAGACCAGACCCCAAAGTTTGTAACTCTGAGACATATGCTTCTTTCATAGTCTCTACTGCGTCACTCTGCAGTTGCACCTGTTCACAATAAGGTTATTACTCTTTATCAAGCACTAACTGTGCGTCAGGTAATATGCTGTAGGCTTTCCAGGCTTGTTCCCTTCAATCTGCTACCAATCATTTGAGTTGGGCATTACTGTTATTCCCATTTTACAGAGGAAGAAACTGAGGCTCAGCTATGTGAGGTGACTCCTTCAGGTCACAGGGCTTGAAAGTGTTGGGGTTTCCAACCCCAGCTGTGAGCAGTTGAGTGCATGTCATTAAAATGACCCAGGGGCATCCTCAGTAGGCCACTGAGTCAAAGTGGCTTTCATGATGACCCTGTGCTGTTAAGAATGGCCCACATACAACCCTGAGAGTCAGGCAGCAAGAACCCTACCAACTGAGGCGGCTCTGGGCTCCCCACCCACCTGGCCAGGCTCTGTCTCTGCAGCTCCTCATTCCAGCCAATTACTCCTAATGGAGTGATATGAAATGTAACTAACTTGGGGAAATATCGGTATACTTTAATTAAATCAGTTCGCAATTAGCCATCTGAGTAATGAGGCTAAGGTGTTTTATCTCCCTGTGAGCCAGCGGGCCAGGGGGAGCCAAAGGCAGAGGGATTTTGTGCAAATAGTATGGTCCTAGTGACACACTCCTTAGGGGTATGGCGGCAGGTGCGAAAAGCCCCAGGAGAGGATTTGGCCCAAATTTGCTATGATTAAATAAATACAGCACCTCAGAGAGGAGCTACTAATTTGGAGTAAATTTTTAATGGCTACAGCCGGTTTTTCTTATTAAAGAAATACCAGGGCTTTTAATCCAAACACCTCCTGGCAAAAGGCTAAAAATTACACTTGTGCACTGTGTGACCCTGAAGTCCCCAGACGCGCTAAACATCTGGGTGGGCAGGTTGGCCGCTGTCCAGCAAGGCCTCTTAAAGCCTTCCAGGAGCAGTCCTGGGACCGGGGAGGGCGGGTGAGACGTTTGTTTTGGGTGCAAGATTTAAGTGGGTGCCAAAATACTCAGCAGTGAGGTAATACTTTGATGCACTATATTTGAAAAAATCAAAGTGAATGCAAAAAATTGATGATACCCAAAATTACAAAATTTAAATAAAGATGGGATTTGTATCAATATCATGGCCTACTGAGCCATGTCTGGAGCCAAGGGGAAAATCAATCCTACTGATCTTGTCTTTATTTAAAAGTTTGCTATTTTGTTCATTATGAACTTTCTGGCATTGATTTTTGATTTCTTGAAATACTGCATTAAAATATGTCTCTTGATGACTGTGGGTTTTGATGCCTCCTTAAAGTGTGTTCCCAGAGTCAAGGGCCTCAGTCTCCTTACCTAGTTCCAGCCCTGCCAGCTGAGTTGTCCCTCAGAGTTTGTGTGTCTTATTCAATAAAGTGACCGTTCTGCGTGCCCTTCTGGAACCTGGCTGGGTTCTTAGGGCCTCTAAGTGGCAGACTTTACAGGTGGCTGAGATGGGTGGCCCTTGGAACCCTAGACCATTAAAGCAAGGAACCGCCCCATGATCACTCCAGCAAGACCCGGAGAGGTCACCCAACAGCTTTGCGGCAGAGCTGGGCTTCAGTTTCTGGTTCCCTGCAGGGCCTTTCTATTCATCAGAGAAGAGCCTTTAAGATGTGGGGTGAAAGCCAGGTGGCCACGTGACCCAGTTCTGGCCATTAAGACACAGACGTCTGGGCCGGGCTAATGGGCACAGACCCAGCGGATATCCCCTCGGCCTTTTTTGCCTATTCCCCTTCCCCCTTCACATCTCGAACTGACCCTCTGTGTCTGGAGATGAGCAGCTGCCCCGGGATCTTGAAGGACAAGAGCCACATGCTAAAGGTGGCAGAGCAGGAAGAGACGAGGAGTCTGGGTCCCCAGGCCCCCTTAGGCCTCTGTTCCTGGGCTGCCTACTGCATCCCTTTTTCAATGAGTTGAGTTAATGTTCTCTGCTCAAGCCACGATTAGCTGAATTTTCTGATGCTCACAGCTTGAATGCAGTCCTAGCCATTCCATCACCCACGGTGACAAGAGCAGCTTTTGGTGAAATTCATTTGGTATTCATATGACTCACTCCCTGCTTCATTTAGGTCCTTGCTCCCTGTCAGCATCCTCGGAGGGGCCTTCGCTGAGCACTGAATCTAACATAGCAGCTCCCATCACTTTCCATTCCTTTGCCCTGCGCTATTTTTTGGGGACCCTTATCAGTCACTAGCTGACATTATACTATATCATTATTTGTTTCTCACCTCCTCCACTGGAATTAGTTCCAGGCTCCTCTGCCTTGTGTCATGCATGGCTGTATCCTCAGGGCCTAGAACAGTGGTCGGCATGTAATAGGTCCTCAATCATTATTGCTGAATGAATGGACCTCCTCTGAGCCAGTTGAGCCCTGAGCCTTTGCCTCGGACATCTGCCAGCTCTCTGTGATAACTTGGCTCCCGAGTTAGGATTTCTGCTTCCTCTCTGGCTCAGCCTCTCAGAACCCAATGTGAATTCCCATTATCGACCCCTCTGCTGTTCTGCCATGACACCCCTGGACACCCCAGGTCCCAACCAGCTTGCAGCTGCCACCCTCGTCTCACGGGACATCCATCGTACCCTGGCACAATGATGGCCAGGCACCCGCTTCTCCATCCTCCTTCATCCTCATCCTCAGTGTCATTGTCCTTGTGGGATCCCAGACAGTGAGGACATTGTGTGGGAACTCCTGGCTCTCCTGTGGACGATACATCAAAAGCCATTACCTCCTGGTCCTGATTTCCAAGATGGAGCCTGCCTCGACGAGAACAAAATGAATGGGTTGGGTGTGCCAGACCCCATTAACTGGCTACCCGAACTAATCAACAGCAGGAATTCAAGGAAATTGCCAGAGCAAATTGAGAAGCCAGATTATTTGGGTCTCTTGATTGAGATTGCAAGAATAATTGTTTGAGGGTTCCATTTAATAAGCTTTGTTTACTAACCCCAGATCCTGTTTTGGTTTCTCTGCCTCAGGGACTAAGGCTATGGCCACACTGACAAAGAATTTTGACATTCTTGCTAATGGGACCTCAGAGCTTCTCCATGGAATCCTTTTCATTTCGTGGGTGGAGAAAATGAAGCCCAGAGAGGGAACGGAGCTTCCCAAGGTGCCCAGGGCTTAGAGACTCCCAGCCAGGGCACTTCTCCTCCTGAGAAAACCAACAGGAGATTCAAGGAGCCTCAGAAGATGTCCTTTTGACATGGGTCATCAGTGTATCATGAAGGAGTTTAAAGAACTGCATCTCCTCATTAGTTAAGGAAATACTTGGACAAATACGATGCAAGAAGGCAGTGCATCATTGTCTCCAAGGGCCTGAGTCTTCTTGGAAGATAAAAATACTGCCTGCAGAGGTCCTTCCGCCAAGGACCCATCTTCACCTATAGTTACTGAGAGCACCATGGAGCTGGACTGCATTACAGAGAATCGCCATGCACAAGGGACAGTCCAGAGAACCTTCCATGAGGCCTGGAGAGGGGGCTGGTGTTGCCCCTTCTCTAGAGTCCTGATCTGCCGAGTGCCCAGTTAGGCTCCTGTTCCTGACTCTACCCTGCCCGGTCCAGCTCACAGCACCAGGGTGTCCATCTGGGAGGTGGCGAGGGCAGACCCAGATGGCTGTCCTTGCAGATGTCCCCAGCTTCCCAGGGGAGTCAGGGGACAGGGTGTGGCACAGACAGTGAGTTGGGGAACCAGAAAAGGCAAGAGAAATCATGGCTGGGTGTGGTCAGGGATGTGTCTTTATGGGGGAGGGAAGGCTCCTCTGCCCATGAAGAAAGAGCAGAATTTATGGGCAGAGGGTTATTTATCAGTGGAAATCAGTGGGTGCCTGAGAGGTGAGAGGTATTCAAAGGAAATTCATCCATTCTGCACAGTTTTGGGGGAGCCTTTATTATGTGCCAAAAAAAAAAAAAAATCCCAGAGTTCCTGTCGTGGCGCAGCGGAAAGGAATCCAACCAGGAACCAGGAAGCTGCAGGTTCGATCCCTGGCCTAGTTCAGTGGGCTAAGGATCTGGCATTGCCGTGAGCTGTGGTGTAGGTCGCAGATGCGGCTCGGATCCCGAGTGGCTGTGGCTGTGGTGTAGGCAAGCAGCTGTAGCTCCAATTTGACCCCTAGCCTGGGAACCTCCATATGCCTTGGGTGCGGCCCAAAAAAGCAGGAAAAAAAAAATCCTCACAGTGACCCTTTGAAGGAGGCAGTGGTAGATATTTGGGATGTAAAAGGATGTGGTCCTTCTCCGAATGGTCCACCAGGGACTAGCTCTATCCCTGTTTCCTTCTCCAGCTTAAGCCAGAAGGTAACTCATATCAAATGACTGCAGCATCCTGACCACCTCGGCCACTCATCCCTGAGTCCTCGGAGGGTCCAGCACCACCAGCATCTTTACCACACTTGCACTAATACCACCTAAGCTGGCACTCGTTCTTTCAGCTGCTATACACCATCTCTAGTAAGGAATCAGTTTATGGGTTATTAGAACCATGGAGAATTTCAACAAGAACCCGCTGTCAAACCGAGTATTTCCTGTGCTTAGCCAATTGCCTATTTGAACTTAAATGGAAAACTTTACATTTTTGTCTGTTAATTTTCACCTTAATGCATTCAGCCTATTTTTCATAGCCTATTAAATATTTTTCCAGTCTACGTTTTTGTCACTCAAGTGCTTTTGCAATGCCTGGAAATGTGGAAAGTCTGCTTTCAAGAGTCTTCATTCAAAGCAGTAAAGTGCAGAATAGCACAGAGATGAGGATGGGCCCTATAACATTTCACCAGAGACTGCCTTCCAGTCAGTTGCTCCAAATTCTTTGTGTGGGGTTGATTAACCAGCTGCAAATCTGCATTTCTAAACCCCTCTTGCCCCACCTCCATTTTGTTCAGAGGCCAAGAAATACTTTCAAAATGTTTTGCAGAAATCAAAATGCATCATGTGTAAGGCATCCCATTAGAAGGGAAGTCAGGTGAGCTTGGCATGGCTTTTCCTAGTGAATCTCCGCCCTCCCTCCCCACCAATTCCTGATGGTCACCAATTCCTTTTTTCTGACTGTTTGTAAACTAGGGGAATGCTATCGGTTGCCAAAGGAAGTTCTGCAAAGGGAGGGAATGACTTTGCAGACAAAGGATGACATGATTCCACTGTAGCAGGAGAATCAGCTTTCCCCACGGGCAGCATCAGGAAGTACGGACTTGGAAGAATGTAGCAAAGGAAGCTACATCAGGGAGAATGTGCCCAGAACAAAACCACAAGAGGTTTTCCACAAGAGCACAATTTAAAAAACGAATCTGAAAGAGATAGAAGCGACAGAATGAGCTGGAACGTTTGATCTCATCTCGGGATCTAGCCTACCCAGGATTGCTGGGACTGAAGCATGCAGCCCTGCACCAAAGGCAAGTTATACACAAGAAGACAGAGTGTAGCACTGGTTCTTCTGGGAGCTCAGGGTACCAGAGGGGACATGACTGCAGCCAGAACTGTGGGGCATCTTCAGGAGCAATTCTCCTTGCCATCGCTGAAAAGAGCTGGATTTTATTGTGTTTGTTTTGGTTTTGGAGCTGGCTTTGAAACACAGATGTACTCCGTCAAGTCCTGGTTAATTGCCTAGGCATCTTACCTGCAAATCTCACTGTGGCCACCAGAGGCAGTTATTTGCCATAGTTGATTAAGAGGTTGGCATTTCCAAAACATGCCACCTGGTGGCTGCTATTGGAATCACAGGACCAGTGTTAACGATCAGCATTGATAAGGATAACAAGGCATAGGATAAAACATTCCATTTGCCAGAGAGCTCACCAACCTGCTTTAGTGTTTTTAAAGCCACAGTAGCCATAAACAGTTCCAGGTGGTGAGAAGAACCACTTGTGGAGGGGAAACAAAAAAAGACCAATGGAAAGACATGTAATAGGAGTATTTGTGTGTTGGGGGGGTGATGAATGGAGGGGGTTGTCTGGGCAAGATCGAGGACAAGAGGGAGAAATTTAGAAGGAAAGGAAAATGGATTGGCTTAATGAGATTGGAGGAATTCCTGATCAATGCCTTAGACCCCAGCTAATCTTGTCACTCTGAAGAGTCTCCCTCACTTTACCACTTAAAGCGACTTAATTTAATTGAGCAAGCCTGTATGGAACACGAAGTGCTTCACAAGAGGTGAGCAGTCCTGAGCAGCCAGGAGGAGCTGTTCTCACCTCTTCCTCAAGCCACCCAGAGAGTTTTAGCCCCGGAGTTCTGTGACATGCTTGGGATCTCGGGGGAGATATCTTCCTACATCATGCATTCTTTTTTTTTTTTTTTCAAATTTTTAATTGTGATGAAATACACATACAATTTACTACCTTAACCATTTGAAGTGCACAGCCCAGTAATTTCAAGTGCATTCACATTGTTGTGCAACCATCACCACCATCCATCTTCAGAGCTCTACTCAACTTCCCAAACGGAAGCTCAGTAACTACTAAATACTAACTCCCTGTTCCTCCCTCCTCCCAGCCCCTGGCAAACCCCCTTCTCCTGTCTCTGTGATTTTGACTATGCTAGGTACCTTGAATAAGTGGAATCATACACTGTTTGGGGTTTTTTTGTGACTGACTTATTTAGCACAATATCTCCAAGGTTCATTTATGTTCTAAGTTGTGTCAAGTTTTCCTCCCTTTTTAAGGCTAAGATTCCATTGTATATTTATATACACTACCTTTTGTTTCTCCATTCTTCCCTTGATGGGCCCTTGGGTTGTTTCTTTCATTTAGCTATTGGAAATAACAGTGCTATCTATGAATGTGAGTGTGCAAATATCTCTTGGAGCCCCTGCTTTCAGTTCTTGTAGGTATAAACCCAGAAGTGAAATTGCTGGATTATGTGGTCATTCTATTTATAATTTTTTGAGGAACCACCATACTGTTTCCCCCACGACCTCATGCATTTTTGTGAGGAAATGACACCCCTACTTAAGCCAAACACCAAGCCTCCCAAGGAGTGAGAATTGGAGAATTCCTGAGGAGGAACTCCATCTCCAGGTGGGAATGAAGGGCTTGTGTTTTTCCAAATCCTTCGCTCTTCTCCCTTGTAACCCCCAGCCTGGACGTGACTAGTAGCCATATGTTTAAGCCAGATTTCAAATCCACTAAGGCTGGAGTGGAGAAGAACGCCATCTTCCTTGGCCTATCGGAAGGGATAGGGACCCACAGAGTGAGTTGGAGAGTGAGGTCCTCTGTCTACGTGAAGCCTAATGCTCCTGACCCCAGGGAATTTGGGATCCAGACTGAGGGCTTATCAGATATAGAAGGAGAATCAAGCCTCAGTGTTTTTGCTTTTGTTTTTGTTTTTTAGGGCTACACCCATGGCATATGGAGGGTCCCAGGCTAGGGGTCAAATCAGAGCTGTAGCCACCGGCCTATGCCACAGCCACGGCAATGCAGGATCAAAGCTGTGTCTGCAACCTATGCCATAGCTCATGGCAATGCCAGATCCTTAACCCACTGAGCGAGGCCAGAGATGGAGCCTGTGTCTTCATGAATGCCAGTCAGATCTGTTAACAACTGAGCCACGACAGAAACTCCAAGCCTCAGTATTGGTATCAGACGACTAATATCCCCTTCTACCCTCACAGGCCTCCCTTGCTGGTGAGGACAGCTCCTCTGGGAGCAAAGATTAGTAAGAGTCCATTCCTGCCATTACTCAGTGCCACCTGCAGGGGGAAGCCTGGCACAGAGGAAAGTGCAGCTTTGGAATCAGAGAGACCTGGGTTTGAATCCTTCCTTTGGTGCTTGATGGTCATATGACCTCAGACGTGTTCCTCAATTTCATGGAGACTCATTTTGTGGTATTTAAGGCCAATGATGATCATGCTGACGTCACTGTTGTCATAAAGGTGACATGACATGGCAGGTTTCGAGTGCTAAGCCCAGCACTCTCAATTTAGGTGGTCCATGGATATTTCTTCCTTCTTTGCTAGTCTCCTCTCAATGATTGACTTGGATCATGTTCCTGCGGAGTTTTCATCTCTCCAGCCTACCAGGGCCAGCCAGTCTTGGGGGCTGTTCTCACCAACAGTGGCTCTCCCTCTGACTATTTCCACTTGAATTTTTGGTCCAGCCAGTCTTCTCCAGATTAGCTCAGACACATCCCTCTTCTCCCAATCCCATACATACTTGGGCTGGGGAGGTGTACCCCCCACCCTATTGGAGCTAATTCCAAGATAAGGCAAGTGCTTTTGGCTCCGCTGTTGTCTCTGGCTACCTGGTCTGTGTGAGGGGAGGTTGGCCGGCCTAGGTGAGCATCACCCGTCCAGCCCCAACTTTGTCTGGCTTTTGTTAGATTGTGTTGCAACCTTAACGTTACTTAACTGAAGAGGACTTTGGGGTGTGTGTGTGTGTGTGTGTGCATGCGCGGGCACGCACATGCATGCGTGCATTAATAGCAATTTGTGATAGATGCCTTTGGCGCCCACACATTCAATAAGACCCACACTCACAAAAAAAGAGGGAGGAGGGGAGTCGTTTTTATGGGAGATAACATAACTGCTTGCAATTTGGCTATTCATTGTATCTTTGGCATTTTATGTACTGCATTAGCGGAGGCAATTTCATGCATATGGATATAATGCATTAAGTGGAGGCATTTAAATATAGTGAAACTAATTTTATGATGATTAGTTGAAGGAAAACATTGCATTCGTATCATCTATATAGAAGCCAATTTGCATGAAAATGCCCAAAGTTGCTATGCCAACATTTTCTGTGCTGCTGGTCGGGGTCGTCTCCGAGTCAAGACTTTGTATTAAAAATCGGTCTCCAGTGCCCATGTCTTTTAATTCATTGCAAGCTGTAGGCCATTTGCTCACAAAGCGCTCGCAGTAAAACAAATGAATAGCTAAAATACTCATTTGCATGATTCCCATTTGAAAACGATTCCCCTGAAATTAAAAAAGCGTGTTACTCGGTTGTGAAGATGGATGGGCCAGTGAGGCGGGCAATTAATATTTTCGGCGTTCTCTTTAAAGCCCTCCCAAGACTGAGAACAGCACATGCCAGACAAATTGGGCCCCACAACAGTTTCAGGGCCTCGGCGGCAGCAGCTTGCTTCCACTGTCTCCCCTTTATTGTCTCACTTACATTATGCAGTAATTAAAACTATTTACCATTCCTACTTATCCGCCATCTGCTACCGCGGGAGGTTCCTCTTCTTTAGAAAGCTTCTTAAAGAGCGTCAAGAAGAGGCAAAGGCTTGGCGCTGACTGCGAAAGGGGGCCTCAGGTGTCTTTCGCCTCCTCCCGGCTGTGTCCTTCTGTGCCTCCATGAGAGGGATGAAAGCATGACGGAAGGGGTCGTGTAGTGATGCTGAGTTTTGGAGCAAGTTGGTTGTGTGGGGGTCGGGTTAGAGCACAGCTTCCTTCCTCTTTTGGGGGGGCATTTTGACTTAAATCTGGGGTGATCCACATGTCTAGCGGAAGCCTATGGCCTAGATCTTCTCACCAATAATGACTGTAAAGGTCTGGGGATTTGGCTATGCAGTTGGGGTCTAGGGCAAAGCCATCAGCTACAGTTGCTCAGGTTGTTCACTGCACAACTGTACCCAGCCCAGGGGGCTGGGACAGCTGAAGTCTGTCCTGTGATCCATGTGTCAGACTGAGGTCCTGTGTGGCTGTGTCTGCCCCAGGGAGGCGCCTTCTTGGGATTCATGCAAAGGCACCCTGTGGCCCCTTCTCAGAGAAGCCATTTTGAAAGCCACCAAGTTTCTGCCTCCTTTCTTAGGAGGCTAATGACCCCCAGGCTGGTTCAAGGACAGGACCCGGCCCTGCACAGGTTTAGCATTTGTCTGCAGAAGCAGAGTGGGGATGTCCAGAGAGCAGCCTCTTTTGAGAACATTTCCATTTCCTCCAGGGCCCAGCCCCAAAGCCAGCACAGACTCAGAGAAACCAGATGTGGCAGAAAATGGGGACAAATTCTCTCAGCAGGACCAAGGGTGGGCCTGGAGCCTGCAGACTCGTGGCCAGTGGCTGCCCTGGGAGGACGGGGCTTGCCCAGAGAACACTTCTGCCCCCTCTTCTTTCCGGAGCCCACCCAGTGCCAGGCACACAGCAGGTTTTCCAAAGTACTTATTGAGTAAAGGCCACAGTGAGGTTTTTAGTCTTGACGTCAAGAAGCCTCCTCTGAGCTTCATCCAGAAGTCCCTCTCACCTCACATCTTGTCTTCCCATTTTTTTTTTTTTGGAGTTCCTGTCCAGCGGAAACAAATCCAATTAGGAACCACGAGGTTGCGGGTTCAATCCCTGGCCTCGCTCGTGGGTTAAAGATCCAGCGTTGCCGTGAGCTGTGGTGTAGGCTGGTGGCAACAACTCCGATTGGACCCCTAGCCTGGGAACCTCCATAGGCCGTGGCTGCGGCCCTAAAGGGACAAAAGACCAAAAAAAAAAAAAAAAAGTTTGTGTTATGTGGAAGTTCCCGGGCCCGGGGATCAAACCCATGCCGCAGTGGTGACCTGCGCCTTAGCTGCAGCCACACCAGATCTTTAACCTTCTGAGCCACAAGGGAACTTTCTTGCCTTCCCACGTTAATGGTCTTTTTTCTGGAACTTCACCAAAGGGTTTAGATTTACCGAGAACGGACCGCCTCGGCTATGACTTTCCTGGCTCAATTCCTCTCTGGAGGACTTGGGGCCACACACAGCAGCACAGGCGTCTGCCATGGAACCCCCTGCCCTGTCTCCCGCTCTCCTGTAGCTTCACCTCTGCCTCTCCCCACTCCTAGAATGTGGGACCTTGCTTGCCCAGGTCCATAGGGACAGCTCTCTTGGCCTCAGTTGCTTATGTGGGTTGGCACTTGGCACGGCTCCATCTCCAGGTGACTCTGGAAGCGCTTGGCAGTGGGCGGGTCATTGAGCATGCCTGGCCTCTCATAATGAGGTGATAATGCTTTTTTGACAATGTTGGTTTGGGTTCTACCAGGAGAGGTGAATTTCAAGCCAGAGCTTTACCCAGCAACGGTGTGGTCTGTCTCTGGAATGTGTTCCATGTCGCTGTTGCTAAAGATACAATGTCATCTGGGAGTCACACGTCAGGATCTCCGCCCCCAACACCAAGGCCCCTGCCAGGCACTGGGAGTTCTCCTGCTGTCCAGACTAACCAGAAACTCATTCGCACTAATGGGGCAGAGAGGGAACGTCGGCGGACAGCGTGGGCTGTATAATTAAGTAAATACGTATGTGGGGAAACAGCCAAACTTAACCCAGAGCACCCTTCTTTCTCAGACTTGGCCACAGTCACAAGGGAAGCCAGGGGTGCCGTCTGGGGCCTCCCAAATGCTGTTGCAGCAGCAGCTGCTTATTCCACCAATGGGAAATATGCTTCCTGCCCAAGCCTCAGCCTCCATCTCCCCTGGGCTCCTATGCACTGATCACTGAGCCCGGGGCAGCCAGTATGCTCCGAAGGACACTGACCTTGGAGTCTGCAGCCCTGGATTAGAATCTCTCCTTGGCCATTGGATGTCTGGCCTGAGGGCAGTCATTCAGGGTCTCTGCCAGTCTCAGTTTTCGCCTCTATTAAGTGGGGTTTCATGCCTGCCTTTTGGCAGTCTTTTGATAGATTGTCTTGCGGCCATCAGTTAATATTCACATTGTGTTTCAGTGCCTGGCCTGTATCTGCAGAGCAGGCGTGTACCCTCCTGGAGCAGATGGGAGCACTGTGCACCCGAGAAGCTCTGCAGGCATAAGCGTGGAAGATGTCTGTTGCCTTCAGCAGTTCAGAGCCGGGCGCTCAAAAGACAGGGTCTGCCTTGGCAGAGAAAAGGCAATGCCATTGTATCCATATCTGACATTTCTGAGGACCCACTCTGTGCCAGGCCCTGTGCCAAGCCCTTCATTGGAGTGACCTCCCTCCAATTCGATGGTCTTTATTCTACTAATGGGAAAACTGGAGTTCAGAGCATCTGGGTTGAGTCCCAGAGTCCAGGGCTCTTCCAATCTTGCTGTGGGACCTCAGGCAAGTTACTTGCTCTCTCTGAGCCTCCATCTCCCCATTTCCACCCCACAACTGCTGCAATTCTTTCACATAGTCCATTGGCTGCTACCTATGCTGCACCTCCTGGAAAATCATTATAATTATTACTTTGAATCATTGTTATTAAGATGTGAACAAGAGAGAAGCATTCCTAGTCACAGAAGTAGACATTAGTAAAAGCAAACCAGGAAGTAGGAATCTGGAATTGGGGTGGCTATGGGGCGGGGCCATGAAATGCAAAGTCAGTCCCAGGGAGACCTTCACCTGCTTTGAATTTGGAGGGATTGGCCAGAGGGAAAAGAGGAGAAATCAGCTACCACTTAGTAACCACCAGGAAAGATCACTACTGGACCAAAATAGAATCCTACGTAGGAAACGATCTTGTTTCACAGCCCTGGGGAAAAAAAAATTTAACATAGAGAAGCCATTTAAAGCAGAAAAAATATTTGTATGTAAAAGGAAATATTTTAGGTAGGAGTTGAATACCAAATGATTTTGGGTCTCTGTGGGGAGTAATGAGGCATAGCAAACACACAATTCTATATGCATGTAATATTATCATCGCACGCCTCGGAAAGCTTTTAAATCACAGAAATGCAGTTAGGGACCATTGTACAAAATAAACATCCCACTTGGTGTGTTGCCTGCCCTAAGTTCCTTGATCTAGAGCAGCACTGCCAGATTTTTACAGCCCCATAAATTAACGTGGTGCTGATTTGATTGAGCTAAATTAATAAGACTTGTGCTTTGTTGCAAAATAACTATTACAGTATGTTGTGGGGACGCACTGCCGATAAGGAAATTGCTGCCTTTAACAATCCCACTGAAGTTTCATGGAGGATTTCAAAACCAATTTTAATTAAAACAAAAGCCGATGTGTGGCAGTAATGTGGGTGTTAAGGAGAGAAAATGCAAAATGTCTTTTTAAATCCATTTTAATATGTCTTAAGGACTGGATGATCGATGTGGTAAGAGCCGGCAGCTGACACCACGCGGGGACCCAGCCTGTGCTGCCTGCCTCAGCGACGGTGGCACCTTGGGCTGTCCCCGGGGCTCTGCACAGGCTCTGCACTTCCGTCTGAGGGCTCATCTCCTGAGCTGTGGTGCCAGGGCACAGGACTCCCTTTTCAGGTGCTTTCTCAGATCTTGGCAGAAGCTGAGTCCAGTCCTCCTGGTCACTCGGGGCTGGAGCCACAGCAGGTAGTGTCCCTGCCCCCAGGCCTGGCTCCAGCCTTGAAGACCAGCTCCCGCCCCTTCCCTGCTCACCTGTGACCAGCTGCTGGGTGCTGCCAGTCCTGAAGGCAGTCTGTGGGAGCCCTGAGGAGCAGGGTCTCAAATAAGAAACAGCTGGAGTGTGGTAGCAAGAGGAAGGATGAATGTTGAGGAAGCCTGAGTGGAGCGGTCAGGCCAGGCACCTGCAGACAGGGCAGCTAGGGCTGGCCCAGGAGCCCCAAAACTGGAACCACTGGGGGCCTTGGGGCCAGAGGAGACCCCACGTCAGGACAGACAGTGCTGCTGGTGCGAAGGCAGGTGCGGGAGTCTGGTCAGTCTACCTGGAGACTCACTCTATACGCCTCAACCTCTCATTGCCTCAGTTTCCTCAGCTGTAAAATGGGTATAATGGTAGAGTTCACCTCACAGAGCTGCAGTGAGGGCTAGATGAGGTCAGTAGCTGGAACACAAATGCCTAAAAATATTAGTTATTGATAAAGAAAAAAACGACAGTAACAGTAGCTTCCTTTTTCTTTATCATGTTTCAAACCAGAGACAACTAGCCCTTACTTGAGGTCTTGCCATATAATCTAAACAGTGCGACCATGAAGAAGAGTGGCTAACGCTTGGAGGCCCTGTGATGTTCTGGGCGCTGTTCTGAGCAACTTGTTCATATGTGCTATCTCACTAGTCTTCACAACAGCATCCGTGTCACGAGGTTTCATAAGTGGTGGAATTGGGTGACCCCAAAGCCCTGTTCTGACCCACTAGGTCAGGGGCCTTCAGCCTTCTTTGGAAAAAAAAAATCATTTTTCCACCTGACCCAGTATGCACACACACTTACAACTAAAGTAGTAGTTTCACAGAATAATACTCTTAATTCAGAGACTGCATATAATGTTTTTATTCTATTTCCTTTCTAAAAGAAAAACTTGCTTGTGACCCACTACATTTTTTAACAGCATTCTTACAACGCAGCCCTCAGTGTGGAAGATGCCTCTCATACCCATCACTGTGTGAGAGACCTTCTATGTGATGTGACATTCGACAGCCCCACCTACCCCAGGAGGTGGTGGTAGTGTGCCCATTTTGCAGATGAGAAACTGAGGTTCAGGAAGGAGTGATTTGGCCCCAGCCCTGGCCATGCAGTGATTGTGATTAATGGTTCAGCAGGTCATGGGCTGTCCCCTGGCCCCACCCCTACACCACATGCCTCATTGAAGGAGGAACTACGTCTGCCTGGTTCCCTTCCCAGCATCCACCCAGCCCCTGGCACCGAGCAGCCTCCAGGAACTGTTGAACCGATGGATATACCATTTCTGGTACTTGCCCTCCAGGGCCCTCCAGGCTCTGTTCTGGAGTTTTCTTCAGCTTCTCTTTGGTGCTCAGCCTCCCTCCTTAGGAGGGCTCTCTTGTGTCTCCCCAAAGCAGAACTGGCTTGGCCTTGCAGGTCAAAGGTTGTAGCTGAGAGGACTAGAAATACTTGGAGGGAGAGAGGAAGGGATGGCCCTCTTCGGGGGCTACTGCAGGGAGACCCCAGAGCCCACCACTGGGGGCCCAGAAGGAGTGGGCTTCATGAGTGCAAAGAGCAAGGTGTGGCCACTCAGGAGGCACAAGGGTCATGGAAGAGTGAAGAACTGGATTCGTCTCCAGGAGCCTGTGGGGCTGTGGGATCGGGTCTACATCCTTATAGGATGGAGGCCGAAGTGTCCCCATCACTTACTGGGAGGACAGTTCCCGGGAGGCAGCAGCAGCCTCAGCCAGATGTTTGCCCTGAAAACCTAGAAGACCTGGTTAGCCCAATGTCACCCACTGAGGATTGAAGCTGAGCTGTGGAATTCTAAAGATATAGGCATTGTCTAGGTCTGGTGGGAGACCCATGTGGATGTAGTGATGGCACCTACTGAACACTGACAAGAGGTAGAACTCTGGCTTTTGTTGTCTTCATCTGTCGCACAGGCACTGAGCAGGGTCTCAGCAGGGTTCGTGCTGAGATAAAGCCTGCACAGGCAAGCACCCACCTTCAAGGAGCTGAGTGTCCAGGGAGACAGACAGACAGTGAAAAGCTGAAGAGGCCCTGTCTGGGACACTGCTCTTGTGGCCGCAGCACATAGCTGTGTTTCCTCACAGGTTCGGCGACCTGTGTGGGGCAGTTATTCGTGTCTGGGGACTTGGGAGGTGGCAGCACCCTGCCCCCTCTACTCCACTGCCCTCCCACTGGACAGCTCTCATTCTCTGCTTTCTGCTGTGTTCTGTACTTTTTTTTTTTCAGGGCCACACCTGCAGCATATGGAGGTTCCCGGGCTAGGGGTCAAATCAGAGCTGTAGCCACTGACCTACACCACAGCCACAGCAACGCTGGACCTGAGCTGCATCTGCAACCTACACTACAGCTCATGTCAATGCTGGATCCTTAACCCATTGAGCAAGGCCAGGGATCAAACCCACAACCTCATGGTTCTTAGTCGGATTCATTTCCTCTGTGCCATGATGGGGACTCCTCTGCTGTGTTCTGGAGACTTAGAGACTCAAACCCAGGTCTTCAGCCTCCAGATTCAGTGCTTCCCCAAAGAAGCCAGAAAAGCAAGCTCCCTGGCTCCTGTTTGTTGCTGGCACCCAGCCCAGGCCCAGGCAGCAGAGCAGAAGGGACCTTGTGTGTGTCAAGTTGGCTCTATTTTCCTTATAGAATAGAAACTTGAGGGGACCAGGGGCTGGTCCAGAAAGGGTAACTCAGGCCCCGCAGGGGTGCAGTCAGACCCAGCTGGAGCCCAGTCCCTCGACCTCCCCAGCTCACAGCACCCCTGTGCCCCTCTGCTTGCTGCACTGGGAGGTCCTGAAGGGGAAGAGCGAGTCTTCTTGGCCAGGTGCGTTCACTGTCCCCAGGAACTCCTAGGCCTGACATTAGTGGGAGTTTTCTTTTTTCTTATCCCACATTCCTATTTGGGTTCCTGTGATCAATCCTCCCATTTTTTTGCACTTTAAAGAATTGATTTATTATCACTTCTACTTTTTGAATTGGAGCCATTCTTTCAGTGGTTCCGAGTGAATCCCTCTCACTTATACACTTTTAGTTTTTTCGTATCTCAGGTTCTAATATATTATTTTTTAAAATCCAGTCTAAGGGATTGTGGCTCACTGGATTAAGAACACAACAAAGTGGCTGTGAGGATATGGGTTCAATCCCTGACCTCATGTAGTGGGTTAAGGATCTGTCATTGCCATGGGCTGTGGCATGGGTCACAGATGTGGCTCGGATCTTGTGTTGCTGTGGCTGTGGCTTAGGTCGGCAGCTGTAGTTCCAATTCAACCCCTAGCCTGGGAACTTCCATATGTTGCAGGTGTGGCCATTAAAAAAAAAAAAGAAAAAAAGAAAAAAAAATGCAATTGACTTTATTATTCATAAATTCACTGTTTTCAGCTCTTCATTTCCTTTTTTTTTTTTGGTCTTTTTATGGCCACACCCATGGCATATGGAAGTTCCCAGGCTAAGGGTAGAATCAGAGCTGTAGTCGCTGGCCTATGCCAGAGCAACAGCAACGCCAGATCCAAGCCGCATCTGCAACCTATACCACAGCTCACGGCAACTTGGATCCTTCCACTGCAAGGCCAGGGATAGAACCTGCATCCTAATGGATGCTAGTCAGATTCATTTCCACTGAGCCACAACAGGAACTCCTTGAATTCCTTTTTTTTTTTTGTCTTTTTATCTTTTTCTAGGTCTGTACCCGAGGCATGTGGAGGTTCCAAAGCTATGGGTCCAATTGAAGCTGTATCCACTGGCCTACACCACAGCCACAGCAATGAGGGATCCGAGCCACGTCTGCGACCTACACCACAGCTCGTGGCAATGCCAAATCCCTAACCAATTGAGCAAGGCCAGGGATCGAACCCGCAACCTCATGGTTCCTAGTTGGATTTGTTAACCACTGAGCCATGACGGGACCTCCTCCTTGAATTCCTTTTAATTTTTGTTTTCTAAACTTTTATTGCCTTAGTCTCATTCTTATTTTTGGCCTTTTATGATTCTTTTCTCCTACTTTATTATCCAACTTGATTCTTTATTTGCCCTCCTCTTGCTCCCTTTTTGTAATCTGCTTCACTTGGGGTTGGCCGTTTACACCAGGAACCAAGATGAGCAGATGCAGGGGTCTCATGATGTAGAAGGGCCCTGTCCATACTTGGGGATGGTTGGATGCCTGGGCACCTCACTGTCTTTGTGGTTGTTGATCTGGCATGGCCATTTAAGGAAGGAGCTTTGAATCCCTCATCCAGGTAGTCTCAGGATCATTTCTCCCCAGGCCACACCTCTCAATGTGATTACAGGACTGGTTCATTGGAATCAAGTTTCCATTGATATCAACTGAACCTTAAGAAGAGCTATACCTCTTAAGCCCTAGAATTTTCACCCTATCAAGTCCGTGAATCTGAAGCAACCATGCCAAAAGTATGATGCTGGTTGATGGTGCCTCCTGGAGTTTGTCGGTTTTTTACTTCTTTCTCTCTGCTGGACCCTTGTCCAAGCTGCCATTATATTTCACTTTGACCACCAGAACAGCTCCTGCCTGCTCCAGCCAAAGCTGTTCTGACTCTCTCCAACCTTTCTTCACACAGCAGACACAGCCATTTTTCATGGAGTGACACGTGATTGTGTCATTCACCTGCTTGAAAGCTTCCAAAGACCTTGGCAAAATAGCAAGAGGTTAGGAGAATCATGGCCATTCTCCTTGAGAACATGGGCCCATTACTCAGGGTAAGCATGAACTGGAAGGAAGACAGACTGTCTCATCCCTTGCACACCCAGGGACTGTAAGAAAAGTTGCCTTGATTCTGAGCAGGACAGCAGGAGAAAGAGCCATTCCTGAAAAGTGTAATTGCAACCTAAGTCTACATCACCTGATTGATTAAGAATAACCATAGCCATGAACTTAATTCAAAGTGTCTTGGACTACTAATGCCTTTATGGAACCTAACATAAGTAAACACAGAATATTTTTATCTCAAACCTCAAAAATTACCAAAAATAATTTTCCAAGGAAAATGCACAACTTAGACAAAAAATTAGCCAAGTACACGAGGGAGCAAGGCTCCAAAAATGAGAACCTGAGGAAACAGCAGAAACACATCTACATGATTTCAGATATTGGCATTGTCGGATACAAAATATAAAACAATGATGCTTACTGTAAAAAGAAAAGATGATAATATCTGCAGGGAACATAAAAATGTTTAAAAAGAGAAAGAGAGGAGTTCCCATCATGACTCAGCAGAGGCAAATCTAACTGGCATCCATGGGGATGCTGGTTCAACCCCTGGCCTCACTCAGTGGGTTAAGGATCCAGCGTTGCCGTGAGCTGTGGTGTAGGTCGCAGACATGGCTTGGACCCCATGTTGCTGTGGCAAAGGCTGACAGCTACAGCTCTAATTGAACCCTTAGCCTGGAAACCTCCACATGCTGTGGGTGCAGCCCTAAAAAGACAATCAATCAATCAATAAAAAGAGAAAGATTTTAAAAAGAAGGAATTATCTTTAGAAATAAAAAACATAATTAATTGAAGTAAACACTCAATAGATGTGTATAATAGCAGAGTAGACATAGTTGAAGAGAGAATCAGTGAACTAGGTAAATGCAGCAAGGAGAGAAAAGGAGATGGGGAATAGGAAAGAGGAGTTGAGAGATAGGGGAGACAAAATGGAAAAGAGCTAATACACATGAGATTAGAGTTCCATTTGGAGAAGACTGAGAGAATGGGGCACAGACAGTAATTCAGGAAATAATGGCTAAGCATTTTCAGATACGAAGAAAGGTATTGATCCATAGTTTTAGAAGCTTAATGAATCCCATGAAAGTCAAATAAGTGAAATTCCCATGAAGATTCATCAGAGTTAAACTGGAAAACACCAATATTTCTAAAGCTTTCAGAGAAGGGAAAAAACAGGTTACAATCTATTCCATAGATGTATCTAGATTAGGAGCTGACTCTCAACAGTAGTGGTGGGAGCCAGAGAAAATAGAATAGTTTAGAATATGTTCTTTAAAGAATAACTGCTGGCCTAAAATTCTGTTGTCAGTGAAAATGGCTTTCAAGAATAAAGTAACCTTAGGGCTTTTCAGGTAAAAGAAGAAGAAAAAATCTTGCTGTTAGCGGTGTCTCACTAAAGGTAAGATCAAAGATTGTACTGAGGGGAGAAAGAAATTGATCCCAGAAGGAGGGACTGAACTTTATAAACAAATGAAGAACACAGAAACTGGTAACTAAATAAAACTAAATGAATATCAGCTACTTTAACCTATAATAGTAGTGTTATATGGGTTTAGAATATAGAATATAAAAACACATAACTCGGGTGAAATGGATTTAAAGTGTTTTCTTTCTTTCTTTTTTTTTGCATTTTGGGCCATGGCATATGGAAGTTCCCAGGCTAGGGGTTGAATCAGAGCTGTAGCGCCAGCCCACACCACAGCCACGCCAGATCCAACCCACATCTGTGACCTACACCACAGCTCATGGCAACACCGGATCCTTAACCCACTGAGCGAGGCCAGGGATTGAACCCACAATCTTATGCTTCCTAGTTGGATTTGTTTCTGCTAAGCCACAATAGGAACTCTGATTTAAAGTGTTCTAAGACCCCTATAGTCCAGGAGGAGGGTAAAGGTAAGGATTAATGGTAGCTATTGGTAAATTTTGAATACATGTTGTCTTCATTTCTAGGTTACTACTTAAAAAAAGGATAGAAACAGAATGTACCTTTCAGACTAACTAAAGGAGCAAGTCTGAATGATCAAAAATATTCCATTAATCCAAAAAAGATAAAAGAAATACAGAAAAAGTGGAGTGGACAGCCCAAAATAATGGAGCAGAAATAGATCCAAACATATCAGGAATTACATTAAATGTAGGTGGAATAAATGTTCTGGTTAAAAAACTGAAGATCATCAGACTACATTTAAGAATACTAGAAAAACATCTTGAATGTAAGGATACATCCAAATGGATTAAAAAAAAATTGCACCATGCAAATACTTAAAGCTGGTAAGTCTATATTGGTATCAAACAGTATAGTCTTTAAGGCAAAAAGAATTATTGAAGATAAAGAGGGCTTTTGTATAATTTTTAAAAAGTGAACAGGAGTTCCCGTTGTGGTGCAGTGGTTAACGAATCCGACTAGGAACCATGAGGTTAAGTGTTCGATCCCCGCCCTTGCTCAGTGGGTTAATGATCCGGCGTTGCCGTGAGCTGTGGTGCAGGTCGCACACGTGGCTCAGATCCCGTGTTGCTGTGGCTCTGGCGTAGGCCGATGGCTACAGCTCCGATAGGACCCCTAGCCTGGGAACCTCCATATGCTGTGGGAGCGGCCCAAGAAATGGCAAAAAGACAAAAAAAAAAAAAGTGAGCAAAATACAGCTACATGCAAAAGCATTGATGAAACTCAGACATGTAATGAGTGCAAGAAGCAAAACATCAAATAATTGCTACAGTATAATTCCATTTCCATGAAGTTAAAAAAAACAAAAACAAAAACAGGAGAAACTATATTATTTAATGGCTCACAATGAGTAGTAAAGTGATAAAGGCAAGAAAATAAAAAACATAGGCATTCCCGTCATGGCTCAGCAGTAGCAGACCCAACTAGCATCCTCACTTGGGTTTGATCCCTGGCCTCTCTCAGTGGGTTATTGATCTGGCATTGCTGTGGCTATGGCATAGGCCGGCAGCTGCAGCTCTAATTCAGCCCCTAGCTTGGGAACTTCCGTATGCTGCAGGTGCAGCCCTAAAAAGCAAAAATAAAATAAAAAGCATAGAAGTCAGCATAGTAGTTATGTTTGGGGGGGCAGGGGGAACAGTTATAATCAAAAAGGGGCCCAGAGGCATTGAGAAGTGCTAACTTTTAGGTCTAGTAATCTGGGTGGTGATTTATTAGGTGTTCATTTTATAATTATGCTTCACCATATTATGTATCTGTAATGTATGTTTGCATGATTTATTTCACAATGGAAATGTAATTCAACATTGAAAAAAGAATTGGGCCCTCTGAGTTCTAGACCCTGTTCCATCATGTGCTGTCTATGAATTCTCTGATACTCCACTCTTTAAGAGATGGAACCAGATTCTTCTCCCCTCCCACTGGACTCAGTGACTTGTGTCTTACAGACAGAATAAAATGGAAGTGATGATGTGTGACCTCAGAGACCGTAAAAGGCCCTATAAATTCCTCACTGTTTTCTCTCAGATCTCTTGCTCTGGGGGAAGTCCTGTCATGAGGACACTCAGTCAGCCTACGGAGAGGTTCATGGGATGAGGAGCTTAGGCCTTCAGCCAACAGCTGAGTGAGTGAGCTTCCAACTCCAGTCAAGACTTAGGTGACTTCACTTGCTGCCAGCATCCTGACTGCAACTACACAGGATACCCTGAGCCAGAACCAACCAGCTATAAGCTATTCCCAAATTCATGTCACCCAGATACTGTGAGTTAACAAATGTCTGTTTTAAGCTGTTGGAGTTTGGGGAGAATTTGCTACACAGCAAGAGATAACTAATACACATCATGAATTTGCCGTGTAGCCAACTTACATTTCCTCTCTGGGCCTCAGTTTTCTCACGAACATGGTAAAGAAATTGGACTATATTGTGAATGGCCAATATATTTCATTTCATAGAAATGACAGTCAGTTGGGGGTTCCCGTTGTGGTGCAGCAGAAACGAATCTGACTAGTGTCCATGAGAATGTGTGTTCGATCCCTGGCCTCACTCAGGGGGTTAAGGATCTGGCATTGTCATGAGCTGTGGTGTAGGTCACAGACATGGCTCGGATCTGGTGTGACTGTGGTGTAGGCCAGCAGCTGTAGCCCCCATTTGACTCCTAGCCTGGGAACTTCCATATGCCATGGATGCAGCCCTAAAAAACAAAAACAAAAACAAAACAAAAAAAAAAAAAGAAAAGAAATGTCAATCAGTTGGAGCCCTGGGAAGGACTGAGACTGCACCAACTTCAGGGTGACAAAAGGCACCTATTGACTGGAGGAAAACAGAAGAGTAGTAGCTTATTTACCATGTGCATTCTGCCCTAGACTAAGGGATCACTAAATCCACAGAGGGGACAGCATCTCAACTTTCCCCCCTTACTAGATATAACTCTGTTGGAAGCCCAGACTCAGCACAGCAGTGACAAAAGCAACCAGTTTCCTTCTAACCCAGGTGCCTTGTTCTTCCAAGTCCTCATGTCTGAAATCACTTGTCTGAGCAACACTGGCCAGGGCTCTGGAAATGAGCCTGGGATCAAATCTTATCTATCGCTTAATAGCTTTGTGACTTTCAGTGACTGACTTCATCTCTCTAAGCCTCAGCTTCCTCACCTATAAAATAGAGATTTCTAAGGATTGACTGAAACTCAAGGCAACTAGTTCACTGGGAGTCATTGGCTCAAACCATGCCCATTGTGGAGCTAGGGATGTTTCGAGGGGTATAGAGAAGTAGCCCAGAGACCCTGCCTTCAAAGAACCTGCTGTGTATTTGAGGAGGCAAGTCTTGGGCCACATGATAGTATCAGAGAACATTTTAAGCCAGTAGAAGCACAGAGCCTGATGGTCTGGAGTGACTGTATGTGCTCTAGTAGTTTTCAAAGTGTGGTCTCCACAGCATCAGCATCAGCATCACCTGGAAACTTGTTAGAAATGCAAATTCTCACACTCCACCCATACCTATGGAATCAAACATTGTAGGGGTGGGGGCCTGGCGATCTGAGTCGTAACAGGTCCCCCTCTGTAATTCTGATGCATGGTCAGGCTTAAGAACCTCTGCTCTAGGGGTTCAGGAGAGGACCAGTCATTCATACAATGACTCGCATTTGGATAGAAGAAGGTAAGGGCAACAATGTGAGCAAAGATGAGGAGATGGACCAGCTTGGCATGTTCTGGGCCCAGTGGGGAAAGCAGCTGGATGGAACAGAGTAGGGATGTTGGAAACAGAGGATAGTAGGATAGTATAGGGCTAGGGTCAGAGAGGGTTTCACGTGCCAAATGAGGAGCTTGGCCTTGGCTGAACAAGTCACAGGGGGTCCTTGCAGGTTTTTCAGCAAGAGAGTGAAAACAGCTTGGCACCTCTTTTAGACCCACTAGCCAGAATCCTGCCCGGAAAATTTGATGTTTTTCTTCTCAGCGGGCTCCTGACACAGAGCAACACCTCCCTCCATCAACATCCTCTAAAGCCGAGGAGAACCGTACCAGGAGGCAGTGAGGAGGCTGCAAGGGAGGAGGCAGGCCAGCAGTGGTGGCTGCCTGGCTGCCTCCTGTAGAGGGACCTCCGGAGCCTCAGCCTCACATGGGCCTTTGCAGGTATTGAATTATGAATGGAAGTTGCCCAGAAGTAATTGCACACATTATTGCCCCCCTCTCCCCCACGTGTGTCCTCTGCGAGGCTGTGGCAATAGATTTCGTGGCTTCAACTCTCCAGGGTGGTTATAAATTAGAGCTCTCACACATTAGCAGCGGGGCAGGGAACCTGCGGAGAGGGAATCCCATCTGGAAGGTCTATGAGGGACAGACCCCTCAACTGTGTGCATTGGTTACCCTCAACTTTTCCTTGCTTGATCTATTCCACCCGTCCCTATTAAATAACTAATTATTTAACATCTTTTAAAGCTTTGTTATATATTAGAAGAGGCAGGACACAAATGAGTGCTTTTAATAATATAAAAGCCCATTAGCTTCATTTACTGTTAATGTTAAAATAAACATGAGGCAATTTAGATATACTATTCCAATTTCACGGAAACTTTGATGTTTTTCTTCTCTAGTCACATAATTAAGGGAAAAACTACTAATGATATTAAGTTTGTACAGTGTTAATGACAGAAACAGGCACAAGCTGAAATTGCAGCCATTAATATGAAAAAATAAAATATTTAACAGGGGAGATAGATGAGTGCAATTTTAATAAACCAAAATGAAGAAAATTAATTTTAGAAAGTTCCATAGTCTTTCACATGCTACCATTACACAAGCTGTCTAATGTGTTATTTTTTGTGGTCTGGATTATTTATCGATGGTCCGGAGGAATGCCCTGGCTTTTGCGTATTATTTCGTGGATGATGAAGATTTTTGCCTTTATTTGTTTAGTTCTTTTCCTCTTTCCCTTTGCTCTACCATCAGACCCCAGAATGGAAAAGGCTTTATTTTCAGTGTGTGCTGACAGACAGACCTTACCAACAACCTGTAGGTGAGATGCAAGGATGGCCTCATGTAACCTCCTGAGAGGGTCTAGCAGTGATCACTGACTGCCAGGGCCTGGGTGGTTACAGGGGCAGAAAGCTTGGGGTTGCCTCCCACATACCAGTTGGCTCCAGAAAGAGGCCTTATGTCTCGGCAAGGCAGCTTCAGCTTTCCTCTCTGATCTGGATCTTGCCCCCTATAGTAGGTTGAATAGCATCCTCTCCAAATTCATATCCACCTGGGACCTCAGCATGTGACCTGTTTGGAAATAAGGTCTTTGTAGAATTGTAATCAAGGTGAGGTTTGAGATTGAGGTTGGCCCCAAATCCAGTGAGGGACAGAACAAAGACAGAGACACGGAGAAGGCCAGGAGAAGACAGGTAGAGGCTAGAGTGATGTCACCCAAGCCCAGGAATGATGGGCCACCAGAGCTGGGACAGATGAGGAAGATCTCCGCTGGAGCCATCAGGGGGAGCGTGGCCCTGCTGACACCTTGGGTATGTGAGACCTCCGGCCTCCAGAACTGTGAGAGAATGGCTCTGTTGTTTTAAGGCACCAGGTTTGTGCTTATTTGTGACACAGCCTTAGGAACCAATACACTGCTGAAGAGCGACTCCATGGCAGTGAGCACTCCCTGCCACATCTCACAGAGGTCACGGATGGTCCGGGGACAGGGTGAGGACAAGCTGCTGGAAGGGGAGCAGAATGCAGAGCAGGACCATACGCAGCTGCAAGGAAAGGAAGTCCAGGCTGACAGCAGATGTGGTATCTGCAGCTGGTGCAGCACCTGTGGCAACAAGATGGTGGCAAGATGAGCAGTCCTAGAGATACAGGGAGGAGGCCTGGAGCCTGGGGGGCAGGTACCAGGCAGGTTATTGAGCCAGTGACCAGAGCCCAGGGAGGTAAGGCACGGAGCCTGGGCACCTGTGAGGCACCAGATGGAACCAGATTCCAATTCAAAACCCATTTGTCAAAATAGCAACATGTGAGCTGACGACCCATAGCAGTAGCCAGCAGAGGGCTGACTGGGAGGGGTCAGGTACCAGAACCCACACAGACGCTCGGGTCAGGTACCAGAACCCACACAGACGCTCTGGCTTAGTCTGCACCAGGATCCAATGAGACACCTGCTCCTAATGCCCTCATGGTGTAGATGAGGAATTGGGAGGTGGGCAGAGGTGAAAACTGCCGTGAAATGGCATCCTGAGAGCAGAGATTCAACCTAGGAGTCTGAGTTGAAGTCCTGGCCCTTCCGCACCACTGGCTGCAGGGGGACTTCAGTTCAATTTCAGTAATGTTTCCAGATGGCTCAACCCTGCACTAGGCCCTGTGGTCAAACAGCTGATTGGGACAGGGCTGTGGCTGTACAGATGCTGGTTCATGGGACCAGGAGCAGCTTATGCATGGGGTCTTTTTTTGTCTCGTGTCAGGAAATCTGAGGTAGGGCAGCTCCCTGGTTTTTTTTATGTCAGTGTCTTAGCACTGGCTTCCAGGATTCAGGCGCGCTTCAACTCTCTCACTTCTTAAGCTTCTAACCCATCCGCCTCTGCTCCACTTTGTGACTTGGGGCCTGCAACGCCACATGCCCTATTTCTGCTTTGTCAGCTGCTCCCTGTCAGATTCGGTCAACAGGAGGTGTTGGAGGGAGTCCGAGAGGTTGGAGGAAGGGCTTACTGTTTCCTTCCTAAGGGTTTCTGGTTCCAGCCAGCATCGCTCTGCTGGGCAAGGCCTCTTCACCCTGGCAGAGACCATTCCTCCAAGCACCAACTCTCACAGATACAGCCTCGTTGGGGCCCTCCTCAGAGCCTGGACCCAGGCCCAGTGGGGTCATCCTCTGAGCTGAGACACCAGCACCAGCCACGCAATAGCCCCTTCCCAGAGGTTGCCATTTCTGCTCCATGCACCACTCCTCAAAGTAAATGTTAATGACTCCAGCCTCTTTCCTTTGTTTCCCCAGCCCTAAAAGTAGTATCTTGCTACCTCCCTTTTTACCCTTTCTGTTACCTAGTTAACATTATACCTAGTAAACAATTATTCACCATAAATTCCCCCTAGCATAACTGGTATGGCTCCTGACTCCTCCCTGGACCCTGCCTTTCTGCCCTCCCATCTCCAGTGTTTAGGTGACATCGCTCCTCGTGGTGACAGGCTGGCTGCAGCAGTTCCAGCTGACAAACGTTGATGAGTAGGCTCCAAGGAAGAAAAGGACTTCTGTCTTTTTGTCCCTGTCCCATGTTTTTTTAAGCAAGGAGAAATATGCAAATTTCCCCTTGCATTTCATTGGCCAGAACTGGATCACATGCCCACTCCTCAGCCAACACCTGGGGAAGGGGATGGGATGCTGTGATTGGCTGAACTAATCAGGCTCCATATACCTGGGGCTGGGGTTGCAGCAGCGGTAGCTGCCATGACTAGGCAGAAAGGGATCCACTGAGCAAAAGCTGGGCTCCAGGCAAGGAAGAAAAAGGGGATGGGTCCAAGCAGCACCGACTGCTTGTCAGATGCCCTGCTGACAGTCAGAGACCTGAGTGTTAGGTGCTGAGATGCTAAGCAGGGCTGCTGTGGGAGCACAGAAGAGGGCACACGAGTTTGGGGGAGGCCTCAGAGAGCAGATGGGGTATGAACTGAGATGTGAAGGATGAGGTGGACTTTAGCAGGTAGTAGGTAAGGCAGGATTTTCTGGACAAAAGTTATGATCCTTGCAAAGGCACATGGAGGTGGGGAGCGTATGACACAACTGGAAACAAAGTTTTTGGGTGTGATTTGAGCATAGGGGGACACGGGGGAGTGGTGAGTAATGTGGCCTTCCAGGTCCGCAGGAGTGGAGCAGGGAAGATCTGGTGGGGTGTGTGGAGGCTAAGGGTGTGCGGCTCCAGTGCCTGCCTCAGGCCTGGAGAGGGTGGAGCCGGGGCTGCCAGCGAGTCTGGAAGAAGGGCCTGTGGGGGATGCATGCTCTGCAGGCAGAGAACTAGGTGGAGCTCCCATCTCTAAGCCCCCGCCACTGACCCAGAGATACACCTCCTTCCCTCCTCTCCTTCTCTCCACACAGCCCTCGCCTTTTGGTATCACTGAGAAGAACTCAAAGAAGTAAAAAAATTCTTGAGCCCTGCCCACAAGGAACTCAAAGCTTAGGTTTATTTATTTTTTCCTCAGTTTGTTAAATTGTGGTAAAATATGCGTAATATAAGAGGTATCATTTTAACCACTTTAAAGTTTACAGTTCACTGGCATAAATGTAGTCACATTGTTGTGCACCCATCACCACCATCCATCTCCAGAACTCCGTTCATTCTTCTTAGACTGAAGTTCTCTTTTTTTTTTTCCAGACCAAAGTTCTGTACACATTAAACAATAACTCTCTTGGGAGTTCCCATCAGGGCTCAGTGGTTAACAAATCCGACTAGGAACCATGAGGTTGCGGGTTCGATCCCTGGCCTGGCTCAGTGGGTTAAGGATCCGGCATTGCGTGAGCTGTGGCGTAGGTTGCAGATGCGGCTCAGATCCCGCGTTGCTGTGGCTGTGGTGTAGGCCAGCGGCTACAGCTCCAATTTGACCCCTAGCCTGGGAACCTCCAGGGGCAACAGCCCTAGAAAAGGCAAAAACAAACAAACAAACAAAAAAACAACCCCCTCCCCCCGTTCTCTTCTCCTTCCAGCTCCTAGTATCCTACAATATATTTTTGTCTCTACGTATTTGACTATTCTCTGTGCCTCATATAAGTGGAATTATATAATATTGGTCCTTTGTGTCTGTTGTATCTCGTTTAGGTCTTCAGGTTTCATTGGTATTGTAGCATATATCAGAATTTCATTCCTTTTTAAGGCTGAACAATATTCCATTGTACACATATAACACATTTTGTTTCTTTATTCATCCATCAATGGATATTTGGGTTATTTTGACCTTTTGGCTGATGTGAATAATGCTGCAGTGAACATGGGTGTACAGATATCTGTTTGAATCCTGCTTTCACTTCTTTTTAAATTAATTAATTAATTATTTTATTTTTATGGCATATGGAACACAGCCACAGCAACATCAGATCTGAGCCGTGTCTGCGACCTACACTGTAGCTCACAGCAATGCCAGATCCTTAGCCCACTGAGCAAGGCCAGGGCTCGAACCTGCATCCCATGGATACTACTTGGATTCCTTTCACTGCGCCACAACAGGAACTCCTGTTACAGATTCTCAAATCAAATTCCCCATGGAGAGAGGACAGGAGGATTTCTCTTGTCTGCATGAATCACAGGAAATAATTGATTACAGGAATTAATGAATTACTAACAGGAGATATTTAGTTGAGTATATTGCTCTCACTGTGTGCATATAACTGCTTGTTTGAGGGGCTCTGTGTGCAAATGATAGGGTCCAAGAGAGCTGGATGAGACCTGCCAGGCAACTTGAACGGTAGGAGCGGAGTCATCAATCTCCTGCCCTATGCCATCCATGCGTCAGGCTCTCACCTGGAGACAGGACCTCAGTGGCCTCAGGGAGGCCTTTAAGCTGTGATGTGTAGCAAGGTGGCCGCCAAGTCCCTGACAGTCCCTGAGGTTGATCCACAGGCCAAAGGGAATTGCATTCCCCAACGTGACTATCTAGAAATTCATCATAATGCACATCCCAAGGTGTCTTGTTACTAGCTCACTGTGGCTTGCCTTTACTTACCTGTTAACATTTCAGTTTTTCTGAAGTGAATTCTTGGATGGGAATGCTTCCACAAACGCAGGCCTGGGAGAAGGGCTCAGAGTCCTGATGCCTGTGACGTGTTCAAAAACCTGAACCATTTGGTATTTTTCAAGACCCTGTGACTGAAGTGTCCTTACCAAACTGTGTCAGGGAGGTGGGGCAAAGATGATGTGACAACAGGGGTGACGAGGCTGTGAGGGCTCTGGTGACAGAATGAGCCCTATTCGATGAGTCCAAAGACTGGCTTCTCTTTTTAGGCTGTTGCTAACTTGCGGTGCGACCCAGAGAAAGTCACTTTGCCCCTGTCCGGTTTCAGTTTCTCCAGTAAACGCCGTCACTGCCTCCCCCCCAACATCCCCCAGGAGCCTTGTTTGCCTAGGAACCCTGACACCAAGCTTTCTCAGCCTTGACGCTCTCGAATTTGGGGCTGAGGGTCCTTTATGTGGGGGCCATCCTGTCACCTGGAGGATTATTTAGCAGCATCCCTGGCCTCCAGATGCCGGCAGCCTCTTCCTACCCCTCCATCCCAGAGGTGATGAGCAAAAATGTCTCCAGACATTGCCCAGTGTCCCCAGGGGCCGCACCGCCCCCTTGGGATCTGTGCGTGGGTATGGGCTCTGGCTGCGGCTCCTCGTTCATTTCTCAAACTCTATGAAGCAGCTCCCCCGTGGCAGGCGCTGGGAGTGCAAAGTGCATTCTTATATTGTTTATTGAAGTATATTTGATTTACGATGTTGTGTTAATTTCTGCCGTCCAGCAAAGTCATTCCGTTATACGTACATATTCTCTTTTATATTCTTGTTATACATACATATTCTCTTTTATATTCTTTATCATGATAGTTTATCTCAGAAGACAGAATACCATTCCATGTGCTCTACAGCAGGGCCTTGTTGTGGATCCATTCTGCATGTAACAGTTTGCATCTGCTAAGTGCACACGCCCAGTCCACCCCTCCCCGCCCCCCCAAATGCCGTCTTTATGGTGCTTCTCCTCATGTGGTTCATGGTGCAGCAGCCGAGGCAGGTCATCGGGGCGGTGATGGTGGAAGAGTGTGGGGTGCTCTGAGGACTGAGAAGAGGGCACCTGACCTGAGGAGAGGGGCCTGGAGGATTGTCCAGACTGAGTCCTGGTGAGAGGCACGCAGGCCTTCTGGGATGCTCACCCTGAGGGGGACGCCCTTCATTTGAGGCCCAGTTGGAATTCAAGAATGTGATCTCAGAACCTTGGGCAGTGGGCTCTTGTCAGCCACTAACATCTTGGCCCCGGGCTGGTTTAGCAGCTGTTTGATGGCATCCTTCCAGGCTTAGCTCACTGGCCACCTGCTCCATGAACTTTCCTGGAGGCTTTAGCGGAAGTGCTGTCCCCCTTCTCACCTGCTGTAGCCTAGAGGGAATGAGCCCTATAAGTTAGGTGAGAGTGGTGGAAAGTAAGACCTGGAGCATATACAGTGCTTGGAAGGGGCAGATTGGGTGGGTCAGTGCGTTAGGGGCTGTGTCTCAAGCAGCTGGGACCCAGGGAGTCTGGCGTGAGGGACCTGTGGCCTGGAGATGAGGAGGAAAGAGGAGAGTAAGGTACTGAGTCGGAACCCCATCTTCCTGATTGCCTTGTCTCTCGATGATCCTGAGGGGACCTGCAGGCTATGAGGGTGCACTTGACCCAGTTGTCAGTACATAAATGTGGCCTATGGACCAGAAGCATCGGCATCTCCCAGGAGCTAGTTAGAAATGCAGAGTCACAGGCCCAATGCCAGACCTATTTAATCAGAATCTACATGCTAACAAGATCCCCAAGGACTCATTGTACAATAAAGCTTGAGAAGCATTGTTCTGGCAAACAAGAAATCCATGTTTATTTAGGGAGGCCATTTCTGTGACCCTCCCTGTGCTAGGCACTGGGGAGGTTACAAAGTGGAGCAGGTGCATCCTCCCTGTGCTGTTTATTCCCTGCTGGCCAGGAGACAAGACTCCCACAGCATCCTCCGCTGGTGGCCCACCATCTGAAGGGTGAAGGGTGCCTGTCACTCGAAGCCCTTGGCAGTCAAAAACTCACATTCCCTTTCTAGACCCTTCCTCCAGGATTCCCCTCCAGATACTCCTGCCAAACGGGGCCCTGGCCAAGCTGAACAATAAGCAGTTTCCCAGCACATGCCTTGCCTTGCAGATTCCAAGTCTTTGTCTGAGTGGCTCCCATGCCCATAAAGCACCTTTCTGAGTCATGCAGTGCCCATGCAAAGGTCACCTCCTCCTGGAAGCCCGTCCTAGTGATGCCAGAAAGATGTTACCGGAATCCGGGTTCTTGTTCACGCAGTTGAAGAATGAACTCTGTGAACACACAGGCAGCAAGCAAGCAAAGTCTTTATTACAGGAAAGCAAATAGCTCCCAGGGCTGCTGGGAGGGGGGAGAAGATCCCCCCACTCTATTGTCCTATAGGGCTTTTTATCCCTTTAAGATGGGGGGGTACCAACGTGGGGTCCAGAAGGGTACGGTTTTCTCCCATTGGCCTTGCCTAGTTACCTCTATCAGTCCTTGTCCAATAGGGGTGGAAATGTCCCATAAGTTTTATGGTTTCTTTGTCCTTCTCTTCCCTTAGACTGAGTCACCATTCCTCTCATTCCTTTTCTGTCAGTTGAGGAGTAGGCTAGAGATTAAGGTCCGTGTGGGGGAAGGCACATTTCCTATGGTAAACAATGCTTGTGGGGAAGTCCCTCTTCCTATAATAAAACAAGGCCTGTGGGGAATTACTATCTGGAGCCCTTAAACCACAAATGTTAATCAGTGGCCATATCAAAGAAGGCTTGAGGCCCATGCTCCTACACTGACTATCTGAGTTAGTATTCTGCCTCACTTGAGAATATTAACTCAGGTAGGCAGAATACTAACTCAGGTAGTCAGTGTAGGAGCATGTGCCTCAATACATTATTTGATATGGCTGTTCATCCCCACAGGCCTTGTTTAGTATAGCAACTGTACCTACACCCAGATGGACATTAATCCGTAACCCACTATGACTCAGTTTACAGGAAGAGAAGGGCAAAGAAACCATGAGACTTAACAGGACATTTCCACTCCTCAGACCCCTATTGGACCAGGACTGATCTAGGTAACTGGGCAAGACCATTGGGAGAAATCCACATCTTTCTGGACCCCACGTTGGTACCCCCCCCCATCTTTAAGGGGTAAAAACTCTATAAAGACAATAGAGAGAGGGGTGCTCTTCTCCCCCCTTCCTGCTGTCCTGGGAGGTATTTGCTTTCCTGTAATAAAGACTGCTTGCTTGAGGTCTCTCTGTTCGTGGAGTTCTTTCTTTGACTGCATGAATAAGAACCCGGATTCCAGTAACGTCTTTCTGGCATCACTAGCACCACTGCCAAAGTGATCTCTGCCTCCTGGGACCCATTGAGTTCTCTCCCCTGTTCTTAGCCATGCCCTCAGCCTGGATTCATGGCAAGACTGAAACTGCCTGAGTATAAGAGTCAAGTTTAACTACTCTTGCAACCCATGCCAGAGGCAAGTTCCGTGAGGGTTTGTTCATGGACCAGCTGAGTGACCATGGGCAGAGACAGGGGCTACCTGACCCTGTGACCTGAAATGAGGCCCTAGTGGGTATAGGGGAGTGGAGAATGGAAACTGACACTGAGCATTATCCACCTTCCTCCTCAGAGTAATCTTTGGAGTCTCTATTGTAACCTCATCTGACAGAGAAGCAGTGTAGGCTCAGAGATGTTAAGCTACTTACTCAAGGTCACACCACTAGCAGGACTGAACTGGGATTCAGACATCCATCAGTGTGGCTCCAGAGTCCCTATTTGTCAACTATGCTGTGAATTGGTCTCAGAAAATCCACATTTCCGGTTGTGCTATGTCAGTCAATGTGAAGCCAAGATTTATAGAGCAAAAGATAATTTTGAGGTCATCTGGCCCAGCTCCTTATTTTTACTGCTGGGAAATTGAGGCCGAAGGAGCAGAGAAATGACTTGCCTGAGGATGTGGCAGAGCCAGAACCAGACCCCTGGACTTGGGTAACCAAGAAGCTATCCTGGAAGGGAAGATCCTTGACGTGGGCAGGGAAGGGGGAGCTCTCAGTATCTACGTCACCAGGAAACATGGCGCCTCACTTCATCCTCCCAACAGCCCTTTGGATCAACCCTATTTTACAGGGTTAGGAGAAAATGTCAAAGTCTTTGAAATGAGCAAAAATAGCTTGCTTGATGTCTTGGAGAGTGCTCCTTTCTGGGGTGATCTGTACCTTTTATTGTCTTTGAGCTAGTTTATAGCTCCAGAAGTTGTAGAAAACTGATAATAATGCAAATGATTTTTGGCCAGAGATGCAAATAAATTTTGCCTGTTGGAATGCAAATGACTGTTGCCCTGAGGATGTTGACCAGTTTGGCCACTGTTTATAAATTCATTTCAGATCACCTTCTGTGTGTAAGGTCTAAGAATTCTTTGAATCAGCGTTTACCACCTTACTGGTCCCCTCATTAGTTAGTTAAATCTTTTTGATGTTTGTTCATCATTTTCATCATTTGTATTAAAGTGGTTATTTTACATTTTAAATATTATCCTTGAACATAGATGACAAAACTCAAAACGTCAGCACCTTGTCCAAGGTCTCAGCTTGTAAGGGCTCCAGTTTCATTCCAAACCGTATATTCTTTCTGCTTCCTGCCCCCATAGTCAGCGTTGCACCTCTCCTTCTCAGAGCTCCTGGATTACAAGGGGTACAGCTCTGTGGTGCCCTTAACCTCTTGGATCTTCACTTTCTTCAGTTGTTGGCTGAGAATCTAAAACCTTCCCCACTGACCTGAGTTAGTCAGAGTCGTATGTATAGGGTAGCACTCTGAGAAAGATGAGAGCCAAGGAAGTTTATGTACTAATGGGGGCCCATGGACCCTGGGCTTGGATTTAGGTCCAAGAGCTAATTCTGGCTTCTCCACTTGGCAGCTCTGTGACCTTTTTCAAGCCTCTCCGTCCTGTCTTGGACTTGCTTTCTCCTTGACTGTCAGATGGGCTTGCATACCTTACAGAGGTATTGTGGGGATAGAGAGACGTGATGGATGGCAAGTGTGTTGTAGATGAAGGGCCATAGACAGGTAAGCCTTAGGCTGAGTACAACTGGTTATCCTCACTCCAGAGGCTCTGGTGTGGAATGGGTGAGGAAGTTTGAATCTGCTACTTCTCTGAGGACAAATGTCATGGCTAGGAGGGGGTGGTGGTGGTGGGGTTGAGGGAATAGGGGAGGGGCTCCCATCTTGGGCTCTCTGCCCCTCACCCTCCTGTTTGCATCCTAAGGCCAAGCCAGCCACCATTGTGGAGTTTGCTTTTATCTAGAGTCAATTTCCCAACAGGGATTCATTTTCCCAGGCCCTTCAGACACCTGCTGAGCCGGTGCAGGTGTTTCATGATAAGATCATTCACAAAACCCTTTTGCACCAGCCCATAGGCACGTCCCAGTTTATTTATGGTTACTTGAGGATGCTGGAGCCCGGCCCATTTGGGTGTTTCCTGCAGCTGACTTTTCACCAGGTGTGAGCTTCTTCGAGCACAGCCAGCTGAGCGGCTGTGGAGTTGCTACTTGGTCCAGAACGAAGGCCCCCTCTCCCATCCTCCCCTCCACCAGGACAGGACATCGCGGAACCTCAGGGTCAAAGGACAGCAGATGTTTTCCAGTCCAGAAGCTTCTAAATCTGGTTGTTAGTTTATCAGAATCACCTGGGGGGGGGGGCTTTTAAAAACCCAGATTTAAGGACTTCCCACTGTGGTACAATGGGATCGGCAGTGTCTTTGGAGCACTGGAATGCAGTTAAGGATCCATAAGGATCCGGCGTTGCCACAGCGTAGACCTGATCCCTGACTTGGGAACTCCACATGCCTTGGGGCGGCCAAAAAAAAAAAAGTTCCAGATTTAAGAACCCAGGCCTGGAATTCCTGTCATGGCACAGTGGAAACGAATCCAACTAGGAACCATGAGGTTGCGGGTTTGATCCCTAGCCTTGCTCAGTGGGTTAAGGATCCGGCATTGCTGTGAGCTGTGGTGTAGGTCTCAGATGCAGCTCGGATCCAGCATTGCTGTGGCTGTGGTGTTGGGCGGAGGCTACAGCTCCAATTAGACCCCTAACCTGGGAACCTCCATATGCCACAGGTGCAGCCCTAAAAAAGACAAAAGACCAAAAAAAAAAAAAAAAAGAACCGAGGTCCTCTAAATCAGAATCTGAAAGTGCAAGGCATGGCATGGCAAGCTTTATTTTTAAAAATCTTCCCAGGGGCTTCTGGTGTCCAGCAGCTTGGTTTGGAAACCACTTTTCCAAAGCCATCTTTCTCTGAACAAGGAGGAGCCCTTGACACAGGGATGTAAAGGCAAGTGTCAAGGTCACCCAGACTACCTGCGTCTCCTTTTGGGTTTTCTGTTCCAAAAGGGCAGATTCTTGGGGGCTTGGCATTTTCTCTGAGCGAAGCCGCTTGCAGGAGCTGCTGTAAGGAGCATGGAAGGGGGAAGGAGTTCTCTGCCGCATCCCAGAACAGATCTGGCTGTGAACAAACGAGGAAGAGCTTTACTATAAGCCTGGCTGAATGGATAATTAAACAGATAGCAAAATAGAATGCTGTTCCCCACACTTCCCGGGAGCTGGCTCGGGGAGATAATATGGCTTTCCTGTCGTCAGGAGGCACAGGAGGAAAAACAACTGGGCCTGGCCGTTGGCCATTTAACAATATTGCTTTTGTAAACAAGTTGGAAAATCCAATAACTGTAAAACTTAAAGCATGTCCTTTAAGAGCCTCTGTCTGTTTTCCCCATAAATGGACAGGCGTTTCCGACTGAAGGTGTTCTAATTAAACAGTCCACGTCTCCAGGGGGATGAGGTCATCCTCAGGAAGGAGGGTCTGATCTCTTGCAATGGCCTGGGGACTGGTGGTAGGGGGTGAGGTTGGGGTGCATTGGCGGCAGTGTGTTACAGCTGAACCACTCCAGTTCTCCCTCCTGTGCTCTGCAACTGGAGGGGACCATTCAGTACCAGCTTAAGGAAGCAAACTCTTAGGATGAAACCCCAGCAGCGAGTGCCCCACCCCCAATGTAGGCACCCCACGGCAGCCAGCGCTTTGAAAAGGAATGGCTGTTTGGTTCACCCACAAAGAAATCCTTTGTTGGAGGAATCAAGAGAATGTTTGCTAGGGGCTAGTGCTGTTGCCTGCCTAGAGGAGCTCACGGTCTTGATGGGGAATGAACATATGCACACACACACCTTGGAAAGGACTCCAGAGGGAGAGCCATGTGGCGAGTGGCTACAACAGACAGTGGGGGCAGGTGCACTGGGGGCCGGGGGTCTTTAAGGAGGAATCGCAGAAACTCAGGGCTGGGTGAGGCTCCAAAAGCCATTTGATCCACCAGCCAGCTCCCACTTTCTGCCTCTCTTGCCTCATCTGCCACATTTCACAGGTTAAGGGCCATTCTTCAACAAGGCTCTCACCCCAGACACCAGCTGCAAATTCGAGGGTCCCCAGGGCTACCCTTACTCCAACCAGAAGGCTACAAATTCAGGAGTTTCTGCAACCACCTTCAGGTTCATAATTTGATAGATTCTCAGAACTCAGGAAAGCACTATATTTGTAATTATAATTTAATTTAATTTTATTTTGTCTTTTTGGGGTTGCACCTGTGCCATATAGAGGTTCCCAGGCTAGGGGTCCAATGGGAGCTATAGCTGCCAGCCTACAACACAGCCACAGCAATTCGGGATCTGAGCCACGTCTGTGACCTACACCACAGCTCATGGCAATGCCGGATCCTTAACCCACTGAGCAAGGTCAGGGATTGAACCTGTGTCCTCATGATACTAGTCAGGTTCGTTAACTGCTGAGCCACGACAGAAACTGTAATTATAATTTTTAAAAAATTGTGACAAGATACACATACCATAAAAGTTAGGACAGGCATATGCACACTGACATATACGGAATGACTGGAAAACGGGGACCTGCCGTATAGCACAAAGAACTCTGCCTAATATTCTGTGATAATCTATGTGGGAAAAGAATCTGAAAGAAAATGGATGTGTGTACATGTATAAAGGAATCACTTTGTTGTCCAGCAGAAATAATCACAACTTTGTAAATCAACTATAATAAACTTTAAAAAATGAAAAATTTACCATCTTAACCATTTCTATTTTGTTACAGCATAGTTGATTTACATGTCATGTTAATTTATGTTGCACAGCAGAGTGACTGGTTATGCACATATATAAATTCTCTTTTTCTATTCCTTTTCATTATGGTTTATCCCAGGAGATTGGATATAGTTCCCTGTGCTATATAGCAGGACCTCACTGCTTATCCACTCTAAATGTAATAGTTTGCGTCTCCTAACCCCATACTCCCAGGCTATCCCTCTCCCTCCCCCTCCCCTCTGGCAATCTCCAGTCTGTTCTCCTTGTCCATGGTCTGTTTTTGTTTTGTAGATAGGATCTTAACCCTTTTTTTTTTTTTTTAAGGCTACACTCATGGTGTATGGAGGTTCCCAGGCTAGGGGTCTTATCAGAGCTACAGCTACCAGCCACAGCCACAGCCACATCCACAGCAACACAGGATCTGAGCCACGTCTGCAACCTATACCACAGCTCATGGCAACGCCAGATCCTCAACCCACTGAGTGAGGCCAGGGATGGAACCCGCAACCTCACGGTTCCTGGTAGGATTCATTTCCACCTCACTGCAATGGCAACTCCAGGATCTTAACCATTTTTGAGTGTACAGTTCAGTAAAGCACATTTACATTGCTATGCAGCCCATCTCCAGAACTCTTTTCATGTTGCAAAACTGAAACTCTGGACCCATTAGAAACCCTCTCCCCATTCCGCCATTCCCCCAGGCCTGGCCACCACCCTCTACTTTTTGTCTCTATGGATCTGATTACCCTCGGTATCTTGTACGTGGATTCATCAGTATTTTTCTTTTTGATGGTTACAGTGGTATCATAGTAAAAGGTTACAAATCCAATCAGTCAAAGGGAGAGACACAAAGGGTGAGGTCTGGGAGGGGTCTGAACACAAAGCTGCTGTCATCCTCAGGGATGCGTTACCCTCAGCCTGGAAGGGTAACAAAGTGTGTTGCTAACCAGGGCAGCTCACCAAGCTTGGTGTCCAGAGTTTTTATGGAGGTTTCATTACACAGGCATGTTGGGGCAAATCATTGGCCACGTGACTGAACTCCTCCTCCAGTGTGCACGTGCGTGCACACACACACACACACACACACACACACACACACACACCCTACCCAGGTGAGACTGACATCACTGACTCAAAGCCCACCCTCCAGTCACAGCATTGGTCCTTCTGATCCAGCCAGCACCCCCACCCTGAGCCATCTCAAGAGCATAAACGATGGAGAGGCCCACCGTGAACCACCTCTTAACTAGCAGGTGTGGACTGAGGCCCACTGTGAATAACCGAGACACCTCTATCCCTGGGGAAACTGCAAGGGACTAGAAATTACCTCTGAGGGCCAGGGGATGAAGGCCAGTCAAATTTCTTATTACACGGCATCCCAACATCGCTCCATCCCAACATCGCTCCCTTTATCCCGTCACTCCCAGAGGCCTTCCTAGTAGACCACTCACCCATCCACTGGCGAACGTCCTGGGGACCCAGTCCTGGGCCTGCTCTGGTCATTTAGCTCCATGTGGCCTCAGGGGTATTACTTAACTTTTTTGGGGGGGGGGTTCTTTTGTATATTTAGGGTCCCACTTGCAGCTTATGGAGGTTCCCAGGCTAGGGGTCGAATCAGAGCTACAGCTGCCAGCCTACACCACAGCCACAGCAACACAGGATCTGAGCTGTGTCTATGACCTACACCAGAGCTCACGGCAATGCTGGATCCTTACTCCATTGAGTGAAGCCAGGGATCGAACCTGTGTCCTCGTGGATACTAGTGGGGCTTGTTAACCACTGAGCCATGATGGAAACTCAGGAATTATTTAACTTCTGTGTGCAACATGTCAGCTCCATGAAGGCAGAGATGGTAGTCTTGTTCACTGATGAATCCCAAGGGCCTGGAACAGTGCCTGACAGGGACAAGATAGTGCTCAATCAATATTTGTAGAATGAGGAGTTCCCATAGTGGCTCAGTGGTTAACGAATCCGACTAGGAACCATGAGGTTTCAGGTTCGATCCTTGGCCTCGCTCAGTGGGTTAAGGATCCAGCGTGCCGTGAGCTGTGGTGTAGGTTGCTGATGCGGCTCGGATCCTGTGTTGCTGTTGCTCTGGTGTAGGCCAGCAGCTACAGCTCCAATTAGACCCCTAGCCTGGGAATCTCCATATGCCACAGGTGCAGCCCTAGAAAAGGCAAAAAGACAAAAAAGTTTATATATATATTGTAGAATGAATGAATGAATGAATGAATGAATGAATATACTTCAGTCACTTTACCAGAACCGTGAAGATTGTTGCCAGAGTCCGATGTATGGGGGCCCTTAGGAAACCGTAAGATGTTAGGCAGGGTTGAGGGGCAATCACTCTTACCAAAGCTGTGGCTGGGGCCAGGTTAGTCCCTCCCTGGAAACAGGTGCAGCCTTATCAGAGGAGCCTTCTAAAGATCTCTTGCTTTGACTCAAGGGAATGACTGGGCGCAGGGGGCTGAATAAGGTCCTCTGATATTCACAGGGGGTGTCACCAGGCCCCACTGCCTCAGCTCAGTTTCCAAAAAGGCTTTCGTTCCCTGGAGAATGGGTAGGAATGTCCACCTGCTTTTTCTCCTAAGGGACAATAAACACTAGGAAGACATGCTATCTCCTGATGTTTGCCAGGCCTTTTAGCCTCAGTTACTCATTCAGGTCTGTGTTTGGCAGGTGAGGACACTGCAGCTGAGAGGTCAAGGCTTTTGGGGACGAGGAGGAGAGTGTCCATAACCCCAGGCCCTCCCTGTGCAAGAGCCTGGCTGGGGCTGGGCTGGGCTGGGGTGAGCCTGTAGTGGCCTGAATAGTGGCCCCCAAAGATATGTCCATGTCCAGGAACATGGACATGTGAATGTGACCTTATTTGAGAAGAAGGGTCTTTGCAGATGTAGTTAAGTGTCTCAAGATGAAGTCATCCCGATGACCCAGGTGGGCCCAAAATACACAGATGAGCATCTTTGTAAGAGGCACACAGAGAACAGTAATGGGGAGGAGAGGAGGCCGTGGAGAGACAGGAGGGAAGCAGCCACAGGCAAGGAACAGCTGGAGCCACCAGAAGCCAGGAGAGCATGGGAGGCTTCCCCCTAGAGCCTTCAGAGGGAATAGGCCCTGGCAGACACCTTGGCTTCAGGCTTCTGGACTCCTGAACCATGAGAGAATCAGTTTCTGTTGTTTTAAGCCACCAGATTTGTGGTAATTTGTTACAGCAGCCCTGGAAAACAAATATAGAGGCTCTAAATGGTACCCCACACTTAGCATGGCCTCCCCTCAGAACCAGGAGGGAAATCAAGGCTGGCACCCAGGCAGAGGGGACAGTAAGAGGCTGTGGCAGATGTGGGTGAAAACCCAGCCCATAGACTTCTCCCTCTGCATCCTGGTGGGAGAAGGTCCAAGGCCTCCAGTGTCCACTCTCCTCTGTACTGGGAAGAAACTCCCTCCTGAGTAGTCTAAGCCAATCACAGTGAGCCTTGTCTCCTCTGCCAGTGATTGGTTAAGGGGTGGGCATGTGACCTTGTCCTGGCCAATGAGATGTGAAAGATTTCCTGGCTTCTAAAAAGGGATATAGGGAAAGATGGTCCCTCATTCTCTCATGGGCTTATTGGGGTGTGGATGGAGCCTCAGTAGCCACCTTGTGACCATGAGGACAGTGAACTGGCTCACTGAGTATGGCCAAAGGCAAAGAGAGAAAGGAAAATACCTGACTGCCAGTGATGTTGTCTAGCAGTTGATTAATCAGCCTGGGAGCTGTCCTGCCCCTAGGTTTCTTGTAGTGGTGATAATAAATTCCTTCTTGTTGAGATTGTTTGAGTTAAGATATTTCTCCAGTTGCAGTCAAAGCATCTCCATGTAGTGGTTTTCAAATGCTGTTTTTTACCAAATCTCATAGTGAAAACACTTTATACTAGAATCTGGTACACAGAGTCATGTGGAAAACTGAAACAGTTTACAAGATAGTACATGAGACACAATCTGGTATTTAACACATTCTGGTTTTTATTTTTGCTTAATAAAATTAAGCCTGATTGGGACCAGATTGCTGGCCCCAATCTAGCATGCTGATTTCATGACCTACCAATGGTCATGACACACAAGCTGAAAAACACTATTCTGAAAATTTACAGAAATAGATGCCAAAGAGAGAGAGAATTAGAGGGAAGGAGTCAAGCAACCCCGAGGAAGCAAAACCACGCAGACCTGGCCTCAGACCCTGAGATGTTACAGACATCACTGAAGTGGCTTAGGCATAAAAAGAGAGATGGAGGAGGAGAAGCAGGGAGATAGATGAAAACCACACAATCAGAACCACTCTCCCACAGACACCAATGTGACTCCTGGGAAGGGCAGAGAAGGAGAGAAATCAAGTGGAAACACAGGGGCCTGGGGATGAGGAGCTGGAGACAGGAAATGAGCAAACACATGGAGATTCCAGGACAGATCCAGACAGATGTGGCCAAGGGAGCAGAAGAGGGGATGGACCCGTGTGAGAGCAGTGGTCCTGGAGAACAGAGGCAAGTTCAGGGCTGGGGTCAGTCACTGATTGGCTGTGTGGCCTTGGCTGAGGTCACGTGCCCCCCCCCCCCCCCGCCCCCCGCCAGCCTTTGCTTTCTTTCTCTGGGAAATGGGGCCAACCATCTCTTTCATATGAGTGTGGAGAAATTCATGATGGGTGTACGGGGACGGTCCAGCCTCTGAAGAGCTGACCTAATGGACCCCTACCCACGACGGGACAGAGGTTCTTCAGCTGCCATGCACCCAAGACATCCCCAGGGTCCCTCCCCCGAAGGCCCCTTCCCCCGCTCCTCCACCCAAAGGAGGGAAACCCATTTCCCTGGGAACAGCTGTGTTTCCTCCACAAACAAATGTTCCCTTAAAACGTTTTTGAGGAAGAGCGGATGGTAATGAGCGCACATCTGGCCCATCGGCACACTTTCATTTTGGCAGCTCCAGAGCCCGCCAAGTGACTATTCCCTAATGTTCATCACGTCCCAGCACCTGCTATTCCCAATCAGGCTTGTACCACTACGCCTCAATTAAGAGCAAACGCGGGGCCGAGTGAATGAAGAGGGAGAAACCCCCTTCCCCAACATCCCTCCACTCTGCTCAAAAGCCAGAGAAGGTCCGGGAACCAGCAAGGGCACCCGTTTCTGCCTTTGCCATCCCACCATCCCTCCCTCCATTCCTTCCTTCCTTCCTTTTTTCCTCCCTCCATCCTTTCCTCCCTCTATCCCCACTTCCCTCCATCCCTCCCTCTCTCCATCCCTTCCTTTCTTTATTCCTCCCTCCCTCCCTCGCTTACCTGTGCTGTGGCCTTCAGGGATGCAGATTTGGACACATCCTTGCCCTCAAGCTGCCCACAAACTCCTAGACAGACATACCTCCTCCCTGTAATACGGAGGTTGGCAAACTTGCTTTGCAGGGCACTCGGTCTGTGGCACAGCTGTTCAACTCTACAGTCGTATCACAAGAGCAGCCACGGACAATATGTCAATGAATGAGTATAGCTGTGTTCTAAGAACATTTTGTTAATAAAAATGGTGGCAGGCTTTAGCACTCGAGTCGTAATTTGTTGACCCCTGCTAGACTCTCAATCCAAAGTCTAGCATCTTGGAATGTCTGCCTTTACTATCATCCCACCTGCTGTATCACATGAGCCCCACCTGCCCTCCCCCAGCTACTGAGAGGCACAGCTCATTGGACCAGGGTGACACGTGACCCAAGCCCGACCACTCCCAGACTTGGGAAATGGACTAAAAGGGTCAGCTTGTCTCTGGTACTGATCTCACTGGGAGCTAAATTGCCATGTCTTATCTCTGCCCCCCTGGATGAAAGAAGCAGAAAAGGCCAGGCTTTAGAGCATGCGGGTGAAGCAGCTGGTATGGAAGGCTGCTGCCTGGGGTCCCAGTGGCCTTCCAGACTCTGTAGCGTCCCTTCCTGAGCCCTGACTGAACCTTTTGCTTCCCAAAGCCCTGCTGGATCCTTACTAAAATGCCTGCTTTTCCGTTGATGACTGCTCAAACAGGTACCTGCTTCAAAACCAAGCAAAGCATCCTCATCCTCAACTCCTTTCTGCTTCTGCAGGCCCTTCATGCAATGGCTTGGCCTCTGTACCAGGGCTCGTCCTGTGGCGGATACAGACAGGCAGGGTCGTGTCCTTGACCTCCAGCAGCCAATTGGTTGCCTACCCATAGGGGAGATGGACGTCCTGTCCCTCACCTGGCACAGCCTGCAGTGGTCGATTAGGAGCCCATTATCTGCCAAGGAGTGAGGGGTACAGGTGAGAGATGGAGGAATCTGTGGGCCTTGTGTTGACTGTCACTGGGCAGAAAAATAAGGGAGATGGCATGAGTGTAGAGAAGCATTTTCCAAATTGGGCTCATGGAACCCAGTCCCAGGAGGGCTCTGATGGTACCTACTCTCCTGTTCTTCCTCACCCAGAGACCTCCACTTCCAACTGTATGATAATGTGCCCCTTAAAATTACTCAGCCTTCCAGGAGCCCTTGCAGGGTGTTCATGTGACCTGCTTCTGGCTGCTGGGATGTTAGCAGAAGTCTGCTGGGGCAACGTCTGGGATATAAAAGTTCAGCTCACCTTGGCTGTTTGCCTTTTCCCTTCTTCCTGCCTGGAATGGAGCTGTGGTGCCTGAGAGGGCTGTAGTCATTTTGCAGCCGTAGGGGTGGAAGCTAAGTGTTAAGGATGGCAGAGCAGGAAGCTGGAAGGAGCCTGGATCGGAGCTCTCGCATCGGCCCTGGACCACCTATTTCTGTACGGGGTACCAGCCACTCTTGTGGAGCGAGTTCTCATACTTGCAGCTCAGCACCTTCCCAACTGATGCAGTGTTTTGTAGTAAAAGGGGGACAGTGGACCAAGTGAGTTTGGGCACACCTAGTTCCACTGTCAGAAATTCGAAAAAGATTTTTTTACAGCCTCTGAGAAGTCTTAAGGTAAAGATGATTATGTAACCCAATGCTTCCCAAAATGTTCGTCCATCGACATTCCCTCCAACACACCCCTTTCCAGGGCACCAGTGGACAACCCAAGGAACACACTTTGGGAAACAAGTCATGGAAGAAAGAGTATGGGCTTTAGAGTCAAGGAAGAGCTGGGTTGAATGCTGTGCAGCTTTAGGCAAGTCACTTAACTTCTCTGAGCCTGAGATCCCTACGCCCAAAGAGGAGGGAGGGTCATATTAAAATAATTGATTTAAAGCCCCTGGCACTGGTACCTGGTTCCTACTCAGTTATCAGTAATTCTCATTAATAGTGGATCATGTTTTGGAAAGAATATGGCATTAAAGATGGAAGCTCCTGGCTTGAGGAATAGTTGTACCACTCTTTTCTGAGCCCCTGGGTAAGTGACTTCACTTCTCAGAGCCCTCTGTGTTCTGAACAGTAGTGTGGAGATTATAACATCCACTTCGGGGAGAGGAGGGGTGTGGAGGTCTGGCACAGAGAAGGCTCACCCAAAGTCAGAGGCTTTTTCTGAGCCAGGCCTGTCCACCAGACCCTGTCCACCAGTTCCCATGGGCCAGCTCTACCCCCACCCCCATCCCAGGAGGCTGCACATACACGCGGGGCCTTTTGGCACAGGAAGCCCTGGGCAGGATGGCTTTGGCATTGATGTTCTGTCAGGTGTCTGCCTTTCCTCCCAGCCCACCTCTTCATCTTCTTCAGGGGTCACCAGGGGACTCCCTGGGAGCTCCCCAGGGCAGACCCCCACTCTAACCCACCTTGTCAGCCGAGCCTTCAGAACTCTCTGAAGCTCCCAACCAAGGGCCAAACCACAGCTGTGTGGTGGAGTCTTGACGCTGCCTTGGGAGACTTGGGTGAATCGCTGCCCCTGTGTGCGTCGGTTTCCTCCTCTATGAAAGGAGGGGTTTGCCATGGGTGGTCCTCAATGGAGATGAGGAGCTGATAAGACGTGCTTCCTGGGGTTGCAGGGAAGATTGAGAAAAAAGCATATCTGAGAGCATGTGTGTAATTGACAGCTCACAACACTCATTGGTCACTACTATTATCCTTTGTCATCCCAGCTTCTCTCTCCTGGGGCCTTTCATTGTCCTTAGGTGCCCTCTCCATGCTCCAGAGCCCAGAGCCCAGAGCTTTGCTTTTCTTTCTTTTTTTTTTTTTTGTTGTTGTTGTTGTTGTTGCTATTTCTTGGGCTGCTCCCGCGGCATATGGAGGTTCCCAGGCTAGGGGTTGAATCGGAGCTGTAGCCACCGGCCTATGCCAGAGCCACAGCAACACGGGATCCGAGCCGCGTCTGCAACCTACACCACAGCTCACGGCAACGCCGGATCGTTAACCCGCTGAGCAAGGGCAGGGACTGAACCCGCAACCTCATGGTTCCTAGTCGGATTCGTTAACCACTGCGCCACGACAGGAACTCCTGCTTTTCTTTAATATTTATGGGTGCTAACTGCAACCAGCTGCTTTCCCCCTCTAACTCCAATGCTCCCAGACGGCCCTCTGCCCAGACCTTCTCTCGGTGGCTCCCTGCCCTTCACTCCCATGGGTCCCGCACAGGGATAGGCCAACCACTCTTTCCCCTGGTAGCCTTGCAAGCCTCATCACCTTCAGCAGACCTGCCAGCCAGCTCCAGATTGCCTTTTCTTGTTTTAACCCTACTTGGTGCTCTATTAATCACATGGCCATCTGCATCTGCATGGGGGTTGGGCTCTTCCTGTTGCACCAGTCCTACCCCAGGCCATGGAGGCGGCTACCATCCTGCTCACCCTGGGCAAATACCCGAGTCTCCCAGCTCTTGGTGGGAGAAATGCCCTGAAGCTTCCTGGCCACCTTGCGGTGGGGGCTGGGCTCACCCTTGGAGAGGATTGCAGACTCTTGTCCCAGCACTTTCCACCCCACCCAGGGCTGCCCACATGGGCCATGGGGCAAAGGGACCTTTTCCAATTGGCCGATTCCATGGGGAAGGTCAGCTGAGGGGCGTGTTTAGGGCAGTGAAGGGTTGGCGGGAGACAGGAACGTTGGACTTTCGCTGCTCCCCAGGAAGAGAATGCAGGAGGCCCAGTGAGCAGACCCAGCTCCGAGAAAGCCCCCAGGTCCCCAGAAGCCTATCTCTAGGCTGGCCGGCTCTTCAGGATGCTCTGACCTGCACCCGGGGTGGGGGCTGCAGAGAAGGAGGGCTCTGTGACCCTCTGTGCAGCATGGAGGGCCCTTCAGGAACAGGCAGAAAGCAGAGGAGAGAGAAGCTGGAAGCAATGGGAGAAGGACACCTCTCTAGGGTCCCACCCGGCCCCTCTTCTTTTCTGGATGTTGGAGCCTGAGGCTCGGCCATGTCCTCACCACCCCCCACCCCCAGGCAGTCGGCTTTGGCTCTAGACCCTGGGTGGGGGTGGGGTGGGGTGGATCCTCAGGCTGCCTGTTTCTGTGTCTAATGTGGGAGGAGCAGGTGGCAGGCAGGGATGGTGCCCAGCTGCCAGACTATCTTCATTCACAAGCAGAGGCCCTTGGGTCATGGCTCTGGATTGGGTGTCAACTTGGCATCTCCACTCTCCCCCTTAAAGCTCAGAACTGCCTTTCCCAGAATCCCCTTCCCTGCGGGGTTTGAGCTGGTAAGATTTGCAAGATGGATGACTCGGATCCAGCGTTGCAGTGGCTGTGGTGTAGGGTGGCAGCTGCAGCTCCAATTCAACCCCTAGCCTGGGAACTTCCGTATGCCGCGGGGGAGGTCCTAAAAAGCAAAGAAAAAAAAAAGAAAAAAAGAAACTCCTGAGCCCTCCTCTTGAAGAGATGGAGAGAGATGCTCTTATTTTCTCCCACCATAAAAATACTAATATTTTTTCAATAAATCACCTGTAACCTAACTGCTCAGGATCCTGGGCCAGAAATCCAGATAGGTGGGCCCCAGGGGCCCAGGTGGTTAGGTTACAGATGGTTTATTTAATTCCCTGCTAGCCAGTGCCCAGCCACTTAAGATGGGCTTAGCTCCCAACTCAGACCAGTATTTGCTTTCTGTGGTCTGCTGAGGGTGACGCCAACATGAGTTTGCGCCCATTTTTCCTACTCAGCAGAAGGGATGAGGAGAAACCACAAAGGCTCAGAATCCTGAAGCTTTTCAAAAATCCATTAAAAGGAGTTTCCGTCATAGCACAGTGGAACTGAATCTGACTAGGAACCATGAGGTTGCCTGTTCGATCCCTGGCCTTGTTCAGTGGGTTAAGGATCCGGTGTTGCCATGAGCTGTGGTATAGCTCGAAGACGTGGCTCAGAGCTGATGTTGCTGTGGCTGTGGCTGTGGCATAGACAGCTGTAGCTCCGATTGGACCCCTAGCCTGGGAACCTTCAAATGCCATGGGTGCAGCCCTTACAAAAAAAAAAAAAAATCCATGAAGAAATGAGCCCACTGGTGGCGAGTGGCTGTATATCATCCATTTGGTAGATGATCTATACTTGATAGTGACCAAATGATCATTCAAACTAGGATGCTTGTGTGTGTGTGTGTGTGTGTGTGTGTGTGTGTGTGCATGCGCGCACGTGGTCATTAGTAATTATTCCTGGCACCAGGTAGGTGTAAATCGGGCTTTTCCCAGGCAGCCTTGGACATGTGGTCACTAATTAACTGGAAACTTGGATCTATTATTTTTATCTAATTAGCTCCTGTGAAAGTATGGGCAAATTCATGGTCTCCAACGCAGAAATAATGAAATGGCTTGAGAAGTTCCAGTTGTGGCTAACGAACGTGACTAGCATCCATGAGGTTGCAGTTTCAATCCCTGGCCTTGCTCAGTGGATTAAGGATCTAACTTTGCCCTGAGCGGCAGTGTAGATTGCAGACGTGGCTCGGATCTGGCATGGCTGTGGCTGTGGAGTAGGCTGGAAACTACATCTCCCTAAGGCCAGGCAGACCAATAGGGGCAGCTTCAGGCCTTCCAGTTGGGTTCCACCCTCTACAGCCTTTGTCACTGGCCCAGCCCCTCATCACACCAGTTAACGGCTCCATTTTTCCAGAGAACCACCAAGGAGTCTAATCTTAAAGACAGTTACCAGTATCAGGGCCAGAAAAGGACACTTCTGGAACTTTGAAGGCAGAGGACACAGGTATCTTTATGGTCTAGGTGAGGAGAAACCCTGGCTGGAGGCAGGACTGGATAAGATGACCTCTGAGGACAAGGAAGAGCTGGAAAAGTAGCAAAATCCCAAACTCCACCTGCTGGGGAGTGCTGCATTGTACTATAAAAACCACAAGAGGGCGCCCTAGCACCAACAAAGACAGATGCCTTAAAAAAGTTCTCCCCTAGCTACTCAGCCAAGAAAGGCCTATCAGGATTTGTTACTTGTTTGCTTTCATTTTTAATATTTTTTTTCATTTTGAAACAATGTCATAGATAAAGAAAAGTTGCAAGTACAGTACATGTAGTTTTTTCCACTGAACCATTAAGAATAAGTTGCTGACAGAATTCCCCAAGGCCACCAAGTTCTTGATGTGTATTTCCTATAAACCAGGACATATGCTAACCTCACTATAGCTGTCAAAACCAGAAAATTAACATTGAAACATCATTGTCACCTAATCTGCAGGCCCCTTTCATGTGTTGCCATGATATTCTTTGTAGCAAAATACCCAGAACAGAAATATGCTTGCATTTAGTTACCAAGTCTCTCTTGTATTTCTTTGACTTTTAGGCCCCCTGACACTGCTGTCCTGCAAATGGGGGTTGTCTGATGTTTCTCATGACCAGATTCAGGTCCTGCATCTTTGGCAGGGGTTCTCTGCTCTTCTGTGAGGCTCTCTTCTCATGGCATCCTACCAGGTGGGGGTTTCGATTTGTCCCACTCCTGAGGACATCGCTTTGATCACTCAGTTAGAGTGGTGTCTGCGAGACTTCTCCACTGCAGCATTATTCTTTTGCCATCGGTAATTGATAAGTATTTTGTGGGAGGTGCTTTGACGTCATGTACCTATCCGGGTCCATTTATTCATATCTTTGTATGTGTATGGACTCAGGGTTCTTTATTCTGCTCAATGGGCTTTAATCTGTTACCAACATTTTATACTTTGGTGCTCAAATTGTCCCAGATTTGCCTAGTGGGAGTCCCTTTGGGGTGGCACCTGTGTCTTGTTGGCATCCCCCCATCATTCTTTGAGCACTTCTTTGCTTTCTGGCATCATGAGAGGTTTCAGGCTTATCTGTACCTTCTCTGCCACAGCTCTGGAATCAGTCATTTCTCCAAGGAGGCCTGGGCCCCAAAATACAGAATGGCATTTAGAAGCCAAGATCTGGGTGCTAAGTGTACTTGCTGCTCTTAAGATGCCGTGGCTCCCAAGCTCTCTCAGTGCTTAGAGCTAGGGGATACGTGTAATTGATTGATAGATTGATTGCTATTTCTTGGGCCGCTCCCGCATCATATGGAGGTTCCCAGGCTAGGGGTTGAATCAGAGCTGTAGCCACTGGCCTACGCCAGAGCCACAGCAATGCGGGATCCGAGCAGCACCTGCAACCTACACCACAGCTCATGGCAACGCCGGATCCTTAACACACTGAGCAATGCCAGGGATGAAACCTGCAACCTCATGGTTCCTAGTTGGATTTGTTAACCACTGAGCCATGACAGGAACTCCGATATGTGTTATTTATACCCATATATCAATACCTACGTGTTTACATCCATCCATCCATCCATCCATTCATCCATTGGCTTAACCTGAAACTTCCCATTCCTGTCACCACAATAGTTCCATCTCATTCTCTCCCTTCCCATGTTTGTATGTCCATTTCTGATGGTAAGGAGCCTGCCTCGCATTATCTCTAATATATTTACTCATCTGATTTATCTTCCTCAATGTAATCAATCTCCCACCTCTGCCAACCCCCACCCCAGATGCCCCCCTTGTCCCACCCAGGTTTTGTCACCACTCTGTAGGTCACTGCAGCCAGCTCCCTTCATAGGGATACTGCTCTCCCCTGCTCACCAGGTTGCCCCTCAGCTAGGGGTACCCCCCTCACATCACATGGTTTTCAACACTCTGTGCAGCTACTGTCCCCACATGGGTGGCCTCCTCACACTCAGGCTCCAAGCCCTCTCTCTCCAGGCCACTCCAGTCCTCCAGACCCAAGAGGATACCTGTTCTGAAGCTCTTTGAACTATTGGAGAGGAGTAGAGGAGAGGAGGATGAAGAGCTACTTTTATATCTAATTAACTGTTCTTTTTTTGGATAGTATCTTGTTTTTGTTTCATGATTGTAATCTCATCTTGCATATTTCTGAGGGTCTTAATGACAGCTTTTGCATGTTTGTTTTGCAGTTTCTTCTTCTTTTTTAAAAATTTTTTTCTTTTTAGGGATGTACTTGTGGCATATGGAGGCCCCCCAGGCTAGGGGTCGAATCAGAACTACAGCTCCGGCCTACACCACAGCCACAGTAACCCCAGATCTGAGTCATGTCTGTGACCTACACCACAGCTCGACACCACAGCTCATGGCAATGCTGGATCCTTAACACACAGAGCAAGGCCAGGGATCAAACCCATGTCCTCATGGATACTAGTTGGGTTTGTTTACTGCTGAGCCACAACAGGAACTCCTGTTTTGCAGTTTCTTCTACCTTCAGAGTCTGATTCCTCTGGGTTGCTTTTTTGTTTGTTTAGTAGATACAAAGAGGTCTTCAAGTCAGGGAGTGTCTGGGAATCCCCGGCCACAGGCTCACGTGTCATGCTGAGGAACTAACCGGAAGATCTGAGAGCTTGTCAACTCTAAGAGTCTCTGTCGATGAGACACTGGGTCATTTGGTTGGGGAACTCCTGGTGTCTGGACTTTTAGGCCACTCTTCTTGAGAAGCTCAGATTCTGCAGAAAAGATTTTTCTGTCTCTGCCTGGAGGTGGAAGCCTGGCTGCCAGGGTTCTGGGGGCTGAATGGGGGCAGGAGGGGCTGGGGTGGTGGAGGGCATCCTATGATGAACTCAGTTCTCCAGCAGGTGGAATAGACCCTCCCCCCCCCCAACTTTTGCTGGTGCTCACCCAGCAAGAGACCCTCCTCTGTTACCCCCTCAAGCAAATAGCCCAGCTGTTTAGAGGTAGAGAGAGGGAAGCCAGGTCTGTCTTTTCCTTTTTTTTTTTTTTTTTTTTGTCTGTGTGCCTTTTCTAGGGCCATTCCCGCAGCATATGGAGGTTCCCAGGTTAGGGGTCGAATTGGAGCTGTAGCCGCCGGCCTACGCCAGAGCCACAGCAACGCAGGATCCGAGCCACATCTGCAACCTACACCACAGCTCACAGCAACGCCGGATCCCTAACCCACTGAGCGAGGCCAGGGATTGAACCCATAACTTCATGATTCCTAGTCAGATTTGTTAACCGCTGAGCCATGATGGGAACACTCCTCTGTCTTTTTCTTAGACGTCCCCTCAGTGGTCCTAAGTTAGCCCCTCTCCTCACTGCTCCTGCAGAGCTTCTGGAGCCTCCAGGTCCTGAGTCTTCTACATATTCTGCAGGGCAGGCCATCCTGGCACTTGGCTTTCCCCACTACTTGTTGCTGCTCCATTCTCTTGGGTTTCTGTCTTCCAGTGTTTTGTTGCCCTTGTTTTTTCTCCTGTCCTCACAATCCTTATACTTTTTTTAAAAGGCCCCCTTTCTGTTTTTTTTTTTTTGTGGTGAGGACTGAGGAGGCAGCAGAAGGAGATGTGGGTGTCTAATCTGCCATCTTGACTCACTCCCCTTCCCCCATTGTTACAACTCACTGACATTGGGGTTGTCATCTGTGTCCATCCCAGCCTCCCCACTGGACTGTGAGGCTCTAGATGGACGTCCGGGAGAAACTCAGTACACCTTGGATGAACAGAAATGTCCTTTCTGCACAGGATTTGGCCAAATGGGGGTCAAATCCTGCCATCCATCATTCACTCAGTACTGCACAGATCAGGGCATCCCCACCAGGGCTTTGACCCCAAGGGCCTGTTGACCTAATCCTTTCCCTTGAAGAGTCTTCAACCAGCCCCAGGCTCTTGCTGGACCCTGGACAGGTCCTCTCAGGGGCAGGATGGTGCTGAAGACTGGCTTTGCAGTGGTCATGACTACATCAGCTCCCAGACCTGCTGCTCCTTTGCACTCCCATGGGTGGGCTTCTAACTACCATGCCCACCTGTGTCAGATGGGGGTGATGAGTGCTGTTCTCCTGTTTCCAGCTGTTTCTCAGCACCCATGGGCCATATGACTAGTTATTGCTGATGATTTATGGACAAAAATGATGTGTTTAACTTCTGAGCTTAATCATGTAATCACTGATGCAAGACCCTATGGAGCCTTCTTCCCTCTGCTGCCATAGTCACTAATATTTCTCATAGTGGCTGCTCTATCATTCTGGGTCTCAGAGCAAGAATGAGGATGAGGTGGAACAGAAGTCCCAGCCAATCAGCAAGGTCATAAGTGAGAGACAAACCTGGTGATAGGCCATGGAAAGGTGAGGGGCTTTTTGTCACTGCAGCATAACCTAACTTCCCTGACTGATACACCTCAGAGAGTTGTGAGGATTGTGTGGAAACCTCTGTGAATGTGCACAGGGTCTGCCTGGCACTCAGCAGGTAGTCAGTAAACATGATCTCTTTGGTGACTCAAGGAGGCCTTGAGTGACTTGGGCAGCCTGTTCTACATCCAGACACAAGAGACAAAGGTCCCTAAGGGGGTCAGCATGGCTGCCCTCAGGGGCAAATGGATATAAAATTATCCAGCTGCCAAATTAGTGCATTGAGCCTGGGGCAGGCCCAGGGCCAGTTCTCACGGTGTGAAGACAGGGCTGGCTGGTGTCACAGACACAGGGGACCATCTCACAAGATGAGACAAATGATAGGAGGTCAGAGCAGTAGCTCTGACACTTTGGGGGTGCTGGGCCCCTTGGAGACTCCAGTGAGGGCTGTGAACCTTCTTTCTGGGAAGTCACCCATGAGCATCTGTACACACCCCCACACATTTTGCATACACTTTCAAGGGGTTCTAGGCCCAGGTTAAAATGCCTGTGCTGGGGAAGCCCAGAGGGCTGTGCAGCTGCTGGGCACCTGGCCACATGTGGCTTTGGGGAAGTCTGTTTATGCAGAAGTCTCCAGAGCTAAGTGGCTTCAGAGCCTGGTCCCTGTCCCCAGGAGTCTTCAGTCTCAGTGTTGGGGAGAAAACCCACCACCCAGTTAAAGAGAAGTGGCTCCTGGGGATGTGGGTCCTGGCTTGGGTTTTGGGGGGAATTCAAAGGTGAGAGCTAAGCGGGGCCAGTACATGGGGAAGAATCAGCTCCAATTCATGCACTTGTCGGTCTGAAGAGTGCCTGAGTCTTCATGTGCTCAGTTTGGAGCTGGCTGGGGAGCAGGCACAGCAACTGCCAAGAACCCCACTTGTGGGGGTAGAAACCCAGGCCCAGAGCGGGGAGCAGTTTCCTCGACTCAGTTCAATTGGACCCCACTTCCCTGGCCAGCCCCTGCATGTCCAGCGCTGTAGCAGAGACCAGACGTGTAAGTGGTAATTTGACAACAGGGACGAGTGGGGAGCTAGGTGTGATGATGTCCCTGCTTCCAGCCCCGGACCCACCAGCATGGTCCCTCTGGGAGGAAGGGAGACGACGCTTACCCAGTCAAAGGATGGGCATAGGGAAGGTGTTTCTGGCAGGAGGAGCAGCAGAAGTGAGAGCAGAGGTGGGCCACGTGTGAGCAAGAGAGGGCAGGTGAGAACCCAGATCGTGGGAACCACTGGGCAGTGGAAACTGCTGTGACTGCAGATACCCAGGTGTGTGGCAGTCCTAGCATCTGACCCGGAGCCTTTGGGCAGGGTGTCCCCACTGCTCCCCCAGACAGGGCTGTGGCCAGGTGCTTACATTTGATCCCACATCCCATTTGTGGCCCTGTGGTCTCTGTGGTGCCCCTTCCCACCTGTGACTGCATCTTCTCATGTCTCCTCCTCCTGGTATCATAATGAACAGAGAATAGGACCTGGGGACCTGGAATGAAGCCCAGACTCCACCATGAGCTGGCCATGTACCTCTTGGCCTCAGTTTCCTCATCCATAAAATGGGGTGAGAAGCACTCGCCCTGCCTACCCTACAGGAGCCCTGTGAGGCTTGAATGTGACAGTGCGTACAAAAGGCCTTTCCAGGCAGCCCTGTAGAAGTTAAATCTTACCCTTCCTAGGGAGCTGGGCAGAGCAGATAATTTTATCCCCATTTCACAGATGAGGAAACTGAGGCAGAGAGACTTTAAGTGGCTAACGCAAGGCCCCACAAGCTGTGAATGGCAGAGCCAGGGTCAGAACACTTTGAGTCTGAAATTAGTCATTATTCCATTGAGCCATGTGTCCCTACAAAACCCCCATGAAAAGAAATCCCTGTGGATTCCACTCTACAGGAAAGGACTTCTTCAGGCTTTGGGGTCCACTGTTCTAGAAGCAAATGAGCAGGTCAGATGACATCACTCAGGTGTACAGGCAGGAGGATGAGGCTTTATCCATCCTGACTCTGGAAACTGGGGGCAGAGTGAAGCCCATGATGAGCTGAAGCTGGAATCTGACAAGATACGGCAGAAACAGTTAATGTGGCTGCACACACTAGCAGGGTCAAGCCCTTGCTGGTCACAAAAGGGACTCTGCCCTCAACGCCATGTGCCAGGGAGCTGGGTGACTCATGGCACCCTGGGTGTGTGGTTGTTAAATATGTCATCCCTCCATCTGCTCCCCAAACTCAGCCCCTGAGCAGCCACCTGTGACTAAGCCCGCCTTAGTCAACAAGCAAGTCAACATGCCGGGGACATGTGGTGGGTGAAAGCTGTCGAGGATATCGGGGGGCTGTGTGTTTTTCTTGGCACCAGGATCAGGGTGACTAAGAGCGGCAGGCATAACCATAAGAACAACCCCACCTACTTATGCATCCTTGAGAGTCTTCAAACCCTTTTTGTGATCATGCTGATCCCTGCAGCTGTTTTGTAATTGAGGGAGGGCGGAACTGTTCACCCTGGGACTTAAGAGTCCAGAGATGGTAAATCGCCTGCACTGAGGCCACTCTCCTCCATTTTCTTTCTCAGGGCAGACATCACTAATCAATCACATCACTCTTTACAGTTCTGAATCTTTCTCACCACAGCCCTTCAGGGAGCCACTACCAATCAATTGATGATTGCCATCCCTGATTTAGTGGATGGAGGTCAATGACCTACACAGCTGCATAACCTGGGCAATTCTTTTCTGTTTTCCCATCTGAAAAACAGAAAGATAGACTAGAAGTCCTGTGTTTCTGTGAAAAGGTCTCTTCCTTCTCTGCGCCCTTTAATGCCCTTGCAGCTCCGTCTCATGTTACCTCGGCCAGGACCCATAGAAGTCTCCTCTAGGCTTCAGTGCCATGTGGAAATTTGCCAGCAGGCTCTTCTAAAGTTCTCAGCTCAAGAACTTCTAAAAGGTCTGTGAAGTTTTCCCAGAGAGTCCAGCTTCTGGCCCTTCTGCTCATCACCAAACTCAATTTCCAGACTCCTTGTCACTCCCCTTAGGCTTTAGCCAAGGTGAAGACGTGTCTGTCCCTGTGTTGCCCACGCTGTCCCACCCCCCGCTTTTGCCCATGTGTCCCCCTCCACCTGGAATGCCTGCTTCCCTTCACTCTGCATTTCGACTTCTCAAAACCTTTCTGTCTTCAGGGGCCACCTTAGTTCATGCTCCTACCTCCTTGATGGCCTCAGAGATTCCCCACAATACGGGGTGCCCTCTGCCTCCTGTACATTTTTAGTGCATCGTTTTTCTTATTCTCTTTCCACGTGCCTGTCCCTCCCCTTCCTCAACGCTCTGACTCACTCTCTTAGGGAATTCCAGGTGACTCACCTCCAACACTCTGTGCAACACACAGGAACATCCCCTGGTCTGTCCCCCTTCCGTCCAAATAGAAGTCATGAGGAAGGCATTTGCTGAGACCTGCTATGTGTAAGGTGCCAGGGGATGGGAGGGCACTTGGGGCTCTTGGTGCCCTACCTCAGTGGTTCTTTCCCCCTAGGGAGGGGTGCAGGCATCAGAGAAGTAGGCTGCACTCTGATGGGGGTGGGGAGGGAGATGAGGAAGACAGGCCATCAGGGAAATAAGGCTCCTACCCTCTCCCCTGTCTCCAGGAACCCTCTGTGTGTACTTACTGAGTGCTTCCTGATGCACAGGGAGGACCTGGTCTTTGTGTTGATTGTGGGGACAAGACACTCACAGGCCTCTGTGCTTGTGCTCAGGCTGTTGCTACCGTTTGGAGTATACTTCTATTCTCCCACCCCCAACGCTCCCTGTAATCCTCCCAGATCAGCACCACCTCCTCCAGGAAGGCCTCTCTGATGGCCCGCCCTGATCATGACCTCAGCCCACAGACTCCCTTAGTCCTTTAACCATGTCTGACATGGAGTGTTCATCCAGCCCCACTTTGCCTGCAGTCACTTGTGCTCAGGTGACACTGCCCCCTCCTACTTCGGAGGTGTTTGGGGGTACCCATGACAGATGAGTACCCCCAAAGACCTGTTCCTCAGAATGAACAAGCATCCAACATTAAGAGGACATTTGGGAACACAAGTCTTCTGAGGCCCTTTTCTGTGAGACTGTCTAACCCTCATCCCATCTCCCGAGGAAAAGGGCTCAGAAAAGCAGGCTGGGGCTCAGGGAGCAGCTGAGGACGATTAGGGCACTCCCACTGCCGGGATGAGCTAAATACCTTCATGCCCACCTCAAGGGCCTGAGAAGAAAAGCCAAACTCTCTTTGAGGTATTTCTGGGCCTGGAGACAGCTGTCCGGGCTTCCGCACAACAGCCCTCACACCTGGGACACTGAAGGGCCTCGGTCTATTCCACCTGGAGCAGGGAGGGCCCAGCCAGGCCAGAAGGACCAAGTGGGCCTGCGCAGAAGAAGGCAGCTGGGCTCAAGTTCTGGCTGCATCACTTACTCGCTGGTGTCAGTAGGTAAGTGTCTTGGTCTCTTGGGCTTCATCTCTGCTTTAAAATGGTGCTGGGGAGTTCCCGTCGTGGCTCAGTGGAAGCAAATCCGACTAGTATCCATGAGGACGCAGGTTCGATCCCTGGCCTTGCTCAGTGGGTTAAGGATCCAGCGTTGCCATGAGCTGTGTTGTAGGTTGCAGACATGGCTTGAATCTGATATTGCTGTGGCTGTGGTGTTGGCCAGCAGCTACAGCTCCGATTCGAGTCCCCCTAGCCTGGGAACCTCCATATGCCACTGGTGCGGCCCTAAAAAGACAGATAAATAAATAAATAAAATGGATCTCAGAGTCACAAAAAGGCAAATACTGTCTGACTCCACTTACAGAGGAGCCTAGAGTCAGCACATTTATGGAGACAAAGTAGACCAGTGGTTTCCAGGGGCTGGGAGAGGGGAGGTGGGGAGTGAATGTTTAATGGGCAGGGTTTCAGGTTTGCAAGATAAAAGTGTTGTAGAGATCGGGTGCAGATCAATGTGGATGCTCTTGACCTGTAGGCTTAAAAATGGTTAGGATGGGAGTTCCCGTCGTGGCGCAGTGGTTAACGAATCCGACTAGGAACCATGAGGTTGCGGGTTCGGTCCCTGCCCTTGCTCAGCGGGTTAAGGATCCGGCGTTGCCATGAGCTGTGGTGTAGGTTGCAGACGCGGCTCGGATCCCTAGTTGCTATGGCTCTGGCATAGGCCGGTGGCTACAGCTCCGATTCGACCCCTAGCCTGGGAACCTCCATATGCCACAGGAATGGCCCAAAGAAATAGCAAAAAGACAAAAAAAAAAAAAGGTTAAGATGGTAAATTTTACTTTATGTGTACTTTACCACAATTAATTTTTTTTTAATCTTAAAAAAAAAAATGGGCCAGCAGGAGCTCTTACTTCATGGGATTGTTGTGAGAATTAAATGAGATGATCGCCTCTATGGCTGTGTATCCTGTGTGAAGCACAAAGGACACTTAATAAATCTTCCCCTCCTCCCTGTCCCTTTTCCTCCCTTCCCTGGAGCTGAAGCTGCCATGGGTGATAAACCAGCTGTAGCTGCTGGAACTGCTCGTGGGTGGTCAGGCTGCAGTGGGAGGTGGTGAGCTTCTTGGCCGAGGTGGTATGCAAGCGGAGGTCGGCAGCCCAGCACTGCTATGGGGGTGGCCTCTGAGCTTCCTTCTCTACCAGAGATTTGGATGGTGTCCGAGCCCTGTCCCACCACCATCTTGAGGAGCTGTGCTCACATCCTGGTCACTCTGCTGAGGCACCCACCGCCCATCCAGATCAGGTCCTGAGCACCAGCCATGCCCCACCCCCACCCCCTGGGGCAAGGCCTCTGCCCTGAGGAAGCTTCTGGTGAGTTCAGCTGAACAATGGAGGAAACAGCACCAGAAGCCTCAGATGCCGGACAAGCTGCCGCATTTTGCATTTTACAGGTTTACCCAGGCCCCTGCAGTCCTAGGATGAGGGCCAGGCGGGGTGGAAAGAAGGGCAATAGAAGGTTAAGGCCAAAGCCCGGGGTTCGACCTCCCTTCTCTGAGCCTGTGTCTTCCTCTCTGAGAGGCAGTGATAACAGTCCTGCTTTGATGGGGTCATTGTGATAGTAAGTGGCAGAGTGCGGGAAAGTACTGGAACACAGTGAACCCTCGGCACATGGTAATTTATATAAATAGTGAGATTTTGAGTGTGTAGGGTGCATACTTTGTTTTTGAGATGGAGGGAGAGGAAGACAGGCAGGGGGTCCTGCTGGCACCCCCTGGGGTGAGGTGTCTTCCCCACTCACCCCCTTGTCAGAGCAGGTCAGGAAGCCCAAAGCCCAAGCTCCCCAGAACCACCAGGGAACCCCCAAAGGACCCTACCCCTCTGCCAGTCCTCCTTGCCCATACAGAGGCCTGAGGGGAGCAGGGACATCCAGGACCTGAGTCTTCAGCTCAGAGATCTCTCTCTCAGCTAAAGGAGAAGCCCCTGGAAGCCCACTCCCTCCAGATGGGGCTGTGCCCACCCCTCCAGATGCAGCTCTCAAGCTCGCTCCATTTCCTCTGTCCCAGGGGAGTTCACCCAACCGTAGGAAGCTCTCAGTACAGAGGAAACCTCGGCTGGTTGTCAGCAGGCAGTTTAGAAGTGATGAATTCTCAGGAGCAGTGTTGGAAAATGCATCCCAGTTCGGCTCTGGGTCTCACCTGGCACATCCAGTGGAAATCGATTCTCTAACTTGCTGTGAACCCTCCAGGAGAGGAAGCCAGGAGGCCATGGCTCAGGTGGGATTAGGGTTCAAGTGAAAGCCAGGACAAGTCCAGGTAGTGTTCTGTCTGCATGGTGACAGTAATAATCTATGCTAGCGGCAATAATTGTGGAGTTCCCATCCTGGCTCAGTGGTGAAGGAATCCAGCAAGGAACCATGAGGTTGCGGGTTTGATCCCTGGCCTTGCTCAGTGGGTTAAGGATCCGGTGTTGCCGTGAGCTGTGGTGTGGGTCGCAGATGCGGCTCAGATCCCGTGTTGCTGTGGCTGTGGTGTAGGCTGGTGGCTACAGCTCCAATTCAACCCCTAGCCGGGGAACTTCCATATGCTGCAGGAGTGGCCCTAGAAAAGGCAAAAAGACAAAAAAAAAAAAAGCAAAACAAACAAACAATAATAATAACTTGGGGGGGGTCTTTTTTAGGGCTGCACCCACGACATGTGGAGGTTCCCAAGCTAGGGGTCAAATTGGAGCTGTAGTCGCTGGCCTCCGCCACAGCCACAGCAATGCAGGATCCAAGCCATGTCTGTGATTGACACTATAGCCATGGCAATGCTGGATCCGTGACCCACTGACTGAGGCCAGGGATCGAACCTGCATCCTCATGGATAGCAGCGGGTTCATTTCCACTGCACCACTGTGGGAACTCCTCATGATAATTTTTTAAAAGAGCTGATAACCACTGTGCACTTGCTGTGGGTAACAACATTGTTCTAAGCTTTGACATAGATTACCTTTCTCAATCTTTACTATGAAAATAGTAGACACTGTTATTATCCTATTTTACAGAGGAGGAAACTGAGGCTCAGAGAAGGGAAACTGGAGCCACAAGCTAAGTGGAGGGTTGAGATTTCAGAACCTGCCTCTCAGGCCCTATGAAGACCTCATAGGCCCAGGATACAAACCACTGGCCCAGAAACTTCTTGTGGGTGTCACATGAACTGTGTGTGCAAAGTCACCCACCAAACTAAATGGATAAAATAACAGCCTCCTTCTCTAGAACCAAATACACAGCCAAGCCTCTTTTTCTTCAAGGACAGCCAGAAGGGTCACACCTTCCCAGAGGAGGCCAATGGAGGGGCTCTTTCAATGAGAACAGCTTTAGAGCAGAAGCAGCAGGGGACCTGGACCTAGCCTGGACTCCTCAAAACCCATCAGAGTTGATTTGATCTGGGTAGTACTGGTTTGATCTAGTTAGAATTAGCTGGAATTGACTTTAAAAGGTCTACATGGATGTGATCCCATCAGATCATGTTAGAACTCATTTTCATCCCAATCTGGTCAGAGGTGGAATTAGCTAGAACTTGCTTGGACTGGTTTAGAAGTGGTTTGAGCCTGTTGTGACTGCTTTGAAGTGGCCAGAACCTGTCTGGCGTGGTCATAACCCCTGTCTCTGGTTTATCATCCAGAGCAGCTTCATGAACATATCAGAAGTTGGGGTTCATTGGGATGAGATGTGGGGACATGGAGGTAGGAAGAGCCAGGCCTGGCCTTGCCCAGGGGTGGGGCGGGGGCTTGAAGACCCAGCTGGAGTGCGTATGATGTCATGTCCATATGCACACCATGTATAACCCTTCGGAGCCTGCACAGACCACATGCCTGCAAATCAATTAGCCTCTTGCCCAGTGATTAATGGAAGGGAAGCTCTCATCACTTGTTCTGGGTAAATTATTGCATATGGATGCACATCTTTGATTTTATGAGTTCTTGCTGGAGCGTGAAATTTCTTGGAGGAGGTTCCCTGAGGAACGTGGAGCCCCTGCAGGGGCCCCACCCCCCGCCCCCCTACACACACTTACTCACCCCACTCCCTGCTTCCTACTCCCCTCAACCTGCCACCACCCTTCATTACTCCCCAGACAGAAGGACTTTTAGGGTGCAGGAGGTAGGAGGGCTGGGGGAGGGAGGCAGTTTCACTAGATCCAGGGCCAATTGTGCTTTTTTTTTTTTTTTTTTTGTCTTTTTAGGGCTGCACTTGCAGCATATGGAGGTTCCCAGGCTAGGGGTCGAATCAGAGCTACAACTGCCAGCCTACACCACAGCCACAGCAACATCAGATCCCATCCAAATCCTACACCACAGCTCACAGCAATGCCGGATCCTTAACCCACTGAGCGAGGCCAGGGATTGAACTGTTGTCCTCATGGATACTAGTCACATTCGTTTCCACTGAGCCACGATGGGAACTCCCAGTTGTGCTTCTAAACAACAAGTGTGATGGAGAAGGTAGAGACACCAGAGCACAGAGACCAACTTGTCGATGTTCAGGAGCAGGTATGATGGTCAGTCCAAGCCAACCTAGGGACAGGGAGTTGGGGTAGAGAGGGGCCAGACCACAGAAGGGGCTTCCTAAGAAGTCTTCAAAGCCATGGGTGGCTCCAGATGTGAGTCCAGTAGAAACCCAGATGGTCAGGAGTTCTAAGGAAGATCTTTCAGGATGCTCACAGGCTAGACCCTCATGTTCCCTAAAGCCCTGAGTGGGAGGGGATCACTTCCGGCCACACTACCAGGACCAGAAGCTACTCTAGTCCCCAGTCTGGAGCACCGCCTCTCTCAGTAAGTGAAGTCTGTCTTTAGGGCTCTTCCATCCAGCCTGTCCACACCTGGAGCACCAGCCTGATGGCTCTGAAAGGCTCATGGGGGGTTAGGGGCTCAGATCCCCATGTGTTTAAGAGCACAGGCCCTGCAGGCTGTGGAGCCTGACAGATCTGGGTCTCAGTCTGTGACCCTGCATTACTAGCTGAGCCACCTTGGGCAAGTCTTTACCTCTCTGAGCCTCAGTTTGCTTGTCCACAAAATGGGGCTAATACTGGAAGTCAGCTCATAGGCCAGGGACCCAATCCACATCCCCATGGATACTGGTCGTGTTCATTACCACCGAGCCACAACAGGAACTCCCTTATAGCTTCTTTTATATGTAACGGTTGGTCGCTAGAATGGGAAGTTGGGAAGTTTAAATGAACTAATATGTGAAGCGTCTGACATAGTATCTAGCCATTCACTTGGGGATTAATCGGTAACACTAATTGTTAGTATTTACAATATTAACAGTTATTATTTTCACTAAGCCCTTGTTCTTGGTCACAGAGGTGCTGGACAAGGACTTTGAAGGCCTGACTCAGAGAACCTGCTCAGCATCGTCTCCCTTGATGTGCGGCCTCAGTTTGCCCATCTGTAAAGTCAGGTAAGTACCTCTGCTCTGCCTGGGCCCCAAGGTGGTTGTAAAATTCCAGGAATAGGTAAGTGTTTTGAAAACTTAACTGTTCTGGTGGACACAGAGATGAGCGCCCACTTCCCCCTCTGGGATGCTGCTCGGAGTTGGTCAGTGGTCAGGTGGCCTCCAGCAGTCAGCACCTCTAGCTTGTCTCAGCTGCAGAGACCTGCCCTGCCCAAGGTCATGCCCTCCCGAGGGGCAGCCTGGGACTGAGCAAGCTGGGGGCATAAAGACGCAGCCATGTGGGTTCACGTGTGACACCAGTGGGCACCGGCTGAGGCTTCCCCATCAGACCTGCTTAGAGGTCACCTCCCCTTAGCCCACTTCTCCTTCCTCCCTCTTCCTCTCACACATGTTGATCTTTCATAACATCTTTTTTTTTTGAAGTATATTTTTATATACTACAGTAAGGTGTAAACTACAGGTGTGTAACACAGCAATTCACACCACGCATTCTAAAATTTATACTCCATTTATAGTTATAAAATATTACTGTAGTCCCTGTGTTGTACAATATGTCCTTGTAGCTTTTTTTTTTTTTTTCTTTTTCTTTCCTGGGCCACACCCACGGCATATGGAAATTCCCAGGCTAGGGGTCAAATCAGAGCTGTAGCCACCGGCCTACACCACAGCCACAGCAACGCCGGATCCTTAACCCACTGAACGAGGCCAGGGACTGAGCCCTCATCCCCATGGATACTGGTCGTGTTCGTTACCACCGAGCCACAACAGGAACTCCCTTGTAGCTTATTTTAATAGTTTGTCCCTATGAATCCCCTGCCCCTATATTGCCCCTCCCACTTCCCTTTTCCCCCCGTAACCCCTAATTCATTCTCTATATCTGTGAGTTGTTTCTTTTTTGTTATATTCACTAGTTTGTTGTATTTTTTAGATTCCACATATATACACATCATACAGTATTTTTGTCTGACTTATATCACTTAGCATAACACCCTCCGGGTTCACCCATGTTGTTGCAAATTGGCAAATTTTTATTCGATTTTATGGCTGAATAATAGTTCCTTGTATATATACCACATGTTTATCCATTCATCTGTTGGTAGACATTTAATCTGCTTCCATATCTTAGCCATTGTAAATAATGCTGCTATGGGAGTTCCCATCGTAGCGCAGTGGAAGCGAATCCGACATGGAACCATGAGGTTGCAGGTTCGATCCCTGGCCTTGCTCAGTGGGTTAAGGATCTGGTATTGCCATGAGCTGTGGTGTGGGTTGCAGATGTGGCTCAGATCTGGCATTGCTGTGGCTGTGATGTAGGCCGGTGGCAACAGCTCCAATTAGACCTCTAGCCTAGGAACTTCCATATGCCATGGGTGAGGCTTTAGAAAGACAAAAAGACAAAAAAAAAAAAATGCTGCTATGAACATTGGGGTGCATGTATCTTTTCAAATTAGTAGGGTTTTTTTTTTCCAGATATATAGCCAGGAGTGGAATTGCTGGGTTAGTATGGTAGTTCAGTTTTTAGCTTTATGAGAAATTTCCACAATGGCTGCACCAATTTACATTCCCACTAACAGTGTACAAGGGTTCCTTTTTCTCCACAACCTTGCCACCATTTATAATCTGTCTTCTTTTTGTTTTGTTTTTGTGCTCTTTTTGATGGTAGCCATTCTGACAGGTGTGAGATGATACCTTATTGTGGTTTTACTTTCCATTTCCCTGATGATGAGCGATGCTGAGCATCTTCTCATGTGCCTATAGGCCATCTGCATGCCCTCTTTGAAAAAAATGTCTATCAGGTCTTCTGCCCATTTTTCAATCAGATCGTTTGTTTTTTTGATGTTGAGTTGTGTGAACTATTTATATAATTTGGACTTTAACCCCTTTTTTATCATATCATTTGCACATATTGTCTCCCATTCGGCAGGTTGTATTTTCATTTTGTTCATAGTCTTCATAACATCTGGCACCTCAAACTTTACCTCCGACTGTTTTAGGGGAAGCTGGTCTGCAAAAGCTATGCAATAAAAAGGTGTATCCTGCTAACACAACTGCCCTTATTAGATAGAGAAGGCAACTTTTTAGGGCCTGAATCTGCAAAAAATAGGCTCTTTAACACCTGGTTCAGACTTCTATAGATCTGGAAATATAGTTCAGTTTGGATGGAGGCTCTCCTAATAAGTGTTGTTAGAGTGGCTGGGAAGATAAAAATGCAGAAACGGAGGAGAGAAGGTACATGCCCTAACTCACACCTCTTTCTAGAAGGCCCTTGAGGGATCCTCAGCTGTGAGTGTTTTATCTACAGCAATACGCTGATTCTTGGTGGTCCACCAAGGCGCTGGTCAAACCGCTGACCTCTGCTGTTGGCGGTAGCATTTTCACAATTCACAATGAAATGAAAAAAAAAAAAAAAGAGATGATATAGTAATTTAGGGAAGTGGTTATGCTGATCATAATTTTTCCCTATTAACATGACTACATAATGCTGATAATTGTAGAGTTTTTGAAAATATCTTGACTTGGCAAAAGAGCAAACACAAGAAGCTCTGCACCCTGGAAATTGAGGTCTGGGGACTGCCGGCAGGTCCCACATCACCCCTGGTAGGGTCCCTCCGGGCCTCTAGCCAAGCAGCCTGATTGCAGGGGAGGATTAGCTGACTGCTGACTTCAGCCCAGTGGGCAAGCTGGGCACCTTGGGCCCTGGCCATGTTCAGGATAGCTGATGGCTTGCTGATGGCCCTTCGTGTTGCCTCAGCCCCTCTGTAGATTAAGCTATAGGTAGGGGTGATCTTAGGTCCCATTCTGACTCTAGGATACCCACAGTGAGAGTCTCAGAGAATCCAAACAGGAAGGGCTGGGGAGGACAAGCCGCCCTTAGGCACCTGCCCTTCAGCCCCCTTCCTCACATCCCACCAGAGGGGCGATGAGGGCCAGGGTGGGTCAGCCATGCCTCCCAGATGAGCTATGAGCCCCCACATCATCACTCCTGGACTAACTGCCGTCCTGTCTGCCCGCCAGGTGCCTGCCTATGTGTCTCCTGGCTCCGGGGCCGCTGCTAAAGACATGTGGCAGCAGCTTTACGAAGCGTGGCTCGGAACAATTTTACACCTCATTTGATTTATGTTCCGGATTCACTCCTCTCTCAGGCTCCCTCCCTCTGGAGAGGAAGAAGCACGTGTCATCCACCCTGGCTTTCCTCGCTCCCACAGAGCCAGTGCCTGGGCCATGAGGGGCCAGCCTCGGACAGACCTGAGGTCCTGAGCCAACAGTGCCATGGCCTGGCCCTGCCACCTGGGCTTTCTCTCCAAGTGTTCCTGAGCCAGGACTCTGGGACTGAGGCTTTCACAGGTGGGCTCAGTCATGACCGGGAGAATCCCAGAGCAGGGAAACTCCTTGGGGATTGGTCAGCAACTTCCCCATCGCCCCACTGTTGGAGAGAGACCCCTAGGCCCTTGAGACCCTTCTGCAGATCCCATTGCCAGTCTGTGGCAGACACCTGCCTGCCCTCCAGAGGGCGGAGTCAGCATGGGGAGTCACCGGGTCACCTGTGAGCAGGCTTTCCAGGCAACAGGACCTGCTGGACTGGATTCTTCATCCAGGCAGGGACCTTGATGTAGACTGAGAAGTGAACAAGATAAAAAACCCACTTGGTCCGCCTCTCTTATTACACAGGGAGGGAGGGCAGGCTCAGAGAGGGAGAGTTATTCTCTGCAAGGCACACAGCCAGTAGGATACAAGTCAGAGCTGAAAGCCCGGCTTCACAATCCAGGATTTCAGCACCTTCTCCCTAAGAGACAAAATCATTACTACAATCACATCCTCTTATTCATTCACTTTTGAATGAATGCCTCTTGGAAGCCTAGGTTGGTGTTAGGCTTGGAGGACATGCAGATGGACTAGACAGAGAAGCATCCAGGCTGTCACAGTCCAGCGGGATGAGGCTGTGAAGGCAACATATTGGTCCCAGCAGTGGGCCCCCTCCATATGTTTGGAGAATTATCCCCATAGTAAATCCTGGTTGCAGGCCAAGGCTACTTTCCACTACAGAAGCTGGAAAGGCCAGTGACCCATCATGCAAGCCTCCTTGAGGTTTGCCAATTAGATGTACATCTCCAATTAGGACTCATGCTGGGGACACGAGGAAAGAGGGGGATAAGGGTATCTCTGTGGCCACAGGGCTGGGGAAGTTGCAGTGAGATCTAGAGCTGTGCCGATGGCACTGTGGTCCAGGCCACAGTGTCCCCCCATACAGTTCTGGAACTTCATGTGGGTGCTGTGGCCCATGTGTACCTCTGGGATGAGGCCCTAGCCTACCTGGAAGACATGGGAGGCTCTCAGTATCCTTTTATTTTTTTTTGGTCATTTTTGGCCGCCCCAGTGCATATGGAGTTCCCGGGCCAGGGATCAGATCAGAGCCATAGTCTCAACCTAAGCCACAGCTGTGGCAACACCGGATCCTTAACCCACTGTGCTGGACTAGGGATTGAACCTGTGTCCCAGTGGCTCCCAAGATGCTGCCAATCCCATCGTGCCACAGCGGGAGCTCTGGCTGTCAGTATCCTTAAAAAATGAACTTTTTTGTTAACCCAGTGAGTTAAGGATCTGGTGTTGATACTGCTGTGGCTCAGGTCACTGCTGCGGTGCAGATTGAGTCCCTGGCCGTGGAACTTCTGCATGCTGTGGGCAGAGCCAGAAAATAAAAATGAACTTTTTATTTTGGAAACTTTCAAGCATACATCAGAGTAGAATAATGCAGAGAACTCCCATGTACCCATCTCCAAGCTCCAAAACCCCTCAACAGTCTGCTATTCTTGTTCATCTTCCCTCCCGTGGGACCCTTTAAACACTTTATTTTTTCCTTGTCTGTGCTGGCCTTGATCACCTGGCTGGGAGAGTGTTCCTAAGGTTTCTCCACTTCGAGTTACTCATTCTTCATACCCACTCCTTCCATATGGTCCTCTTTGGAAGAAAATCACTACGTCACTGCTATGCCAAGCTATACCATCACTGATGATTTTCTTAGGTAGTACGCTATATTTATATTTTTTCTTTTAATTGAATTTAAATCTGTATTGGGGAGGGGAGTTCCCATTGTGGCACAGTGGAAACGAATCTGATTAGGAGCCATGAGGTTGTGGGTTCGATTCCTGGCCTTGCTCAGTGGGTTAAGGATCCGGCGTTTCCGTGAGCTGAGGTGTAAGTTGCAGATGTGGCTCGGATCCCGTGTTGGTGTGGCTCTGGCGTAGGCTGGCAGGTATAGCTCCAATTAGACCCCTAGCCTGGGAACCTCCATATGCTGTGGGTGCGGCCCTGAAAAGACAAAAGAGCCCCCCCCAAAAAAAAAATCTATTGGAGGATAGTTGATTTACAATGTTGTATTAGTTTCAGGTGAAAGCAAAGCGATTCAGTTATATATATATCTTCATCTCCAGTCTTTTTCAAATTCTTTTCCCATGTAGGTTATAACAAAATATCAAGTAGAGTTCCTTGTGCTATACAGTAGGTCCTTTGTTATCTATTTTATATATAGTAGTCTGTATATGTTAATCCCAAACTCCTAATTTATCCCTCTACCTGCCTTTCCCCTTTGGCAACCATAAGTTGATTTTGAAATCTGTGAGTCTGTTTCTGTTTTGTAAATACGTTTATTTGTGTCTTATTTTAGATTCCATGTATAAGTGATACATGATATTTTGTCTTTGTCTGACGTACTTTACTTAGAACGATAATCTCTAGGTCCATCCATGTTGCTGCAAATGGCATTATCTCATTCTTTTTTATGGCTGAGTAATATTCCATTGTATATATATGCCACATCTTCTTTATCTATTCCTTTGTTGATAGACATTTAAGTTGTTTTCGTGTCTTGGCTATTGTTAATAGTGCTGCTGTGAATATTGGGGTAGGTGTACCTTTTCAAATGATAGTTTTCTCTGGATAGATGCCCAGGGCTGGGATTAATGGATCATGTGGTAGTCCTGTTTTTTGTTTTTTAAGGAACCCCCGTACTGTATTCCATAGTGGTTGTACCAACTTACAGTCTCAACAACAGTGTAGGAGGGTTCTCTCTTCTCTATGCCCTCTCCAGCATTTATTGTTTGCAGACATTTTGGTGATGGCCTTTCTGACCAGTGTGAGGTGATACCTCAATGTAGTTTTGATTAACATTTCTCTAATAATTTGTGATGTTGAGCATCTTTTCATGTGCTTTTTGGCCATCTATATGTCTATGCAGCTCTTCAGCCCATTTTTTTCCTTTTTTTTTTTTTTTTCTTTTTAGGGCTGCATCTCAGGTATATGGTGGTTCCTAGGATAGGGTTAGAATTGGAGCTGCAGCTGGTAGCCTATGCCACAGCCGCAGTAACACCCAATCCAAGCCTCACCTTCAACCTACACCAGAGATGGCAGCAATGTCAGACCCTTAACCCACTGAGTGAGGCCAGGGATAGAACCTGCCTCCTCGTGGACACTGTGTCAGGTTCTTAACCTGCTGAGCCCCAATGGGAACTCCTTCTACCCATTTTTTGATTGAGTTGTATATTTTTTTGGTATTGAGCTGCATCAGTTGTTTGTAATTTTGGAGATTAATTCCTATTGGTAACTTTGTTTGCAAATATTTTCTCCCATTCTGTATGTTGTCTTTTCACTTTGTTTATGGTTTCCTTTGCTCTTCAAAAGTTTTTAAATTTAATTAGGTTCCATTGATTTTGTTTTTTGCATTTTAGAGCGCATCTGCAGCATATGGAAGTTCCCAGTCTAGGGGTCAAATCAGAGCTGTAGCTACCAGCCTATGCCACAGCCATAGCAACGTGGGATCTGAGCCACATCTGCAACCTACACCACAGCTCACAGCAACAATGGATCCTCAACCCACTGAGCGAGACCAGGAATCGAACCCACATCCTCATGGATACTAGTCAGATTTGTTTCCACTGCACCACAATGGGAACTCCTATTTGTTTTTTGTTTTTATTTTCATTACTTTAGGAGTTGGATCTGAAAAGATACTACTGCAGTTTATGTCAGAGAGTGTTCTGCCTATGTTTTCCCCCAGGAGTTTTATAGTATCTGGTCTTACATGTAGGTCTGTAATTCATTTTTTGAGTTTATTTTTGTGTATGGTCTTAGAGAATGTTCTAATGCCATTCTTTTCCATGTGGCTGTCCAGTTTTCCCAGCACCACTTACTGAAGAAACTGTCTTTTCTCCTTTGTATATTCTTGCCCCTTTTGTTGTAGATTAATTGATCATAGGTGTGTGTGTGTTTATTTCTGGGTTTTCTATCCTGTTCCACTGATCTATTTTTCTCTTTTTGTGCCAGAACCATATTGTTTGGACAACTGTAACTTTGTAGTATTGTCTGAAGTCAGGGAGCCTGATCCCTCCAGTTCCATTTTTCTTTCTCAGGATTGGTTTGGCTATTCAAGGTTTTTTGTGTTTCCATATACATTTTTAAAATTTTCTAGTTTCTAGTTCTGTGAAAAATTCCATTGGCAATTTAGTAGGGATTGCCCTGAATCTGTAGCTTGCCTTGGGTAGTATAGTCATTTTGATAATGTTGATTCTTCCACTTTGAGAATGTGGTATATCTTTCCATCTGTTTATGTCATCTTCAATTTCCTTCATCAGTGTCTCATAGTTTTTAGAGTACAAGTCTCTTGCCTCCTTATGGAGGTTTATTCCAGGCTATTTTCTTCTCTTTGATGCTATGGTAAATGGGATTGTTTCCTTAATTTCTTTTTCTGACCTTTCATTGTTAGTGTATAGACTACAACAGATTGCTGTGTATTAATTTCGTACCCTGCAATTTTACTGAATTCATTGTTGAGCTCTAGTGGTTTTCTGGTAGTTTCTTCAGGATTTTCTATATATAGAATCATGTCATCTGTAATCAGTGACAGTTTTACTTCTTCTTTTCCAATCTGGATTACTTTTATTTCTTTTTCTTCTCTGATTACCATGGCTAGGACTTCCAAAATGATGTTGAATAAAAGTGGCAAGATGGGCATCCTTGTCTTATTACTGATGATACAGGAATGCTTTTGGTTTTCACTGTTGAGTATAATGTTTAGCTGTGGGTTTGTTGTGTATGGCCTTATCATTTTGAGGTAGGTTCCCCCTATGCTCCCTTTCTGGAGAGTTTTTTTTTTTTTAAATCATAAACAGACGTTGAATTTTGTCAAAAGCTTTTTCTGCATCTTTGAGATGATCATATGATTTTTATTCTTCAATTTATTAATATGGTATATCACCCTGATTGACTTAAAAGATATTCCATGGGATCAATTCCACTTGATCACGGTGTATGATCCTTAACGTATCATTGAATTTAGTTTGCTAGTATTTTGTTGAGGATTTTTTGTGTCTATGTTCATCAGTGATATTGGCCCCTAATTTTCTTTTTTGTGTGTGGTATCTTTGTCTGATTTTGGTATTAAGGTGATAGCAGTCTCATAGTATAAGTCTAAAAGTGTTCCTTCCTCTGCAATTTTTTGGGAATAGTTTCAGTATAACTCTTCTCTAAGTGTTTATTAGATCACCTGTGAAGCTATCTGGTCTTAGACTCTTGTTTATTGTGAGTTTTTAAATCACAGTTTCAATTTCAGTACTTATGATTGGTCTGTTAATATGTTCTATCTCAGAAGAATCTAACAAATTGCACTTTTTTTTTTTGTTTTGCTTTGTAGGACCACACCCTTGGCATATGGAGGTTCCCAGTTAGGGGTCCAATTGGAGCTGTAGCCAGTCACATATGCCACAGCCACAGCAACACCAGATCTGAGCGACATCTGCAACCTAAACCACAGCTCACGGAAACACAGGATCCTCAACCCACTGAGTGAGGCCAGGAATCGAACCCACAACCTCATGGTTACCAGTCAGATTCATTTCTGCTACACCACAATGGGGACTCCGAATCTAACAATTTGTTCATTTCTTCTAGGCTCTCTGATACATTGGCATATAGTCACGTGTAGTGGTCTCTTAGGATCCTTTGTATTTCTCTGATGTCAGTTGTGACTTCCCTTTTTCATTTATAATTTTATTGATTTGAGGCCTCTCCTATTTTTTTTCTTAATGAGTATGGCTAAAAGTTTATCCATTTTCTTTATCTTGTCAAAGAACCAGCTTTTAGTTTCATTGATCTTTTCTGTTGCTTTTTAAGTCTCTATTTCATTTTCTTCTGCTCTTATCTTTGTGATTTCTCACCTTCTACTAACTTTGGGTTTTGTTTGTTCTTCTTTCTCTAGTTGCTTTAGGTGTAATGTTCATTTGTTTATTTGAGATTTTTCTTGTTTCCAAAGTAACCTTGTATTGCCTTAAACTTCCCTCTTAGAACTGCTTTCGCTATATATCATTATTGCTTTTTTTTTAGGGCTGCACTGTGGCGTATGGAGCTTCCCAGCCTATGGGTCTAATTGGAGCTACAGCTGCAGGCCTATGCCACAGCAATGCCAGATCCAAGCTGTGTCTGTGACCTACACCACAGCTCACAGCAACACCAGATCCTTAACCCACTAGTGAGGCCAGGGATCAAATCCACAAGCTCATGGTTCCTAATCGGTTTTGTTTCTGCTGCACCATGAAGGGAACTCCTGCATATCATTGGTTTTGGATTATCCTTTTTTCATTTTCATATTTCTCTAGGTATTCCTTTATTTCCTCTTTGAATTATTCAGCTATCCATTGGTTGTGTAGTAGCGTATTGTTTAGCCTCTACATGTTTGTGCTTTTTGCAATTTTTTTTTCTTGTAGTTGATTTCTAATCTCATAGCATTGTGGTCAGAAAAGTTGCTTCTTAAGATTTCAGTTTTCTTAAATTTACCAATGCTTGTTTTGTAGCCTAGCATGTGATCTATCCTGGAAACTATTCCATGCACTTGAGAAGAATGTTTATTCTGCTGCTTTCAGATGGAATGTTCTAGAAATATCACTTAAGCCCATCGGTCTAAAATGTCATTTAAAGCCAGTGTTTCCGTATTGATCTTCTGTCCATTGCTGTAAGTCAGGTGTTAAAGTCTTCCACTATTAATTGTGTTACTGTCGATTTCTCCTTTTATGGCTGTTAGCATTTGCATTATATATTGAGGTGCTCTTATGTTGAATGCATATGTATTTATAATTGTTATATCTTCTTCTTGAATTGATTCCTTGATCATTATGTAATGTCCTTCTTTGTCCCTTGCAACAGTCTTTATTTTAAAGTCTATTTTCCCTTATATGAATATTGCTATTACAACTTCCTCCTGATTTCCATTTGCATGGAATAACTTTGTCCATCTCCTTAGTTTCAGTCTGTATGTATCCCTATATCTGAAGAGAGTCTCTTATAGAAGCATATATATGGGTCTTGATTTTGTATCCATTCAGCCAGTCTATGTCCTTTGGTTGGAACATTTAATCCATTTACATTTAAATAATTATCAATATGTATGTTCTTATTGCCATTTTGTTAATTATTTTGTTTTTGTTTTTGTAGATCTTTTTTCTTCCCTTCCTCTTTTGTTCTCTTCTCTTGTAATTTGATGACTATCTTTAGTGTTGTGTTTGGATTGTTTTTTCTTTGTGTGTGTGTGTGTGTAGCTATTGTAAATTCTTGACTTTCAATTCTCATGAGGTTTTGATATTGCAGTCTATATATATACAAAATTGTTTTAAGTTGCTAGTCTATTAATTTCAAATGCATTTCCAATATCCTACATTTGTACTAACCTTTTCTAACAATTTCTTGTTTTGGTATCATATTTGCATGTGGCTGGTTTCCTACCTTTACTTTATGTTTGCCTTTACTGCTGAACTTTCCCATTCATGATTTTCTTGTTTCTAGTGGTGGCATTTTCTTTTCCACATAGAGAAGTTTCTTTAGTATTTGTTGTAAATCTGGTTTAGTGGTGCTGAGCTGTCTTAGCTTTTCTCGTCTGTAAAGCTTTTGATTTTTCCATCTAATCTGAATTCTTGGCTGTAGGTATTTCCTTTCATCACTTCAAGTATATCATGCCACTCCCTTCTGGCCTGCATAGTTTCTTCTGAAAAATAAATTCATAACCTTATGGGGATTCCCTTGTATATTATTTGTTGCTTTACCATTGCTGCTTTAAATATGTTCTCTTTGTCTTTAATTTTCATCAATTTGATTAATATTTGTCTTGGTGTGTTCCTCCTTGGGTTTATCCTGTATTAGTCACTCTCTGCTTCCTGGACTTGAATGAGTGTTTCTTTTTCCATGTTAGGTAAGTTTTTGGCTATTATCTCTTCAAATATTTTTTTCAGACCCTTTCTGTCTCTCTTCTCCTTTTTGCTGCATTAATGTTGTCCCAGCAGTCTCTCTTGCTTCTAGTGTCTGCCCCCTGGTGGGTGAGGTTGGTCCAGGGTCTTGTGCAAGCTTCCTGGTAGGAGGGACTGGTGTTTACCTATTGATGGGTGGAGCTGGGTCTTTTCCCTCTGGTGGGCAGGGCTGGGTCAAGGGGTGTGTTTAGAGGTGGTTCAGGACTATTTTACGCAACCTTTCTGCTGATGAGTGGGGCAGTGTTCCCATCTTGTTGGTCGTTTGGCCTGGGGCATCCCAGTGCTGGAGCCTACAGGCTTTTGGATGAGGCTAGGTCTCAGTGCCGAAATGATGATCTTTGGGAGAGCTCACACCAATAAATATTCCCTGGGGTCTCCACCACCACTGTCCTTGCCCCCACAGTGTGCCACAGCTGACCACCACCTTCCCAGGATACTCTCCAAAACCTGCAGGGAAGTCTCACCCAGTCTTCTGTGGAGTCTGTTTTGGGCTACATCCTAGTGTATGTGAAACCTTGTGTGCACCCTCCAAGAGTGGAGTATCTGTTTCCCTCAGACCTATGGAACTCCTGGACTCAAACCCTGCTGGCCTTCAAAGCCAAATGCTCTGGGGGCTCCTCTTCCTGATGCCAGACCCCAGGCTTGGGAGCCTGATGTGGGGCTCAGAACTCTTACTCCTGTGGGAGAACCTCTGTGATATTATTATTTTCTAGTTTGTGGGTCACCCACCCAGCAGGTTTGGGATTTGATTGTATCATGAAAACACTCCTCCTACCATCTTATTGTGGCTTCTTTGTCTTTGGAGGTAGAATATCTTTTTTGGTATCTTGCAGTCTTTTTTGTAGGTGGTTTTTCAGCAGTTAGTTGTGTGATTTTGGTGTTTTTGTGAAAGGAGGTAAACTCAAGTCCTTCTATTCCACCATCTTGTTTCCTATCCTCCAGAGTATGTTTACTGATGATTTTTAGTATCATTTAATACCCAGATGATGTTTGGTTTTTCCCTCATCGTCTGAAAAAATATTTCTATGGTTGGTTTATTCAAATAAGGATCCAAACAATATTTACCCATTGTATTTGGCTAACATGCTCTTAAATTACTTTCCATCTATAAAAGTTTTCCCTCCCTTTTTTGGTTTTGTGCCTCTTATTTCCTGAAGAATTATGGTTAATTTTCCTGGGTAATTTTCTATGTTCTTATCTTGGCTGATTGCTGTCTTATGGTTTTGTTTAACATGTCCTCTGGCCTCTGTGTTTCCTGAAAACTGGTATTTATATCAGAAGCGTGATTAGATTCAGGCTCATTATTTTGGCAAGAATACATCAGAGGTGGTGCATCAGATCAGGACACATGAGTGTGTAGAAGTCCCTCTTTTCAAGAAGCTGAGATAGATTAGGTGTTGACATGTTGTCAACATTTCTCCCATATGCTTTGCAGCTGCTACTGATTGATGCCTAGACAAATAACCTCTTAATAAAATCCCTTTCCTTCTTAAAGAAGTTAGCTTCTATTGCTTGCAGCTAAGAACTCTGATGGATAAATCCAGGGCACCCAATTTGGTGTTATTTTAACTCAGCCCAGAAAATGCCTGATTAAGAACCTAATCCTGAGGGGACATAGCATGGAAGTTGGGAGAGGACTCTGGAGCCAGAACTGTCTGAGTTGAAGTCTCACCTCTACCACTGACTAGTTGTCTGCTCTGGGCAGTTTCCCTCAATTTCCTCATCTGTAAAATGGGAATTCTGCTGCTGATGGCAATGTCTAGTTCATAAAATTATCATCAGATCTAAAGCACTTAAGATAGGCAAAGCCCTTAGAACAGTACCTAGCACCCAGTAATCATTCAGTTAATTCTTAACTGATATTACAATACTATTACTAATTTTTTATTTTACCTACTTCCTAGTTCTCTTCTCTTCCTACTCCATATTTTCTCCTTAGGTAATTTCACCCATTCCCATGGATTTGGTTCTCACCTTCCCAAATACCTCAATGCCAAGAACTAACTTGACTAAAATATATACGCCATTGATATAATAGCTTTGTTTTGTTTTGTTTGGTGGGGAAACCGACAGTCAATGCAAACATTGACTGTAAGACATACCTCAGTTGTAGAATTGTGAGAGTGGCCGGTAGATAGGTGAGATTTGTTTTTAGAGCGAAGACAATTAGAAATATTCTGACAATTTCCTAAGTTGTCTACCATGAGATTAGTGGCATCTTGGTTGTGACCTTTCTTACTGATAAACTTGATTGGCATATAGCCTCTGTGTCTTAGGGAGAAAAATATGTGAAGAGGGTCCTGGGCTTTTTGCTGAGCACTTTGAGTGTTGGAAAGTGGACACTACAAGGACAGGGAGGTAGATTTGTCTCTGCCACCCTTGGGGAACATCTCTTGTGGAAAAAGAGCTCATTTGTAGGTAAAAGGGGTCAATAGGCATGATCTCTGCTTCAGGACCACCAAGATTAAGCTGAGAAAGTATTCCAAGCAGTCTGAGTCATTGGGTGGCTATTCCCAGATACAAATTTGAGGGGTTTTGGCAATTTCTATTATTCCATTGTAATTACCATATTATTCCATTATAATTAGGATGTAATTATAAGTTCCTTAGGAATCCCACTTTGATGGCTGTAGAGAGAGGTCCATGGGTAAGGGACATAAGAATTGTGCTGAGGCAACTGGTAGCAACTCTTCAGCACTGTACCACCACTCAGGGATTCCCTTCAGGACAGTGGTGAAGGGAAATCCTCATAGTGGGCAGAACTTTGAGCAGGCCACTTGGATGTTTATCTTGTCCGGAAGGAACTATGACTAGAGGTTTGGATCCATGTTCATGCATGGACATGGCTAATGGTTTGGTCAGCATCTTGGAAGAAATGCAATTAGAAATTTGATGAAAGATGGTCTTAGAAAGAGGTATTTAGATGGGCCTCTCCGAGTGGGCTCAGAGGTGAAGATAGTTGCATGCCAAGTGAATGCTCATCAGAGAGCAATTGTGGCACAAAATGTGAGCTAAACAATCTGGTTGATGAGATGACCCATTCAGTGTATGTCAATGGGCTTATAAACAAAACAGCCATGACAGCATGGATGGAGGTTTTTCACAGGCCCAGAAACATGGACTTTCACTCACTAAGAGCAATCTGGCTACGGTCACTTCTGAATACCCAGTCTACCTACAACAGGAGAGACTAACACAGAGCTCCCAATATGGCACCACTATTTGGAGAAACTAGCCAAACACCTGGTGGCAGGCCAATTACATGGGAACATTTCCATTTTGGAAGCACGTCTTTTCTCTTCTGCTAGAGGAGATGGGTATTCTGGATATGGATTTGTCTTCCCTGCCCACAATGTTTCTGCCCATATCACCATCCATAGGTTTACAGAGTATCTTATTTACTGTCATGATATTTCACACAGCATTGCTTCTGACCAGGGAACTCATTTCACAGCTAATGATGTGCATCAGTAGGCTTGTGCTCATAGACGCTGCTGGTCTTACCATGTTCCCTGTCATTCTAAAGCATCACCCTAGTAGGACAAGAGGAATGCTCTTTAGAGATCTGGATTTGGAGTCAGACAAAAAGTCAGATCGAGGTATTCATTCTGCCTCTTGACATGTACACCTGTGTAGATTAGGTAGGCTACGTATCTGTTTCCAGATAAAGTAGAGTGAACACTAAAAGAACGATAGTTATCATCATCACTCTTTTGTTATTGTTTGTTTCCAACATTGTGGCATATTATTATCACTTTTTTTTTTTTTGCTTTTTAGGGCCGCACCCTTGGCATATGGAAGTTTCCAGGCTAGGGGGTCCAATCAGAACTACAGCTGCTGGCCTACACCACAGCCACAGCAACTTGGGATCTGAGCTGCATCTGCGACCTACACCACAGCTCACAGCAACGCCAGATTCTTAACCCTCAGAGTGAGGCTAGGGATCAAACCTGCATCTTCATGGATCCTAATTGGGTTCTTTAACCACTGAGTCACCAGGGGAACTCCCTATTATCATCACTCTTAATGAGTAATTGTAGGTGTTCTTAGAGATTTAGTTCTGTGGATGTTCATCATAGTGTTGTTTATAATAGCAAAAATTGGAAACTACCTAATTAATTGAGAATTGCATCGGTTGAATTACTATGCATCAGTTGAATGAAATACCCTGTAGCTGTTAATGTTTTAGAGGCGTATTCACTAAATAGATATTCATGATATACTACTAAGTGACAAAGGCAAATTATAACATAGTATATGTTAATTTCATTTTAGTGTCTTTTAAAGCCTATATATCATGCATAAAAATAATGCTTAAATTGTATAAAATATAATGGACATAGTTGTTATAGTCACGTCTCTGGGAGGTAGGAAATTAGGCAGTTTTCATTTTCTCCTTTTGCTTGTCCATAGTTTCTAAATTTGTTTCAATGACAGTGTATTCTATTTGTAGTGTAAGAAAAGTACCCCCCTCCCCTCGCAAAAAAAATTGCAATGCTTTTAATGTACATTGAGAAAGGGAGAGACTTGCCCCATCCCAGGCAGGCTGCTCTTGCATCCGGGAGGATTCTGGCTGGCCGGAAAGAGGTTTCAGCCACATCATTTCTGTAATCTCCCAGGCATGGCCCTTCCTTGGCATGACTTCCCTGGCAGCCCTTAGCCTCCCTGTAATGGCAAGGAGAGCATTCCCTACCTACCACCGATAGGATGGGAGAATGTCACAGCAGTCACCTCCAGGACCAAGACCAGATAGGCCATATTCAGGATGTCAGACAGAAATGTGGCTGCCTGGGGGAAATGCGCCCAGATGCAACATCTGGGCTGCGTGTATTGGCTGAGGTTCACAAAGATGCTGGACATCAGTCTGGCAGATCGAAAATATTTTTCAGTGGAGCCCCAGTATTTGACTGGAGAAACACTAATATTCCTTCTCTGGATGTCAAACATCCGGATAAATAGAAGCCCTTTTTTCCACCTTCGCTCTTCACCAAGTGTTACAAAGGATGCTCTGACATAGGTTTTTGGAAGGGACTCACCTCACCGGGGTGAAGGCCAACTTGAGCCACAGGGAGTGCTTATTTTTAAAGGAGAGGGAAACATGTGGCCCATCACAGGTTTGCTCAAAGGGCCTGGCTTCCTCAGGAGAGAGGGTGTGGGCTATAGAGGGATCTGCCTTCTTGACCGTGGAGGACTCAGAGAGTGGGGTGGGTGTCCGAGCCCCTTTCCTGGCAGGAGGATGGGGCAGGGCAGGGCTGAGAAGATGCCTGGAAGCTGGGGTGTGGGTGCAGCCAGGGTCAAGGAGCAGTGTAGGGGTCAGGATTAGAGAAGAAGGCTGAGGACAGACATGAGTTGAAGAACTCCCATTATTTCCACTGAACTGGAACCCAAGGACGACCAAGCCACAGAAGGCCAATCTCACCCAGCAGCTGGGCAAATCTAGTGGATTTGGCTAAACCCAGAAATTAAATGAAGGCATTCCTAACAAGTCTTCCCCAAAATATGACTGGTATTTAGGGGATCCACTGGGGATTTTATGGGAAGCAAGTAGAAGGGACATAAATGCTAAACCTTTCTCAAGTTGGAAAATGAATCATGAAAACCTTCCTAATTGCTTGGGTTCCATTGAGCAACATCTTAATTCCTTTCAGCCGGTAACCCCTGGGCTGGGATTTCTGTCCCCTAACTCACTGCTTATCTCCACATCACAGGCAAAGCCTGCTTCCTGACACATGGCTGTGCTGCCTGGATGGACCAGTCCCCTGGGCCAAGATAAAAATACCTCCTCCTAACCCTTCATCCTGGTTCAGCTACTCCTGAGCCAGCAGACAGTTCTGTGGGGCAGACCCGCTGACCTGTCTTTCCTTGTGATGGGACATGGTGGCCCTACCCATCTCAGTGTCAGTCCTTTCCTCTGTAATAATCATACCTTCACAGGCAGAACCAGTGCTCACTCCAGGAGTCTTCTGTTACAGATGCTCAAAAGGAAGACCCAACTGCTTTGACTTGATGGGTTAAACGTGAGCCTCTTTCCCAGAAGTTGTTGGAAAATCTGGTACAGGGCCTCCCTGTTCATACAGATTCGAGTCAGCCCAATCCCCAGGCTTGTATGGAAACCCTGACTCCTCTGCACAGACTCCACTACTGAGCCCTATTGATCCCTTTGCCCAAATGCCCCTTCCTCTCCACTTCACTACCGCTCCCTTCTTCAAATCACCTTTCTCTCTGCTGTATCACTGCAATAACGTCCTTCCTATTTCCACACTGATCTTATCCAGCCCCCTCAGTGCACAGTAGTTCCCCCGCTTAGGACCTTTCCCACGCAGAAAACAACCCAGGCTTCTCACGCAATGACCTTGACATCTGTCCTTGCTCAAAGCGCACCTCCACCCTGAGTCCTCTGTACCACAGCTTGCCACACTGGCCTTCTCTCTGCTTCTCGCTGGGCCCACCACGTTCCTGCCTCAGGACCTACCACAGTACTGTCCCCACTGCCTGGAACACCCTCTCCTCACTAGGCTGATTCTTTGTAATTCCTTCTCTGTCAAGCCCAAATTTTCAAGAGGCTTTCTCTGGCATCTGAGCCCAAAAGTTCCCTCATGGCATTCTCCCCTTCCCCCGTGGTGCTGACCGTACTTGAAGATGGGTCTCTAGTCGTGCCTTCCCTTGTTTAATGTCCACCTTCATCCCTGGACCGTGAGTTCCATTAGGACAAAAACTGTCCCTGTACTATTTACCCCTATGTGGCATCTACCATGTAATAGACACTCAGAAGTATTTCTCTAGGGAGTGAGTAGAGGAAAGAGAGAGCGTGGGAAGCAGTGGGCAAAGGGCACCAGGAGGGAGTGTGATTTAATAACAAAGGGTGCACCCTGAGGTCAGATGGCCCTTGAATGGCATCTGGGCTCAATGACCTCCTACCTGTGTGATGTTGGGCGAATTACAACCTTACTATGGCTCAGTTTCCTTATCTGTAGACTAATGATTATAATAATTTCCTTGCTAGGTGGTTTTGAAGATTAGAGGTAATATATTTAGAGTCTGAGCTAAATGGCAGTAAACAGTTTTATTTATTCAGAAAAGCCCCACATATTAAAGATAGACAGGTAATATATTAATATATAGCTATTATATATATAATAGACAACCAACAAAGACCTACTGTATAACACTATATTCAGTATCTTGTGATAACCTATAATGGAAAAGAATCTGAAAAAGAATATATATATGTATGTATGTGTATATATATATATATATGTATATATAACTAAATCACTTTGCTGTATACCTGAAACATTATAAAGCAACTATACTTTAATTTAAAAAAGGAAAGAAAGTATAGGGAGTTCCCATGAACCTGAATAGTATCCATGAGGATGCAGGTTCGATCCCTGGCCTCGCTCAGTGGGTTGAGGATCTGGTGTTGCAGTGAGCTATGGTGTGGGTCACAGACATGGCTCGGATTCTGCATGGCTGTGGCTGTGGCTGTGATATAGGCCAGTGGTACAGCTCCGATTCGACCCCTAGCCTGGGAACTTCTGTATGCCGCAGGGGAGGCCCTAAAAAAAAAAAAGGAGAGAAAGTATAGAATGGTCCAGACTTATGCTGGGGCTGAGGGGGTACACAGGCCCTGTACTCAAGGAAGATAGAGTTGAGAGGTTCTATAAATCACAGCTCTCCGTAGTAATCACACTCCTGCTACTACTGCTAATAATAACCCAAATGCTAAGAAATTCTCTAGCCAGAGTGAATGAGCCAAGCCCCATGGAAGCCCGCCTGGGAAAACCAGGATATGAGAGAAGGGAACAGGGTGTGAAGAAAAAATACAGGAGTGACTGTGTGGTTTACTATAAACCGTCCTTTGATCTTTCTTTCATAGTTGGCTTAGATTTTTCCATTTAGCAGAATTCAAGAATTCTGTGACTAAAGTATTCATTCACTGAATGGGGAATTATGTGTGTGTGCGTGTGCGTGTGCACACACGTGTATTTACGTATATAAATTCAGGAGGGAGAGGTTCAGAGGTGAATTCGAGCCTCTGCCCTCAAGCAGCTTACAGGGAAATAAGATAACATACGAAAAATCCCATCACAAGGCAAACTTAACAGAGACACAGATGAAGGACAATGGGGATTCAGAGACAGAGCAGTAGGCTTCAAGGGGAGGTGGCATTTGAACAAACTGAAGGACATATGAGTGAGAGAAGGAAGGAAGGAGCGTGACACCGGGAGAAAAGTATGAGCATGTAGTCAGACCATCTGTTTCCAGTCCCTGGCTTACAATTTGCACCTAGAAAAGTCAGTTTTCTCTGAGCCTCAGTTTTCTCATCTATAAAATGGGGATAGTACCTCTGCATTATTGTGATTATATGGTGTGGTCATCTTTACCGCTTCCTCCCCCTGCCGGCCCTGTCCCCCCCACACAGAGGTTTCCAGGGAAAGGTCAGAGCCACAGGCCTGAAAAATACCTTCTGAGGTTCTGGTGAGCTCCCTTGCTAGCTCACCCTCACCACTGTCTTCCTTGCAGGGGGAAACTAGATTCCTTAGGCCTGGAGGGCATGTGGCTAATGATGGTGTTTGGTCAAAGTGGTAATGGCAGCAGTACCACATCCTGCCTGGCTTACTGGTCCACACCCTTCCACTTAATCCATCCGAGATAGAAATGGCACTTCCCGAAATCCCAGCTCACTCCCATTCCCAGTCACAGGACTTTCAGGAACCCTAGGCTGGGCCTAGCATCCAAGCCAGCATGAGCCAAGAGTCCAGGTTGCCAAAGATGCCAATAGGCTGAAGTCAGGCATGGCAGAGACTAGCTGTACACCCACCCCACTTCCACGTTTTTCCTGGGCTCACAGCTAGACTTCATCCTTGTAGCTGGGCGAGGCCATGAAATGTAGTTCAAATCAATGAAAAGTGATAGATGTGTGCTCTTTCCAGGCCTGACCAATAAAACCCTTTCCTACTTTCTCTTGGTCAACTGATGGTGATCCTCTAGCATGAATTTGGAAGCTGGTTTTTTTGTTTGTTTGTTTTGTTTTGTTTTTATTTATTTTTCTTAGCGCTGCCCCCTTGACATATGGAGGTTCACAGGCTAGGGGCCAAATCGGAGCTATAGCCACTGGCCTACACCACACGCACAGCAATACCGATCCTTAACCCACTGAATGAGGTCTGGGATTGAACCTGTGTCCTCATGGATGCTAGTAGATTCGTTTCCACTGAGCCATGATGGGAACTCCTAGAAGCTGTTTTAAAGATGGCATGGCTGCCATCAGCCAGAGACTCTAACTGCGGTGGAGAAGGATGGTCCCCTTCCCCAGTCACCACCCTTGAACTCCAATCTAGGACTGCCCTGGACTCTTAGATCAGACATGAAATAAACTTCCTGTATGTTTATCTATTCTATGTTTGGGCCTGTTTTTACAGCAACAGTACTTAACTAATACACCAGCATAGGGCTATCCCACCCAAGGGGCCTGAAGCAGGATGGCCAAAGGAGCAGTTCTAAATCTTCCTTGTAGAATGCAAGATGTTGTGATCAAGGTGCATAACTATGAAATACAAGCTCTGTAGGGTGTGAATGGAGGGTTAGGAGCTTGGTAAAGTAAGGTCAGAAATAGAGGGAGATGGGTCACAGGGGACATTGAAAGCAGTGCACTGGGCCTCACTTGTTCTCATGAGTTGAGCCGACTTGAAGGTTGTAGCCATTGCTCTTGTAGCTGGGCCTGCCTCACACTTGGCTTTTACTTCCTGCTCTCGACCCAACCCCTGCCTCAAGCCCACGGCTTGGTAACTGGGGTCCCCCTGGGCTCTGGGCCCTGGCTGGTCCTCCCTATGCAGCCTGATGGCCCAATCTGTTTTGCACAGGAGGAAAAGCAGACCCAGAAAAATGAAGGGACTAATTCATAAAGCCCAAATTGATCTTTCCACCTGGTCTTGGCCAGGGAGCACAATTTCCAGCAAAGCCCTGCCTCTTGAATGCCCTGGCCAAAGCCTCCCCAAAGGACTGCTTCTGGCAAGCTAGATGTCCAAGCCTGGCCATTGAGAATGAAAAGAAGCTGGTGTCTTCTGGTCCCAAAGATAAACAAGCTAGTCAATTTTTTGTTGGTCCCAAGGCAGCTCTTCACTGCCCTGGAGCCAAGCAGACACTAGGCAGTCTGTGTGCAGGGCTGAGGCTGCAGCACCCACGGGCTGTAATGGCTTCTTGGCTTCTCGACTTCTTAGAGGGAGCTGGCCTCAGCTCAGACGACTCGGTGGTGGGGAGAGGAAGCTGAAGACACAACTGCGCTTCTTGTAAAGGTCTCGTCCTAAAAATAAAGATAGAGTTAACATAGTGAGTGTCTGTAGGGATGCTGGCCTGAATAGAGGAGTAGATTCGTCTGGATTCTCTAGATTAGTGGAACTAATAGAATATATATATATTAAATATATAATAGAATACATTATTATAGAATAATAGAATATGTTCTATTATTATACACGTTCTAATATATCCAAAATATGTTACCGACTATATAGAATACATAATATATGGTCTGATATATATAGTCTATAATAGAATATATTGTTATTTCTGTTTATATACATATATCTATATGTATGTGTTATGAATAATATACATATATATGCACTTATAACACATGTATGGATATATTATACATGTAGATATATAACATGTAGATCTAGAAGATGTGTATATATGGATATATGTTATATATGTACACACACAGATGCATATATATAATAAGGGGTTGATTCACCTGGTGTGGAAGCTGAGAAGTCCCTTGAGCTGCATTCAGCAACCTGGACACCCCAGACAGCTTATGACATAATTCTAGTCCAAGGCCAAAGGCTTGAGAAGTGGGAGAGCCAGTGGTTTAAGCTCCAATTTGAGTCTGGGTCCAAAGGCAGGAGAAGACCAATGTCCCCCTTAAAGACAGGCAGAGAGAGCAAATTAGCCTCCTTTTTGTTCTGATCAGACCTCCGGTGGATTAGATGAGGTCCCCACATATCACATCAGGGAGGGCAGTCTCCTTTACTTGGTGTCTTGATTCAGATATTAATCTCATCTGGAAATATCCGCACAGAATAATGTTTAACCAAATAACTGGGCACCCCATGGCTGAGTCAAGTTGACACATAAAATTAACATCAGAGAAAGGGATGGAGTCACACCGAGGTTCTTGACCAGGGCAGCCAGACTGAGGAAAGAGTGCAAAGCAAGCCTTCTCCTAATACGATCTGCATCCTAAAGAGCTTCTGATCAGTCTGTTAGGTTAAGGAAGGTTCCGAGGAACTGAAAACTAGTCTCAAATCTAGTTAAACAATAAGAAGAATGTATCAGTTCTCCTACCTGAAAATTTGAGAACTATGAACTTCAGATAAAGCTTGATCCAGTGGCTCAAATATGTCACCAAGAATCCAATTTCTTTCTGTCTTTCCTCTCTCCCTTCCATGGAATCATTGGGTTGTCTGAGTTAGCAAGAAAAAAAAAATGCAGCCTGTCTAGTTAAATTTGAATTTCAGATTAACAAATTTTTTTTAGTGTAAATATGTCTCGTGCAACATTTGGGACCTATTTATACAAAAAAATTATTTATTGTTTATCTGAAATTCAAATTCCTCAGGATGTCTTCTATTTTACCAGACAAACTGTCCTAAGCCTGGCCCTCTCTCTCTATTTGATAGCTTTTATAGATGATGCAGGGTGGGTATTCTATAGATGATGTGGGAGTTCTTTTCCAGAACTTCAAGCAAACACCTCCTCCCTGTATCTTCTTGGCCTGAAATGCCTGTTTCTGTACCAGTTTCCTGGCTGGGGAATAAGATGACATGATTGGCTTAGCAAGGAGGCCAGAGGCCTTTTGGGAAAGGAGAAGAGGGAAAATGGATATTTGAGTGGCACCCAATAGAACTCTACTACGGTGGACTTTCCAATATCAGTCACAGAATCCAAGCTCCTCAAAGTTGGCTGAATCCTCCCCTCCTATCCTCGTTTTTATGTTCATATCTCTATTGACAGAGAACTCACTTTGCTCCAAGAACTTCATTCCACCCATAGCTTTGACAGTTGAAAAGTTCTAGGTAAAATCTTTCTTTTCTTGTATCTTCCATTCATTGGTGCCAGTGCTAACTAGAGTTACCTACAGGGCAGTTTCTAAACCACCTTGGGATGAAAGAGTACCTGGTATGCACCATGCACTTGGCTGTGTGCTTTTTCATGTCATCTCATTTCATCCTCTCACTACCCTGTGAAATAAGCTTGTCCCTTCTGATGGATACAGAAACTTGGGAGTTAAGCCCCCGGTTCTCATTACACAGCTAGTGGCCAAGCTGGATCCGAGCACATGTTGCTCTTGGTGTCCCACCCTCCCTGCCTTCTCCCACGCCTTGATGAGGAACCCACAGCCTTTCAAATATTTGATGACAGTGTCCCAGCTCCTTTGTTCTCTTAGGACCTCATTCTCAGGGACCTTCACTCCATAAAGTTGGTGTCCCAGACAGAACATGCTGCTCAGATGTGGTCAAGGGTGAAAGAATTGCGGAGGAGGAAAAGCAAGCGGTTCCAAGAGCTTCGTATACTAATCACTCAGCAGTTGATTTCATTCCCTTGTCAACAGAAGTGGAGACACCATGGGAGTCCCTGAGGATGAGGACAGAAAGAGGGAGAGTGGGGGAGACAGAAAGCAAGAGAGAAGATAGAGTCTGTATCAGGAAGGAACTAATGGCCCAGAAGGGAAAACAGATGTGAAATCAACAATTACAGTAAAATGTGATACATACATACTTGAATATATCGGCATGGACAGCATGATGTGAGTCTGGTCAAGGGGAGAAGCACACTCTGGGCGGGAAGAATAGCCTGGCAGAGTACAGAGTGGTGAGTTGCTATATTCAGAGGATTGATGGAGAGCCTCGGTGGGAAGGTGCTTGGTTGAAAGACGGCTGTATACGTGTCCCAGTGGGATTCTAAAGACACGAAGGGATTTCCCATCGTGGTTCAGTGGTTAACAAATCCGACTAGGAACCATGAGGTTGCGGGTTCGATCCCTGGCCTTGCTCAGTGGATTAAGGATCCAGCATTGCCATGAGCTGTGGTCTAGGTCGCAGATGCGGCTTGGATCCCACATTGCTGTGGCTGTGGTGTAGGCCGGCAGCTACAGCTTCAATTCGACCCCTAGCCTGGGAACCTCCATATGCCTCGGGTACAGCCCTAGAAAAGACAAAAATAAAAAAATAAAGACACGTAGGATTTCTGCTTCCCAAGGCACTCCTGGCCTGGACCTTTCTTCTTGGAACCCCATAATACTGTTTCTGCAGAAATCACTCTCCATACATTTTAACAAATTGGAGATTTATTCCCACAGGGGAAACTGGTTTTTGGCATTGAAAAACATCATAAATGGGCCAAGGACACAGGCAGTTCACACGAAAGGAAATATGGCTAGTAAACAAACAGGAGGAAACACAATCCACCTGGCCAGTAGTCAAAGAAATGCAAATGGAAACGACTGAGGTGCACATTTCCACCTATTAAATTAACAGCCATGACAAAAAAGTTTTGGTGGTTTATACTCCATTCTGGTGACTTCTAGGGGAAAGGACTGGCTTCTCCATTGTGGGATGCAGGACCAGCTACAAGATCTGCAGGGCTCCGTGCAGACCGAAAAGGCAGGGTCTCTTGTCCAAAAATTATTGAAAAGTTTGGGAGTTACTGTTGTGGCTCAGTAGGTTATGAACCTGACTAGCATCTATGAGAACAAGGGTTCGATCCCTGGCCTCACTCAGTGGGTTAAGGATCCAGTGTTGCCGTGAGCTGTGATGTAGGTTGCAGACGCGGCTCAGACCCCATGTTGCTGTGGCTGTAGCTGTGGCTGGCAGCTGTAGCTCCAATTTGACCACTAGCCTGGGAACTTCCATATGCCATGGGTGTGGCCCTAAAAAGCCAAAAAAAAAATCAAGAAGAAAAAAAATTAGTAATAATTTTAAGACAGCAACACCAGAACATTCAACCAAATGCTAGATTCTTTTAAGTCCTTTTTGGATCAGTATCTAATGTGGTGTCCCATGGTGTCCCTTCTCCCACCCAAAGTCAATCCTTTTACTTGTATTTCCAACCCCATCCCTTGCTTAGGGACTTTGTTATCTGTTGTCACCCCTCTCTTCGAAGTCATTCTCTTGCTCACGATCAAGTTTTCCTACCAGCATTCAACATGCCCATAAGTCCTCCTTTTTAAAAAACAAAACCAAACAAAATCCAAAACACTTCCTTAAGTTTTCACCCTACGTTGTCCAGCTACTCTCCCAGTTCCCCATCCCAGCCATACTTCTGGAAAGCTCTGTATAGACATACTATCCCTGTGTCCTTATTTCCCATTCATTTATCTAGGCTGCTTGTCCCTCCACTACAGGTCTTGCCAAGGTCACCATCAACCTCAGTTCATTTGTTGGGATCTTTTGGTAGCATTAGACACTGGTGACACTCTCCTTCCTCTTTCACTCTTCCCTGGGCTTCTGTGACATCCAGTCTTCCCGGCTTTCCTCTTTCAGTCTCCTTGGCCAACTGTCTCCCTCCACCTGAAAGTGAAAGTTTCACCATCACCTGGTCTAGACTCTGCTCCCCCTCAGCTTTTCTCCTTAGACAAGCTCATCCATGCCGGTGGCTTTAGTCACCATCTGCATATGGATGACTTCTAAGTTCCTGGCTGTAACCCAAGCTCTGGTCTGAGTTTCAGACCCACAGTCAAACTCCTCCCTTGAAAGCTCCTCTTGCCTATCTCAAAAACATCTTGAACTCATATGGTCAAAGTCACCCCAATACTGGTCCTCTTCCATCATTCTCTGGATCTGTGAAGGGCACCACTCTTCATCATTACAGCAGAAGTCTAGCAGTTGCCCTTCATACACCCTTGTCTTTCCTCTTCCCCCACATAGCTGAAGTCAAATCTGATACCAAGACTTGTCAATTTTACTTCCTCAGTGTTTCCTAAGTGGGTCCACTTACCTCCATTTCTATCCCTACTCATGGCAATGAAGGAACTATCATTTTTCATCCTGACCACCATGACAGCTGCCCATTGGTACCCCCATCCCTTCTCAAATGCCCTCCCCCTACATACTGTGGCCAGAGTGAGTGTTTCAAAGCCTGCAATCAGTGCAGGAGGGTCCCATTGCTCTCAGAATGAAGACCAACACCCTTCTCATGGTCCACGGGCCCTGTCGGCTCTTGCCTCATGATCTTCCAGTGACTTGTGCTATTGTGGTCTCCTTAGCTCTGCCGAAGGGCATTTGTACATGCTGCTCCCTCTCTCTAGAATGCAGTTCTTTCCTCCTTTTGGGTCTAGTTAGTTCCTTGTCACCCTTATTCCACAGCTCAATCACTTTTTCCTTAGGAAATCCTTCCATTAACCACCAAGAAAAGCAGGGTTCCACCATGAAATGCGTTTTAGCTTCATGTCTCTCTCCTTAGTAATGCTTAGCATGGTTATAATGTTATCCATCTTTGCAATGACCTGACCGAGTCCATCTCCCCAACTAGAGGGTAGGGCCAGTGAACGTAGACTGTTTTTCCTCACCATTGTAACCGCAATGTTTAATCAGTGTCTGGCAAGAAGAAAGTGCTCACTAAATATTTGGTGAATGAATGAATGGAAATCTGTTTAATAATATATTTGGAGAGCTGTGGAAATGTTCATATGTTTTGATCCAGTAATCCCACTTCTAGGAATTTATCCCAAGGATATAATCCAAAAAAAGAGACCATTTTTAATACATGAAGATATTAGCGACATTCTTTTCTTAAGAGAACATCTTAAAAAGTCCTAGATGTCCGGCAATAAAGGCTGTGTCAAAGAGTAGTAGATCCACAAAGTAAACAACATGGTCATTTAAAAATAATTGTGAAGACTAGGTAGCATTATGGAAAACAGTTTATACTACTACAATTGTTTTTCAAAAGCAGAATGCAAAATTGGAGTGTTACAACTATGTAAAAATGTTTTATGCATGCAGACATGTACCAGATGGGAACAAGGAAAAATAAATGAGTTGATTTGTCAGAAAAAGTGGATCATGATTGAATTTTCCATTTCATTTTGATTTCTCTTAGTGTAGTTATATTGTTTTTGCTCAAATAATACTTTAATGTATTCTGTCAGTTTTATGTACAATCATAGGCTGAATAAAACGGCCATGTTAAGCTGAGGATCCATCAAAGCACAAATGCTTAATAAATAGTGTTATTTTAGAACAACCTATTAGCCACATTTAAAATAGATCCCATGATAGTTATACTTTATGTTTATAGTATTTTATGGGTAGAAATATGCTTTTGTTTCCCTTGGGTAAATACTTAAAAGTAGATGAGATGCACTATGTGGTACGTGTATGTTTAACTTTTATTTTCCCCATTTCGTTGTGAACCAATTGTTGTTAGTATTATTCTTTGATTTTAAAATAACAGTTGTATATATGTAGGTGTACAACATGATTTGATACACATATACATACTAAAATGATGACTGCAGTCAAACTAAGTAACATGTCATCTCCTCACATAATTACCTTTTTTTTTCCTTTGGTGGTTAAGAGCACATGAAATCTACTTTCTTGGCAAACCTCCAGTGTTCAATACAGTGTCAATGATACTCATTATCATGCTGTCCATTAGGTCTCTTAGGCTTATTCATCCTACATAAGTACAACTTTGTATCCTTTGACCATCTCACCATTTCCCTCTACACACCTACCCTGTCCCTGATAACCACTGTTTTACTGTCTGCTTCTATAAGTTTGACTTTTTAAGATCCCATATGTAAGTGAGATCCTTCAGTGTTTGTCTTTCTATGCCTTACTTATTTTCCGTACTTATTTTCCTTGGCATAATGTCCTCCAGGTTTATCCATGTTGTCACAAATGACAGTATTTCCTTCTTTTTTAAGGCTGAATAGTATTCCTGTGTATGTGTGATCTTTATCCATTCCTCTGTTGATGGGCACTTATGTTGATTCCATGTCTTGGCTATTGTAAATAATGCTGCAATGAACATGGGGGTGCAGATATATTTTCGAGGTACTGATTTCATTTCCTTTGGTTATATACCCAGCAGTGGGATTGGTGGATCATGGTAGTTCTATTTGTTTGTTTGTTTGTTTGTCTTTTGTCTTTTTAGGGCCACACCTGCTGCATATGGCGGTTCCCAGCCTAGGCGTCAAATCAGAGCTGTAGCTGCTGGCCTATATCACAACCACAAGCAACGCCAGGTCTGAGTCGTGTCTGTGATCTACCCAACAGATCACAACCCACTGAGCGAGGCCAGGGATTGAACCCATGTCCTCATGGATACTAGTCAGATTTGTTTCCACTGAGCCATGACAGGAACTCTGGTAGCTCTATTTTTAATTTGGGGGAAACTTCCGTGCTGTTTTCCATAGCTTACATTCCCACCAACAGTGTATTTTCCACATCTTCACCAACATTTGTTATCTTTATTTTTTTGATAATGGACATCTTGATAGTGATGAAGTGATAGCTCACTGTGGTTTTGACTTGCATTTCCCTGATGATTGGTGATGTTGAATATCTTTTCGTGTACGTGTTGGCCATTTGTATGTCTTATTTTGAGAAATGTCTATTCAGATTCTTTGCTCATTTTAAAATCAGGATTTTTTTTTTTTTTTTTTTGCTATTGGGTTGACTGAGTTCCTTGTATATTTTGGATATTAACCTCTTAACAGATGTAGGGTTTGCAAAATTTTTTTCCGTCATATAGGTTGTCTCTTTGCACTATTGGTTGTTTCATTTTCTGTGCTTAAGCTTTTTAGTTTAATGTAACCCCATTTGCCTCTTTTCCTTTTGTTTCCTGTGCTTTTGAAGTCATATCCAAAAAAATCATTGTCCAGACCAATATCAGAAAATTTTTTCCCTTTATTTCCTTCTAGTAGTTTTATAGTTTCAGGTCTTACATATAAGTCTTTAATCCAGTTTGAGTTGATTTTTGTATATGGAGTGAGACAGTAAAATACGGACAATTTAATTCTTTCACATATGGATAATCAGCTTTTCCAATACTGTTTCTTGAAGAAACTGTCCTTTTCTCATGGTGTGTTCTTGATATCTTTGTCAGTGCCTATTGACCATAAATATATGGATTTATTTCTGGGCTCCCTAGTATGTTCTGTTGATCTATATATCTCTTTCTGTCTGTTTTGATTGCTATAGTGTTGTATTATATTTTGAAACAGGCAGTGTGATGCCTCCAGCTTTGTTCTTTTTTGCTCAGGGTTGCTTTGGCTATTCACAGTCTTTTGTGGTTCCATATTAATTTTAGATTATTTTTTCCATTTTATGAAAAATGCCATTGAAATTATGATTAAATTACATTGATTCTGTAGATTGCTTTGGGTAATGTGAACATTTTAACAGTATTAGTTCTAATCCATGAACATGGGATGTCATAGAATTTATTTTTGTATTATTCAATTTCTTCCTTCCTTCCTTCCTTCCCTCCTTTCTTCTCTCCCTTCTTTCCCTTTCTTTCTATGGCAGCATCTGCAGCATATGGAAATTCCCAGACCAGGGATGGAATTGAAGCTGCAGCTATGGCCTATAACACAGCTACAGCAATATTGGATCCAAGCCGCATCTGTGACCTACGCCCCAGCTTGCAGCAATGACAGATCCTTAACCCACTGAGCAAGGAATTGAACCCACATCTTCACAGAGATAGTGTCAGGTCCTTAACCCCACTGAGACACAACAGGAGCTCCTTACTCAATTTCTTTTATCAATGTCCTATAATTTTAATTGTATAACTCTTTCACCTCCTTGGTTAAATTTATTCTAAAGTATTTTCAATGCTATTGTAAATTGGATTGTTTTTTAATTTCTTTTTTGAAATGTCCCTTATTAGTATATAGAAACACAACTGATTTTTGTATGTTGATTTTATATCCTGCAATTTTACTGAATTCATTTCTTAGTTTGAGCAGTTGTTTTTGGTGAAGTCTTTAAACTTTTCTATATATAACATCATGTCATCTTGCAAACAGAGACAAATTTATTTCTTCCTTTACAATTTGGACGCCTTTAATTTTTTTTGCTTGCCTAATTGCTTTGGCTAGGCCTTCCAGTATTATGTTAAATAGAAGTGGCAGGAATGAGCATCTTGTCTTGTTCTTGCTCTTATAAGAAAAGCTCTCAGCTTTTTGCAATTGATTATGATTTTAGATGTGTGTTTGTCATACATGACACTTATTATGTTGAAGTATATTCCTTCTATACCTAATTTATTTTTTTAAATTGAAGTATAGTTGATTTACAATGTTGTGTTAATTTCTGCTATATAACAAAGTGATTCAGTTATGCATATATATTTTTAATATGCTTTTCCATTATGGTTTATCACAGGATATTTAATCCCTGTGCTGTACAGTAGGACTTTGTTGTTTATCCATCCTATACATAATAGTTTACATCTGCCAGCCCCAAACTCCCAATCCATCCCTTCCCCACTCTCTCCCCCATGGCAACCACAAGTCTGTTCCCTATGTCTGTGAGTCTGTTTCTGTTTCATAGATAAGCTCATTTGTGTCATATTTTAAATTCCACATGTAAATGATATCATATCACTTTCTCTTTCTGACTTATTTCACTGAGTATAATCTTTAAGTCCATCCATGTTGCTGCAAATGGCATTATTTCATCCTTTTTTTATGGCTGAGTAGTATTGTTTATATGTACCCCATCTTCTTTATTCATTCATTCGTAAATGGATGTTTAGGTTGTTTCCATTCTTGGCTGTTGTGAATAGTGCTGCTATGAACATAGGGGTGCATTATCTTTTTGAATTATAGTTTTGTCTGGATATTTGCCCAGAAGTGGGGTTGCCAGCACATATGGCAACTCTATTTTTAGTTTTTTGAGGAACCTCTCTACTGTTTTCCATAGTGGCTGCACCAACATACATTTCCATCAGCAGTATAGGAGGGTTCCCTTTTCTCCATATCCTCTCCAGCATTTGTTATTTGTAGACTTTAATGATGACCATTCTGACTGGCGTGAGGTAGTACCTCATTGTAGTTTTGATTTGCATTTCTCTAATAATTAGCAATGTTGAGCATTTTTCATATGCCTATTGGCCATCTGTATGTCCTCCTTGGGGAAAATCTCTGTTTGGATCTCTCCATTTATCCATTGAGTTGTGTGGGGTTTTGTTGTTGTTGTTGTTGTCATTGTTACTGAATTGTATGAGCTATTTATATATTTTGGAAATTAAACCCTTGTCAGTCGCTCTTTTGCAAATATTTTCTTCCATTCTGGAGGTTGTCTTTTTATTTCATTTATGGTTTCCTTTGCTATGCAAAAGCTTAGAAGTTTGATTAGGTCCCGTTTGTTTATTATTGGTCTGATTTCTATTGCCTTGGGAGACTGACCTAAGAAAGCATTTTTTTTTGGCTGTGCCTGGGGCATGTGGAAGTTCCTAGGTCAGGGATCAAACCCTCGCCACAGCTATGACCCCAGCCACTGAAGTGACAATGCTGGATGCTTAACTTCCTGAACCTTTTGGGAGTGAATTGAAATTTCGAACATTTGACAATTGAAAAATTTTTCATAAAATAATGTTGAATTTTTTTTGGCTGAGCCCATAACATGTGGAAGTTCCTGGGTCAGGGATGGAACCCACACCCCAGCAGTGACCCAAGCCACAGTAGTTAACAGCACAGGATCCTTAACCCATTGAGCCACCAGGGAACGCCAAGAATGTTGAATTTTATCAGATGCTTTTCCTTGCATCTACTGAGAGATTTTATGCATTTTATCCTTTATTTGGTTATTGTGGTAAATCACATATGTTGAAACATCCTTGCATTGCAGGGATAAATCCCACTTGATCATGGTGCATTATCCTTTTAATGTGATATTTAATCTAGTTTGCTCATCTTTTGTTGAAGATTTTTGCATCTATGCTCATCAGGGATATTGGCCTATAATTTTCTTTTCTTGTGATGTCCTTGTCTGGTTTTGGTGTATCGGTAATGCTGATCTCACAAGGAGGAAGTTTTTCTTCCTTTTCAATAGTTTGGAAGATTTTGAGAAGAACTGGCATTAATTCTTCTTTAAACATTTGATAGAATTCACCAATGAAGCCATCTGGTCCTGGGCTTTTTTTGTTGGAAGGTTTTTGACTACTGATTCAATCTCTGTACTCATTGTTAATATTTTCAGATTTTCTGTTTCTTCATGATTCAGTCTTGGCAGGTTATTTGTTTCTAGGAATTTATCTACATCTAGGTTGTCCAAATTTTTGTTGTAGAAGTGTTCATAGTAGTGATTACTTTTTAAGTAACTGTCAAACTGTTTTCCAAAGTGATTTACCATATTATGTTCCTATAAACAGGGTATGAAGGTCGGTGGAATGTAAATGTTCCACATTTTTGGCAACACCTGGTGTGATCAGTCTTTTTAATTTTAGTCAATCTAATGAGTGTGTAGTAGTATCTCATTATGCTTTGAATATCCATTTCTCTAATGATCAAAGATGCTTAGTTGATATCTGTATATAACTTTGGTGATGTGTCTGTTCAGATCTTTGCCATTTTAAAAATTGAGTTGTTTTTCTTTCTTTCTTTTTTCTTTCTTTTGCTTTTTAGGGCCACACTTGTGGCATATAGAAGTTCCCAGGCTAGGGGTTGAATCAGAGCTGCAGCCTCCAGCCTATGCCACAGCCACAGCAATGCAGGATTTGAGCCACCTCTGTGACCTACACCACAGCTCAAGGCAACACCGGATCCTTAACCCAAGAGCGAGGCCAGGGATCGAAACTGTGTCCTCATACATACTAGTCTGATTCGTTACTGCTGAGCCACAATGGGAACTCCCTGTTTTTCTTTTTAATATTGAATTATAAGTGCTATTTATATGTTCTGAATAAAAGTCTCTTATCAGATATATTTTGCAAATATTTTCTCCCAGTCTATAGTTTGCCTTTTTACTTTCTTAGCATAGCAAGTCATTGGGGAATTTTAAAAATTTTTGATGAAGCTCAATTCATCAATTTTGACTTTTATCACTTGTGTTTTCTTAACTTAAAGCCACTATGATTTTTTTTCCTTCTATTTTATGGAATTTTTCTAGTTCTAGCTCTTACATTTAGGTTTATGGCCCATTTAGAGTCAGGTTTTGTATTTGGTATGATATAAGGGCCAAGGCTACTTTTTTTTTTTCAAATGGATATCAGTTGTTCCAACACTATTTATTGGATCTATCCATTCCTCACTGAACTGCCTTTGGCATCTTTGTAAAAAAATCAAAGCAGGAGTTCCCGTCGTGGCGCAGTGGTTAATGAATCCGACTAGGAACCATGAGATTGCGGGTTCGGTCCCTGCCCTTGCTCAGTGGGTTAACGATCCAGCGTTGCGGTGAGCTGTGGTGTAGGTTGCAGACGCGGCTCAGACGCGGCTCGGATCCCGCGTTGCTGTGGCTCTGGCGTAGGCCAGTGGCTACAGCTCCGATTCGACCCCTAGCCTGGGAACCTCCATATGCCGCTAGAGCGACCCAAAGAAATAGCAAAAAGACAAAAAAAAAAAAAATCAATTGACTTATTAGAGAAAGAATAGTTTTTTAAAAAACAAATAGTATTGAGACAACTAAATATCCACGTGCAAAAGAATGAAGTTGGACCCACACTTATATGGTTCCAATAATATATATACTATATATATATATATAAAACCATACGTATATATACTACGTAGAATATATATGGAAAATATATGGACGAGCTAAAGCTTTAAAACTCCTAGAAGACAGCATAGCAATAAATCCTCATTACCTTTGGCTAGGTGATAATTTCTTAGATACAAAAACTAAATCATAAGCAACAAAAGGAAAAGAAAAATAGATAAATTTGACCTCGTCAAAATTTAAACATTTTAGGAATTCCCGTCATGGCACAGCAGAAATGAATCCGACTAGGAACATGAGGTTGCAGGTTTGATCCCTGGCCTTGCTCAGTGGGTTAAGGATCCAGCATTGCTGTGCGCTGTGGTGTAGGTTGCAGACGTGGCTTGGATCTGTCGTTGCTGTGGCTCTGGCACAGAAGCTCTAGGCCAGAAGCTATAGCTCTGATTGGACCCCTAGCCTGGGCACCTCCATATGCCGCAGGTGAGGCCCTAGGAAGACAAAAGACAAAACAAAAACAAGACAAAAATTGAAACATTTTATGCTGCAAATGATAGCATCCAGATAATGAAAAGACAATTCACAGAATGGGAGAAAACATTTACAAATCACTTGTGTGATGAGGGTTTTATATCCAAAATACATTTAAAAATGCTTACAATTAAATAGTAAAAATATTAATAACTGAATCAAAAAATAGGCAAAGGATTTGCAGACATTTCTGCTGAGAAGATATATAAATACCCATAAAGAACATAAAAGTATATCATTAGTCATTAAGGAAATGCAAATCAAACCACAGTAAGATACCACTTCACACATACTAGGATGGCTGCAATAAAAAAGATGGATCATAGGAAGTGCTAGTGAAAGTGGAGAGAGTGGAACTCTCATGCATTCCTGGTAGAAGTGGAAAATGGTGCAGCTGCTTTAGAAAACAGTTTGGGAGTTCCTGTCGTGGCTCAGCGGTAACAAATTTGACTAGTAACCATGAGGATGTGGGTTAGATCCCTTGTCTCACTCAGTGGGTTAAGGATCCAGTGTTGCCATGAGCTGTGGTATAGGTCACAGACACGGCTTTGATCCCGAGTTGCCATGGCTGTGGTGTAGGCTGGCAGCTGCAGCTCCAATTCAGTCCCTGGTCTGGGACCTTCCACATGCCTTGAGTGCAGCCCTAAAAAGAAAAAGAAAGGAAAGGAAAGAAAAGGAAGGAAGGAAGAAAACAGTTTGGCACTTTTTCAACAAGTTAAACATAGATTTATCATATGACTCAGAAATTCTATTCCTAGGTGTAGGAGAGGCTATAACAAGCTATCTGGGCATGGAGGTAACCCAGGTGCCAGTGTGAGACTAGGTCCTAGAGCTGTTAATTTGCGAGTGTCAAACCAGTCATACAAAGAGCTGAGAAGTGAAAAGGAGAGAGAGAGATTGCTATGGACTGAGAACACTTAAGAATTGAATAATTAAAATTAGAAGGGGTTTTTATGAGCTTGTCCCATATCAACAACTTTGTTAGAGGAAGAAGCATGGAGAGGAAGCCACACAACTCATAGTGGCAGAGTTGGAGCCAGAACGGAAGTCTTCTGGTTCTTCCAACACAGAGTGGGTATGAGTACCTGCCCTCTGTGTACTGGGCAGGGCCTGGTCAAAAGTAACTGGCATACTAATACTGTCAGAGAAGGGCTGAAATAATAATAAATGTTAATTCTATTTTTACACTTTTAGTTAGCATTTATTAAGCACTTACTATATGCTAGTCACAATTGTATGAAAGTCAGCCGTTTCTGACTAATGAAATTTTTGACAATTTCATGTAAATCAACCTAATACATTACTTTATTTAGTCACAATAAAACTCTGTGAAGTATATACTGTTCTTAGCCTGATTTTTAAAAAAATTTATTGAAATATACTAGATTTACAATGTTATGTTAGATACAGGTGTACAGTAAAGTGATTCAATTGTACATACATATATATATTCTTATATATATATATATTCCTTTATAATATTCTCTTCCATTATAGATTATTACAAGATATTGAGTATAGTTCCCTGTGCTATACAGTATGTCCTTATTGATTATCTAGTTTATATACAGTACTATGTACATTTTCATCCAAATCTCCTAATTTATCCCTCTGCCTGCCTCCCCTTTGATAACCATAGTTTGTTTGCTATGTCTGTGAGTCTGTTTCTGTTTTGTATATAAGTTTATTTGTATCCTTTTAAAAAATTCTGCATGTAAGTGGTCTTATATGGTATTTGTCTTTCTCTGTCTGACTTCATTTAGTATGTAATCTCTAGGTCCATCAAAGTTGCTGCAAATGGTATTATTTCATTCTTTTTTATGGCTGAGTAATAGTCCATTACTTTATGGACTATTTATCCATTCCTCTGTTCATGGACGCTTGGGTTGCTTCCATGTCTTGGCTGTTGTAAATAGTGCTGCTATGAACATAGAGGTACATTTGTCTTTTTGAATTATAATTTTCTCTGATATATGCTCAGGAGTTAGATTTCAGGATCATATGGTAAGTTCTATTTTTAATTTTTTAAAGGAAACCTCATACCATTCTCCATAGTGGTTGTACCAACTTATATTCCCACCCGCAGTGTAGGAGGGTTACTTTTTCTCTCCACCCTCTCCAGCATTTATTGTTTGCAGACTTTTTGATGATGGACTTTCTGACCAGTGTGAGGTGGTACCTCATTGTACTTTTGATTTGTATTTCTCTAATAATTAGTGGTGTTGATCATCTTTTCATGTGCTTTTTGTCAATCTGTATGTCTTTGGAGAAATTTCTCTTTAGATCTTCTGCCCATTTTTTGGATTGGGTTGTGGGTGTTTTTTTTATGTTGAGCTGTATGAGCTATTTTTATATTTTGAAGATTAATCCCTTGTCAGTCACATTGTTTAAAAATATTTTCCCACATTCTGTAGGAATATCTTTTTTTTTGTTTATGGTTTCCTTTGCTGTGAAAAACTTTTAAGTTTAATTAGATCCCATTTGTTTTTGTTGTCCCCCCCCCCATTTCTTTAAGTAATGGATCCAAAAAGATATTGCTGCAGTTTATGTCAAAGAGTGTTCTGCCTATGTTTTCCTCTAGGAGTTTTATAGTATCTGGTCTTTAATCCATTTTGGATTTATTTTTGTGTATGGTGTTAGTGAATGACCTAATTTCATTCTTTTATATGTAGCTGTCCAGTTATCCCAGGACCACTTATTGAAGAGATTTTCTTTTCTCCAATGTGTATTCTTGCCTCCTCTGTGGTAGATTAATTGACCATAGATGCATGGGTTTATTTCTGGGCTTTCTATCCTGTTTCATTTATCTCTATTTGTTTTTGTGTCAGTACCATACTGTTTTGACTTTGAAGTAGTGTCTGAAGTCAGAGTGCCTGATTCCTCCAACTCCATTTTTATTTTTCTGGATCGCTTTGGCTATTTGGGGTCTTTTCATGTTTCCATCCAAATTTTAAGATGCTTTGTTCTAGGTAAAACAATCGTATATATACGCACTCAACATTGGAGCACCTCGGAGTTCCTGTCGTGGCTCAGTGGTTAACAAACCCGACTAGTAACCATGAGGTTGCGGGTTTGATCCCTGGCCTTGCTCAGTGGGTTAAGGATCCAGCATTGCTGTGCACTGTGGTGTAGGTCGCAGACATGGCTTGGATCTGTCGTTGCTGTGGCTCTGGTGTAGGCCAGAAACTATAGCTCCAATTGAACCCTTAGCCTGGGAACCTCCGTATGCTGCAGTTATGGCCCTAAAAAGACAAAAAAAAAATTTTTTTAAACTAAAAAACATTGGAGCACCTCAAACTGTAAGGCAAATGTTGACAGACAAAAAAAAAGAGAAAATGTTAGTAACACTATAATAGTGGGGGACTTTAACACCCCACTTATGACAATGGTGAGCTCATCCAAACAGAAAATCAATGAGGAAACACAGGCATTAAGTGACTCATTAGACCAGATGGACTTAAGTGATATTTATAGGGTATTTCATCCAAAAGCAGCAGAATACACATTCTTTTCAAAGTACACATGGAACATTCTCCAGAATAGATCACATGCTAAGCCTCAGTAAATTTAAGAAAATTGAAATCATATCAAGCATCTTTTCCACTACAATGCTATGAAATTAGAAATCAACTATAAGAAAAAAGTTGCAGGAGTTCCCGTCGTGGCGAAGTGGTTAACAAATCCGACTAGGAACCATGAGGTTGCGGGTTCCGTCCCTGCCCTTGCTCAGTGGGTTAACGATCGGGCATTGTCATGAGCTACGGTGTAGGTTGCAGACGCAGCGCGGATCCCGCGTTGCTGTGGCTCTGGCGTAGGCCGGTGGCTACAGCTCTGATTCAACCCCTAGCCTGGGAATCTCCATATGCCTCGGGAGTGGCCCAAGAAATAGCAACAACAACAACAAAAAAGACAAAAGACAAAAGACAAAAAAAAAGAAAAAAGTTGCAAAAAACACAAACACGTAGAGGCTAAACAATATGCTACTAAACAGCCAATGGATAGCTGAATAATTCAAAAAGGAAATAAAAGAATACCTAGAGACAAATGAAAGCAAAAACATGATGATCCAAAACCACTGAGATGCAGCAAAAGCAGTTCTAGGATGAAAGTTTAAGGCAATACGAGGAAACAAGAAAAAGTCTAAAATAACCTATCATTACACCTAAAGCAACTAGAGAAAGAAGAACAAGCAAAACCTAAAGTTAGTAGGAGAGAAATTATAAGGATCAGAGCAGAAATAAATGAAATAGAGACTTTAAAGGCAATAGAAAAGATCAATGAAATTGAAAGCTGGTTCTTTGACAAGATAAACAAGATTGATAAATCTTTAGCCAGATTCATCAAGAAAAAAAAGAGAGAGAGCACAAATCAATAAAATTGGAACTGAAAAAAGAGAAGTCACAACCGACAGCACAGAAATGCAAAGAGTCATAAGAGATTACCACAAGCAACTATATGCCAATAAAATGGACAACCTAGAAGAAATGGACAAATTGTTAAAAAGCTATAGTCTTCCAAGACAGAATGAAGAATAAATATAAAATATGAACAAACCAATCACAAGCACTAAAATTGGAATTGTGATTAAAAAACCCCCAACAGGGGTTCCCATCGTGGGTCAGCGGAAATGAATCTGACTAGTATCCATAAGTATTCAGGTTCGATCGATCCCTGGCCTCGCTCAAGAGGTTAAGGATCCAGCGTTGCTGTGAGCTGTGGTGTAGGTTGCAGACATGGCTTGGATCTCACATTGCTGTGGCTCTGGTGTAGACCAGTGTTACAGCTCCACTTTGACCCCTAGCCTGCAGCTCTGAAAAGCAATACATACATACATACACACTCCCAACAAAGTCCAGGACCAGTTGGCTTCACAGGCAAATTCTAACAAACATTTAAAGTTAACACCTATCCTTCTGAAGCTGTTCCAAACAATTGTAGAAGGAAGACTTCCAAACTCATGCTGTGAGGCCAGCATCATCCTGTTAGCAAAACCAGACAAAGATACCACAAAAAAATGAAAATTACAGGTCAATATCACTGATGAACATAGACACAAAAATCCTCAGCATAATACTAGCCAACTGAATCCAACAATACATTCAAAGGATCATACACCATAATCAAGTAGGATTGATCCCAGGGGTTTTTCAACATCTACAAATCAATCAGTGTGATATACCATATTAACAACTTGAAGAATAGAAACAATATGATCATCTCAGTAGATGCAGAAAAACTTTTGACAAAATTCAACATACCATTTATGACAAAAAAAAAAAACTCTCCAGAAAGTGGACATAGAGGAAACCTATCTCAACATGAGAAAGGCCATATATGACAGTCCCACACTATACTCAATAGTGAAAGCAGAAAGCATTTCCTCTAAGATCAGGAACAAAACAAGGGTGCCTATTCTTACCAGTTTTATTCAACATAGTTTTGGAAATCCTAGCTATGGCAATCAGAGGAGAAAAAGAAATAAAAGTATTCCATATTAGAAAAGAAGAAGTAAAACTGTCACTGTTTGCAGGTGACATGATACTATACATAGAAAATCCTAAAGTCATGGCCAGAAAACTGCTAGAGATCATCAATGAATTTGGTAAAGTTGCAGGATACAAAATTAATACACAGCAATCTGTTGCATTTTTAGACACAAACAATGAAAGATCAGAAAGAGGAATTGAGACAGTCCCATTTACCATCAGAAAGAATAAAATACCTAAGAATAAAACTCGATAAGGAGGCAAAAGACCTGAACTCTGAAAACTATAAGAGGCTGATGAAAGAAATTGAAAATGACATAAATGGAATGATACACAGTATTCTTGGATTGGAAGAATCTATATTGTCAAAATGACTATACTACCAGGCAAGCTGCAGATTCAATGTAATTCCTATAAAATTACCAATGGCATTGTTAAATAGACCTAGAAAAAAAATTCAAAATTTGTATAGCCTGATTTTACAGGTGAGGAGACAAAGGCACAGAAATTAAGTGACTTATCTAAAATCACATAGGTGGTAAGTGATAGAGCCAGTTTACAAATCCAGGAGGTCTGATTTCAGAGCCCATACTTGTCAATTCCTTTCTCCAGATACCAACATGAATGTGCCTGCAGTCTCAGGGGGCTGGTCCTGGTACCTGGACCCCTTGATGACCCCCAGAGTCAGGGAACCAGCTACTCTTGGGGAATTAGATCAGCCCAACCTCCTGGGGCCTTATCAGAGAGAGCATGTGCTGGGCCAACCCTGTGATCTCACCCTGGCAGGGCTTCGAGACAATGGGACAACTTAGCATCACCGTGGAGACAATGTTCTTCTCCAAACACCAACCCCTAGAATAACAAACACTGCTGACTTCCACTGTACCGAGGTCTAAATATTGAAGTGGAGCATCCGTGCCTCACCACGTGCAATGATCTCTCAGTGGAAAAAAAAAAAAGCCAGCAGTTGCTATTGTCTGGATTCCCCAGGGGGAAGATCTGAAGCTGTTTCTCTAGTTCTGCAAGACTTTAGCCACCTCTCTTGTGCCCCTAGTCTGAAAGAGGGCTTGTTTGATGTGAGCCAGACTGGGGGACCCCCACCCATCATCCCACTGTGATCTAGAGCAAAACAAGCAAATGAGAACAATATGGAGAGCTTTTCCTAAAGGTTAAAGTCTTCCACTTTCAGAACCCTATTGCTGCACAGCATCCTTTACCCATCTCCCATGCTCTCTACAGTGCCATCCTCCTCCCTGTGCTTTCCAGCTTCCCCTTCTAGTGCATACTCTGCAGTGCACAAGGCGCTAATGGTGCCTTCTCCAGGCCCAACTTGGCTTCATGACGTATCAGTCTCAGTTTCCCCTGCTCACTGTCTCATCATCTCAATATTTCTTTCCTCACGTTTTCTAAAGAGAATCTGATTGATCTAACCTGCTTCTTTTACACCAGATCATGTCATGTGCTGCTTGCTGGCCAGCCCATTAGCTAGCTGCCTTTGGACCAAGTGGTTGACACTGGTTCAGCCAACTGGCATGGCCTAAAACACAATTGCTCTTTGAGTAGATAGCAATAGTGGCCTGGTTCCCCTTGAAAGGTACTTAAAGGCAGGTGCTATGATTGATATGGCTGGCACAAAAGTCCAATTTGGAGATTTCACACCAAAATTGAATTTGCAATTCTCAGTTTAGGAAGGCTTCAGAATCATGACATGGGAAGGTCTACCTGAGACATGCAAAGGGTATCAGAGCAGTTAGCCAAGGGAAGTCTCACAACAAATGGGCAGAGTTCAACCCAAGGAGGTGGTTGCTGAGGCAGAGAGGAAGACAGAGATTCAGACATAGTTTGGAAGAAAACCTGTAAGCCTTGGTGAAAAAAATGGATATAAGGAATGAACTAGAAGGAGGTGAGATGGTGGCATCGTCTATGAGAACGAACGTAAAAGAACGAGTTTGAGAGGTGAAGGAGGAGTGGCCAGTTCCAGTCTGACAGGTTGAGATGTGAGACAACCTGCTAGATTTACCAATGAGAAGTTTGCTGTTCAAGTGTAACATTTAGGAGGGAAGTCTGGGTTGGAAGGGTAGATGTGCGCAGCTTCAGCATGTTGCTGGTTGAAACCAGGAAGAGGATGATTTCACCCTGGGAGAAGTGGAATGCATAATGGACACTTGACAAATGCTTGTTAGATGGGTGAATGAATGAGTGAATGAAGGAATGACTTGGCCACACCTTGGAATTTGCTCATGTTTTGCTCCTTCCCAAGTCACAAAGCCACTAGTTGAGAACTTGCCCTATGAAAAAACAGAATGCTGAATGGAAAGAATGAGGGCTTTGAGGGTAATACTAAGTTCAATGGCAGGGTCTGAAACTTACTAGCTGTGTGCCTTTGGGCTTAACCTCTTGCAGCCTTAGTTTCCTCATCTCAGAATGGGTGTAATGATATTTACCTCATCAGGCTGTTGTGAGTATTAAACGAGATAGACTAGAGCTTCAAGCATGGGGTTTGGTATATAGGGTAGGCTTTCAACAGAAATTACAGACTCCTGCCTCCCCTTGAAACAAGCTCTGAGTTACTGGAGAGCATTTTGAGTAAGAGCCTAACAGAGATTCTGAGAATGTCCTACTCTTGGCCATTGGCATCTCAAAAGGAGCCATGATAAAGTAACTAATCTCATCTGGAGCTAATGTCAAGAGTCTACAGCCTGGAGCAAAGAACCCTCCTGCTTCCCACTCCTACCTCTTGCATGGGCTGTTTGTGCCAGGCCATGCCCATTCACATGACCCAGCGGATGCCTCCCACTTGCAGGACTCCCACGGGCCCCCAGAATCTGCCCCACCCACCCCCACGCCAGGAATCTTCCTCCCACTACCTGTAGCTGTCCCCACACCTGCCACACTCCAGCATGAGGGCCTGGTTTGCAGGTCATTGAAACCTTCCCAGCAGCCACAAGCTCCCATTCTGGCACATACACCAGGCCTACACAGATGGCAATTACACAGAAAGGGTGTTCCCTTCCTTTAACGTCAAGTATTCAGAACTTGGACATTAGTTTCCTTCAAGTCATAAGACTTCTAAGAAGGTTATGGAACCCTATTGGGAGAAATAAAACAAGATAAAAATTAATTGAAAGCCCGCCCTCTCCAGGCTAGAAGATGAAAGAGAGCAAAAGCAACAATTTTCCTTTGGTTTCTATATAGATTTAGTGCACTACATATTAAGGCTCCCAAAGGATACTTCCTAAGAGCTTGAGAAACACATAGTGATCAGTTCCTAGATTAAATGGTTAACAGGACTAAAGTTTCTTTTTAAAGGGTACAATAGTAAATTTAACTTACCAGATTTCACAACATATTACAAAGAGACAATTATCCAAACCATATGGCAGCAATGGGGAAAAAAAATTAGTGGAAGAGATTAAACCATCCAAAATTAACTCAGCACATAATAAAACTAGAAATAATCCAATAATGAGGAAATTAGTATATAATATACATTTGGGAGAGAACCACAGGTAACAAAGAGAAAAGTTATACCTTATACCACTTTCTGCAAAAAGTTGCAGATGAGATTTTGTACACGTCTAAAAAACAAACCATAAAAAAGACAAAGTGCGATTCCATGTTTATCATATTCGAAGAGAATCTATCACCAGAAACAAAAAAGATTTTCAAATTTAAAAATGGGAACCTAAGGCTGGGGGAAAAATGTAATTGTAATGTATACATGTAAGGATAACCTGACCCCCTTGCTGTACAGTGGGAAAATAAAAAAATAAAAAAAAAATGGGAACCTTTGATTGAAGAAAATATAGGACAATTAATTACAAGAGGAAACTAATAGCCTGGAAAAAATAAACCATCAATCCATTTAAAATATATTAATTTTTGCTTTTTCGCCAATAGCTAAAATCAGTGCCCAGATTCCACTCAGTAAGCAACAAAAGAGATGAACAGACAGTTTACACAGGAAGTACAGATGGTAAATCAAAACATGAAAAAGTACATAATTCTACCAGAAATGAGAGAAATGCAAACAAACCAGCCATGAGGTATCAGCACATGCTTATCAAACTAGTCAAAATTAAATAAAATGGCAAAACCCTGTGTTGGTAGAGCTGTGGGAAACAGGCAAGATAGTGTACAGATGTTCAGGGCATGGACTCTAGAATCAGTCTGCTATGTTAAATACTGGCTCCATCGTGGGCCACTTCTGAGACTGCCGCAAGTGGCTTAATCTCCCTGTGCCTTTGTTTCCTTGTTTGTCAGATGAGGTTTAAATTTTACATTATATATATGGCTTGGAACAATGCCAGTGACATAGCAAGTGCTACCTACGTGTTACCTGTAATTATCTGTAAATGGGGTGCCTTCCCCATCATTTTCTCTCAATAGTAGTAGAGAGGGCATGGACTTTGGAGCCAAAAAGATCATTTATTCAACCAATATTTACTGAATGCCAGATCCAGCTGCAGATCCCAGTTCCATTAATGATTAGTGATGTCATCTTGTGAACATTGCTTAGTGATATGGAATCTCAGTTTCTTCCACCTGTAAAATGGAATAACAAAATCTATTGCTTAGCCTGGCTTAGGGGGGGAATGAGATACTGCAAAAGAAAATACTTAGGTAGAAGAGTACTTAGAAGTCCTTAATCCACCTTTGATTGCTCACTTCTCCTCCTAGAACTTCCGCTCAGGTCACGTGCCTAGAACATATCTGTGGTCCTGGCATTTGCTCTCAGCTGCCTGCCAGTTAAACTAGATTAAGATCTTCAGATGGCCTCAACCCCTTAAGTTCACCATGCCACCTACCTCTAAAATGTGAATCAACATAACATCTCCAACCCATAAAATAAAAGTTTGGTGTTCGAAGTGATACAACACTCATATGCTGCAGAGACAATCATGTATTTCTGTATTTTCTCTCTCATTCTTGCTTACTTTTTTGGTTCCCGATTGCTACTTGTCTCTCTCCTGTGGTTTAGCCAGCTTGGCGGGTAATCCTAGCCTGCTGCCAAATCATCCCCATGACATCAGGCCATAACAACTTCAGATTTCTCCCTCCCTGGGGGTATTTGCATTTTAGGTAGTAGGGAGCAAGAGCTCATGGGGACTGAAAGCTGGCACAGAAGGGGCACTCCATAAATATTTGTGGAATGAAAGGATGCATGGATATGCAAGATCTCTGGATGTTGGAATTTCAGCTGTGACAGGAGGCAGAGGAGGAGGTTCTGTTTAATGGATAGACAGTGACCAGGATTTCTCAGGTTGCCCTAGGCAGGCGCAGGGCTGATACTCAAAATATCTAGGAGTTCCCATCGTGGCCCAGCAGAAGTGAATCTGACTAGCATCCATGAGGACGCAGGTTCTATCCCTGGCCTGGCTCAGTGGGTTAAGGATCCGGCGTTGCCGTGAGCTGTGGTGTAGTTCGCAGACGCAGCTCAGATCTGGTGTTGTCGTGGCTGTGGTGTAGGCCTGCAGCTAGAGTTCCAATCGACCCCTAGCCTGGGAACCTCAATATGCCATGGGTGAGTCCCTAAAAAGACCAAATAATAATAATAATAATGAGACAGGCAGAGCAGAATAAGTACTGACAGTGCACGTGGAGACCCCTGCTGGGCTAAGCATCACTTCTTTGCTCTGGGTAATGGGAGGCCAGGGGTCCCAAAGGGAAGGGCTGGGGAAAGAGGGGATATCTAGGGGCTCCCAGCAGCTGTTATCCACCAATGGGTATGAAAGTAGTTCCGTGTTGCAACAACCAGCATGGCCCTGTCACAGGGATAGAATGCCAGGCCCAGTTAGGAGGTTGCACAGGAATCAAGAGACTTGCCAGCTCCTTCCCTAGGCCCCAATTTCCCATCTATAAAGCAAAGAAGTCTGATTTTCTGATCTTTCTGATCCACTCCAGCTCGATGGCCTGCAATTTCAACGTAATAGTACTACCAATTTGTAAAAGGCCGTGGTATAATAAACACATGGTCTGAAGCTGGAAAACCCAGTTAGTTCAGATCCCAGCTATTTCTTACTGGGTGACTTGAATCCAAATCAATTAACTTCTCTGAACCTCCACTTTTCATTAATTCAACAGCTACTGACTGAGCACTCTTTATGTGCCATATCCAGGGGAACACACTGGTGAACAAGACCTGGTCGCTGCCATCATGGAATTCACTGTCTACTTAAACTTCCTTGGATGGAGGAGCCAGAAACAGAAACGGAGTCAAGCCAGCTTAGGCAAAACTAGATGCCTTATAAGGATGTAGGCAAATCTGGGGGCCACAGGGTGGGAAGCACCACCAGCCACTCTCCTGCCCCCAGCATACCTGATGCACCATTCATCTGCTTTTTCTTCTCCTTCTGGATTTGATTCCTAGGAGCCTCAGTTAATAGGATGCCCCAATTCCAAATCTTAAAAAGGAGAATCTGCTTGTCCCAGCTTGGGTCATGTGTCTACTCCTAATTCAGTCATCTGTAACCATGGAGCAGGGCTGAGGTACAAATAGGGTCTCAGGGACTTGCTTATGTACATGAGGAACAGGTCCAGGCCCCAAAGAAAGAGGGGTTTGTGGATCCTGGTGTCCACTCCACAACCTCATAGGGTGGTTGTGAAATTAAACAATATGCCATGGAAAGTGGCGGGTGCATAGCCTGGGCGTAAAGGGAGCCCTGTGACACCAGGCCATGTTCTGTTCCTAGTTGGTGCTTGATCACGAGGAATTACTTGTTAACGACAGTGTCTTTCATGTCTCTGGCTGCTTTGTGTCCATTTTCTCAGTGACTTCTTCCTTTTGCTTTGATCATAGGCCCCACCTGACTGAGCTGACGTGTAAGTTAGCTGGGCGCAGGGGGTCCTCAGGCTGGCTCCACCCACTGCTCAACACCTGGCTCATACACCTGCTGGGTATCTGATATGCTACATGAATACATGAATGAATGTTCTCCCAGGCAGCCCTCAATGCTCCACTGGGACAGGTGGCCAGCCAGGGAAAGGTGTGGGGGCTGGTCTTTGGATTTGGTCACCTTTCCACTCAGGTGTTTATTGGAGGATGTTTCTTTCTCCCTTTGTTTATTATCCAAAGGGCCAGGAGCTCAGCATCTCTCATGAATTCTAGGAGGGATCAAGGACTGTGTTCAAGTCCTCCCACCCTAGTCTAGCTTGCCACTGACTTCACCTCTCTGGGCCTCGGTTTCTCCAGCAGTAAAAGGTATAGCTGTGGATTAGAGGACTGGCAGAGGTCAGAGATGGGAAATGGCTTTGACAAGCCCAGGCCGAGGCCCTTCCCTGCCCTCCTTGGGCCCCCCTGCGGACTGGAGGGGAAGAGAGGCGAGGCCTTCCGCCCAGCTGCTCCTTGCCCTCGGGAGCACCCCTGCCGCCTGGCCCAGGACCGATGACTTCACCGGCTGTGTGGCTGAAACCTGAGCCCTCTCGTTAGGGGCTGAGCAGGAAGTTTTTTTCCTGCGGTGGGAGCTTTTGTTCTGTAAGCCTTGATCGCAGGGCAGAGGAATTTCCAGCCAGCTGACGTCAGCCCAGACTCGGGCCAAGCCCAGCAGACCTGCAGGGGGCCTGAGGGAGGGCTGTGGGCAGGTCAGAAGGTGCAGGGTTTCAGGCACTCAGAGGCTGTCCTCCTTCTTCTTCCTCCCCACTATCCAGCTGTGGCCTGGGGTCTGCTCCCATCCATCAGTCAGGAGGAAACCCCAGGGGAAGCCCATTCACTTTGAAAGTAGAAAGAAAGGTGAGCGGAAAGTGTATTCTCATTCTGGTCCAACCACTTACTGTTAGCTGAGTTCCCTGGCCCTTCAACTTCCTCATCTATCAAATGGGAATCATACTGCCTCAGACCTCCTGGTTGGGGGTACTCAGTGTGAGGCACTAAAACTACTTGATACGTAAAGTAATTTTGTTGTTATTATTGTCCAGTAAAGGAGAAAGGAGATGCCCTGTGGAGGCAGCTAGCAAAGGGTGCAGCTCAAAAACAGAAAAACAGAGGCTCCCATACTCAGAAATCGTTCTTCTTTTCTGCCACACGAATCTCTGGCTGTGCTTTCCTTCCCAGGACCACAAACTTCCACAAAGGGGACTAGGTTAGTTTCCAGAACAGAAGCATATGCTCACATCATTCTGGAGGCTAGAAGTCTGAAATCCAGATGTCACCAGGATTGGCTGTGAGGGGAGGGTCTGTTCAAGCCTCTGGGCTCTTTTTTTCCTGTTGTCTCTTCTGCGGTCTTCTCTTTATGTGTATCTCTGTGTCCAAACCCCTTTTTATCAGGATGCCAGTCATGTTGGACGTGTATCCACCTCCAAAGTCCTCATTTTAATGATTGCTTCTGTAAAGACCCGCCCTGTCTCCAAATGAGGTCACATTATGAGGGGGTCAGGACCTCAATCAACATATGAAATTGGGGGCATACCCAATTCAACCCAGAGCAATGACTAGGGGGAAAGGGTAGTGCTTAACTGAAAGGTGGATTTCATATCTTTTTTTTTTGCCTTTTATTTATTTTTTATGTATTTTATTTTTTTACAGAGGGGTAACCTTTTACTTGCCTGAAGATCAAAGTTAGTTTTTTGTGTCATCAAATTGATTGCAAATGTTCATCTGTAAACACCACCCTTAGCCATCCATAAACAGACAGTGGACCAAATTGGCACCTAGGGCATCTGTGGATTTCATGTCTTTTAACACCAGAAGAGAGGAGATAATTTGGAGCAGAAAGACCTTCTTGAAGTCTGTCAAACCCTCCCTGGAACGTGGCTATAAAATCTATTTTTTATTTTTCCTTTTCTTTCTTTCTTTTTTTTTTTTTTTGTCTTTTTAGGGCCGCACCCACAGCCCATGGAGGTTCCCAGGCTAGGGGTCCAATCGGAGCTGCAGTTGCCAGCCACAGCCACAGCCACAGCAACGCGGGATCCGAGCCACATCTGCCACCTATACTACAGTTCATGGCAACGCCAGATCCTTAACCCACTGAGTGAGGCCAGGGATCGAACCCAGGGTCCTCATGAATACTAGTTGGGTTCAGTAACTGCTGAGCCATAATGAGAACTCTAAATTCTAATAGTGTCACGTCTTAAAAGCATCAGAACCTAGTTGTGGAGCAGATGATTAAGTTATTTATTTTATATTCTAAACTTCCTGGTACCCTTTCCTAATTTCATCTGCCACAATCAAATGTGAAATACAAGATCCTCTAAGAAAGCTATGCCATTCTTGCTTCCTGGCAACATAGTTGGGTAGAAAAAGCACTGGAAAGGAAGTTGACGGACCTCCAATTCTAGCTTAGATACTTGCTGTGTAATCTAGGGCATGTGACTTTCCTTCTCTGAGCCTCAGCCTCCTCAATTGTAAAATTGTATGAGTTGTGTGTGTGAGAGAGAGAGCATGCATGTATGTGCACACGCAGGTATGGGGAGGTGGAAGCAGAGAACTTGAGCTCTGCTACTCTAACTGGGAGCCCACCACGGGACAAAGCTGGCACATCTTTCTTGAGTGTCAGTTTCACGTAGAATGTGATTTTAAAGTTCTAAATCACCCAAGTATATCACAGAGGAGAATGCAAAATTGTATGGATTTTTAGGCTAAAACATGATGCTTTAGAGAAACTGAATAATTTCCAGACTTGCAGTTGCGATTCCATACTCCACTTTGACCCTTGATTTCTGGGGTAGGTCTCTTTTCCTATGTGCCAGTAGGCATTCTTTACTGGAAAAGTTTGAGATCCTTTGAACCATTGTTGGCAAAAAAAAATGTTCCAGTTTAGAGTCCATGGAGCACTGGATCTGAACTCCCTCCAGTGCACTGAGAACCCCAAGGCATCTTTCTTTCCCCCCAACTTTTGGCTGCCCCACAGCATATGGAGTTCCTAGGCCAGGGATGAGATCCGAGCCACAGTCTCAACCTAAGACGAAGCTGCGGCAATGCCGGATCCTTAGCCCAATGTGCCAGGCAGGTGAGGAACCCGCGTCCCAGTGCTCCCAAGAGGCTGCCAATCTCGTTGCACCACAGCAGGGGCTCCAACCCAGGGTATCTTTCATTCATCTCCTAGTTTGAGCCTCCTCTTCACTATGCACTTGATGGTTGATCCAGGTTGAGGGGTCTGTGCCAGATCAGAAAGTCGGCGGCTGGGAGAAGAGGTGGGCCAGCACTGGGCACGGAGCAGAGGAAGTGGAATTAACCGCTGGAGGAAGCAGCCTCTGGCAGCTGTGTGGAGAAGCATCTCGGGGCTTCCCCAATCTTCCAGTTCCTCTGATGTTCAAGTGGCAGGAATTTGAAAGCGAGAGTGTGCATTTCCCTCACCTCCAGCCCTCTCTTCTTTCCCTCACAGCAAGGCTTCTTGAAGGAGGAGTCAGTCTGCACTCACCTTCGACTCCTCCGCCTGTGTATTGTGGCTTCTGCCCCCAGCAGCCACCTGCACTTGCTCTTGATGAGGCCTTGAGTGCTTCTTTGTTGTTAAAGACCATTATTCACCTCGAGAGCCCCCTGGCAGGACAACTTTGGGGTCACTGCCTTCCCGGGGGCTTGCCCTTCCTTCTCCATCATCGCTGCAGTGCTTCCTTCCTCCTTCTGCACGCCCTCCCTGCACCACCTCACTTGTTCCTGCAGCTCAGTCCTTCTCCATCTCAACATCCTCCAATCTCCATCTCAGGCCCAGAGTTCGGCTGGAGCTTCCAGCCTGGCCACCTGGGTATCCCATGGGGCTTGCAAATCAGCAGGGCTGATGGAGTCGTTGCCTTCCCCTGGACTCCACCCTTCCACCTGTGTTCCTAAGCGCTGAAACCAACAGGGGATGTTGCCCATGGTACCTCCCTCCTTCCTCCTCTCATTTAAAAAAAAATTTTATGTCAGTGCATGCAGTGTATGGGAGTTCCCAGGCCAAGGACTGAATCTGAGCCACAGCTGCAGCCTATGCTGCAGCCCAGGGCTCAGGACCAGCACATAACAAGGAAATCTAGCCTCTCCTCCTTGCTCTGCTGCTGCTACTGCTGCTGCAGACTTTGGTCACCTGCCCAAGGGAATGTCCCGTGTGCTCAGCCAGCCAGATCCCCCATCTGCGCCCCTCCCCTGTGACACATGAGCAGGAATTGGTTTGTTGAGCTGGCTTGCAAGCTGTGTTGGGGTAGTTTGTTTCCCTGAATCCAACTGATTCTAGATGACCTGATCAGTGGGACTTTAAAAACCGAAAGCCAAAGCCCTTGTGAGGATCCCCCTGGGAGATCTTGTGTGAGCAGCCACCTGAAGTGTCCCTCCTTAGAGGCATCTCAAATTCCACAGCTGGTGCCCCCAAGGTTGCTCTGGTAGGCAGGGCTTAGCTGTGAACTGGCCCTGGCTGTAGACCAGTGGTCCTCAATGGGGAGGGGATCTTACAATGTCAGAAAACACTTTGGGTTGTCACATCTTGGGTGAGGGTGGAGGTACCACTGACACCTAGAGGCCAGGGTTACTGCTAAACCTCCTACAATGCATAGGACAGCCCCCCTCCACAGAGAATGATCCGAAGAACCTGTCCCAACACCATCAATAGTGCCAAGGCTGAGAAAGCTTCAAGTCAGACCATTTGGCTTCATCACCAGCTCAACCTGGAGCAACTCACCTACCTTCTAGCTGCCTGTTTCCTCAGCTTTAAAATGGGTATAGTATTGCATTCTCTTGGGGATCACAGCAGGTTAAGGATCCAGCCTTGTTGCTGCTGTGGCGCAGGTTTGATCCCTGGCCCAGCACCTTCCACATGCCATGGAAAAAAAAAAAAAAAAACTTCCACATGCCCCAGCCAAAATAAAATAAAATAAACTGGGTGTAGTATCCACACCTACCCATAGGGTTGTTGCAGAGAATAAGTGACTAACTTACATTAAGCACTTGGAGCCATGCTTGTTATGCAATAAAAATGCTCGGGAAGGTTTTATTGGTACTGTTAGTATTTGTGGGATAAGAGTTTCCACTGTGTAGCTGTTCACGTGTGATGGAATCAGGAAGTCCCATGTTACTGTGGGGCCTTGGCCTCTGCCAGAGGCACAGTGCCTCCCTGGCGGTAGCTTGCTGGTTCTTGGGTTGCCAAACTGTGTCTCTGAGCCCCACAGGGACCAGGAGCTCTGGCTGTCCCCCTGGAGGGGGTTAGCAGCTCACCTTCCTGGGCTTGCCTCCCTGTCAGCCTCTCCAGACTCAGATCCTAAAGCTGCCGGCCCCCTCCTGGCAGATGCTCAGGCTGCTCAGACTCAGCTTTTGCTGGAGGACCCGGTTTGGGCTCCCTGCCCACTCTCTGACTGGCGCTTCGGCCTCAGCTCACCCAGGTTTGCTGCTGGTTGCCTGAAGGGCCTCAGCCAGCCTTCTGTCCACCAAGGACACTGGCGAACACTGGGGAGTATATATTTCTTTTTTTTCCCCCCGCAGCATGTTTGAAAGTTCCTGGGGGAGTTCCCACTGTGGCACAACAGGATCAGCATGTCTTGGGAATACTGGGACACAGATTTGATCCCCAGCCCAGCAGAGTGGGTTGAGGATCCCTCATTGCCACAGCTGTGGCATAGGTTGCAATTGCAGCTCAGATCTGATCCCTGGTCTGGGAACTCCATATGCCATGGGACGGCCAAAAAGACAAAAAAAAGAAAAGAAAGTTCCTGGTCCAGGGATCAAACCTGCGCCACAGCAGGAACCTGAGCCGCCATAGTGACAACGTGGGATCCTTAACCCACTGCACCACATGGGAACTCCTATACATTTCTATTTTACTAGTTTTCAGCTATACCTGACCTCTACCTGGAATCTTCAGAACACTCAATGAACAAAGGTAGTAGTGGTGGAAGATTGTGAGAAGGAAAAGAGATTTTAAAATCTATGAATTATAAATATATATTACATTTATATATTGTAAATACAATATATGAAATATATATATATATGCATTGTGGTGAAGTGAATTGGTTACCAAAATATAATGATCTCCCTCCTCCACCCCCCCCCCCCAGCATTAGTTATTCAGGAAGAAAAGTTGGCAGGAGAGGTAAGGAGAGAGAAGAAGAATATCTTAAAAATCTAGAATTTTTACAAAAGGGAAACTAACACTTTCATGGAAGCATTAGCTAGGCTCTCCTTTTAAGGAAAAAGACTGGTCTTCAAAAGGAAGAGATTAAAAATGCACTATCACTTAGGGAACAATCAGCTTTAAAAAGGATCCCCAGAGGAACCCACTCCTGGGACTCTCTTGGTCGCAGGGTCAGCCGGCGTTCTCCCAGCCGGCTGCAGCTCTCAAGTGCTTGCCAGTCAAGTTCAGGGAGGGAGACATGGTCCTACTCCAAACCTGCTCCTCTGTTGGACAGACACACGGGAGGGTGCTGGGCTTGCCACCGCTGCTAGTCGTAAAAAACTGCCTGTTTCTTGCAAACTGACTGTTTCTCCCTTTAGGAAAATGGGCATTTGAAGGAGCTTCTCTCACCCCATTTGATTCTGATGACAGGGGCTAAGTGCCCATTTTCTCACTGGAAAGCCATTAGCATGATGTTCAAAACGCAGCCATCCGCTGCATGATAAATTGATGCTCTGTTTTATCAAACTGAGGTTTCAGAACAGCTGAGAGAGAAGAGGCTGCACTTTCCTCTGTGAGATCACACTTTGAAGATCCCAAGACCTTGGCCTTAGTGGGGTCAGGATGTTAGAAATGGGGTTGGCTCTTTAGACTCTAGGATAACAGGACTAAGCCCTCTACTGATTTCTATTTGATTCATTCAGAGAATATTGATGGGGCATCTACTCTGTGTCCCCAGGCATTATACGGCCACTGGAGGTACAAGCAGAGAACAAAACAGAAAAAGTCCTCCCTTCATGGAGCTAGTATTTTAGTGGAGGGAGGAGACAAAGTGTCTGGGGAAGGGATGGTTTTTAGGAGGTTCTTGGAAGGGCCTCCCTGAGATGCTGATGTTTGAACAAAGACCTGAGATGTGAGACGGTGCTGTACCAGGAAAAGAGTGCTCCAGGCAAGGCAAACAGCCGTGCAAAGGCCCTGAGGTTGCAGGGAGCCAGGTGTGTTTGGAAAACGGGTAGAGCAGGGCAGGGTGGGAGATCAGGTCAGAGGGACAGTTGGGGGGGATAAGGCAGACCACGCAAGCTCCTAGGCCAGGGTGAGCCCTTCGGATTTTTCTCTGACTGAGATGGGTAGCCCTTGGAGAGTGTCAGGCAGAGGAATGACACCACACCTTATATGAACCACCCTTAGCTCACTTCTAAGTTATTTGCTTGGCCCCATCTTAAAGGCGAGGAGACTGAGGTTCAGAAGGGTTAAGAGAGTTGCCCATGTGCCCATGGCATGAGCTGCCAAGACTCTAGGCCCGGCTCCTCTCCCTTCTAATCCAGGGCTCTTTCCTCTCTTGGGTGTAAACCCCTGCTCCTGCCTGAAAGAGTTGGGAGAGGGGCAGACAGGACTGCCTCTTTCTGCATCTGCCTCTGGGTGGATTGGGACCTGCTTCACAGCATCGTTTGAGGGCACATACAGAATGTGCTCTGCAAACGATCAACTACTGCTCATATGGTGATCCTAGCTAGCCATTCTTCCTGACCCATCCCCAGGGCCTGACAGTCCTCCTTTGAACACTGGGTTGAGCCTTGCTGGTAGCCTTTTTTCACCTAGAAAGGTTCCTGTGCCAGCTCCTGTTTCTACCTTTCCCACTTCTCCCATGAGGAGCTACTGGTTTCACCTCCAAGTCCAACCTTGCCTTGGTTCACAGACCAATCAGTGCGTATAAGGAAGCACTTAGATAGCAGGATATTGGGTCACCCTTCCCATTGGGCGGCCCAGCACTGTGCCTGGCACCTACCGAGTGCTGCATAACCATTAGTTGACCTGAGCACCAGGCCTGGCCCTCCTGTGTGGCCCACAGCTGCCGGCCCCTGCAGCTGAGTCTACTCTGCTCATCCTGTGAGGGCTGGGGGCTGGCCCAGAGCTGCTCTGGCTCAAGGCCACTGGGTCCTGCCGGAAGTACACAGCAGTCATAACACATCCAGGAAACAGGCTCATGGAAGGAGTGTGAAGGGCACAGCTATGGTTTGGGGTGCTCACGTCCAGTTTTGTTGCCAGCAGGCTTGCAGGGAAGGGGGTGGGGGCAGCAGCTGGTCCAGTGGAGGGAAACCCCTGTGCACCCTGAAAAGACGGTCCACTCTTCTCTGTGGGTCAGCTCCTCATGATATTTTCACCAGAGGATTTTCTTCCCCGTGTGGATTTCACAGAAGGTAGACGGACTTGTACTCACAAATGCAGAGTGGCCAGAGTTTTGAAGGCCTTCAGTACCCTTGGGCCATACCCTCAAAGAAAAAGATGGGGAGAAGCAAAATTGGAAGAGAAGAAAGACTGTAAAAGTTAAACAAAACCACCCACAAATAGCCTGGAAGGAAAAAAGACTGTACCATATCATGGCAATTGTGGACAGTTTGGCAGCTGAGCCAGTGATGACTCATTCCTAGACTCTGGTTGCATAATCCTCCCCAGCCCAGGCAGGAGAATGAAACTAGGAAACTAACGCAGTGACATTTAGTAGCAAAAAGGAAGCCCACACAACATTTGTGCAAGGCCATCCAAAAATAGCGGGCTCCTCCATGCTTGGGCTGAAAACTATGCATTTCACTTGAAATGCCTGAGTCGTGGCACATTTTTCCTGTACCACCCACGCCATCCAGTTCATTTCAATTCAGCACACATTTATGGCGGGCCTACTGTGTGCCAAGCCTGGTGTCGTGGATTTAGGGCTGGGAAATCCAGGGATGCAGGAGACCGGATGAGGAAAATGTGGGAGGAAGAAGGAATGGGTTTTGGAGCCAGAGAGTGATGGAATCAACCCCCAGCTTGGTCCCGTAGCAGCTCTGAACCTTGCTTTTTCCTTGTCTGTGGCGTGGGAATAGCAATGCCCACCGCATTCAATTGAGTGAAGGTTCAGTGAGTTAAGGTATGTCAGTCCCCAGCATGCTCATTAGCATATATAGTAGGGCTTCACCATATGGCAGCTCCTCTTGCACCCTCTGGAAGGATCCTCAGAGTGCATGCATGTGTGTGTGTGTGTGTGTGTGTATGTACATGGGCATGTACATTTGCAAGACCACAAATGCCACTGGAGGGAATTCCCATCATGGCTCAGCAGTAACGAACCCAGCTAGGATCCATGAGGACGTGGGTTCAATCCCTGGCCTACTTGGTGGGTTAAGGATCCAGCATTGTGGTGAGCTGTAGGTTACAGACCCGGCTCAGATCCCATGTTGCTGTGGCTGTGGTGTAGGCTGTCAGCTGTAGCTCCAATTCAGCCCCTTGCCTGGGAACTTCCATATGCCACAGGTGCCGCCCTAAAAAAAAAAAAAAAAAAAAAAAAAGCCACTGGAAAAGTGTAAAGCCATAAGGGGCCTCAATGAAAGGAACTCTCAAATCTGGTCGGAGTGATTCAGAGAGGAAGAAACCTTTGAAATGAGCTTTGACTCATTTATGCTGAGCTGAATGAACTGCCCAGAATGAACAGTGGCAGTTTTTTTCCCTTCAGTGCTCACTAGGTGTCCAGCCTGGAGCCAGGCCCTGGATGCAAGGACAAAGGAAACAAATCTATCATCACTTTTTAATAATCATAATGATAAAAATAGAAATAATAATACAGGGAAGCGGTTTGGCATAATAGTTGTGGGTGCTGGTTCTGCAGAGAGATTCCCTGTGTACAAACCTCGGCCCTTTTGCTTCTAGCTGTGTGGCTGTAGCACATCGTCTCACCTGTCTCTGCCTTAGTTTCCCTTTCTATAAAATGGGGGTGGCAAATGGCAACTTCCTTGTAGGGTTGTAAAAATTAACTGAAAAACGCTTGTGAAGCACTTAATGTGTGCCTAGTGCATAACACAATGTTGGTATAAGTCCTGCCACCTTCATCGCTATCACTGTCACCCTTATCACCGTCACACATCCCAGAAGAGAGGGTGGTACACAGCCCTCCAGGAGCAGGGGAGAACTTGGTGGGGGTGGGGTGGGCAGAGAAGGCCAGAGAAAGGAAGTGAGTTTTGAAGGACATGCAGGAGTTTGCCAGGGGGATTCTGGAAGGAAGAAGTATTCCAGGCAGAGGATGATAGGAGAAAAAAGCATGAATGTGCGAGAGATAAATGTTCAGGCAACAGGAAACAGGAAACGACTTAGGCAGAAAGCCCGGCTTAGGGGATGACCTGAACAGGGAGAAGGAGAGCAGGCGGGAAGGGAGTGAAAATCCTTCCTTTCCTGGCGCAGGTCAGGCAGTCAGGAAGCTCGGGGCCTGGATGGGAGCATTGGCTCTCCCTTAGAGCCCTTTGGCTTCTTTCCAGGAGATGTCAGATGCAGGCTCACAGAGAAGGCAGCCATGGTAACTGTCCCATTTATTGAAAATACTATCCCTTATCTTGCTCAGAGCTCTTTGCAAAAGGAAACCTCAAGACACATTAATCTTAGAATTTAGGAGTTCCTGCTGTGGCACATTGGGATTGTCAGTGTCTCTGGATCAATCCCTGGCCCAGCACAGTTGGTTAAGGCTCCAGCGTTGCCACAGATGTGGTGTAGATCACAACTGTGGCTCAGATCTGATCCCTGGCATGGGAGCTTCCACATGCCACAGAGTGGCCAAACAAGAAAAAAAGGAAGAAGAGAGAGAGAGACTGAGAGAGAGAAAGAGAGGGAGGGAAGAAAGGAAGGAAGGAAGGAAAGAATGAATGAATGAATTCAGCCAGGAAAAAGTATTGATCAAAGTGATTTCTAACTTTCATTGGAAGTTTCCGATGTGTAAGACTCTGAGTGCTTCACACACATTAGTTCATTTAATTCTCACCACAACCATATGAAGTTGGCACTGCTATTTTTCCTGTTTTATAAGTAGAGGAATGAATCACAAAGAGGTTAACTCATTTGCCAAAGCAACACTGCTATTTAAATATCAGAGCCAGGACTCAAATCCTGGGAGCCAGGCTCCAGAGCACATGTGCTCTTCATTCCTTTGTAACATGGAAACCTCTTTTCCTTTTCTGTGTTTCTCTTTTTGCCTTGGCTACCAGGAGCCTCAGCTAAGTCTTGTGATAGAGTGTAGTATCTTCCTTTAGCCCAGTTTTCTGGCATATTTTTTTTTTCCCTTGAAGACCCTCTAGTCTCCAGATCCAAGCAACCAACCCAGATTTTCTTTCCATTATATTCCTCTTTGTCATTTGCACACCTGCTTCTCTGGACTTCTCACTTTTTCCAGACTCGCTTTGCATTTTCATCCCTTCATGCCTTTGTTCATGCCAGTCTTCCTACCTGGGGCGACTTTCTTTCTCTTTTTATTTCTATTTGAAAGACAAGGACATTTCCTAATTTGGTGAGGGGAAAAATGTAAGTTGCAAAACTATACATATTGACATACAGTAAGTTCCCATCTTTAGTAAATAACCATCAAAACATATATATGAAAACAACCCCAGAGAGTTATGCATTAAAATCACATTATTTAGGAGTTCCTGCTGTGGCATAATGGGGTCATTGGCATCTCTGCAGCACAGGGATGCAGGTTCAATCCCTGGCCCAGCACAGTGAGTTAAAGGATCTGGTGTTACTGCAGCTGCAGTGTAGGTTGCAACTGTGGTAGGGATCTGATCCCTGGCCTGGGAACTCTATATGCCTTGAGGTCACAAAAAATGAAAATAAAAATAGTGACATCATTTATATCGGAATAGGTGGAATAACAAATTGTTTTGATTTTTTGCTTCATAATCTCTGTTTTCTTGATGTTCACAGAAAACATATAGCACTAGAATAAGCTGTTATTTTTAAGAAAATTGTACATTACATTTTTATATTTATTTATTTATTTTTGTCTTGTTTTTAGGGCTGCACCAATGGCATATGGAGGTTCCCAGGCTAGGGGTTGAATTTGAGCTGTAGCCACTGGCCTCCACCACAGCCACAGCAATGCCAGATCTGAGCCACATCTGCAACCTACACCACAGCTCGTGGCAACGCCGGATCCTTAACCCACTGAGCGAGGCCAGGGATCGAACATGCATCCTCATGGATACTGGCCAGATTCATTTCCGCTGAGCCATGATGGGAACTCCTAAATTTTTATTTTTAATTTTACAGAATCTCGATTAGCATTTCAGCCATATTTAAGGTGCAGTTCTATGGCATTAAGCACATTTACACTGTTGTGCAACCATCTGGGTGACTCTTTAACCTCATTCTCAGCTTAACCACACCCACTGTCTCCCCAGGACCAGAGCAATCTTCATCTGGCATTGAAAGCTTTCCCCGTCTTCTTCCTCAGCCACGCCCCCAGCAGAAATGATGGCTCCTCCCCCCGCACGTCCTTATTGCAGGTCTCTCATGCCATTCTGCAGTAGAGGTCAAGTGAACAGGCTCTAGTGCCTTCATAGCATGCTGGCTGTGTGACTTGGGGCAGGTCAGTTAACCTGTGGGGGCCTCGGTTTCCTCGCCTTTCAGAAGAGACACTGTTAAAGAGAACAGATTGGTGGTTGCCAAGGGGGCGGGGAGGGATGGGCTGGGAGTGTGGGGTCCACAGACGCAAACTATTGTATATGGAATGGATAAGCAACAAGGTCCTGCTGTGTAGCACAGGAGTCATATGCAGTGTCCTGTGATAAACCATAATGGAAAAGAATATGGAAAAATATGTATGTGCGTGTGTGTGTGTATATAACTAAATCACTTTCCTGTACAGTAGAAACTAACACCACATTATGAATCAACTACACTTCAATAAAATAATTTTTTCTTTTGCCTTTTTTCTTTAGGGCCGCACCACGGCATATGGAGGTTCCCGGGCTAGGGGTCCAGTTGGAGCTACAGCTGCCGGCCTACGCTAGAGCCACAGCAACGCTAGATCCGAGCCATGTCTGTGACCTACACCACAGCTCATGGCAACACCCAATCCTAACCCACTGAGCAAGTCCAGGGACCGAACCTGCAACCTCATGGCTCCTAGTCAGATTTGTTTCCGCTGAGCCACGACAGGAGCTCCTAAAATAATTTTTTTAAAAAATAAACATTGTTAGTCCCATTTCATAGATGAGGATATCAAATCTTATAAAAGTTAAGAAGTTTACCCAAGATCCTAAAGCTGGTAAGTGGTAGAGCACATTTAAAGCCCTAGAGTACACATGCTGAGTCGCAGCCTCTCTAGGTAATAACACTGCCATTTATGGACCACTTATTATGTGGCAGGCTCCCCACTAGGCACTTGATATGATAACCCATCGACTCCTAACCAGTAGACCCATGAGAAAGGTTACTATGATCCCATTTTACAGAGGCAGAAACAGGGGCCCAGAAAGGTGGCATCATTGGCCTAAATCCCTCAGCAGAGCCAGGATTTGGTAACTGTAAAGAATGCCTTCTTTTTCACCATACTATGCAAAAATGATTTTTAAAGTGTATAGTTAAGGACTAAATGAGGGGCACAAATAATTGTACTTAGGACAAAAAAGGGTATGGCATGAAGTGTTCAAAGAAGAGGACTCAGCGAGAAACTCAAGTGTATGGAGCCTTCACAGTAAGGTGAAGCTGTACTGAGCCCTGGAGACCAGTGGTGGAGGGCCTGTCCTACTGGGTACCCGTGGTAAGGCTACTGGTCCCTGTAAGCAGTCAGCTCCAAGTGGAAACTAGTGAGGCTGAAAGGGGCCTGGGCCTGGGTCTGCTGCCCTGGAGAGGAGGCTCAAGGCCAAGGCCCAGCCTGAGATGGCCAGTGCTAAAGATGAGCTCCATCCAGGAGATGCCCAATTAGAGTGAGGGGGACTCTCAGGTCTGGATCCAGAAGTCACCCACAGGCATCTGACCAGTTGGACAGGTGTGGGAACAGGGAGAGCAGGGGACGATCCCACAGGGGACTCCTGAGGAACCTCCCTCCACGGTCATAAGGCTCCTTTCCTGAAAGCCACAGCCCCCAGCTCTCCAGCAGCCTTTGTGACTCAGGTTCCAACAGCATGAAATAAAGGGATGCATTCTGGGGGTCCAGGCTGAGAGGTGAGCAGAGGCGTCATGTAGAGACTGAAAGATGCAGACAGAAGGGACAAACCAGGCAGAGTGCAGAACATGCATGAGGAAAGACACCTGGAAGCCGCTGTTTGTTAACGATTGAGGCCCTAGGAAGCCAGCCTTATCTCTCCTTAAAGCCACTCTTCCAGGCCCCACTTGTCAAAGCCTTGCTGGTTTTGCCCAGTCATGTGCTGGAAAGAAGTGACACTGCCCTTCTGAGGAAGTACTTGGGAACTGGGGCCTTGGCGCATAAAGCCTGGCCTTCCCCCTTGCTGTCCTCCCAGGCACTGGCTGGGTCCCATGTAATGCTCGCTGAATACCTGGCCCTGCATGTTGGTCTTATTCCCAAGGAAAGAGTGTTAATCATGAATACGAGCATGTACTTCCACAGCGTTTTGAGCCTTACTCTGTTCTAGGGCTGGCCTCAACTACCTCTCCCAACAATCCCATGGAGTAGGTATGGTTATTAACTCATTTTATAGATACTCTTGGGTCGCACAGCTAAAAACTGGCCAAGCTGGAGTTCCTGTCGTGGCGCAGTGGTTAATGAATCCGACTAGGAACCATGAGGTTGGGGGTTCGATCTCTGGCTTGCCCAGTGGGTTAAGGATCCGGCATTGCCGTGAGCTGTGGTGTAGGTCACAGATGCGGCTCGGATCCGGCATTGCTATGGCTCTGGTGTAGGCTGGTGGCTGCAGCTCTGATTGGACCCCTAGCCTGGGAACCTCCATGTGCCATGGGAGCAGCCCTAGAAATGGCAAAAAGACAAAAAAAAACCAAAAACAAAAAACCCAAAAAGCTAAAAACAACTGACCAACCTGGGGGAGTTCCCATTGTGGCTCAGTGGTAGGGACCCTGACTAGTATCCATGAGGATGCTGGATCGATCCCTGGCCTCACTCATTGAGTTAAGGATCTGGCATTGCCCTGAGCTATGGTGTAGGTCGCACATGCAGCTTGGATCCCAGGTTGTTGTGGCTGTGGTGTAGGCTGGCAGCTATAGCTCTGATTCAACCCCTAGTCTGGGAACTTCCATATGCCACAGGTGTACCCCCCTCCCTCCCCCCAAAAAAAGAACTTGCCAAACTGGGATTTAAGCCCAGGTTTGACTGACTCTGAATCTGTTGCTCCCAAGTCCTCTCTGGGGGTTTGGGGGAGGGGGGAGAGATGGGGCATCATGCCAAAATCACCACTTATAATTTATCCCATCATTCTCTTTGTGTACTTTTTCAATAGAAGTATAGTTTATAATGTGTTAGTTTCAAGTATATAGCAAAGTGATTCATTTTACACATATATGTACATATATGTATATATTCTTTACATACAGATTCTTTTTCAGATTCTTTTTATTATAAACCATTACAAGATATTGAGTATAATTCCCTGTGCTATACAGTAGGTCCTTGTTGTTTACCTATTTTATACTTTGTATTTTAAGCCATAAACTTTATGAAATCTAGAAATAGAGAGAAGCCAAAAAAATAGATGAACTCAATGCCACGTAGTGACAGGATGTTATGAGGACTCTCAAGAGGGTACCTGGCCCAGAGTGAGGAGAGGCTTTTAGAGGTTTCCTGAAGGATGGAACATTTAAGCTGAAATGCAGGAGTAGGAGTTAACCAAGTAGAGGAAATGGATTTAGGTAAGGAAAAGAGTTTGGAGTTCAGGAGAGAGGTCTGATTGGAGAGGAAAGTTTGGGAGCCCTTGGCATAGATGATGTTTGAGGCCTTGGGACGAGTGGGATGCCCTAGGGAGTAAGTGTTGTCATTTTACTTTACTTCTGAAGTGGGATAACAAGAGAATAGGATTCCTCAGAAGACTGTTGTAGGGATAGAGTGCGATGATGCTGAGACATCTGATCCACGGCCAGATCCAACGGGAGCATGTCAGGCAGGGGAACAAAAAGCCCCCAGCAGTCAGAAGCAAGGGAACCACCAGGCAGTAGCTGGAGTAATGTGAGCATGAGGCAAGCAGGGCCTGGGTTTTGTCTTGACATGGCTGGGCCATCCAGCCCTCCCTCTAACTGGGTGCTGGCTGCATGGAGGACTCAGCAGTGAAACAGCCTGGATTAAAGGATCAGGGTCCAGAGGGCTCCTGAGGATCTGATCTCTGTAGAGACAGCAACCCCCTCTACCAGGGTTGGAGGGTTTAGGGTCTACCAGGAATAATGTGTGTTTAGTCTACCCTTCTCAAGATTTTTGCCACTGACCACAGTGACCCTCATTCCCCGAGCCTCCCTGTATCCATCTGTGTATTAGTGAGGTATCAGACGCTGGGCACCTCAAGCTGTCAGGTGAAGCATCTCACATTCATCAACTCCCATCCCCACAGAATCACGTTACCCCATTTCACTCTCTGAGGACTTTATATATCATCTATACTGAGAGCTTCCAAATTTCTCTCTCCAATCAGACCTCTCTTCTGAACCTGCAGCTCATCCAGCCAACTGTCTTCTTAGAAGTCCCACTTGGTGGTCCAATAAGGACCATAGTCAAAATATGTCCAAAATGGAACTTTTGATCTTCACTGCCTCAACCTGTGTCACCCACATGTCCCCCATCTCAGTTAAGGACAACTCAGCATAACTGTTTAGGTTAAAAAACAAACAAACAAAAAAACCCACATTACTCCAGATTCCCCTGGAGCCCTCATGCCCCAAGTGCAGTCAGCCTCCCCTTCTAGCCATGGTTGTGCTTTTTTTTAATAGAGCCCCGAATGAGGTCTCAGGGGTTGGGGGACAATCTTCTGGGAAGACAGGGCAGGAGTAACTATGAAGGGATATTTCTCTTCCCGCAGGGCCTCAGAAATCAGCGATTCCCCAACAAGAAGGGCAAAATGGGGCAGGGGTTTGCCAGTTCCTTCCCTGGGGAGAATCCTTATGGGAGCCCGGAGCCACAGAACCTTAATGGAGGGACCCTGGAAAGAGGGAGAATCAGAGAAATCAAGAATTTAGAACAAAACAGGGCAAGAAACGACAGCTCGGCTTCCAAAGATGTTTTCCCTAGAGAAGTGCGCACTCAGTGGGCTGCGGGGCACAATCGCCTACTCTTCATTGCGCTACCCCTGGAAGATAGGCCCTGAGCGCCCCGGGGCTCGTGACCCCTGTCTGGATGGTTGCAGAGTGCCCCACCTTCCTGCAGGTTCGGTGCCTCTGGCGTCTCCCTCTGCAACATCAGGACTGACGTCACAGATGGCCTTGCTGCTTGTGATAAAAGGCCATCTGCTGGCTGGGGACCCCGAGCCCTCTGATTTCTTGGCAGAACAGGATGGCCTCTCTCCATCCTTGAGACTCAAAAAGGGCAGGGGTCCTGCTTGCTTTCCCCCTAGGCATGGAGCTGGAGAAAAGCTGCAGCATGGATGTTGGGCCACCTGGCTTCCGGTCCCACTGTCTCTCACTTGCTGTGTGACCTCAGACCAGTCACTCAACATCTCAGATATCCTAACTTTAAAGCGAGCACTGTTAGATAAAATGATTCCTACCAGTTCCTTCAAGACGGGGTTTGTGTCTTCTTTATTGTTTCCCATGGTCTGTGAATTGAGAGGCGAGAGAGTGCATTCAGTTTAAGAGTGACCGCCTCTATTGTAATGTGTTCCTGTTGGGGGTGCGTGTGTGTTATTTGAACCAGATGTTCTCATTCCATGTACAAAGTTATAAATGGCCCCCATTGTCCTGCAGCTGGGGACACAGAGCAGAGATTTTACACAGATGCCAAATGTGTCTTAAGGTTCTGTTAAACTCCAAGCTCAAGGGACTAAACCACAACCCTCTTGGCCAAAATTTAGCTCCCTCCAAGTTCTATTTCCTGAAAACTTCCCTGCACCTTTGAGGAGCAATGATGTCCCAGAATTATGGATCTGTCCCAACACCCTCCTGAGAACGGCTGAGCTTCAAGGTCAAAGGCTTGGGGAGTGAAGAGGAGCCGTGTGGGAGTCAGAGTGCACTTGAGTGAGATCTGGTTCTAAAGACAAGGTCTACGCAGTGGTGGGGTGGTGAGAGGGGGTAGATTTTCAGAGCCTTTGGTGGAAAACAGTGCACTTCGCTGCTCCAGCTGCATCTGCCTTTGTAAGTGCCTCTCCAGTGCCAGGCATTGTCCCATATGGGGGTCCTATTGAGCTCACTGCTGTGGGCAAAGGGGCTCAACTCAGTTGAAACCTCCTGAGAAGCATCCAGAAGGCCTCTCAGATTTGTCTGAAAGTAAAGTTCAGGGAAGCTACAGAGCTTGCCCAGGGGCACACAGCTGGTGAGGGAGTCAGCCCAGCAGGGGTTAGAACCCTCTGCTTTCAGAGCCTGTGCTTCTCTGATCATACTTTGGAGAGGCTGGTTAGGGCTCTGACTTGCCAGGACACTTGGGGTGCATCGTCTGACCTCTCCCCGGAAGTGACTCGATTTCTCATCCTGGCAGAGGCGTGATGAAGATATCTGTCTGCTTGCCCGCCAGAGATGTCCTGAGGACCCAGGGCGCAGAAGCAATGGAGGTTCTCCCAGTGTCACAAGGTGGGCGCCGGGCAAGGGGCGGGGAGTAGGGTCCTCCTGGGTGCGGAGAGTGGGAACAGGATGGGGAGCCTGCCTAAAGAGAGACTGAGAGGCCAGCTGCCCACCTCACTTCCCTCGCCTCTCCCCCAGGCCCCCTTCCCTCCAACCTGGAAACACTGACACCTGGCTTTCATCAGGAAGTCCCTGTCATGGAGACTTACTCCCAGTTACATAGGCCTTTACAGCTTCCCAGGTATTTCCCATCACTTTAATTTTGATCTCAACGCACCTCCCTGAGGTGAGCAGGAAAGACATTATTAGCCCAATTGTACAGCCGCTTGGAAGGGACCCCACAGACCACAGCCCAGCCCCCTCCCTTTACAGAGGCAGACAATGAGGCCCAGAGAGAAGCCGCTGGCCCAGGGCCACACAGGTAATGAACAGCAGATCAGGACAAGAAATGCCCTCTTCCAGTTCATGGGGCATTGCTCTTCCTAATATGTGATTGAGCCGGGGTGTCCAGACCCTTAGGACCTGCCCTGGAAGTTGCCCTTTAAAATAACTCTCCCAACATCCATCTTTCCCTTGGGAAAGTCAGGGGAAGATGAGGCAAGAGACAGGATTGTGCCACGATCCTGACCCTCTGTCCTCTGCCGGGTGATGTGAGGGGAAGAGGCTGACAGAGGGGGCCACGGGGGATGTGGCAGCAGATGGCTTTCAGTTTCCGTGGTGCCCTGCTGCCACGTGGTCAGGGGTAGCTGACCTGTGGCCTCCTCCTTTTTCAACCCTTTCTCTGGCCCCGGCCTGTGGTTATTGATGACCACACCACTCCTCTGTGGCCGCAAGAACCCTCTTCAGCAAGAATCCACTTAATCACAATCGCAGGGCAGAAAAAGTGACTCAGACATTTTTTTAATAACTCGCAGCCAGAAAGAAGACGGAACCAAATTGAGTTCTATCAACAGATCCTTCTATTACTCAGAAAATTTCTTTTCCCCCACCCCCCACTCCCTGAGTGTTCTGGTTAATAGAATATTGACTGAAACATACATTTCTGAAGTCTGGTGTGAGAGGACTGAAAGGGGAAAAACCCAAATGATGAGAAATGCAAAAGACCTCTTCGAGAAATGCAAGCGACCTTGCTGAAATTTTACTCCCCCTGATAGATTTGGGAAGGATGCCGGAAAAAAAAAACAGATTAATTAGGCTGAGGTCCAGCCTGAAGCCAAAGTTTTGTGGATGAGCATTCATTATAAATGAATGTTAAGTGTCTAAGGGTTTATCAGGGAAAACCCAGCAGAATTTTAACCAGCAACTCATATGGGTGCTGCTCAGATTCCACGGTATGTGCCAGATCTCGGTATCAGCTTGGTCTTGGTTTCTAGCAAGGAGAGCGTGTCCTTGCTGTCTAACCCAGCTGAGAAATTCCTCTTTCACTTTATAATTTGAAATCTTTAATAATTCACTCCCTTCCTTCCTCTCTCCCTCCCACCCACCAAATTAGCCACATGTGTGAATGGACTTCATAACCAACTCATCATGTCAATACCATATCAGGGACTCTTTGTTTGTTTGTTTTTGTCTTTTGTCTTTTTAGGGCTGCACCTGTGGCATATCGAGGTTCCCAAGCTAGGGGTCTAATTGGAGCTGTAGCCACAGGCCTATGCCACAGCCACAGCAACACCAGATCTGAGCCTTGTCTGTGACCTACACCATAGCTCATGGCAATGCCATATCCTTAACCTACTGAGCAAGGCCAGGGATCGAACCCACAACCACATGGTTCCTAGTTGATTTATTTCCACTGTGCCATGACGGTAACTCCCCATATCAGTGATCTTAACTACTGTCTTTGGAATAAGTAGGCAACCATATTGAGCCAAGTCTTCCTCCTCAATGTGATCCTGAGCATTCAATAGCTCCCTGTTGCCTTTAAGGAAAAGGCTTCTTTGCATGACCTCTCAGATTCTCCAAACTGGTACCCAAGGAATCTCTCTAGCTTCATCTCCAACAACTCCACGTCATACACCATCGGCCCCAGCTAAACTATCTTGGCCTTGACCACCTTCCCACCTATCTATTCTTCCCAGAACGTGTGAGGATCAGACAATAAGATAATCAGTTTCAATGAAACTCCTTTCCTTCCCCTGAACACAGTGATACTTTCCTGTCCTGCCTGCAGCATGATTCTCTGTGGGCCTTGTTTGACCATATGTAATTATAATGTGACCAACTTAATCCATTATCTGTATATATCTTATTTCTTCAACCATGTGGTAAAAATCATGAATTTTCTGAGTGAACGAATGAATGCATTTAGCCCTTCACAAATGCTCCATGGCAAGGCAGGAACAGAATGATTTGCTCAAGGCATCTTCAGTTTAATGTTCCATACACAGAAAGGCAGACTGTCGTAGCAATCTATTAGTAGCCTAAAGGTTAGCTCATTTAACTGAGCAACTTCATTAGGGGTTGTTAGCACATCAAAGCAGTGTTTATTGAACTTGGAAAAGTGCCCAGTTGTGCAGAGGTTCCTCAAACTTCTCCAGAGCTAGGTGATAACATCTGCTTTCTTTTCAGGAGAAAAATAGTTTCCTTTCCCTGAACACATAATATCTTTGTTCCTTCTGTTGACTAAGATGTCAAGCTGCCTTGAGTTATTTAAAGAGACAGAAAATGTCTTTGTTCTTCAGTGATATTCCCCTTGGATTCCTTTCACTGACAATAAACAGCTTCACTATTATGTCTCTGCTTGCTTTTAAAAGGATACCACTCTATCCATCTCCACTCCATTTTCTGGTTGCTATCTTCATGTGGAGTTGCTCTGGCCCCTTGAAAGTCTTTCTCTGAATATCATACTTCTTTAATGTCGATATAAAAGACCCCTAGCTTCATGTCCTACCTCCCCTTTTTTAAGGCTAATAATCCCATTTTGCAAACATGCTATTTCAGCTCCAGTAGTCGTAACCCAAGAATAAGGCCTCTTCGATTAAACAGATAAATGGGGTGGCTGCCCTGGTTACTGTGGAGACAAGAGCACTTCCCAGGATAACGAGGGCCACCTCTGGGAGTCTCAGACTCTCGCCCCTTCCCCCTTGCTGAGGCCTCTTGCTTTCTGTTCCAGTAGGAGTGGAGGAAAAATAGCTTCTACTACTGACTTTTGACTTTGGGTGGGGGTCTAAGTGGGGAGCAGAGATAGGGAAGAACCAATCTAAGACCTGTCTGGACCTGTGGCTGGGGCTCTGCAGGTCCACACTCCGAACCCCAACTCAACCAGCTGTTTGGTGACCAGGAACAAATCCCCTTCTCTCTGGGCCTCAGTTTCCCCAGCTATAAATGGAGGGAGGTTCGTTAACTGTCTTGATTTGGGTTCCCCCTGCAGCTGACCTTGAGTCAAGGAGTCAAATGTGAGTAGTTCACTTGGGAGGTGATTCCCAGAAACCAAGATTGGAGGCTGTGGAAGTGAGACCGAGGGAAGGATGTCAATAGAAGATGTGATGTGGAACAGGCCCTCACCATGGCAACTGGGGCTCCATCCAGCTGAGAAGCTGTGGGAGACAGAGTCAGATGCACACCTGAGAGTTCCCCTGCCCAAGCTGGGGATTAATCCATCCCATCCACATCTCTCTTAAGAGAAGGCCCAGGAACATTCGTTCTTGGGCCCTTCAGAGTTTGCCCCACGATGGCCCACCATGCTTACAGGTATTGGAAGCAAGCAGCCTGCCGTGTCAGGGTGAGTGCTGAGAAGACAGAGGGAAGGCCCTAACAGCAGTTCTGTAATAACTGACCTTCAGATCTTCTCCAGCCCTGGAAAGCTGTAGGCACATGCTTGGGCAAAGTAGGTGAATTTAGGGCCTTGGTATGATGTGCAGAGTGTTAAGGACGGATCATCTGCCATCAGTGATGTCCCTCCCTCCTTCCCCATGATTCTAGAACCTCTAGACTGTTCGTCGAGGCTGATACCAGAGTACATCTCTAGTCAGAGCGGTGAGCTCATCCACCAGCCAGAGGAGGAGGGGGTGTTCTTATGGACTGCATCCCACCTTCTGCTCTGTTGCATCTAGGATATTAACCCCACCCCCACCCCCACCCCAGATTCCAAAGCTTTTCATGTTCTGCTTCCAAGCCATCTTTTTTTTTTTTTTTTTAGGGCCACACCCACAGCACAGGGAAGTTCCCGGGCCAGGGGTCCAATCAGAGCTACAGCTGCCGACCTCTGCCACAGCCTCAGCAACTCGGGATCTGAGCTGCGTCTGCGACCTACACCACAGCTCATGTGGCAACGCTGGCTCACAGACCCACTGAGCAAGGCCTGGGATAGAACTGCATCCTCATGGGTACAGTTGGATTCCTTTCGCTGTGCCACAACAGGAACTCCCAAAGATACCTTATTTTCCAACACAAACCCTCAATGCTGCTAGGATTTCCCCCTCCCCACTTCTGAATAGGCCATCCCCACAGATACCCTGAGAGTACCATTCATTGAATGGATCTTTCAGAATTCAGAGCCCAGCCCAAAAGTCACCTCCTCCAGGAAGTGCTTCGTGACCATCCTATGGCTGGAAATCTCCCTCTCTTCTAAGGATGTACTGCCTCTGACATCATCTAACCCCATCACACAAGACTCTGGCATTTCACTGATACACACCTAACTTTCCTCAAACGGAGAACGTTCTTCTTTCCACCATTTGGCTCTCGATCTTCGAGGGCCTGGCTAGTGTCTGAGAGACGGGCAATATTAATGTGAAGAGCGAGACAAATAATTGTGCTCGGCAGATATTGATTGAACACCTCAGTATACAGACACTGTCCAAGGAGCCACGGGGTAACTCGAAGATAAGTAAGATGCCGTTGTGACTGTAGAATTTCAGAGTCAAAGTTGTTTAAGGTAATAGAAAGTCAGAATGTCTAAGGATGGCTCTTGGAGGTCACCAAGTCCAAACCCCTTTTTTCCCAGATGGAGCATCAGAGAAGAAAAGTGACTTACCCTAAGGTCACGTAGTTAATGACTAGCTTCACATGTATTTATTCACAATGGAGGGTCTTAGACATTTTATCTTATCATATGTACAGGTTCAGCGACAGTCTTTTTTTCCCTTTGTCTTTTATTCTCCCACGTGGAAGGAAATGAAATCTAACAGCTTCTCTTTCTAAAGAGAAGGGGCAAAGAATAAAAATATCAGTTATATAACAGTCATTTGCCTTAGTCATGCAGCCCCGCCAGAGTGCCGTTGGAACAGAAAGATGATTAAGTTAAACACTGCATATTTATTCCCCTGCGGTCACCCTAATTGGCTCTGCCACTGTAATTGATTTGACAGGTTATTTTTACTCAGAACGAGCTGGATTCTTCTGCTGGCTTGTAGATTTGCTATTGTTCGCAGCGTCCAGGGTGGCAATTGTCCAGATGCCCAGATGTGCAAATGTGGGCTGGCTGCCACTTGGGGATGGGTGGTGGGGGGATCCCCAGCTTAATCAGGGGGAAACAGACCTGACAACATACAAGTTGGAGAGTGTTTAGGAGCTGCCGGGGGAGAGAAGCTCAGTGTAATACTTCAAGGGATCAAATGGAGGGATCTAGGAAAAAATTTAACGTGACATGAAATGATGTCAAGAACTTTATTGTCAGGGGAGAGAGAATCTTACAGAGATTGGGACAGAGGAGTGGGGACAGTTTTTGCCTATGAAGCCTTCTGTACTTTTTGTCTCTTCCGAGCAGCCACCTCGTCCCACCCCTGCAAACTTCTCCCCAGATACCGAGCACATAGAACCAGCATTCCCTGGTAGCCTGCAGCACCAGCCACCTACAGAACCTTCTCCATCTTTGCACATGGCTCAATGCCTCCCGCTGAAGGGAGGCTGTGATGGGAGAGTGTGTTGGCAAATGATCAGAAACCCCTGGGGGACCTCCCAGGGTGAAAGGGGACCCTTGGGGGAGCTAGCAGTGTGCGGAGACACAGGCCAGGGATTAGGGCCATTTCTCTGACTCTGGAGATCATCTAACCTTTGAACTTCAGAGTCCTAATCATCTGTCAACCAGGAGTAACCACAATCTGTTCCACCCCCTCACTGGTCTGGGATAAGGGTAATCACAGGTGATAATTAATTATCAACAAGGACCTACTGTGTAGCACAGGGAACAATACTCAATATGTTGTAGTAACCTATAAGGAAAAAAAATGTATGTATATAATTGAATCACTTTGCTGTACACCCGAAACTAATACAACATTGTAGATCAACTAAAACTTCAGTTTTTTAAATTACTGAACACATACAGCACACCAAGCTCTGGACTGGCACTTCCCACACGTTCTTACATGTCATCTTTACGATGCATGGAGAAGGTGCTTTTATTTTTTTCTTGGCCCCGCCTAAAGCATGCAGACATTCCTGAGCAAGGGATCGAACCTGCGCCACAGCAGCGACCTGAGTCACTGCAGTGATGATGCCAGATCCTTAACCTGCTGCACTGAAAACTCTGGGAAGGTGCTGTTATTATTATTATTATTATTCCTTACAAATAAGGAAACGGAGGTTCAGAGAAGTTAAGTAACTCCTTTACAGGTACACAGCTCCCAAGAGGTGGAGCTCAGGCAGGCTGACCCCAGCCCTTGTCTCTTTAACACTGCAGGACTCCATTCAATATTCCATGCCAGAAAAACAATTTTGAATTTATAGCTGCTGAGAAGCATGTTAGTGTGAGAATGGTACCATATCCAGAATTGCATAATGCTGTGGAAAGAACGTGGAAAATGCAACCCTGCCACTTGCTAGTTTTCTAACTTTGGGGACCTCTCTTCTCTTCTGTAAGGTTGGAAAAACTATCTACGTCACATGGCTGTTGTCAGGAGTGTAGGACAGCCCACATCAGGCACCCAGCCCAAGGAAGTGTCAAATAAATGGCAGCTCCTTTCCTCCCTTCTACCTTATCCAAAAGCTGAGCCAGTAGAACACCCTCCAGCCCCAGCTCTCCTGGAACGAGGTGTTTGCTCTGTGCATTTGATTTTGAACAAGGGCGTGGTGTGTGACTCTCTAGAGCAGGCAGTAGGTGATGACCGTGGCCTCCCCAAGCCAGCTGGGCAGCCCGTGGGGGTCTGAGCCAGAGCTGAGCCCTGTGTCCCCACAGCATCCACATTGGAGCGGGCTGAGGAAGTGAGATCATGGCCTCTGACAGCAATTCGGAAGTTGGGAGAGGCCTGCCAGCCCCTGCCAGGCGTGGGGCCTTCACAGAGCAGTTGTTTCTTGGTTCAGCTGGAATTTCAGGCAGGAATGTTCGGCAGACGGCAGAGGGGCAAGTGTAAATTCCTGAGGCTGAGGCAACATTTGCAGAGGAGTTTTACTGCTCTCAGCCTCCAGTCTTGAGCAAGGCCTTCCTAGGAAGGGGAAGCACCTCCAGGGCTGGAACAGAGCCAAGGGGGCCTGGGAATCAGCTTTTCCCAGGGTCCAGGGGAGATGGGTGGTGCAGCTTGTGTGCCAGCACTTTACACAGATGTGACCGCTTTATGGTTCCACCTGGACTCAATATGCAAACAGAAGTCAACTTCACTTTTTCCCTGTCTTTTTGGGCTGTTCTCTTTCTTCCTATCCCTAAATAAAATCTCAAGCAGGTCTTGTAGCTCTTCTGGGCCTTTTTTGTCTCTGAGACAGTTTCATTTCAGTAAACTGAAATTCTAGTCTAGTTGAATATCAAAACTTCAAGCTCTGGTTCCTCAAAAGACTAAAAATAGGAGTACCAGATGATCCAGCAGTTCCACTGCTGGTATATATCCAAAGAAAATGAAAACTTTAATTTGAAAATATACATGCTTCCCAGTGTTCATAGCATCATTGCTTACTATAGACAAGATATGGAAGCAACCCAAGTGTCCAATGACAGATAAATGGATAAAGATGTCGTATACTTATACAATGGAATATTACTCAGCCATAAAAAAGAATGAAATTCTGCCATTTGCAATGACATGGATGGACCACAATACTCTTATTAGTGAAGTAAGACAGACAGTAAAGGACAAATATGCTATGTTATTACTTATATGTGGAATATAAAAAATAGCAAAATGGAAACAGATTCACAAATATAGAGAAAAAACTAGTGGTTACCAGAGGGGAGAGGGAAGGAAGGAGAGACAAGATAGGGGTCAGGGATTAAGAAATACAGACTACTATGTCTAAAATAAATAAGCTGCAGGATATACTGTATAGCCCAGGGAATGTAGCCATTATTTTATAATAACTTTAATTAGAATACAATCTATAACAATATTAAATCACTGTTATACACCTGAAGCTAATATAACATGTACATCACCTATACTTCAATAAAAAAAAGAACAAAATAAGGAGTTCCTGCTGTGGTGCAATGGGATTGGTGGTCTCTCTGCAGCGCCAAGGACACAGGTTCAGTTCTGGGCCTGGCACAGTGGACTTTGCTACAGCTGTGGTGTAGGTCTGCAACTGTGACTCGGATCTGATCCCTGGCCTGGGAACTCCAGATGTCTCGGGGAGGCCAAAAAAGAAAATAAAGATATTAATAATTCTAAGCGTTGATCTAATTAAAGCCTTTCTCATCCCGTAGGTCAGCCCTACGCTGGGCTTCAGATATGGCAGTGGAACCACGGTCACTACTTGGCTTTCTTTACTCCACCTCTGTCCCTCTGGCTACTGCTTTGGCCCCTGCAGGGCAGGCACTGGGGTGGAGGAGAGCCTAGGGGCAGAAAGGAATGACCCTGGTCCCAATCGTATTCTTTAAGGTCCAGTTAAAGGCCCACCTTGTCCTTGAAGCACAAGAAACACTTGTGAATACTATCCTAAACTTAGTAATTTTCATTCCCATATATGTCTTTATGTTTTGTAAGTTTTTAATCAATGCATCTCTTGCTTTAAGTACACGAGTCTTAAGTGTACAGTTTGATGAATTTTACAGGTGGACATGCTTGTGTCGCTACCACTGGGAGGGAGGAATTCTGGAAGTACCCCAGACTCCTTCACAGGCAGCACCTTGCCAAAGCACCACTAGTCTGACCTCTATCACATGGGTGCATTTTGCTGGCTTTTGGTCCTCACATGCATGACACACAGTATATCCTCTCTTATACCTGGTTTATTTCACCTGTAAGATTCACCTATACGATTGTTGTGCATAGCAGTACTTCTTTCTTTTACTATTGCTTAGTATTTCATTGTGTGGATACACCATAATTTATCCATTCTATTAGTGATGGACATTTGGGTTGTTTTCAGTTTGAGGATACTGTGATTACATGACATTCTCGTACATGACTTTTGATGGACCTAATTACCCATTTCTGCTCAGTATGTAATCGGGGATAGCATCTCTGGGGGATGTTTACCTTCATTCAATAGTATATATTGTTGGTTTTCTAAAGTGGTCTCACCAATTTACTTTCCCACCAGCAATGTATGGGAGCTCTGGTTGGTCCACATCCTTGGTATTACTTGGTGTCATCAGTCTTTAAAATTGTAGCTACCTAATGTGGTGGTATGGTGTTACCTTTTAATTTGCATTTTCCTATTAACTGATGCCAAACACTTTTTTTATATGCTCTGTGGTCTTTGGATAGCCTCTTTTCTAAACTGCCTGTTCAAGTTAGATTTTTTAGTAATCGAATTGTATTTTACTTGGTGACTTGTAGCAGCTCATTATGAATGTTGGATATGGTCCTTAGAGATACCTATCGCAAATCTCTTTTCCTACTCTCTGTGTTGCTTTTTAAATTGTGTGGCTTTTTTGTTTCTCATCATTGTCTCTTTTCATGCTGTTCTTAGTTTTTTTTAATGAAGTCCATTTAGTCAACCTGTTTAAGGATAGTGTTATTTGTACCCTAAGAAGTCTTTGCCCATGCCCAGGTCATGAAGTTATTCACCTTTGTTATCCTCTGGATGCTTCATTATTTCCCATGCACATTGTCATACTCTAACATGTTTACATATCATAAGCATATATGATACTATTTTGTGTATTTTTAGGTTTCATATAAATGATGTATATAACATATATTGATAGCATATGATAATACCACATTATAAAACAGTAAACTAAAAATATTCAGCAACTTGCTTTTTGCATGCAATAGTACATTTATGAGATTAATCTTTGTTGATATGTGTTATCTTTCACTCACTCCCTTTCCCTGGAGCAGAGTTAATTACTGTATACATATAACGCCATCTGTTTGCCTTCTCTCCTGCTGATGGACGCTTGCTTGCCTCCAACGTTCATCACCACAAATAATGCTTCCATGAATCCGAGTGCAGGTGCCTCCTTGTGTGAGAGTGTCTGTGGGGTGCATGCATACCTCCCATGGTTGTGGTTTTAGAGCTGTAGAAACTCCACACTCAGAGGAGGCGCCTCAAGGCTGCCAAGGAGCAGGACTTGGGGGGAGAGATGCGTGGGTGGATGGGGTGGGTGCTGGCTAGTCCTGGCTCTGGGCCCCCACCTGTTTCAGCCAGGACAGATTTGCTTTCAGGGGTTAGGACCTAGGGTTTTATTTCACACTTTGTTTGAAAAATGGATTCTGCTTTAAGAAAACAAAAGTAGTGTGAAAACAAGTAACTGAGTTAAGGCACTGTTCACAAAGTGTTACAGGGGCCATTGGACTGTGTTAGCCGTGAGGAGCTGAGTGCTCTCTCCTGCAGCCCAAGCCAGGCTGCTCTTCGCTGCTACTTTGCTCCGCACTGTTACTAACTCCTCATGTGCAGCCCTCCTTTTTATTCTTTCCAACTAGACTTTTTTTTCTATAACCTCAGGGTCCAGCTCAGTAAGCATTTGCTAATGGATTGATCGATGGGTAATTTTTTTTTCTTTTTTTGTCTTTTTAGGGCTGCATCTGCAGCATATGGAGGTTCTCAGAGTAGGGGTCCAGTCAGAGCTGTACCTGCTGGCCTACACCACAGCCACGGCAACACAGGATCTCAGCCGTGTCTGTGACCTACACCACAGCTCACAGTGGTGCCAGATCCTTAACCCCCTGAGCAAGGCCAGGAATCGAACCTATGTCCTCATGGATACTTGTCAGATTTGTTTCTGCTGAGTCATGACAGGAACACCTTGATGGATAAACTTTTGAATAACTTGGCACCCTGGGCATCTCATATCTGTCCATTTTGCAGTTCACAAACAAACCCCTTTTATATCTATCTTGCCCTTCAGATCAGCCTAGTCAGAGCTTTCAGGATTACACTGTGGAGGACTGACTATTCCCACTTCACAGAGGTGAATACTGAGGCTCAGGGAAGTGAAGAGACTTGAGGTTACGTGATTGGTGGGTGGCAGATTCCAGGCTTGGACCCAGGCCTTCGAATCCTGGCCTTAGGCCCGTTCCACTGGCATGTGGGGCCTGAAAACATGGCCTTCATCCAGACCTAAGTTAATAAGCAACCTGTAAGACCCTTCCCTTCTACGGTCTCTGTGAGTCTCCACAGCCCTTCAGTGGGGGGATATGCAACCTACCTGTTTTCAAAGGGGTGCTCAGGGGGTGGAGGTGTCTTACCCAAGGCCTCATACCATGGAGTGACTGAGCTTCCTTCAGAGTCCAGCTGCAGCTTCCTTGACCCCTCTACCCCTTCCGTTGCCTTTACACCCTGGTGCAGTCCCTGGAGGCATCTGGGGACAGGCCAGCTTCTCAGTGGCCCTCCAAGCCCAGCCTCCTGCAGCTGAAGACCTCACCCTCCCTGGCAGGCCCAGGAAACAGGGTTGGCTCTGAGCTGCTGAGCGGCTCCTCCCATGAGGCCTGGGGTTGTTTTTCTTATCTAAATAAACTCTGCACAAACATGGCCACATTACTCATGAGTAAGTTATTTGCGATAGCCGAGCCCAGAGATGGGGAAATTAGTTCACCCTGGAACCTAACCTGGTCAAAATGAATGGGGAAGAGGAATTTTAGACCCACATCAGTGAAATCCAAAACCTCCTTTTTTGGGGCACCCCACCCTCCACCTCAAGCCTGGAGAACACTTTTGTCCCTGGTCCCATGCCCCGTGGGCCCCGCTGGAGGACAGGCTGAAGCCATCTGTGCCTGGGGAGGAGGGCAGGTGAGCTCCAGAGGCCTAGACTCTGTCTTGCACCGCCTCCACCTCTTCCCACTGGCTTCTTGAGGGAAGAGGAAGAAGGAAGCTCTGCTTTGTCTTCAGGCTTTTTATAAAATGCCTGCTGCAATCAACACCTGGTTTAACTAAATTCCTTCCACTTCGGTTGTGGGCTCTTTCACAGGAAGGCCCTGGGATCGGCAAGGGGCTTCAGAACGTCAGTGTCAATGAGGATCCACAGAACTTAATGCCTAGCACAGCACCCTCGTTGTTAAGACTGTCTTAGAAACACAGGTGTGGGAAAGAGGTATGATGCTAAAAGCAGTTTATCTTGGCCCACCAGCACCAGCACTACCAGTGGCACCACCACGGAGCTGCTCGAAGGCCTGCCCATCTACTCCTGCAGGTGTGTGGATTACCTCATCCTATAGGTGAGGACCTGGCTCTCAGAGAAGCTCTGATGTGCTGGAGGTAGCAATAGGGAGTGGATCAAAAGTGACAGACAGTGGGGTTGGTGTTTGCAAAGGACTCTCGAACGTAAGATCTAACTGGAAGTCCTGGCAGAGCTGGGAAAGGAACCTTAGTCCCTGACTCCCAGCTCAGCAGATTCTAGTCTCACAGAATATTTCTCAGATGCCACCTTTAGTCCCGGAGGCGATCGTGCTGCTCCCCAGGACCATGGGAACTATATTTGGCTTCTGTCCCCAGGCTCTGGAACTGGAGTGCCTGAGTTGTGTGGTCACAGGGATCCTTGGTCTTCTCGATCAGCTTTAGAATGGTGGGGTGGAGCCGGGAGAGGCTGTGGTTATTCATTGTGGCGGGGGGGGGGGGGGGGGGGGGGGGGGGGGGGGGGGGGGGGGGGGGGGCTTGCCCTGGAGGCCTTGGCCTGGAACAAGCTGCTGAAATGCCCTGAGAGATTCGGCCTCCTCATGCAATGGAAACAAAAACAGTCTAAACCTGATGATGTGCCTTCTATCCATGTATGCTGAACTCAAAAGAACTTTTTTCTAGGGAGTTCCCTTCGTGGCTCAGCGGTAATGAACCCAACTAGTATCCTAGAGGATGAGGGTTCGATCGCTGGCCTCGCTCAGTGGGTTAAGGATCTGGTATTGCCATGAGCTGTGGTATAGGTCACAGATGTGACTAGGATTCCACATTGCTGTGGCTGTGGTGTAGGCCAGCAGCTACAGCACCGATTCAACCCCTAGCCTGGGAACTTCCAAATAGAGATTCTAATGGCAAAATCCTGGATGAATGCAAGGAAGTTGGCCAAGGGTGGGGCAGGAGGGAGAGGGAGCATAAGCCCCTTCTTGCTCTGCCTCCTGGGTCCCCCATTCTGCCAAGGGGGCCTTGCACATAACAGGTGCTCAGCCCCTGTCTTCTAAGTGGGTGGAGGTGTGCTCACTTCCCCAAAAGAGGATGAAAATCCAAGCAGGACTGTGTAGGGGGTGGGCAGGGAATCCAAGTCAGCCCAGGGATGAGCACACACACCCTCTCTCATGTGTATACACACACACAAACACACACACACACACACACAGAGGGGGTGTGGGGGAAGAACGTGTGTGGGCTCAGCAACCTTCCTTAGTACCAGCTTAAAGGGACAGCAAAATAAAAATATCTTGTTCCCTCTCAAAATTGATATCTGAGTTTGGGACTTCCACACCTGCCCAAGAGTGGACTGACCTAAAATGCTGACTGCCGCTTGCAGGCAAGTTTCCCACAGAAGACTCCTAGCCCTGAACTCCAGCCCTGGCTAGAACCCCCAACTTCACAGAAGTTGCAATTCCGCAAAGGGATTTTAGGGTTTCCTGATGCAGCCCCAGGCAGATGTATCATAGGGGCAATGCTTTCCTACTTAAAACCTGGCCCGGATCTACTTAAAACATAACAAGGGAGGCAAAAATACACATAATGAAGGTGTAACGCACCACAAAACCACGGCAAGCAGGGTTTGAGTTTGAGGGGGAGTGTATAATTGTGTGTGTTTTAGACATTAAGTTAAGGTAACATGGCTTCCCTTGGAAAAATCTGAGAGGAGGAGGAGGGAGAAAACTGAAAATACGGGTCCACGCTAGCTGGGAGTTCAGCTCCACCCTCGCCACCTTAGTGTCAAGCACTGTTCTTGTGGACGTCCCTTCGTTTTTTCATTCGTTCAATCAAATATTTATGGCGAAACTGCTTTGTGCCAGGTGCTGTCCTGGACACTTGGTGCCACATCTGTTCATTCAGCAGATGAGTTCCTGCTCTGTTTATTCAAGGCAAAGGGAATAGTTTATTCATGTCAATGGGGACAGAAGTTGTATTTTCCGGCTCCTGAATTAAACTGCATGCTACCCAAGGGCAGGAGGCCAGGTTCTCCTGGGGCGCTTCTTCAACCCATTGCCCTGAACAAGGGGGCCCAACCATGGAAACTCAGGCACCGGGCCCAACAGACTCACAGATGCACCTTTCCTTCTGCCATCCCCTCTCCTACGCTTCTCTCCTGGGTGGCCTTGGCAGGATCGGGCCCTGAGAGCTTCCCTGTCGATTAAAGCTGACAAGAACTTGAGGTGTTTTCCTCCCACACTCATTTGCATCTAGTTAGGGGGTTGCCAAAGACCAGAAGAGGTGTTTCTATCAATGAACTAGAAGTTGGGAGCTAGAAGAGGCTCAGAGGCCCACAGGCTCCAACTAGGGCAGTGACAGCTCTGTGGCAGAGTTTAAAGGATTCCAGGGCAGGAAAGAAGTCTGAAAGCCACCCATGCTGTCTGCTGTGGGTCATGCAAAGGAAGGTATTTGAGTCTTGCATCTCCAGTACCCAAGGCCCATCCAACCCCTTCGTTTTACAGATGAGGAAACCGAGACTGGGAATGTGAACAAAATGCAAGTTAGAGCAGGTCCACGGCTAGAACCAGACCCCTGCCCCTGCTCCCTTCCCCTTCTCCCACACTCAGTTCTCCTGTCACTTAACCACGCTTCGAGCACTTCAGAGAAAATGTCTCCCCAGGTCACAGCCAGCCTCTTCAGCTGTGGGTGAGGTCAGTCCAGATCAAGACCTGTGTGTCATCCCGTACTCTGTTCCTATGTTTCTTTTGGTCCCTGTCATTTCCTACTAATTGTTCGAGGACAGTCACATACAGTGCAGTGAAAGCTGAATTCATACCAGAAACAGCAGGATGGTGGTCCAGTTTGCCTGGATTTTAGCAACTGGCAACTCAAATGAATTGTCACGTAAATCCTTCCATGCATACCCTGTCGATTGGCTTTTTCTTTATTTTGTCTTTTTAGGGTCACACCCACAACATATGGAAGTTCCCAGGCTAGGGGTCAAATTGGTGCTGTAGCCACTGGCCTACGCCACAGCCACAGTAACACTGGATCCAAGCCTTGTATTTGACCTATACCACAGCTCACAGCAACACTGGATCCTTAACCCACTGAGCGAGGCCAGGGGTAGAACCTGTGTCCTCATGGATACCAGTCAGCTTCGTTTCCACTGAGTCATGATGGGAACTCCTCGATTGGCTTTTGTCATCCCCTAACCCAGTGGCTCAATGACGACACCCCTGGAGGATGGAAGACTGAGAAGGAGGTTCATGGAGGAAGCTGGTGAGCTCAGTTCTGAACATGAACTTGAGATGACTGTGGGCATTTAATTCCTGGGTGTCTCTCCTCCCTTTGGTCAGACTGAATCACTTGGGAAAGGGACAGCTTTCTCTAACTTTCATTTTATTCCTTCAAAGTCTGAGTCAACCCCAGGAGGGGTTTCCAGAGACTGTGTTGTATCTAAAATACAAAGTATTCTAGACGAGTGTGTGTGTGTGTGTGTGTGTGTCTTTTAATATGGCTACACCTGCAGCATATGGAAGTTCCCAGGCTAGGTGTCCATTTGGAGCTGCAGCTCGGGTGGCCATCATCAGAGCCACAGCAACGCCAGATCCAAGCTGTGTCTGCGATCTATACCACAGCTCATGGCAAAGCCGGATCCTTAACCCACTGAGTGAGGCCAGGGAATGAACCCGTATCCTCATGGGTACTGGTTAGGTTCTTAACTTGCAGAGCCACAATGGGAACTCCGAGAGATGTATGCCAGTTTGAGAGGTGAGGACTCTGCTTTTCCTTTCACTCACCTCGTGTCTGACTACACGGAGGCTCTAGCAGCACCTCCCCACCCCCAAACATCAGCAACCCTCTCAGACCTGACCAAATAGTCCCAACCTCCCCTGCCTCATTCTCCTCTACCCTTCAGAACCCACATTCCTGACTCCGGAGAGTCCTGACTCCACCTTCACCCTACACATTTCTTTCTTTTTTTAAAATCTTTGAGAGATAACTTTGATATAGTCTATTTTATTCACTTATAATGTAAAAAAAGCTTGCCAGCCTATTAAAAGTAATTTAAAGGCCTACAAGCTCATTGCCTTTCTAGAACTCTGTTTTCCTTTCGACACACCACCCTTTGGTGGTTGTCCATATACACGTGTGCTTTTAAAAATAAATGCAATTATAATGAACCAACAATTTTCCAATTACTATTTTTTTAGGGCCACATTGTAAACTGAACCCTGGACCAAGGGAGATCCTGGGCCGGAGCCAAGCCCACATTCGTGACTCTTATTATCCCAGAAAATAGGAAAGTGAACTCTACAAACATACATACATACAAGGTGCAGAGACAGAGACACATGAACCCAGGGAGGAAATTCACACAATATGTACCCATCTCACTGAAACATATGGACTCTGTGGACTAATATGATCTGAACAAAACAGATCTCAGAGGCATGATGGGCCAACAGAGACATCGAACACACACACACACACACACACCCAGAATCTGAACAAAACCTGTGTACACAGAAATCAAGCTTACACACACACACACATGAGCACCCACCCACACACACAACCATACCCCTACCAGGATCCTCTCCTGGCCTGCAATTTCTAAACGCTGGGAAGAAGCTACTGCAGGAGAACTCAAAATAGCTCTGTGAACCCTGCCCTGGGCTCTAGCCACTTGCCCACAGGCCCATCCTGTCCTCCCCCGCAGCTCTGGCCCTGGGGCCTTGGTCTGCACAGAGCAGCGGGTGGCTGTGCCTAACCCCAGGTCCAATTCCCAACCCAAATCTCCCCAAGTCAGGTCTCGCCATACTCTTCTTGGACAGTATCTACACTCAGCTCCTTCTGCCCCAGTCTCCTTCTCCCAGGGACAGCCTGTAACCAACCCCAGGAACCTGCTGGGGCTTGGGAGACAGAGGGGCCCATGCTGGGCTGGCAGTTAAGGGTCAGCAAGCCAGTTTGGACAACAGCAACGGAAATTCCAGCATCTCTGGTCCCTCCTCAGGGAGGCAGCAATGATAGAACTGCCTTTTGGAGGCCGAGAACCTCAAACAAGTCCCTAGGCTTAAAACCCCTGCCCAGAGCCTGGCATAGGGCAGACCTGGCAATGGTGTTAGCTGCCCCCACTCCCCCGGCCCTAAGCTGTCAAGTGGGGGCAACATCTGAGCCTGCATGTTCTTGGGGTGGCCCAGAGGCAGGCATTTTATTTTATTTTATTTTAATTAATTTTTTTGTCTTTTTAGACAGCACCGATAGTGGCCTATGCCACAGCCACAGCCACTCGGGATTTGAGCTGCATCTGCGACCTACACCACAGCTCACGGCAACACCAGATCCTTAACCCACTGAGAGAGGCCAGGGATCGAACCTGCATCCTCATGGATAGTTGGGTTTGTTAATCACTGAGCCACAACAGGATCTCCAATTTATTTTATTTTATTTTGTCTTTTTAGGGCCACACCCAAGGCTTATGGAAGTTCCCAGGCTAGGAGTCAAATGGGAGCTATAGCCGCCGGCCTATGCCATAGCCACAGCAACGCCAGATCCAAGCTGCATCTGTGACCTACCCCACAGCTCACGGCAACGCTGGATCCTTAACCCATTGATCGAGGCCAGAGATGGAACCAGCGTCATCATGGATACTAGCTGGGTTCTTTACCACTGAGCCATGACAGGAATGCCAAGGCAGGCATTTTAAATAATTTTGCCTGGGTTCTCCAAATTGGAGATATCACCATAATTGGGTTGGAAGGTGCTGGGAACCAAAGGCTGTGTCTTTGGAGTAAACAGAACAGTTAGTATACTGACTACCATGTGCTGAGCACGTTGTATTATTATAGCTCCGCGGCAGAGGGTGGGGTTAACATCCTACTCAGAGGCACACAGACGTCATCATTACAGATCCACAGATTCATTTATTTTCCCTATTTAGCCTTCTTTCTGATTCACATAAGCCCACCCTCGAACACCTATTCTGTTGTGCTGCACGTATATTTTTTTCTACGTTTTTTATTGTGGTAAAATATAGATAGCATAAAATGGATCTTTTTAACCATTTTTAAGTATATAGTTCTGGGGCATTAAGTACGTCCATGTTGTTGCACAATCATCACCACCACCCAACTCCACCCATCATCACCCACCACCTGATGGATGAAAGGTCTAGTCCTGACTAGATTCTGACTTATCTCCGGGTTGAAAATCCCCTCTCTTCACCAGGTGTCACTTTATGTCTGGGTAAGATGAAGAATTTTTCATCTTCCCCATCCCAAACTCCATACCTATTAAACACTACCCCCACCCCCGCCTCAACCCCTGGCAACCACCATTCTAATTCTTGTCTTGAATTTGACAGTTCTAGGTACCTTATAGGAATGAAGTCATAAAGTATTTGTCCTTTTGTGACTGGCTTACTTCACTGAGCCCAAGGTCTTCAAGGTTCATCCAGATTGTAGGATATGACAGGATTTCTTTCCTTTTTAAGGCTGAATAATATTCTATTGTAAGTGCATCTACTATATTTTGTTTGTACATTCATCCATCAATAGACTTACTTCTACATCTCGGCTATCAAGGATAACCCTGATACAAACATGTCTATACAAATAGCTCTTGGGGTCCCTGATTTTGCTTATTTTGGGATATATGCCTAGAAATGGCATTGCTGTGTCAAGTGATAATCCCATATTTCATTTATTGAGGAACTGCCATTCCATTTTCTACAATGCTATACTATTTTACATTCCTACCAACCATGCCCAAGAGTCCCCATTTTCTATACGTCCTTACCAACATTTATTTTCTCCTTTTTCTCTTCTTTTTTGGCCACCCCCACAGCATGTGGAAGTCCCCAGGCCAGGGACCAAATCTGAGGTGGAGCTATGCCACAGCTGCAGCAATGCCAGATCCTTAACCCACGATGCCATGGTGGGAACTCCTATATTCTTGTCTTTTTGCCATTTCTTGGGCCTCTCCTGTGGCATATGGAGGTTCCCAGGCTAGGGGTCCAATCTGAGCTGTAGCCACTGGCCTACGCCAGAGCCACAGCAACTCAGGATCTGAGTCGCCTCTGCAACCTACAGGCCTGCTCAGGGCAATGCTGGATCTTTAACCCACTGAGCGAGGCCAGGGATGAACCACAACCCCCACGACGGGAACTCCAATATTCTCCTTTTTTGATAAGAGCCATCCTAGTGGGTATGAAGTGGGTCCACGCGTATCTTTTTGTTTGTATGACTTCTTTCAAAATTGAAGGTTACTTTGTGTCTATATAATTTTTTACATAAGTAGCATTATGTCATTTGTTTCATTCTGTGTGCTTTTTGACTTGGAACTGTTTTGAAGACCCACCCCTTTGTTCTGTGTACATAGAACTCATTGTCTCTAACTTGTGCATAGTACTCTATGGGGGCACCAAACATGTCCATGTGTATTGAAGGCCTACTGTGTGCTTGGGGAAAGCTCTCAACCTGGGTTGATTTCCTACAGCGATCTGAAGAGGTAGGTATTATTATTCCCATTGTACAAATGAGGAAACTGGCACACAGAGCTAAGGGACTTGCCCAAAGTCTTACAGCTGAAAATGGGGGACTGGACATTTTACTTCAGGTCTCTTTGGTGCCACAGGAGAGCTCACATGTGTAAGATGCTACAAAGAGCCAAGAAAGAGGTCTGACTGAAGACAGAAGTGCTCTCTCAGGTGAGGGCTTTCTGATGAAAAGTCTAGTCCTGACTAGATCCTGACTTATCTCCGGGTTGAAAATTCCCTCTCTTCACCAGGTGTCACTTTATGTCTGGGTAAGATGAAGACAGACCAATTTTATTGCTCTTTCTAGATTCACCTCTTAGTGATGAAACACCCTTTTGGCGAATGGAAAAATCACCAGAACTGAAGACAGGTGTTTGTTTCTTTCCAGCATTCCACCTGCCAGCCGCTCCAAAGCCATGAAAACCTTCTGGCAAATCCTCTTGCGAGGCTCCTCCCCATAGGACTATTCCCAGTGAAATGGAGTTACCGCCTCCGGCCCCGTCCCACCTCTCTTGAACTTTGCACTCGCTGTGATGAAAAATTAACCCAGCTAATGTTTCCCGTCCAAGGACAACCTCTGCAGAAGCTGGCCAGGCTGGGCCCCAGCAGACCAGGCACCAGATCAGAGTTCCTACCATCCAGAGCCGCCCACCTGCTCACCGACCGAGGTCAAAGGAGCATGTAGGGTCCCCTTGGCCCCCGAAGAATCCAAGCCTCAGCCCTCCTCACTGCTTTGTGTAATTGAGCTGACTTCCCCAACTCTTCTAGTGGAGGAACTGAGGCCAGAGGAGAAAGAACTGGCCCGGAAGTGGCACTTGTTGGACTCACACGTGGGTCTGGTGGTGTTTTTCTGCATGCACAGCTGTCCCTGTCCCGTGGGTGCCGGCATATGAAGGCAGTACAGGACAGCATGGTTCAGCCATGCTAACTAGCTGCTGACTAGTTACTGCCTCCCCTCAGGAAGACAAGGGGCCCTTCCTGTGCCAAGATTCAGAGGCTTAGGATCATGACAGGCCCACCCAGTGCATTCAATCCTCGATCTCTCTTAGGCTCCTGACCTCCAGAGTGCAAACTGCCCTTCACCACACCTGGCATCTGCCTGATAAAATGAAGGGCTTCCACGGATGGAGAACAACGTTAGCGCTCTTTCTAGGTTTGTATTAAGAATTGTGTGCTCCATTCTTACAGCTGAAGAGAACAGATGCTCAGTGTGGTGAAGGGAGGGAGAGAGCTAGGATCGAAAGCCAGGTCAGTCATGATGAAGCCGGAGGTCCTTTGACTGGATCTGACTGCCTCTCAATAGTTGGACCTGCCTGATTTGATGTTCGGGTTAAAAGGAATGTTTTACTGGGATGATGGCAAGGGCCCTTTTGCAGGCACACAGCTAGGGAGCTCCTTAGGTTAGGGACCTAAGTTCTTTCATTGGATTCCCAGCAGTGGAGGTGCTCCATAGACATAAGTCTAACCGAATGCTGCCTTCCATTCTGCTTGGCTCTTTACTCTTCATATGGAGTTCCTGGGCCAGGGATCAGATCCAAGCTTCAGTTGCGAGGCACTGTGCTGGACCAGGGATTGAACCTGCATCCCAGCACTCAGAGACACCACTCACTGATCCCGTTGCACCACAGTGGGAACTCCCCCAAGGTGTGTTTCTATTTCTTTACAGCACTTGATGTTTGCAAAGCTTTTCCCATTGGATCCCCACAACCACCCTAGGAGGTTGAGAGGAAAGCTACTTCTAGCCCCATTTTACAGGTGAACAAACATTTCTTGTAGTATCACAATAGTGCACCTGTGTAAAGAACTTTTGTGTTGCAAAGAGCTCCATCTGTGATGTCACCTTCACCCTCCCAGCTCTGTAAGGCAGCTGACTGGGTGCAGTGGCAAGAATGTGGACCGAGGCCTCACAAGTCACTGGGTCCCAATCCCAATTCTGCCCTGGGAATCTCGAGTACATGTTATAACCTCCAACCTCAGGTGCTTCATTTGTAAATGGGAGGCTGGGGGACATTTGCCTCCAGAGCCACTGTGAAGACGAAATCAGAGGAAAGCACTTGGGCTACCTGGAAGGAAGAAGGCCATCAATAAATGTTGATTGCCTTCCTCCCTTCTCTGGTCTGAGGAGGGCTGGGAGGAAGGGAGTGAAATGAGATGACACTGGCTGCCAGTTAGCTTGGGGATGGGCCAGGAAGGGGAATCAGGTCATTAAGCCCGGGTTGGGGTTCAGGGATTCCCCCTTAAGGTCCCAGCAGGCGGGGAGTTAGAAGAGAGGAGGACAAGGAGCTCAGTTAGTGCTCAGCCCCAGTGCGGACAGGCTGGTAGGAGGGCAGTCACTCCTACTTGCAGGGGTCCCTGCGCTTCTGGGCTGATTTTGTGGATTAGGCCACACCTCACAGAGCTTTGTGACTCCCCACCCGCCAGAGTTTGCAGATAACTTCTTTCTCACCACAGGAGTTTCCTGCTGTTAAAAACAAACAAAGGCTAGAGGCCTGGTAGGGGAGGGGCAGCAGGAGAAAGGCCCTGGGGTCCTGGGGTAACTCCTGAAAGCAGCTGCAGGAAGGGTCTGGGGGCAGATGCCCTTGAATTGTGCTCCTGGGGAGAGAAGCCCCAGAGTGCCCCAATATCTTGGTATTTCTTTGCTTCCCACCAGAGCTAATTTGGAATACATAAGGTTCCCCGGTACTGCCCTCTTGCCCCACTTTTTTTGCAAGTTCACAGCTTTTAAAACAAAGCTCTTGCCTTCTATTTATAGGGTGTTGAATTTCGGCTCTTTGCTCATCATAAGATTCCAAACACCCTGTAATGAAACTTTTCCTCCAAAGATAAATTCTGAAGCGCCCCGTCCTGAACTCAACGGATACCTTTGAGGCCCGTTTTCTGCTGGGCACTTGTTTCCCAAGGCCCCTGGGACCCCCTGGCTCCAGTTATTATACAGGGAGTCACTAGGGTCCCCGAATCTCCACTTCTGAGAGCGAGCCCCTTCCTAATCCCTCCTTCGCACGGTCTCGGGGCTCTAAACCGGTATGATCTCACCGGTGCTAAATTAAAGGAGCCATTAAAGGAGCCCTAGAGTCACCGGCGCCACCAAGGTCCCTAACCGGGATTCGCGTGCCCGCATACCAGTGCGCTGCCAGCCTTCCTGGGCCTCAGCTTTGCGCACGCCCTCTCTCGGACCCGGGTCCTCCCAGGGGTGCACGGCCAGCCTTCAGCCAGACGTCGTGCGTTCGTGCGAGCCTAACCCTCTCGGGCCCGCCACGCCAACTGAACTTTCTTATTGTGGGTTCCGAGAGCGGACGCCACGGCCCGAGCCCGGCCCTCCCGCCCGGGGCCCCTCTCGCCGCTCCTTTCCCACGACTTCCTCCCGCCGCCCGCCGGATTCAGGTCAGGGCCGCGCGGGGTCTTGCGAGCTCCAGCCAGGTCCGCCGCAGCCCCCGGTCGCCCACGTGGGCGTGCTCCGCGCCGGGCGGGGGACGGCCCGGCGCCCTCCCGGAGGCGGGGGGCGGGCAGGGCGCCCGCGGGAGGAGGCGGCGGGGCGCGGGGGAGGAGGCGGGGAGCCCCGGCGGCAAGGGGGCGGTGACAGCGCTTGGAAAGGAGGCTGCACGCGGATTTGCATGAAACACAGACTGGGAGCGGGCGGGAGCGGGAGCGGGAGCGCGGCGCACGCCCCGGGCCGGCCCAGCGAGCGAGCGAGCGAGAGAGCCGGGAAGGAGGAGGGCAGCAGGGAGGCGAGGCTGCCGAGGCGGAGGGATCTGCGCATCAAAGCGAGCGAGGCGAGCAAAGTTTGGCTGAGGGTTGGACTTTCCTTCCTGGAGGCGGCACCCAAACAGCCACCCCGTGCGGAAACCCAAACTTTCTTCTGCCACTCGGAGCCCCGCGGCCGCCGCCTCCGCCCCGCGTCCGGGGCCTTCCCGATCCCGTGCCGCTGCCGCCCGCCCTTCTCCCCGCCGCTCTTCTCCTCACCGAGGGAGCCGCCCGGGGCACAGGGCCGCACGCCGAGCCCCGCAGGCTGCAGCGCCGCGGCCCGGCCGGGAGCACCGGCAAGTTCGCCGAGAGTTGAGGCGAAGTTTGGGCGGCCGCGGCCAGCCCGGCCGAGCTCCCCGCTGCGCCCCCGGCGTTCCGCCGCGCCCAGCCCCGCCGGGGGCGCCCCTCGCCGCCCGCGCGCCCTCCCCAGCCATGTCGTCCATCCTGCCCTTCACGCCCCCGATCGTGAAACGCCTGCTGGGCTGGAAGAAGGGTGAGCAGAATGGGCAGGAGGAGAAGTGGTGCGAGAAGGCGGTCAAGAGTTTGGTCAAGAAGCTCAAGAAGACGGGGCAGCTGGACGAACTGGAGAAGGCCATCACCACGCAGAACGTCAACACCAAGTGCATCACCATCCCCAGGTGGGGGCCCGAGGGACCCTGGGGCGCGCCCGCCCAGCCCCCTGGCGTGGCGGGGGGTTGGAGTGGAGGGGTGGCCTGGGTGCCCGTGGGGGGGGGGCGGTGGGAACACAGACAGGAAAGCGGGGGACCCCAAACAAAACCTTCTCTGGATTTGCAGAGATTCAGAGCCTGAGGCTTCCACGCGGCATTCGCGCTCCCAGACCTCGCATTCGCTTTTCACCTCCGGGAAAGCGGGTGCTGCTGGAATCGGCCGCCCCCACCCCGGGGGAGCTGCGGGCTAGAACTTGAGGCCCGCTTTGTTCAGCTCCGCGGGCCGGAGCCCCTCCTCCGCTGCCGCCTCCCGCCCCCGCGGCCCGCGCTCGTGGAGGTGGTGGTGTCTCTCCCTTTCTTTTCTTCATCCCTGTCCCCCCACTTCTTTCCTCCTCGTCAGGAATGCAGTCCGTACAGCTGGGGCTGTGGGTGAGGAGCGGGAGCCTCGTGATTGACAGATTCCTTCTTCGTTCTCTCTTTGCCTTCGGGATTAGCATTTTTATCGAGTATTTTTAGATTCGGTTGTGCCAGTCTCCCGCCCCCTCCGCACACACACGCACTTTACTTGCAGTGGGGTGCTCTGACTTTCAAATGAGAGAGATAAGTGGCAGAGGGTAGGGTCTTCTCCCCCGACTGTTTTTTGGCCCACCTTTCAGCCAGAGATTGCGAGTGGCTGCAAAACGCGGGGGGCTGAGAACTGAGGAGATAACAAAACGCACCCCAAAGGGGGGCCTCACCTCGGCTCTCGCATTCCTACAGAGCCTTCCTTCCCAAAGCGCTGTGCCATCTGTCTGGACCTCCTTTATCCTCCACTTTGCGCTAGCTAGGTCAGGCGGGAGCTCACAGATGGCTGATAGAAGGGGTCAGTGACTTCTCTCCACTCCCCAGGGTCTTCTTTTAGCTTCGCTTCGCCTGGATGGGAATTGGGGTGTGGGGGCACCATAGCCTCCTGTCTTTCCCTCTCAGCCAGCCCCCTTTAGAAGTCCGATTCTGCTCCAAGGGAGTGTGTGTGTGTGTATGTGTGTGAGAGAGAGAGAGAAAATGCGTGTGTGGGGGGGGGGGCAGGGTGGGGTAAGGGGGGGAGATGTCCTTTGGGTCCTGGGCTGCAGAGGATTGAGTGGAGGGTCCCCAGGGTCTGCACCCCACCGAAATTGCCATCCTTGCTGCTGGGGCCAGGAGTGAACTCGGTCCTTGGCCACCTGCTTAGGGCAGCTGTATAAAGGCTGCCAGCCGTGTCAGGCAGGCACAAAGCAACATCTGTCCACGGGAACCCAGGGCAGGCCTCCCCTGGAAATAAATGCCACATATGGTGGGAGTGCTGACTTGAAAAATAATAATTTTTTTTTCAAAACTGGGTGGATCCAGTCAATAAAGCGGGAGGAAAGGCAATGTGCTGTCTGGGAAGTGTGTTCTGGGCATGTGATCAGGAGCCAGAATTGACTTCAGAGGAGGTGGTGTGATGTGATTGTCAGTGAGCCCTAGGTCCTGGTCCCAGCCCTGGTGCTTAATTCTTCTTTATTCCTTTGGATGAGGGTCAAGGAGTAGGGCAAACAGATGTCATACTTCTCCCGCCTGGGAAGGGCTTTGCAAAACCTGCCTTCTTACCTGTCTCAGTGCCTTGAGGGCAAGGGCTTTATGCCTTGAAACAGGAAAAAAAAAAAAAAAGTATCAATTATAAAATGAGCAGCTGTGTAAAGCGTTTTACAGTTTACCAAGGTCTTTCACGTGGTTTTATGAGATCAAGAAAAAGAAACTCCTGGAAAATAGATAAGGCAATTAGGCCTAAGATTTATCTTGTTTTTAAAGTTGAGAAAACTTTGGAGGCGAGAGGTGAAAAAGCTTGGTGTAGTAACGGGATTCTGACCAAATGTGCTCCTTCTGCAAGGCCAGGCTGCTCTGCACTTTGAAGCTTTGGAATACATTCTTTGCTGACCGCTAAAGCTGTGTTAGCCAGAGGAATGGGCCCCTAGGATCTTTGTTGGTAACGTTGCCAGTGTCGGCCTCTGGGCTAGTGACAGCCTGGAGGAGAGGCCTTGTTCTCCCTTGCCTTAGTAGGAGTTTGCCCTCTGGGGAAGCACAGCTGTGGTCTGTCTTTTCCTCTTTCAAAGTCCTCTGCAGCCCGAGGTATTGGACATTTCAGGTGTTTCTGAGAGTTCAGGTTAACTTGGCCTTCTCATGATTCTCTTAGGACTGGGCCGTCCTCTACCTGTCTGGCAAGGACCTAGTGCTGAGGCAGATTTTTTTTTTTTTTTTTTTTCCGTCTTTTTCAGTTAGGGAAACCCAGTCGCTTGGGTGGATCCAGACAAAGTGGATTTCCATCCCTGGTTTTTGTGCCCACGCCGCTGGGTCACCTTGTCTCCCTTGGCAACTGCTGCTGCTGTTTTGGTCGTGGGCTGCAAACTAAAGGCCACGTCTTGGGGAGGTGGCTAGCTGGCCTCACCCCAGGGACATCGGTGTGTTTCTGAGCCCCATAGATTGTGGGGTTGCTTGTCAAATTGTTTGCTCTCTCCCCGCTGCCTTTTATGACTAGGGCTTTGGAAAGTTGACAAAGGGAAGTGTTTAACCTAGTTATCCTACTGTGTGTGGGAGGTGGGGCCCTGGGTTCTTAAAAGTACTCTGCAAGATCTGGACCTTGGGGTTTAAGGAGCCTTCAGTCTAAGGAGATTTTGACAAGCGTGTTTTGGCTAATATGTAATCATGAGCAGCAACAGCACGGTTTGGCAATTAGAGCTGTTAACTCGGGCCTCCCAGACTGCACACTTGTGTCTCTTGCCCCGTCTCTAACCTGTCTCAGTGATCAGGACAGCTGGAGTGAAACAGGCTTACTGACATCAAGAACGTAAGAGAGACAGGTGCCAAGGCCATGGTAAGAGCTTAATTTAGATACACCAACAGAGGGGCTCTCAGGATACTCCGAGGTCTGGCAGGATGGGCAGAGCTTGGACACGTTGTGTAACAGCATCCTACTTGTCACCTGCTTGAGTTCCCGAGTACAGCTGCAGGTATCTTCCTGACCAGTTGATAAGAATGGACTTATAGCATGTGCCACTGAGCAGTCGAGAAGGTATGTATATGTTGTGTCGGTGATCAAGAGCCTCGCACACACTTAAAAATGACTGTTCTAGACTCACTGCCAAGGGGGAAGGGATGGATTGGGAGTTCGGGGTTAGCAGAGGCAAATGATGATGTACAGAGTGGATAAACAACAAGGTCCTGCTGTGTAGCACAGGGAACTATGTTCAGTACCCCGTGATAAACCAGAATGGGAAAGAGTATGAAAAAGAATGTATACTTTAGAAATTAACACAACATTGTAAATCAGCTATACTTCAATAAAATAAATTTTAAAGAATAGGATTATTTGAAGAAAAATAAAAAAGACTGTTCCGATGGATAGCAGTAACTTGTCTTCCCACCGATGGGATTCCTGCCCAGGCCCAGCTGTTGAGAGTGGGACCGTGCTTAAGGTCTGGTTTGTCTGGATGGGAATTTGGGCTTTCTTATGTCAAAGCACCACGTCCAGAGGGAAATGGGGGAATTGAACCAGATGCCAGGTCTGACCCCCACCCTCTCCTCCCTACCTGTGCATCTGTTCTTTGGCACTGCCTCCTCCTATTACCCACCTAGACTGCCAGGCTGCTCTCACCCAAGGAGAAAGAGAAAAGACCCTCCTCTCTAACGCTCCTTCCTCAGACTTCTGGGGACACACCAAGGGTGCAGGAGTGGCCTCTTTAATCCCCTCTCCATCTCAACTTCTCGTGTCTTCTCCCCTTTCTCAGCTGCTGCTCAGAGCACCATCCTTGGGTGGCCCCCCAGAAGCAAGCGCAATTGTGGCTGCTGGGGGGGTGGCCCACCCTCTCCTCTCTCTTGTTCCCCTTGATTAGGGGAGTTCCACACAAGGGCTGGGAAGAGGAGGGACCTGCAGGCCGCCGGGTAGGTGACTGCATGGCTGAACCTAGGAGCCATCTGATGTTCCCCTGACATTTGGAACCTTGGCATGCGCTGCCTGTGCTTTTCGGAGTTGAACATTTGGGCCAGTGCTTGTTGCAGACAGCGCCTTGCTCACGGTTCCTAATCAAGTGCTCCAGGGTTGCATTTTGTGAATTCATCGTTATTTTTTGGTCTCTCCCCTGTCTGTGTCAATATTCCAGGCAGGGGGCAGGGAGGATGCCGAGATAAATTTGAGATGGCTCCTGCCTGTGAGGAGCTTACACTTCAATAAGGGAAACATTAGTAAGGTGTTATCTTTGAGTGTCTATTTCTCTTATTCCCAGCCATCAGAAAAAATAAGAACTCTGGGAGGGAGTGATATTTGGGGGGAGTGTGGGAGAGTTATGTTGTGTGTTTTCAATATTGTGGAAGTCACTATGTTAGAAAACAAAGCAATGACAGCTATCTGTATTCTCCAGAAAAAAAGCACAGAAGTCAGGTCCTGTGTCTTGCTGTTTTAATACCTGGATGGATTTAGCAATTCTCTTAATGTCTCAGAGCCTTCATGTCAGCACCTGTAAAATCAGGATGAGGTAAAGCTTGTGGAAATGTTTTTAAACCAGAGTTTGACAGATGTGCTCTGTTTAGCCTTCTATGTATATCATTCATTCATTACTAAATTATTCAGTCATTCATTCAATACCTACTTTGATGAGCAGGGAAGGGCACCTGTTCTGCAGGGGGGCTCCCTGTCTGGAGTGGGAGACAGACTTGGGCCAAAATACAGGCCGTGTATGCAGGAGCCACCTCGGTATTCATAGAAATTACTAAGAATTATACTTTCTTTAACCTATGTCCAACTGTACTTATGAGTGACTTTTTTTTTTTTCAGATTTTTGTTACCATTGGTTCCCCATTTATACTGATAGGCTAATAGACTATTTACACATTTTATGCATTTCGTGGGTCCTTATTTTCTCTATGCACCAGCAATTTCCTTTGACATAGTATATCAATAAAGTGTACTCTTATAGCTTTTGGGGGGAGGAGCAACAGTGACAATAAATCATTGGGTTTATGTCCAAAAAAAAAAAAAATACATAGGGCATGAGCTGCAGCCAAGGGATGTTCAGAGTGTCCAGGGATGTGGGAGACAGACTCTTCATTCTGTGGAGGACATGGGGAGAGGAGGGAGGGGTCCATGTGAGGCAGGAAACCGAAAACGAGGACAGGAGTTCTTATCCGAAAGAAGTTTCTGGACTGTAGCACCATCATGCCAACTTTTGGGTTCACGGTGATAGTTGCCTCCAAGAATGAAGGTATCTTTATCTTCCTCCTCTTCCAAAGCAGAGCACTGCTGTGACGCATAGTTTGCGTCAAATGGCTAGTGCCTTGTGTTCAGCAGTTTATTCCACTGCCAAGTGTTCTCTTTTTGAAGTAAAAAAGTAATTAATATTGCAAACCTGAAATTCAGGTTTCCTTGGTGGGCATGGTGACGGTAGATATCTTAGATCAGAATATAACAGACCCCATATCGTTAAAAAGTGGGCAACTCAGAGGTGACTGTGGATGCTTAGAATTTTAGAGTTTTGGTGGGGCTTGGGTTTTCATTTCTCTGGTTAACACTTGCGGAAAATAAGTCCTGTCAGCCTGAGGTTCTGCGTGGACATAAGAGCCTTTAATCATGTATGTTAAAAAATCTTGGCAAGGATGTAAAATTTTAAATGACAATTCGAAGAACAGAAAAAAGTCAATGAAGACAGTAGTCATTTACTTCTGATGAGAAATGCAAGCGCTGATGACTTTGAGAGAATGTGGCTCAAGCTTATCACATCAGGAATCCAATTACAATGAGTTTTTGAAAAATAAATATTGGTTCAATAATGTAAATTGGTAATTGCTGTATTATTATAATGGAAATAAAATTAACAGGATTTAATGGACTGAGCGACCATTAATTTTCACTTAACTTATGGGAGATTTTTGAATGCCACTTGATGCACTATACAGCCAGGTTTCTGCATGAGCTCCTTTATGAAAGAAATTGGACTCAGCAGCGCTTGCTTAGAACTTGAAGTCCAATTTTCTTCCATTACCTCGTCTCCCACCTTCTTTATCCACCCCTCTCCAGCCTTCTATAAGTGCAATTAAGTTCTCTAAAGTGGAATGCTGCTTTCTCAATCAACGAGGCTCATGAATAGCCCTAATTAACTTTTGTCCTTGTCTCCTTTGATGTATTGACCTATTTAAAAAAAAAAAAAAACAAAAAACTACCCTGCCCTCTTCCCCAAATCCACATCTGGTAGTACTAGTCTGCTGGGGAGGGAAGTGCCCAGAAAGCTGCCGAGGGCAGCCTGCTGAGCGTGCAGGGGCCTGGCAGGTGGACCAACCTTTTGCAGACACGAATGGCCGAATGGCTGGCGCGGTGCTGGCTGGGACTGGCCCTTCCCCAGGAGGGCTGCGAATCAGCTCTCGACTGCTGACAGGTTCCTGGGCCTGGGAGCCTTCAATCGACCCATCTTTAGGCGCTGTGGTTCCTGGAAACAGTTGGAAGTTGCCGTCTTAAACCCACCCTGCAAAAGTTTGGTTTCTAACTTTATTCCAAGTTTGCAAACAAAGATCCAAGAGAACTTGTGCAATTCGTGTGTATGTTTTCCTGCAGTGCACCCACCAGGTGCCAGAACCTGCTCCGGGTTCGGACACACAAGGAACTGAGGCAGAGGCCTTATTCTGCCCTCCTGTCGCTTCTGGCCCACTGGCTGTGGAACGTGGGTCCTTTGGAAATGTAATAATCACGTATGCCATCACCCTGGTTAATTTGTAAACACTGTTTTCTTAATGCCAGGGAACTAGATCCCCCAAGCTCTGCAGTTTGAGTCCTGATGAGGGCAAGTTGTGTGTGTGTGTGTGTGTGTGTGTGTAACATTATTCTTTGTTTTGATTTGATTAACAGTTTTAGAAATAACAAATCTAGAGCACAAGTCATGCTCTCTGCTGTGATTATTTGGGGCCTCTGCTGTAAACAGCAGCCTGCCACCGTGGCACACTGCTGCAGAATGTTTTGACAGAGAGACTTGGTTTAAAATGAAAACACAGTAGAATCCTATTAATTAAGAAGTTTGGCTAATTCCAGACTAGGCTTACGTTTGCTTAGCAGGCCTTTTCTCCCCATAAATGCCGTCAGAGAAAAATTAGTAATAATAAGCAAACTTTCAGGAGTCATTTTGGAGGTCGGAGTCAACCGACCTGGGTAGCTTCTAGATTTAGCTCTGTTTCTAATTAGCCTTGTCACCTGGGGCGAGTCACGTACCATCTCTGGCCTCATATGTTCTCAACTGGAAAATGGGCTAAATAAGTAGCTTTGTCGGAGAACCTTTCTAATTCTGAAGTAGTTTTCATGCAGGCGTTTTAGAAGCTCCCCTTTGTATGCATCCAGTTGATCAATGAGTCACAGATCTTTCTTCATTATTAATGTCCTAAGACCCAGTCAGTCTGGTGCCAATGAATTTCTGTAGTTGAAAGTCATAAAACTATAATTCAGCCTTTAGTTTTGGGGTTCCCTCCCCCCGCCTCTCCCTTACCTAGTGCGTCTAAATCGGTGAAATTTAACTACAAAGGAGTATGAAAATAACCTAACACAAGGACAAAGACGGGGAGGCTGTGTGTCTTCAGATGCAGTGAGCAATTTTTCTTCTTTTGTTGCTATTTTGGGCTCTTCTCAGAGCAGGAAGTTTACTTAAACTAATGACCACAATCGCCTAAAAATGGTTAAGTGTGAGCCCTAGGCATTATAGAGGATACCTGTGGAAAATGTTTGCTCATATGTCAGAGTTTACCCAGGAAGCTTCCTTTATTTATTTTCAAGCATCTATATAAAGAAAGGCTATACTTGATTGCGTAAGCGAGCGCCTCTTGTGGGGCAGTGTGAAGGTTACCAGTTTAAAACCCAGCTAGGAAATGAAAAGTGAGTTTCCCCCAAAATAGTACTTTTTCTGGATCACATGGCTCTCCCTGCTTACATCTGGCAAGTTTTTCTCCTGACAGCTCTGCTGGGAGTGTAGGACTGGAAGGCTGTTGCAGAAACCCGGGGTCAGGGTTTGCCTTTGAAACCTACAGCGTTATCAGTCTGGTGGCTTTCACTGCTAACTCTTGCGTCACAGACTGCCAGGCCAAGTTGTAGCTCTGAGGTGTCACCGTTTTGGGTGTTTTTTTTTTTTTTTTTTTTTGCTTTGAGACTGGACGTTTGAAAATAGTAATACTTTTTGGGTGTGTGTTTTTTAAAGGTCTGTTTTTACGCTGTCACAGCTCAAAAATGCCAAAAGGCATTTTTTCCTTAAAAAATCACCTCTGGGCTCAGCCCAAATGTGGAGTAATGGGTCCAGAAAGGACTTTTTGAGTAGTTACAAGTGGCTGAAAGCAGGCGCTGGTGATGGAAGTAGGATTTTTCCTTTCGCTTCAGTTCTCAAACCCTTGCTGAATTCAGACACCAGGTGAGCCATATTTCTGTGTGTGCCTGGAAGGGTGGGCTTAGTGGGTTTGTTCTGCTACCCCTTTCAATGTCATGTGTAGCGTTTACCTCTCCCCAAACAGATGCTTCAAACATTGCCTGGGGGGCGTGGGTGCGCAGGAAGAGCAGAGGGCCCTGGAATCTGACAGACCTGGGTTTGAGTCAGCCAGTTACTGGCTATGTGGCCACCTTGGGGACATCTGCTTCCACTGATGAAGCTCCAGTCTCCTTATCTGTAGAGCTACGGTCGTCTGTATGGTGTGATCCCCTTCAGGGACCAGCTAACTCCTGTGAGTCACCACAGACAAGATAAGAGAGATGGAGCCCTTGGCTGATATTTGTGGCTCACAGCACATAGTAGGTGCTTAGTAAACAGTCATGTTTCCCCTTTCAAGGGGGAAATCTGAATGATGGTGGCAACTGATTTTGGCAAGGGACCCCCACCTCCACCCCCAACCCCCGCTTGCTCTCGGGGCTCACTGTTTGGAGAACCTTGGTTGATGTAGGAAGAGAATCTGCTCCAGGCACCTGTGTACCGAGAGGCCACAATCGCGCCACTTGTTGATTCAGGGCTTGGCAGGCCATTGAAAGAGAAACAATTCATATTCTTAGGTGGTTCTCCCCCTTTCCCCTCCACCACTCCATCATCATTTAAAAAATTGTTTGGCTGACTAAAAATAATAGTATTGAAAACAAACTTTGATGAATCAGTGCTCCTTGGGTGAGGAGGGGTGGGGGTAGGGGTGCCAGATCCTGAAGAAGAAACGCCATGACTCACAGGCTCGTCACCGATAGCCTGCCCGTCAGAGTGTGGAAGTGCATGATGTTTATTGTTGCTGGTGGGTTTGTTTTTTGGGTTTTTTTTGGAGGCCCGGTTGGAAAACAGTTCTGGCTCCAAGTACCACATCTAAGTACCACCCCACTGGCTGGGCTTGGTTGTGAAGTGAGAATGTTCAGTGCCAGAAACTCACCGCTCTGAAGGGACCCAGACGTGGACGGTGGTACCCTTGCCTGCCCTTCGAGGTGTGCCTTTGGGGACTCACACTGAGAGGGCCATGCTGTGGACATCCTTCCGGGTGTGGTCCTTTCCATGGGGCACAGCTGTAAGGGTCAAGGGGATGGGGGAACTGGATGGAGTTCCACCTTGTGGCATCAGCGTGGCTGGGTGTGAAGCCCCTCTGGATGCGGGGTGGCGCCCGGGGTGGGCTGCGATTCGGGGCCATTTCTCCTGAGTGTCCATATTCCATTGTGAAACCAAGGCGTCTGAGAACTCTAAATTCAAACCTGGCCTCCCAGGTTGTGTTAAGGTATTTATCAAAGTCAACAATAGAACACATTCTCTTTATCAGTCTGTTCCCTTGATTTGTCTTTGAACTAGGACGTATGACATGCATGCCTTCACAGGGACTCTTGCTCTGGGCCACATCAATGGTGGAGGCAGGCCTGTTTTAAGCAGCATCCCATTTAGTTTTGTAGCCACAGCCACTCACGTGGCACCAGTACATGGACAGGCTTGTGGACACTTCTGTAGGGATTCATGTCCCTCACCTTGAATGGAGATGAGGTGGATGAAAGGCAGGTCAGGGAGAAGGCGATACATATGGCAGCTGCCCCTCCATAAAGTGGAGCAGAGAGCACGACCACTGATAGTGCATTTGGTTGTTGGATACGTATATTGGGCACTGACTTGGTGCTGGGTCTCGGGGGATGTAGAGGTGCAGAGATAAAGTCCTATCTCTGCACAAAGGCAGAAAGGGACACAGTGGCCGTAGTTACGGTGGGCTCATGAGAACAGCAGTCTAGCAAAGGTGGAGCAAAGCAGTGTAGGGGAGCCCAAAGGAAGAGCAGTTCTCTTTCTGAGGGAGTCAGAAGGCTTCACAGAAAAGGGGATGCCCCAGTGGGGCTTTGAAGGGTGGATAGGAGTGCAGGAGTGAGGGGAAGGCTGCCTGGATCACTAGCTAGACAGAGTGTGGAAGAGCCTGGTGTCTGGGGCCCAGGCAGGACAGTTCAGGGTGGCCAGGACATGGAAGAAGGAGAGGCCTGAGACGAGCCGGAGAAGGATGTTGCCAAGGGCTTCAGTCGGCCAGGCTTGGCGCTTGGACCTTGCTCCATAAGCACCCCGGAGGTTTTCAAGGAGGGGAGGGGCATGGCTGAAGCCACCGTCCCGTTCGCGTTTCATTCCTCCCCCACCCCATGGCTGGTAACAGCAGGTTTTCTGCCCGAGTTATCCAGGTCAGAGTCATAATCCCTTACACCACCATGTGGACAGCTTTAGGCTATGTCTGGACTAGGGTGAAAATAGTGTTTTGTTCACTGTCAGGAGAGAAGACGAGTTGTACAGCCAGGAGGGCTCTGGGAGCCCAAGTGTTCAGGTAATTAGCCAATGAGTCATGCCAGCCTCTTGACATGGATTCCTTGGGAAAGTAAGCAGAGTGTCACTGGGCTCCAGGCAGATGCTTGTTCTCCCCATGCAAAGGCTTCGCCGTCAGATCCCTGGGTCTTCCCTGTGCCTGGCACGGTGTCTGTCTGGAATGTCTCTGGTCAGTGTTTTAAATTTCTTCATTGATGACCGTCTAGGCCGGGCTTTCCAATTCCAGACCAGACTGTAATCAGCAAAAATACCTAGACTCTCTCCTGCAGACTCAGAGAACGCTGTCATGTATTACAAACAGATTATATTCCTTCTTAAAAGAGTGAAATAGTTTAAGTTGGTCATTTAGTGTATCACTGAGAGCAAAAAGAAAGCAGGTTGACCGTTGAGAGACTGTGGACGATTTATCTCATCTGTTTAGAGTCAGCTTTTGTTGCTGTTGTTAATTTCAGTTTATAGGTTTTTGGAAGATGAAAGTTTTGTGTCCATGTACTGACTCTAGTTCCTGGAGCCTTTTTTTTTTTTTTTTTTTTTTTACACATGGATGAGGAGGAGAATAGCATCTCAGTTTACTGAGTATTTACCATATCTCAGTCCCTCGAATATCATTTTCAGTAATCCTCATAGCAACCCTATGAGATGGATGTTATTACCCTCATTTTTTTTTTTTTTTAGATGAGGAGAATGGGTTAGGAAAATAATATGATACTGGAGCATTTGGGAAAGCACTGATAGAGGCCTCCTGCTGAAGGGGCATGCGGTGGAGAGCTCTGGGGTGACGTTCAGGAGACCCAAGTTCCTCCCCACTGCCCTCCCAGTTCCTGCTTTGGTGACTGTGGACCAGTCACCTGATTTCTTGGAGCCTCCCTTTCCTCATCAGAAAATGGGAAAAACGATGCCTCCCTTGGTAGGATTATTGGCATTGTTTATTTAGATGAGCTGTGCATCACAAGCGCCTTGCAAACTGTAAAATATTACGGGATGTTACTCATTATTTCTTTATGAAACACACTTCTATAGTATTGCTAAAAACCCTTTCTGACAGAGCTGGAGTTAAGGCTTCCAAGTTCACATACACATTTTCACAGAGACCTTAGAGCAAATCGTAAGTGATGCACAGAATTTAATAGGAGTATGAACTCAGAGTGAGCACGCTGTGGGGGTCTGGTTCCAGAAGCTTAGGTGAGTAGGTGCTCATGGCCTTGTCCAAGGATTTGGGTCAGCTGTGTTAACCTCTGGCCAATCACCTAGGGGTGATCCTGGAATGTGCAGCGTGAACTGGGTGCTGCCTCTATGCCCGACGCCAAGGTGGGCCAGTGACTGGTTGGTTGATCTTTTTTGCTCATCTGCAGTATTCTGGGAAGGATGAGTTCTCCATGTTGATAGAGGAGGAGACTGAGGTCTTGAGGGGTCAGTGGCAGAACAGGAATCTGACTTCCTGATCCCCAGTCGTCTGCCCCAAGGCTCCCTGAGAAAGGGCTGTCATTCTCATCCTCATGAGAAAAGCCATGAAATTGCTTAGGAAAGTTGCTTTAGGTCTCGTGATAGGAGATGGAGCTGGACTTGCTTCTGAAGCTCTGCTCCTTGTAGAATCTAGGGTGACTATATTATTTATTTATTTTCTTTTTAGGGCCCCACCCACGGCATATGGAGGTTCCCAGGCTAGGGATTGGATTGAAGCTGTAGCTGCTGGTCTGTACCACAGCCACCACAAGGCCAGATCCGAGTGGCATCTGCAGCCTACACCACAGCTCGCAGCAATGCCAGATCCTTAACCCACTGAATGGGGCCAGGGATCGAACCCGAGTTCCTCCTGGATACTTGTCGGGTTTGTTACCACTGAGCCACAATGGGAACTCCTCGGGTGACTATATAATTTATTAAACAGGAGTTCCCACTGTGGCACAGTGGGTTAATAATCCAGCTTGTCTCTCTGGCAGTGCTGGTTTGATCCCTGGCCTGGTGCAGTGGGTTAAGGACCCTGGGTTGCTGCAGCTGTGGCCGAGGTCGCAGCTGTGGCTCGGACTCGATCCCTGGCCCCGGAACTTCCATATGCCATGGGTGCACCTGAAAAAGAAAAAAAAAATTATTAAGCAAACCAGGACACTTCTAAAGGTGAACAGGGGCAGTGCTGTTATCCGTTGTGGCCAGAAAATGGGCATAAACCTGGAGTGCCCAGGCACTTAGATCGAGTCACTCTAAGTCACCCTGCCTCTGTGCCTGTGATCATGATGCCTGACCAAGGCAACTGGGAAGATTGGATCAGCAGGTTTTCCTGCCACTGCTAAAGTGTCAGGGACTGTCTGCATTACTTACTGCTATTCTGAGTGAGGTGACTTGCCTAAGATCATTCAGCAAGTTGGCAGCATAACATTTTTAAACTGGTTGAGACCTTAGAGAGAATCTGAAATGGTCAAGTTGGCCCTAGAGCTTTCACTGCCATGGGAGTTGGGGAATGTTTGGCTCTGCTGACTGCCAATCTGAAGGGAAGGGGAACAGAAATGTGGCTCGGGGGTGTGGAGGTGGCAGTGAGGGACTGGGAGGTCTTTCCCTGGCTCTGGAATGTCTGCATCCTCATCAGGCCGTGTCCCTTTGGCACGCAGGAGATGCCACTAGGTCCATTGCAGCTTAGATGAGATTTAATGGCCAGAAGCAGAGTCTTCTGAACTGACTGCCCCTGCTCCCCTGGGGCCTCAAAAATACGACTGGCTGGGAGCTAGTGGGGGTTCAGAGTTTTGGAAGGCATTGAGGAAGGAATTAAAAATAACAGCAAGTGTGCCTTTTCTTTCTCTTTGATTGTGGTAAACGCATGGAATGTGCCAGGGTACTTGGCCCCAAATAACCCCTCCTGCCAATGGAATTCGGCAGAAAACACAGAAAGACTTTGCACTGTTTCACCGCTGCCTCCTGTTCGTGGGATTCATTTCTTCGATCATCTGAGCCTCATCTGTTCTCACTGGCCCCAGATAATTTGTTGGAAGCCCAGAGAGGGCCTTGAATTCTCTCTGTTCTCCAACCAAACTGTTTGCTGTGGGTGAGGCCCCATCTCACGAGCTCCAAGGAGAGCAGCTGGAGTGACAAAGAGGACCGGTTACAGGCTGAGAAAAGCGAAGCGTAAATTCAAACCAAACTTGGCACTTGGTTGGAGAACTTCAGCTGATACCGTAGTGCTTTGGTCGTCACTCTTTGTGGCTGGGCCATGTCTTATAAATAGAACAAGATGCATTCCCTTCCCCCTCCCTTTTTTAACCCCACAGACACAAGGAGGCATGTGTGTGGGTGAGCATGGGATGGGCAGGGAGTATTAATTATTTATGTTCCAGTTCATCGGAGAGTCAGCGTGGGAACTGGACCCTGGGCTTCATGGAGATGACTGGGCCATCTTGTGGGTAAGGCTGGAATATGCTTTTGTCCAGCTCTCTTCCCCACTGCTCCCGTCCCCTCCTTAGCCACAAAGCCCCTGGTTTCTCATGCTTGGCCACTGCAGTCAGCCAGTTGTCTCCCTCCCTTTCTTTTTTTTTTTTTTTTCTTGCCATTTCTTGGGCCGCTCCAGCGGCATATGGAGGTTCCCAGGCTAGGGATTGAATCGGAGCTGCAGCCACCGGCCTAGGCCAGAGCCACAGCAATGCGGGATCCGAGCCGCGTCTGCAACCTACACCACAGCTCACGGCAACGCCGGATCGTTAACCCACTGAGCAAGGGCTGGGATTGAACCCGCAACCACATGGTTCTTAGTCGGATTCGTTAACCACTGCGCCACGACGGGAACTCCTCCCTCCCTTTCTGATCCATCCTATATTCTGGATCAGGGGCCAGACTCACTGTATTAGGACACTTTGGGCTGCAAGTAACCTGAATTCAACTACCAGTTTCCCCAGTGGGGGCTTGTCATCTCCCATAAGAAGTCTGGAGGCAAGGAGGTTTCAGGCACCAGCACGGACTTGGGAACCTTCCATCTTTCTGCTTTACCATCTTTAGCCTGATGGCTTCAGCCTGCATGATCCTGTGATAGCTTCAGACATTGCTTCCAGGGCCCGAAAGACTGCTGCTCCTTGGGGGTCTCTTTATCCAGAAAGGAAATCTTTCCCAGATGCCTCCAGTGTTGTGTCACGTGCAGTCACTGATGAAAATGGTAGATTGTAAGAAGCATCTTAAAGTCAAAAGACCCAGGCTATTTCTTTTCTTCTCTCTCTTTTTTTTTTTTTTTTTTTGCTTTTTAGGGCCCCACCCACGGCATATGGAGGTTCTCCGGTTACTGGTTGAATTGGAGCTACAGCTGCTGGCCTTCGCCACAACCACAGCAGCACAGGATCCGAGCTGTGTCTGGGATCTACACCACAGCCCACGGCAACGTCAGATCCTTAACCCACTGAGCAAGGCCAGGGATGGAACTTGCGTCCTCATGGATGCTGGTCAGATTCATTAACCGCTCAACCATGACAGGAACTCTGTCTTTCTTTGGCTCGTTATGGTACTTAGGACTGTGCTAGGCACTCAGTAAATGTGGGTGAATACTTGTTCACTGCTGTTTTCCTTCTTCTCCCAGTAGACCCCTGAACAGTTATGTCTTGCTAATTTCAGAGGTTAAGGTGGGAAACCAATCAGAGGCCAGATCTTGCCTTCGTGGAGCTTATAGTGGAGATGGAAAGGCGGTTGTGTTACTGTGTTCGGAGTATCTAACCAGGTGGACCTTAGCGGTCTGCTGTGGGGCAGCCTAGGAGCAGTTCTGAAGTTGTGGCTCAGGGGGGACAAAGGGAAGTGAGTCTCACAGAAGGAGACCATCAGGGTCTCTGAACACTGGGTTTGAGGACGACGTATTTTCTGACCCAAGCTAGGTCCTTTCAAGCAGCTTTCTCTCCCCACCCCTCTACCAGTCTTGTTTTCCTGTTGACAAAATGAAGATTAAAAACTTGCCCTTGAGAATGGAGTGGGGGCAGGGGGCAGGGCTAAGAGCCTCCTGGCCCTGGGGGAAATTTTCTAAAGGTTCTTGTGGTATTCTAGCTTCAGAACCCTGTGAAATTTAATTGCATGTTTAGCGTCTTTGTGCGTCTCACTGGCTTTGAAGTGCTGGAAACTTTCTCTGAAAGCATATAGATGAAGAAATGAGAATTCTATAAATGGTTCGTGGTTAAAAACAAAGTGCTGGCCAATTTATAGAAATTTGAGGTTGTTTTCTGATGGAACATTCTGCAGACATGGAATACCCTGGAGTCTTCCTGTCACAGTCAGCTAATAACGGACTTCAGGTCTGCAAATGCTTTTTCATTCCAGTTCAGAGAAAACAAACCCTGTCCCAGGGCCTTACGGTTTATTTTCCTATTGATCTAGGAGCTGGGTTGACTCGGGACCCCCTGGGGAACAGCTCAAAGCTAATTAAAGATGTTTGTTTGAGGTTTGCCTGTTTTTCTTGCTTGATTGAGAAAGTTGCAGTTTGGGTTTTTATTGTTAAAGAAGGAGAATCTGTCACCAGGGCTGATCCAAGAGGTGGGGGGTGGGAGGGAATTGCACACTTCAGTACACACGTGACAAGTCCATTCCCCCCTCCCCTTAGCGAGGCCCCCCACAGAGAGGCATCTTTGAACTCTGGGTGGGAACCAGAGCTGCCACTTGCCTTGCAAATGCCCGAGTCTCTAGGAGTTGTGGCAGGGGAGCCTGGGTGTGAAACCCAACGAAGCTGTTCCAGTGTGAGGCCGGTTCTGTTTGCCCAGCTTGAGTTCTGAAGTTAATGGTCCAAGGCCCCCACTCAGGGAGAGTCAGCATGTGGGGAGGTGGAAGGCCTGACAGCCATTCCAGGGGGCCCCCTGACCCTTTGTTTAACCGCGGCTGTGGACCAGTGGTCTCAGATGTTTACCCGTGCCTGTTTATAAGAGGGAAGTGTGGTCATATTTCTATCTCTTTTGTGGGCTGCACGGTTGCCTTATTGGGGCTCATGTGGGAAGTGGTTACCATTCAGAGGAGGGTGAAATAACAGTACTCACAAAGGGACTTTGATCCAGGAATCTTTTTGAATGTCACCTTTTGGCCACTGTGTTTTTTATTTTTATTTTTTTGCCTGTCGGCCTTAACTTGACTGATGAGAAAATCGAACCACATGCTGAACCTCATTCTACCCAGCTGGGCTGAAATCAAAACGGCAAGTCAAAGTGCTCCTCGTTTCCCTGGGTTTCATTGTGGGGTCCACCCCCAGACCCGTAGTTCTGCACAGCTGGAGACCTTCTGCTTCAGCTCTTCTCTGGGCGTCTGTATCTGAGCATCCCAGTGATGCTTGGAATTGGGCTTTGGCCATGCCATCCCATCCACCTTCCACAACCTACACAGGTCTTCATTATCATTACCGGAGCTCCCAGGGGCAATGAACTGTTGAATCAGCCAGTGAACAGACTCATGAAGGAAGTGTCCTGATCCTCCAGTGAGGCTGGGGAACCTCAGCTACTCTCTGGTGGAGCTTGGCTTTCTGACTTCAGAGAGGTAGCTTGACATCTCTGGTCTTTACATCTATAAAACGACAAGCTCCGAGCGAGACTCTCAGAAGTCTGTATCAGCTCTAATATTTCCTGAGACCTCTTCCCTCTCTTCCTTAACTTCTTGCTTTTTTGCTCTTGATGCACCTATTTTCCTGGGGGACAAAATCTAATTTTTCATCTGATGCTCCTCATTCAGAGGTGGCCCATTCCTTATTGTTATTATTATGCCTTTTTAGGGACATATCTGTGGCACATGGAGGTTCCCAGGGGTCCAATTGGAGCTGTAGCTGCCAAGCCTATGCCACAGCCACAGCGACGCCAGATCTGAGCTGCGACTGCGACCTACACTACAGCTCACGGCAATGCCGGATCCTTAACCCACCGAGTGAGGCCAGGGATTGAACCCGAAACCTCATGGTTCCTAGTCAGATTTGTTTCTGCTGCGCCATGACAGAAACTCCCCCTTCCTTATTTAATTCTGTTATAGTCATGGTTTAACTCATCAGATACTTACTGAGGTTCTTTAGTTGGTGGTGGTGCCACCAGACACTGTGGTCCAGGAGCTGTAAATGCCTATGGGCCAGGACAGTTGAATATGCTCCTGCTTGGAGCTGCCACGTTTGTGTTGAAATGAAGCTCACCTGATGAGGATCTGTCTTCTTCCTGGGCCAAGGGAAAATCAGCCTGCAGGCAAAGAGGAATTCTCATTTAGCCTAAAGCACAGGCTTCCTGCGCTTCTAGGCACCAGCTGTGTTCCAGGCGTGCTGCTGTAAAAATACAGGAAGGAAGGGAAGCGTGTTCACAGGTTGGTTAGAGATTTTGAAACCAACAATCAACCCTCTCTTATCCATAAGAAACCAGAATCCACCGCTGGCTTTCAGTCTCTCAGACCCGCAGCTCAACAGAGCGCCCTTTCAAAACTGGGGTAGACTCTTTGCTAATGGCTTTTTCCACGAACCTCAGCCAGCCAGCAAGTATATTCTTTGAGGATTATGATTTGATCAGGATGCCCAGGAATCTTTCAAGAGAAGAAGTATCTTTTGCCCTCAGCTGTTTTAAGGCCAGTAAGGAGACAGAGCCTTCCAGAAATGAAGCAATGAGAAGCTGGCCCGCCAAGAGCACACAAGGAGGAAACAACAGCCATTCCTGCCCATGGCCCCACTTTTGTCGGAAGTCTGTCACCCCAGGGGCTTCCTCGTGGTGTGCAGAAGAGAGAACTGGAGGTAGAAGCCCTGGGTTCCAGGCCCACCCCATTTCGAACCAGCTTCGTGACCTCGGGTGAGTCACTTTGCTACCCGTGGCCCCTGGTTTCCTCCTCGACAAACCAAAGGTGTTGGCTTAGCAGGATTTTAAAGTTTCTCCACCTTGAACATTCTAGTTCTTGAGCTTGCATTCAAAGAAATGACTGACTCTGTTACTCATTCAGATAGTTTCAGGATCACTGTATGATCACTCTGGGGGCTGGAGATGGGGGCCTGCAGTTGAAGGCAGGATGCGGAGAGGTTTGGGGTGCAAAAGGTAGGCTGTGGCAGCTGGGACTCCTGCTTCCAAGTAATTCACATCTGGTTGTTGGGCTCACCCTAGCAGGGTCTCAAGCTTGGCTACTTAGAAAAATTCTGATACCCAGGCCCCACCACAGACTGATTCAGAATTTCTACGGGCAGGGCCTAGGAATCAGTATTTTTGAAGTGCCCCAGGTGATTCTTGTATGTAGCCAGAATTGAGGATCACCAGCCCTAGATCTCATGTAAAGCTGTGGCTCAGTGTCATGGGCATCTGTTCTGGAGGCAAAGTGATAGTGGTTGGGGGAAAAGTGATAGTTGGTTTTTGTTTTTTGTTTTTAAGATAAAAAGTGCATGTACCCAGAGAGAAAAAAAGTTCTCCATTCTAGAAGCTTGTTGATTTGGCAATCACAGCTACTGCTGGTCAGTATTAGCCCTGAGGTTTGAAGCCCCAGTTTTCTCCTATCTCTGGGTTAGTGGTTTCTCAACATCTCTGAAGGAGTGGAACCATCTGTAGCTGGTTATTTCTGCTTGGGAAACTCAGAGGACTAAGTGAGGGGTGGAGTGAGGGCAGGGGTGGAGCAGGAATGGGTGAAATGGACCATGACACACACCCACACCTTTTTTTTTTTTTTCATAAAACTAAGGCAGAGGCCTCAGCTGGCACTGGCAAACCTTCATGTCAGATCGTTGGCAGTGCCCTGGGGGACTCAGAGGGCTGTGAAAGTACATGTGCCCTGCTGTTGCCTGTTCTTTGGTGAAAGTGTCCCTGCCTTTGGTTGAGAGAGATCCCACCACTCTCCTCCGCAGGAGCATCTAAACCCTCATGGTTCCCTGCAGGGATTCCATCCCTACCGCCGAAGAAAGCTGTCCAGATTAAACAGTAATGGGAAGGACAGTTCAATTCTCGTATCCTTGCAGGTAGCGATTAGGGAGGGCGATTGTGGCAGTGGTAGGACTTAATGGGTGTGAATGAACTTTAGGAGGGAGGACAACTTGTCAGTAGCCATCAACCCCAAAGGGTTTTGTGGATCTGGGGGGCAGGGTCGAGGAGCTTTTAAAATGACAAGTTCTGGAGTGTTCCTATTGTGGCTCAGTGGAAGTGAACCCAACCAGTATCCATGAGGACACGGGTACAATCCCTGGTCCCACTCAGTGAGTTAAGGATCTGGCATTGCCGTGAGCTGTGGTGTAGGTTGCCAGCGCTGCTCGGATCTGTCGTTGCTGTGGCTCTGGTGTAGGCCGACAGCTGCAGCTCTGATTCAGCCCCTAGCCTGGGAACCTCCATATGCCGCAGATGTGGCCCTAAAAAGCAAATAAATAAAAATAATAAAATGACAGTATCTGGGATGCAGGTGTAGACACATATGCCAGATGGAAGTTGTTGTTTTTCAAACAAATGAGGACTGTCAGTCAGAAAATATCTAGGAAGCAAAACACTCAGAGAAATGGCAAATCCGGCACCTGCCCTCAGTGAGCTTACTGTCTGCAGGGTTTGAATATATGAGTGTGGTATGGTAATGACGGCCTGCCTTGCTGCGGTCACAGGGTGAGTGTCCCGGGGTTCAGGAGCAGGGGCGGTGGGGGCTGGATGGGACAGATACTTCAAAGGATTTGGTCCTGAGCTAGCGAAGGGGAGACAGTGGCCCCACGACTGAACTGTGCCCAGCTCCGCCTTTTAACATGATGTTACGTATATTTGGGGAGCAGTCCCCAGGGGCACCCCATTGCTAGCGGGAACAACTCTGTGTTCTTGCCTCCCATCAAAATTCTCTGCTCTCAGGAGTCAGTCTGCTTCCAGCTTTTTCCTTCTTCTGCAAGGGTGGGGTGGTCCCTGCCTGTGCCCCCGCTTTGATGATTACCATCTGCCCACCTTCATTTCCTGCATAGTTTCAGTTGGCAAGCCTCTTTCTGGACCCAGAGATACCATGTAGGATGATGATTCTTGGTTCCAGTAGCCACCTGGCACCCTCTCCATGGTGGCTGCACTTCAGGTATGGATGGGAATGATTATCTGTGCCTCGGCAAACTCAAGTTTGTCCTGAGAGCGAGTTGTGTGATCCTAAGTAAATGCAGGACTGGCTTTGGTAGGCTCTGACTGTGGCCAAGGCTATTATTTCTCTGTGGGTAATTATTTCAAGCTTCACGGTCACGAGCTGAGCATAATCAGGGACAGATAAGAAAGCCATATATAGAGCAAAGTACATATTTCTTAAGGTGGGCGGCAGAGGCCTTATGTGTGTGTTGGTGTATGTGTGTTTAAAAAAAGGCCTATATTTTCTGGGCAGTAGAACTCGAGTTTCCAGTAAACATCTCCTCCCTTTTTACTTTACCTTTTAATTTGGTGTTTATGGTCTCTGTGCTTTGAAATTGTTTTGCTGCGATGCCAGCTCTGCCTGAAGCGGGGGCAGTGGAGGGGGTGGGGAACGAGCCAGGCCCTTCAGGAGCCATGGTTTCCATCAGAGTTCTTAGAATTCCTCTGGCCCAGCTAATTGACAGCTCGGAGGTGATTGCTGGAGCTCATCTAGAAGAATAAAACCAGGAGACCTGGGGAGTTCCCGTTGTGACTCAGTGGTTAACGAATCCGAGGTTGCGGGTTCGATCCCTGGCCTCGCTCAGGGGTTAAGGATCTGGCGTTGCTGTGAGCTGTGGTGTAGGTCGAAGATGAGGCTTGGATCCTGTGTTGCTGTGGCTCTGGCGTATGTAGGCTGGCAGCTACAGCTCTGATTGGACCCCTAGCCTGGGAACCTCCATATGTCACAGGTGCGGCTCTAAAAAGAGAGAAAGACCAAAAAAATAAAAAAATAAAACAGGAGTTCCCGTCGTGGCGCAGTGGTTAACAAATCCGACTAGGAACCATGAGGTTGCGGGTTCGATCCCAGCCCTTGCTCAGTGGGTTAAGGATCCGGCATTGCCATGAGCTGTGGTGTAGGTTGCAGACGTGGCTTGGATCCCACATTGCTGTGGCTCTGGTGTAGGCCGGTGGCTACAGCTCTGATTGGACCTCTAGCCTGGGAACCTCCATATGCCGCAGAAGCGGCCCAAGAAAATGGCAAAAAGCCAAAAACAAAAAAACAAAAAAACTGGAGACCTGGAGCTCGAGGTGCATTTACTAGTTTGTCCCCTGTTACTGCCTTTATCTTGAAAGGCATCATCTGTAGGTAATTTTGGTCTGGGGTTTGTTTTTTCTGTTCCCCATTTGCCTGTGTTGATGCTTCTGCTCTGGAAATCAGAACGGCCCAGAGCCCCAAACCTGGAACTAATTTCTCCGAGGCTGTGGCTTTGGAGGCCGGGGACACACAAGGGTCAGCTATCGCTAAGTGGGAAGCAGCCTCCCCCCCCACAGGCTTGGTGGGTCTCCCAGTTCTGAAGGCAGTGGGCCGGCAGGGGCTGGGGAAGCCGACCCTGAAAGCACGGGGTGGAGGCCAGGTGAGGTGCATGGGTGAGCAAGGATGTCCCTGGAGGAGGTGGGGGGGCAGGAGGAGCTGGGGAGAAAACCCACAAGAGCCACAAAGCCCTTGTTGAGGCGGTGTGGTGGGGGCTCCAAGGAAGCACAGGAGGTGTTTGGCTGCTTTTTCACACCCTCTAGTTCTGCGCAGCTAGGAAGGCTGTTTCTGAATGGCTCTCCCCACAAACCCAGGGAGCAGAGCGGCTCTTCTGGGCGGAGGGGGAACAGCTCCCACAGCCGGTCACACTTGGGCTCCCTCAACACCTGGCGCTTGCTGTGTGGATGGGACTGCTCAGATCTCCGGCAGGGCAACCTCTCTCTGGACAGAAAGAGCCCAGTGAACCAAGAAGGGAGGGCCCTTCCCCAGGGACCCTCAGCACCCAGCCCCTCGGAGCTCCCAGGAGACCCTAGGAGAGCATTTGACACAGCAATGCAGTCCCAGTCCCAAGTGTAAACACACCCAACAGCTTTCTTTTGCATGGTAGGCTTTTTTTTTTCTTTTTCTTTTTTTCCTGAAAATAGCAGGCTAGGAGACCACAGGGGGATGAATGAGACACCCCGAAAACCTGCACCACCATCCCCACTCCTGGTCAGCTCTGGCTGCCTGCAGACCATTGCCCCCTGGCTGCTTTTTCAGTGCCCTGTTCTTCCCCACCCCCCTTGCTTCTTCCCTGTGAGCCTCTTAGGGATCCTGAATAGCAGGAAAAGCAGCCAAGTGTTCGTTTATCTGTGACCTTCATCTCCCCCCTCCTGGGGGGAGGATGTGGACCACACTTGATAGTGTGCTGAGCCATTTCTCAGGGACCTGTCCTCACAGCAGCCCTGGCCTGGGGCAGGGAAGTGGTCTTGGCCCTATTTTGTAGGTGGCCAGGGACAGTCTCTGGGTTAGTGGGGGAGCAAGGGTCAGAGAAGCCCTGCCTCATCTTTGACAGGGTCAGTCTTTTGCTGCACTGTGTGTGGCCTTGGTGATAAAGACCAGAGGTATGTGTGCTCTGCGACGGCCTCAGCGTATCCTTCCGATGATAAAGGACTCTTTTATCTTTCCACCTGGGAAGACGAGACCCCGCCATCATGACCTGTATTGTATTTTATAATTTACAAAGCACTGTCACATACATGATTTTTATTTCGTCGCTGTGACAATCTCTGGAAGTAGGTGCTTGTCCCAACGAGCCAAGGGAGGCCTGGAGATGCTGAGTGACTCGGCCCAGGGCCCCCAGCTGGTCATCAGCCCAGCGGGAAGCAGGTGGCACCAGCTGGACTCTGTGGATGGGGAAGCGAGAGTCCCCTGGAGTGGTGAGTGGTGAAACCAGCAGTAGTAGGCTCTGTGTTTTGCTGTTCTTGCCTCTGAAGCCACACAGGGTCATGGTTCCTGACCTGACCTTCCTCCAGAGGGCCTGTCTGTGCACACCCTGCCCTGCGGGGGAGACCTGGACCCCACTGTGAGGAAGAGGCACACCCAGGCCCAGCACAGGGCCACCCTGAGGAAGCGGGGACAGGCTACTTGGGAGTGGCTGGAATCGGGGTTCACCCTGCTTGGAGTTGGGGCCTTCTGTTTCAAAGTGACTGAGAGGCCAACTTTGCAGGGCAGTGCAGGAAAGCGGCACTTCAGATCAGGGCGCCTCTCCTGGAGTAGTCGGAAGGTTAGGGGTCTAGAGTCTGACAGGTTTGTTGAAAATCCCACCTCTGCTCCTTAGTAGCTGGGGATTCTTGAGACAGTCACTTCAACGCTTTGAACCTTGGCTTTGGGATACTTGCTCTGTCCTTCAGAAGCACAGGGTCGCTGCCACAGGATGGGTCATATGGAGTAGTTACTCCCCTGGTCAGAAGTGACTCAGCAGATGGAAACTGAGGCCCTGAGAGGCACAGTGACTTGCCCAAGGTCATAGTTCATGAGCGGCAAAGCTGGAGTGGACTCGGTCTCTTGATCCCATGCCTGCGTGTCTTGTGTGTTTGCTTGTGCTTTGTGTGAACCTGGGATGGCTTTTCTAGTCTATTCCCATCCTGGCCAACAGGCATATCCCTGAGTAGCTAGTTGTATTGTGAAGCCAAGACAGCTAGCACCCAGGGGTGAACGTGTGAGACCTCTGCTGTCAACTGCTTAGGGAGAGGAGAATGGGTGGGAGAATAGGACAGCCCGGTAAACACTTTTTTTTTTTTTTTTGTCTTTTTAGGGCCGTGCCCACGGCATATGGAGGTTCCCAGGCTAGGGGTCGAATCAGAGCTACAGCTGCCAGCCTACACCACAGCCACAGCAACACCAGATCCGAGCCATGTCTGCAACCTGCACCACAGCTCAGGGCAACGCTGGATCCTTAACCCACTGAGCAAGGACAGGGATCGAACCCGCAACCTCATGGTTCCTAGTCAGATTTGTTTCCGCTGTGCCACAACAGGAACTCCCCGGTAAACACTTTGTGATGCTTGTCTCGTGTGAACCATTGAAAACTGAGTCCTAGCTTCCCAGGCCTGCTTAACCATAGGCGCGGTTCAGACGATGGGATGTGCCACTCAGATTTTTGGAGTGTAGACGCACATTTCTCATAAAGCCCTCGGTGTTTCTCTCTACTGTATTCCCCACCCTCATTTCCCTAGGGCTTTAAATCATCTTTGGCTTGGGGTCGAAAGTAACCCATTACAGTGGTGAGCCTCACAATCCATTTTGTGCAGTGTTGTCGGGCAGAAATATTATAAACAGCCCACCGAACTGTGTTTGGTCCAAAGCCAAGAAACTCCTTCTCCACTTGAGCGTTTGATTATCTGCCACAGCACTCAGCCTGCAGTTCAGTGCAGGAATCCAGCATCATTTCTTATATTGTTTCCATCTGGTTTTGTGCAGTCTTTCTTTTGATTTTAATTGTGCCCTTTGGGAGAGAAAAACCCTAAAAGGGGTGGGAAAATGAGACACCCCCTCCTCCTCCCAGCATCCCAGGCGCACACACCTTGCTGCTGTGATGACTGGTGGATGAGGCTGAACAGAATCCTCTGAGTTTTTGTATGTCCTCGTTCACTGCTCCTGCTCTGCCAGGAGTCTCGGGGTCCCTCCTCCAAAGGGATTTCTTAGATGGCATGTGGGCCAGGGCCTGAGATGGGAGCTGCCTCCGTGGTCATGAGGGCTGAAGGTGGTTTGGGGTGTTGCCCTGCGAGACTCGCCCTGCCTTGGAGCCCAGTGTTGTGGTGCTATGTTATGTGACCTCTTTAAGAAGTGAGTCACTCACCTCCAGATAACCACTGGTACTTTCAGGGGGAACTGCTAGTGTCTTTGTGGCTGTGGCCATGGTTCCTCCAAAATAAGGTGTTTTTAGAAATAAAAGTGCAGGGATTGGTCTCCTTAGGTTCGTTGTCATGGACTCATGGCTTCCCAGCCTTCATGAAGTCTCAACTTGTTTCCTCTTAAACTGTGTGCTTGGTACCAGTTTGAGGGTTTGGTACTAGTAGTTAATAGTCAATAACTGACACACTGCTCACATTTTTGGAAGAAAACTTTCCTATTTTTACCTCTTTCATTGTTTCCATATTACCTTCTAGAATTGTCTGTGTGCCTAAGCATTTTTTGTGTAACTGTATCCAGAGTGTATTGGTCTAACCAGGAATGATATCAGGTGTTTACCACAAAAGGAATTTTTTTTTTTTTGCCATTTCTTGGGCTGCTCCCACGGCATATGGAGTTTCCCCAGCTAGGGGTCTAATCAGAGCTACAGCTGCTGGCCTACGCCAGAGCCACAGCAACTCAGGATCTGAGCTGCATCTGCGATCTACACCACAGCTCACAGCAATGCCAGATCCTCAACCCACTGAGGAAGGCCAGGGATTGAACCTGCAACCTCATGGTTCCTAGTCAGATTTGTTAATCACTGAGCCACGACAGGAACTCCCCACAAAAGGAATTTAATATGGAGCCTTTGTCACACAGGTGGTAAAGAAGCTGAGAAACCAAACATGGGAAGGCGAGGTGACCTAGAACTTAGACGTAGGAGGCTACTACTGCTTCTGGGCTGGAGGGACCAAGGGACGAGGTGGTGAGCTCAAGGTCAGAGTCACCAGTGGGCCTGTCTACAGCAGATGCAGCTGCTTCTACAAATGTCCACCCAGGACAGAAAGGGAGAGGAGAGAAACACCATGGCCGCCCCTTCTTCCCACCCTCCATTCTCCCATGAGTTCCTGCTGTTGTCCAAAGCCCCTGGTTGCCCCCTAATGTGAGGTCTACAAAGTCAGGGGTCTGTAGCTCTGGGGGGTATAGAACAGAGCACAGGAAGATGAGGAAAGGGTTGGAGCACAGCCAGGACCCAGACCAGCCTAGGGTGCCAGCCTCCTGTCCCACGTATTTCCTAATTACACCTTATCTCAAGTGGGTGTAGCAGAGTTAGGCTAACCCTGCCCCAGCTGTTGGGAGAGTACTTCAAATGATGGTAAGTCAGCAGTTCTCAAAGTGTGGTCACCAACCAGCAAGTCTCAACATCACCAGGGGACTTGTTAGACATGCAGAGTGTCAGGCCCCACCTGAGACCTCCTGACGCAAAATCTCGGGGGGTGGGGCCCGGCAATCTGCGTTTCCTCTGGAGGATGCTGACACACATTAAAATTTGAGGACCACTGTTCCTGGTGCTGCATCTCATTGAAGGTGGGGACAGGGCACTGAGGGGACTGTTGGTCAGAGGTCTTTATCCAGAGCAGTGTGTGTGTCCAGGGTGCTACACCTCCAGGGTCAAGCCTCCCCTTGGCCCTTAAACTCCCTGGGTGGTTGTTATCTCGTTTGTTCAGTAGCTGAAAAGAGCAAATCCTATCAGTGGTGGTGGTATATGAGGATTCAGTGAAATGACAGGCATGATGTTCCCTTGATTTGGGTCTTCTGGAGCTTTGGGGAAGGACGTGTGGAGACAGCAGCCAGCTTCTGGCCCATAGGAAATTGGTCCTGGTGCCAGTACCTGCGGGGTGTGGTCTGAAAGTCAGTGATGCGCACTTAGGAGGCTGAAAGCAAGCGTTAAAGCAATAGGAATCTTGGACTGAGAGCTCCCTGTCTGTAGTCAGGCTTCCCCTCCGCACTCGGTTTTTATGCGTAGTGCTGACCTGAACTTGTGATTGATGCCATCTTGTCACTCTTTCTTGTATGGCCACTTGGTAGAGTGGAAAGGACCCAGACCTCAGGCCTGGTTTCCCGTGCTGGCCATGTCTTTTTGGGCCTGTCACTTAACCTTTCTGAGCTGCACTTTTCTTTTTTGTAAAACCCCTACCCTCACTGACTGTGGTGCAGATCAGTAGGGTGATGGACATGAAATCTGCCTGGAACTTTAGTGGGCCCCTTGAATATTACACTTTAGGGTCCACACCTCCACTGGGGCCCCTTGCCACCTCCATGAGCCTCTCATTCTACTCCCAACGCCGGTGGTGTATCATCTAGCAAAGGCAGGCATCTGGGTGCATCTTCTTTCTAACAGTGGGCTGCAGGAAGACACCAAGCCAGGGGTCCCCTACCTCTTTCTCTTTCAATCCTCCCAGCCGCTCTCCTAAGGAGGGAGGCTTAGAAGAAGTAACCAAAGCTCCTATAGCTTAAGAGGAAGGATGTGAGCAAACCAAGTCTTGAGGGGACAGACAGAGGCCCGCCTGGCCTCAGAGCCATCCAGCGTCGCTGTTGCTAAGAAGAGAAAGAGGAACTGGGTAGAGGCCTCTGCTGACTTAGGGTGATATCTCAGGCCCACAAGTATTGGGGATGCAGTCGATGAGCCAGTCAGAGCTGGTGGGGGGGCTGGTTAACCTATAGGAACACATGCAGCCAGGGCTCCCGTTTCACCTCCTCTGGCAGCACCTGAGAAGCCTCTTGGACCAGCAAGAGGACCAGTCGCCACCCTCCTGTAGATTAGGATGCCTTCCGCATTTAATGGCTGAGGAATCTGAGTCAGATTTGACCAGAGAAGTCAAATGGTTTACCTGAGGGCACACAGGCCAGGAATCTGAGCCCCGATCGCATCTTTCCTGGTCCAGGGCTCTTTGCCTGACATCAAGGGGTTTCCCAGACCCAGGCAGGGCCAGCACTTGGCAGTCATCCAAACCCTTTCCCCCTCATGCTCTGGGGAGTCCTCCAGGTGGCCAGTAGGTCTGCACGAAGTGGCCGGTGTGGGTGGTCTGCAGTGTGACAAGTCCAGCGAGTCAGCTGAAGTCTTGGGCAGGTCAGAAGACTTGTCATCCTCCAGCCACAGATGTTATGCTGCTGTTCGGGTTGCAGCTGGAAGTGACCTCAAGATGGGATGTGAGGCCTCTGGGACGAGAGCACCAGCATTCCATTCACCCCACATCTGGGGGTCTCCAGAGGCCATCTGCCCACCTGGCAGCCCCTCCCTGGCGGGGCTGAGGGCGTTCACCTAGCTGCCTTCTTGGGAAGACTCAGCACAAAACAATCTCATTGTTGAAGCTCTGCTCAGAATTGCTACCCTGAGGAGAAGGCTGTGGCCAGGCTGGGTGGGGTGTGATAAGCTGGGACTTGGGGCCTGCTTGGGCAGGTCCTAATGACTGTAAATGACTGGGCTGGAGGCAGGACCTGAGCTTTTAACTCTATAAATATACATTATTTCTAATATGGCCTGGACGGTCTGAGGATCATAATTACCTGGGATCTGCTTTACAGGCATTTAGTGAAACAAACGGGGCTGCACTGAGCCAGGTAAGGATGCGGCCCTGTACCTTTAACAGGTGTCTCTCAACGAGGCCTTTGGCGTTAATTCTTTGTTTAAATCCTGGCAGGTTGCAACTAACTTGATGTGCCAGAACCAAACCGAACCGGTGGAGTCAGTAGCTCTCTTTTTTCTTTTTTCCTTGACTTAAATGTGCTTGTGTTTGTTTGTTTGTTTTTTTAATGATTTTTATTTTTTCCGTCATAGCTGACTTGTAGTGTTCTGTCAATTTTCTACTGTACAGCAAGGTGACCCAGTCACACATAAACAGATACATTCCTTTTTCTCACATGATCATGCTCCATCATAAGTGACTAGACATAGTTCTCAGTGCTATACAGCAGGATCTCATTGCTTAGCCATTCCAAAGGCAAGAGTTTGCATCTATTAACCTCAAATCCCCAGTCCATCCCACTCCCTTGCCATCCCCCTTGGCAACCACAAGTCTGTTCTCCAAGTCCATGAGTTTCTTTTCTGTGGGAAAGTTTATTTGTGCTGTATATTAGATTTCAGATATAAGTGATATCATATGGTATTTGTCTTTATCTTTCTGACTTATTTACTTCACTTACTATGAGAGTCTCTGGTTCCATCCATGTTGTTGAAAATGGCATTATTTTGTTCTTTTTTATGGCTGAGTAGTATTCCATTGTGTAAATGCACTTGCATTTTAACCCAGTTCTGCTACCAGCCTCAGGGCAGATGTCAGGGCTAGAAAAGTCTTCCATGTGTGTCTCCTCTTCTCACAGAAAACTTTGTCTTTTTTTTCTTTTTTTTATGATTTTTATTTTTTCCATTATAGTTGATTTACAGTGTTTTGTCAATTTCTGCTATACAGCAAAGTGACCCAGTCATATATATATATATATATATATATATATACTTTTTCTCACATTATCCTCCGTCATGTTCCATCACAAGTGACTAGGTATAGTTCCCTGTGCTATACAGCAGGATCTTATTGCTTACCCATTCCAAATGGAATAGTTTGCATCTGTTAATTCCAGACTCCCAGTCCATCCCCCTCCACACCTCCCCCTTGGAACCACAGAGAACTTCGCTTCTGATGCTTCTGTTCTCTGTGTGTGTGTGTATGTGTGTGTGTATCCATCTGGGTCTGTTGGGATGGGGGTATGGTGATCTTCCCCGCACACAGCAATGCTCATAGTCTCTGGACACCAGCTGGTGTTAACAGTTTAATTCAGTCCTGACCCTGTCTACCTGCTGATAGCATCAGATCCTGCAGATAAGAGCTCAGTCCCACAGGACTGCCCCCTCCTCCTGCTTTAGATGCCAATCACATGTCCACCTTGACACCCGAGCTTCTGACCCACCAGCTCCTGGTTTGTAGTTTCCACCATCCCTTCCCTCCTAGGGTGCAGTTAATTTTGCTCGAGCAGCTCCCAGAATGCAGGAAAACATTTTACTGATTTATTATAAGAGGATCTAACTGGGGAATAGCCTTGTGGAAGAGATGCACAGGGCAAGATATGTGGGAAGGAGCTCAGAGCAGCCATGCCTTCTCTGGTTGCATAGCTCCTCCCAAATCTCCACCAACCTGGAAACTCTTTGAACCCTGACCTTTTTTTTTTTTTTTTTCTTCTTCCTTTTTAGGGCCACACTGTGGCATGTGGAAGTTCCCGGCTCAGGGTTGAATCCTAGCTGCAGCTCCAGGCCTACACCACAGCCACAGGAAAGCCATACCCGAGCTGTATCTAGGACCTATGCCTCAGCTCATGGTAGTGCTGGATCCTTAACCTGCTGAGCGAGGCCAGGGATCAAACCCACATCCTCATGGATACTAGTCAGATTTTAGCCCTCTGAGCCACAACAGGAACTCCTCCTTTTGGGTTTTTATTATGGCATGAATGTTGAAATTATTGACCACTGGTGTTTAATTCAACCTCCAGCTTATCTCCCCTCTTTGGAGTTGGGAGGCTGGGGCTGAAAGTTCTTACCTTCTAATTGCAAGCTTGGTCTCCCTGGCAACCAGCCCCTCATCCTTAGGGGCCTCCCATAAACTCAGGTATGGTTGAAAGGGGCTTGTTATGAATAACTACAAAATACTCATTTTACCTTTGTTGCTCTGGAACTATTTCAGGAACTGGGAACAAAACTAAATATCATAGCAAAAGGTGTCTCTATGGTTCTTACATAGGAAATTATAAGGATTTTAGGGGCTATGTCCCAAAATATATATATGTCTCCTTATAAATTACGATATCACAAGGGTCACAGCAGGAGGTGGTGATAAGCCCAGAGACGACAGCCTGAGCTGGCTGGGCAGGTCACATCATTTCTCTTGCTTTGGTTTCTCCAGCACTAAAATGGGGATAGTGATGGCTGTCCCTTAGAGTTGTTGTCAGATTGAGTTAATGTGTCTACAAAGCTTAGGACAATTTGTTAGCTGGCTAAGAACCAGTAAAATGGTTGGTCCCTTCTTCCCTTCCCTTGGTGTCTGTCAGATCGAAAGTTATCTGGTTGTCCACATAACCTGTGTGACCGTGTTGACAAAGGAACTGTCACACACAGCCTGACAGCCTCAGGTTAGAAAAATGCCTGGGAAGTCTTCCAGCCCTACAGGTGCAGAGGTGGGCAAGCATTGTAATCCACATCCTTTTTGTGTTTCTGTATTGGAGCTGTTGCCAACATTTCTTGGATCCACAGCCTCTGGGCTGTGGGGTCTTAAGCTAAGTTGGCTTTAGACCAATTTGCCAGCACAGGAGAGGACAGTCTTGGGGGTGGTTTGGGGCCTGCCCTTGACACAGGTGTGTCTGGCATCAAGGCCAGCTTCAAGGCATGTGGTGTGTGTGGTCACACAGAGCCCTGTGCTTGGTTTAATGCCTGTTGTGGGCATCTGGAGCGGGTGTTTTGTAAGTGAAGCCCGATAAGCTAGTGGGCATGTGTAAATTGCCCTGACAGTCCTAAACTTGAACCAGAGATTGTTTGGGGTACAGAAAGAAACTGATGTCATCCTAAGAAACATCAGCCACCAAGGAATCCCATCATTTGCTTTCTACTCGTGTTGCTTCCCCGTGTGAGCCAATCACTGCAAAGGATGACATAGAAGGAAAAGGAAAGATCAGGCATCCCATAGTGCCTTTTCCCTCTGCTCTTCCCTCCTTGGTACGCAGAAAAGGGGGAGTGTTGGTAGACGGTGTGCATATCAAGAAGTGAAGTTAAAAAGAGTTGAGTTCATTTTAGGCGGAGTTGCTCCTCTTCTGCTAAGTCACACAATGTGTATGTCTGTCCAAGCTTCGAAAAGCAAATTGTGTAATTTTTGATGATTTCACATACTAGTTAAGTGCGCTTTGGTTTGTATTTAAAACTTGGCATTGCACAATACAAACATGAATGGCCAGATTCATGCAAGTAATTTAAAATTTTAATTTTTTTGACCTAGAATGACATTAAACAGAAAAAGAAAGGAAAAAAGAAAAATCCAGCATCACGCGTCAATAGAGAGACTCTGGAAGAAAGGGGAAAAGTTGTAGATTTTAGTACCATTGACGATACTTTTTCTCAGCTTTTTTGCTCAGAGGGCTCTGCATTTTCATTTTGTACTGGGCCCCACAAATGACATAGCCTATGCTGTCTGGCTGGCATCCTAGGACTGGCGGTCCCAGGCTGGTCTCGTACACATAAGTCCTGGTCTTCTCCACTCTACTCTTTGTTGCAGAGTCAAGAAATAATGTGTGGCTAAGTGAGCATTGGCGCTTGGCTCTGAAGGTTCCAGGCTGTTCCAGGTGACGGTGGGTCTGTTGTTGACTGAGGTCACAGTTGAGGAATTTCAGGGCTACAAACATACCTTTGTTGGAGGTGTTTGGGGGGCCTGCTGTGCAATTGAGTTCTCTTGAATTGCTGAGCAGCTCAGCGTAGGGCCCCAGGGTCAGCAGTGGGCTGAATGAGAGGCCCCAGTGGGAATCCCAGCTCTGGCTTGGTCTCCTGGGGCAAGTCCTTTCTTCCCGGCTCGGTTTCCTTAGCAGACAATCCTCCGTAATGTAGTTGTTAAGAGTGTGAGCTACTCAGAGGCTGAATGCTTGGGTCAAAATTCGTGTCTCCACATCTTAAGTAGTTGTTGGACCTCAGGTAGGTTGTTCCAACCTCCTGGACCCTCAGTCTCCCTGTCTGTAAAATGGTATGAAATGAGTGCAGGGGAAGGAGCTACCGTTGTGTCTGATATGTGGTGTTGAGTAGATGTGAGCATGGCAGGATGGTGAAAGAGTAAGAAGCAGTCTCTAGAGGTTCTAGGACCAGCCAAGTACCACCTGGGAGCCCGGTCCTCAAGGTCTGAGTGATTCTGTGAATATGAGTGCCTGGAAGCCTCTGCCTTGGACTTCTAAGCAATTCTTCAGACTGTTTTAGAAGTTGCCAGCATGAGAGAAAAATTGTGCTTGGAGTTTTGAAGACCGGGGTCCTTGTCCATCTGCACCAAGTCACATGACTTCTGACAGTCCCTTCCTCACCAGGCTTCCCCTTCTTCATCTGTCAAATGGAGCAGTGACAGGTCTGCCTGCCCCACAGGATGAGGCCCGGTAGAGATGATGCCTGTGGAAATCTTTCTTGAGCTGAAATTCAAGGTGCTGCGTTGACAAGGACTCTGAGGCGAAGCCTCAGTATTTAGTTAAATCTTGCTCCCTCTTGTCAAGAGCGAAGCAGCGGCCACTTTGCTTGGCCCCAGACCTTCATCTCTGAGATCAGAGGATAGGACTTGGACGTAGCAGACACTGGCCCATGAGCAGGTTCAAAGGCAAGGAAGGAGGGAGAAGAAAAGAGCACGCAAACCAGCAGAATGTGGAATGGTCCCCTGGAACCACAATCGCAGGTTTCAGGGACTCAGGAAGGGGTGCTGCCCAGCTTTGTGGTGGAGAAACGTCAGATGTTGGGAAGGGGAAGGCCGCTTGCTGTCGCAGGGTTTCTCACCAGCCCCTGCCTATTAAGCCCCAGTGGCTTGTCACTCCTTGGCTAACAGCTTGGCAGCACAGAGGCAAACCACAGAGTACATTGGAGGCCCCAATCTGCCCATTTCCAGGGTGGGGCCGCATTTTTCTCCCACCACAAGGAGCTAATGAAAGAAAACATGCTCTGGGAGTTGGGAGAGGACTGGCCGCAGAGCACTTGGGGAGGACGGCGCTGGCTGTGGAGGCGTCCACAGTCCCTGGAAGACAGGTGGAAGCAGGCAGCTGGGCCCCATGCGTCCCCAAGGGAGCTCGGAGGACCCCCTGCTCCTCAGCTGGGAGATCCAGAGGTGCACCACCAGAGGGCTTGTGTGGGATGGGAGGGGATCTTGATTTGGGAGGGGGTCAGCCGGAAGAAGTTCAAGCTCCCTGTGAAGGTGGGTGGGTGTTCTGGAATGCCTCACAGAGGTGGGCTTGTGCCCCAGACCGTGGAGAGAGCCTGTGTGAGTTCTGTGAGTGACAGTAATTCACATCTCTGGGGCACTTTTGGTTCTGGTACCAGCCCTGGGGAAAGTGGGCACAACTTCCGTTTTCCCTTAAGAGCAAAGTGACACTCAAAGAGGAGTAGCTCTCGGGAGTTCCTGTTGTGGCTCAGCAGTAATGAACCCGACTAGTATCCATGAGGATGAGGGTTTGATCCCTGGCCTCACTCAGTGGGTTAAGGATCTTGTATTGGCATGAGCTGCGGTGTAGGTCTCAGACGCAGTTCAGATCCCACATTGCTGTGGCTGTGGCGTAGGCCAGCAGCTCCGGCTCTGATTCAACCCCTAGCCTGGGAACTACCATATGCTGTGGGTGTGGCTGTAAAAAGCAAAAAAAAAGGGAGGGGGGCAGCTCTTGTTCAGAGTCTTGGGGCTAAGGACTCAGGGATTGGGTCTCCAGATGGAGCCTTCTGGTGACAAGGAGGGGTAAGCAAACCTAAGTCCCCACTGCCTTGGAACACATGCTGTCCTCCAGGATTGGAGCCTGCCTCCAATAGCTGCACACTGTTTGATGGAGGAGTTCTAGTGCTGAAACACTGATGGTGTAAATTGAGTTATGTTTGTAACTGTACCAGCAAGACCATTTCAGGGAATCCTGTTGGGAGTCATTTTGAAAAATGAAGAATTCCACTGTCTGTCCCACGCTTGGCTCTTTTGGGATGTTTGTGTGGCAAATGGCTTGAAGGAGGGGTCCACTGTTTTACTAGCTTATGTCATTGCTGCGTAAGGATGGTTGACTTCTCCAGGTGCTCAGAGGGCTTTGCACATCCTGGAGAACTGGGGGGAAGATGTAGTTCATGGGCAGAAAGTGTTCATTCATTTATTCAAAGAAGTCGGGGCCTAGGTGGGGCCTCAGGGACATTCAGGCCAGTGATTCTCGAGTGAGATGTGCTATAAGGAATTTTTTCTTTGATGGTAATGACAATGACACTTAACTGAGCACTCACTATGTGCCTGGGCCCTTACATAGATTATCTTGTCTTATTATTACCACTGATCATACTAATGTTTTTGAATGATTTCCTTACCAATTGAATCAAAGAAATACTCCTCTATACAGTGGAATATTTTTCAGCCAAGAGATGAAGTGCTTGCTGTGATGCGAATGAACCTTGAAAATGTGAGGCTGATTGAAAAGGGCTGGACACAGAAGGACATGTGTTTCCGTTTCTATGAAATATCCAGAATAGGTAAATTCACAGAGATAGAAGGTTAACGGTTGCTGGAGGGTTGGGATGGGTCAGAATGGGATGTAGTGACTGCCTGATGGGTCCAGAGTTTCTTTTAGGGGTGATGAAAACGTTCTAGAATGAAATAAATGCGATGATTGTACAGCATTGTGTGTGAACTAAATACCACTGAGTTGTACACATTAAAATGTTTGAAGTGGTACATCTTTTAAAATTATAGTTGATTTACAATGTTGCATCAATTTCTGCTGTATAGCAAAGTAACTCAGTCATATTATATCTATATATACACATATACACACACATTGCTTTTTCTTACATGGACCATCTTCCATCATGGTCTATCTCAAGAAATTGGATATAGTTCCCTGTGCAATACAGTCAGACCTCATTCTTATCCCTTCTAAATGTAATAGTTTGCATCTACCAGCTCCAGTGACGTGAAAATCTTTATGTTATGTGCGTTTTATCACAAGATATATTTTAATTATTATATTTTCCTCATGGCATCCTTCTCCCCAACGTGGATTTGGATCTGCTGTGTCGAGTGGGAACGAGGGGAAGGGCTTGTTGGTGTGCAGTGAGGCTGAAGCATCGTGGGGCTTTCCAATCCAGGCTCCTTCTTTAGGAGCAACCAGAGACTCAGAGAGGGCTAGTGATGCACCCAAGGGCACAGAGCAGAGTGCTAGAGTTGGGTAGGAGTCTAGCCTTCTCACATTCTACTAGGAAAATCACAATGGAAAAGTGCTTTTTTTTCTTTTTTTTATAAGATCCTTTGTGTCATTGGGTAAATTCTGGGCTGCAGAGGCCCAGCTCTGTCCCCCCTGGTGTTTTTTACCAGCCTTGGGTACCTGGGGAAACTGTCTGACCCACACTAGGGGGAAACAGGCCCTGGACTATCTCAAGTGTCTAGAGGCCCTTGGCCAAAGACCTGGGTTGTGTCCGCGGGCATGTGTCTAGAACAATTCCACTTGTGCTACTCAGCTTCAGCATTGAGCAAAAGGAACCAATTATGGGTGAACACATACGTTTGGTGTTTGATGGGAGACTTGCCATGTGACACTGCTTCTTCTTTTCTTTTCTTTTTGACTGTGAACATCTGACACTACAGGAAATAAACTTTCCAGTACCTAATTTGTGCTCACTCTACTTTCAAACCCTCTTGGCCCCGGCACAGGGTAAATGAAACTGTAGCTTATAGTAATATTTATGTATAGGAGTCAATGAGCTGTTTAAATGCCTGGATGTCAGAAAACGTTTCTCATTTAGCAAGCCCCCTGGCTCTCCCACCCTCTGGTTGTGCAGTAGCTAGGCCGGCCTTCTCTCTGAAGTCAGGCTGCAGCCTCCTTCCTGGGGGGTGGCGATACAGCAATGATGATGGCGATGATGCCATCCAGGTGAGCCTCAGCCATAATGGAACTAAATGTATATTTAATCCTTAGGAGAAGGTGGATCAAGTTCCAGAGCCTTGGAAGTTAGCTAGATTCTCGGGAGGATCCATGGACAAGGAATGACAGGATCTGTGTTTGATCAGCGACCTGACGTTAGCAAGATGGCATAAAGTTTCAAAGCTGTGGCTTCCTCCTCCTGGAATGCAAATGATCATCCTGGCCTCTCCCATATCCTGGGCTTGGTGTGAGCATCTGAGTGAGATGAGGGATATGTGGGTGCTTTGTTAGCTGTCGAGGAGCTTTCCGAGGCGGCTTCTGAAACCAAGGGATGGAGGGACGGAAAGAAACAGTGAAGAGCTGATGCCACCTGGTTTGTGTTGGGAGTCGTGGAGCAGAACTGGCTTTGACTTTCGGGGGAGCTTATTGTGGGAAGCAGCACTTGGCATGCATGGTTATTTCTTTGCCGTCAGACCAGCAGGGTTTGGAGGCACCTGCCCTGTCGAAGGCAGTGTGAACAAACCCATTTCCTCCAGGAGTTCACAATTTAATCATGTTTTCATGGGTCATCTGGAAGGCGAGTCCTGGAGAGGGTATACAGGTGGCCTGGTGCAGCTCCCACCCACCACCCACACCCATCATTGTACTATTCAAATCAGAGTCCCTGGGGAAGTGTGTGTGTGTGTGTGTGTGTGTGTGTGTGTGTGTGTGTAGAGAAAGAAAAAAACCAGGAGAGTGGGATGAGTCAGATTTACCCACTGTTTTTTCCCTTTTGAAACTTGTTATGCTCACACACACACACACAGCAGTCATGCACTTGCTCAGAAATGTGTGAAAACCACGTAAGATGTGCGCAGTACAGCCCTTTTGCAAAGCCTGCCTTTATCCTCTCTGGAGCAGGAATGGATTTGTGAAGGTTCAGATCTTTCCTCGTCTGCAGGGACTTTGCATTGGCGCCAGTGCTGCTTCAGGGCCTGCCCCAGCCGACTTGTGGGGGCGGAGGTAAAGACGTGGGTGAGGCCCCAGGGCGTCCTGTTAGATGGGTGAGTTTTGACCCTCCTTGGTTGGCCTGTAGCAGGCAGTGGCCTGGGACAGACTGGAAAGAACCAGACACCCCACGTTTCTGTAGGCAGCGTACACAGGGCCTGTGGTTTGGTGCTGCAGGTCTCCCAGGGCTGACTGTTGTGTGGGCTGACCCTGTACCAGGGGCCCTCTGCCTCCACCAGCTGAGGCTCCTCGTGGCTCCCCCAGCTGCAGATTTCACCCACCCCCCCCCACCCCCGCCTGGCTGGGGCTCCCCCTTGCATTTCCTGGAGCGCGTTTCCTGACTCCTCTGTACCTTTCTGGCGTCCGTTCTTCACCGTTTCTTTCCATCCCTCCATCCCTTGGTTTCAGAAGCCACCTCGGGAAGCTCCTCGAGAAGCTCCTCAACAGCTAATAAAGCACCCACACATCCCTCATCTCGCTCAGGTGCTCACACCAAGCCCAGGATGTGGGAGAGGCCAGGATGATCATTTGCATTCCAAGAGAAGGAAGCCACAGCTTAGAACTTGGAGTGGGTCCCACCTCCTCTGTCGCATTTCCTTTGACTATCCCAGCAAGCTGTGAGCACCTTCCCTTTCTCAAAAGGGTCTCCAGGATCCCTTCCCAGGTCTGGCCCTGGTACATCATCGGTGTTTCTGGATGTGTGAGTTGGGTCTTCTCCATGATGGGGTTCTTGTCTCTGTGTGTCCTTCGTCTTCCCAGGTGTGACCGCCACCTTCCCTGGTACAGGAGCTGGGTCGCAGGCTTGTGGTTTTTAGCTCTCGCTGCTCCTCCCGCACCCTTTGGAAGAGGAGTGGACAGGCTTCACATCAGGCACACAGCCTCCATGGGACTGGCTGTAATTCCACCCATAGTGTGCATAGTGAAGTCCACCTGGCCTCCACCAAAGGCCGCCACAGTGACCAGGAGAGGCTGAGGGAGGGATGGGAGCGAGTTTTTGAAAACTGCAGACCATTCTGCAGCACAGGTTGTTCATGGCCTTGCAGCTGGGCTGTCAATAGCTGTGACCTGACGTTAGTGCTGGTTCCAGCAAAGGCCTCAGGGGTAGTGGAGAGCTGGTATGTGCCACAGACCCAGAGCCTAGGACCCCTGAGTTCTACTCACCCTCCCTGGGCCTATTTCCTCAGCTCAACTACCCTTTCCAGCTCTGCTGCTGATGGTCATGGTGCTGTGTGGGGAGGGGGCCGAGGGTGTGGACTCGCCACGCCTGTGGGTGGGGGAGGCTCAGCTGAGACCATCAGGAGGGTTCCCTCCAACCATTAGTGCGTGTGGGTTGTTCAGTGCGGCTTTGAAGTCACCTTGACAGGGACCACGTGTGCCCAGCTCATCGCTAGATCTCCATCAGCACCCGCATCGACCATTAGGAGAGGCTGTTTGCACTGTTTGAGGTGGCAGAATTATTTCACCCTCTCCAGGGGTGTTGACATTTAAGGATGGTTGGTGGTGATGGTACAGAAGGAGGAGGCAGGAAACCCGGAGGAAGGAAAGGGGCCAGTTGCTGAGAAAGTGTGTATAATAGGCCCCTCCTTTCAGAAGTACCCGCCTCTGCTGGTTTTGTGGTGGTGGCATTCAAAGGCAGGAAGAGAGATAAAATCGGGTTTCAGGATTTTCACCCCTCCCCCCCCAACTTTTGATGGCTGAGAGCTTTTCCAGGGCAGGGACTGGGTATTTTTCACCTTTGATGTCCCCTGAGCCTGGCATAATACTCGGTATTTCAGTATACTTAGTGAGTGGATGGCTGGCTGGCTTTCTACTCCTCATCACAGCGTTGGTGTCAGTGAATATATAAAGCCATGGTTAGTAGCAGATCCGATGAGCTAAATACTAACCAGTATGTCTGATTATAGAAGAAGACGGAGCTTCTAGGAAGAAAGGATTGCCCTTTGAAGCTGTCCTCTGTGTCCCCATCCTTCTGTATTTTGTGATCACCCTCCTGTATTCCTGAATTCAGAAACATCATCAACCAGAAGAGTGAAGGCCCTGTTTTCCTCGGCTCCCAGGAGGGGCTTGAATGTGTTCTGCACACACACTCGGTGATGAAAATTCTTCGTCATTGTGAGCAGTGCCCTTTTTCCAGTTGATTTCCCGCTAACCCCCTCTGTTCTGGCAGGTGCCGTAGGCAGATAACCTTGGCAAGGGGCTTGGCACGATGGCAGAGTTTACACTGGATTGTCCATGCTATCTTGTTATCTCATTTCCTTGATGGCCATTGTCACATGGAAGGTACTTCCTCTGTGGGCTTTGCCTTGATGGAGACCTTTGGACATAGATAAAGTCATAAACTGCCCTGCATGAGTGAAACTGTTTCTTTTCAGAGCTAGGGTCTTGCTGAAAGCCTCCTATGAGAAGCCCCCCATCCCCAGGAATATTTCATCAGATGCCTGAAGCCCAGTTCTTCCCCCACTTTTAGTACGGCCACCCGCTTCTCATCCGAGAGTTGTGGGTGGAGGACAGGCTGCATGGCATCCGTGTGCAGACCTCTTTGAGAATTTGACCTTGTGGGATGTCCCAGTGGCCGCTTTTCCTGATCTGCTTGCTGTTTTCTCCCAGGGATCTCAGCATCTAGCTGCCCACCATCCCACTCACCAGCCTGAGCCCAGGTGCCTTGAGTCTGTGGCTGGGACCCCAAAGAGGGAGACTGGCCTGGAGTTTTTGTCTCTGCTGTGTGACCTTGGCAAGCTAGTTGATTTCTCTGATCCTCAGCTCACTTCTCTGAAAATGAAAAGGTTGGCCAAGGTGCTTTCCAAAGTCCATGCCTTTGTGTCTCTGGGGAGGGGAGACACAGCCACTGTCCTGAAGGGGGACCTGTGGCTGGAGGGACAGGTTGGGCAGGGTCACCATTTCTATCCGAGGCCACTGCGGAGACTCTGGAGCCTGAGCTATAGGCAGCCGGTCCAGGATGCTGAGAAGCTGCTGGGGTGTAGGGTGAGCGGAGCTCCTCCGGGAAGCGAGCAATGTTATTCAGCCCTGTGGAATGCTGAGGCCTGGCTCAGCTGAGGCCTGGCTGAGAGGCTTGCGGCTGTGACTGTGGGCAGAATTTCATGGCCTTGGAGAATGGTTACTGTATATATCAGTGATAAATATTAGTCACCCTGGCAGCTGAAGGAGTTTCCTGTGCTGCATTTTTGACACTTCCAGAAATGGGAAAGCCCTCTTCCCTGACAGGGGCACGGGGGGGAAAAACAGGAATGTGTCTCTGGGCTCAGGTGCCAAGAAATTCTCTTCCCCTATGATGCTCTGGCTGGACATCCCATGGGATTTTCGGCCACCAATGACCATCTCTGCCTGAAGCTGCATAGGGCCTATGAGTGTCCCTTGAAATCTCTCCTGGGCCACCTCTCAGGGCCTTGCTTGAGCCTGTTCCAAATCTAAGCCTCAATCTGCCCTCCTTTCCCCACTCACCCTGCTGTCTGCTTAGCCTCCTCCAGCTTTCCCTTTCTCAGTGAGAGGACCACCATCCCATAAGTTGCCTAAGCTGGATCCCAGGGGACATCATCCTTGCTGCCCTTTCTCCCTGCTCCGCATCCCCCAGTGCATCCCCAAGCCCAGCCAGTCCTGCCTCCAGAATGTCGACATCCAACTGTGGCTTCCTCATCAAAGTCAGGGTCTCTCTGATCTAGCCTTCCTCCTAACCTGATATCTCTGCCTGCACCCTCATCTCTGCCAGGCCTCTTCTCCACTGGCAGTCAGAGGGACCTCTAAAAAATGTATGTCTTCTCATCCTACACATCCAATCACTCAGGGGCTTCCTGTTGCCTTGAGGGCAAGGGTCCACATCCCTGATGCGGCTGTGGGGTCTGGCCTTTGCCTGCCTGCCTGCCTGACCTTGACTTCCAGCTGGGCTCCTATCCTCACTCTGGCCTTCTGACAGTTCCTTCCTCGGGGCCTTTGCACATGCTGTGCCTTCTGGGTGGAATGCTTTTCCCTGCAGTTTTCAGCTGACTAATGTGAATGGGGCTCTCAGCTTAACGATCACCTCCCAAGGGAGCCCTCCCTGATTCTCTATCTTCTTATAACTCCTGCTACTCTTTCCTGGCTTGCTGTTCTTTTCATTGGGACACCTTCCCCCCACCCCAGTTTGTAGGTTTTTTTTTTTTGGCTTTTTTTGGCTTTTTGGCTTTTTTTTTGCTATTTCTTTGGGCTGCTCCCGCGGCATATGGAGGTTCCCAGGCTAGGGGTCTAATCGGAGCTGTAGCCGCCAGCCTACGCCAGAGCCACAGCAACGCTGGATCCGAGCCACGTCTGCAACCTACACCACAGCTCACGGCAACGCCGGATCATTAACCCACTGAGCAAGGGCAGGGACCGAACCCGCAACCTCATGGTTCCTAGTCGGATTCGTTAACCTCTGCGCCTCGACAGGAACTCCTCAGTTTGTAGTTTTAAATCTGTGTGCTCATTTGTGTACTGTCTTCCCCCTCGAGGGCAGGAATCATCTCTTTTATTCTCCTCGAGGCCCAGGGCCCAGCAGCAAAGAACCCAGTAAATATTTGTAGGCATGAATCACCTGTGGAGGACATGTCTGCTTGTACTGCCATTGCCCTGGGATCTGTCCCCGACTCTCCAATCCCCACTGAGTGGCCACTGCCTACTGGGCTCTTCCAGGCTTCACTCCTCTGGCATCAAAACTTATCAGTCCCACATCTCAGGCCTTTGCAAGGTGACACTTCATCTGATTAACTAATTCACACTAAGGTGTTAATGGTGCTAATGACATAGTGTTTATTACCCCAGGGGATACAAAATGATGGTATCAAAACATATCATTCCCCAGTGGTTGAAAAACTCTTCGGTAACTTCTCAGTGAGTCCAAGTAGAGCCCAGTCTCCTTATCCAGGTGGACAAGGCCCCATCGGCACATTCGGCTTCCTTCTACCCCTGCACCTGCAGGTCTCAAGGCTTCATCATCTCCCTCTCTTCCACCCCAGTGCCCAGCACAGTACCTGCCCTGGGCAGGCCCTCAGTAAATGTTTACTATGTAAAGTTAAAAGAAGTGAGTTTAATGACTCATGCTTTAGCCCAGGCTTTCTGGTGCATGGGTCAGTCTTTAAGCCTTGGATGCCAGATGAATGACAAATGGTGGGAATTTCAGGGAGACCAGGAGAGGGGTGGCTTAGATAAAGATTTGGGGGGGTAGCCTTTTAGAGCCCCTAAATCCAGATCTCTCCTCCTGCCACACCAGTCACATCACTTGAGTACCACATTCTTCTGTCCAGGATGAGATTGTCAACTCTTTGCTTTCCAAGTTGCCAGAGGAGGCCAAGGTCATGTGACCACCTCCTCCTGCTTGTCTGATACAATCTGTGGTCATCTGCACACTGAGGCCAATGGGGCAGCAAAGGGCTAGAGATAAGCCCTGATGGGAGAGCTGCCTCCCTGGCCCCTCCTGGCCCTCTGAGCCCTGCCAAGGTCATGTTGGTTGGGGCAGCCCAATCACTGGCAATCTGATGGTGGTTACCACCTGACAGGACCCTTACTGCCATTCCAGCCCCTCCCCACTGTTCTCTTTTCCCCATGATGTGGTTGTGGCCCGAGTGAGCAGGAAGAAAGGAGCCATTCAGTTTTAAGAAAACCCTTGTTTTTGATATGTTTTATTGTTGGGGGCAAAGAGACTGGCAACTGTTGTTTAAAATGAGTGGGCAATATCGGCTAGGTCAAGTTTTTGGACAGAAGGATTATCTGGGGTATAAGGCTTCTGTGACGCGTCTGGGATGGAGTCGCCCTCTCCTCACCTGGATGATGAACCCTACGGGTGCTCCCCCATAGCCTCCCCTCCCACTGCCTTGGATCTGCGCCCCTCACGTGCCCAGGGTAATCTTTCTAAGGGACAGAATTTCCCTGGCACCTCCCTGCTTAGAAGCATCCTAGCATCTAGAGCCTTTAGGATACTTCACCTTGTAACCTCATGGTCCTCATGATGCCTCCCATCTCCCTTGGTGCCTCTGATAAGGAGCTTGCCAACCTGGCAGCTGAAGGCACTCTGGGTTCCATATTTGCTGCACACAGGCAAAGATTCAAGTGGACACTAGTGTCATCTGTGGGGAGAATCATTTCAAGTACAGCTGCCATCCTGGGAGAGACCTGTGAAGAGGGTGGGAATTCTGAAAGATGCCTCCTTGCCCATCAAGGTTGAGAATCCTTAGTCTGACTTGAGTTCTTCATGCCTTCCCCACCCTTCCCCAGTCTGGTCCTTGCACCTCACTTTGCCTCATGCCTGTGCAATGTCCTGAGCCTACTCAGCTAGCTTTCTCCAAAATGTAATTCCATCTTGATCTCCTCCAGGAAGCAACCTCTAGACACCTCCTCCTCCCAGCCACTGCCAAGTGTCCCCCTCCTGTTCCCTTCCTAAGCACACCTAAGTCTTAGTACAACATCATCTGTTTCTTTTCAGTCCCAGACAGTGAGCCTCCTGAGGACAGGTGTTCTGTGGGGCTGATCTCCTCTGGGTGGGAGGCAGTCTTGCCCTATGTGGGCTCTGCTCTCTGGACCTCACTGGTTCTCTACTGAGCTTTTGGCCCTTGCATATGCTGTGTGGTTTATGGCTTAATAGACTGAAATAGATGGTTGTGCTTCCTTTTCATTTGGGAAGAAGGAAAAATAGTGGCAGTCTCGAGATTTCACTGATCTGGAACTTAAGATTAAAATCATGAAGATCAAAGAAGATAGTACTTATTATGAATGTGACGTAAATTCAGGCTTGTTTGAAATAGATTTATTTTCCATAGGTTGGTCTTTGCCTCACAGTTAGGTTCTCCTTGAAGGCAGAGAGACTAGTCCAAATTCACCCTCAGTCCTCTGAGCCTAGCACCTTGCCTGTAGAGTGGGCATTTAAATAAGTCCTTGTTGAATGAATGCATGGGATGAATATGCATCCTGGGTTTTCTAGTACTTGGTGGTGAGAAAATTCCCATGGCTTGTTAGTTGGTAAGATGCAATTTCCATTGTAAATTCTTTGGGTGTGGGGATGCTTTTTGTGCAGAATGCTTGCTTGGACTGAAAAATGCTTTGTGGTAGCGGTTTTGAAAACTTGAATTGTTTTGCTCTGATTGAAGCTGGGTGACCTTGTGCAAGTCTCTGAAACCCCCTGGGAGACTCGTGACCCTCATCTGTAAAATGGGTGGGAGGTGGCGGTGGACCACGTGGCTTCCAAGTGCCTTCTGCTCTCCTGCCGCGTGTAATTCTCACATCCTCCTCTTTGGCAAATGGACATGGACCACGTCCCCAAGGGTTCGTGCACAGAGCTGGAATTCTCCCCGGCCTCTTTGACTGCTTTCCAGTGGGTGGAATGCCTCGTTTCTCAGTAGCAGAGAGAAATGTTAATGTGGGGTTAGGAAAGCAAGCCAAGAGCCCTTGGATAATTAACACACACACACACACACACACACACACACACGCGCGCACGCGCGCGCGCGCAGAGAAGAGCAGGAGGGGGACAGTTCACGGACTGGGGATGAGTAAAACCCAATGGACTGAGAAAGCCCCAGCACTGAACTTGACATGACCCCGTGTGCTGCCTGCCCTTGGGACACTCGCATGCCCCATGCTCACGGCTGGTCTCTGTGATGTCAGTGGCCCCACAGGAAGTGCGCTGCCATCAGCCTGGCGGAGCTAGTGAAGCCTGCCCCCCTCCGCAACCCGGTTCCTACCCACCCGTGTCTCTGCATAACAAGCAGCCACAGCTTCTAGGCTCATCGGAGTGGGACACCCACCCAGTGCTTCTCAAAATCAATACCCCACCCCATGAGTGGTGTCCACACAAGAGAGGACCAAGAAGGATTTCTGCTTTTTAGGCATACTCTGCTGAGATCAGCAAATTGCCTTTAGGGGATGGTGTTGCCCTGTGCTTTCTGAACTCTCCTTAGTCATCCGTTAATGAACTTGCTCATTGCTTGGGTGTATGTGTGTAGGACCCTGGGGGAATGGTTTTCCCAGGACCCCAGCCCACAGCAGGGCATGTCAGAAGATTTGGATTTAGAGGACAGTGGGTTTTGCAAAACAGAAGTGTGTGTATATAAAGTGATGGGATGTCACTTCTGGCTGTCCCTCTTTCTGGGTGACATTGTTTACTTCTGGTATTTTTGCGAGGCTTCAGGGAGCGAGCACAAGGGAAAAGGACTGTGTTTGTTGCTGCATGTTTGTTGCTCTGTGTCCTCTGCCAGTGTTCATCGAGCATCTCTGGGGTCTAGACCCATGTGCGCTGTCCCTGGCCTTGAGCATTGGCAGTCCAGAGGGAAGGCACACCCCTCATGTGGCCTCATTAAATGATTACATAAGAGTTGGCTCTCTAGGAGCCACCTTTTTTGAAATAAACATTTTATTTCGGAATAATTGTAGACGTACAGAAAAATTGCAAAGATAACATGGGGAGCTGCCACATACTCCTCACCCAGATTTCCCCATTCTTAACATCTTATGTTTCCACGGTACCTTTGTCAAAATGAAGAAACCACCATCAGTGTGTTATTGCTAGTATACCTCCAGACTTTAATCAACCTTAAGAAAAAGACTTGAGAAAGTTTTACTGGCATATAATTCATATACCATAAAATTCACTCTTTCAAGATGTACAACTCATTGGTTTTTAGAATAATAACAGAATTTTATAACCCTCACTACTACCTAAGTTAGAATGTATTTATCACCCCAGAAAGAAACCTCATACCCCTCAGTGGCTGCACCCCATTCACCCTTACCCCCTTGCCCTGGAAACCTAATAGACTTTCTTTCTCTATGGATTTGCCTCTTTGGGACATTTCATACAAATGGAGTCATATAGTATGTTATCTCTTGTGACTGGCTTCTTTTACTTAACATAGTGTTTGCGAGATTCATGTTGTAGGAGTTCCCACTGTGGTGCAGCAGGTTAAGGATCCAGCATTGTTTTTGTGGTGGTATGGTTTGATCCCTTGCCAGGCACAATGGGCTATAAGGAGCTGGCATTGCTGCAGCTGGTATAGGTCACAGCTGCAACTCGGATTCAGTCCCTGGCCCAGGAACTCCCATGTGCTGCTGGCATGGCCAAAACAAAAAACAAACAAACAAAAAATACCCAAAAACCCATGTTGTGGCATGTATTGATACTTTGCTCCTTTTTGTGGTCAAATTGTATTCCATTGTATGGCTACACTGCATTTTGTTTATCCATTGGACATGTTGTAGACATTTGGGTTGTTTCTACTTTTTGGCTATTGTGAATAATGCTGTGAACATAGGTGTACAGATTTTTGTGTGTTGTGTTTTCATTTCTTTTGGGTACATAGCTAGGTGGAGAGTTATGGGTCATTTATTACTTTGTATTTAACTTTTTGAGGAACTGCCAAATTCTCTTCCAAAGTGGTGGTACAAAATTACAGATCCCACCAGCAATATTTAGGGTTCCAATTTCTCCAACACTTGTTAATTGTCTCTTATTTAGTGCTCCTACTGGGTGTGAAGTAGTGTCTCATTGAGGATTTGATTTGCATTTCCCTAATGGCTTGCGATATTGAGCATCTTTTCATGTGTTTCTTGGCCATTTGTATATCTCCTTTAGAGAAATGTCTATTCAGAGATCCTTTGCCCCCCCCCACCTTTTTTTGTCTTTTTAGGGTGGCACCCTGGCATGTGGAGATTTCCAGGCCAGGGGTTGAATCAGATCTGTAGCTGCCAGCCACAGCCACAGACGCCAGATCCAAGCTGCAACTGCAACCTATACCACAGCTCACAGCAACATCAGATCCTTAGCCCACTGAGCAAGGCCAGGGATCGAACCTGCGTCCTCATGGATACTGGTCAGTTTCGTTTCTGATGAGCCATGACAGGAACTCCTCTTTTTTTTTTCCTCCTTGACCCATTTTTTAAATTAGGTTGTCTTGCAGTTGTTTAGTTTTACAAGTTCTTTCTACAATCCGGATACAAATTCCCTTTGCAGATAAATGGTTAGCAAATATTCTCTCCCATTGTGTGCATTGTCTTCTCACTTTCATGGTGATAGCCTTTGAAGAATAAAAGATTGTAATTTTGATGAAGCTGAATTTATTTTTTACCTTCATGCTCATTGCTCTTGCTTTTGGCATTGCATCTAAGAAACCATTATCTAACCCAGGGTCACAATGATTTACTCTCTTGTCTTGTTCTAAAAGGTTGTTTTTTTGTTTTTTGTGGGTTTTTTGGGGCCTTTTTGTCTTTTTAGGGCTGCACCGGCGGCATATGGCAGTTCCCAGGCTAGGGGGCGAATCAGAGCTGTAGTTACTGGCCTACACCAGAGCCACAGCAACATGGGATCCGAGCCGCACCTGCGACCTATGCCGCAGCTCATGGCAACGCTGGATCCTTAAACCACTGAGCGAGGCCAAAGATCGAACCTGCTTCCTCATGGATGCTCGTTGGGGTTCATTAACCCCTGAGCCACAACAGGAACTCCTAAAGTTTTTTATTCTAGCTCTTATATTTAGGTCTTAGATCTGTTTTTTTTTTTGTTTTTTTTGTTTTTCTGTATATGATATGAGGTAGGGATCCAACTTTATTCTTTTGTATGTGGATATCGAGCTGTTCAAGCACTATATTAAATGGCTGTTCTTTCCCCACTGGATGGTCTTGGATCCTGGGCAAAAATCAATGCCCACAAACATAAGGCTTTATTTCTGGACTCTCAGTTCTATTCCACTGATTTATGTGTCCATCCTCAAGCCAGTCTTGATTACTATAGTTTTGTAGTATTAATCAACCTTTTAAAATATATTTTTTACAACATACCTTGTTGCAAAAAATAATTTGAGGTAACTCAAATAACAGTGAATAAAAAAGGATAGAGATAGGCAAGGAAATTAGGGGAAGAGGAGAAGAGGTTTGGAAAACCGAGATGAGATCAAAGGTAATATTAGTAACACAGTATTGCATATTATAAAGTTCTGTGAGATTGTTAGATGTGGCCTGCAAATTTGGCTCTGGACTTCCTAGAAGCCAAAGGTTAAATGGAAATGTGACCTCTGACAAGAGTAATATAAGTGTCCATGAAATTAAAAAAAAAAAAAAATTTTTTTTTTTTTTTCTGGAGAGAGAACTCCAGTATTTCCCAGGACTTGAACATGAATTATTCCTGTAGGTTCTAGGAACCAGAGATTCTTGAGCACATAGCTGTTGCAGATGTGTTAGTTCTGTCTCTTTAGACTGATAGCTCTTTGAAGGCAGGAACTGTGCCTTATTTCCCTCACATCCCGTAGGACAGGACATGGAGGTGCTTTGGAAAAGCCTTTTCTTTTCTAAATGGCGCTGTATCCACGGCATATGGAAGTTCCTGGGGCCAGGGAAAATCTGAGCCGTAAAGACTTGTGACTGCTAGATTCTGAACTGGACCAGGCATTGAACCCACACCTCTACAGTGACCTGAGCTGCTGCAGTCAGGTTCTTAACCCACTGCCCCATAGTGGGAACTCCTGAAAAAATCTTGATTGAATTCTTTCTGAAATTCAGAATGGTCATTGCATCCTTTGGTGGCATTTCTACAACTGGGTTAAGATTCGTTGAGAGTAATTTGGAGGCCCAGAAGTGGCAGTGGCTGACCTTCTGGCTGTGTCTCAGGAGTCTTTTCTTGGTTCAGCTCCTTGAGAGCTGGCTGAGTGGTGGTGAGTATTGGGCGGCTTTGCTCCGAGAGATGGCAGTGATCTTGAAGGGAGGCAACATTGCTTCACCCGCCTTGGAGCCCACCCACCTTTCCACCTCCCCAGGGCTGGAGTGTCCTTTCTGTGAGCTCTCTCTGACATGCCTTCCAGCTTCCCTGCCTAATGGAAAAATCCCGCATGTGTGAGGGAGGTCCTGGCCCAAACTGGACAGCTTCTCAGAGAACTGGGGCCACCGCCACCTATGGTTGTACTTGGCACAGGCCTGGCTGCTCTACAAAGAGGCCCACCCAGACTCCTTCCCTGGGAGGGAACAAGCTGCCTTTAACTGACTACATGTGTCACTTTGGGTGGCCCTCTCCATCCCATCCCCAGTAAAGGGTTTTAATATTTTACGGTAGCATCCTTTTTTTTGCCGCAACCCTCGGTGTATGGTAATGCTTGGACCAGGGATCCCCACAGCTTCAACTTTTGTTGCAGCTATGGCAACTCCAGATCCTTTTTTATTAGTTTTTTATTTAATTTTTATCGTTATTTCCCTAATACAATTTTTTTTCTGCTGTACAGCATGGTGACCCAGTTACTCATACATGTATACATTCTTTTTTCTCCCATGATCATGCTCCATCATAAGTGACTGGACAGAGTTCTCCAATTCCAGATCCTTAACGTGCTGTGCTGCAGCGGGAATTCCAGTAGCATCCTTTTTAAAATAGCTTTGAACACCAGTCTCTAGGGGAGGTGATCATTCTTTCAGTTTACAGACTGGAACTGGAGGCTCAGCATGTGTACGTCACTTGCTCTAAGTCACACAGCTAGTGACGTGCCAAGCGATGACTCCAGCCCACAGAATCCTGACTTTGACTTCATCCTCTCCTTCCTTTTCTACATGCTGGTCCCCAGTCTTGATCTAACTTAGGGGGTGTGAGAGGCCAGCACTCTTTCTGCCCTGGGCCCCTTGGACAGGTATGTGCAGTTTCCTTTAAAGTTACATTTGGGAGTTTCCATCATGGCTCAGCCATTAATGAACCCAACTAGCATCCATAAGGATGTGGGTTTGATCCCTGGCCTCCTGCAGTGGGTTAAGGATCCAGCGTTGTCATGAGCTGTGGTGTAGGTCAAAGATGCAGCTCGGTCCTGTGTTGCTATGGGTCTGGCGTAGGCCAGCGGCTATACCTCCAATTGGACCCCTAGTCTGGGAACCTCCATATGCTGCGGGTGCAGCCCTAAAAAAGCCAAAAAAAAAAAAGTTACTTTTGCCTTCGTGGAGGCGGGTGTCACCAAGCAACCCCGCAGGGACCACCTTCTGCACCACTGACCCTGTGCCAGGAGTGACCTTGTAATCATATACAAATATAGACATCTGATTACTGCCTATAGCTTACAAAGAATGTTTCTCACTTGCCATCTTATTTGATCCTGGCCACAGTGAAGAAGCCAGGTGGGTACTGTTAACCCAGCTGTGCCATAGGAACATTGAATTGCCTGGGGTTCCCCAGGTAGTCCGGGCCAGAGGTGGGCTTAGAAAGCAGGCTCTGACTCCTGGCCCAGGGCTCTGCCCCAGCCCTTGAACAGATGTGTGTCAGGTTGCATGTGCAAGCTGAGAATTCCTGGAACTCTAGCTGCCGTGAGAGCCTTGGCATTTGGTTACTCATGATGAGACAAAAGGAAAGTCTCTTCTCCCACGGAAGTGAAGTCTCACCCACACTCGTGGATTTCTTTGTATCCCTCTGGTACCCAGCTGTGTTCTCAGAACAGAGCAGGCAGAGTGGAATCAAATTGCAGACAGAGCATGGCCTCCCTCCAGAATCTGTTAGGATGGAAATGTGATGCTGAACAACCACCACCAAACTGATCTTGGAAGCTCCATCTCCGACATCATTCAGTTCCTGTTTCTGTCTACTTGGGTCTCCAAATCTCCTGTGTGCTCAGAGCTGTGCCAGTTGCCAAAGAATCCAACAGGAAAAGTCCATGACTCTGTTGGGGAGGTCTCTTGTGACAGTCTTGACCATGGCCCTGACCCCAGGTGAGGGACGTGCATCCTCTGAGCCATGGTGTTCTCATTAGGAAAACAGGAAGCGTGGAAGCCCTGAGGTGGGAGGTGTGTTGAACAGAGAAGTCTGCCTGGAGGGCTGTGGACAGCAGGCTTTAGCATCTCCTATTTGATTTTCTTCAGCGGGTCTTATTGGAGAAGCTGCTAGGTGCTAAGTGCATCCCAGGTGCTGGAGGAAGCTCCCAGATAAGTGAGGGCATGGCCGTTGATGCGAGCCCTGCCCCAGACATCTCCTATCCACCGTGCCTGGCATGGTGTGGCCAGAAGGACCCCTGGGCATGCTGCTCTAAGATGCAGATCCATACCTCGCCATGCAGGGCAGCCTAGAAATCTCCCCCAAGGCTACCAGGTGACCTCTGGCCAGGAACCTGTACTTTGAATATCAGATCCATCCTGGAAGAGTGGGGGTAACCGTAGCCCCTGTCTTATGGGGTTGCTGCAATCATGACTGTGATGTGCTGAGCAAGTGCCTGGGCGGAAAAGCACGCGGTCAGGGGGGCTGCTGTGATTATAATCGTGGTTATTTCTAGCAGTCCTGCAATTTGGTCTTGAAAATAGGTGCCATGGGAACTCGGAGGAGAGATCACTGGCACTGGGAATGCTCCTAGGAGCTGGAGGGGGCCAAGGCTAGAGAAGAGGGCTTTCTAGGTGGAGGATCATGAGCTGAGGCAGGAGAGCTGAGCAGCAGGAAATGAGGAGGACTCTAGGTGATGGGGGTGTCCTTTGGGTGGGGAGGAAATGGATGCGCATTCAGTGAGCTGGGCACATGGCTTCTTAACCATGGGGAAATGACATGGCCAGCCAGCTTTCTGCTTCACGGTCATAGAAAAACTTTATGACTAGAGATGATGGCATGTCCGATTTGGAAGGCAGAGGTCAGGAGGCAAGAAAGCAGATAAATGCAATGTTTATCTTGAAAAAAGTTGTAAGCAGCTTGGAAATCCCCCCTGCTCACTCCCTCCAGGAAGCCTTTTGGGACCCCCCCACCCCATTCTCCTGGACCCGCCACCTCCCCAGCATCTAAACACGCACTGTGTGAATGTGTCTTTGCCTTTCCTTCTGGAAGGTTGGTTCCTTGAGATCTGGGGCCATGGCCAGCCTGCCTGGTGGAGTCACAGGGGAGAGGGCTGATCCACTTGGGATGTCTAAAGTTCGTGGAGGCCTCACAGGCTGAAAAAGCTGAGGAGGATTCCCACTCAGGTCTTTTGGCCTAAATGCGGGCACTTTCCTGCCGTGCTGGGACTCACTCAGATGGTGACCCTGGGTTCTGTCCAGAAGGAACTAGTGGGCACAGTTTAGTTCACTCAGTCCTGGCAGGTGCAATAGAGCCACTGTCAGAACCAGCAGGGCCCTCAGACCTTGCAAGTTCAGCTCCTTCATTTCTCAGGCAAGGAAGCCCCTGGAGCAGAAGAGGTAGCGGTGCCACCCTTGTGTTCAGTCCCAAGCCCCCGAGCCTGCCCTGTGCATTCCCTGTTGATCATTAGGAAGTCACCGAGTCCCCAAGTAGGGTTTGAGCAGGTGGTGCTGGGCGTGGGACTCTGCTGGGTGTGAAGATGTTTCCTTTGCCGCTGGGAAGCCCTCCAAGCTCCTGTGAGAGGTGTGGTTTATTGAGCACAGATTTTCAAACCATCTTTAGAGAGCTCCTGTAAGCTTCAGAACCCTTGGGGACATGATCAAGTGGTGATGTTTCAGTGATGTTGGAGAAGGCTCAGGATGCTGAGCCCAGTGCACAAGCATTCAGAATAAGAACTCCTTAGTAAGAGTCTGAAATTCATTCTTTCACTGTGCTCATGGTGGGTGTTGAGCCCGGCACGGTGTGTGGTGCCCTCGAACCCACAGCAGAGGGAGATGAGCACATTGTATACGGTCCACCATGGGACTTGCAGTTGGGGACCCAGTGAGGGGCTGTCCAGTCCACTGAGAGGGGACCACGAGAAGGAGAACAGGAGTGAAAATGTGGAGTGCCCTTCTTTCGAGAGTGTTCCTTAACAGGATCAGAGTAAAGCAAATCTGATGTTTTTGCTGCTAGTTTTGGGTTTTTTTTATAGCTGTACCTGCGGCATATGGAGGTTCCCAGGCTAGGGGTCATATCAGAGCTGCAGCCACCAGCCTACACCACAGCCACATGGGATCTGAGCCACATCTGTGACTTACACCACAGCTCATGACAATGCCAGATCCTTACCCCACTAAGCAGAGGCAGGGATCGAGCCCAAGTCCTCATGGATACTAGTCAGGTTCTTAACCTGCTGAGCCATACCAGGAACTCCCAACAGTTCTTGATTTTGTTTGCTTTCTGCTGGCCTATGATATTTGCCAAAAAGATAATGCCCTGTTGTTGAGGGTGGGACTGGGACCAGCAAACTCTCACCCAAGGTGTTTCACTTTCATACCAGACTAGAATTTATTTTAGAGGGGACCCATTTGTCACGAAAAACCTCTCCAAAGGGGTCTGCTTAGATAATGCCTTTCTTCAGGAGGTTTTCGTCCAATGTAGTTTGCAAAATACCAGTTTCAAACAGCCAGGTGAGGCTTTGTGCTCTTCTGACGTGATGTGGCAGTGTTGAGTCAATGCCTCATGGGATAAAAAGGCTGGTTTCCTGAGCCTTCTTTCAAGGCACAACCCCGCACACCACCTTCTCAGGGGTGCCTTCCTTGGGAGCCCTGGCCCCTTGAGTTCTGCCCTTTCTCTGAGATGCTACAGCATTTCTTCATTGGACCCAGGGCGATGCATTTCCCAATGTGCTATGCACAGAGGAGGCCCACACTGACCGCCGGGGCCCACCAGTGACCGTTTACAGAGCTCCTAACATGGGCCACGTAAATGGGGCCACTGGGAGGAGTTATGGGTCGGGGGGCTGAGCTGAGATGCACATCATCATATGGACGAGGCCAGGATGGGCACGGTGTGAGGGAATGGCACCTTCAGGGGTTGGGGAGGTGGCGAGGGGGGACACTGAAAGGCCGGTGAGAAGGGAGGGGAACAGCACTGCTGGATGCATCAGAGGGGCCAGGATGCTAAGGCGTGCACAGCACGTGTTTTGGATTTTGTTACTTGGGAGTCACTAGTGACCTTGGTAAGTGCAGTCATGGTGGTGGCGTGGGGGTCGAGGCCCACACAGTGAGTCCCAGAGGTAATGGGAGGCAGGGGAGGGGATGTGAAGGGCCTGGGTTACCCCTACCACTCACCTGTGCAGGTGAGTGGGGACTGGAGAGGGACCTGGGTCAGGGACGCCCCGTGAGTGGGGGAGCCTTGAGTGCTTTCTGGGGCCATTTAATAGAATCACTGGTTAAGGAGATACATGGAACCCAGGCCGAGTTTATACGTAGACTGGCCAAAAGCACCCATAAAATTCAGACCAATACATACTCAGGGCAATGGGGCAAACTGGCTATTTTGTGAGACGTGTATTGTCCAGGGGCAAAATTGCCTAGATAACGCCTGAAAATAAAAAGTTAAGGCAAGAGTTCTCTTGTGGCACAGAGGGTTAAGGAGCTGGCAGTTTCACTGCATCGGCTCCAGTTGCTGCTGTGGTGCAGGTTCAGTCTCTGGCCTGGGAACTTCCACGTGCTGCAGGCGTGGCCAGAAACACATACAAAAAAGGTGAAGGCACGTTGGTGTTATTAAAGTGAGAAAACACAGTTGGGTTTTTCTAATAACATCTTGAAAGGGTGTAGACTTTGGATTTAGAAAGCCTCTTGTATCTATCTTACCAGGAATTGTTGCTGTTGTTGCCTCTTTTTGTTAAGCACCAGGCATGCCCCCAGGGGAGTAGACTTGGTCCCCAGTGAGACATGGACTTGGCAGCCCAGGCGGACCTGCCATGACTTGGAGTTGGCCAGGGGGTGTTAAAAAAAACAGCCCTCTAATCATTCTGTGCTATCTCTTTGGGTATAAGAGTGATGGCAGAGATCCCTCTCTGTATCCAACTCACCTTGAAGGTACAAGACGTGGCCTCTGTCCTGGTGACATCAGTATCTAGAAGGGAAGCCTGGTGGAACGCCTGCCTTTAGGATGATTCGCATCACAGGCCAAGACAGCCCTGTGCAGGGTGGAAGGGAGGGGGCTGATAGATGGGCCCAGAGGAGGCCTGAGGCGGACAGGTTGCTCGGGCATGCTCCAGAGGATGGGAACCGCGTCCCGGGTGTGCCCCTTGATGCCACAATTAAGGAGTCGGCCTGGAAAGGTTCAGAGGCTTTCTTAGGCTTCGTCATGGCAGCTTCGGGACTTGAACTCTGACCTCCCTTTGGAGAAAGTGCATGGAGCTGCGGTCAAGGACCTTCACCTCCCACCTATTCTGCTGGGACTCTGTCTCTCCTGCTCTCACGTGGCATCTGTAACATAATGAATAACACAGAAGGACTTGGGTGTCCGTGTCTGTGCAGAGGCTGCGCTGCTTCCTGCAGCCTGGCCCCCTGGGTCCCGGCCGAGGGGTGGGAGGGCAGCTGGCCTGCCAGCCCCACTGAGTCACACTCTGGCGTGGGGCCCGGCGGGGATTTCCACGCGGCCCGTGTTGTCTTCTCCTGTTTCCTGTCGGGCTCTGACGCAGGCTCCCTGCCAGCGGGCGTAGGGGGCACTCCCGCCCGCCCTGTGACCCCCTGGGCCCCGTGGGCGGCCCTTCCCCACTGAAGCCCTGCTGGGGTAGGGTGCCCCCCTCCCCGCCACCCCAGGGTGGGCGGCTCCCCTGAGGCCCCAGGGAGGCTGCCCATCAGGATGGAAGGTTTTGCCGAGAGTGAGAGTTTGCTCACGGGGCAGTTTGTACTGGGTGTTGAGGGTTATGAAAGCCCAGCTTGGCCTGAAACGCCCTCTCTCTTTATCTGCTGACGAGAACATTGGTAAAGAAAACAATTTTCAGCTCTTCTGTTTATACACTTAAGAAAATGATTCCAATGGTATATCTGATTTCTTTAGGTTTTTCTAAAATAGCCATGTATCTCTTTATCTCTCTCCTTCTAGTGCTTCCGTTTCTCCGTGTGAGAATATTCTGCTTTCAAAAAAAAAACAAAACAAAACAACTCCACTGATGGGACCTGTATATATTCATGCATTTTTTCCTCCTGAACTTACTGCATCCTGTGTACTGTGCTAGGCAGTTTGCAAATGTTATCTCAATTCTTATCACCACAGTCAAAGGCTGTGTTATGTAATATGGTAACCACTACCCACAGGTGGCTGTTTTAAGTATCAGATAATTAAATAAAACTGAGAATCCAGTTCTTCATCCCACTAGCCACGCTTCAGGACCTCAGGAGCCATGTGTGGCCAGTGGCTACTTACATTAGACAGCCCAGAGGAGGACATTTTCATCATCACAGAAAATTATTCTAGCACGGGTCTAGGGGATGAACTTCATAGATGAGAAAACTGAGTCCCACGGAGGTTAAGTTGACTTGATCACTTAGAGCCAGTAAATGGCAAAGCTGGAGTTTAACCCATGTCTGCATTTTCTAGAGTCTCTACCCTCTTTTGTTAAAGCATTTTTTTTTTTTTCCTTTTTAGGGCCACGCCCGCAGCATATGCAGTTTCCCAGGCTAGGAGTCCAGTCAGAGCTACAGCTGCTAGCCACAGCCACAGCCACATGGGATTCGAGCCGAGTCCACAACCTACACCACAGCTCATGGCAAGACCGGATCCTTAACCCACTGAGTGAAGCCAGGGACCCGCATCCTCATGGTTCCTAGTTGGATTCGTTTCCACTGTGCCATGACAGGAACGCCCTACCAAGCATTTTTTTAAAGATTTTTTTTTATTTTTTAAAAATTTTATTGGAATACAGTTGACTTACAAAGTTGTGTTACTTTCAAGTGTACAGCAAAGTAAGTCGTATATGTATATATAGTCAGATTCTTCTTCCATATGGGAAAATTCAGATTTTCAGATTCTTTTTCCATATAGGTTATTACGGTATTCACAGAATTGAGTAAATTTCCCTGTGCTATAGTAGGTCCTTGTTATCCATCTATTTTGTAGATAGTAATATGTATATCTCAATCCCAACCCTAATTCCCCCCCACACACACATTTCACCTTACAAAGCATGTTTATGATGACTGTTTCACTGGACTCACATACCAATCCTTTGTGGAATGAGCACATGAGACATTTTCATTTTACAAATAAGGAAACTGAAAGCTATACTTTTTTTTTCCTTCTTAGAGAAGAGAACTTGACCTGTAGTTTCAGGGACTCTTCAGGTAGAGCAGGGCTGCTGTGAGGGTCCATTTTCCTACCCTTCCCCTGGACCCCTTGAAGCCATGGGGTGCTGGCTTCCGTGGGTCTCCTCACCAGAGTTTGGGAATGAGCAAGCTGGATCTGCTTTCCCCATAGTAATCCTTTGGCCTATTTCCTAGTTGAAGGCTTATGGATGTTGGTGACCTCTTGGGGATTTTTGCCTTTTGTTAGAGCCAAAAAGAAGTCTCAGGAAATAGATACTAGTTTCAGAGCCAAAAATCCTGAGGTCCAGAGAGGTGAAGGTACTTCGAGGGTCATGCAGCCAGCTGGGAGCTGAGAGGAACTGGTTCTTAAACTTGTTTTCAAGCCAGGATTTATCTGATAATCTTAAAGTAATCACTCCATGGACAAAGCTAGTGTTTTCAGACACAAAAACCCTGCAGGGGGGTGATCTCTGTGGTCTGAGATGGCAAAGTGGGGTGGAGAAGCACCAGTCTTCAGGGGTGCACAGACCAGGGTTCAAATCCTGGCTCTGTCACTTGGAAGTTATGGGACTCAAGGCAAGGACTTCAACTTTCTGAGCTGCAGTTTTTCTTCTGTAAATCTGGGATAAAACAGCTCACTGGATTTGTTTTAAAGATGAAGTTGTAACCGGTGAGAAATTTACAATTCCTGGCATATTGTAAATGCTCATTCCGTGGTAGCCATTAATATCAGGATGATGTCATCACCTCCTTCCAGTGTAATTTTATAGCCTAAGTCCAACACATAAGGTGCTCAGATAGATGCCACAAAGTTGGGGAACAGGATAAACTTATTTTGAAACAGTCTTTTAGTTACATTTCCAAATAACACACTGAGTGTTTTTCTGCAACCCTTGAACTTCTTCTGATTTTAAAGTGGTAAGTCCACTGTTCATCTGGAAAGGTATAATATCTACATCCCAGAGAGTCCAGAAAGTCTAGAAACAGAGGGAAAATAGTGTATCCTGTTTTCCAACTTTTGGGATACCCTGTGGAATGAGACTGAAACAAATCACTGGAAAACAGGTTATGGTTGATTTTATCTTCAGGCTTTTGTTCCTCTGAAAGAAAACATTGCTGGTGGCTGTCCTGGGGTGGCTAGGTGACCCGGCTGACTGGCCACCCCTGCAGGTTACGTGGTTTGTTGATCTCTGTGTTGAGAATTCCCTTCATGATCTGGGCCTCAGGGACTAGATGGATCCTTTAAGAAAAGAATGTCTCATCCTTAGAGAAAACAGGCTGTTTGAGGAAGAAGAGTGGACAGATACTTTCCGGAAATATTTTCACAGGGAATTGGAAAAAGAAAGTTTTCTAGTTGTCTTTGGTTAATGAGAATATTTGTAAATCAGAATGTCTCGTTACTCAGTATCATGGTTGACCAGGGCTCCACCTGGGACCATATTTGGAAATTAAAGCAGGGGAAGTTTGAGCTTTGAATTTCAGCTTTCAAAAGTATACCTCCGGGTGTGACCTTGGAGCACCTCGGGAAACCTCACAGCGTTGAGCCCACACAACGGTGCATCTGGAGGGGTTGGGAGCAAAGATGTGACACGCGGGCAGCCAGGGGAAGGCTGTTGGCCAGAAAATGGCCCTGACCGTGGTGAATTTCCCTGGGAGCCAGGCCTGGCCTGACCAATTCAGAAACTTCATCTTGTTGGGCCCTCAGTCCTGCCTATGGGCTCCCACTAACGAGCAAGTAGCTGAAGCACAAATCAAGCCACTAGTTGAGTTGTTGAAAAGCATAACCACTGTGAGGTTCTAAGCAGGGCGTTCTCTCCTTGCGGGCACCCCACCCAGGAAGCCAAATGGTCAGAGGCGTGGGTGGGTCAGGATGAGGGCAGGAGGGAGTCATGGGAAGCGGATTTGTTGAATGGCCTGCAGCCCCAGTGGCTGGGTGCACCCCTGGGTGATGGGAAGACCCTCCCCTCCACGCTGGCCGGTGCATGCATGGCCACTACAGGTGGGTGCACCTTGCAGCCTTGGAGCTGTTTTCACCCACTGCCCACCGCCTGCCTTCGTTCGTTAGGGACTGAGACCTGCTCCAGTTTGTGTACAGGGGGCCCCTTTGAGGTGACATGGCTCATCTCTGCCTGAATCCACCATGTCTCCTAGTGGGATGAGCCTGCAGGGCCTTCCTTGGTGTTTCCCCGTCGCGGGTCCCAAGGTCCCATTGAACGCATGAACCCCTGACCTCACTGTTCCCGCCAGAGCTGGACATGCGTCCTGTGACTTGGCCGCGGGCCCTCTCTTCCAGCCCACCGGAGATTAAGGCAGCAGGGACAGGATGATGTGAATTAACCACTTTTTCTGCTTTTTCGGCTTCCTCGGGCCTTTCTTACTTTAATAACTCAACAGAGACATCTGTGATGGCGTGCGTCCAGAGCGCGTGGTATTTATTTTTGATTTGAAATATGAAAAGCATTTTTTAAAAGACAACTGACTCTCTGAGTCATGCCCAGGGGAGCACACGGCCTGAAATGGGAGCCGGTGCTTGCCGGAGGGATGGGGATAATGGGGGAGGCGGCTGCTGACTTGACTGGCGCTGGGGTTAGGTCACTGCTGGGATGAAGTGCACTGACCATAAGAGCAACATGTGGGCTTGAGCTGCCGGCAGTGGGGTGATTGATTGCAGCCGCTCGCCTCACCAGGAACTCCACACGCTGGGTTCCCACAGGCTGGGACGACTGCATGGAAACCCACACACAGGCCCCTGTTGAGCAACCGTGCTTGTGTAACAGTAGTCACGTGGGGCAGGGTGGGTTATGTGGGGGGATTTGTGTCACTGAGCAGCTATGTGTTGGATGGGCAACCCCTGGGTTTCTAGGGGGCTTGCTTGTTTTTCTTCTTTTCTTCCAGTGGGTCCGCTCTCACCAGCAGCGTGGTTTAAGAATGTGTGTAACTCCATTTGTCCAGCCCTTTCTCGTTTACTGTCCAGCGGCCTTTGCATCTCATCACCACTCCGTGAGGGAGGTCAGGCCAGCTGTTATGATGCCCATTTTTAAAAAATTTATTTTGTTGAAGTATAGTTGATTTACAGTGTTGTTTCTGCTGTACAGCACAATCATTCAGTTATACATGTGCATGTATAAACACACACATAGATTTTTTCATATTCTTTTCTATGATGTCTTGGGATTAACAGATGCAAACTGTTCTGTATAGAACAGATAAATAAGGTGCTACTGTATAGCACAGGAAATGATATTCAATTATCCTGTAATAAACCATAATGGAAAAGAATGACACTCATTTTATAGATGATGGATTGAGTGTGAGCTGTGATCTTTGGCCACTGCTGCTTTAGGGCGCGTGGAGCAAGGCCAGAGCTCTGGACCCAGACCCCAGGTGCCGGGGGGATGTGGGGGGGCAGGACCTCCTGCCTCCAGGCTCCTAGTGAGCTCCTGAAGATGCAGATTTCCTGGCCGCTCCCTTGATTGGGGGGTGCTCTGGGAATCTGCATTTAAGCACACTTCATGGCGATTTTTAGGAACCTTCACGCTAAAGTGGTCCAGTGGCTCAACCTGCTTAAACCTCCCACCACTGAACCTGTATCACTCCTGAAATTCCCTTAATTTTATATTCAGTGTTTAGGGCCAGTCTTCTCTCATGGTTTGCAAGCTCCCCAGGCCAGGGTCCCTCCCTGTCCCATCCATGGCTGTGTCCCCAGGACCAGGGACAGTGCCTGGAGCACAGTAGGCCCTCAATAAATATTTGTTGGTGGACTATTTTTCTGAACTCCCTGGCGAGTGTGGGAGAACCCAGGTGATGGTCTGACTGGGCTGCTCAAGTTTGCCGTCGGTGTGGCTGTGTGTGAGTCGTGTGGCCTTTCTGGGTCTCATTGTCCTTGTCCCTGGCATGGGGGCTTGTAAGCCTCCTTTCCAGCCCCCTGGTGGGAGTGAGATAAGCCCGCCCTGCGTGGGCTCACACACTCAGGATGTTCTGCTTGGGGTGGGCCCTCGGCAGAGGGCAGCTTGCCCTGCGAACTCCCCAGTGTCTCGGCGTGGGCGGCAGGTCATCGTGGCGGTCAGTTTTTCCACTGCCATCAAATGCTGTCCGTTTAGCTCGCAGACAGACAAGGTGTAGGACTGGACTCTGTGCCGCGGGCCAAACACTGGCCGCCTTAGGTCTCAAATCAAGACCAGACACCGGCCTAAACCCAGGTGTCCCCAACTGAGGACGCTCACCAGGGCCAGGTTCATGAATGGATGAATAAATATTTGCCCTGTCTGAGGTCAGATGTGAACTGTCTGCCAGGCGTTTTGTTTTTTTCTCTGTCTCCTCCCTCTCGGACGGTTGCTCCTCCCCCTTTAAAAAAAGGAAACTGAGAGGTTGAGAGGTTAAGTGGCAGGCTCAGCACAGACAGCCATTGGCCAGGTCCTCCGGGCCTGCGTCCTCCTCCATGAAGTCCTCCCAAACTGCCTGGCCCACCCTGACCTCCCCCCCATCCCCCCATCCCCTGGCTCCCGCAAGGAGCGCAGCTGCAGACCGCTTCTCCTGTGAGCGAAGCCATTCCTCATCCTCCATCTGCTCCCTTCCCTTCCTAGGTGCTTGCTCACTGGGCAGTTCCTGGGTCATCATTTGTTTTTCAGGTCCTTTATACCCTGTTTTGTGTGTTCCCTAAGATGCAGGCCTGTGTCTTTTGCACCTTTAGGTCTATTCCTGGGGAGTTCCCGTTGTGGCTCAGTGGTTAATGAATCTGACTAGGAACCACGAGGTCGATCCCTGGCCTTGCTCAGTGAGTATGGGGATCCGGTGTTGCTATGAGCTGTGGTGTAGGTCGCAGACGTGGCTTAGATCCCGCATTGCTGTGGCTGTGGTGTAGGCAGGTGGCTACAGCCCCGATTAGACCCCTAGCCTGGGAACCTCCATATGCCATGGGAGCGGCCCTAGAAAAGGCAAAAAAAGACTGTTCCTTTGGTCTGTTTGTTTCTCGGTCTCCTCATGCACATCCATCCAACAGCATTTAGGACCAGCCTGTTCTGTGCCCAGCTCAGGGCCTTTCTCCTGAGCCCTGATGCTGAAGAAGCATCCTGTGTAAGGTTAGTGTGGACAGCTGGAGCCCCACAGTGTGGCCTGGGAGTGGCATGGAGGCGATTTTTGTTTCTTTTATTTCATTATTTGAAAATTTCTTGAACAGTGTTTTTTATTAACAATACAACTTGATTTTAGGGTTTTTAAAAATGATTTTTATTTTTTCCATTATAGCTGGTTTGCAGTGTTCTGTCAGTTTTCTACTGTACAGCAAAGCAACCCAGTCATATACACACACACACACATGCACACACACGTGTATATATATATATATATATATATATATATATATACACACACGTTATCATGCTCCATCACAAGTGACTAGATATAGTTCCCAGTGCTATACAGCAGGATCTCATTGCTTAGCCATTCCAAATGCAATAGTTTGCATCTATTAACCCCAGATTCCCAGTCCACCCAACTCCCTCCCCCCGCACTCCCCCTTGGCAGCCACAAGTCTGTTCTCTAAGTCCATGAGTTTCTTTTCTGTGGAAAGGTTTATTTGTGCTGTATATTAGATTCCAGATATAAGTGATATCATATGGTATTTGGCTTTCTCTCTCTGACTTTCTTCACTTAGTATGAGAGTCTCTGGTTCCATCCATGTTGCTGCAAATGGCATTATTTTATTATTTTGTTCTTTTCTGTGGCTGAATAGTATTCCATTGTATGTATACCCCATCTTCTTAATCCATTCATCTCTTGATGAACAGTTAGGTTGTTTCCATGTCTTGGCTAATGTGAATAATGTTGCAGTGAACATATGGGTGCATGTGTCTCTTTTAAGGAAAGTTTTGTCTGGATATATGCCCAAGAGTGGTATTGCTGGGTCATATGGTAGCTTTGTATTTAGTTTTCTAAGATACCTCCATACTGTTCTCTATAGTGGTTGTACCAGCTTACATTCCCACCAACAGTGCAGGAGGGTTCCCTTTTCTCCACATCCTCTCCAGCATTTGTTACTTGTGGACTTATTAATGATGGCCATTCTGACTGGTGTGAGGTGGTACCTCGTGGTAGTTTTGATTTGCATTTCTCTAATAATCAGTGATGTTGAACATTTTTTCATGTGCTCATTGGCCATCTGTACCTCTTCCTTGGAAAAATGTCTGTTCAGGTCTTTTGCCCATTTTTCAATTGGGTTGTTTGTTTTTTTGTTTGTTTGTTTGTTTGTTTTTTTGCTGTTGAGTTGTATAAGTTTTTTGTATATTTTAGAGATTAAGTCCTTCTTATTTGTATTATTTGAAACTATTTTCTCCCATTCTGCAGGTTCTTTTTTTTTTTTTTTTTTTTAATGGTTTCCTTTGCTGTACCAAAGCTTGTCAGTTTGATTAGGTCCCACTGGTTTATTTTTCCTTTTATTTCTGTTGGCCTTGGGAGACTGACCCAAGAAAACATTTGTATGGTTGATGTCAGAGAATGTTCTGCCCATGGTCTCTTCTAGGAGTTTGATGGTGTCTTGTCTTACATTTAAGGCTTTAAGACATTTTGAGTTTATTTTTGTGCATGGTGTGAGGGCGTGTTCCAGTTTCATTGATTTACACGTGGCTGTCCAGTTTTCCAAGCACCACTTGCTGAAAGGACTGTCTTTTCCCTGTTTTATGTTCTTCCCTTTGTTGAAGATTGACTGACTGTAGGTGTCTGGGTTTATTTCTGGGTTCTCTATTCTGTTGCATTGGTCTGTCTGTCTGTTTGGGTACCAGTACCACACTGTCTTGATGACTGTGGCTTTGTAATATTGAGGGAGATGATTTTTAATGGGGCTGGAGCTTTTGCAATTTAGGGCTGCTCAGCCTTGCTAAGGAGTTCCTCTGAAAAAATACCTCATCAGGCTCTTTGCTGTTCCCCAGTTCTTTAGACTCAGGTTTCCACCTGCACCCTGGCCAGGAAGTTCATTGGCAACAAGTTAGAATCCTCCTTTCCCTATCACTCACCCCTTTTAAAAAGTGACTCATTCTGAGCTAACCCAGCCTGGGCCCAGACGTGGATAGGGTTATGCATGGACTCTGTGTGGTGGTGTGTCATTTCTGGCTTGCTGGGAAATCCTTTGGTGTTGAGAGTGGGAGGATGGGAGGCAGAATGTCGCCGGGACTGGAGTGCTTCCAGGATATGTGTGACATAGAGGGGCGGGGGCTGTGTGCTTTGTCTCATGGAACGACAGAGAAAAACCTGGACTTGGAGTCAAGAACAGCCTAGGTTTGGGTCCCAGCTGTAGCCCATGACCATCCAGTAGCCTTGAACAAGTCACTAAGCCGTTCTTAGCTTCAGTTCCATTGTCTGTAAGATGTGGTCCCTGTAAGGATTAAATGAGCTGGCGTGTGTTTTTACCCACCACCAGGTTCCTGGTGCTTGGTGACTGCTTGACCATTTTTAAAGTCTTAAGATGTTATTCATCAGATCCCTAAAGAGTATTTCGGTATATACCTTGAACACTATCTGTTTTAGGGGGAAAAAAGGAAGAGCCAGCAGGGCTTCTCTCTCCAGAAGGAACTACAAGTCTAAATAGGAAGAGAATAATGCCCACAGCACTGAAGGCTTAGCATCCTAGAGCAGTGCTTTCTGATAGGAAGACAGTGTATGCTACATGTATAATTTGAAATCTACTAGCCACTTAAAGTGTGAAAGAAAAAAGTGAAATCAGGAGTTCCTGCTATGGTGCAAAGGGATTGGCCTCATCTTGGGAGCTGGGACGCATGTTTGATCCTGGCCTGGCACAGTGGGTTGAGGATCTGGCATTGCTGCAGCTGTAGCTTAGGTCTTGACTGCAGCTCGGATCTGATTCCTGGCCTGGGAACTCCGTATGCCACAGGGTGGCCGAAAAAGAGAGAAAAAGGTGAAGTCAATTTTAAATAATTTATTTTATTGAATACAAACGTACTCAATATCAGGGTTGTTAATGAGACAATTTATATCCTTTTAAAAATCATACTGTCTTCGAAGTCAGCACGTTCTGTCTACTTACAGCATGTCTTGCTCCAACGTGGCCATTTCAAGTGCTCAGTTGGTGTGTGAGCCTGGTGGCTGCCTTACTGGACAGCATTGCTTTAGGATTTACTTGTTAGGTCAGCTCCCATCCCCTACATTTTGGAGGGCATCATTGCGGTCACGGGGGGGGGGTATGACTTTACTGTGACAGCCACTGAGGAGCAGAATGGGGCTAGGGCTCAGGTCTCCTTATCACTGGGAAGAGGGGATACTTGCATTTGCTCAGTGTCTGGGCGTCCCAGGCACTGTGGTAGACATTCCACCCTTGTTATTCCACTGAATTCTTGCAGTAATAGCCTTGTGTGGTAGACGGTTAGCATGTGCATTTTTACAGAGGAAGCAACAGAGGCCCAGAGAGGCCAAGCAACTGACCCAAGGCTGCACAGTCAGGGGTGGTGATGGAATATGGACCAGGGCCTTCTGACCCCAGAGTGTTCCATTCACCTGTCTGTTCTTCCCTACACAGAGAAAGAAAATTTGCAGACAGCGTAGCATCTAGGCCAAGTTCTCAAGGAAAGTTCCAGGGCACAGGAGCAGCACCGTGGCTGGCCTATTCAACAGGGGCTTCAGGACATCGATAGAGAAGGCCTGGGTCTGCTTTGGTAGAGATGGTGTGTGTGTAAAAGCAGTATTCCTTCTATTCACAGGTTCTTAAGCCAGTGAGGGGGAGGGGCTGGGCTGGTGGTTGCTTGTGGAGGTACGTGGTGGGGGTGGGGAGCCAGTGAGGGGCAGTGATTGTAGAGGCCAGCACGCTGGGCCCTGCTCCCGCTGCCACCTGGGAATGCCGAGCACTTCAAGAGGCTCCAAGCAGCTGAGACTTGCTGCTTGGAGAAACCCCAAGAATTTGGGGAGGCTGGGATTGAGCAAGTTCTTGAATGCATGCGTGCGTTCATGCCGTCACTCGCTCACCAAATATTTATTGAATACGTGCTCTGGGCCTGAATTGCTAGGTGTTGCCTTGTCCTGCCTGATAGTGCCTTTTACCTCTGATGACCCCGCCCATCAGCATGGCGAGGCACACGGCGACCCTGTGAAGCACTGGCATTGTCCCCATTTCACCAGTGGGGGCTCCAAGAGGAACGATCTCATGCACGAGCTCAGGTGGCTACTGAATGGAGAATGTAGGACCTCAGAACTAAGGGGTTTTGAGTGATTTGTCCATCTTTCTGTGTGTCCAGCCACTGGGCAGTCATTGAGCTCCTTTTTGCCAGGCATTGAGCTACATTCCCAGATTTCTTGGGGGTTGTTTGCGGTGTGTTTGTTTTGTTTTCTCTTTGAGCGCAATCACAAAGCTACCAGATGCTGACTGCTGTGTGCTAGGCACTGCACGGGTTGCTGGTCACGTGGACATCAGGGATCTGTCTCAGAACCTTGATTTAGCTGCCGCACCTCCCTGCTTCTCTGTGACCAGTGTCCAGTTCTGGTCCCAAATGAAGCACGGCCTGCCCCTGTGTCTTGTCTGGTCTTCAATTTTACCAACTTAAAATGGGGGGCAGGACGGCCAGTTCACCGTCCGCAGAAATCAGCTGGCCAGGAGACGCTGCTCCTTTAGAAAGCTGCCTGGCTAAGAAAGCTGGGTGACATGAGAGGGTGTGTGAGCCTCATCAGGGCACGCCTTTGTCCTTCCCACCTGGCGCTCTTCCCTCGTTAGGCATGGCAAGCTCAGGGTGTGGTCCTCTTTGAGCATCGTAGCCCACAAGCTGCCGAGAGCCCAGCCCAAGCTGCTGGCCGTCTGAGAGGTCACTTTCTAAGGGGGGAGCCAAGTCCTAGAGAGCCCCCGCTGTATAGACTTTGCATCACACATACTTGAGCATGTGTCTCCTTCCCTGCCTGCTCAGCATGTTCCCGGCCTGGGAACCTCAGCCTGAGCTTCACAGTGCTTCTCAGGAAGTGGATTCTGAGGATTAAACACTTGCTGGATGAACGACTCTTCCCCAGCTGCCCTGCAAGGGGGCTCCAAGAGGAGCAGCCTCCCCATGTGCCCTTTCCTGAGATGCAAAGTCCAGGAACAGTTACACTGCAGGGTGTCTGGCGCCCCTGGGAATCTGATGTCCTTCCACAGGCAGGAGGGAGGAGATCAGTCTTGGGAAGTGGAGGAGCATCGTGGGGAGGCCCAGTTCAGGGCCATGCACCTGCACTTATTTGCTGCGTGACTTGGGGCAAAATCCTGTGACCATATTGAGGAGGAGGGTCTCACCAACAGGCTTGGGTTATTGTTGCCCTTGTAGAACTGTTGCGTGAATCAAATGACAGTGCTGGGAGTTCCCGTCGTGGCGCAGCGGAAATGAATCCGATTAGGAACCATGAGGTTGCAGGTTCAATCCCTGGCCTTGCTCAGTGGGCTAAGGATACGGCATTGCTGTGAGCTGTGGTGTAGGTTGCAGACATGGCTCGGATCCTGAGTTGCTGTGGCATCGGCCAGCAGCTATAGCTCCAATTAGACCCCTAGCCTGAGAACCTCCATATGCCATGGGTGGGGCCCTAAAAAATAATAAATTCCAGTGCTGAATAACTGGCAAGCAAGACTTACATGTAAGATGGGCTTGTGTGTGTGTGTGTGTGTGTGTGTGTGTGCGCGCACGCGCGGATTCACAAGGTGCTCACCCCCTCTGTTCATTCCCCTAAGACAGCCCTTTGTATCATCTTTCCTTCCAATAAACTCATCCTCGAGCTGAGCAGAAATCAGTCACCCTGTAACACCTGCTCTACCCTTTAGAACAGCCCGCCTTTTGTCCTAAGGACATTCTGCTCTGTCCCCTCGGGCTTGTCCTCCGTGCCAAGCATCATTAGCTTCCTCATCTGTCCCTCCTCTGACCCATGTTTTGCACCTCCACAACTTTCTGGTCACTCTCCTTTAAATACTTGTCCAGCTCGTAGATGGCCCAACTCAGTGTCACACACAGGATGGGATGCAGTAGCCTAAGTAGCAGAGACCACGGCTCCCTGGCATGGGGTCTGCGCCTCCCTCCAGCCAGACCGCTGTGACATTGTGACTCTATGGCAGGGTGGTAATTGCAGAGCTGCTGGTGGGATTGGGGAAAGCCCTCCTGGACCGCTTAGCTTCTTGCCAGAGAAAAACCATGTCCCACTCAGCCCATTTGAAACTCCCAGGCTTGTAGCTGTCATCCTCTACACTCTAACATGAGTTTGCTCCAGGTGCCAATATTGTATTGCTGGGATTTTTTTTTTTCCAGAAAAAAACTTAATTGGAAATTTTAATGTATTTTTGGAGGGTGGGCTGTGTTTCCATTTGCCTCTAAAAACAATGAGAAGGAAAACAAAGTATAATCTTACTGCCAGAAATTATGGAGCCAGCTCTGAAATTAATTCACCAAGTCATTAGGATTTTCCATTCGCAAACCCAAAAATGAATGTCAGTGCAGTTCCTTGTAATTAACTACAAATTAGAAAAGAGTTAGGAGGACTTTTAGAGACCAGAACATAAAACTAGCAGAAGCAGATGGGGGTGTGTGTTGGGGACGGGGGTTGTTACCCAGGACTTGCTCTGGTTTTCATTCGAAACAGTGAATTTGGGAGAGCAAAACAGACTCAAATATTCCCCAGAAGAGAGCTCTTGCCATCAACTTAAAGGCTGGGCAGAGATTTTTGGTACCATCTCTTCTAACCTTTTCATTTTATGAATGAGGCAACTGAAAGATTCAGGGAGGGAAAGCTACCTGCTCGAAGTCACACAGCCGGGAAGGCCAGAGCTGGGGCCAGAGCCAGTGCCCCGGCTACTGCTGCCTCTACCTCTGCCTCGGGGGAGCTTGTCTGCTTGAACCTTTCGTGTGTAGCACCCAGCCTGGGCTCCTTGTTAGAGTAGGGGGAATGGAGCAATCCAATCAGAGCCACCCTCTTCTGTGCACATGGGTCTGATGTTTGTAGCGGGATCTCCTCCTGCACGTCCCTGAGCTCAGATGAACTGGGGCTTTGGTGTCATTGAGCCATCAGAGGCCTTTTGAAGTGCTGTTCCCCAGCCCATCCTACTGAAGCCCTGTGATGACATCTCCTGTGGTCGCATGCACGCATGCGTGTACATGTGTGTTAGTTTTACCCACAGACCCCGCATTGACAGAGCAGCTCTAAGAAAGGCTACCTCTGAGAGTTCCCTGTGCCTGCCTTGTTGTTTTCCTTATGAACCAGATGCCTGGAAGGGTGGAAGGGACCCTTCCCTCAAGGTGCTCAGCTCCTTCCTGGGTGGACACTCAACTCCACCTCTGCCTTCTGGGCTTCCTCTTCTCCGCTGACACCAGGTGCTGTGGGCTGTGTGAGGCTGCTAAAGGCATGACTCCTGCCTTCAAAGAATCTGAAGTTCGCAGAACTCCCTTATAGTTCAGTGGGATAAGAAGCCAACGTAGCATCCGTGAGAACATGGGTTCAATCCCTGGCCTCGCTCAGTGGGTTAAGGATCTGGTGTTGCCCTGACCTGTGGTGTAGGTCACAGACATGGCTCAGATCCGGCATGGTTGTGGCTGTGGTGTGGGCCAGCAGATGCAGCTCTAATTCGACCCCTAGCCGGGAAACTTCCGTATGCCTCAGGTGCAGCTGTAAAAAAAATAAAATAAAAAGAATCTGAAGTCCAGGTACCTAGAGAAACTGTATTTACTTGGGGTTGTTAAGAACCATTATGCTGATGACAAATATTTGCCCATGACTGTGCCAGGCCCTGATAAGAGCTGTAGGTGTGTTATTGCACCCAACCCTTGTGGTGACCACATGAGATAGAACTGTGATACTGTATTTTACAGACAAGGAAACTAAGGTTTAAAGAGGTGATGTTTAATGACCCTGTAGGCTGGGGAGGAGATGGAGCCCAAGCTTTCTGCCCTTCAGAACCTCCCAGAGTCCTGATGGGGAAGTTGTGTCCCAGGTGACACTGTGCTGGGAGCTTACTGTGGGAGAGGTGCTGGGGATGGAGCTGGCCTGGCCTTGGAACTGCAGAGACAAGATTGTGGGGAAGGGCCGTGTTGGGGGCAGCTTCCTGGTCCTGTGCCTCTGCAGTCTGCCCTCTGGCCCTATGAGGGTGACAGCTTGGTTGGTAGAGGAGAGAAGGGGATCCCACCGAGGGTAACCCTAGCTGAGGGTAAGAAATCCGAGTCCCAGTGAGTCCCTCTTAGCCCTGCCCTGCCCTGGGGGTCCAGGAGGCAGCTCCGGGCCCTGCCAGCCTTTCTCAGCCCTCCTTGCTGACTGTGTGACCTTCGGCCAGGGGTAGGCCCTTTGGAAATTCAGTGTCCACCTCTGGGAAGGGAAGAGGTCACACTTTTGTTGTTAAGATTAGGTGAGTTGAACCCCAGACTTCTTACAGAGTTCCTGGTACCAAGTAGGCCAGCTCTAAATAAGACTTTTCATTTTCCCTTCCACTCATTTGTTTAAAAAACATCACCAGCTTTTCCCCCAAAATGCTAACAGAAGTTTTAGAAGACAAGAGACAAGTTAATATATTGTGTATATACTCTCCAGCCAAGAATTTCCTGAGTGTTTACATACCAGAGGACTTTGAACTTTGATTTTTTCGGCTGGCTCTGTGCTGATTCAGACACCCTCTCCAAGCCGCCAGAAGCAATTCCTTGTCTTGGTCTAGTGTTGTTGGGGCTTTGAGTGTGTGTTTTTATTGTATTATAAAAATTGGAAACATATATAAGTTACAGGTAAAATGATAACTTGCACATGGACCTTCTCTTGGATATAACAGATGTTAATATTTTTCCGTATTTACTTCAGATATCTGTAATGTCTTATTTCTTTACTAAAAAAGAAAATCCTGAAATTGCTCTGCCGAAGGCCTCCTTTTACCCCACCCCCTTCTCATTCTTCTCTGTCTCTTCTTACCACTATTTACTCTCTTGAATTTGATGTGTGTCTTTCCCCGCTAGGATTTTGTAGCACATTGTTTGTAAGGCCAAGTAACCCCATCGGTATGCGTTTGAACCACCAAAAGATCAGCACTGGGGGGAAGACGCCTGACTACCCAAGGCCAGGGCAGCAGCTTCAGAGAGAGAACAAATCCACACGCTCCCCAATGGATATTTATGTGAAATTTCCCCAATTATAAATCCATTGCTTTGGACTTAAAACGTGAGCCTCACCCCCATGCTTCATTGCAAATGAATTTGCTCTTGTGCTATCTGAGCTCCCAGGGTCATCTGGACCTTTCCTGCGAGTAAATACATCCTAGAGTTGGTTATTCTTAGAGCAGGTGTTTTGGCTTTTTTCTTGAAGGCTCCTTCACCCTCCTGTCCCATTGTAATGGTAATATATACTTATCATAGAGACTTTGAAACCTACAGAGAAGATGAAACTCTCTCACTGCCCTTCTGGCTACCACCCCACAGAAGTGTTTCCTTTCTTCCCCTCTTGGCTGTGCTCCCCACCCCCTCAACCAGGGTAAAGAATTAGAGGTCACGGGGTCCCCTGAGTAGGCCCGACACCACGGTCTCTTAGGGCCTCCTAGCAGGCAGGCCCTGCACCTGTCTGGTCCATCCTCCGTTTATAAGAGGGTGTGTGTCTCCAAGGTGAGAGAAGCAACCACCTGCCTAAGATCAGGTGAGGTCAGTGGCCTGGTTGGGACCAGAAGGCCACCTCCTGGTGGCCGAAGGTATTTTTCCTATCATGTCTGCTCTTCATGCTAGGGTCCAATCCTCCGAGGGTCCTGGCCCTGACCTAGGCCTGATGACAAGGGTCCAGCAGAGGGGAGGGCTCCTGCTCCCACTTCAGGGAGATGGGCAGGTAGTCACAGACCAGGCGTTTTCCTGGGCTGGACCTTTGACCACCTTGCCTGAAAAAGTCTAGGACAGCAAGCCATTCCATCACCTCTCCCGTTTTCTGTGCCCCACAGTTAATCTGTCCCTGACTTCTTTCTTGGTTTTTTTGTTTTTTTGTTTTTTTAACTGAAATTGTTTTTGTTCACTATCCTTTTCTGTGTGTATTTTATAACAAAACTTGCGTCTGTTTTTGCTTGCTTGCTTACCATTGGTACTGATTTTAGCTTCTGCCAGTTTGGAATTTTCTTATATGCCATTATTTCCACCAAGTTTAATATTCCCAGGTAAAATTTTGCATATATGAATTATTGGATATTTTTTTGCCATCAAAAATTTTTAGTCAGTGATTTTCATTGCCTGCAGTTTTAGCTGCTTCAGGTTGTATTTTGTGCTGAACGTTTTTCTCTAGAGCGTGTTTTTTCTCCCAGGTTGACTTTGCAGTTTTTCAGTGTTGCCACTTCACTGTCTATCATCCACAAATGTTTAGGGTGTGTGATTATAGCCATTACTGGTTTTGTCTGGGATTATTTCTCTCAAGTCAAATATTTCTTGGTCGTCTGGTCAGAAGGCCCATTGGGGATCAGAATGACAGGTCAAAATGTCTTCTTTCCTGGAGAGTTTGAAACAAGCTTATAAAGTACGATTCTCCCTCTGGATTTCTCCTTTTGGGGTATTGCCAGCATTTTTAGCGACAGAGAAAATGGGAGCTCTTGGGGGTCAAACCTCTCCTAGGAAGGGCCAAGCGGTCTCCATCCCCAGATTTCTTGCCCTCTGTCCTGTGACCTCCCAAGTTCACCAACACACATGACCTGCGCTCTGGGTGAACATGGAAGGGGCAGCTCCAGGCTGGTGTGCTGGGAAGCTCAGTGGATGGGGCTCAGAAGGCCTGCACAGGGACAAGACCCCTCTAGGTCCCCTCTCCTGTATGGGCTGGTCTCCCCGGCGGTCCACAGGGTTGCTGGCTGGAGAAATGTGACGTCTTCCAGCTTCATCCTTCTCTGGGTGGGGATGCAGAGGGTTGGGATGTCAGGAAGCGGCTGTTCCTGCAGGAAACCCCCTGTGTGGGTGAAGCAGAGGCATTGCTCACGGCCTTCTGCTTGAGTCTGGTCCCTGGGCCCTGGCTCCCCCGCATGACACCAGGGCTGGGTGGCTACCACAGCAGAATATAGGGAGAGAGCCTGCTGGCCAGGGATGCTGTTCATTCTTTCCAGTCGTGTCTGCTCTGGGTGGCTCCCTGAGAAAATTGCACCCAGGGGAACCTGGGCTCATCTGTGTAAGTAAACATCCACCTCCCCTCAAAGGCAAAGCCCCTGCTCCGATTCTCCCGGCAGCTGGAATGCTGCTCTGTGGGTCTGGGTTCTGTTCCTCTGTCCGGCCTTCCTTTGATTTCTTGCCGTCTCCTTCAATTAGGCCTGTGACTGTTTTCAAATGGCCATTTGTATATACAAGTCATGTCGGGCATCATAATTTGTGTTTGTCTAGATCAAGAAAAGCAGCCCTGGCCAGAGGCCAGCTGAGAATTTATAAATACCCTTCAACCACGCCCCTCCCCACAAGATGTTCAAACTCCATCCCATTAACCCTCCAAACCAAAGCTGTTGGCTGACTTGATCAGGGAAAATGTAAGAGAGCATTTCTTTTGCTGTGTTCTCTCTATCCTTTCTGTAGAGTTTGATCAGTGCTGAAGCAACTCTAGCTGATTTCCCAGCCCACTTCAAAGTCCGAGCCCTTCCCTGTGTCTCTGGAGAGCATTATCTTGGAGGGATTGAAGTGTTGGGAATCTGTTTAGATGTGGAGGGCGCCTTAGTATTAGCTCAGGCGTATCTGAGGCAGGCAGTTACCAAAGGAAACCTCGCAACAGATTTGGGTTGCAGTGACTCCTAGGAGATGCCCACTTTGGAAAGGAAGAGGGTTAGGGATTTTAAGTTCACATGGACCTTAAGAATTTTAAGACCCAGATTTTCTTGTTTGCTCACATTAGGGGAAAAAAAATAAGCCTCAGATGCCTTGTGATATCTAGTTATGTCAGGTTTTCATATAAAATGTCAAGACAGCAATATTGGATTTCCGGCCTCGCCTTTCCCCTCTCGCATATGGTCTGCTCTTGCCAGAATTTTTATTAGGGGGAGGGAACCATTCTACTACCCTCCTCCCTCAGTGAAATCGTTCCCTCTTGAGCCTTTAACCCTTTAAAGATTGGGAAGGGAACACTTTGGTTTTAGGGTTAAGTATAAAGCTTCCCTGTTGGCCTCGGCTGGAATCCTTAAGAATGTTGTAGCCTGGGTCCCAGAGCTGGCTGGGTGTTCCCATTACCTGCTTCCCTTCCTGTGGCTGTGTCTTCGCCAAACATCCCCTAAAGCAGGGAACCTCCCCCAGCGACGCTAAAAAGCCTCCAAAATGTTGGGTAACATTTTGGCTCTGGGTTAAAACTCTGGCTCACATTTACTCTAAGGTTTGGTAAGTCTGTCTCTCTGTAGGCATGAGTGGAAGCTGTGTTCCCGGCTCTGACAAGTTAATGCATTTGACTCAAGAGGGTAGAAGATTCTGGAAGAGATAGTAAGTGCAATCTGATGACTTGTCTCACTATGAAAGCTGCTATTTTCCCTTCCCTATGCCCACCGAAAGTGGGGGTGAAGGATAGGGTGGCCTTAGTTGACCCTTTGACCTCAGGCAAGGGAAATGGTACCTGGAGGTGGGATTGGTAATTAGATTCCTTTTTCTCTTTGTTCTCTGTTCTCTCGACCTCGGCCTATTCCAAGTGTAGGCCCAGCCATCCCCCCCAGCCTTCCCTGTCACTCAGGACTGCAGGCCCTCTGGGGCTGGCCACTGCCATCAGCTCTGCAGGGTGTTTGAAAGGCCTTTGGGAAGAGAACCCCACTGGACTTCTGACATCATCAGCTTGGGAAGCTTTGTAGAGAGCAGGTGGTCTTGCTTCTGAGGGCTTTGCCTACAGAATCCTTGGGGTTGGCCAGGCAGGTCTAGAGCTGGCAGGGGCTCTGGGTGGTTGTACAATTTGTTACCCAAACCGGGACTCTGAGCGTGAAAGGGGGTGCCACTAATAATGACACTAGGACATGAGGGATGAAGCAGTTGTGCGGTTGCTCTGCAAAGGCCAGTCACTGGGCCCTCAGGTTCTGTTTTGCTTTATACGGACTGATGCTCCCCCGCTGAGCCCAGGCCAGAGGGACAACTTCAGAGGTCCTCAGGGACAGGCAGAGGGCTGGAGGATGGGGGCTGGTGTAAAGACAGAGGACTCGTCCCCGTCCAAAGGGACATCGGTGACCCAGCACCAGCCACGGTTGCTAGCTCTTCTGATTCTTTTTTCAAGAGAAGCCCCCAATCTAGATTTACACATGAAATCCCCAGCTTTTAAAAAGTTGGCAACGAATTGAAAAATTTAAAAAACACTGTGTAGGCCAAGTACAACATCTGTGGGCCGCTGCCTGTTTTAGACCTCCGGCCCAGGCCCATTAATTGGTGGCTCTCGTCTGTGTCTCTGAATTCCGGCAGCAGGAAGTTTCTTCCGGAAGTGGCCCAGATTGGCCATGAGTGAAGCGGGGAGGAGGGTGCTTGCCTTGACTTCAATGGGGCATTCATCTGCACGATAAATAAATATTGCGCACCTGTTCTGTTCAAAGCACCTTCTCTGTTACGCCGTGTTTTCTGTGTAATGTTTGGGGACGGCCGTGTTACTCAGGCTGAGAAATCCTTTATGTCGTATGCTGTTACCGGTCCGAGCCTTTCCCCTGGGATTATCACCAGGATGGATGTATTGGTGGAAGTCTCAAGGGGGGATGTGGGGCAAGGAGAGCCTGGGGTCCAGATCTTAGGCCCTGAACACAGAAGTCCCCAGAGGAGAGTGCTTGTCTGAGGAAAGACCTGGGAGTGAGGGCCTGGAGCCCTGCAAGGTCCCTGAAGGTCACGCTCGGGCTGGGAGGCAGAAACCACTGAGGAACAGACTGCATTCAGCCCTGCCCATGGCAGAACTTTCTAACAGAGCGCTGCAGTGTCAGAGGTTGTTGGGTTGGAGAGCCTCTAAACTGGTCTTTCATTATCCAGAAAATCTGATACCTTGAGGCCACCTCCTGCACACCCACTTGACTCCTGGGCCTTATTAAACTTCTTTTCTGGTTCATGGCTCTTATTTCTGATGGGTTCCCAGCAGCTATTTGTACCCTCTAGCAGTTAGGCTTGGGGTCAAGAGCACCAGAAAAGCCACTGCAACCCTGATTAAAACAGATGCACTTGACATGGGGCTGAGAGGAGGTGGAGGTGGGGAGGTCACATTGCTTGAAGAATCCATTCTTGATGCTAGGAAATGTCGCTTACATTTTCCGGTCTCCTGCACCATGAATTTTAACCCACAGGATGGCTTGAAGCAACCATGGCACAGAGAGGTTAAGTAACTTGTTCAAAGCCACATAGCTGGGCAAGGATGAACCCAGTCCTGGACCAGGTAGTTGGTGTCCACTGTTCTCTTACCTGCTACCCTGAACAGTTCAATTTGTAATTTCCATTTTTTTGTATGTGCATTCTTCCACTTGCCTTTTTCCCCCCTATTGTTTCAGGACTATCAGTATTCAAATGTTTAACAGCTAGGTTTTTTTTTTTCCCCCTGTGCACTTGGCCAGAAGTAGGAATTCATCACCACCTGTGAACATTTACTGAGCCTGCATGGTTTGGGTGGAATTATACTAGAAACGCTTGACCCAGGGGCTGGGTTGGCAATAAACTAGGTCTTTCTGCAGAACTTTTGAGGACAAATCACCAACGGGTTGAAAAGAATTTCCTTCAGGAATGGTGACACTCTATTTTTCACCTTGTTAATGCTGCCCCCCACCTTTGCTTCCCCCCAAGTGTCAATCTTAAGTGTACTAAGTGCTTTTTCTGTTCAGCATGTCCTAGATAAGCGGTTCCCACATGATGTGCCATGTTATGCAGCCCTCTCACCCTTAAATCTCAGATTTCTTGATGGACAGAGGGTTAACAACTGCCTTGTTTTGGAATAGGAGGCTGGAATTGGGGAGTCTGGAGGGCTGAGTAACTGTAGAGGCTGCCGATGTCTTAAGACATTTGAAAATCAGTGAGCCTTGTGATGCTGGTAAAAGGACCCCTGCTGTTCGCCAGGTGGCCCACCACGCTGATCATGAACACAAGGCTGCGAGTCCGTGTGCAGGAGGGAGCTCGGCGTGCAGCACACCCAGCAGTTTGCTCCTGGGTTTGGAAAACCCCTCATTTCCCCAGTGTTGTCCATTTGGTCAGTGGGTCATTCCTGGCTAGACTGCATGCTGTGCCCCGGTCCCTGCACCACTGCAGAAAGAGATGAGGGTCTCGTGTACAATTTTTTCTTCGATGCCAGCTGGTGACCTGCTTTGGGATGCTTCTGGGCTTTGCATTGATGAACAGTCGTTGTGAGTCATGTCAGCCCAGAGTGGTACTTTTTGCATGATCACATCATGGATCTGTGCACACCTCTGTGTGAATAACTAGGTAGCTAATTTTCAGTGCAGTCTTAATTGTGTGTATATGCCATACCTTTTTAGAATGTTCATGCATTCATTATGTATTCACATGTCAATACTGGCTCTTTTTAGTTTGTCATGCAATCAACAGAGGAGACAATCTTTGACACAGTCTTTTGGAGCTGTATGTCATGGGCTCTTTTCCTGCTTTACTGCATTTTATTAAAAGAATTTTTTTTTCAAAAAAGTAAAGCAAGGATTTATTGAACCCCAGTGTACTCTCAGGAGGGAGAATGGGCAGGCTTAGGTCAGCTGCTGCCCTTTGCTACAGCACATGGAGGTTCCCAGGCTAGAGGTTGAATCTGAGCTGCAGCTGCCGGCCTACGCCAGAGCCACAGCAACACAGAACCGAGCTGCGTCTGCGACCTACACCACAGCTCATGGCAATGCTGGATCCTTAACCCACTGAGCAAGGCCAGGGATCGAACCCACGTCCTCATGGATACTAGTCAGGTTCGTTACCGCTGAGCCACAAAAGGAACTCCCCTTTTACTACATCTTAAAATCAGGCTTTTGATAACTTTACCATCATAGAGTTTAGGGTTTTTTTTTTTTTTAATTTGTATTGAGATATAATTGACATGCTATTGAAAGCATCCAATTTGATGAGTTTCACATCTACACACACCTGTGAAACCATCAGTGCAATTGAGATAAAATGAATCTGTCCATCAACAGTTTGCTTCTGCCCCTTTAAACTTCTGCCCTGTGGTTTGCCTGCTGCCTGCCTCTCAGTCCCCACACAACCAATGATCTGTTTTCTGTCACTATACATTAGTTTGAATTTCCTAAAATTGTATAGTGATGGAATTATACAGGCTGTACTCTTTGAGGTGGGGGGGGACACTTTCTTTCACTTGGCATACTTATTTGCAGATTCTTCTATGTTTTTGTATGTCGCAATCATGCATTCCTTTGTATGGCTGGGTAATGCTTCATTGTATGGCTGTAAACACAGGAGTTTTGATCTTCACGTTTCAATAAGCAAAGAATTTTAGCTAAGAATGTCAGAAGTAAGTGATCCGTGTAAAAGATTGTGTCAGAGGGGAATTTGTACCTTTGTAGTTTCTTTTTGTTTTAAAATTTTTTTATGGAAGAGTGTCTTTTAAAAAAACAAAAACCTTGGAGTTCCCATTGTGACTCAGCGGTTAATGAACCCGACTAGTATCCATGAGGACGCAAGCGACTCCTGACCTTGCTCAGTGGGTTAAGGATCCAGCGTTGCCGTGAGCTGTGGTGTAGGTTGCATACGTGGCTTGGATCTGGTGTTGCTGTGGCTATGGTGTAGGCCGGCGGCTACAGCTCCAATTAGACCCCTAGTCTGGGAACCTCCATATGCCACAGGTGCAGCCCTCAAAAGACACAGAATAATATAATAATAAAAAAATTTAAAAATCTGTTTTGAAAGAGCAAATCTTTGTTTAGAGTACATTTGTTCCTGAATTTTCACTTAATTAAATCAGCAATTATTTTGTGTTTCCTCTTGGCACTTGTGAGCACAAAAGGACTGCACATCACAGCTAGCAGGTGACCTGCTTGTGCGGGTCCAACGTCTTACATGTGGCAGAGCAGGGGTGCCTTTAGAACTGCGCCGTCTTGCCTTCCAGTGTCTTCTCGGGGCCTGGTGCTGTTTTCTGACTCTGCAGAATGTTCCAGCAGACATGCCTTCCTTGCCCTTGATCCTCCTGTGGCCGGACATGGGGATGGCATCTCAGAGCTGTGGTTTTTGCAGCCTTGTGATCCCTGCTCAGAGCATTGTGTGATCGGGGTGGAGTGCAGGCAGCAAGTTAACCTTGTGGATTCCCTCATCCTCACAAAGCCACGTGCACAAGGGTGGGTGGGGCCCGAGCAAACCATGGAAGTTGAATTCCCAGCTTTGGGGCAGTCCCCAGTGGGAGCCAGAACAGAATAGTATTGCTGGGCAAATGGAAATGGGCTTCTTTTTTCCCACTCTTGAAAGAAGTCTTCTATGTGTGAGAAAAAGCAGTGAGGCTCTGACGAATGATGAGTCTCAGATTGTCAGAGAAGGGACCTCGGACACATCTGGTCCAATACACAGATTGGACCAGATATGCCCCATTTACAGATGAAAACTGAGCCTTGGGGAGTGGGGGTAACTCATGCATAGTCATGAATAGCACAACTGGCACTTGGGAAACCCGGGCAACTGCTTTAGACCTTCTCTTCCTGATCTGTGAGAGTGGGCGTTTCAAGAAAACTTGGTGAACTTTGGTCAGCTTAGGGAAGAAAGCGTTAATCTCTCTCTTTGAGCCCCTGCTTAAAGCTGCTTGTAACCATTTAAAGCTCCACCACCAACAGCAACAACATAAATTGTCCTTCGATGACGTTTCCTTAATGTTTTTACATCTCACAGCCTCCTCTCCTTGTCATCAACTTGTTAGAGGAATAACTTAAAATTTTTCAGGAGTGGGAATTTCCGTTGTGGCTCAGTGGGTTAAGAACCCGACGTAGTGTCCATGAAGATATGGATTCAATCCCTGGCCTTGCTCAGTGGGTTAAGGATCTGGTATTGCTGTGAGCTGTGGTGTAGGTGGCAGACGTGGCTCGGATCCTGAGTTGCTGGGGCTGTGGCGTAGGCCGGCGGCTACAGCTCCGATTTGACCCCTAGCCTGGGAACCTCCATATGCCGCAGGTGCGGCCCTAAGAAAAAGACATACCAGCTGCTGGAGCCTCTCTTTGCAGATGGTTGGAGCAGCAGAAACTGTGTGCCTGAAACACCCTACACACTGGTGGAATAAAACAGGACAAAATCCTGAAGGAGACCAGGCTTTGAAAGTGGCTATGCAGGCCCCAAGGCAGGAGGTCAGTCAGTGGAGGGGCACGATGGTGCTGGAGGTAGCTGTGCGGTGGCACTAGGGCTGCATGGGAATCAGTATAGACTCAGAGGGGGCACAGGTCATGCCCCACCATTGTCCTGTGTGAGTGTGTGTGTGCGTGTGTTTGATGAACACCTCCACTTAAGTAATTGATGCTCTGAGCCAGGAGAGAGGAGACGAAGCCCGTTTCCTCTGCTGGGAGATCAGGGGCCACCTAGTGTCAAGGTCAGACTGTTTAAGAAGTGGGGGGACAATATTGGGTCACTTTGTGGAGATGTGGCTCTCCCTCTGCATCTCCGCCTGCTTCCTTCCACCTGAGGCAGGAACAAAGAATGCCTGCTCCTGGGACAAGAAGTGGCCGGGGTGACTCAGGAGCTTGATCGTGCCTGGTGCAGGAAGCCAGGCAGAGCTGGAGGGCGCCCTATTGTGGGGCAAGAAGGGAACATCCGGGAACCCTTCCCGCTCAGCCTCCGCCAGGCCCCCAAGTGGCCCCAGCCAACTGCGGCCCCTCCCGCCGCCACCGCCTTGCTCCTTCCAGGGGAGCCTCTTTGAGAACCCAGTGATTCACTTCCCGTCTTCAGCCCTTGTTTAATGTTCCCTCCATTGTTACCAAACAGTCCGGCCCCAGTGGCAGGGGCTGTTCTGCTCTGGCCGAGGAGGGAGGGGAGAGCAGAGCTGTTTACAGAGCCCGGGAGAGGGGCCCGGCCTGCTTGGAAGGCAGGCCGTGGAACGGTGCTGGGGCCCGACAGCTGGCTGTGCTGCGCGGAGGGCGGGAAGATGCCAGGAGGCAGTCCTCCTGCTCGGAAAGCCTCTGGTCTCCCTGCCCTGGAGGGGAGCCCTGCCCTTTGCTGTGCTGTTAGCGTCTCCAGTCCCCTGACAGCTGAGTTTTCCGTTGGGGGGGCCGCAGAGAGTTTGGAGATCATGGGTTCCTGGAGTTGAAAAAAAGAACACAAAGGTTTCAGGGGAAAGGCTGTCTCGGCCTGGCCTCAGTTTCCTCCTGTGGGGGCCAGGGTGGAAAGGGGGGTGGTGGTGAAATGGCTGATCTTTAGAGCCACCCCCACCCCCCAGCTCTGAAGTCCTCTGGTCCCTGAGCCTGAAACAAAGCACATGAGATGATCCGTGTTCCCTCCTGTGTCAGGGGTGAACCTCCCCCAACCCAGCCACGGATGTGACCGTGTCCGAGAGCCATCGCCCCCACTCCCCGACCTCTGACGTTTGAGGTCAGTGATTCCGCAGCCTCCCTCACCTTTCTGATTTGAAGCCACCGTCTGTTTCAGGAAGCGTTGAATATCAGTCTCATTCTTTGCCATCACATCACAGCCGTGACTGCCACTGCTTTTGCTGCTCTTGCCGTTGGGTCTGGGGTGTGTTTTCTTCCCCTGGAAACACCCCAGACCCAAAGGCAAGAAGAGCGAAAGTCCTGAAGTTCCCTTTTCACCCGTGTTGTGTGTCGTTTGGGTGATAAGTTGGTGGTCCATCTTCCTGATCATGTATGGGTTCTGCTGCCACTGACGAGGCAAGTTTGTTTCCTCTAAGGCCCTGCCAGCCTCAAGGCCGTCAAGGAGCAGGACGGTGTAAACAGCCATTTTCAGGTGCCTTTTCACTGCAAAGTAGTGCATTCCTCAGGTACATGGAATGGCAGTGCAGGAAGGCAAGCAGACACTAGAGATCCGTGAATCCACCCTCTTATAGATGGGATGACCGCTCACCTTTCAGCAGCTCAGCCGGCAGGAGGACCACAAATGCTCCAATCCACTCCCCACTGTGGCCTCACACAGCTGCGTGCTCTCTCTTCTGGTCTATCCAGCGCTGATAAAACCTCTCTTCGACAAATAGTTGTTGAGCAAATTGATTGGAAAGCCTTCTATGCCATGTTTGCCTACCTCCTTAACCACTGATGATTTTTGTCTCTCTGGTTTGGCAAGTGAAGCAGGCAGAACTTCCTCATTCAAAGGCCTTTCAGCTCCCCGCACCCCACCACTGGATGGTTGCTTTAGCAGGACCCACTGGCACCTGTGGTTGTCATTCCCCTGCTGGTTTTAATTGCACCTCTCAGTACCAGATGATTGCTTCAAGAACGTTGCTGGTATTGGATTTTTGGCCCTAATGTGCGTCTGTGGGTCCCTTTACTACAAGGCTTCATGTCTTGATTGGGTTCATAAGGCTGGGGTGCACCCTGAGGTTTTTATTTGTTGCCTGTATCTTCTGCATATTGATGCACACAGGGAAGGTTCCCTGGTCATGACCTACTTGTGAACAAATGTAATGTGTAAGCCCTGTGCTCTGTCCAGGGTACAGGGGAAGTCAAGTTGGCTCTCCTTGTCCTCAAGGAGCTCCTCTTCTTTTTTTTTTTTAATTGAAGTAGAGTCGATTTACTATGTCATGTTTGTTTCAGGAATACAGCACAGTGATTCAGTTGTATATATATGCAAATATATGTTCCAAAATATTGAATATAGTTCAACTGCATATTTATTCCAAAATATTGAGTATAGTTCCTTATGCTATACAGAGGGTTCTCATTGAAAGGAGCTCCTGTCTTAGTTGGAAAGGGAAGCCAGAAACACATGTAAGGTACTCGGTGGTACTAGGCCTTTGGTGCTGAGTGATGCTGCATTGGGTGAGTGTTGGACAGTAGGGTCTGTCAGATTGAGGAGGGAGGACCAAAGAGGGGTCATTCTGCAGAAAGAGCCACAGAATGGGATACTTTGGGGACTAGAGGCATAACTGGGCCTGTCATGGGGTTGAAGAGAGCCTCTGGACCCCCATCCCATCTTAGCCTGCCACTGCTGGCTTGAAGATCTCTGGTTTTGGGTTGTGCAGGAGCCCCATGCTGAGGTGCCGGGGCCGTGATGTGTTACCTCTGTTCCTTGAGCCAGTTAAGCGTTTTGAATTTCCATACCTGTAAAACAGGCCTCAGAATCTCCACGTGCTGTTTGGAAAGTGGGGGCCTAATGCTGTGGTGGCTGGGCAAGTTCTGTGTGGATGCTCGGCTAGGACTGGGTGCGCTGGGTAAGGGAGAGAGTTGTGAGGGTCCTGGATCCCCGGGAGGCAGCTTCACCTAGAGGCATTTCTGTGCTCCTGAGCAGAGCTGCTCAGGGATGCAGCTTTTAGCCCAGAACCATTTAGATGATGAGACTGGCAAAAGCAGTGGGGCCGTAGCCACCCCCCTGATGTAAGTTCTGAAGTCCTCCCTTCTTGTTTCTTTGGAATCCCCACCTTCCTGCCCATAGGGGTTCTTTGCTGTCGGAGGTGAAATTGCCCCCAATGAACCAGAACCTTTTGTGTGGGTACAATAGGAAGTCTGTCCCCTTAGACTGAAAGGAATGCTAATTGGCTGCTTAACTGTCCTGGGGATGGCCATGCCCAGAATATACAGGACACCCATTCTTTGTCACTGGTTAGGTGGAAACTGCTTATATAAGCTGGTAAAGCTCTGGTCCAGAAAGAAGCAGGGTGTTTGTGGACTGGTAGCTCTCGGTGTCCTGCAAATGCTGTATTTTCTGCTTACAAAGGTCGCTATTTAACTGCAGGGCCCTTAAACTAACTTTTTTCTAGAAATGCGGTCATTTCCCACCCCTCCCTGGCCTCCAGCTCCCCCACAGTGGCTGCCCTGAGAGGTTGGAGGATTCTAAAGGCTTTGAGGCCTCTTTTTTAAATAGGGAAAGTGTGGTCCATGTGGTTAAGACTGAAATGCGGCAACGTTCCTTTCCTAACCCCAATTGTGTGAACCCGGAATGGTTGTCACTTGGCGCTTGAGCCGGCGCTTCCAGCTCTACCTCTCAGCTCCGGTGTCACAGAAGTTGCCCAGTTTTACCCTTGGTTCGCATGTTCCCTAGCACTTGTGACATTGTTTTATCTCGATGGCCGGTGACTCATAATGAAGGAAGTCAAGACTGAGCCATGAACACAAAACCTTGTTTGCCCTCCTCACCTCTCCCCTCCCCCCACCCCACTCGGCACGAACGCCTGCCTGACATCTTCGGTAATAAGTCTTTGGAAACTTTGATATGTCTTGATAGCACGAGGCAGCCAGTTATCATCATCATCTCCTGGTTCCACTTGTTTAACCCCAACCGTCTGTGAGAATCTTCTCAAAAAAAAAAAAAAAAAAGAAGAAGAAGAAGAAGAAGAAAAAAAAAAATCCCATCCCCAAACGTGCAGTCTGCCCACAGGAAGTGATTCACAGGGCTTCAGTGCATGCAAACCTGATGGGGCAGGAGGTGGGAGGCTGGGAACTAGGTCTGGGAAAAGACAGCCCCGGAGAGGCTACTCAGACCTTAATGGTTTCTGCTGTGTGGAAGAAAGTGAAAAACAGAATGACTAAGAGTCGTGTAATAAGAAGTGTTTGTTTAGTGAAGTGAGCTAATATTGAAGTTCCCTGGCAGATAAGACCAGAGAAATAGCAGTTGTCAGGGGAGGTGACTTGTCGGAGCCCTGCCTTTTTATTTTTTAAGAGATCAAAGACATTTCTCAGTCCGAAGGCATTTATTAGTGGAAGGTTGAGATGTGTATGTTGAGCCCCAGTGTTCTTGAGAATTCTGCAGGGAAAAATAAAAAGGGTCTAAGCCGAGATCATGATCTCAGAGTCTACAAAAGCTCTTCTTTTCTTGTTTTACTTTTCCCTCCAAACTTCAACTTGGGAGGCCCATCAATAGCTCTCCCGAAGGGCTCAAGGAGGGAGTGTCACATTGTCATAGAGACAAGGAATCCTTTCTCCCTATGGGTTTCAGCCTGTCATTTTCTTTTCTTTTCCCCCAAATTGAAAGTACAAATTGAATCCCTTTCCCCAAAGCCATTTGTACCTGCAGAGTCTCTAGGCATCAGCCTTGTGAATAAGCCCTGCTGCCGAGCAAGAGACCAGAACCACCCGGGAGAAGTGAGAAGCTTCTCTAAACACACCTGGATACATGAGTCCATTTCAAACTCCCTGTATTTTATCAGGGGAGCTTTTGGGGTGAGGGTTGTGACAAAAGCTAAGCGGAAGGGTGCTTTTTGCCTTCAGCCCAGGAGAACGCTACCAAGGGCCGTGAGTCTCCTGAATGTTCCCTGAGTGCAATCTCTTTAAAAATAAACAAATAAGTGATCTTCAGGCTTAATTCCATTCTTAGTGGATGTTAACTGGCAGAGCGAAATGGCCATCCAGAAAGTTCAATGAAGCCTGGCAACTATGCTTTCTGCTTGTTTCGGTAACCAGAGACCAGTCCAGACTTCTGTAGCATCTTCCATTTTCAACTTGAAACCTCTGTGGTCCTGACACTATGGAGAAAAAGCAATCCCCATCAAGCTGGTTCTTGAAGAAAAGTAAAAAACAGTTTATGAAAACCAAAGCTGTTAAGTAGAAAGATTTCCTTTTTTTTTAATGTTCATTATATTGTTTTATTTATAATAGTTCAAAGCTTTTTTTTTTTTTGCCTTTTCTAGGGCCGCACCCACGGCATATGGAGGTTCCCAGACTAGGGGTCTAATCGGAGCCGTAGCCACCAGCCTATGCCAGAGCCACAGCAATGCGGGATCCGAGCCCTGTCTGTGACCTACACCACAGCTCACGGCAACACCGGATCCTTAACCCACTGAGCAAGGCCAGGGATCAAACCTGCAACCTCATGGTTCCTAGTCGGATTCATTAACCACTGAGCCACAATGGGAACTCCAAATAGAAAGATTTCAAATGAAGCATTCCCTTTCCTCCTCCTCGTCTTTCTTCTCCCCCTCTTACGCCTTCAAGACTTTTTTTTTTTAAGGCTGCCCCCATGGCATATGGAGGTTCCCAGGCTAGGGGTCCAATCGGAGCTACAGCTGCTGGCTCACACCACAGCCACAGCAACACCAGATCCAAGCCGCATCTGCGACCTACACCACAGGTCATGGCAATGCTGGATCCTTAACCCACTGAGTGAGGCCAGGGATCGAGCCCATAACCTCATGGTTCCTGGTCGGATTCGTTTCCGCTGCCCCATGACGGGAATTCCCGCCTTCAAGATTTAATGCCTTTCTTTGCATGGGATCGGGTGAGGGTACTGTGAGCACTGCCTCAGCAGGGCTCAGGGAAGCCCAAGGAAAGTCTCTGGTTCTGACAGAATGAACACCATGCTTTGTAGCCGTAGGGAGCTGGGTTTGTGGTGTAATATCCAGGATACAAGGTAGGGCACTGCCTCTTGCTGATCTGGGCAACTTCAGGCAAGTCAGTTACATGAATCAACATTACATAAATCTTTCACCTGTGAAATGGGAGTGAGGACACCCACCCCACAGGATCCCTCTGTCCAGTGAGATGATGCATGAGGAGTGCCAGGTAAATACCTATTCTGGGGTATGGATTGCTTCTCTTCGCCCCAACCTTTGCCCACCCCCAAAGCTTTTCTTAGACCCATAGATTCTTAAGGGGCTGAGGGGAGGGACTTTGCCCCCCAGAGGACCTTTGGCAATATCTGAAGACAATTTTGGTTCTCACACCTGGGAGTGGGGGTGGCATCGAGCGGAGTCGAGGCCAGAGATGCTGTTAAACATCCTGCAGTGCCCAGGACAGCCACCCCGCAACCCTAACATAGAATTATCTGTTTCCAAATGTCGGGAAAGTTGAGGTTGGGAAACAGGGGGCTCGCCTTACTCATAGCCTGATGTTGAAAGGTTCTTGCTGTACGTGTGCTTTACAGATGATTATAATTAAGCTGAACTTTCTCCAAATCAGCCTCCTTCTTTTCTAGAAAGTACACACTCTGAGCACATCCCTGGCCCCTGGGGAGGAAGGAAGCCCTGAGAACCTGATGATGTGTTTCCTGTGGGGCCAGCCTCCCCCCGCCACCCCCAGGGTGAGGTGTTCCTTGGCTTCATCCTTCACAGGTCTGCTCAGGGGGTCCTGCAGCCTCTGGGGCTCATGCTTGGGCCCCATCTCTTTGAAACACTTGTCATGGACCCGAGCCTGGAAAACCCTCAGGGAAGGAGGAGACCTCAATACAGCGGGGAGTGTAAGGGCAACTGCTGCCCTGGGGCCCAGCACAGGAGGTTTCAGCCTGGCATCCTATGGGTCTTACCCCATGTTGGCGGCCTGCAGCACCGGATATTATCCACTGGCAAGTTCAGATGGGAATTGAGCCATTCTGGGTGAAGTGGTTCAGTGACTGGTATCAGGGGTTGTGAAATCCTATTTTCAAACTCCGCACAGGCCAATCTAAACTGGAACATTAAAAAACGTGCTTAGGGAGTTCCCATCATGGCCCAGTGATTAACAAACTCGACTAGCATCCATGAGGATGTAGGTTTGATCCCTGGCCTTGCTCAATGGGTTAAGGATCTGGTGTTGCTGTGATCTGTGGTGTAGGTTGCAGACGTGGTTTGGATCCTCTGTTGCTGTGGCTCTTGTGTAGGCCAGCAGCTGTAGCTCCAATTAGACCCCTAGCCTGGAAACCTGCATATGCCTCAGGTGCGGCTCTAAAAAGACAAAAGACACACACACACACTCACACACACACACACACACACACACACGTGCTTAGCATACAGACCTTGCTGATGACACTGATGAAACCGGGTGGGAGCATGCGGTGGCTGTGGCAGTGCTTACAACGAAACCTCAACTATCCGGGTCCCCCCACCCCCACAGATTCCTCCTTTGTGGTGCCAGATGACAAGGATGGGCCGATGTTAAAAATGTTAATTGTGATTTAAACTCCAACAACCAAAGAAAACTCTGAAAGGGTCTGGGGAATAGTATGTTCATTGTAGGGCTTGATTTCTTTTTGTTTGTAACTGTGTAATATAACTTCAGAGACTTGCAGAAATGGGCCAAGAATTAAGAGTATACATCCTTCACTTCAGTCCCATTTAAAAAAAAAAAAAAAAACTGTGGCATCCCTGTCATGGCTCAGCAGTAAGGAACCCAACTAGTATCCATGAGGACCCGGGTTCGATCCCTGGCCTCGCTCAGTGGGTTAAGGATCCGGTGCTGTCGTGAGCTGTGGTGTAGGTTGCAGACGCGGCTTGGATCTGGCATTGCTGGGGCTCTGGCGTAGGCTGGTAGCTGTAGCTGCAGTTCGACCCCTAGCCTGGAAACTTCTATATGCCGCGAGTGTGGCCCTAAGAAGACAAAAAAAAAAAAAAAATTTGTCCTCCTGAAGAGCAAGAACTTCAGGCAACTTAAGATTCATTACAATAAAGAAAAAAGTATGTTTCGTTGTACTCAGCTTGACGAGGGGGGAACAGGGACTCTGCATTTTACCAGCTTCAGCAGTGGGAGTACTGGCTGCAGCTGGGAGGCCACCTTCTTGCTCTGCGTTCCTTTGCTGGGTGACCTTGAGGTGCCTAATCTGCCACTCTGTTTCCTCAACCACAGAAGGAAGGGATTGGTCAAGATGCTTTCAAGGTCCTCGGGCCCCGGCTGTCTCTCGTTCTCCAGAGCAGGTTTTCAGGCAGACTCTTAGCCAGAGCCCAGCTGGCCAGGACACCTTGTTCCCTGAGCCCTAGGCCTCTGTGATTTGTCACCTGCAGCTCCGCAACTCCGCACGTGACACCCCCACCCTCCCACCCCAGGCGGCACTTCTGCCCAGAACAAAGGATGCTTTGGTTTGGGCTGTGTTTACCAAAGGGAGAGGATCCTGGGTGAATCTCCCCAATCCACTGGCCCCCTTGGAAGGAGTGTTTTCAGGGCTTTCGTGTTTGCTCCTCTATCACGAGCCGAAGGAACATTCTGATACTTGCGTGTGAAGGCGAGGCAGAGGGGGAGATCTCAGGGCAGACACTGTTGCTCAAAGGCCGGGGGGACCAATGGAATCATTCCTATTCAGGGGGCAAGTTGAAAAGCTGGCCTCCGAGAAGCTTAGGAAGTTTGGTATCGTGTGTGTGTTTTAAGTAAAATGGGTTTCACCAGAACTTGGGTAGTGTTAACACATTGCTTATTATGCTCTTCTTGGGTTCAGGGAACTGGTGGAGTGGCTCGGATTTGGTAGGTGTTCGGTAACTCTTTTTGTTTGTTGCTTTTTAGGGCCGCACCTGCAGCATATGGAGGTTCCCAGGCTAGGGGTCCAATAGGAGCTGCAGCTATCGGCCTACACCACAGCCATAGCAACAGTAACACCAGATTCAAGCCGACTCTGCGACCTATACCACAGCTCACGGCAGCGCCAGATCCTTAACCAACTGAGCGAGGCCAGTCATCGAACTCAAATCCTCATGGATACTGGTAAGGTTCATTGCTACTGTGCCACAGCGGGAACTCCAGGTGTTACGTCGCCCTGACAGTTAACGAGAGGTCAGTTTCCCTGAGAGGGAAGCGGCACGAGGTGGCAGGAACAGCACTGTTTTCCCCACCCTCTCCTGCACTGGCCTGGGTTTGAATTTTGGCCTTGCTCTCATGCAGGTTATATGACCTTGGGCAAGCCCCTTAGGTTCTCTGAGCTCGGCGAAGCCACTGGGGTGGTCCAATTTCATGACTGTCACCCAGTAGCAATGTGCCCAACGCATAGTTCGTGCTGTGACTACATCTCGGTGTTTCTGGATCTTAGGTGCTCTGTTCCCAATCTTCTCCTCAGCCCCCATGTCCACATGCTCTTGTATTTCATGTCGGCCCCCATATGGCTGTGGGGCACAGATCACTGGTCACAGGGATATGAGTGGCATGTGGGCCTCCGCCCCGCCCCGCCTCTCCACCCGGAGCCCTCTGCCAGGCTCCACCTCTCATCAGCTTTGGACTCCGGCATGTCCACATCCTTGGCTCTGGCTCCCAGCACCATTTTGGGACACTTTACAAGGGCCCACTTGGAGCCAATGGGAGGAAACCTAATTTCCTGCCACAGGAAATGGTTCGGCTGGTGAAGAATATATTTAAGGAATAAAACCCTTGTCAAAGGAGCTTGAGAGGGCTGGTGAAGAAAGGCTTTTGGGGGTTGCTGGGTGTGGGGTGAGATCTGTTATAAACAGGGGGGAGGCCCAAAGGCAGATTCCTGGGACAGTACCCTTAGTGCCAACAGCTGGTCTTGGGCTGTGACAAGGAAGGGCTGGGGCGGGGAGAGGGGCGGCTCATAAATAGACCCTTTTCTGCAGCTGAGCCTGTTTATGGTCACATCAGCTCAGAATGAAGACTTATTTATTGGATCTACTTAAAGCGGGCCCGGTGCCCTGCAAGGCTGAGGAGGGTGTGTACCGGACACATCGGCTAAATTAAATCCAGCAGCTGAACCTCGCAATTCACTGTTATTCCTTTGGTAAGCGCGGGTATGTATTTTGAGTGGGACAGAGGGAGAAAGAAGGAATACTACCAGGGCTGGGCAGCCCAGACGAGGAACCAAAAGGAGTGGTAGGTGACGCATCAAAGGACGTGAATGCGATGCCCTCCTTGTCACGAGGTTAGGGATTGTACGGCCAGAAGCAGGGGCCTGGACTGGGTGACTTCTGGAGGATACTGCAGAGCCACCCTGGGGGACCTGTGCTTGCAAGCTGACAGCACGCCTTCTCTTTGCCCTTGGGCCAGCCTGGCAGCCAGGAGAGCCGACCTGTAGCTGCAGCCCGGGTGCAGACTGCTGTGTGTGATCCGAGGAGGAGAGCCATGCCTCTGATGGAGGCAGCTGGTGCACGGTGAGGCAGGACCATTACGAGACTTGCCCTATTACCTGAGTGCTTCCCATTGGGGCTGTCTGCCATAAGGAGCACAGAAGCCTCCTGAGAACCCGAGACACCAGAGCACCCCCAGACCTCACTGTGATCTGCAGGGCTGAGCCCTCTGATGCCCTGGGCAGGGGAGGGGCCTGGTGTTTTTGGTGCTCCTGCTGAGTGCGTTACCAGGCACTGTTACTGCAGTCATAGTCATACCGTAACGACAGTGGCTTGGTACCAGTTCATGTGTCCGAACGATGTGCTCATAGGCTTTCTGCATAGAATGTCATTTAGTCCTCTCCACAATACAGTGAAGGGACTTCTGGCAGATGAAAAATAATTAAGACCAAGATATTAAGCAATCTGATCAAGTTTATACAGTTATTGACCACAGATCTGTATTTGACTCGAAGTTTAGCCAAATCCAAAGCCCCAGAGCCCTTGCCTTTTTTTTGAATTATGGTGTAGTTGACGTACAACAAACGGCATGTAAAGTGTCCAATTTGATACATCTTGACGCATGTCTATGCCCGTGAAACCACCACTGACATCGAGGTGGCAGACATGGCCTTTCCTCCTTGCTAAGCCCCCTCCCCTCCTCCCACCCCCATCCCCCAGCAGCTGCTCATCTGCTGGCTGTCACCTTGGGTAAGTTTACTTTGTTCCTTGACTTTGAATCACACTCTATAATGTTACACACACAGAATCATGCTTGGCTTCTTTCACTCAGCATGACTACTTTTATTTTTTGTCAGTATGTTGTTATTTTTAAAAATCTTTTTAAAATTATGGTATGGTTGATTTATAATGTGTTTCAGGTGTACAGCACAGTGATTCAGTTTTAAATATTCTGGAAAGACTATTTTTCAGATTCTTTTCCCTCATACGTTATTACAAAATACCAAGTATAGTTCCCTGAGCTATATAGCAAGCATGGTTGTTACTATTTTTTGACCACGTCCACAGATACATAAGTTCCTGGGCCAGGGATTGACAACAGTGGTGGTGCCCAGTCGTTAACCCACTAGGCCACCAGGGAACTCCAAGCATAATTACTTTTATTCATGTTTTGTGTATAAGTAGTTCATCCTTTTTTGTTGCTGTGTAGTAGTCCTTTGCCTGGCTGTCTCACAGTTTGCGTATCCATTCACCTGTGGAGGAACACTTGGTAATCTCCAGTTTGGGGCCATAGTAGATACAGATGGAATAAATATTCATGTACATGTCTTTGTGTGGACAGATGCCTGCATTGCTCTTGGGTAAGCACGTTGGACTGGGTTGGGTAGATCATAGGGTAGGTTTATGTTTTTTGTTTTTTGGGTTTTTTTTTTGTCTTTTTGCCTTTTCCAGGGCTGTTCCTGTGGCACATGGAGGTTCCCAGGCTAGGGGTCCAATTAGAGCTGTAGCCGCCGGCCGATGCCACAGCCACAGCAACATGGGATCCGAGCCGCATCTGCAACCTACACCACAGCTCACGGCAATGCCAGATCCTTAACCCACTAAACAAGGGCAGGGACCGAACCCGCAACCTCATGGTTCCTAGTCGGATTCGTTAACCACTGTGCCACGATGGGAACTCCTATGTTTTGAACTTTTAAGAAATATCCTATTTTCCAAAGTGGTTGTACCATTTTACATTCCCATCAGCAGCGTATGATGTCTCAGTGGCTCCACGTCCTTTACCAGCACATGGCACAGTCTTGTGAACAGCAGCCGTTCTAATGACAGAGTGGCATCTCATGGCCATTTGAGTTTGCGCCTCTCTGATGCCTAGGGATGTCGAGTATCTTTTCCTGAGCTTGTTTGCCATCTTTATATCTTTCCGTGTCATGTCTACTCAAATCATTTACCTGTTTTGTTTAATAGTTGAGTTATTTGTTTTCTTCATAGTGAGTTCTAGAAATAGGTCTTTTACCAGGTACATACTTTTGGCAAATATTTTCTCCCAAATTGTGGTTTATGTTTTTTATTCTCCTATCGGGGTCTTTCAAAGATGATAAACGGAAGCTTTGCTGAAGTACAATTTTTCAGCTTTAAAAAAAAATGGAGGTGGTATCTTTTCCCATCCCAAGGGCACAAAGATTCTTTTCTGTCTTTTCTTCTGGAGCTTGTGTAGTTCTGGGCTTTCTATTGTGACCTGCTTCAGTTAATTTTTGTAGAGGTGCAACGGTGTAGAATGCAGTTCATTTTTCTTACATGGGGACAGGTTTTTCTACCATTTGTTTCTACTATTCTTTCTCTACTAAACTATCTTTTGACCTTTGTTGACAGTTAGTTGTCCGTATAGATGTGACTATTTCTGGACTCTAGTGAGTTGCTCTGCTCTGTGTATCAGTCTTTTTGCCAACACCACCTTGCCTTAGTTACTGTACCTCCCTTGATTTTTAACAATATAGGTTATATTATCAAAATAATTCATGAATAGCATTGAAAAGCTCAAGAAGTCCTTTAAAAAAAACTCAGGATGTCTCTCTAGAATTTTTAATTTCTATTCAGATTTTTTATTTCCAAGTTTTTATAGGTGGTCTGTAAATGTCCCTGCTTTAGGGTTGCAGTAGCCTCTGTCCAAGAGTGGTTTTTGTCTCACTCCGTTTGGAAGTTTTCTTCTGTTTGCTGCATGGTCTCAGACTTCTTCTTTCTCCCCACTGATTTCCATCTCTGTGTCTCCTGTTAGATTCTTTCTTTAAATGGCTGGGGATTCTGGCTGCGTGTTCATATTTGGGAGTGTGGCAGTAAAAAGCTGGTTGCTGATCTTCTATGTGGGTATGGAAGGGACCCGTTGGCACAAGGACTGCCCTATGGGGCGAGCTGGCAGGAACAGGGCCCTTCGTTTGGGGGAGCCACATGTCAGTACTGCAGGGCTCTTCTTGTGGGCTGGGCTGTTTAATTCCTCCTTAGGTGAGGGCTGAAGGCACAGGTCTGCCTGTCCATGTCCTAGGTGCCGAGTGAGCACAGGAGATTCCCACAATCCTATTTCTAGCCACTGTCTGACCTTCATGCCCTGCTGTGCCCTGGTGGCCCATCCAGAGTCCCTCACTCTCAGGTTCATTTTTTGCAGAGTGCAGACTTGTCTCAGGAGGATGGAGGAGGTCCTGTTTGTGGGGAGGCTTGGGGGAGAGGAGCTGCAATCTGCCTGCCTCTTCTGGAGCCTTTCAGCCCATCCTCCCATTCTCAGCCTCATCTGGAGACGTGTGTGCTGCCTCCAACTCCTGAGTCTTTGAAGGTTCTGAGGCCCAAGTGGAATCACTTTCGTTGGCTTCTGCTGATAGGTGCTTGCTCTCAGCTCACTCCACTCTGCTAGGTCTGTTCCCATTGGGCCATCTGCTTCCCAATTTTGTCTGCTCTCCTCTCCTGCTCATTGTCTTGGGCAGGACAGAGATAAATGCATCCCTTCAGTTTGTTGTATTTGACCCAAGGGCTTTCTTAGCCTCTCCCGCCCCCTCCTCCACCTTCTTCCCCCCCCACCCCCCCACCTTCCCTCCTTTCTCTCTCCTTTCCCCCCTCCCCCTCCTTCCACTGTCCACCACTTACCCCCTCCCCTCCCCCCTCCTCTCCATCTTCCCAATGCCTCCTCCCATCCCCCCATCCCTGGTCCCCTCTCCCTCCTCCCTCCCACCCTCTCCTAACCCCTCCCTCATGCCCCTCCCCCCTCTCCCTGCTCCTTCCTCTTTGCCTGGAGCTTTCTCTGCCACAGTTCTTCCGGTTGACAGCCAGGTTCCTCGGGCTTGAGAGGAAACAGCCCGGGTAACACAGAAAGGGCTGAATGAGGAATCAGGACATTGAAGCCTGTGCCCCCAGATGTGATGACGCTTCTGCCCACCCCATTACCTCCTGGACTTTGCTTCTCATCCCTCCACTACAAAGCCCATACATAAGGCCACACCATGCCCAGGCCCGGGCCTCCGTTGTGTAGCCTGTCTGAGCTTCACGGGTCCCAAGGTGTCTGGTTTCTGTGCCCTCTGTCCCCTTGCAGGTCCCCACACCGGTGTAGGCCCAGGGTCACTCTGGGCTGGCCATCCTGGTCCTGGGGGTTTAGGGTGCTAGGGCTGTGTGAGAGCGTCCCCCAGCATCAGCAGTGCCCAGGGCGTCCTGTTCACACACTCCCCTCTCGCCCACTCTCTGAGGCCCTGTGCCCCATGGAAGTGGGGACCCTTCTTTTGTGTTGTCCACCACCACCCCTCCTCCCTCGCTGCTGGCCTGAGCCTCTCCAGGGCCTCCCCACTGCAGAGGCAGCTCCAGATGTCCGGCTGCATCTTTGTTGGGGCTTTTTCCCACTGAAGAGGGAATGTGGCCATGTCCCTATCTGTGGGCACAGGGTAGGGTGGCTTTGCAGGAGAATGGCAGCAGTGGAGTCCCTCTGTCCACTCATCACTTCCCGCTCCCCCTTTTCTCTCAGCCCCACAGCTCACCCCATTCATCCAGGGCCGGGTTTGGAGAGCGGCCCTTGGGATGTGGAAGAGTAAGTTCCTTGGTGCCTCGCGAAACACTTTCGAGTGGATGCTGGGCCGTGTGAAGTCAGGGGCAGCCTTGGGGGCAGAATGTCCCCATATTGCAGATGCAGTGGCTGAGGGTCCCAGAGACCTCGGGACTTGCCTGCCTCACAGCTGCAAGCGTAGAGCCTCACCTTAACCCTCAGATCTCATGACTCCACACTCGGCTGTCTGCCTTCTGCATTTCAGGGGCGAGTTCCAGGCTGTCCTCTCTTGTTCTGCCTGCTAATTACTGTTTGGGGTTGTCGGGGTTCCTTGGTCTGGGGCCCCACAGGAGGGAGGTAATTACATCTGTGGAGCCGCCCTTAGTCAGCAGCTCCCTGTCGGTCCCTGTGCCCAAGCCCAATCCGACCTCTGTCTCTCCGTCCCCCCTCCACTGACTTGGAGAGTTTCTCTCTTTGGTTGGTGTTTCTGGTGGCATCTGGCAAGCTCCTCCTTCATAGAGTGTCTCTAAATCCCGTTATTGAGGAAAATGAGTGCCCTTGGTGTATGGGGGCAGGGAGGGAGAGCTTCAGCTGTGTCTCCGCTTGTCTTGCCCACTGAGCAGTGAGTGGGGTGCTAGGATGGACCTTCTTGTAGAAAGAGCAGAATGGCCACTGGGTGCCTCTTTATTTACAAGTGTCTGTCTCATTCTCTCTGACTCCACCACCCCTGCCCCCAGTGGGCCTGTCCCCGCAGCCAGATTTCTCACGGGGGCTGTCTCTTTCACACACACGTACACACACACATGCGCACACACCCTGGGCTCACTTAAACATCTCAGAGGCTTCCTATGGCTTGTAGGACAAAGGCAGACCCTCCTATGGCTTCTGAGACCCTGAAACGTCACCGTGCCTGTGCTCCAGCTACCCTCCTCTCTGACTTTCTTGTGGGTCTCCTTCCTTACCGTGTCTTCCACCTTCCCAGGGCCTTTGCACATGCTCTGCCCTCTACTCGGGATGCCCTCCACCCACGCCCCTGTGCCTGCCTAGTTCTTACTTACCCTTTAGACTTTGAACCATCACCTCCTCAGGGATGCCCTTTGGCCAAGCAAGGTCCCCAGAGTCTTAATATAGTCATCAGATAAAGGGTTCTGTGGGAAATTCACATCGGTTCATGAGCCTCCTGCCTCCTCCTTACCCCTGGTGGATGGCGCTCCTGCTACTTGAGCTCACCATTGTCATGGCTGGTGGCATTGCTACAACTTTCTTGTGGTGCAGATCCCTGAGGCGGCGGGGGCGGGGGGGGGAGAGGGTTTATAAAGTGGGAGATTCTTATGTAGTGGGTTGGGGTAGGTTCTGAGATTCTGCCTTCTTGAGAGGCTTTCATGGATCCATGCAGCTGGTTCCCCCAGGGAGCAACCTTTGGCCTGGGGTGGGGCTGGAGCAGGTGCCAGGTCACAGTCGCTCAGAGGCCAAGTCACCACAGAAGACATGGTTTGCACAGGAACAGGGCACTGCCCTGGGTGGTGTGTTGGCCCAGCCAGGCTGGGGGCAGTGGCAGTACCAAGCCTGGCGTGGAGTCGCAGGCTCTGCTCACATACGCCACTTAGGCCTTAGCTCCTAACTGGGAGAGAGCTGTGCATGGTGACGCGTGGCATGGCCTCCAAGCAGCGCTCATACCACATGCACCTCCTGAGACTTCTGCAGTGTGGTCTCTGAGCAGTTAAAAGTCCTTTGCTTTTCCCGTTCTCCTTCCCTGCCTCATCACAAACACTGACTGAAAAAAACGTGTTTTGGTTTTTTTTTTTTGTTTTCTCCTGGGGGAGGGAGGAACTGGGTGAGTGGAGAGCATGATCAGAGATGGCCTGTGCGCTCTGTCACCCTCGTCGGCCACCCTGTGGTCCTCACACCTGCACCTGAAGAACTCCCAGCCCTGCCCCCTCTGCACACCTCCGCCTGGCCCAGACTTTTCAGCACAGATTCAGCGCTGTTCCCTTCATGCAGGGTGGGAGAACTCACCCCAGGGCTCTGCCAACCCCCGAGCCCTGGGCTTTCCTTGTGGGCTGCTGTGCTCTGCTCCTGGACCCCTTTCTGCACAGCAGAGAAACAAGCCAAGAGGAGCTTTCTGAGTCTCTGCAGTGAGCTTGGAGGGGAGCCCAGCAGGCTGGGCCTGGGAGAAGGCTAAGCAGATCCACTTTACTGTCTGTTCCCTGCAGGTCCCTGGATGGCCGGCTGCAGGTGTCCCACCGGAAGGGGCTCCCCCATGTCATCTACTGCCGCCTGTGGCGATGGCCTGACCTTCACAGCCACCATGAGCTGCGGGCCATGGAGCTGTGCGAGTTCGCCTTCAACATGAAGAAGGACGAGGTCTGCGTGAATCCCTACCACTACCAGAGGGTGGAGACCCCAGGTACGCCCTTCCGAGGGGTCTACAGCTTCCCTGCCCCACTCCTTTCCCCTGCCTTTCCCCCCCACTGCCTCTCTCCCCCTCCCCCCACTCCTCCTCCCCGCTTCCCCCTGAGGGAAGCCCTGTTTGGCGCACTTGGGGTGCAGGGGCTTTGGTGCCAACCTGGCATCGACGCTGACCTGCCTCTGTTCTGTCTCCTCTGGGCAGTTCTACCTCCTGTGTTGGTGCCACGCCACACAGAGATCCCGGCCGAGTTCCCCCCGCTGGATGACTACAGCCATTCCATCCCTGAAAACACTAACTTCCCCGCAGGCATCGAGCCCCAGAGCAATATTCCAGGTACGCTAGGATGGCAATGAGGCAGGGCCCGGACAGCCCCAGCCCCCGGCCCCCGTCACCCGTCTCTGCACACACGCTGGCCCGAGGCCCCTGACTCAGAACCGCATCCCTGTTGGGAGAGGACCCATGGCCTTGGCTCCCCACTCACTAATGATGCTTATCTTGGCACGGAGGAGCGGCGGCGTGACCCTTCCGCCTAGCCTCGGTGCAGTCATTTATTTTGGAAGCGGAAATAGCAACGCTGTGTTTCTCTCACCACCCTGGCGGCTGGGGCTGAAGTTCAGGCAGGATCCCCGACAGTCTGGGGGCTGCAGAGGTGGTGGGGCGAACGGGGACCGAGGGCCGGGCGGCGTGCGGAGAGCTGGCCCCGTAAGTAAGCCCAGGGAGGGTCACGGTCTGGGAGGGCGGTTTTATTCTGCAGGGAGCTGTGGGCTCCGTTGTCAGAGTGCAAATGTTTTTAGAAGCCCCTCATTTACATGCAAATAATGTGTGAATCACCAGCGCTCCGGGCGTCCAGGAAAACTTCTGGGCAGCACTTGGCCAGTCCCAGCGCAGGGACCTTGGCTGGGGCAGCGATGTACCGTCTGGTTTGGCTGAGCCTTTCCCCCTGAGTGAGCTCACTGTGCTGAGGTTGACCGCAGGCCTGTGCGTGTGGGTCAGAGCATTAAGAAGAGACCTCTTTTACAGACCCCGCCTTTCAGGTCCTTCACAGGTGACGCTGGTCCCTAGGGGGTGGGTGGCCTACTGTTGATTCAGCAGAGCACAAGGAGAGCTAAGTCGGGGTCTGGGGGTCATTCAGAGAGACAGATCGTGTCTCCACTCTCTGGATCCTGCATCCTACCTGGGGAGCTTGGACATCCCCTTGAGAGATGGCAAACAACGATGGCTCTGCACAGGGGCAGGTAGTAGAGCTGGGGGCAGTTTGAGGTGTTGCCCTTCAGAAGCCAGAGGCTGAGGCCAGTCCACAGCCTCCTTGAAGAGGGGGTCTTAAACCTGGCCTTGGAAGCTGGCGAGAAGTTTTGCCAGCAGAGGCTCTAGGGATGGGCAGTTCAGACTTAGGTGTAGGGAAGGTGTGATCAAGGGCAGTGATAATCCACAGGAAGCAGGGAGGTGAAGGGGCATGAAGACAGCGGGATGCAGGGCTCCTAGGCTCAGACTTCCTCAGCCCAGTGGTGTGAATGCGTGACGACTTTACAGAGGGCCTTTTAGGAGCCAAACCACAGAGCCCATTTATTGAACCAACTCCCTTCTGATTCCCAGAAACCCCACCCCCGGGCTACCTGAGTGAAGATGGAGAGACCAGCGACCACCAGATGAACCACAGCATGGACGCAGGTTAGAGTCTCAGGGGCTGTGCTCCTGATCCTGAGTGCCCGGCCCTCCGTCTGTCCGTCCGCCTGCCCTCTGTCCGTCCCTCCAGTATTTACAGAGCAATCACTATGTGCCCAGTTCTGGGTTAGAGGAAAAACTGGGGTTGCTCACAGTTCTTAACTGATGAGACAACCAGTAGGCCAGCAGTCACTGTGCCATCTCATATATGCCCTGATGGAGACGCCACACGGCATCAGGGGCACAAAGCAGGGCCACCTAACCCAGCCCAGAAGAGGGGTGTTGGGAGGCCGAACAACCCCTTGCAGCGTAGGTGGGTTTTTCTTGCGTTGAGTTCTGGAGGTGTACAGAGTCTGACTGGGTCGTCAGGGCAGGCAAAGGGTGTGCCAGGCAGAGTGGCGCTGGGGTGGCCAAGAGCTCAGTATGGCTGGAGCATATGCTTCTCTGGGGCAGAGAGAGAGAGGCAGGAGGGCGTGTCACTCAAGGATCCAAGTGAGGCCCGGGGCTGTGGGAGTCGCTGCAGGCTTTAAGCAGTCTGGCCCTGTGGGTGCCATTGGCAGGCAGCAGGTTGGAGAGTGGGCTCCATCACTCGAAATAGCTCAGGAAAGTGGGAATGGAGGTGAGGTCTTCGCCAGTGGCCTTGGAGGCCCTGAGGCATCTACTTTTGTGTGGTGACCTAATGGAATCTACGCATTCCTGCTGTGAGGGCCGCAGCCCAGTTGTCTCCAGATGTTCCTGCCTCATTCGTTATGGGACCCAATTGGCTCCAGACCAACGGCTTCTTGAATTGAACCCCAGCTGCCACATCGCATGTGCACTGTGTTGCGTGTGGCTGGGTGAGGAGGAGGGAGCCAAGCAGATGTTCTCTCCGGATGACAGTGGGCATGCCTCGTACACACGGAGCTGCCAGATGCCGAGGGGCCGCCTGCCCTGCTCACGGCCCAGAAGAGAGCAAGCTCCCTCCTGAAAGAAGGATGCAGGAGACCTTCCTCTGCATTGTAAACGTGGTCACTCAACACCAGCCTGGGCATGGTGGCACTTTGGGGTGTAGCATACACACCCCTACACTGAGCTGATGCGTGGCCGACAGTGTGAACCCAGTTGGAATGCCCCGGAGACCTTCCCATGTTCCACGGCAAGTGACCGCTGTTGGCTCGCAGCTATAAAGGCTGGCATAGGAAGCAGGCCAGCTAAGCAGCATCTCTGAGACGCTGACTTTCTTCTCCCTCTCCCCTCCCCTTCCCTCCTCCCTGCTCCTCATGTTGGTGGGATGACTACAGGCAAACCTCTGAGATACTGTGGGTTCACTTCCAGACCAGGCAGTAAAGCAAGTCACACAGATCTTTTGTTTCCCAGTGCATAGAAAATTATGTTTATATTCTACTGTAGTCTATTAAAGTGTACAATAGCATTATGTCTTAGAAAAATGTACACACCTCAATTTAAAAAATACTTGACTGCTAAAGAGTATTAACCATCCTCTGAGCCTTCAGTGAGCCATGATCTTTTTTTCAATAGCAACATCAAAGATCAGGGATCACAGACCACCAGCACAAATATAGGTATAATGAAAAAGTTAGAAATGTGAGAATTCTCAAAATGGGACACAGAGACGTGAAGGAAGCCAATGCATCTGAAAAAATGGTACCATTAGACTTGCTCGACGCAGGGTTGCTGTGGACCTTCACTTTGTAAAAAAGGAAGCCCCTGCAAAGCACAGGAGAGCAAAGTGCGCTGTCACAAGGTCGGCCTGTATTGTTAAGTTCCTGGGCCAGGGATGGAGCTCGAGCCACAGCAGGGACCTGAGCCATAGCAGTGACAAGGAGTCCTTAACCACTAGACCACCAGGGAACTCCAGTACCCTCATTGGTCTTGTTTCTCCCCCTTCTCTTCCTTCCTTTCTGCCCCATCGTCTCCAGCTTTCCCTTCCTCTGCTCCTTCCCTACGTGTACCTGCAGGATTGTGGACATTAGCGATTTATGGAAAGTGGGCCTGGGCCTTGTGCCCTCCAGCCAGCCATGGGTGAGTGAGTGAGTGTGGTCCCTGCTCTTCACTCAAACCAGTCCAGTTGCTCATGGACTTGGCTCTCTTGCCGGCGGAGGTCTGGTAGTATCTCATTTGGGGCCCAACGATCACCTTGTCCAGCCCCGTGTCTCCCCTAACACACGTGTCCATTCAGAGCAGTGGGAAGGTCCCACTGCCTTCCTGGGGCTCCATGATTCAGGCCAGCATGAAATAGGAGACCAGCACTTACTGAGCACCTACTGTGTACCAGCCGTGGTGTAGGCATTTTTATATGCACCGTCTCACTACATTCCCGCTATTTCCACCACAGAGGGTATTATCCCCACTGATACCTGAGGGGAGAAGACTTAAGGCTCAAGGAAGTTGAACCACTTTTCCAAAGCCCCGTGGCTGATCTGCGGTGGCCCGTCTGGACCCCATGGCAGATTTGGAAGCTTGGTTTTTCCATGACTCTTGCACATCCCCTGAAAAATGGGGTGCTGGGGTGACAAAGAAACCCATCCTCCTGTGTCCTCAAGGCAGTTACAGCTGAGTTGCAGAGCTGACTTCCGTTAACAGTTCAAGGCAGCATGAGCTTGAGGCTCAGCAGTGTGGACTGTCAATTTCAGGGGCTGGAGGGCTGTCAGTAAATAACTCACTCTCTGGAGCCCCGTGGGTGCAGGGACAGCGGAGGGACCAGTCCAGTGTTGCTCTGCAGAAAAGCAATCCCTTGGTTTTCTGGAAGGCCGATGCCACGTGGGTTTTTCCCTTTTTTCTGGGGGTCTGTGGTAGAGTGAAGGTAATAGAACAGGAAGAATTGGGCGATTTGGACTTCTGCCCGTGGTAGCATCATGTCTTGCATAAAATGTCAGCCTGGTTGTTGAGTGCTGGGCAGCGTGATGCGTTTGCTGAAACGGCGGCGGGGGGTGGGGTGGGGGGGGTGCGCGCGGCGGCGGTAGGGCTGCATGGTATTTGCAGGTCCTGAGCAGCTAAGAGCAGGACTGGTGATATCTGAGCTGCTGCAACCTCACCTTCGCCACCCGGGGCTTCTAACAGCTGGGGAAAGTGTCTTCTCTGCTCCTTCTGTCCCTGGGGGCTCTCAGTAAATGGGGCAGGGCAGTGGGGGTCTGTGCATCCAGTCTGGGAACACAGCAGCCCCGTGCTGCGGGCTTGGTTAGAAGCATGCAGTCGTAGGAGAGACTCCGAGGCCATCCCTCAGCCCTTGGTTCCCCTCATGACGAAGCTGGAGCCTGGGGAAGGGAGAGCACAGGCCAGGACACAGCGTTCGGCCTTCTCCTGGACCGGGACAGCTTAGCCCGGAGTTTTGTCCCTGCCCCACCTGGATGCAGGCGCTCTGCCATCTGATCCCCTCAGACCTAGAGTCTTTTCTGAATTCTTGCAACTGTGTCTTCACCTCGCAGGTTCTCCAAACCTCTCCCCGAATCCGATGTCCCCAGCACACAATAACTTGGGTAAGTAGCTCCTTGTCTGTATGACTTGAACCCTCTTTAGCTGCAGCCCTGGCTGGTCGCTGGTGTGGGGAGGGGCCCTACGGGTGATCCGACCCCTGCCTTCCGCTCCTAGCTGCCCATCAGGTTTCTGGTTATATTGCTTCTGGAGTCACCCACAGAGCGGGAAACCTGACAAGGGACAGTGGTGGCAGGAAAGACCACCGGGTATGTAGTTCCCCTGGGAGTGGGGTGGGGCGGTTAGACACAGTGAATGAGAAAGCCCTGGACCGTGTGCACAGGAGACACGAGGGTCTGTGGTTGCGAGCATCTGTATGTGGTTTGCTGCAAAGCCACGGCAGCGGTGCTGACTGCAGCCCTGGCTTTTATGGACTTCCTCAGACACACTTGGACTTGATCTGAGAACTTCATCTGACAGTAATGTCCATTTTACTTAAAACAGCACCATATAAGGAATTTGCCAAAAAAGCAGAGTTGCCCATAAGCTCCCTACCCTGACACAACTGTTCTTGTTTAATCATGGTGTGGATGTTGGTGGATCAGGCAACATGTATCTGTGCTCTCTGAGTTTATAGTGCACATGCCTGTTTCCCTCTGTCTTCCCGTTGTTACTTTGTCAACACGTTTCCATACGTAGATGCCTCGTTGATCATCTCGCATGATCTCATGATGTTTTGGAGCAGCTGGGCCATCATTTCCATAAGCTTCTCTCAGATATTTGGCCTCTGGGTCGTTTTTCTGAGATTCACTTTTCTGGTCCAGGAGCATCCTTTGGCTCCAGTGTGGGGCCTACGGGAGGGCTCAAAAACAAATATTTGTTCAGTTTTTTTTGAGGGGAATTTTTAATGGAACAGTCTGGTAGCTTCAGAAAAATGTGAGTTTGATTTTGTGTCTCCCTGTATTGCTGGGCTGGGGTAGTTTGTGGCTCAGGAAAAGAAAGAGTTAATATCCGAGCTTGGTGAGTCAGAGTGGATTGGCCTGGCTTCTGTTCCCACTTGTTCCCAGTCCTTGAGTGATAGCATCAGATGAAGAAAGTCATCATTTGGCACATGGGGAGCTGCTTGCAAACCTTTTAATACAGGCTGACAAGTGGCAGTGTGAAATGTGACTTTGGGGGATCAGTTTTAACATCTTTGTAAAATAATAGGACTGTGAGTCCTGGGCTTTGCAGAGGGAAGGTCACGTTCCCAGTGCGAAAGGAGGATGGAGTTACTCAACACAAACTCTGAAGGCTGGAAGCTGGGTTAACCCTTGAGAGTTTAAAGGCCATGACTGTGAACTTGACTCTGGGCTTTCAGTTTTGGAGGCTGAGCCCCCTCCCCCCACGGTGGCCGTGGCTTTCCTTTCAGTTGACAGACGTCAGACCTGGTGCTTGACTTGGCAGCTCCACGGCCTGACTCAGTGGTTCAGACTGAAAGTGGTCCCAAGTGGGTACTCGCTGTGAATGCCCCTCAGGGTTGTGGGGACCAGGACGACAGCACGCCCTGGAACCTGGCCCCAGGGCAGAATGCCTGGGTGACACAGTTCTCCCTTCTTGCTGCCCTGTTCCTCAGCCCCTTGTCTGAGGGTCAGAATCCTTAGGCCATGTCTTGCAAAGGAAGAACAGCTTCTAAGCCTAGCGGGCAGAGAAGTGGTGCCACTCTGCTGGGAAGATGTGACTTGGGGCGGGGGACGAGTCAGCTGACGAGTCAGGTTAGGACTCACGGTGAGACACGAGTGCTGACAGACCCAGCTTCCTCTCTGCTTGACGAGCCCTCAAACCCCCACTTCACTGTTCAAAACTGTTGGTAGGGATCCATATCATCCCTTAGCCTCTGGCATCATATCTGGAAGGGGATGAGAGGATGGTGGTGACGATGGCAAACTTTTCTTGAGAACTCACTGTTTACCGAGTGTGGTCCAGGGTGCTCCATGCCTGTCCACGGACTCTCCATAAGGGCTGTGGAAGGTGGTGGTAGCGATTTTTCATTTTAGGGAATGGGAAACCAAGGAATAGACTGGTGAATGAACTTGTCCCGTTGGCACAGCCAGCAAATGGAGACGCTGGCTTGGAACTCAGGCTTTTGGCATCCAGCGCCTGTGCCCCATGTGCAGCAGGACTTGCCTTGCCAGGTCACTTAGACCAGCTCGCTCCTTTCTCACTCAGAAGAACGAGGCTCAGAGAGGGCACTTATTAACTTAGAGCTGGGAACAGATTGCAGGTGGAGGGCCTGGTGTCCCATGTCATCCCTGAGTGAGAGCCCTGCCTGCTTGCCTGTTTCTGCCTCACTCATTCATTCCCGGGGAACTTCCTGCCCAGCCCTGTGTGCCAGTCCACGTGGGAGAGTTCAAGGAGGCGTCCCAGACCCTGACATCAGGGTGCTTTGGGCCTGATTGGGATACATAAGGCAGGACTATACATATTTATAAAACAAGAGGTAGGTGCAGGTAAAGTACCCTGAGGGTTCAAAGGAGGTAGTGGTAGCATTCCAGTGGGAACGTCATCCAAGGGTGGCCCGTGTCTCGCGTGTATTCAGATCCTTAACCCACTGAGTGAGGCCAGGGATTAAACCTGCAACCTCATGGTTCCTAGTCAGATTCATTAACCACTGAGCCATGACGGGAACTCCTGATGATGACCTTATAAGGACTCATCTGGCCATTGTATGGAGTTTCAATTCTTGAGGAGATTGCTGGAGGCTCCCTACCCTACTACCCCATGAAATAACCCTCTTAGGAAGCTGTTGTGCTGAAAGAGGTGGAGGTGAACCCTCTGTAGAGAAGTGGCGGCGGCAGGAGAGCAGAGGGCGTTGGAGAGCATCATGGGCCTGAATCAGCGGCAATTTACTGACCAGCTTTAACCAGGAAGATGCTGAAGCGTCTTCACTGAGGCAGAGCCCAGGGAGATGGGGTGGGGTTTGGGGTAGAAGAGGACAGGGAGGTGCTTGTGCTCACCTGTGTCCAGGGGATGGTCAGGAGAGAGGCCGGGGCTGGACTGCATTTGGAAGCCATTAGCATATGTGACAGCCCAGCCCAGGTTGGGGTCAAGGAGACAGGATTTTGTCATCAAGTGAGTTTTGGAAGGCCTGTACTGTGCCCCCTGCTGGGTCCCCAGGGAGCTCACAGTGTGAAGCCTCTGAGAGTCCTACGGAGTGGAGGCCTTTTTGGTGCAGCGTTTCTCATGGATCCAACACAGTGGGAACACTTCCCTTACGATGCCATTGACTGTCCCTGTAGAACTCACTTTGGAAACACAGGCGACAGATCGGCTGAGGTCCAGGGCATGGCTGAATTCTGTGCAGACCCAGCTCCAGAAGGAAAGAGGGCTGGAGACAGACTTATGCCCCCCGCCCCCCAAGAAGAGCCTGAGTGCTGAGGATGGGCTGGCAAAGGCCTGAGGGAGGGGAGGTGCTGAAGGACACAGTGGGCAGGTCCTGCAGAGATGCAGAGTGAAGCGTGAGAGGAGAATGCTCCAGGAGTTCAAGGGCAGCCTTCAGAGAGCAGATGTGGGGAGGCATGGGGCCTGAGTTGGGCAGCCTTGGGCTGAAGGACAGATCAAAGGTGGGGGAGCGGGGGCAGCACGAAGCTGCCACCTCTGCATTTCTCCTTCGTGGCCAGCATGTCCCAGACAATAGGATGCTGACAGGCTAACAGCAAGAGTTCTCCCTGGAAGAAAGATGGGGCATCTCAGGACACCTATTATTTCTTGTAAAGAGATTATGGAACAAAAAGAAAGCAAGTATAGTGCATCTGGTTCCTTCTTCATTTCCTTCCCACTCCAGGCAAAGGAGGGAGCTGCGGCCACAGCAAAGCCGCTTGTGGTGCCTCGTGGAGGAACCCGAGTGACCAAGAGCCAGCTCAGCTTCTTGCCAGCCATAGGCTCTGGGGAGACCCCGGGGCTTTGTTTTGCAGGGAAGGAATGTGACCAGGTGATGGTGCTGTCATTACACATCATGCTGGATGAGTCACCTGGAATTTCCGAAGTATTTAAGTCAAGGATTGGGGCACCTGGAGGGGAAGGAGGGGGAGGGAGGCGGGGAGAGAGGAGGAAGATAACGAGCTAGATCCTGCCCATGCCTAAGTTGTTCTTTGCTTGAAAGTGAGACATCCTGGGAGGCGCCTCGACCAGGGGAAACGAGGTACCAGGGAGTGTCCCAGGGCGGGCTGTGAGGGTGAGGTTTCCCTGAGGGCCTCGGGCCAAGGCTGCCTTCCTCTACTGCCAGGAGAGGGGACCCTGGTGGCAGGGTAGCGGGAAGAGCCCCGGCCCCCGTTACAGGTCCGACCTGATCCTAGGCACCTCAGCTGCAACGTAAGGCCTTTTCTGAGGCCTCTCTGGGCTCTAATCTTCCATGAGCTGGGGACACCACAGGCAGGCGTCTCCATGGCAGGAAGTCACACTCTTGGGGGCCCATCCGGCTTAGACTTTGCCACTGTTCTTGGTCTCAGGAAATCCATCCTTGGTTGAAAGGGCCTGGGGTCCTTGCTTATGTGTGATTAGGTTTGTTGGCTGATCCTTAGCGCATAGGTTGAACTTGGTGTGCAGCTGCTGGGCCTGCGGGGAACTAACCCTTTCAAGGGAAGGCCTTGGGCATGTGCCATCAGATGCCACTCCAGGCTCAGACTCAAGGGGTGAGAGGGTGCTTTCACAGCCACCCGAGCTGGGCCCTGAGGCTTGACCCCGGGCAGAGGAGGGGGATGAGCCATCCAGGCAGAGGGCATAGCGAGGGCGGAGACACAGCCGTTTGTGCTCTTCCGTTCGCCTTGCAGCACCGGTGCTGCTGGTCTTTGCCCGCTCCCTGCTTACGGAATATGGTAGAAACTTAATTTCCCCCTCTGGCCTCCCCCACTTTCCTTTACCGGATTTGGATCTCTTGCACATGTTTTTAATAGGCATCCCTTAATCCAAGTGTTGCCTTCTGGGTTTTATTCTGTTTTCTTTTCCTTAAACAAAACAGAAGTTCTGTGCCAGCTTGGAATCCGGCTCAGAACTGAAGCCAGCCAATGTGTTAGGCTGGCAGGGGGCCAGCCATGAATTAAGTGCCCCATGCCACTTGAGGAGTCTGGCCGACACCACACCGGTGGGGACTGGGGGCCCGAAAACGGCTGGAGCAGGAGGTTCTTGCGTCTCCAACACCTCTGCTGCAGGAAGAGAGATTAGCACAGACTCCACAGTCTGGCCGAGAGCAGAGCTTGTCAAGGGGAGGCCTTGGGCACGGCCATGGGCTGCCACTCCAGGTGTGCCGAGTCCTTGGCCTGGAGAAGTGAAACCACTTTCCTTTCGGGCAGGTCACCTTACCCCTGTAGAGTCACCCTCCCCAAGGAGCCTGAGTGTGGCATATGTTCAGGTTTTTGTTTTTGTTTTTTTTTTCCCCCAAGAAGCAACCTTAGGTAAAATTGCTTCTGCATTTGTTGGGCAACTCTTGAAACTGGGCCTGGTTGGCTGGCTGGATTGATTGATGAAGGTGGGGAGTAGCCACCTGACAGGTTTCTTTTAAGATCTAGAGCCCAAGACCAGCTTTGTTTCCCCTGAAGAACTAGTAAGAATTGTCTGTCCACTAACCAGAGCCATACTTTGCTCCCTTTTGCCTTGTCTGCTAGGAAGCTCACAGCCAAGCTGAGTGCACTTTTAGTACTATATAACTTCATGGTTAGCCTGTTTACAGTCTTCTCGTTTCCAGAGTCCTGACTTTTTCTTTTCTCTTGTATTGAACCATGATGTAGATAGTTGAAAAGAAAAAATGAGGCCATATGTGCAGTTTAAAAATAAAGTGCTATTCAAGGCAGAACCCAGAGGTGGTGACCATACTTTGGTCTGCAGCTCCTCTTGCAGAAGTGCCTTGAGAAGGTGCTGAGGGGTGATGGGAGGGAGAGCGGTGAAAGGCAAGGCTGACTTTCTGTTGCTTGCAGACAACAGTAAGTGCATGGCTGTGGCACCGCTCCTGTTCAGTCCTGCTTCTGAACATAGGTCAGCTCGTCCAAACAGCACTCTCTGAAATGGCAGCTTGCAGGCTCTGCCTTGGCCTGACTGCTCTGCTCCCCAAACTAGCATCTTCTTAATTATGTGTCAGGCTCCTGCCTCTGTGTTTTCCACAATACTGTTCAGTGCCTGTTTGTGAGTTGCAAGGATGTTTAGAATAAGGGCTCAGATCTGCTTGGGAGGGCCTCCTGGGCTGGGAACCTAAGCCGCTCTCTGATTCAGAGACACCTCGAAGCCCACGCTTCCCCAGAATGTGGTTCCAGCCCCATGTTACCCATGAGTGGCCTGCTGGCTTTTGTTCTTTTGGCGGGTGGGTTGAGTCAGTGCTCCTGGGAGCCTAGTTTGCTCTTTTCTTCCTGGACTAAGCCCGGGGGTGCTGGACAAGGCTTTACAACTTGGCTTCAGTGTACTTTGCTGGGGCAGCCAGAGGCAGCCCAGATCAGCCACAGTTGCTGCTTCAGGGTGCCCCATGCCGGATCTATGTGGTCTCCTTTTAGTGGCTTCCAGTACACTGCAGTCAGTGTTCAAACTGGGCCACTGAGGCCAGAGAGGGAGGTCATGTCCCTAAAGTTGCACAGCAAAGTCTGCAGAGCCTGGTCCTGGGCAACAGCCCTTCCCCACTTGCCCTTAGCCCTGACATGTTGCTGGACCACTTTGAAGGCTGGGATTTCTTAGCTGGTGGTGATGGGTATGTGTGTGTGTGTGTGTGTGTGTGTGTGTGTGTGTTTTAAGGTTTCCAAAGCAACATAGCTCACATTTTAGTGACCACATTGTTTACAATATAGCTTATCTCACTGGAATGTTAAGCATCAAGCAAAGCCAGAGCCGGATGCGGCTGACGCTGCTCAACAACCCAGCTTCAGGGGCACAGACCATGGTTGCTCCTGCCCTGCCACATCGCCTTCCCCATTTAAGTAGCTTGGACCCCCTGCCTTCCCTCCTCTTCCCTATACCCCTCCGGCCAAAAGAGAGAGGCAAGGACCCCTTGCCCCCCTTTGGATGGAGGTCGGGACAAGAACAGGACATTCTCAAGTTCCTATAACCAAAGTTATCACAATCGTTGTTAACACCATGTATTGAGGGCTTGATGTGTGTCCTGCGCTCCGTATGAATTATCTCAGTCCAACCACAAACAGTGCCCGATGAGAAAGGAGATGCTCCAGTCGGGTGGCCAGGAGAGGTACGGACACCAAAGCTCAGTTTGGCTGGCTTGCTCACCAGCACGCAGCAGGTCCGTGCCAAAGCCGAATGTGAACACGAGTCTGTCCAGCCTTGAAGCTTGTGCTCCCTGAGCTGGTCAAACACCCAGGACAGTGATTTTCAACTGGGGCCTATTTTGCCCCCAGAAGATGTCTCTCAGTGTCTGGAGAAGTTTCTTACAGTCGCAGCTGTAAGATGGATGTATGTTGCTGGCATCAAGTAGGCAGAGGTTTAGGATGCTGCTGTTGCACATCCCAGAACACACAGGATCCCCCCACCCAAGGAAAGAATTATCGTGCCCCAAATTTGCCAAGGCTGAGACCTGATCCAAGTGCCCTCACCCTCCAGCCAACTCTTCACAGCATGTTGAGTGCAGGGGTGTCACCGGTCCGCAGCCCTTCCCCTGTAAGCCAGCCTTCTCTTTGCCCTTAGATGGGATCATGGGCGTAGACCCCAGAAGATCAGGGCCATTTTGCCCTGCAGGGGAACTCAGGCCCCTCCTGGAATAGCTTCTGCTTTATTCTTTCCTGGGCTTTTACACACTTTGTGAGGTCTGGTGAGCTGAGCTTAAGTTCTCATGGGTTCTGGCTCTAGGAAGTTGCCTGGCCGGTGGTGACACGGGTCTCGGGCCAGTGCTGACTTGGCATGGCAAGCTCTCCCATCCTCTCACCAGCTTCCAGAGACACGCCTGAGTAACCATATACGCAACTCTCCATGTATATGTAAGAGCCAGAGTATGTGGTGCAGGCCAGAGGGCTGAGACCAGAATGAGAGCAGCAGACTCTGATTCACCAACAAACAGGGGGATTCGAGGAGGCACAGGGCAGGACGTGGCCCCGGGAGCAGGACAGGGCAGAGAAGAAGCTGGAAGGGCTGGGCTGGGTGCTGGGGAGCCCTGTCAGAGGGCCATGGCACTAGTGCAAGTGAAGAATGATGAGGAGGGACCCTGAGGTGAGAAGTGACACAGAGACGGGCAGGGGTACCCGGGCAGGTGTGGAGCCCAGAACAACTGGAGGTGACAGGAAGGCTAGGGCGTCCCTGGAAAGGGAGGTGTGGCTTCGTGTGAGGGGGAAACCTCTACTTCAGGAGTTCCCACCTCTTCTGAGAAACAGAACTGCCCCCTCCCAGGATGGCAGTTACTCTGAGGTGCCCTTGACTGAGACCACAGGCTGACCGCTAGAAGTTCAGAGTTTCTTTTAGGTGAGTTTTTGTGTTAGCCTCCTGGTTGCTCAACATCTGGATACACTTGGAGGATAGTTTCTATAACAAGAGGCAGGAACCGGGTTCACTCTGCAGATGGTGCCTGGCGCCTGTGTGGTCTTGGACACCAAGCGCAGCGCAGACCCCAGGGCTGCAGCAGCCTTATCGTTTCACAGGCTTGGACGCTGCTGCTGGACAGGAGTTAGCTTTGGAGGGGCGGAGATCAGCATGGGTTACCTCGGGGACCTAGGAAGAGAGGCAGGTGGCGTGGCCTGCCCGCGATAGGCACACCCAGCCTGTCCAGTGTGTCTCTCCAGGGGCTTGGCCTAGCACCTCCCTGAAGACGGCTTCAACCTGAGGCCAGGCCAGGCAGGGCAGGGCCTTTGGTAGCTAAAGCTAAATGAAAAGTGCTTCTCCTGCCACCTGAGTATTTTGTCCCGCTGGCTGCTCCTGCAGGTTTTATCCAGTGAAAGGTATGAGGGTGGGGAGATTATAATGCCCTCTGAGAGGTAGGGAACAGTCTTCCAGAGCAGCCAGCAGACCCTGTCCAGGGGCACGGGGCCTGGGGCGCCACTGACCCAGGGGCTGGCCTGTCTCCTCAGACCTGCAGCCCGTCACCTACTGCGAGCCGGCCTTCTGGTGCTCCATCTCCTACTACGAGCTCAACCAGCGCGTCGGGGAGACATTCCACGCCTCGCAACCGTCCATGACCGTGGACGGCTTCACCGACCCCTCCAACTCGGAGCGCTTCTGCCTGGGGCTGCTCTCCAATGTCAACAGGAATGCGGCCGTGGAGCTGACACGGAGGCACATCGGTGAGAGGCGGTCGAGTTTCCCCCACGACACCCCAGACCCCCAGCCCAGCACAGACCCCTCCAGAATCCGCCACCACTGTGCTGGGCCTCCCCCACCTCCACTCCTCCCCCAAAAGCTCTCTGTCACCTTATTCAGGGGCCAGACAGGTAGAGTTTAGGTTGCTTGATCATTCTCACCCAGAGACAGAGATCATCTTTGAAACTTTGAAAGCCACGAGGGAAGATGCTGGACTTTCTGGAAAAAGGCAACTGTGTAATTCTCCTTAATAAAAATACCCTTAAGGGGGAGTACCCGTCGTGGTTCAGTGGTTAACAAACCCAGCTAGGATCCTTGAGGACTCAGGTTCAATCCCTGGCCTCACTCAGTGGATTAAGGATCTGGAGTTGCCGTGAGCTATGGTGTAGGTTGCAGACGCAGCTTGGATCTGGCATGGTTGTGGCTGTGGCATAGGCCAGTGGTTACAGCTCTGATTCGAGACCCCTAGCCTGGGATGCAGAGGGTGCAGCCTTAAAAAGACCAAAAAAAAAAAAAAAGAAATACCCTTAAAGTACTGATAAGTGGGTAAGTAGATAGTCCTGGAAAGATGATCTTTGGTTTGTTCATTTCACACAGGATTATCCTAGGAACTTAGAAGAGGTAGAGAGGCAAGTATTGCCCACTGCTGGGTACCACTGCTGCTGCCACTCTGTCTTCCAGCACCCAGCGTGCGGTAAAGCCCAATTAGTTTAGGGAAGATTGAAGCCTTGCTGTGTTGCTTTGTTTGCTCATAAAATCATGCTAAGAGTATTCCCAATGTTGTGATCCAGAGTCACCTACAAGAGCCATGGGGATGGTATGAAGATGGTTGGTATTCTGAAACATTGCTCCATATGCCCAGGGTGGCCAAAGGGGCTCCAGGGCAAACTCGGGAGCCAGGTAGGGCAGTGGGCCACATGACCCAGAGCAGCCCTGCTCTTGTTTGTATTATATATTGGGCCTTCAGAGATGATTCATTCGGAGAGAGGATTTTACAGTTAAGACAAGTTTGGAAGCCACAGGCCTGGGCCAGGGTGCTCATGTTCCAGGGAAGACCCTGACGGACAGGCAGGGAAGGGCAGAGGCCACACAGCAAGTGTGACACAGTCAGTGGCAAAGAGTCCCTGCCGCTGAGCCTTCATCCTTCCCAGACAGCCTCCCCATTTGTTTTACTTTTTAAAAGATCCTGGATGGCATACACAGGTGTTTACTCACTCACTTTACACTTTTCTATATTTAAAATATGTCAGAAATTATCAAAACGAGAACAAATGTTTTTGTCCTTTGGGTCTGGGTCTTTCCACCTGTGCCTCTGCCTCCTGATCATTTTTTTGGGAGGGGGCCGCACCCATGGCATATGGAAGTTCCCAGGCTAGGGATCAAATCAGAGCTGTAGCCACTGGCCTGTCACCACAGCCATGCCAGATATGAGCCGCATCTGACCTACACCACAGCTCACGGCAACACCAGATACTTAGCTCACTGAGCGAGGCCAGTGATCAAACCTGCGTCATGGATACTAGTCAGATTTGTTTCTGCTGAGCCACGACGGGAACTCCTCTGCCTCCTACTCTTGACTGACATAACGCTGGGGCCCCCCCAGTGGCCCCCAACTCTGCCAGCACCCGGTGTCTGTGAGACGCCAAGTCCTATAGCACTGAACCAGGAAGAACTGGGGAGTGGTGGTGACGAGGACAATGGTGGGACAAGGAGGCAGGCCTGTAGTCAGCCCCCTGGTTTCCATCCCATTTGACGTTGCGCCTGTGAAATCTGGCTCCGTTCTCCAGCCCTCCAGGCCTCTCCCCCCAGGAGCGGGAACAGAGACCTTTCCAGGCAGGAGAAGAGAACATCCCCTGGCTGAGCAGAGACTCATTGTCAGAGGGTTTATGTAACCACTTGAATTGCAGAGCCAATTTAAAAATAATTCCTGTCCATCTGGAGTGGATTTAAGAGATGAAGGGAAAGTAAATGATATAAACCTATGGAATGTTTTAGAAAAATGCTTCCAGGAGAGAAAGGTACGGGGGCGGGGGGGCATTCATTAAGTCATCCCTGCAGTGAGGGGCTCCTGGGGTATCTGCTGCCTCAGGAAGAGCTCTGCAGTGACTCCGTGAATTTCTGAATCTTGGAGAGGGTCGGGACCTAGTAGTAGAAGTAGCAGGAGCAGCAGTTAATGCTTGTCAGGCCCTTACTGAGTGTCTTAACAACAACCCGAAGAGGTGTAGGTAGTATTATCCCCATCTTACAGATGAAGAAACTGAGGCTTAGAGGCTGAGTAACTTGGCTGAGGCCCTGGTCAGTGGCAGGAGCTGCTGTTTAGGCTTAGCTGTGCCCTTTGCTCATCACCAGCCTCCCCAGCTTTAGGAACCCAGCATCACCCATCACTTTTGATGGGTTTAGGCTTGGGCTCTGGTCCCATTTGCCTGGTGATGCCAGCAAAGAACCAGTCACCTGGAGCATTGGCTGTAGCTCTCTTCAGCTGGTGCCAGGGCCACTGTGTGAGGACCAAAGGCCTGGTCCAGACTGACCCGAGTTTCTCTAGGGCGAGGCGTGCGGCTGTACTACATTGGAGGGGAGGTCTTCGCAGAGTGCCTCAGTGACAGCGCCATCTTTGTCCAGTCACCCAACTGTAACCAGCGCTATGGCTGGCACCCAGCCACCGTCTGCAAGATCCCACCAGGTAACGCCACCTACACACCTACCCCTTCCCTGAGGTCCTCTCCTCCAAGGCACATGCCTCGGATGCGGGGGAGGTTTCTTCTTACCTTTTCTCCTCAGTGGTGTTTGCATGGCCAATCTGGAGGTGCTTCGCTTGATTTTTCTCTGTGGCTTGCTCTCTCACTCTGAGCTTCCTGAACCTCTGAGGAGCAGATGCAGCATCTGACAGATCTGCCTCTCACCTGTGGGTACCTGCTCATTGCGTGTGTGCAGAGATGCTCAGGTGGTGTGCTGGCTAGCTTCCCTCTTTCCTTCCGCCATTCCAGATGCGGAGCTGGAGGGGAGCAGGAAGCCCTGCTGCTATCCCCACAGACCTTACCCATCAGCTCAGTGTACAAGGCAAAGATACAAGTGGGTTTAATACAAGGAAGGGTGCTAATCACCAAGTAGGCAGCACAGGTAAGGTGCTCTTGGATCTAAGGGGGAAAACACATTGAATTATTAGGATGGATCAAGGAAGGCTTCTTGGAGGAGAAGGGCTTGGGCTGGGAAGGATGGGTAAGTATTAGGTGCACAGAGGGATGGGGTGGGGACCGTGAGGGCATTCAGGCAGAGGGAACCTTATGGGCAAAGGCCCAGCGGTGATGGAGGGCAGGGCACGTGTGGGCAGCACTCTGGCTGCAGCAGAGGCCCTGTAAGAGACAGTCAGGGATCATGTTTTGAAAGTTTGATGGAACCAAGCCATGGAAAGATGTAAGAAAGTTTTGTTTTTATTTGGGGGCCCTGTTGAGGGTTGAGTCGGGCTGTGAATCCCACTTGTACTCCAAGAGGAGTCAGGCTCACCCCATAGGGTGGCTTGGACAGGGCCAGGTCTGGGTAGAGGACCAGGCAGGAGGTGATCTTATCCAAATCCTTTTCACAGCAAAAGCGGAGGCAGAAAGCCCCCGCGAAGCCCAGGGCGGGCAGCCGTAGAGCATGCAGTGTGCCTGGCTGGGAGAGTGTGTAGCTTAGGTTGTTGCCTGTGATGTGTGTGTGTGGCATGTCTTCCTGCCTGCTAAGTAGCAGGTGATGCTGGAGAGCAGTGGGCCACTGGCAGGGTCAGCTTAAGAAGGAAGAGTCTGGGAGTTCTTGATATGGCTCAGGGGTTAAAGCCCTGACGTCTCTATGTGGATGTGGTTCAATCCCTGGCCTCAATCAGTGGGTTAAGGATCTGGGGTTGCTGTGAGCTGCAGTTTGGGTCACAGGTGCAGCTCAGATCTGGTGTGGCTGTGGCTGTGGCCTGTAGCTCCCATTTGACCCTGGCACAGAGGGAACTTCCATATGCCATAGGTGCCTTTAAGAAGACAAAAAAAAAAAAAAAAGAAGAAGAAGAAGAAGAAGAATGCAGAGTCTGAGTTGCCTAGCGATGCTGTTTCCGGGATGTCACATGGTTGTGTTAACAGAGCACATGTCTATCTCGGGTCTCACTTAGTTCCCTCCAGTAACCCTAGCTCTACAGGGGGAGGCATGTTGAAGAGACAAGTTCAGAGAGGTTAAGCCACCTTCGAAGGACACACAGCCAGTAAGTGGCTGAGCTAAGATGAGCCTATTGCTGCGTGCTTCTTGCTGCTTGCTTGGCAGGGGGCTGGAGCCCACCTTTGACCCTGCTTCACCCCGCTTCCCCTCAGAGAAAACGAGAAGAGGAAGCCAGGCTGCGTTCTTGACTTTGTGCCCATCCCTTCACCCCGCCCTCTTTGTCTCTGGTGAGGGCAGAGCTGGCTGCGGTGGTGGTTGTTAGCTCATGGAATGTCAGAGCTGGGGGCCTTTGAGGCCAGTCTCTCCTTTACAAGGGAGACACAGGGCTTAGAAGAGAAAGTGACCAGCCCAGAGTCACACAGCAAGCCGAGGGGCCCAGGGTGGCCCATTAGCAAGTGTCACCTCAGCTCACCTTTTGGGCATTTCCAGCATGTGCTTTTTGTCTTTTATTTTTCCGGTTGACACATTCCTGGCACACAGGCAGCAGGACTTCAAACAAAAGATTTATTATAAACTTTATGTGTGCCTGTCTCTAGTTTTCCTGCCTGGGGAATTAGGCATACACCTTGGCTTTGCTGCGAATGTCACCTTGACCCAGTCTTGTGCCCACAAGGCCAAATGTGGCCCAGACCTCTTTTTCCCTCCCGGCCCTGGCAGAGGTGGCTTCGTCAGAGAGGCTGGGGTGGAGGGCAGCCAGGGACCCTCTGCAGAGCTTCCTGTAGGCACGGCCTGCCTCTGGCATTCCCGCCATGCAAGAGCAGGGGCTGCTGTTGCCCAGGCTGTCCGCCACACCCCACACCACCACGGACCTTCTGTTCTCTCTGTTCCCTGGAGTCTTGCCTTGGCCCCTTTGCCCAGGGCAGGGCCACCTCTCCCCGCCCATCTCCCTTGTTCCTGGGCCCACCTTGCTAACTTCCTCAGCATTCCCACTCTGGGGATCGGAGCCTACAGGCCAGTGTTTAACTCCCCCCTCACCCATGTCAGCTGCGTCCACTTCAGGGCGGTGATGGCTTCAAGGACAGGGAGTGGGAACACTCATCCAGGTGAATGGGGGGGCACCTTCAGCCTGGGGAGGGAGGAGCTCCAGACAGGGGTACTCTCCATGCCCACAAGCGCTGTTTTGTTCTGTTGGCAGGATGCAACCTGAAGATCTTCAACAACCAGGAGTTTGCCGCCCTACTGGCTCAGTCTGTCAACCAGGGCTTTGAGGCCGTGTACCAGCTGACACGGATGTGTACCATCCGCATGAGCTTCGTCAAGGGCTGGGGCGCCGAGTACAGGTCAGGGTTGGGGCACCTGGACAGCGGAGCAGGGGGCTTCCCAGAAATGAGCTAGCCTGGCCCTCACCCTGAATAGCAGAGGGGCCAGGGATCAGTGGGCAGCTGAGCCCCACTGGGTGAGGAAGGGCTGAGCAGTGCTCGCCTAGCACTTGACTTTCTCAGGCGCTGGATGCACACAGTCCCATTTCAGCCTCACTACAACCCTGGGCAGGGACATGAGCATGGTCCCCTTCGTACAGATGAGGGAACCAAGGTCTAGGGAGGGCAAGTCACTTGCCTGAAGTCACATCATTTGTAGAAAAACTGAGCCTAGAACTGTGCCCCCTTGGCGTCTTTCTCCTAGTTGGCTTTGGGCAGCTGCTTGTACAATGACCCTCCCCGGGGAGTTGGGTCTTCATCCTGGAGTTCCTTCCCTCCTCTGTGGCTCCATCTCTGACCGGAGCGACCCTCAGGACCTAGGATATTAAAACTGAGAAGCAGGGAGGGGACGAGGAGATTTGATAGCCCTACAGGAAGATATCTTACTTGCTCGGAAATGATTTTTTTTTTCTCATAATTTCAGACAGTGGTTTCAACATGGCACTGGTTAGGGGTCTCCCTGGTCTGCTCTCGAGTTTCTCAGACTGTTCTGGGGTGGGCTTCAAGAATCCTATTCCTTTTCTTCCCACACCTGGACAGGAGTCTCCCAAGGGGCAGGTCTGTGGGCCCAGCCCCCTGCTATGTGGCAGACACAGAGGTACCACACGTCAGCTGGAGCCAGTGTCTTGCAAGTTACTCTCCCCTTCGCTTCATTTTTCCAGATGTTTGGAATCCATTTTGTTTTGCAGTCATTCTGCACCCGAGCCAAACCCATTTCAATATTGGCTCTGGGCCACCGTTTATAATGAAATCCAGATGAGCATGACTTATGGAAAGTCAGATTCTCATTAGAGGATTTCGGTCCATAAAATTCTCCTCTTTCATTTACCGTATTTCAGCTGCTGTTCCCTGTGTCGGCCCCGCAGTGCTGGGGGACGTGGCACCTTGGTCTCTGGGGTCTGAGATCTGGGATGAATGACCAGCGCAAACGTTCCCACTGGTCAGCCCTCAGGAGAACTTACAACCCAGTTACATGGCCTGAGCTGAGCCCAGGCCCAAAGGCCCAGCCTGAGGGACCCTTTAGCCTTGGCTGTAATCATATAGGCAACAAGAATTGAAAGGTTAGAAAATTAGTCTTGTTTTGAAGCTGGGGAAAGGAGATACTTAAAGACAGACTCAAGGGAAAAGAGCCAGAGGGAGGGAGGCCCAGGTGCTCTTTACCACTCAGACTACAGTCCGGAGGGCCACACTTCGGCACCCAGGTCAGGCAGGCACCGCAGGGCTGAGCCCAGAAGCCCATTGCTAACCTTCCACTTGGGCGAAGCGTGGCCAAGCAAGGATGCTGCTGCCCTCAGGCCTGTGGCTCTTGAGCTGGGTGCAGCACCACAGTGCTCCAGCTGCAAGTGCTTGAGAAGTGGCCCCTTGCTGGCAGAAGCCTTTCCCTGGGGGCACTGTGTCACCACACAGGACATACGGCCAGCACACCCAGTGCTGTGCAGCCCACGTCACTGCCACCTGGCAGCACGGTGGAGCAGCCTAACTGGCTGTGCGGCCCCTTCCCAGAACAGTCTCGCCTTCCTTCTGCCTCCTGGGCCAAAGAGAGTAAGGTTTCATCCCTTCCTGTGAGGTGGCCGAAAGCAGGGCCCAGGGCCCAGGCCTCTCACCTCCAGCTGGCACCGGCGCCTCCAGCCTCAGCAGATAGCCTTTGCTCAGGAGGCCTTTGGGAGCTCGCCTGCGAGCTGCGTCATCAACCAGCCCGAATTTAGACAAAGTGCTTTGGGGAAAAGAAACGTGTGGTGTGCCTCAGTTTTTTCCAGTAATTGTTCCATGGCTTGCTCTGCTCGTAAGATTTTCCAAAATAAGGCCATAGATGGGAATTATATCAGCACATCGGGGACCGACGGCATGTGGACTCTGTCGGCGCTTTGTAAAAAACACCCCTCGATCAGACAGACACACGTCATCGTGGCCTGCTGGGGCTGAAGGCAGGGAGCTGTAGGTGTCTGCTCAGGACAGGGGGGCCAGGGAGACCTTTGCTTGGGCTGGAGCTTCTCCACTGGGGGCCCATCACGGCAACCGGTGGGCCTCTGGGGCACCCTGGAATTTGCCTTATGTGTTTCTCTTTAAGGGCCACCTCCTTCTCCGATCTACTCGGGGCCTTTCCTGTTTGGCAGAGTCTGGCCTGGCAGTTTCAGCAAGTTACTGGCACCTCCTCCAGGGCAGGGTCCAGCAAGACAGGCCATATCCCTGGCTCTGGGAAGAAGATGGTCCCAAAGCAGGAAAAGGGGTTCTGACTTGTATGTGTGGGCTTCTGGACATTCTTAAAGTCTCCCAACCCACCCCTTTCCCTATGTTTTGCAGGAGACAGACTGTGACCAGCACCCCCTGCTGGATTGAGCTGCACCTGAATGGGCCATTGCAGTGGCTTGACAAGGTCCTCACCCAGATGGGCTCCCCAAGCATCCGCTGTTCCAGTGTGTCTTAGAGACATTGGGTGTGAAGGGGGTGGGTGGGGAGGGTGGGCTCGGGGAAGATGGCTGTGGAGGAGGTGGAGAAATCAGAACTCTATTCACTGTGGTCAAGGAAGAAGACATTTTTCTCCCTCAACCAAAGTGGCACCAGCCTGTTTTCCAAAACACAAAAGCAAACCCGGAGATGGATTTTTATGAATAGCTGTGTCTGCTGAACACATCTTCCCTTTGGCCCCAGCTTGAAGGGCAAGAAATGGCTTCTGCTCTGGCGGCTCGAGCAAACAGGTGGTATCTCACCACCTGCCACCTCCCCCTGCCTCCCCCCCCCTTTTTTTAAGGACAGAAACTGGGATGTCACTGTCCAATGGGAAATGGCCTTCTGATCAGGACCGGAATGTGGAATGGGCCTTGGGTGCTCTAGGCTGGGAGAAGCCCGCAGGGGTGTGAGCACACCTCAGGTCCAGCCCTCTTCCCCCACTGAGCATTCCTGAACCCCAGCTGCAGCAGCAGACCCTGTAACCTGGGGCCTGGACTGACTTGGGGCAGGGAGGGGGCTTGTCTGTCTCTATCCATCTCAGAGCGTACTGATTACAGTGAGCAAGCAAGTGTGGTCCCAGTGTGCAGAGAGATGGTGGGAAAAGCTGGTGGGACACCAGTTTAAAAACGCTCTTAAATTTGTCCTCACTTTCAGCAGTTGGAAAGCTCTGTTGAGGCTCAGTGCATATGTACCAGAGTTTGTATCATCAGCCTCATATGAGAGATTTGAATTACGTCAAGTGTTTCCATGAAGGAAGAGGCAGTCATCCATGATGGTGCTGGGGCTGAGGCAGCACGCTGGTACCCGGATCTCTGGTCACCTGTAAGAGTTCACTCCACATTCTCACATGCTCAGCTATATTGGTTGATGTAGTCAGTTGCATTAATTAAATGAACTTGATCATATGTTCTTTTAAACGTTTGTTTTATATTAAAAAAAAATCTGGATTGGCACATTGACTGGGACACAAGAGTGGGACCCAGCAGTTTCTCTCCCAAAGTGAAGCTTTTCCAGGTTTTGTTGAGAAGACACCTGCCAGCACTTTGGGAAGCTGAAATTAACAGAAGCAAATTCACCAGGAGGGAGAGATCTCAGGCCAACATAGGCAGATGAAAGGGCTATTAAAATTTTTTTTTTTACACCCTTGAATATTGCAGGCTTGGTGCAAAGAGGTCTGCCATCTTTCCCCTGGGATGGGAGATTATCTAGCTCACAGTAGAGGCTCATCAGTGACAACTCTAGCAGTTATATGGTGTAATAAGTACTGCTCTCAGTGGCAATTAGTGAGAAAACTATTATAAATTATTTCAACTGGAAAAAAAAAAGAGCCCTCTTTTTCTGGCCTGTTGCAGAATACAGCAGACGAAATTGCCACTTGCCATTGGTACTTTATTCTTTGCTGCTGTTTTTGTATGAAATGACTTATCCCATATTTTTGCATGGATTTCTACCAGGAAACATTAAGGGATTTCCTATGGAAGTCTTATCTTATTCCAGGTGAAGGGAAGAAAGCATCTACTTTTGGCAGGTATAAACCTCAACTGTGATGACATTTCTGAAGCTATGTGGAGATGTTGGGGGGTGGTTCCTGCCTCACTTGCAGGATCCTAGGCCTGTGATGCCCTAGCCTTGAGGTTTCCAGGTAGGAGAGCTGCTCGCCAAGCCTCTGGAGGACACAGCAAGAGACAGAAGGGGCCTTTTGCCAGTCCTGGGCTGGTCTTCGAGCAGGGCTGTTGACACAGAGCCCAGAGACAACTCATAACCCCTCATTCCACTTGAAAGAGCTGGATACTGTAGGTCTGAAGTTCGTGCCTGGTGTGAAATGATCGTGGACTGCTTCTTACAGATACAGGAAATCATCTGAACCTCCTGGATGTATGTTCCTGCTCCTGGTCAGGTCTGGGACTCATGGTATGAATTACTATCTCATTTTGGCCTGGACCAGAGCCACTATGGTGCCCCCTCTAAACGCCAGGGGCAGCAGTCTTTGAGGGTCCATGTTCTACACCTGCCACGTGATCCCGAGGGCTTCCTACGGTGCCCAGCTGTCCCCCAGGTACGTGGAAACTGGCTTCAGGTACAGCCCGATTTGGATGATCCAGTGGTCACATCTGGCTGCATTTGGATGGTGTTGTAGAATCCTTAGTGCTCAAAGCTCCTCTTATAAGACATGGACTTTTAGTTCTGTGTTTTTCCAAAAGCTACTTAGGTGTCCCTTTTTCTTTCTAGGCTAGACTGCTGGAGCAGGATGCGTGAGAAAAAAGTGAGGAAACCTACTTTTAGCACCACTGAAAAGGAGTTTGGTTGTACCTAGCAGTTAGGACCCGGCTTCATTCCCATCGTAGAGGCTTCGTAAGCGGCTTTGAGTTGTGTAATATTAGTGTCCTTCAAGTCATAAAAATAGTTTTAAAATCCTATTGCATGAAGGCGTTTATACGTTAAAAAACTTAAAGGACAGTCGAAAGGGCAAGAGGCAATCAGGGCAGTTCTCGGGGGGTGACCGTGGCTGTTGGAGAGCATTTGCAGTGCAGGTGTCCAGGCTGTACTTTGTGCCTTGTTCCCCAGCCTTGGGCTCCCTGCCAGGCCACCTTCACTGTGTGGCTTGTGCTGACACTGACCTGAGAGGAGCTGTGGTGGGGGGCCTAGATCCTGGCCTCAGCACCTCCTGGGAGCCGGCTTCTATTCCCTTCCCTCTCCTCCCACTCCCTCCCCACTCCCAACTTTAGTGCTTAGAGCCTTCCAGTGCAAGGAGGTAGCCGGCCCAGTGGCTCGGGTTCCAGGCCTGTGCTGGCACATCACTCCCCTGGCCACCTTCCTGGCAGGCTGCAGAAGACCTGACATTTTGAGACAAGCCCCGAGTCAGGAGCGGGGACTTTGACTCTTCTTTTAGGAAGAAGACACATGAGGGCAAGGCTGCTGGCAGACTTTTCCATTGTCCTTATGTTGTCCGTGCTGTATTTTTTTATTGACCGTGGTGATTATTTTTTTTTAAATCATTGTTAATGTATTGGAATGAGCTGTAGCACACATCTTGTGCTTAGTTTGTTTTCATCCATCTCCCTCTGGCTTCCTAGAGTTTGGACATATTCCAGGGCTCAATGCTTTTACTCAAACCGCAGAAAAAGGTTTCCTTGAAGTAATGTGTGCATGTCGTGCATGTATGTGGGTGGCTTGGGGAGAAGGCAGAGCGAGGATTTCATCCTTAGCCCCAAGCTGCCATTTCTGAGGCTCCAAGAGGGTCGCTGCAGGGCCAGAGCTCATATTTGGCCTTTTTTTGTAGCTCTTACAAGAAGGGAGGGACAGGGATCTGCAGACTCCTCACGGGACCAGTAACCAAGGGGTTACCGGTAGCAAGTGAGGGCACGAGTTTAGTTCTGGACCCTGTGTCTTACTGTGTGACTTTAAATGGCAGTGTTGGGTGCGTTCCCAAAATCCACACATCCCCACTTTGCTGGAAGAAAACCTCAACTTTGCTAAGTTGAACTGTTTTTCTTGGTGTGGTGTAGATGTTCCCTTCCAGAACCCCTTCTAATAATCGTCCTTCAGGAGCACCAGCCACTCCTCAAGTGGGTGGGAAATCAGAGAACTGTGCCCAAAAGGGTACACAGCAGTCATGAAGATGAGGCATCTTGGCTGGAAGAGCAGGGAAACGCCTCGGTATTCAGGCAGCCTTTCCGAAAAAATACAGCTATCACATAGAAAAAGCTCGCCTAGAGTGTAAACTGGATTGAGAAGCGCTCTCAAGTGATTCTGTAATTTTGTTTTATGCTGAAGTAATGTACCCTCGAGCATTCTGGTGTTTTTATATTTATGTAATAATTTCTTAAAACCATTGGAGACAGATACTATTTAATTTTTTGAAGACAGTTGGAAGTCTCTCCTCCCTCCCAAGGACAGTGGCTGGGAAGAGCTGGGGCACAGCCAGTTCTGAACGCTGGTGGCGGGGACAGTGGCTCGGCCTCTGGAACCACCAACCCAGACTGGCTTACTGTGCGGCAGCGTGTGAACACAGGCAGCTCTGGGTCAAATACAGGTGCTCCCGCAGGGGTCCTCTGAACCAAGCCCCTGTCCCTTCCTAGGGGTGAGAACTGTACCCAGGAACGGAGCCACCTTCCTCCAAGAACCTCCACTTACTCACTGCTGCTGTTGCCACGAGGCTGTTCTGTGCGGGACTCCTGGCTGGGTGTGTGTTTGGGTGGGGAAGGAGCGTGGAGGATGCTGATGGCCTGCCCTTCTCAGCCAGCCTGACCTTTTAATACCTTTGTAAAAAGCATGTATGTATTTATAGTGTTTTAGACTTTTCTAACTTTTTGTATCTTAAGAGCAGAGCACCTGTTTAAGCATTGTACCCATTGTTAAAGAACTGTGTCCTCTCTCCTTCTCTACCCCCTGTTAAGTGCCCTTCTAATAAACTTTTCATTGAAAAGTTGCTGGGTCGGAAGCTCGCTCTCATTCTTGCTGCCATGCCTGGGTGGAAAGGGAGACTTTAAAGGGCCCAAGGAGCTTCAGAGAAAAGGGCCTCCAAGCCCACATGCACTCTGACCAAGGAAGTGCCTGGCCACCTCCTGCCATGCCCCTGCTGCCCCCGTGTACTCACCAGGAGCAACACGTGGTGCCAGCCAGTCCCTCATTGACAGCAGGAGCCTCCGGGTCTGATGCCCCCCAGGTGGTGTGTCTCCCTTGCTTGCCCCCATCTCAGGGCTGCACAAGCCCCAGTGGCTTGGCATTCATTTCCCCTATACTTAAAGGTCCCACCAGATCAATCCTGCCACAGGCACGGAGGCAGTTTCAGATTCTTAAGAAGTAGGTTTCCACACTTTCCAGCACCAATGCCTTAGCGCCTGTGAAAATCCATTTTAAATTCCAAACTCCCGAGGAGAAAGAGACTCAAAACTCTTGCCTTGGCTGAATCATACACTGACCCCAGATGATGTGGATTAAGAAACAGGATGACATGAATAAAAAATTGGAGGAGGAGGATGGAAGGGGGCTGGAATACTTCTCCAGCTGGGCCACTTCTACAGCAGTGCTCCGTCCCAGAGGTACAGCCCTTCCACTACCAGGGGGAGGCATGTTCCACAGGAACAGCACCTGTGTGCCTGTGGGCTTGGCCTCCATGAACCAGATCAAATTCCCACTTTAGTTATTATTTGGCCAATTCTATCCTCCTGCCCCACCTCCCCCAAACTACTTTCCCCAAGGTTTTACCTAGTTGATTTCTCAGCAAATGACTCTCAAATCCATACCTCTAACCCAGTCTGTTCCTTGGGCTCCACAACTTTCTAATGCCACTGTTAAATGGGGTCCAAAACAACACCCCCCCAGACGGGGGTCATCCTCTACCTTGCTCATGCAAGGTCCCTTTCCTGACTCCCAGGGCTTATCAGGCGCCTCCCCCTGGCCTGCTGTCCCCACTCTCCAAGTTCTGAGCAACTTGATGCATTTCTCTCCCTGCTCCCACCACCTGTGCAGTAGCCCCTGCTGATCAAGTCTCTTTTTGGAAAGGCCCTGAATGTCCGGGTTCTCCTTCGCCCTGTCACATCATCTCCTCTTTCCTCGGGCCTGTGCCTCCTCCCTCCATGCTGCTATTCCCAGACCACTGTATGCACTCTGGATGTTACTCCCTGAGCGAGTGTGTCTACCTGTGTGATTTCAAGCCACAAAAATGCTAAGGACTCCCAAATTAGCATTTACAGCCCACACATCCAGCCCAAGCCTTAGACCCATCTCTGACAGCCTGCTGGCTACTGATACAAGTACGTCCAAACAGCTGAAAAACCGAAATTCATCATTTCCCTTAGTGAACCATGGCCCTCTCCTGGCCTCCAGCCCTGTTTTAGTCACAACCCTTTACCCATCCCACAGCCATGCAGTCACAGTTGCCACCACTCCTGTCCCCACACCTCACAGTCCCATTCCTCTGCTCTCACAGCCCTGACCTGCAGGCCCCTGGGAACCTGGACAACTGCATGGCTTCCTAGCCGCTCTCCTCACCTGCTTTCCCGTAAATGCACCATCCACACTGCACCCCTCGCCCCCGCCCCAGTGACCTATCTGACCTCAGAGGCCCTCCCAGTCCACAGTGCAAACTCTTAAGGCCTTTAACATGGACCCCGTGACCCTTACCATTTGGCTCCCACAGCTCACCGCCTCAACCCTGCTATCCAGCATCGTGTAAGCACAACTCCCTTATGTGTCACACCAGAATTGGTGACTGCTCTGCTTGGAACGGCAACTCCTCTTCCCCAGGCTACACCCCTGTGCCCACTGCCCCCTGGCCCTGGCTTGACACACCTGGCTCACCTTCACTAAAGGTCTGAGACTCCAGAATCTCCTCCAGGAAGCTATCTGTGAATTTCTCCAATCCCAGAGTCTCAACTGTGCGTTAACTGTGTAGCTCTCTAGGCTGAGTTCCTTGAGAGCAGGGTCTACATCTTATTCTTGTATCCACGGTTTCTTTCCACCACCACATATTTCCACTGAGTTAAATGGATGATTCTACCTTAAGCAGTACCTCTTCCATCCATTTCCACTCTGCTATCCTATATAAATCCTTATATAGGGTTGGAGGAATAGCACCAAAATAGAGATCCTGATTACCTTTTATCACAGCTATTCCAATACTCTCCTAACTTGTCTCCCTCCAATACAGGGATGGCAAACACGGGGTGAAACAATCACCATCCCCTATTCCTCTATCCATGGCAAAAGCCACTCATCACAGTCCTGGGTCCATCCTCAGCCTCAGAAGCCTTCTTAACACAGCTCCCCAAGTGGACATGCCAATCAGCTGGTGTTGGCTAGTACTGCTACCAGACTATCCTGGGATTAATTATGGTTATATGACTTTTTTGCACTAACCTCCTCGGCTCCTTGACTACCTCCTGTGTAGGCACAAGGTAGTATTTCAAGGTTCTCAACATCACTCCATCCTTATCTACCCGTTTCTCTAGCTGGACTACTGGGGCTTCCTTATCTCCAGAACCTTGGGTCATGCTGTAACTTCCACTAAGAATTTTGCAGTCTCCACCCACCTGCCTGCCCAAATTCTTACCCCAAGAGTTCAATTCAAGCATCACTGCCCCAAAGTCAGTAGGTCTCTAAGTGCGGGCTCTGGCCAGCAGCAGCATCACCTGGGAAGTTAGGAACCCATATTCCCAGGCCCCACCCCAGACCGACACAATCAGATATCCCAGGGCAGAGCCCTCCGGGTGATTCTGGGGCTGGCTCAGGATTGAGAACCATGGCTCCAAAACATACTTCATGCTCTCCCCAATCCACTAGACTCTCTCCTTCCCATAGCAATTCAGGCGGGGCACCAACCCTACTCTTCACATTCTGCCCAGCATTTGACCTTTGATGGCCTTCCCTTGCTTGCCCCCTTCTCGCACCTCAGCTGGATGATGAGCTCCTAGGGAAAAGAACCCCAATCCTTACCCGAGTCTGCAGCCATGGCCACGGCCAGTGCAGTACAGCACCAAGAAGGCCCCCAGCCAGTGCTAGCCGCACTGAGTGCTCGGCTCCATTCTCACCAGGATAAAGAAGAGGTTGTAGCTTTTTCTTAACTTTGAGATTGAGGCATTCTAACACCACTGTGACTTACTGAGCATTTCCTGGAGTGACAACACTGATGCAGACCATGTCCTAGGGCTTCGGATGAAGAGAATATCTTCTCCTACATTATGCTGCTATTTCCATAAAGCTCCACCCCAGGCCTCACTTAGCCTACATTTTGTAACAATAAAGTCACCTGGTGGATAAGAGAAAGGGGAGAGGCAGTGGTTGGTGACATCCTTCATAAGAGAGAACCCAGGGAGGTTTTATGCGACCCATGCCTCCCAGGTCCAGTAGTTGTGGGAGCAAGTCCTTGAGCCGATCAACAGATAAACACAGATAAAAAAGGGTCTTAGAGGAAAAAAATTCTTCCCAAACCTGTGTTCCAAAGATGCGGTTATAACCATTCAATCCAGGTTCCAAATCAATACTTTTCCAACAGGAAATAAACTGCACAACAGCGAGAGCTGCAACAGGGCTCAGTAGTGTGCCAACCAAAGACTCGCACTGTTGCTATTACCTCGAGTCTTCATTCTGCAAGTCAGAGAAACACTTCAGAATTAAGGAGGACACTTCTATCCTAGAGGAACAGTAACACACTTCACTGAATAAAGACACCCAGGTTAAGAGCAAGACTTGTGATGCTGAAAACAGGCATAGGTAAATGCCCAAAACATAGAGAATTCCTAAGATCCTCTCTACCGGAGTTTACATGCCGAAGGTGCAAAGATGGATCACTAAATTAAACCCCAAGTGGAATCTAAATCAAAACCTTGGTCTGCACAGTCAGCATGATGCTTTTAGGAACATACAAATTATGGCAAAGTTAATTGTTAGGGTGTTGTTTTTAAACCAATCCTGTAAGAAGGTGGTACACTTGACCCCATCTTTCACACCTTCTCCGCCCATGGTCCTCCATAAGATTTGGTATTTAATGATAGGATGCTGTAGCTAAATTGTCCTATTTTAAAATGGGGGAGGGGAGTGAAGGGTAACTGTTAACTCACTGCTCTTAACTCATCCAGCATTCTCTGGCACTGTCTCTGTCAATCAGAATGTTCAATGAATCAAACCTCTGACCACACTGGACACATGCTGGCTAAATTTAGCTTCGCATCAGCAAACACTCCAGCTCAGAATAGTTCAGGGAGCTCTCATCTTACCCTTAGACAGTGATTCTTCTAAGACTGTTTGCCATGGCAAGCCAAGGCAGGGCGAGGGGCACTCTGCGTGCTCTTTCAATGGCCATTGTTAAGAGAGTGGCCCAAGGTTAAGAGAATCTGACAAGCCACGGAGAAATGCTTATCCCTACCTCCCCACAGTGCGAATACGAAGTCAGCCATATATCACATTTCCTGTGTTATAAGTAGTTTGCAGTAATAGCCTGATATGCTCTACAGTCCTTTAACCACATCCCATATTACTCAGCCATCTAAGTCTAGCTTCCCTGAATCTCCAGCTTCTCTGAATTAGACGTGGCCAAGTTCTATAAATAGACAGCAAGCAAACCGGTTCTGTCAATCTTCTTACATTCTGGCAGGATAACATATTTTAAAATTATAAAAATATCTATGTCTCCATCACTCTAAAATTATTACGTAACACATGATTTTTCTCGGGAAAGAAGTTTATTCTTGTCTATCCCTACCTCCCAGTACTCATGGACCTTAAAGCTTTGCGATCATAGACATCAAACTATCAAACTGAAATCCAAACCAGCGTTAAGGGCCCACTATGTGTCAGACACTGTGTGACAACACAAATAGAAAAATGTTTAAGAAAAAACAAAAATGACAACCAAAAAAAATGAGTCTCTTATTTTAAATCCCAGATGGACAGTCCATAATAATTTGTGGTGGCATGTACATAGGTCACTTCAGATAGACTGCAATGATCACGCTTAAAATGGGCCTTTAGTAGAATACCACCAGATGCTTTATTCCCACATGTTCCCTAGAAGAGGGCACTATCCCCAGACAGCTGAGATTTTGAAGACATGAGTTAATATTATACCTGTGCATGGAGATTCTAAAACAGTGAGTTTGACAAACTCTTAGATGATTGGCTTTTTATGCCCACTCCAGCGAAGGAAGGCTCCACCCCAACACCCCCCTCCCCACTAAAAAACAACAAAATCTTAAATATGCACATAAGTAGACTTTATAAAAAAATCACATTTTAATCACCTGGCTTTGTTTAACCCACAAAATCAAGTTCACAGCTTTTTCTTATCTGTTTTCCCTAACCATGTGACCGAATGTACTTTCTGAAACCTTCCTTGTTTTAAGGAAGACATCTTCCACCTTTCATTTTGTAGCACCAGAGCCAACTTCCCTTACATTCCCAATCAATGGTTGATGCAGCCACCTCAAAGAAAGCCAGGGAGAAGGATACAAAGTCATCAAGTGAGACAGCCTGCAATGTCTTCTGGAATGGCTCTTCCTGAGTGTCCCAATCACGCAAACCTTTGCTCGCTCCTCTGGTCGGCCTGGCCCAGAACCTGGGGCATTCCATTCCTTCTGCTACCTATTTCAGGTTCTGCGGGGATTAGAAGGTGTTGCACAGGGGGGTCTGAAACTTGTTTTTGCTGGTGACCTAAGGGGTTCACAGCCTACATGAAGCCAACAGCAGTTTTCAGCCCGTATGTCCTGAGCCCATTTAGAGCTATGGCAGTACCTACCGCAGTGTAGGTTAACAACATGCATTACACAGTGCTTACAAAAACAGAAACGAGGACTTTATTGGCTGTATTTCCCAAGCTTCCTTTGCAAACTTCCCTTTGGTGATCAGATGCCCTGGGGCTGACCCACACGGCCCTGGAAACAACACAAGGTACGCAGGGATTCATTGCCTAACGAAAGTTTCACATCCTTCCCTATCAAGCCCACTCCTTAGCGTTACTATTTTGGCAGTGATGTCTGGCTTTCAGAGAGGAAGAAACGTGCCTTGTTTTGAGGGTATGAAGTGTGACAACACAGCTCTGACATCTTACATAGCAGGGGAGAACTCTTAAAGTCTCGGGACATGATCACACTGTTTCAATGGCCCATACAGGGAATTCCTAAGTTTCTTTCTCTCTTATACACACACTGCCCTCCCCCTCCCTATGTCCAACAACTCAGAAGATGGGTTTATTTTATCCCTACCAGAGCAGGAAACCCTTGCATCATTTAAACTCACACTGCTTTCTCAATACTCTCTAGCATGAGCTCAGAAACTATATTTCAATTGAAGTGCCCTGGCCGTTTTTTTTTTTTAAACTAGAGACTAACCTGAAGGCCAGTCACTTTGGCCTATCATCTATATACTATAGCATAAATCTGCAGCTTCTTCCTTCCCGCCTATCAAAAGCATCAAATCTCAGAGCAGCATGTTGCTTGAAAGAAAAAATCCAGAATACCCAGGAAAGGGAGCACATCTGCAGTAATCAAGTGTGAACAGAGGGACTGGTACTGCAAAGACTGCCAGGAAATGGCTTGGTGGGCCTTAACTTGTGATTTAACTCCAATCACACAGGCTTTGAGCCTCAGCCCACTCCTGCTCCTAGAACAAAAAAGTATACTTCAAAAAATTCTCACTCCCTACTGTCATTCTTGCCCCCTTATAATACACTGAGGGAGGAGAAGGTTCTCCTTTACCACCCCCCCCCAACTAAAAACTATAATTAACAGGACCCTACAAACAACTCAGGCAGCCAACAGCATGATGGGAAGTTCAGCAAATGACGACTGGGTGAGTTAGGAAGGATTCTCAGGCAGAGAGAGTTAGTGTCTCTGTTAGTCAAGCCCTAGCGTGAATAATTTAGTGTTCTTCATCTGACGAAAGGCCTTCGATCTCATCTCTGTCTCCCCCAATTGCCATCCAAAAGGCTTTGGCCACCTGTGGAAAGAAGCAAGCAATACATTTTAGGCAACGGCTAAATTTTTTCTGGTTTCATGTCATAGATAGAACCCCATTAAGAATTAAAATTCTACGCCTTGCCCTCCAGCACTCTGGCAACATCTACCAGCACCCTTGAACACCCTGACCCAGCAGGACTTCCACTCTTAAGCTTTATACTGAGGTTAGAATCAAATGAATAGGTGTGTACATAGGTGCTGTGTAAGGATAGGCACAGCTTCACTAGAGAATCAAAAAATGCACGTGACCTAAATGTTGAGAAGGGAACTGGATAAATAAATCATGATACATTCATTCATACAATAGAATGCCGTAAACTGTATACATTTCCTGCCAAGAACATGTTTTGTGTTGGTAATAACCAAACCAAACAAAATAATTAAGAGCTTTCCAGCCTAACAACTAGGAAGGCAAACATTCTGGGTCTCAATGTTCCATGTCACTCAACAGACACTGGGAAATCTGGGTTCGACTGCACCAACTATATTATTATTGGGTAAATATTCAATTAGTTTTAAGTTAATATTCAGCAAAAAGTTCAGAGTAAGATGCTTTAGAAGTAAACAAGTATGATTATAATTCTAACAGCACTGGACCTGTTGTAGGCACTCAATAAATACCTGACTGATTTTCTCACCTTTTCTGCATGCAACTTTCTTTGCTCGTGAGGAAGCGTCGCAGCCTTGTCTAGGGGGAAAATATATCTTAAGAAATGCATCTAACAGCGCAGAAGAATCTGGAGTGTATGAACGTTCTAACCCTAGAAGATGGGATATGGGTTTCAAAGACAGAAGTTTATGGTGTAGTCATTATAGCTGTTAGGAAGTTTAAGTCTTTCAAATTTTCCACATGGGAATGATGTGAGTAAATTGGTAGGGGTCTTACTGATTCCATGTTAATGAGACACGCTGAAAGAAACAGAGAGAGGCAAGAAAAGAAGGGAAAGAGGAAAAACAGTGAAGAGAGAGGAAAACTTTCCCCAGGGAATTTTAATAGAAGATGGCACAGTCCCCCAGTAGCTAAGTTTCTCAGATGAGGCCAGTGCATGGAATACAATCAGCAGTTACAAAGCAAAATCCTATTATATAAAACGAGAGAAGCAGCAACACGGGAACCTGTTAGACTCAAGGGATTTGGTTACCTTTCATTTCCTTTAACTTTGAAAACAGTCTTTCAAAATTCTCCAAATCTCCTCCACCTGTAGTAAGACTGGCTAGTTCTTGAATATCCAGGTCTAACATGGGATCTGAAATAAGTATTTGCCACATGTCATTCAAGTATGTACTAAATAAACAGAATCCTAAAGCAATGAATCTGGCTTTGATGACAGTTACCAGCGAATGAGTGCCCGCTGTGTACTAGCTGTTCAGCTCATGCTGCTTTATCCTGCACAGATGCTAGTGGTTCCTCACAAAATAGTGACTCACTTTATCCTTACAACACTGTAAGGAGGTGAGGAATTCTGTTTCCATTTTAAAGAGGAAACTAGAGCTCTGAGTTGAAGTGACTTGCTCAAGGTCAGAGCCTGAGCTGTGTGACTTTGGATTCACATGTAGGTGGTTCCAATTCTAAAGGCCACACCCTCCACTAAGGTAAATGAGTCAATAAACTGAAATTTATACCATAATTTACTAGACAACTAATATTTTCACATCTATTATTGACAACCATATATGGTGGTAAGGACAGATACCACTGTCCACAATTTACAGAAGCAACTTGGGTTTAAAAATGAACTCACCCAAAATTACGGCTATTTGGAGGTAGAGCCAATTTAGATTCCTACTTTCTTACCACAAATCCTTTACTATTTCTACCTCAGCATGTGGCCTCTTTATCAAAGTTTTTAATCAGAACTTTCACTCATCCTCCACTCCAGGCTGACCACCTCTAGTATGTCTTTCCTGACTGTCCCAGCTCTCACAGGTCTCCTTCCTTAGAATTTGTCCCACATTGAGGGTTTATAGAGCTGTCTCAGCACTGCCTTGCACTACTTTGTATTCTGACATCTGTCCATCATTCCTATTCACAAATACTACAGCGACAGAGAGTTTGCTTTGTCTGTACCACTGAATGCTCTAACTTCCATTTTATTTTTGCAGCAGTGTTGTAAGTAAAGATTTGTTACCCCTATTTTACAGAAGGGGAAACTAAAGCCCACAGAGGCTAAATAATTTACTCAAAGTCATCTCACTACTAATAGAGCCGTGATTTGAACCCAGCTGTCCAGGACTCCAAGCCCCATGACTTTCCATTACAAGGTCTGTCTCTGCATTTTTAGACTATAAGCTCCTTCAAGACAAGGATGACAATTCTTGGCATCTACTACAATGCCATACGGATAATTTGATGTTAAAAAAAATGCATTTGGATAAGAAATGTCTTTTAGTTCAATGGGCATGTAATGGTGGCAAGTGGGCATACAGAGCTAGAGATAAAATCTGTGATTTATCTGTATTCACAGCAACTGAACTATAGATATGGACAGAATCACTTCATGTTTAAGTATAGATTTGGAAGAGGAGTAGATGGAACACTGAGGAGCGGCAATATTTAAAAGCCAGGTAAAGGAGGGTAATCTTCCAGAGATAAAGAAGGAATTATCAGAGAGGCAGGAAGACCACAAGGAGATGTGCTGGGTGAGTCAGGAGAAGATAATATTTCAGAAAGAGATTGATCCATAACATATACCTTTTTTTTTTTTTTTTTTGCTTTTTAGGGCCACGCCCTCGGCATATGGAGGTTCCCAGGCTAGGGGTTGAATTGGAGCTGTAGCTGCTGGCCTACGCCACAGCTGTAGGAACATTATATCTGAGCCATGTCTGCAACCTACCCCACAGCTCACAGCAATGCCGGATCCTTAACCCACTGAGCGAGGACAGGGATCGAACCCCAACCTCATGGTTCCTAGTCAGATTCGTTTCTGATATGCCAAGACCGGAACTCCTAATTATAATATTAAATGGAGCCAAGAGGTGAAGATGAGGTCAGGAGGACATTAATTAGACTCAGTGGCATGAAGTTACTGGAGAGCTCTTTTAGTGGAAAATAGGAGCAATAGCTAGATGGGATGAGTTGAGGAATGAAGGGGAGGTGAGGAAGGAAATTAGGTAAAGAAAGGAGGGAAATATGGGGATGAGGAAGATACGGGGATGTTTTACTTTGGTTTTGCCTTTTTTAAGAATTTTGAAATAGGCAGTTCCCACTGTGGTGCAGTGGAAACAAAACCGACTAGTATCTATGAGGATGTGGGTTTGATCCCTGGCCCCGCTCAGTAGGTCAAAGATCCAGTGTTGCCGTGAGCTGTGGTGTAGGTGGCAGATTTGGCTCAGACCCCATGTGGCTGTGGTGTAGGCTGGCAGCTGGAGCTCCAATTCAACACCTAGCCTGGGGACTTCTATAAGTCTCAGGTGCAACCCCAAAAAGCAAAAAAAAAAAAAAAAGAATTTTGAAATAATTTTAGTGTTACGAAAAAGCTGCAAAGATGGTATAAGCATTCCAATACGAACTTCCCCCACCCTCCCTCAGCACTGACATCTTATATAACCATGGTACAATTATACACATCAAGAAGTTAATAATGGAAGAGTGCTATTAACTAAACCACAGACAGAGTTCATTCAACCTCCATCAGTTTTTCCACTAATAGTCTTTTTTTCTCTTCCAGGATCCAATTCAGGATTCTATACATAATTTAATTGTCAACTCTCCTTAGTCACTTTGTGACAGTCCCTAAGTCTTTTCCTTGTCTTTCACAATTTTGACACTTTTTTGAAGAGTCCTGGTCAGTTATTTTGTATAAAGCCCCTCATCGATGTTTTCTTATTATTAGATTGAGGTCATGGACCTTTGGCAGGAATACCAAGAACTGAGTTCTCTTTCAGTGCATCTTATCAAGGGGAGGTAATGTCACGATGTCTCATTACTGGTGATGCAACCTTCATCATCGGAAGTAGTACTTGCCAGGCTTTTCCAATATAAAGATACTATTTTACCCTTCGGAATAGATAAATAACTTAGGAAAGACAACTTTTTTTTTTTTTTTTGGCCTCACCCTTGGCATGTGGAAGTTCCTGTGCCACAGATCAAACCTGTGCCTCAGTGGTGATCCCAGCCCCTGCAGCCACAGGTGATCCCAGCCCCTGCAGCCACAACACTGGAGCCTTAACCTGCTGAGCCACAAGAGGACTCCAAAGAAAACTTTTTGGCTATGGATCTATGTTTCTTCTCAAATTTTCATCTAGTAATTTACCATCCATGAGTGGATCTTGTCTGCAATGACTATTACTATGCTGTGTAGCTAATGGTGATTTTCTACCTCCCTCAAAACTTCTACATTTATTACTTGGACTTCTTCTGTAAGGAGAAGCAGCCCCCTCTTTTTCAGTTATGTATTCAATTATTTACAAATTCATGGACAAAGGTTTTATTCTATGGGTTACAGCCAAAGTCCATGCTAATTTACTTTGCTGGTCAAATTGTTCCAGTTCTAGCCATTAGAGCTTCTTCCAGGTTGGCTCATCTGCCCTCTCAGGAGGGCACTTCCTTACTTTCTGGCACCATGAGATACTCCAGGTTTATCTTGCATGTTTTCTGCCTCAACCCTGAACCAACTACTTCTCCAAATAGCCCTGGTACCTTTTACTGGAGAATGGTATTTAGAGACTAAGATCTAAGTGCTGGGTGTGTACACTGCTAGCAGAGAGTTGATGCTTCTCAGCCCTCTCGGTGGACAGAGCTAGGAAACAGATGTGTTCTAACACATGCGTACACATATCTATATTTATTTCTCTACTGCTCTAACTATATCTTTAAAAACCATGAGTTCATATGGATACCTTTGATTCTAGTCTGGTACCAAAAGGTTCATCCCAGCCTTCCCCTTTTCTTATTTGTAACTGCTTTCTCTGACAATGAGAAAGCCAGCTCTCTTTATCTACACTATATCATCTCATTTTTCAACCATAATATATGTGAAACATATTTGCAGAATTTTGAACCCATAACCCTGTAAGAATCAAATTTATTAGGTAGAGTGTTGTATTTCTGTTCGGTTCTCTTTGTTTTTGGCCTCATGGTGTCCAGTCAGAATACCGTCTCCTCAAGTTCCTTATTTTTTATCTTCCCTGCCTCCTTCAGTGTGGTCAATGGTTTGTCTTCATGACAGAGACCTTACTTACAGGTTTAAAAACTGATATGAAGGGTTCAACTGAGAAGACAAGGCTGAATAAACTAGAGAGAAAAGAGATAGTGTGTAATTTTTTCTTCTTAATATGTTTCTATAACCAATCACTCGAGTTTTCTAGGTAGATTATCTCATAAACAACAAAAAAAATTTTTTTTAATTTACTACTGCACATGGACCATCTGTGGAATAAAGAGAAGTAGTGATGTCAGTAGTTCCCCAACAAAAGAGTGTTTATAGTTACTGTCAACTAAGCTACTTGGCTTTCTGGCTTTTGGACAACAAACTGGCTTCCAGTTTCAGTTCCAGGACCTTCTTGTTAGATGTCCTTGGACAAGTTATGAAACTGTTCCAGGCCTCACCCTTATCTCTGTAAAATAACTTCTCTGCCAAAATTCATTACCAAATGAGAATGTGGACATAAAAGAACTTTAAAAGGATATGAGAGGGCTTATAAAGAGGTGTTATTCTTGTTACCATCAATTCTGACTACTGTGAAATAGTATTAAAAAAAACTGTGTGGGAGTTCCTGTGGCACAACAGGATCGACAGTGTCCCTGCAGTAGTGGGGACACAGGTTTAATCCCCAGCCTGGCATAATGGGTTAAGGATATGGTGTTGCAGCAACTGGAGCGTACGTCGCAGCTCCAGCTGGGATTTGATCCTTGGCCCGGGAACTCTATATGCAATGGGGCAGCCAAAAAACAAACAAACAAAAAACATGAAAAAGAACCAAAAACGGTAGAATATGGAAATAGAAAGCTATTTCACCATCTGTTTCTGTCTGTTTTGGCTAAGATGATCTGAATCAAGATCCTGCTAAGAGAATCAAGAAGAAAATGGTACCTACAGGTCTGTAATGTATTTACTCTCCCTCCTTTTTTTCTTTCTTTCTTTTTTTTTGCTTTTCAGGGTTGCACCTCGGCATATGGAAGTTCCCAGACTAGTGGTCAAATCGGAGCTACAGCTGCTAGCCTATACCACAGCTACAGCAACACCAGACCCAAGCCGTGTCTGTGACCTACACCACAGCTCACAGCAACACCGGATCCTTAACCCACTGAGCAAGGCCAGAGATCGAACCTGCAACCTCATGGTTACTAAGCTGGATTCATTTCCATAACGGGAACTCTTCTCCCTCCTTTTTCTGACATCCGTCCACAAGGCTCACAATTCATTTGGGGTGCACTATCAATTTTCTTCCCTTGTCCGTGTTTAAAGTCAGTTCCCTCCCAGATGATTTATGCCCCGATACATGGACTATTGTAAGTCCCACAGAGCTGTCACTTGGCAGCCAGAGGAGGGGCTTACCCACAATGCTATCCACCTGAGCGTCTGCTGTGTTAGATGCGCCACCTCGATGATCCAAGAGAGCTTCAGTCCTCTCTGCTGCTGGCAAACAGGGCTGCTGTTGAGGAAAACACACGCAAGCAACAATTTAAGAAGCTGCTTCAGAACTAAATCCAAAAAGGCTCACACTTCCACCCACTGGTTAGCTTTAGAGAAGCAGAAATAGGAACTAGAGACCAGGAGAGATGAAACAAGGATCAAGGTCACATTAAGAAAGGCTAAAAGAGGGAGTTTCCGTCGTGGCGCAGTGGTTAACGAATCCAACTAGGAACCATGAGGTTGCGGGTTCGGTCCCTGCCCTTGCTCAGTGGGTTAACGATCCGGCGTTGCCGTGAGCTGTGGTGTAGGTTGCAGACGCGGCTCGGATTCTGCGTTGCTGTGGCTCTGGCGTAGGCCGGTGGCTACAGCTCCGATTCAACCCCTAGCCTGGGAACCTCCATATGCCGTGGGAGCGGCCCAAGAAATAGCAACAACAACAACAACAAAAGAAAAAAAGACAAAAAAGACAAAAAAAAAGAAAGGCTAAAAGATCACTAACTCAGGAGTGTTTTTCCTCAAGGAAAAATTAGCAAGTGTTGTGATTTTGCTATTGACTATTAAAACATACTGTTTTGTTTTAAGATCATGCTTTTTTTTTCAAAATCTGAAAATGTGTAAGATCCTATCACAAAGAGCTCAGAGACTGAGGAAGAAGGTCCTGGAAAGACAACATGGCACTGCCGAACATGCTCATGGCTTCTACCTGCCGACCACAGCCGTCCTGGACCACAGTCCTTGAGGACAGAGGGTTGAAATCAGCTTATTAAACTCATTAAGGGCAGGTACCTTGCTTCAGGTTGTAGAGTACACAGGAAGTACTTAAAAAGAACCATTAATTTTATTTTATATTTAAAGATCTAGAGGCAACTTTATGCCTCAAGGAAATCCTGGCATATTTTTAAAAGCACTTTAGCAAAAACACATGCAACAGCACAAATTGCAAACATCTTGAAAGGGCTTACTGCTTTAATGCCTAAATAGCCTTTTCTCAATAGGTGGCAGGCATAAAAAGGGCTATTTTAGATTAGCCTTCTATCTATTTCTAATATTCTCAGTCACTTCTTAAATGGAAAGGGAAGAAATGATAAATGGTGTAAAGATTCACAATGATGAGTAGAAATTAAAGCCAAAGCAAAGAAAAGATCCAGGAAAAAAATCTCTACCTCTGAATGGCAGGTCTCTGCTGATCCAATGTTATGGTTTGCTCCAGCCAATGAGCTAAGAAGGCTAAAGCCTTGGTTCTTCTCTGAAAAGAAAAAAATACAATCACTGAAATTTTTTATTTACATTTTAAATTGTTAAAATGACTGTGATGATAACATAATAGTTATTATTATAAAATTTCTAACTATAAAAAATAGTTATTATCATTTACCATACTCTCCAAATTCTGGGTAACTTTTAAATCACAGAGTATCAGTCCAGGTCAAGTAGATGGCAAGGCCATTACAACAAACAAAAGGTTGCTCAGTGGTTCTGTTTGCAAAGATTAACAGAGCTGGTGTTCTGACAGTCATTATGAACTAATATTGCAGTGTTTTAAACAATTAAAATTAAAAAGAATCAAATACCAAGGTATTATTATCAGGTGAAAATGAACATTCATGTTTTTTTTGAAATAAAGCTCTACTCATGCAGTTATGGTTCCCAATGCTCTCGCTATTTGTATTTACAAAGGAGGACAAATCTAGAGCAAAATGTCAGAACCCAGCCCTGATTTGGTAGGGTTCCCCAAGAGTCACCTGGACAGTGATTAAAACTACCCCAGTATTGAATATTGACCCTGCTTCGGACTGAGATAGAATTCCTGTCCTAACAGAGACCAAGGAGTCTGAACTTTTAGCAAGCACTCCAGGAGAGTCCTTAGGATCAAGAAAATTGGAAAAACAAAAAACCAGTGCGCCTGAGAGTAGAAAGTGAAACCTACATCACTCAAGAGTCTAACAGTATAGAGGTCAAAGAACTCCTCTCTCAAAAAGACTTCTTCCCACCTCACTTTCCTCTCCCTATCACTTCCCTGACTCCATTCTCACCCATCTCTCAACAACCTCCAAACTTCCTAGTCCTCGCCTCTGGTGGGTAAAACCTGTTGGCAGAACCCCATAGAAAGAGAACCACTTGCAGGCCCCTCACTCCCATTTTAACTTGGGGAGATTTGCCTTTAAATCAGGATGAAGCCCAACTGTAGCATCGGGGGGCCCAGGCCTGAGCTTTTTCCATCTCCTGTTACCATCTCCTCATGTAGTACACTTGGCCTACTTGTACAGAGGTACTAACGAGGTCGGTACCTGTGCTTGAAGGCTAGGGGGGCGCTGGGCAGTACCCAGGGTCTCTGCTGCTCTCTGTGCTTCCTGCTCCACAACCTCAACAGTGGCAGTGGGGTGAAAGGTGTGCACGTACTCCTGGAGTCCCCTTTCTCAGCAACCTGCCCACCCATGAGGAACTCTGCAGGCCCAAGACCTGGGGGAGCCCCATCCCAGGACCAGGTTTCAGTGAGGCAGACTGGGGAGACTCAGAGGCTGAGACAAGTGTCCCACACTGAGGGTTTCACAGAGCCTGGGGGTGTTCATTCAAACACTGACATAATCTTTTCTCGTGGCCAATGTGCTATAGGCTTTAAAGCAGTTGTATGCAGTTATGCAATATTCTGGGATTTTACATGTCAGGAGGATACATGAGAGTTCTTATAAAATACTTTAGGCTCTTTGTACAAAAGGCATTTATCTGAGTAATAGAGCACTGATGCAAGAGGGCCCTTACTTCTATTACTGGAAATAACTTGGACTTTGGGTAATTTTCAAATCAGCTCACAAATCTCTCCGAATTCCAATTCCACAGCTTATGTTTTTCCTTTGTTGGGCAGTACCTAAACTTGGCACGCCAGAGGGCAATCCCTGAAGAATAATACAAGACAATGTCAGTTTAGGCATGTTATTAGACCAAAATGGTCTATTTAAAATGCCTCATTCTTTACAGTGGCTGCCTCCAAGGAGGGGGTCTGGGACGAGCAGGAGTGAGAGGGAGCTGGACTTGGCACTATACACTGTAAACCTCTGTCAACCTTTTGACTTTTGTTCCAGGTTCATGTGTATGCCTTTTAAACATTATATGATTAAATTTTATGTGTATTTTATCACAATAAAAAAACAAAACCTGAATGTCCCAACTCTAACAATGAATATAATTTTGGAAAAGTCCAGAGAGTGGGAAGAAAATTGGGTTAGTGGTCAGAAAGTCTGGATTCCATTCCTAGCTCTGCCCACCATTATGACCTTAAGTAAGTCAAATCAATCTTTCTGTGCCTCAACTTTCTAATCTGTAAAAAAAAGGGGGGGGGGAGGGGATTGGTAAGGTCCTTTTTGCTCTAGATGTTTGTGATTTGATGAAGTAAGGTGGCACTCTTCAGCTTCTCTTAACCATTAACTCTGAAGTGGCTGGGCTTAAGTATTTCTATATAGACAGAAACAAGAATCTTAAATTGCAGAATCCTTTTAAGGTCCACAGATGACTATGAGTTTATAATCACATTTCAGGCTAATGACAATAAGCTGGAACAGCTTTTTCTTGTAAACAGTGGAGAATTTAGTCAACTAACATGCATTCACCATGTTCCACTGCTTATATTTTAAGGAAGTTAGAGACATACAGATTTTCACAATTAGAAAAGCAATTCATTTTTGTTTAACCGAAGCAGACTGCTTGCACATTAATGCTATTCAAAAAACCTGGATGATATTCTGTACACCCATGGTTTTTAAGGAACTCTCCATTTTCCCAAGCTCGGTGTTTAGCAAAATTCTGCCCATGTGCACCCACTGTAAAACTACTGTTTCCAGGGAGTTTCCATCGTGACTCAGTGGTTAACAAATCCGACTAGGAACCATGAGATTTCGGGTTTGATCCCTGGCCTCGCTCAGTGGGTTGGGGAATCCGGTGTTGCCATAAACTGTGGTGTAGGTCACAGACACAGCTCGGTTCCCAAGTTGCTGTGGCTGTGGCATAGGCTGGCAGCTACAGCTCCGATTGGACCCCTAGCCTGGGAACCTCCACATGCCAAGGTTGTGGCCCCGGAAAAAGACAAAAAAAAAAAAAAAAGAAAAAGAAAAAGGAAAAAAAACACCTACTGTTTTCATGGGAAAGAATGACCTAAATCTTTTCTTGTTTGCCTGATTTTTCTCCCCAGCATTCAGGGCATGGAAATGTCATCCCTATTAAGAAGCATTTATTTATTCTTTTAGTAGACAGTTGTTGAAATTGGCTTTAGCATCTTTGATTTTATGGATGCTACAAGACACTACACTAAGAAGGAATAAATTAATGTACCTATTCAACTGATTCTTCTGGAACTTCAGAGCTGCAGAAAGGAGAAGTTGTTAAGTAATGTAAAATAAATTACTCTAGGAGGAATAGGAAGTATACTAAACTCTGGTCCTACAAACACTAACTCAGTGCTGGCCATTTGCATAAAATTCTTCAAGGAAGTGTCAGAAACAAAACTATAGTCTCTAGAAATAAAGAAATGAGAAATTCTCAAGCCTTGTAGAGGAGCTCTTATTTTATTTACTTTTTAATAAGACATCTCAAGAAAACTTGAAATATATGAAAGTATTTGTGTTTTGGGGTTTTTTTTAGGCCCACAGGTGCAGCATATGGAGGCTTCCAGACTAGGGTCAAATCAGAGTATAGCTGCCAGCCTACACCACAGCCACAGCAATGCCAGATGTGAACTGCATCTGTGACCCACTCTGCACTCATGGCAATGCCAGATCCTTAACCCACTGATCGGGGCCAGGGATTGTATCCGTGTCCTCATGGATACTAGCTGGGTTCGTTCCCACTGAGCCACAACAGGAACTCCAATTTGGGTATCTCTTTACAAACCGAAAGGCCATTGTTATTTATCTTCTTCTACAGAGGATTTATTTCACTATCTTTTTCACAGTGTAAACTTTAACTGAGAGGGATTAAGTAACTCATCCAAAGTCACAAAGCTAGAACCTGAACTCTAGAAACTGTGATTCTAATTAATTTCCTTTCGATTAATTTCTATTAAGCCCAGAAGTGCCATGTAAAGAGTAAAGAGACATTCAATGCTTGGTATACAAATAATGAATATCACCCAAAATTGGGTCAAATGCAAAAAGACGTCTTTTTATTCACATACAGTTCTCTTTCATCAGCAATCCTTCATTACGTTCCTGGCTTAGACTGATTTCAACGGAACTAAACTGAACAGCTAAGGACTGAATGATTAATCAGATGCTACTTCAATGCCTCTCATTAACTGATCCCAACCTTTAAGTCCTAAAGGCACTGGTCAGGTTAGGCCCCAGTGTCCTTTCACTGTCCCTCAAGTAGATGTAGACAAGCGTTTCTCAAATTCAACACTGCTGACACCTGAGGCTTTTTGTGTGTGTCGAGACAAGGGGCAGAGGGGAGTCTTGTATATCCCTGCCTATACCACCAAAGGCCTGTAGCACTGCCAAATGTCCCCTCAGGAGGCAAAATTGCCTCCAACTCAGAATCACTGATCTAGATCTAATTAGGACAGGAAATTTGGGGCTAAAATGCTCATGTTTTAAGTCATTTCTTGAAAGGAGTTTGTTTTTTGTTTTTTCTTTTTATCTTTTTACAGCCACACCTGTAGCATATGGAAGTTCCCCAGCTAGCGGCTGAATCAAAGCTACAGCTACACCACAGCCATGCCAACACCAGATCCCAGCCACGTCTGCAACCTATGGCAGAGCCTTAACCCATTGAGCGATGCCAGGGATCAAACCCACATCCTCACAGAGACGTCAGGTCCTTAACCTGCTAAGCTACAACAGGAACTCCTTGAAAGGATTTTCAACAGAAAAATAATAACAACATTGAAAAGATCCAATCTACCTCCTGTCGGCATTACAAACATCCTCGCTATCCTAGGACACTTCTCTAGTGCCATTTTCCTGGTTGTCCTACTGTGCTGGTAATAAATACCTGTCTTGAGTCTACCTGCCATCCTAAACTATATTAAACATGGCTTGCAGACAGAGACAGTAGCTAGGGGCTCTCCCACCTTCCCAGCATAGTGCTAAGTGTTCAGGGGAGATGCTGAGATAGCCACTGACAGCCTGACATGACTGTCAGGCAGAGGCTGCAAGCATTGGCTAAGGAGAAGGTTTTACCTCAAATTTACATGTACTGCTCACAATATTAAGGATCTCCAAGACCACACTCCCAAATGCCGAAAGTGACCTGTTACATGTTTTCTGTGTTCATATTTCAGCATTTATTTCTTTAAAGCAGCAATCATTTAGCATCATCTTAAAAAGTTCAAGTTTTCCCTGTATTTGAGATTTTCTTAACATCCCCTTCCTCTCCCCACAAAATATTTTTCCACCCATGTGATAAAATGACCAAACTTACCATACAACTAAGATATTTCACCTTACAGAGAAGCTGTACCTATTTTTGTGAATGATATTTTTAAATCATACCATACTATTTGCATAAAAACTTATTTGAAGCAGTTCTCTGTCAGAAATTATTTCACTAGTATTAGGAAAATAAGCGTGTACTTTTATCTCACATTCCACTTGTTTGACATATGGAAATGAAATGTTTCTAAAATCACAGAAGAATTAGAATCGATTTATTCTCTTTTACTCAACTACTGCTTTAAAATAGGTCAAGTTTGAAGTATATTATTAAAAAACAGCACTTTTTTAGAGATATAGGTTAAACAGTGTATCTGGCTCTATTATCAGCTCGGATTCAGGAAAGCAAATCTCTGCTCTCCCTCTGAAACCCCAGACGCCTGCTCACAAGTAAAGAACTGTCTCTGCCGATACTAGACCATATCATGACTGTGCCCAGAAAGTAACCAGACTAGGGTGTTTTTCCCCTTTCCTTGGGGAAATGATATATTCATGGTAGAAAATTTGGAAAGTAGAAGAATGAACAAGAAAATGAAATCACCAAAGATGCTAATTAACACTTTGGTATATGTCTTCTTCGTTTGTTCCATGCACACATACACAGAAATTCCTAATAAACTGAATTAAACATCAGAATGAGCACTGTTTTTCAAAGTTGTAAAGGAAAAAGCTTTACTCTGATTCTAAATAAATGGCTCCACTTGTAAGTTCTACCTCCAGAGCCTGAAGCACTCTAGAAAATCCTCAAAGGAATGTTGATAATCAAGTCTAAACCCACTCAGAACCAAGTGTTGGGAATAATCAGACTAAATGAAAACAAAACTTTACCATGAAGAAAAAGATGACTTTTCTCATGTGGTTCATAACCAGCTCCAAAAATAAAAAGAATGACTACCAAAAATCTTTTGTAAGCTAGCCACAGAAGGAGGCCTGCCATGCCTTCATGGTGATTAATTTGAAGAGATTTCCCACCATTTATTTGCCTATGGACAATGTGGGGGGTGACTTTAAAAAACAAACAAACAAACAGGAGTTCCCATTGTGGCACAGAGGAAACAAATCCGACTAGGAACCATAAGGTTTAGGGTTTGATCCCTGGCCTTGCTCAGTGGGTTAAGGATCTGGCGTTGCCCTGAGCTGTGGTGTAGGTCACAGACAGGGCTCGGATCCCATGTTGCTATGGCTGTGGAGTAGGCTGGCAGCTACAGCTCCGATTAGACCCCTAGCCTGGAAACCTCCATATGCCGCAAGTGCGGCCCTAAGAAGACCCCCCCCCCAAAAAAAACACCAAAGTCTCATTATTTTACTCATACATTTATTGCCTACCATCTTCTTGAATTTTTCGCAATTCCCTCTTCCCCCTTTTCTCTTACAACACAATCTCCACCAAATTATGCATTCTTAAAAAAAAAATCAGTATTATATCTTACTTATTTTTATTTTTGACCACAACATTCACAGTGAGATAACTGTCAGAGATTATTCAAATCATTTTTCTCAGTTCCACCATATTGGGCACTGGGATAAAAAAAGAGGAACAACTCACTCTGTCCCAAGGAACTCAGTTCCGTAGAATATCATGTTGCTATAATTCTGCCCCATCCTAGAGATTAGGAAACTGGGGTCCAGAGACATGCCATTTTCCCAAAACCACCTAGGCAGGGGCAGATCCCGCTAGAACCCTCTTTACTTATCATTCTTCTTTTCACTAATTTGATGTTGTTTTATTTTCTGGGACGTTAAATGTAAAATTTTATTTAACCATTGTTTTTTCACTCTCTTTCAAAAAAAAAAAAATTATATCAAAGGCACTGGCCATCTACGTTCTCAAGAAAGCAGCCCAGATACCAGGTAGCCAGGCAAACCTTGTGTTTCCGGTACTCATTTCTTGCCACTGCTTGGACATCAGTTGCAAATGATTCCTTAAACTGGAATCTAGGATTTCTGCCACAATATCTTGTTACCAAGTACATTCAGGTGAACATACATTAATTGAAGATCAATTCTTTTCATTTATAATAGCAAAACACAGAAAACTGTTTCTACTATTAAAATTCCACTTAATCCTTACCCACCTGCACCCCTGGAGATTAAACGTTGTAACAGGTAAAGTGAAAGTAAACTCTCTGAGGATTTCCCCTGCTGTCCCTCCCTCAGTGACGGTATTTGTAAAGCAAACAAACAAATCACTGAATACCCAAGAGCCCATTAACTCCCTCAGGAGACTCACTGGTGCTCAGGTGACAAAGCCTGGGGGGAAGGCCTTGGAATAAAATGTTAAACTGACACAGGACACAGTGCATCGTGCTACCTTCCTATATAAAACATTGACAACTTCATCTGAACAAACCAAAACAATTCATCAGGTTTCTACTAACCAATCTTCTTTCCTTGACCTTAAAACCAAGTCTTATTTATCGAGTGCCTCCCAAGTTCAAGGCACAGTACTGAGCATCGGGCCTGGATCATTTAATGGTAACTTCACAACTAGGCAGGTGGGGAGTGGGGTAATCAATTTTTAAAAGTTGTCACATTTAGCATAAAGCATTGCCCCACAGTTTCTTTGTTCATGGTAAGAAGCCCAGTTCTAACAGGAGCTGAGGTAGGTAACTCAAGGAGGCAGCTGAGATTTTACCGACATCGCCCCCCCCCACCCCCGCCCTTTTTTTTTTCCAAACAGCCACACCCACGGCATATTCCCAGGCTAGGGAGCTGCAACACCAGATCCTTTAACCCACTGCGCTGGACCAAGGGTCGAACCCATGCTTCCGCAGGGACCCAAGCTGCTGCAGTGGGATTCTTAACTCACAGTACTATAGTGGCAACTCCTGACATCCTTTTTCTTGAGTCACAGCCAGATTTTTAGGTGGAGGAAATATAAGGCAAGACAGTACAGCGGAAAGGTTATACAGTGAGCCAAGAGAGGAAGATGAAGACACCTAAAAAACTGCCAAGATATAAAGGCATTTCTAACCACTTCATTTCCTGGACTATTGGAAATTGTATCTTTAATGTATATGGTGGAAACTCTGACCTTTCTAGATGTTTGACCTTTACAGTGAATTCAATGTATCTGGGGATTCCCTCTAAGGTAGACTTTATAGTGTACAAACAGATCCTTCAGCTCAGTGTTTCTCAACTATTTCTATCATGCCCCCTAAAGAGGAAACTCTTGTTTCCTTTTCTACCCATAACCAACACTTCTGACACCAGAGGTGTGCTTTTTCCCCCAGACCAGGTAAATCTCCAGTACTTGGAGGACACCAGCTAGGTGTTCCACAACTTAATGCAATTCTGACACTGACCATCCAAAGTTAGCAAAGACAACCCCCCACCCCTCCAGGATAAGGGCTCAGTCTCACAAAACTGTTCCCCCATTCCCCCACCCCTGCCCCTACCTTCAGACACCAACTCAGGTTGTCACCTGTACTTCTGACCAACTGGGGGTCCCCATAAACCCCTCCTCAGGTTTGCTAATTTGCTAGAATGCCTCAAAGAACTCAGGAAAAGAGCTTACCAAAATTACCAATTTATTATAAAGAATATAACTCAGGAACAGCCAGATGGATGAGATGCTTAGAGCAAAGCATACAGCATGCCAACTTCCCAGCACCTCAGTGTGACCAACCTGGACACACCCCGAACCCCACGGCTTAGTGTTTTCACTGGAAGTAAATGATTGATTAAATCATTGTCCACTGGTGATTAACACAACCTCCAGCCCTTCACCCCTGCTCAGAGGTCAGTCAGAGTAGGGCTCAAAGTCCAAACTCTCTAATCATTGGTTGGTTCCTCTGGCAACCAGCTCCCATCCTCAGGGGCCTTCCAAAAGTCACTCCATTATCATAAACTCCGGTGTGGTTTAAAGGGGCCTGTTACTGAATTAACCAAAGATGCTACTTCACCTTTACTGCTCTGGAGTTGTTTCAAAAGCCAGGACAAAAAAACAAATGTTAACTTATTGTATTATATTAGGAGTTCTGTTCCAGAAACTGAGAAAAAAGACATGCACTAGGGTCTTTCTAGACATTTTTTCCCTAATTATGATATACTCTTCCAATTGAAATATTAATACCACAGATATACTGTATATATTACATACTATATGCATATCTGTGTTTTACATGTAAAAAGAATTTTTCTTTTTTTTGCCCCAAGAATCAATTTTCACCCCTTTGAGAGTGGATAATGCCCTATTAAGAATAAATGTTTAGCTTATGAAACAAGATGTTAGTAATACCAAGAATATGAAACTAGGTTATTATAAGTTAACCTAAAAGTTATACTCTATATCAAAAAGATTTATAAATCTCTTTCTAGAATAATTTGCCTACAATTGCAGTACTATCATTTAACCTGTTTCTTTATACAATGTGAAATTAACAAAAACACATTAGCTGAGCACTTACTATGTACACATAAGTCTAACTCAAACTGAAGAGAATTAATCTGTAGTGACTCAAAGTGAACTAATTTAAAACAAACTCTTGCACTCACAAGTAATGCACAAATATTTATTTTATTAACTATCCAAGAGCCTTATCTGTACTTTGGATTAAGCTCAGAACAACAGGATAAAGTCAGTATCAACATCATTTCATATACAGCCTTTTAAAAAGGATTAATTTAAAATGCAGTAGGTAAAAAACTCCAAAAACTTCAGACACGATCATTGCTTCCTGCCTGTCTCATTAAAATCTTACTCATGCCAGCAGAACACCTCAGCCAAGGGAGTTCTGTAGGGAACGAACTCATGTGGCTCTGCCAATAATTTCCCATGCAGCCTGAGTCAATTATTTAACTCTGTGTTCGTTTCTCTAACCAGCCAATAATGTAAATCCCCACACTGTAATGGAAAAACACACAACACTCCTGGGTCAGGAGACCTGCCCTCTTGTCCCACCTTAGCTACTGACTCACTGTGTGAATATGGGCAAGTCACCTCTGTTCCCTGAGGTCTCATTTTCGCCATCCTTGAAAGGAGGACGTCAAACTAGAGGCATTCATGGAGATTCTATGTTCTAAATGCCTTCAGCTGGCTAACTCACAGACGTTAGCATACCTAACAAAACAATATGCCTTAGTAAATTCTATTAAATTCAACGACATGTAATCTGTACAGCCGGTACAAAACTTGGTAGAAAAAAATACCAAAAATATTGGGAAGAAAAACATGATTGAGCTCTAAAACAACAGTCTTTAAGAGTTTAGGCCAGGTGCCTTGCTAAGTTGAATTAGGTACAACTGTCATTCACAAGAATTAACTGTAGCCCCTTCTGAACCACTTCTATTTTCTGCCTGGATCATCTCTTAGCATAATGTACTTCCACAAATCACTTCCTGGGATTTGGAAAATCAAGTCCATATTTACCCTACACATACCCTACATTACAGATTCCAGTTAAATTCCCTTCTCAGCTTTGGTTTTTCCAAACTCATTACTTTAGACAATCTCCATTTTTTTCCCATCTCCTTGATACTTCAATAGCTCTGAGCTAAATCATTTCCATTGGTATTTTCTTCACCTCCTAGGAAGACTATGAAGAAAAGTGATAAAAATGAAAGCCAGCAACAGGGAGAAGCAAGAAAAATATAACAGAGAGAAAATTTTCATCACTGTTCTCAGCTCTGACACAAAGTAAAATATCCTTTCCCCAGGCTATCTGCTGAGAATAAATAGGATTGTTCTTTGATTTCTCTATGCCATTAACTGCTTCTAGGACTGCTTCACAAAGTACTGAGGTACCTGTTATTAGAAAAATTCAACCCAAAATGTTGCATGATCATCTGGCAAGGATGCTGAAAAAGCCATTCCTGTACCAAAAAAGAATGGGAGTTCCCGTTGTGGCGCAGTGGTTGACGAATCTGACTAGGAACCATGAGGTTGCGGGTTCAGTCCCTGCCCTTGCTCAGTGGGTTAAGGATCCGGCGCTGCCGTGAGCTGTGGTGTAGGTTGCAGACGCGGCTCGGATCCCGCGTTGCTGTGGCTCTGGCGTGGGCCGGTGGCTACAGCTCCGATTAGACCCCTAGCCTGGGAACCTCCATATGCCACGGGAGCGGCCCAAAGAAATAGCAAAAACACACACACACACAAAAAAAAAGAATGGACCGGCTCAAAACTTCCTAAGAGTTTTCTATCTAAATGCAGTCAAAACTTCCTAAGAGTTTTCTATCTAAATGCAGTCAGGAGATAAGTCATCCTACCAATCAACTGGTAACACCGGCTTACTCGTTAAAGTGCCTGTCAGGGGAAGCCAAGCAAACATTCCCAGAGGATGTGTGCAGCATTTGCTAAATTCTCCCCTTCTCCCTGTGGGTATCAGTTGAGAATAACTGGATTAAATTACCTCTAAAACCTCTGAATATAAAAGCTTACTGATACTCTCAAACAGACTATATTTGAAGGCAAGTGTCTAAGACAACAGATGAGCCAACCATTCCCCAAATTCCTTCACAGGCTTAATCACTGGCTCACTGTCACTTTCTCTAATACTATTTCCATCTGAATTCTCAGCGAGTTTGTATGTATATATATATATATATATATATATATATATATATATATGCTGTTGTTGGTCTTTTCAAGAACCTGATTCTTGGTTCATTAAATACAGTAGAGGATGTTGTCCTCTACTGTACCTCAGCCATAAATTCCCACGGTCATAGCTTAAGACCTTATTATCAACTACAACCCCTCCATAATCTCAATTTCATGCATCCCATTCTCGACCACCACCTACCCTTCCAGCTCACTCCCTTTCCTTATAGCAGCTCAACCCAACTATCCTTTAACTCCACTGGGACCTCAGAACTACCACCTTCCCACTGACCCTCTCCCCATTGGGTTTGTCTCTCCCTCTCTTACCCAGCTTAAATTCCATGGTCAACCATTCTCTTATGTACATGACCTAATCCCCTGCCTCTCTCTCGTTGCGATATCCTTGCTTGGTAAAAGCACAACTGATTATTCCACGCCAGCACCCATGTAACTTAAAGCAGCTGGGGAACACCGACCACCCCCATCCCCCTCACAGGCACCTACACACACCCAGGCTGCATGGCTTCACTTTAAATTTAACATACCAAATTTCAGGTGGGCCCCTTCATGCTGTCTGGCCATCATTTAGCATTTTAACTTTATGTATACCCCTAGGTTCCTCTACCCTCTCTCTCCTAGATGACTCACATTTTCTTCCCTCTCCTCAATTTTTTTTTTTTTTTGGTCTCTTGTCTTTTTAGGGCCGCACCTGCAGAACATGGAGGTTCCCAGGCAAGGGGTCGAATCAGAGCTGCAGCTGCCAGCCTACACCACAGCCATAGTCACTCGAGATCTGAGCCACATCTACGTCCTACACCACAGCTCACGGCAATGCTGGATCCTTAACCCACTGAGCGAGACCAGGGATCGAACCCACATCCTCATGGATACTAATGGGGGTTGTTAACTGCTGAGTCACCATGGGACCTCCTCTTCTCAGATCTTAATGCAACATCCTTCTGCCCTCAGCTGACAGGGCTGCTTCCTACTTCACTGAGAAAACTGAGGCAATCAGAAGAAACTTCCACAGATTTCCATGCCACATCTCCCCACCTAACAACATCTACACCCACATACCCCTTTCCAGTCTCTTCCACATATGTACTCTCCCCATTCCATCCACTAGAGCCCACTCTCACCTACTCAAAGACATCACTCCAGCATCTCTCCCTTCTCTCTCCTCCATCAGTTTTTTGCTCTTTACTGGATCATTCCCTTCAGGCTATGAATGTGCTGCTCTTGTTCTCCTCTTAAAAAATAATAAAACTCAACCATACTCTTCTCACAAGCACCCACCTATTTCTTTGCTCTCTTTTCTTGCAAAAAAATTTCCAGAGTGGTTTATAATCACCATCTCCAATTTCTCTCCTTCCAATCTCTCTTAAACCTACACTGAAACTGTTCTCCTCAAGGTCACTGATGACCTCTACACTGCTAAGTCCCAAGGTCATTCCTCAGTTCTCATCTTACTTGGCCTATGCGTAGCATCTGGCACAGATGACCACTCCTGCCACCTTGACAACACTCCACTTGTGCATCCTTGGTTTCCCACCTCACCATCACCCTTTCTCAGTGTCCTTGGCTGGTTGCTTCTCTTCTCTCTATCCTACTCGTGTTGGAAATGTTCTGAGGCTGGGTCCTTGGTCCTCCGTATTTACTACACTTACCTCCTTGGTGACCTCACCCTATGCCCAAGAATTTAAATGCTTCTCTTCTCAAATTCCACACATCTAGCCAACTGGCTGACATCTCCACTTGAAAGTCTAGGGCCCATCTCAAAGAAACATGTCCAAAACTAAATTACTGATGTGTCACCCTGCCCCTCAAAGTCAGCTTCATGTGCAGCTTCCCCATTGCAGCTGATGGCATCCTATCCTTCATATTGCTCAGGCCCAAATCCTGGAGTCCTTCTTAACTGCCCCTTCTCTCTCATGCCTCATATCCAAACCATCAGGAAATCATGCTGGCATGACCTAAAACAGACCTGGAATCTGATCTTTCCTCCCTCCTTCCATTGCTACAACTCTCATCTAAGCCAACACCATCTCTCCCCTAGAATACTGCAATCACCTCCTAAGAGATCTTGTTCTTCCTCACCTCCACCACCTATTCTCCAAAAGCAGCCAGAGTGCTTCTCTAGCCTTGAGATCAGATGATACTACTCTTCTACTCAGTGCCCTGCAAAAGCTCCCCCTTTGACTCTGAGTAAATGTGAAAATCACTATGAAAGCTTATGGGACCCTAAATGATCTAGGCCTCCATTACCTCTCTGACTTTGCCCTCTCCTCAGTCACAGTAAATTCCTGCTCTTCTTCAAACACATCAGGCGTGCCTTCTCCTCAGAGTCTATGCCTGCTCGGCTCTTCTCCCAGATATCCAAGTGGCAAAATGCCTCATCTCCTTCCCCAAATCTCACACTTTTAAAAAGACCTATCTTGACCACCCCACTTAATACGGTAATCCACCCAACAATCTCGATATCCCTAACCTTGCTTTTAAAAAATATAATTTATCACCTCCTAATATACGACACAACTTACTAAGTACTTGTACTATCCACTGACTATTGTCCCCTATCAGGATGAAAATTCCGGAGCTCCCGTAGTGGGTCAGTGGTAATGAACCTGACTAGTAACCAGGAGGATGTGGGTTCAATTCCTGGCCCCGCACAGTGGGCCATGAGCTGTGGTGTAGGTCACAGAGGCAGCTGGGATCCTGAGCTGTGGCTGTGGTGTAGGCCAGCGGCTACAGCTCTGATTCAACCCCTAGCCTGGGAACTGCCATATGCTATGGGTGAGGCCCTAAAAAAAAAAAAAAAAAAAAAAAAGGACAAAAAAAAGAGAGAATGAAAATTCCACAAGGACAGAAACTTTTGTTCATTTTGCTTACTGATGTGTCCCAACCACATAGACCAATGGCTGGCACATAATATAAGTAATGAATAAGTATTTTTCTGAATGAATGAACAAATAAACACTTGAAGCTGGATTTTAAATTCTGAACCAGTGACGAATTTGAGGTCAAAAGAAGAAAAATTCAAATGGTCCAGATACACCTAGGTTGTCAACTGTGCCCCAGACAGGTAGGTACTTACAAAAACAGTATTATTTCTTTCTGATCTCGTGGAGAAATATTTAATACAAGCACTGTGACCCTGTCATACTAGCCTATAGTAGAAACAGGTACCAAGACAAGAGGACAGGACCCACTATTTTCACCTTTGGCTCTAGGTGACTCTACACTGGGCACAGTCATGTCTCTTTCCTCTGGCTCTGTTAAGTCAGAGGAGTGACTTGTGAACACTACGTGATTTAGGAATGGGAGAAAGCCAATCAGTCAGAGGGAGATGCAGCTTTCAAAAATGCCTAGTTTACTCCCACAGATTAAGCAGACTCTTACAAGTTAGAACTAGATGACTATCATTTATGTCAGTGCCTCTCAAGCAGGGCTGCATACCAGCAGGCACTTAAAAAATACTGTAGCCACTCCTCCCCTCTAAGATAAATGGTCTGGGTGAGTCCCAGACAGCATTGGTCATAAAAGTTTCCCAGGTGATCTGACTGTGAGGCCAGAGCCAGGGATGGAGACCAACCTCATTTTCCAGGTTAAAAATAAAGCCTAGACAGAATGAGCCTGCCTAAGGTCACACAGCTAAGTGGCAGTGTTGGAACAGGAAACTGACACTAGATTCTTTAGAGAAACAGCAAAGTAGGAATTTCATTACAATATAATAATTTATAAAGCTACATATTTTAGTAGTTAAATGCATGAGACTTCAAAATTTGAAAGATCTATGTTCAAATCAGGGGCTTTGATAGTTAACAGCTAATATTAGTGTTTCTCAAACTGTGCTGCATATTGTAATTACCTGGGGACAATAACCTGAAGAAGATTTTTAAAATCTCTAGGCCCAGGCCTCACCCCATATCAATTAATGCAGAATCTCTGAGAGTGCAATTCAGGGATCAGTACTTTTTTAAGTCTTCCAGGTGGTTAACATACACACACTACTATATATATAAAATAGGTAACCACCAAGGACCTACTGTATAGCACCAGAAATGATACTCAGTATTTTTAATAACCTGTAAGGGGAAAGAATCTGAAAAGGTATAGCTAGATAGATAAGTATAGCTGAAGCACTATACTGTACACCTGAAACTAACATAACACTGTAAATCAACTACAATATTTTAAAAAAGAAAATAAAGTTCCCCAGGTGATTCCAGTATGCAAACAAGTTTGCGAACTGATGACTTATATGACCTTGGGGAAATTACTTGACCTCTTTAAGCCTAACTCATGGGGATATTATGAATAAAGAAGATAATGTATGTACATAAGCAGCTCACTTTTATGTTACTACCTCACTTCCTTCCACCACCACCAGCCCTTCTTCCATTTCCATCATCATCAGTGATACTATTTCCTCCCTCCCTTCGTCCATTCTTCCCTTTCTTTCCTCCCTCCTTCTTTTGACATCATTTACATATCAGAATATTCACTTCCCTAAAGTATAAAATGTTGTGTGGTTTTTAGTATATTCACAAAGTGTGTGATTATCATCACTACATAATTCCACAACAATTTCACCACCCCAAAAAAGAAACCCCATACCCCAAACTCCAAAGCCCTCCTCCCAGCCTCAGGGAACTACTAGTCTACTTTCTGTCTCTACGAATTTCACTATTCTGGACACTTAAGTGGAATCATTAAAATATGTGGCCTTCGTGTCTGGCTTTCTTCACTTAGCATAATGTTTTTGAGCTTCATCCACATTGTAGCATACATCCATGCTTCATTTCCTTTCATGGTTGAATAATATTCCATTGTATGGATATTGTTTTCAGCGATTGTTTCTAATTCAGCAGTTGTTTCCACTTTCTTGGTTATTATAAATAATGCTGCTAGGAACACCTATGAAAGTTTTTGCATTAGACATATGTTGTGGATTCTCTTGGGTATAATCCCTAGGAGTGGAATAGCTGGGTCATATGGTTTTAATTTTTTTTAGCAACTACTACTATTCCAAAGTGGCTGAAGCACTATTTTACATTCCCACTACCAATGTATAAGGGTTCTAATTTCCCCCTATCCTCACCAACACTTGTTAGTGTCTCTTCAGATTTTAGCTAACAGGAGCGTATGAAGTGCTCTCTCTCATTGTGGTTGTGATTCCCCTGATGACTGATGATGTTAAGCATCTTTTCACTTGCTGACTATTTCCTTTGGAACAATGTCCATTCAACTCCTTTGCCATTTTTAAATTGGGTGTCTTTTTATTATTGAGCTATAACAGTTCTTCATACACTCTAGATACTAAATCCTTATCAGATACAGTTTACAAATACTTTCTATTGATAGTTGTTGCTTCACTTTCCTAAGTATGCTTTGAAGTACAAAAGGTTTTAATTTTGATGACGTCCAATTAAATCTATCTTTTCTTGGGTTGTTTCTGTATCATTAACTTCTGTGTGTGTCTGTGTTTTGCATTCCATAATATATTCCCCACTTCTTGCTTTTTTTAAACTAGAGTATAGTTGATTTATAATATTGTGTTAGTTTCAGCTGTACAGCAGTGATTCAGTTATACACAGTTTTTTCAGATTATTTTCCATTATAGGCTATTACAAGATATTGAATATAGTTCCCTGTACTATACAGTAAATATTTGTTGCTTATGTGTTTTATGCAATTTGTATTTGTTAATCCTATACTCCTAATTTCTCTCTCCCACCGTACATATCATTGACTTTCTTCTTCTTCTTCTTCTTCTTCTTCTTCTTTTTTTTTTAAATTTACCCTACTATTTGGAGGCTATTGGCTCCCAGATGTTGATTCCTTGCTCCAACTGCCAAGAAATGGGGTAGCCAGGGCCACTTCAGGGAATTTTGAAGGGAAGATCCTCAGGACAAGTGGTCCTGGCAGCATCTAGGACCTTACCTGAAAATTCCCCAACCTGAACCGGCTGGCCATGAGCAGCAAGGCTCCTGGCTGGCTTGCCATCTGTTACAGAGTCCAAGCTCTTAGTGCTTGCCTCAAGACAGGCCAATAAATCAAGGGATGAGCTGTTGCAGCAAGGAACTGGGACATTATTCAGAAAGGCAGCAGGCCAAGAAAATGGTGGACTAGTATCCCAAAGAACTATCTTCTATATCATTAACTTTTAAAGAAAAGACTAGGGGCAAAATTTTATTAAGATATCCTAGAGCCAGTTAACTTGTTCAGACTCGTAATAAGTGAAGAATTGAGCTGGCCATTCATTTAATTCAGTAACCCCCATTTAAGAAACACATCAACTTTATCTTGGTGGAAGGTAGGAAGGAAGCTACTCATTTCTAAGTTTTTAATTGAACTAGCTTTTCAGATTAAGTATTTGGCTTTTGAATGCCAAGTGGCCAATAAACTTCAAAGAAACAAAACTCTAGTCAAATCTCTATGTTTTCAGGGATATGGATTTTTTAAGAGTTTCAAACTATTATTTTTCTGAATCAGTACAAAATTAAAGACCAGTATGGCATAACTTCAGTTCCTTTACTTCTTGATAAATACTAAACAGATAATACACAATCCAAAATAACTGAAATTATGTAATTGGCAATGTAATAATCCCAAAGAATCAACTGTGATTTCAGTAATTTTTCTAACGAAAACAGAAAAACCAGTCATTAGTGTCCTAAAAGAGGTGGCACCACTATTCACACTTCCCTGTTTCACATTCAGTACGGTACTCACTATATTACAAATTATCAATTTCTGCTACAGGAGACCATTTCTAGTTTGTTCATAGTTTATTTCCTCCCTCCATAGAGATTGTGAAGTGTCTAAATGCTTTTTTTCCCCATTGATTACTATAATCATATGATCTTTCCCCAAAAACCTGTTAGTATAGTGATTTAAATAGATTTTCCTTCTATTAAAGAATGTTGTGTTCTTGAAATAACCCAGCGAGGTAATACTGTACTATTTTTATGTATTTCTGGGTGACAGTTGCTAATCACTTTGATTAAAATCATAAATGAGATAGCCTCTAATAATGTTCTTTATTCTTACTATCTTTAGGGATTTGGATCATTTTAGACTAGCCTTAGATTGTTTTAGACTAGCTTTGGATTATTTTAGGCTAGCATTGGGTATGCTACCTCTCTTACTATTTTCTAAAATCTTGTGTAAAAAGTTATCCTTTCATTAAATAATTGGTTGAATTTCCAGTAGAAACAAACAAAATAGAACACCTCTAATCTCTTCCTTTACTTTGTCAGCCAACTTTTTGATTTAAAATATTTTTTTGGTTTAAAAAGCTTTGAGAGAGGGACTGGGAGTTTGGGGTTAGTAGCTACAAACTCTTACACTGGATAAACAATAAGGTCGTACTGTATAGCACAGGGAACTATATATCCTATCTCCTGGGATAGACCATGATGGAAGATAATATAAAAAAAGAATAAAAAAAAAAAAGAAAAAAGAAAAAAGCAGCACATTATAAATCAACAATACTTAAAAAAAAAAAAAAAAAAAGCCTGAAGTGGTGATGGCTACATGACAATGTACTTATTAATGCCTCTGTGTACATTAAAATGGTAAATCTTATGCTATGTATATTTAAATATTTTTTAAAAGAGAAAAATAAAAGGAGAGAGAGAAAAAGGGAGGAAATGAAAGAGGAAAAAGAAGTAAAGATGGAGACTTCTCAAAATAAATAAACCAGTTTGAGCACCAGCGGGCAACGTTCAAGAATAGCTGCTGGGGAGTCCCTGCTTTGGCACAATGGGATCAGCAGTACCTCTGGATTTCTGGGATGCAGGTTCGATCCCCAGCCCAGGAACTCCATATGACACAGGGCAAACCGCCCCCCCCCCAAAAAAAAGAAAGAATATCCTGCTGGGAGGCAGGCACAGTTCACTTAGACCACCAGCAAACCAAGGCTCTGCAGACAGCATGAAGTAGGGAAATCCTGGAACAGTAATATGCGCCACCATATATCATACAGAGCTTTGTCTCTACCTAATCTAAGATGTTGGGATTTACAAGGAAGTCCTCTACACTTCCTACAATTTGGGTTGCAGCCAAATATCACTGTATATCCATATCTAGGGCTCCTCCTAGAGAGAAGATAGTTAAGTTTCCTTCATATCATATAGGTCAAGATCCTCTTAAACATGGAATTAAGATAATGGCAACATTTTGGGTTTTGGTTAACAGCAAACCAATGTACCACTATTGTAGAGAAAAAAAAATAATAAAGCAAAGATACCTCAAAACAAAAAAAGACATGAAAAATCCAGTGTGCCTCTTTGTTTTGCAGTTCTCTTAACTGTTTAGTGTCTGAACAGTACTTTCTTTCCAGAAAATACTTTTGTAATTCCAAAGTAATAGTGTGTTCAGTCCAGCTTCTAAATATATAGCTATAAATGTAAATTACAAGACAGCACTTCTTTAATGTATATAATTGGAAGGAAGACTTTTTTCAAAAAGTGATTAAAAAGCCAAATAAGCTCTTTTGAAAATATTTCTAATAAATATAACAAGCACCAATTTGGAATATAATTTTATTCTGAATTGACCCAGGTTATATACCTTACCATAAACGTTATTTTTATAGTGAAGATAGTCTACAGCAACCACCATGATCAATTCACAACAGGATTTGGTGAATGCATGAATGAGAAGGACCATGCCACAACTGGAATTTGTTTGGTAACAAGGAGAGGACAACATAGGCTAAAATTTCTGTGTTTTTTCTAGATCTGTCATGGCCTTAATTTGATTGCTACTGCAACAGAATAAAATTTAACATCTTTGCAATTCAAGAAACACACATGAGATTGCCCCCAAAAGAACAGAGTGAGAAGGAAGGAGAGAGAAAGAATACCTTTCTATGCCAGAAAGAAATTCTCCAATAATGACATAGGTTGGATCAGCTCTCAGGCAAGCCAACGGGCCCCAATCTCATTTTACACTCAAGTGTCAACTGAAAATTGAGATGAAATAGTCTACTTGTACAAAACCAATCTCCCATGTGACCCTTTATCTCAGGGAAGATAGGGTGAGCTAAATTAAATATGATTTTTCTCAATCCTTTCTGTAGTGTTTCACCTAGCATAACATACCTGTTGAGGTGGCCAAGTGCTACAAAGGAGAAAGATAAAACACAGCGAGTCCTAAAGAAATACATTATGGGTCTAATTGTACCCCCCGCCCCCTCAAACTCATATGTTGAATTTCTAACCTCCAGTGTCTTAGAATGTTAACCTTATCTGCAGATATAATTAGTTAAAATGAAGTCAGACTAGGATAGGGTGGGTCCTTAATTCATTAGGACTATTGTCCTCATGTAAACATGAAATGTGGACAGACCAGCACACAGGGAGAATGTCATCTGAAGTCCAGAGTTATGTTACTACAAACCAAAAACCACCAGAAGCTAGAAGACCTGGAACAGACCCTTTCCTACTATCTTCTGAGGGTGCACAGCTGTGCTGATGCCTAGAGTTTAGACTTCTGGCACCTAGAACTGCGAGGCAATAAATACCTGTTGTTCTAAGCCTACAGTTAGTTGTACTTTGTTACTGCAGCCTCCAGCAAATACAGACAGTAAGAGGTTCCTGTGCACAACCAGCTTCCCCCCTTCAGACTACAGTTCAGGTACAGCTTTCCACCCCATGGCTACTGCCACCATGTCGGCCCAGGCCCCAGTTATGAGCTGCAGCCACAGCTGCCTGGTCTCTTGACTTGAGGCTCTACCTCCACCTGCTGCACTTGCCAAACCCACGATGACATTAACCTTTTAAAGATGCCAACTTCTCTGCATCACTCTCCTGTTTAGAAATCTCTAGTGACTCACCATGTCCCATAGGAAAAAGCTCAGATTCTCCTGCCTCGAAAACAAGCTTCTCTCTTCTAAGCTAGCTCCAACTACTAGGCCAAGGTCTCCGAGTGACCCTTGAACATACAACCATTATTCTCAATGCTATGCTTCCTCCTCTGCTTGTCACTCTCCCCCTTCACCAACAAAAATTCTGACCATCCTATGAAGACACCTGCCAAGAATACCTTTGGCCTCAAAGCTCTTTCTGTACTGGGGTTCAGGGAAAAGGTCACATCTTCAGCCTCTATGCCTTCGCTGCTTGTATTGGTCATTCTGCATGCATCAAAGACCACCTTGCATGGATACCTAGCATTTTAAAGTGTACACTTTGATTTCTCAGCTAGACTATGAGCTCCTTAAGGAGAGCATGCATGTTTATAAATTTAGGAGTACTTCTCAAAGCCACAGACAAAGTTGGGCATATCATGGGCATGCTCTAAATTCTTGTTGAATTACCTATTAAACATATATTTAAAATTCCTAGAAATGTTACTTTGGGTTATCCCTTCAATTGCAGACTTAAATGAACAAATGTACAGATTTCTTTTCTTTTTTTTTTTTTTTAACTTTTGAGGGCTGCACCCATGGCATATGGAAGTTCCCAGGCTAGGGGTCGAATCAGAGCTATAGCTGCCGGCCTACACCACAGCCATGCCAACGGGGGAGCCGAGCTGCGTCTGCGATCTACACCACAGATCACGGTAATGCTGGATCCTTAACCCACTAAGCGAGGCCAGGGATCAGCCTACATCCCCATGGATCCTAGTCAGGTTTGTTAACCGCTGAGCCATGAAGGGAACTCCTGATTTCAAATGCTTCTACATATATCCAAAGAATTTAAAACTTACAAGGAATAGGAGAAAAAAATCCCTTAGGACGTTAATCCCAAGTTACTTACCATTCTTCATAACTACATTGGACCAGACATTGGCATTTAAGGCTTGAACAATTCGCTTTATTCCTGTAGATTCTGGGAAGTCATCTAATCAGAAAGGGAAAGAATATAAATTTATATACATACTTACACTACATGCATATGTAGTCATTCCTCAGTATCCATGGGGGATTGGCTCTAGGACCGCCCATGGATACCAAAATCTGCGGATGCTCAACTCGCTTATATAAAATGGTATATTTGCATATAATCTACACCCATCCTCCTACATATTTTAATTTATCTCTAGATTGCTTATAATACCTTATATAATGTAAATTTGGGGGTACGTTCTGGAATTTTTTTTTTTTTTTTTTGGTTTTTAGGGCCACACCTGTGGCTTGTGGAGGTTCCCAGGCTAGGGGTCGAATCAGAGCTGGAGCTGCTGGCCTACACCACAGCCACAGCCACTCAGGATCCGAGCCACGTCTGCAACCTACACCACAGCTCACGGCAACGCCAGATCCTTAACCCACTGAGCAAGGCCAGGGATCAAACCGGCAACCTCATTATTTCTAGTCAGATTCATTTCCACTGCGCCATGACAGGAACTCCGACTTGCTGGAATTTTTTTTTTCTGAATATTTTCGATCCACTGTTGGTTGAATCTGTGGATGTGGAACCTCTGGACAGAGGGCCAACTGTATGTGTAAATACAGCCCCAAGGCCACATTTTTAAAAAAACTACAGCTTAATTACCTTGCTTATTTAGTTGTTTCTTCACATTGTACCTTATGTAATAAGGAAAAAAAAATTAAGCAATTACAGAGCTTAGAGTTCCTGATAAGAATATTCTAGAAACTAAAACAATAAACAGTAGAAAAGGTTTGTACAATAAAGTCAACCCTATTACCTCATCAACTGAATCCACTCACATTCCCCTGAAACTGTTGGTTTCCATCAATTATGCAGTCCTGGGACAGTACCAGAAATACCAATCTTGGTTATTTATAGACAATGAACTTTCTGAGGGCAGGAATGATCTGCCCGGTATGCTATAAAATCCCATAAATGCCCTAACTTCTCTTAGGAACCATACAATGATAATTATTGTTTATAACAGATATCTAGAGAACAACTTCTTGATGAGAGAAAGATAGTTTAAAAGTGAGAAGTGGGAGTTCCCGTCGTGGCGCAGTGGTTAACGAATCCGACTAGGAACCATGAGGTTGCAGGTTCGGTCCCTGCCCTTGCTCAGTGGGTTAACGATCCGGCGTTGCCGTGAGCTGTGGTGTAGGTTGCAGACTCGGCTCGGATCCCGCGTTGCTGTGGCTCTGGCGTAGGCCGGTGGCTACAGCTCCGATTCAACCCCTAGCCTGGGAACCTCCATATGCCAATAGCAACAACAACAACAACAAAAGACAAAAGACAAAAGACAAAAGACAAAAAAAAAGTGAGAAGTGAAATTACTTTAACCGTACGTGTAAGAGACAGGCAAAGGGTCATTTTAAAAAAAGCAACACCAACAACTTAGTTTAATTAGTTTAGTATTGGTACTACCTTGCTTTTGGAATTTAGCTGATACTACTCAAAATAACAGGGAAGTAATCTCAGTTAATATACCAACAACAAGGCAGTATTCCTAGCTGCAATGTAGGTATGGGTGTGCACAAAGGAAATGGAGTTCCTTCAGCTAATGAGTATTTTAAGACTGCATACGGAAAGCAACAGCAGAAATAGTTTTCATATGGTTAAAAGAGAAGAGTTTATGGACCACAGTCCACAAAGAACCTGTTTCTAGTGACCTGGCCTGGCCCTGGGTGGTTTAACAGAAAAAAACACAAAATTAGAAGTCAGAAGATCTAAATGTGAACCCAGAGTCTTTAACTTATTAGCTATTTTATTAAGGACAAATAGCTCATGTTATTCTCAAAAGTGGGGATGATACCACTCAGTGCACCTCTCCTAGAGGAAAGATACACTGGAACTGATGATTTACTGATGTCACCTTCCCCTCTAGACTGGAAACTCTTTGAAGGCAGGAATCATGTCTTACTGAGTACATTATTCCCACTACCTAAACAAACATGGTACTTCAAAGACAGCAGGCACTGAGTAACTGATGAACTGATGAACCATTTAAAGAATACCAACCAACTGACTTACAGAAATATTAAATTGAAAATATTCTACAAAGATGAATTTATCACTATTGATGTTTAAATGAAAAAATAAGAGGCTTGTTTATCTTAAGTATCAATGATTCAATTCTTGGAAGACTAACTAATACTCCAGATGATATAACCTAGAACCAAAAATACGGTCTGAAATAACTAAAAACTAGTAGATGAATTTAATACAAACAAGCCTAAGAGTGTTTTTAGATTGATGTTCAAATAATATATGCCAATGAAGGACGAGGGTACATGGCTTGGGAACGGTTTGCATTAAAAAAAAATTCTAGGAAGGTTTCAGTTACTTTACCTAAAGATGACATATTCAAATCTATTTTAAGATTAAGTTGAATTAATACAAGAACATTATGGGAACAAGGAGAAGGAGAAACACAGAAGTATAATGGAGCAGAAACTCCAAAATAAAAACAGATAAAAATAAATGACTCAAATGTTGACTCTCAAAAACAACAGCAAGAGTTCTCGTTGTGGCTCAGTGGTTAACAAATCCAACGAGGAACCATGAGGTTGCCGGTTTGATCCCTGACCTTGTTCAGTGGGTTAAGTACCCGGCGTTGCCATGAGCTGTGGTGTAAGTTGCAGATGCGGCTTGGATCCCGCGTTGCTGTGGCTCTGGTGTAGGCCGGCGGCTACAGCTCCGATTAGACCCCTAGCCTGGGAACCTCCATATGCCGCTGGTGAGGCCCGAGAAAAGACAAAAAGACAAAAAAAAAAAAAAAAACAGCAAGAGGAGTATATTTTAGTGCCAGAAATAAGCAATTGCACACATCCTTATAGACACAAAACAGGGTACAAGTTTGGGGAGTCCTAGAAAAACATACAAGAGAAATTATACTTAATAATTTTCAATATTCTTGGAGTTCCTGTTGTGGCTCAGTGGTTAATGAATCTGACTAGGAACCATGAGGTTGCAGGTTCGATCCCTGGCCTTGCTCAGTGGGTTAAGGACCCGGCGTTGCCATGAGCTGTGGTGAAGGTTGCAAACGCAGCTCGGATCCCGTGTTGCTGTGACTCTGGCGTAGGCAAGTGGCTACAGCTCCGACTGGACCCCTAGTCTGGGAACCTCCATATGCCGCGGGAGCAGCCCAAGAAATGGCAAAAAGACCAAAAAAAAAAAAAATAACAATAATTTTCAATATTCTTAAACGTGTACAGGGAGAAAAATCAGCCTTTTTATTTCATTTCTGTCCTCTTTTTCTCTAGCAGGCCTTTATTCCTGAAGGTAACAACATTTCAGAAAAATTCTAAATAAGCCAGAACATAGAAAAAAATATATATTTTTTAAATATAGGTTTCACATAGCCTTTGCGTATTTTAATTCATACTGGTTGCCCTCCTTAAAATGTCTTTTGCAACAGCTGGCATCTCCCTACCAGTTCTCTAAGTCCAGAACCTCCTCCATTTCTTCCCCATGAAGCAGTTGGAATGTGAGAGCTCACAATGCATTCTTTGAACTTGTGAAGAGAAAGAATCTCTTCTGTCTCTGAAAGACCACAGCACATATATATGTATATTACATATATATTTATAATATAATATATATTTATAATATTATATATATATTTATAATACTTATGATATTCCACTGGGTAATTCCATTATTTGTATGCATGTTTCATCTTTGTACCAGATTATAAGGTTTTGGTGGGCGAAAACCCACCTTATCTTGGTAGATCCCACAGCAGCTAGCATAGCTGTACTTGGAAGAAGAAAAGGTGAGAAGAGGACAAGGGGTGGGGGAAAGCAGAGGGGAAGAAATAGAAGGTCCAATGTGTGGTAGAAGGCAGGTAAATGCAGAGCTACTGGTGGAGGTGGGAGGCACATTCTAGGTCTATTTGTGATTTCATTGTCTGGAAGACTTACGAATAGTACTGACACACCCTCTGGGGTTCCTGGGATTTCAGCCTCAGGTTACTAGGAAGTCAAAATAAGAATCATAAACTTGATGTATGAATATAGGTCAAACCCTCCTTTTTTAGCAGCAGAAAAAGGATAAGAGATTAAAGAGATGACTAAGATTTAAGGTAGAAATCTCTACCTTTATCCACAGAAAAATAAATATTTCGAAAGCCCTAAAATGGATGGTTAAAACTAAATAAATGGATTATTCAATTAATAGACTGCATCAATGGATTCTGCACAAATCTTTTCAAAGAGAGGGGAAAATATAATGTTTTTTGAATATCACTTTGATTCTTCTTCCCTCAATCAAAATAATATCTCATATGTGAATTCAAATACCATGTTTTCTCCTAACACAAAACACTTACCATCCTCCTCAGGCAACTCTTCTGGATTAAGTTCTACCAATTCAAAGCCATGTTTGATACACCACTCTTGAGCTTTTTGTCGGTTTACTCCTAAAACAACATGCAAAATATTCTTCATAAGCAAAATAAAACATGAATATTGCTGAAATAAATTTCAAAGTGTCACCTTTAATGTCAATTTTATTCTAAAGGTACTGAAAATAAAGTAATATAAGGAGAATAATTTCTCAAACCTAAAGTGTCAGATCTTTTTTTTTTTTTACAGCTGCAGCCGAGGCACATGGAAGTACCCAGGCTAGGAGTCAAATAGGAGCTACAGCTGCTAGCCTACACCACAGCCACAGCAACACCAGATCCGAGCCACAGCTTACAGCAACACCTGATCCTTAACCCACTGAGCAACACAGGGATCAAACACACATCCTCATGGATACTATGTTGGGTTCTTAACCTGCTGAACCACAATGGGAACCCCCCAAAGTGTCTGTTCTTAAACAATAAAATGTAAATATTGCAAGATTCCAAAGATAAATATCTGAAAATATTTTTGTAAAGTAATAAAGTCACACAAGATGATTCTAAGTTAAGGAAACCAACATATAATTTACCAAGGAATGGCAAATCTATGTACCAACTACCATCCCATTGCAGTACCTTACCATTTTCAGACACTCTATCACAAACCAAGATCATCACCTCAGGTAACCATGCTTCTGCCAGTGGAAGCCAGGAAGAAACACTATCAAGACCAGATGTCTAAAGGAAGGGGAGAAAAAAAAAATACAAGCATTAGAGAATTCACAGAAAATACAGAAGGAAAGAAGGAAGTACAAAATAATTTCTTTTCTCTATTTTTATTTTCGGGGTGGAGGGGGATGCCTGTGGCATGTAGAAGTTCCCAGGCCAGGAATCAAACATGTGCCACAGCTATAACCAAATCCAAAGCATCTTTAACCCACCAGGGAACTCCCCAAATAATTTCTTATTCAAGGCCCATGGAAAACAAAATCTTACTTGTGTGCTATCAAAGTAAACCACAAATGCTTGGACAGACTCTGCAATCTCTGCGGTGATGAGAAATTTGTTTGGCACCACACACAGATTGATATCTGCTGAATAGTATTTATTATCAATGGTCCAGGGATAAAATCTCACAGCATCGTTGGCAGTAACTTCCACAATAACATCTTCTGTTCCAAGGATATCTAAATAAATGACACAACATTACCATAGAAAGTACAAAGCCAATACACACTGTTCAATCTTCTCAGTAAGATACCAGATTAATAAGGTACTTTCGCTGCTTCTCTTTATGCAAGGACTTCCAAGGGCCTCCCATTTATTAGGGTATTTTCTTCTCTGGTCATTTGACTGTAAAAGTAATGATGACACAATTTAATTCAATTTGTTGGCTTTTTTCTTAAGAACACAAAAACTACTGTGACGAGATTGGATAGTAGTAGAGACCAAAAGAGTCATTTAACTAAACACCCAGGAAAGAACAAGTAGAAGAGAAAGGATAATAGCTACATTTTGGGGTGAGAGGGGGGGACCTGTGTCATGCGGAAGTTACCTGGCTAGGGATCAAACCCTCACCAAAGCAATGACTTCAAGCAGCTACAGTGACAATGCGTTAGATCCTTAACCGGCTGTGCCAGAAGTTAACTCCTGAATCTTTTTGCTTTTTCTTTTTTCTTCTTCTTTTTTATAGGGCCACACCTGAGGCATATGGAAGTTCCCAGGCTAAGGGTCGAATCTGAGCTACAGCAACATGGGATCTGAGCCAGGTCTGTGACCTACATACACCACAGCTCATAGCAACGCCGGATCCTTGACCCACTGAGCAAGGCCAGGGATCAAACCCACATCCTCTTGGATACTAGTTGGGTTTGATTCCTCTGAGCCACAGCAGGAACTCCTACAGTTATTTTATTACTTACATACTTCATAGAAACTGGAAGACTGTAAGAATAGTCAAGAATCTGTAACTATTTGATACTCACTGCAAGCTAAAAGGAAGACAGCAGCAAGGCTAAACCATTAATAAAAATGGAAGAGCTATATAAAGACCCTGAACCAAATGCTTACACATTAATTCAACTAATGAAATAAAAGAATGGATACTGATAAATGGCCATTCCACTGATATTCAGTCTTATTCAGCTTCTCTGAAAGCCATCTCAAATTCTTGTTGACCAAGTCATGTCCAGCAAATTTTAATATAGAGTAGCCAAACAAATGAAATGATTTAGAAAAGAACCAAATCTTTCAGAAATCCATGGGCAGCATGGGTATAACTAATGAAATTCTTAAAGTAAAAGCCAAGTCAGTGATGAACAAATAGAGATGTGGTCATGGAACCATTGGAGCATTTTGCTTCCACAATGTCACACTATATTTAGAACTGGAAGAGACATCAGAAATTGTTCTAACCCAGACTCCCATCTCTCACCCCATACCTACAACGTCCATTTCATACAGATGTAGGAAATGAGCTTAGAGAAGTAAAATGATATAACATTATAGGGTTATTATAATAATACACAGCAAAATGGCCACAAATGCCTTTTCAATGCATACTACTAAGATGAATATATAAAATATTCCTCAACTCACAATTAGCAAGACATACACAAATAGAAGCACAATTAGCAAGACATTCACAAATAGAAGCTAAATTTTAAATTTCAGAGCTGGGATTACATATTTGGAACACTGTCACAGTTTCGCCTGAACAGAAAGATATGAGGGGAGTTCCCTTCGTGGCTCAGCAGAAGTGAATCCAACTGGTATCCATGAGGACGTGGGTTTGATCCCTGGCCTCGCTCAGTGGGTTAAGGATCTGTCAATGCTAAGACCTGTGGTGTAGGTCACAGACGCGGCTGGAATCCCGAATTGCTATGGATGTTGTGTAGATCAACAGCTGCAGCTATGACTGGACCCCTAGCCTGGGAACTCTCACATACTGCCGCTATAGCCCTAAAAAAGAAAAAGAAAAAAAAAAAAGTAACATTCTAAAATTTTTCACCAAAACCATAATTGCTACTCTTAAATCAACAGAAAGGCTGCAACAATACTTGAAAATCTGAGTTTACCTTGTCTCTTTAGGAATTCAGCAATTCTTTCTGCTTAACTTCTACCTACCTAATTATCAGTCAATGCCATAGCAGCCAGCTGCAATGTCCCTTACAGAGCATTAAAAACAAGTTTGGGTAAGAAATAAGCAGGAAGAACAAATAGGTTATTAAGAATCAGGAGTTCCCATCGTGGCTCAGAGGTTAACAAATCCAACTAGGAACCACGGGGTTGTGGGTTCGATCCCTGGCCTCGCTCAGTGGGTTAAGGATCTGGCGTTGCCATGAGCTGTGGTATAGGTCACAGATGCAGCTCGGATCTGGTGTTGCTGTGGCATAGGCCAGCAGCTACAGCTCCGATTAGACCCCTAGCCTGGGAACCTCCATATGCCACGGGTACAGCCCTCAAAAGACAAAAAAAAAAAAAAAGAATCAAAGATTCTATGGTGTTCCCTTGTGGTACAGTGGGTTAAGGATCCAGTGTAGTTGCTGCAGCAGCTTAGGGTGCTGCTGTGGCATAGGTTCGATGCCTGGCCCGGGAACTTCCACATGCCACAGGTGTTCCCCTGCCCCCAAAAGATTCTGCTTTCATGTAAATGTCTCACAGAAAAAAAAAAAAAAATTCCTAGACCAAAGTTTATGTTGCAAAGCTAACATTTCAAACTTCAAGCAGGTGGCACAGCAATATGCTGATAAAAGCACATACGGAAGAAGGTAAACTAAACCATGAGTAGCAAAAAAAAAAAAAAAGGAAAAATTGACTTTTTAAAGGTTAGGAGGAGCCACCATGCGGAATTGGCCTTCATTCATGGGTAATTTTCTAAAATAATGAATGGACTATTTTTTTAAAGGGGGGGGGACACAAAGGGTAAAATAATGATCTCACTTGTTGTTAAGGGGGCAAGTACAAGGAGCACAGGGCTAGTACTCCTACCGGCACCACAACCAGTTCTTGATGTGGCTGTATTTTTAGAAAGTGAAATATAATTTGGGTTGGCTTTTTTTTTCTTTTTAAATCAGTGTCCTTGGTCTGTGGAGGAGGAGACAGGATTAAGATGGCGGAATAGAAGGACTGGAGCTCAACTTCTCTCCTAAAAACAACAAAATTCACAACTAAAGACTGAGCACTCTTCACCCAAATGGACTGGAAACCTTAAAAAAGATACCCTACTCCAGAAGAAAAAGAGGAGGCCACATCAAGAGGTAGGAAGGGCAATTTCGTGATATAAACAACCCCATACCTCTGGGGTGGGAAGCTCCAAAGACTGGAAACTAACTGGTTCACAGAGACTCACCTACAGGAGTGAGAGTTCTGAGCAACACATCAAACTCTCATGTGTAGGGATCTGGCATGGGGAGAAAGAGCCACAGAGCATCTGGCATTGAAGGCCAGTGGGGCTTGTGTGCAAGAGCTCCACAGGACTGGGGTTAAGGGAGACCCCATTCTTAAAAGGTGCACATGGACTTTCACGTGCACTGGGTTCCAGGGCAAAGCAAAGTCTCCACGGGCATCTAGGTCAAACCTGACCACAGTTCTTAGAGGACATCCTGGGAAAACAGGGGTGAACGTGGCTTGTTGTGAGGGAAGGATATTGAAAGCAAAGTTCTCGGGAATATTCAGCAGCTGCCTTTCTCTGGAGGTGGCTATTTGGGGAAAATCTGGCCCCAGCCTTCAGTCAGCTGCTGAGAAGCCCCAGGGCAAACAACAACCCAGGTGGGACCACAGCCCCGCCCCTCAGTAAACAGGCTACCTAAAGACCCCTCAAGCACACAGCTGCCTCTAATCCCATCCAGAGACTAAGCCCCACCCACCAGAGGGATTAGAATCAGCTCCACCTACCAGGGGGCAGGCATCAGCCCCCCCATCAGGAAGCCTACAGCAAGCCCCCATACCGACTTCAGCCACAGGCGGGCAGGCACCAGAAGTAAGAGAGGCTACGACTCTAGTATCTGTAAAAAGGTCACCACACCAAGAACCTATCAAAATGAAAAGACAGAGAACTATAACTCAGATGAGAGAGAGAGGAAAAACCCCAGAAAAACAGCTAAGTGAGCAGGAGATTCATAGGCTCCAGGAAAAAGATTTTAGATTGTTGATGCTGAAGATGATGCAAGACATTGGAAATAAAGTGGAGGCAAAGATGGATAACTTACAGGAAACACCAAAAAGATACAAGATATAAAACTTAAACAAGAAGAGATGCAAAATACAATAACTGAAATCAAAAATTCACTAGAAGCAGCTAACAGCAGAATACAGGAGGTAGAACAACTACTAAGTGAGGTGGAGGACAGATTAGTGGAAATTACGGATGCAGAACAGAAAAGAGAAAAAAGATTGAAAAGAAATGAAGAGAGTCTCAGAGAACTCTGGGACAATGTGAAACACACCAACATCCGTATTATAGGGGTGCCAGGAGGAGAAGAGAGAGAGGAGACAGAAAAAATATTCTAAGAGATAATAGCCGAAAACTTCTCTCACACGGGGAAGGAATCACTCACTCAAATCCAGGAAGCACAACGAGTACCATACAAAATAAACCCAAGGAGGAACACCCCGAGACACATACTAATCAAACTGACCAAAATTAAAGACAAAGAGAAAATCTTGAAAGCAGCTAGGGAAAAGAAACAAGTAACATACAAGGGAACCCCAATAAGGTTATCAGGAGATTTTTCAACAGAAACTCTGCAGGCCAGAAGGGAGTGCCATGATATACTTAACTTGATGAAAGGAAAAAACCTCCAACCAAGATTACTCTACCCAGCAAGGCTCTCATTCAGATTTGAAGGAGAAATCAAAACCTTCTCAGATAAGCAAAAGCTGAGAGAATTCAGCAACACTAAACCAGCCTTAGAACAAATACTAAAGGAACTTCTATAGGCAGAAAAGAACAAGAGAAGGAGGAAAGAAAAAAGAGCAGCAAAAACAAATCCAAAGCAATTAATAAAATGGCAATAAGAACATACATATCAATAATTACCTTAAATGTTAATGGACTAAACGCCCCAGCCAAAAGACATAGACTGGCTGAATGGATACAAAAACAAGACCCATATATATGCTGTCTTCAAGAGACCCACTTCACTTCTGGGGACACATACAAATTGAAAGTGAGAGGATGGAAGAAAATATTTCATGCAAACGGGGATCAAAAGAAAGCTGGAGTAGCAATACTCATATCAGACAAAATAGACTATAAAATGAAGACTATTTGAAGGGACAAAGAAGGACATTACATAATGATCAAAGGATAAATCCAAGAAGATGATATAACAATTTTAAATATCTACACACCCAACATAGGTTCACCACAATATATAAGACAACTGCTAACAACCTTAAAAGGAGAAATCGACAATAACACAATAATACTGGGGGACTTTAACACCCCACTTACAGCAATGGACAGATCAACCAGACAGAAAATCAATAAGGAAACACAGGCCCTGAATGATGCATTAAACCAGATGGACTTAGTAGATATTTATAGGACATTTCATCCAAAAGCAACAGAATACATATTCTTCTCAAGTGCACATGGAACATTCTCTAAGATTGAACATATCCTGGGCTACAAATCAAGCCTCAGTAACTTTAAGAAATCGAACTCATATCAAGCATCTTTTCCGACCACAACGCTATACGACTAGAAAAAAAACTGCAAAAAACACAAACACGTGGAGACTAAACAACCTGCTACTAAACAACCAATGGATCACTGAAGAACTCAAAGAGGAAATTTAAAAATACCTGGCAGCAAATGAAAACAAAGATATGACACTCCAAAACCTATGGGATGCAGCAAAAGCCATTCTAAGAGGAAAGTTTATAGCAATACAAGCCCACCTCAGGAAACAAGAAAAAGCTCAAATAAACAAGCTAACTTTACATCTAAAGCAGCTCGAGAGAGAAGAATGGACAAGACCTAAAGTTAGTAGAAGGAAAGAAATCATAAAGCTCAGAGCAGAAATCAATGAAATAGAAACAAAGAAAACCATAGAAAAGATCAATGAGGAGTTCCCGTCGCGGCGCAGTGGGTAACAAATCCGACTAGGAACCATGAGGTTGTGGCTTTGGTCCCTAGCCTTGCTCAGTGGGTTGAGGATCCAGCATTGCCGTGAGCTGTGGTGTAGGCTGCAGAGGCGGCTTGGATCCCGCGTTGCTGTGGCTCTGGTGTAGGCCAGCGGCTACAGCTCCAATTCGACCCCTAACCTGGGAACCTCCATGTGCCGCAGGAGCAGCCCTAGAAAAAAGGCAAAAAGAAAAAAAGATCAGTGAAACGAAAAGCTGGTTCTTTGAAAAGATCAACAAAATTGATAAACCCCTAGCCAGACCTATCAAGCAAAAAAGAGAGAGGACTCAAATCAATAAAATTAGAAATGAAAAAGGAGAACAGACATCACAGAAATACAAAAGATCATAAGAGACTACTATATGCAACTGTATGCCAATAAAATGGAAAACCTAGAAGAAATGGACAAATTCTTAGAAAAGTACAATCTTCCAAGACTAAACCAAGATGAAGTAGAAAAGATGAATGGACCAATCACAAGAACTGAAATTGAAACTATGATTAAAAAACTTCCAACACACAAAAGTCCAGGACCAGATGGCTGCACAGGCAAATTCTATCAAACATTTAGAGAAGAGCTAACACCTCCCCTTCTGAAACTATTTCAAAAAATTGCACAGGAAGGGATATTCCCAAACTCATTCTATCAGGCCACCATCACCATGGTACCAAAACCAGACAAAGATTCCACAAAAAAAAGAAAACTACAGGCCAATTTCACCGATGAACATCAAGGCGAAAATCCTCAACAAAATACTAGCAAACCACATCCAACATTAAAAGGATTGTACATCATGATCAAGTGGGATTTATCCCAGGGATGCAAGGGTTCTTCAATATCTGCAAATCCATCAGTGTGATATACCACATTAACAAACTGAAGAATAAAAACCATATGATCCTCTCAATAGACGCGGGAAAAGCCTTTGACAAAATCCAACACCCATTTCTGATAAAAACCCTTCAGAAAGTGGGCATAGAGGGAACCTACCTCAACATGATAAAGGCCATATACGACAAACCCACAGCAAACATCATTCTCAATGGTGAAAAGCTGAAAGAATTCCTGCTGAGATCAGGAACAAGACAAGGATGTCCACTCTCGCCACTGCTATTCAACATAGTTCTGGAAGTCCTAGCCACAGCAATCAGGGAAGTAAAAGAAATAAAAGGAATCCAAATTGGAAAGGAAGAAGTAAAACTATCCCTATTTGCAGATGACATGATGCCATACCTAGAGAATCCTAAAGACTCTACCAGAACACTGTTAGAGCTCATCCACGAATTTGGCAAAGTCGCAGGATACAAAATCAATACACAGAAATCGAAGGCATTTCTATACACTAACAATGAAAGAGCAGAAAAGGAAATTAAGGAAGCAATCCCGTTTACCATCACATCCAAAAGAATAAAATACCTAGGAGTAAACCTACCTAAAGAGACAAAAGACCTGTACTCTGAAAACTATAAGCCACTGATGAAAGAAATCAAAGATGACACAAATAGATGGAAAGATATACCATACTTGAGGATTGGAAGAGTTAATATTATCACAATGACTATACTACCTAAAGCAATATACAGATTCAGTGCAATCCCTATCAAATTACCAAGGACATTTTTCACAGAACTCGAACAAAATATTTTAAAGTTTGTTTGGAAGCACAAAAGACCCAGAATAGCCAAAGACATCCTGAAAAAGAAAAATGGAGCTGGAGGAATCAGACGCCTGGGCTTCAGACTATACCACAAAGCAACAATCATCAAAACCGCATGGTACTGGCACAAATACAGAAATATAGATCAGTGGAATGGATAGAAAGCCCAGAATTCAACCCACGCACCTACAGCCAACTAATCTAGGACAAAGGAGGCTAGAATATACAATGGAGAAAGGAGAGCTTGGAGAGCTTGTTCAATAAGTGGTGCTGGGAAAGCTGGACAGCCACATGGAAAAGAATGAAATTAGAACACTCCCTAACACCATATACAAAAATAAACTCCAAATGAATTAAAGACCTAGATATAAGACCAGACACTATCAAACTCCTAGAGGAAAACATAGGCCAAACACTCTCTGACATAAACGACAGCAACATCTTCTCAGTCCACGTCTCAGAGTATTGACAACAAAAACAAAAATAAACAAATGGGACCTAATCAAACTTCAAAGTTTCTGCACAGCAAAGGAAACCCTAAACAACACAAAAAGACAACCCACAGAATGGGAGAAAATCTTTGTAAGTGAATCAACTGACAAGGGATTAATCTCCAAAATTTATAAACAACTTCTGCAGCTCCATACCAAAAAAAAAAAACAACCTCATCCAAAAATGGGCAGAAGATCTAAACAGACAGTTCTCCAAAGAAGACATACAGATGGCTGAGAAACACATGAAAAGATGTTCAACATCACTCATTATTAGAGAAATGCAAATCAAAACCACTATGAGGTACCACCTTACACCAGCCAGAATGGCCATCATCAAAAAGTCTGCAAATAATAAGGGCTGGAGAGGGTGTGGAGAAAAAGGAACCCTAGTACACTGTTGGTGGGATTGTAAATTGGTGTAACCACTATGGAAAGCAGTATGGAGATTCCTCAGAAAACTAAACATAGAACTACCATTTGATCCAGCAATCCCACTCCTGGGCATCTTTGCAGAGAAAACCATGACTCGCAAAGACACATGCACTCCAATGTTCACTGCAGCACTATTTACAATAGCCAAGACATGGAAACAACCTAAATGTCCACCAACAGAGGAGTGGATCAAGAAAATGTGGTACATATACACAATGGAATATTACTCAGCCATTAAAAAGAATGAAATACCAGCATTTTTTGCAACATGGATGGACCTAGAAACTATCATGCTAAGTGAAGTCAGCCATACAATGAGACACCAAACATCAAATGCTTTCACTGACATGCGGAATGTGAAAAAAGGACAGACTGAACTTCTTTGCAGAACAGATGCTGACTCACAGACACTGAAAAACTTATGGTCTCCGGAGGAGACAGTTTGGGGGGTGGGGGGATGTGCTTGGGCTGTGGGATGGAAATTCTGTGAAATCAGATTGTTATGATCATTATACAACTACAGATGTGATAAATTCATTTGAGTAATAAAAAAATAAATAAATAAATCCATGTCTTTAACAGGAAATAAATCAGTGAAAAAGTCATACACTTACTGACATTCAGAATGTTTGGATCCATTAAGAAAGGCTCATTTTATTAATCAATGTTGAGAATACAAGAGGACAAAGCAGTGTGTTTACACAGAGCTCCTAAAATTTCAATTATATGCTGTCTTTTTCAAATGGGGAAGCTATTTCTTTCTCTTTTCTCTAAACCTAGATGAGAATAGAACCAGTAAGTTGGGAAAATGAATTTCACCTTTCAAATTTTTAGGAGCTGAGTGGCTGTTTTGTTTTGTTTTCATTCTTTGTGCTGCCTAAAACAATTTGATAGCTCAATTTAGTTATCCGATTTTTTTTTAACACTTTACATCAAATCAGATACTTTCAGCGAGGCTGCATATGGACTTTATTATCACATCTGTGCCGTATTAGAATCAGAGAAAGAACAGTGAAGACTGTCTCATTTTAGTTCTTAGCATCAATATCATAATGTAGAGTTTAATTTAAAAAATGTAAATGTCTACACTAAGTATAGCTTTTCTCATTTTTTTTTTTCTATTTGGTTTCAAACATTTAACAAGTTTTTCTTTTCCAAATTAAAACAAAAATCAAACACTAGTGCACATGGCTAAGAGTTTCTGGAGATAAGTTGGTACAATTGGTTCATTTCAGAGATAGAAAATTGAGGACCAAAAACAAGAAGCCACTTGCTTGATAGGAGCAGAGCCTAAAACAGAATTCAGGTCACTAGCACCCTTTCCTACTTTACTGTGGTGTGTTACACATTACAATATTTAGCCTCTGAGCTATATCACTCAAGTGTCTGATGGTCACAAGCCAAAACTAATCTATGGGCCTATGGTATCCTCTGCCCTTTCATGAAAACCAAAAATAATAGCCAGAATGAGGGCATCAGAATACATGAGCCTGTAGCACAACTCACCCATCAGAAAACTGTCTATGGGTTTCGGGTATTTATGTTTCAAAAGTGAGTCATAGTGACCTTGCAGGAGTTTTTTTGTTTGTTTGCCAGACAGACTTCCTAGAAAAACCTGCCATGGTCTCCCTTCTTAGCCCTTTGCAAAATGGAATTTTGATGTAGGCAAGATAATGTACAAGGAGTTCCCGTTGTGGCTCAGCAGGTTAAGAACCTAACAGTGTCCTGGAGAGTGTGGGGTCAATCACTGGCCTCATTCAGTGGGTTAAGGATCCGGCATTGCCACAAGCTGCAGTGTAGGTCGCAGGTGCAGCTCGGATCAGGTGTTGCTGTGGCGAGGGCTCAGCTGCAGCTCCAATTTGACCCCTGGTCTGGGAACCTCCATATGCCACAGGTGTGGCCGTAAAAAGAAAAAAAAAAAAAGATGATGCACAAATATGATCAAAAGCGGGTTCTCCTTCGTCCTGTGGTGGATGGTGGCCTGACTCATTCACACTGCTGGCAGCCACCTGGTGGAGCTATAATACATCATTTTTTAAGAGACAAATATTAAGTGATTAACTGTCAGGTCTGTTACTACAAACTTGGTTTCGCAGCTGAAAATAGTTAATCTGCAGTGGTTTTAGATGAGAAGTTTAATGTCAACTCACTTCCAGTAGCGAGTATGACCCTTTCCCCCAGTTTTAAGTACAAGTATAAATCTCGTTGCCACCTGAGAAACTGTTTCCCACAGCCATCAATTCTCTAGCAACTCCTACTTACTTCTCACTTCCTTGGTGAATTTTTTTCCTGTACAGTCCCTCCCACATGGTAAGTTAGGGGAGAGATTCAAGAGCTGAAGAAAGCTGTAAGCCAAGGAGGCATTTCAGGTCAGTGACCCAGCAACTCCCTCTCCCTCTTGCCCCTCTTTGTGCTACTACTGTCTATCCTGATGTTCCTTCCCTCAGAAAAACTGCACATCTGGAAAGCAAGCAAATGAAAGAAAGGAGGCAAGGAGCTTTCCATAGTTCAGAATCAGTACGAGGTAATACTCTCTTTAGCCTGAACTTAGAAGCAGACTGAGGTTCCAAGGCGATTTTCCAAAACACCACAAATATCCAATTTCTCACACACATACAAATAATACTTACTTTACCCCCTCGCCTATCTATCCTAGCCAAGAAAAGGACAAAATGAATGCCTAAAGTCAGGGAACTAACACTGTTTTAGATTACTCATATCTCCTTCCGCAGGAGAATCAAGGACACTTTTAATACCAGCAGAATTAATGTAAGCTTAATTAATCATGATATATTTTGTGAAAAGAAGTTGTCCAGTGGTTAAACCATATTTTCTATGCCCTAAAGGAAGTGATAGCTACCACCACTACTCAAGATGATCCTTTCAGACACCAGCACTCCTTTGAGAATACAATTGTTTGTATTCTTTCTCATAGACCTGAAACTGCCTTTACAGCTAGGTATTATAACCTCGCACCCACAACACCAGTGTCTTCTGGATACCCAGTGCCCCGGGGACCCACAGTTCCTCCCCGTTCCCTTTGTGATGGCAGCACCACTAACCAAAAAAGGTTGGAAAACAGATTCAGCACAGACCTGGGGTCAGAGGGACCTGCACTTGAATGCTGGCCCTCGGTGAAAAGGACAATTTAACCCGTGTCTTCTTTCCTCACCTGCAACAGAGGACAGAAACATTTCTCAAGCGGCTCTTTGAAGATTAAATAAAACAATGCACAAGAAGCACAGGCAGGAGCCAGGCCTGAAACAGGCCCACAGCAAAGTTCACGTCCTCCTCCCCAGCTCAGTTCCATGCACACACACCAGCACTCCTAACTCTAAGAGGCAAGGTTACACAGCCACTGAGGAGCATTAGTAAGAAACACTGCAGTTAGGAAATAACCACCTCAAGCTGCTCTGGCCACTCCCTTCCCAGAATATGCCTTCTCACATTTTTCTTTTCCATTGTTAAGGCACAGACTGAGCGAGACAGAAGAGAAAGCAATTAGGAAAATCATAGGAAGCAGCAGTTTGACGTCAGCTGAAGGGGAAAGTAACCATTATGAAAGAAAAGAATTGAGCAAAATGTGATTTAGGGGGAAAATATGACAGCCAGAGTTCTCATAAACCGGTAAAGAAAGGCAAAGAGAGACTTTCAAAAATCATACTGGTTCCATATTGACGCAACCTGTTACCATGATAGCCACAATTTCATGAGAAAGCCATCCAAGGTGGGTGCTGCTCTGTCAAAGACTCTGCAGCAGTTAGTAACTACCACATTATTCCCCAAGTACTGGGAGAAGATCACACTGCTGCGGTATAAAGGGCTTTTGGAGCCTGTGTGGCATTTCAAGGTTAAAACTTTGACGTTAGAGCTGGGACTTTACAGAGACGGATGTCACAAAACTCTTATCTGTGACGCCCTGAATAATCATCCTGCAGCCTCCTGGTGCAAGTATATGCAGTATCTGTGTATTTGTCAGATGCATCAGTGGAGCAGTATTAAGTGGCTAAGAAGAGGAACTGGACTGAGTTAAAGCGACATACCCCTGCTGTAACAAGACTACAGCAATTCTGGTCTGCTTACAACACTCAATTACCTCTTCCTCACACACTCCTCTCTGGTTACATTCTAAATTCACACTGTCACATGCTTTGGGGCTTTTTATATCACAGAGGGAAAGTCTTACAAGTTGAAGCAGAGGAAATCCATTTCCATCCTCCTCCTTTTCCTCTAGTTCACTTTCTCCCAACAGCCATCAGGTGTTGGTTACCATGGCGTCATGTTGAAATAATTGGGGGCAGGAGAATGGCTGGGGGAGATACATGGTCTCTGTTTACCCTTAGAAAACCCCACAACACAGTGAGAGACCAACATGTACAAAAGAACATAAAGAAAGAAGCTGAGAGAGAATATGGAGAAGTGGTTTATGTGGGCCAAAAAGGAACCATCAGCCTCTAAGTTTCATGGGCTGCGTGAAAAGACCATTTTATCAATCTCAGTGGAGCAGCTGATGGACAATTCCTAGCCATGTTTGGGGGAATGGGGAGACTTTTGAATTCCATTACTATTACTTACTTGAAATCATAGTTCTAGATATACAGTGGTTCTTTAGAGGGAGGTAATTTTGTCTCCCAGGAGATATGTCACCTTCTGGAGACATTTTCAATTGTCACAAGTGGGGAAATGCTACTGGCCTCTAGTGGGCAGAGGCCAAGGATATAACGCACAGGACAGCCCCACAAAACAGAGAATTACTCAGCTAAAGACATCAACAGTGCTAAGGGTGAGACACCTGATCCAAAGCAAAAGAACTTTTGGAACTGACTTAACTGTATTCATGAAACAAAATAAAAGTTGTGGAGTGCAAAGCTGGTATTATTCTTTCTCACAGAACTAAAATTAGTGTTTTCCAGCCAGGCACCCTAACTCCTAAAACAGACATAAATGCTTTTCATTTGCATCTGATAAAATCCATCTCAACTGTCTTAATTATTTTAACCATAAAATTATCTGGCAATTAATCTTAGATGCTTTGAAAATAATTTATAAATGGTGGTTTTCTGAAAGAAAACATAAGCTGAACAGGACAATTATGAGATGAAAATAATTTTTACATTCAAATGGTAATTTTTCATAAACAAATCAGCATCAGGTAATAAAACCTCACAAAAAATGTCAATGTCTGCTCCGGTTGATAATAGTATCTGCAGCAGATGATAACTTACTCTGAAGAAAGGTAAACATGTCTGAGATGCCTTTTCAAAAACAGAAAAAATTTAATGAAGAACATTTATCTTGTAGCCCCTATATCCAAATACTGAAAATAAGCTTCGGCCAATGGAAAATATACCAAAGCTAACAGATCCAACATCCCAGTATCCAAAGTATTCTTTAAGATGAGTTAAAATCATGATTGGACAACACACGGTCAAAGGATCATGGAAAAAGAAAAATCATAAATTGGACTTCATCAAAAGTTTAAACTTCTGGAGTTCCCGTCGGGGCTCAGTGGTTAACCAATCCAACTAGGAATCATGAGGTTGCGGGTTTGATCCCTGGCCTTGCTTAGTGGGTTAAGGATCCGGCGTTGCGGTGAGCTGTGGTGTAGGTTGCAGACGTGGCTCAGATCCCAAGTTGCTGTGGCTCTAGCATAGGCCAGTGGCTACGACTCCAATTAGACCCCTAGCCGGGGAATCTCCATGTGCCGTGGAAGCGGCCCTAGAAAAGGCAAAAAGACAAAAAAAAACAAAAAAAAAGTTTAAACTTTTTTCAAAAGATACCATCAAGAAAACTAAAAGATAAGCCACAGGATGTGAGAAAATATTTGCAGATTATACTTGTGATAAGGAACTTGTATCTAGAATATACAGAATACTCATAACTCATTAAGAAAACTAACAAAAAATTTTTTTTTAATGGGCAAAAGCAAGACACGAAAACAAGTCAGTGCTCATCAACAGACAAATGGCTTAATAAGATGTGACACATATATACAATGGAATACTACTTAGCCATTAAAACAGTGAAATATTGCCACCTGCAGCAATATGGATGAGCCATGAGACTACTAAGTGAAGTCAGACAGAGACAAATATGATATCACTTACATGGAGAATCTAAAAATACAAACGGAGTTCCTCTTGTGGTGCAGCAGAAATGAATCTGACTAGCACCCAGGAGGGTTTGATCTCTGGCCTCACTCAGTGGATCGGGGATCGGGCATTGCCATGAGCTGTGGTATACGCAGGCTGCAGATGTGGCTTGGATCCCATGTTGCTGTGGCTGTGGTGTAGGACAGCGGCTGTAGCTCCAATTTGAGCCCTGGCCTGGGAACTTCCATATGCTGTGGGTGTGGCCCTAAAAAGCAAAAAATTAAAAATTAAAAAATAAAAAATAATACAAATGAATCTATATACAGAACAGAAACAGGCTCACAGACATAGAAAACAAACTTATGGTTAATGAGGGGGGCATAAATTAGGAGTATGGGATTAACAGAAAAATTACTATACATAAAATAGACAAGCAACAAGGATTTACTATATGGCACGTGGAATTCTATTCAAAATCTGGTAATAACCTATAATGGAAATGAATCTGAAAATAATATATGTATTTATAACTGAATCACGTTGCTGTATACCTGAAAGTAACAAAATATTGTAATTCATCTATACTTCAATTTTTTCAAATGAGCAAAAATACTTGAATAGGCACTACACCAAATAAGATATGTGAATATACTATATGCACATGAAAATATTCTCAACATCATTAGTTATTAAGGAAATGCAAATGAAAACCACAAGTCACCATCTCACCTCCACCAGAATGGTTATAATTGAAAAGAAAAGATGGCCAACAAGCACATGAAAAAATGTTCAACATCACTGATTATTAGAGAAATGCAAATCAAAACTACCATGAGGTACCACCTCACACCAGTCAGAATGGCCATCATTAGTAAATCCACAAATAACAAATGCTGAAGGGGGTGTGGAGAAAAGGGAACCCTCCTGCACTGTTGGTGGGAATGTAAGCTGGTACAACCACTACGGAGAACAGTATGGAGGTACCTTAAAAATCTATACATAGAACTACCACATGACCCAGCAAATCCCACTCTTGGGCATATATCCAGACAAAACTTTCCTTGAAAAAGACACATGCACCCGCATGTTCATTGCAGCACTATTCACAACAGCCAAGACATGGAAACAACCCAAATGTCCATCGACAGATGATTGGATTAGGAAGATGTGGTATATATACACAATGGAATACTACTCAGCCATAAAAAAGAACAAAATAATGCTATTTCCAGCAACATGGATGGAACTAGAGACTCTCATACTGAGTGAAGTAAGTCAGAAAGAGAAAGACAAATACCATATGATATCATTTATATCTGGAATCTAATATACTGCACAAATGAACCTTTCCACAGAAAAGAAAACCATGGACATAGAGAACAGACTTGTGGTTGCCAAGGTGGAGAGGGAGGGAGTGGGATGGTCTGGGAGTCTGGGGTTAATAGATGTAGACTATTGCCTTTGGAATGGATAGGCAATGAGATCCTGCTGTATGGCACTAGGAACTATGTCTAATCACTTGTGATGAATTTATACATGTATGTGTAACAGGTCACCACGTTGTACAGTAGAAAACTGACAGAACATTATAAACCAGCTATAATGGAAAAAATAAAAATCATAAAAAATAATTGAAAATACAGACAATAACAAGTCATGTCAAAAATGTAGAGAAATTGAGGAGTTCCCACTGTGGGACAGTGGGATCGGCAGTGTTTCTGGAGCCCTGGGACACAGGTGCTATCCCTGGCCCGGCACAGTGGGTTAAAGATTCAGGGCTGCCACAGCTGCAGCATAGGTCGCAACTAAGGCTTGGATCTGATCCCTGGCCCAAAACTCCATATGCTGTGAAGTGGCCAAAAAAAAAAAAAAAAAAAGTGGAGAAATTGAAACCCTCATATGCTGCTTATAGGAATGGTAAAATGGTACAACCATTCTGGAAAAGTCTGGCAGTTGCATAAAATAGTACAAGAGTTTCTTAGAATGCCCATAAGAGCATTACTCATAATAGCCAAAAAGGAGAAACAAGCCAACGTCTATCAACTGATGAATGGATAAATATATGCGGTCTATCCACACCATGGGAATACCAAGTATACGCTACAACAGGGATGAATTTCAAAAATGTCAAGCTAAGTAAAAGAAGCCAGACACAAGAGACCACAGAGTATATGACTGCTTTTATAGAAAACGTCCAGAAAAGACAACTCTATAAAGACAGAAAGTATGTTAGTGGTTGCCCAGAGTTGGGAAGGGAATGGGGAATGACTGCACATAGGTAGAATGGTTTCCTTCTAGGATGACAGAAATGGGTTTCCCTTAAAACAGGTAGATTTTATGGTACTGAAATTACACCCCAATAAGGCTACTTACACAATCATGGGAGCTGGGAGACAATGACCTCATTTTACAGATGAGGTAGTTGACTGAGGCACAGTTGTAGATACTGAAAAAGACGGCGGCACATGTAAAGACACTAGGGAAACACTTGCCGAATGAAAAGTTAAGTCAGATAGCCAGGAGGAGGGTAGAACTTAGTGCTCAATTCACAACTTTTTCCCCACAAAAGTCCTGAACAAGCCCAGCAGAATTCACAGAGAATGACAATTCTCTTATGTCAGCATGAGTGCACTTTATTATCAAATGACCACACATGTGCCTGCTCTAAGCATACTGACTGTCATTCAGGCACGAGAATACTCTCCACCACCCCTGCGCAGCACCAGCCTGCAGGTCTGTGTGGAAAAAGGTCATTACTGAACCTAAAACAACACAAAGGCTCTTTAAGAGTTTCACAACTATCCTCTCTATCCTAACCTACCTCGATCTTGCTCCCTGGAGAAGTAATTATTAGGGGGGGGTGTTTGTGGTATCTGCGTGCACTGGCAACCACATAAATACATCATGTCCAGATTATCATTCTTGCCAGACACACTTAAAACAATTTTCACACTTTAACCTTTTTTTAAAAAAAGATCAGATTTCATTATTTAGTGAGTGCCATTATTTGTTGAGGAATTATACAGGGCAAAAGCAGCAAGCTGTTTAAACGACTCTATACTTCCTTGTTATTTTTACCTTTGGCTACACAAAAACAAGCAGTTAGATGGCCAGAAATAAAGGTCTGAGTCTAGATACACTCAGAATCCTCCAGGATAACACATTACACTCTGTCTCATAAATGGTTTTGTGCAACATCAGGCTGATGGGTAACACTTTACTGCCGTTGCTCCTCCTGCTCTCCACCCTGTTATCGGAATGTCATTTACTGGGAAGACAAATGCCTTATAATCATTTAACTCATAACAACAGCTAAAGGATTAGTCTAAAACTTCACATAAATTCTCTAACCTTCATTAAAAAAAAAAAAAAAAAAGGGCACCAACAGAGGACTTTTCATTTATTATTTAGCTTATGGTAGTCCATCTACTAAGGCTCATGCAAGAAAAGGTTTGAACTTATTTTGATCCATAAAAGTTCTCTGTAGTATTAAAATCTCCTGCTATAATTTCTCCTATGCCTAACTTTACCTTTAATACATACAGTTCCAGTCACCAAGAAGCTCATCATATTTCACATATATAAAAGAACTGAAACCTGGCTCCCCAACTTTTATGAGCTAAACAACCTTTAAAATCACAACCTCTTTGAGCTTTAATTTCAGACACAGACACACACTCACTCTCTCCCTCCCTCCTTCTTCTCTCTCTCCCATCCACCCCAGCTGGAGAGAATGTGAACTGATATTGAATCTTTCCCCCCTCCTTAGGTTGATGACTTAACATCCCTCTTTTAATAAAGATTTAAAAAAAAAAAAAAAAAAAAACTCAAGCCTTCTTTTAATGTTATGTCAAAAATTTTAAATATATTAAATATCACAGTTAAAAACAAATCCAAGTCCTCCGCCCCACCCCCATCTGAAATCACTGCTTTAGTCTGACCACTTAATGAATCACTCTGCCATGACAACTCTAGGACCTCGTTGCCAGCCCAATCTTTCTTCCTTTGAAGAAAATAAGGACTTGGAAATATACAATCCATCAAAGGCAGGGTCCTCCTACCACAACAAAATAAGCAACTTCGCTTAAGCAAAAATTATTACTTATTCCCAGAGTAAACTGAGAGGCTCCACTCAGAACACCTCAAGCAGCTACTGAAAAACACAAATTAGAAGACCCAAGCGCCTACTCCTATTCTGTTGCTAGATTGCTAGATAATGTTGGCTAAGCTGTACCATAACTCCTACCCTTGAAGTAAGAATATTCTCTTTAGTAAATTACTTTAAGATCCTTGTGTAAGTATAAGAGTCTGACAGATCTAGAAATGAACTCCCAGTCTTACAGAAGAATGAATGTTTCCCAAAGCAGCAATGTCAAAGCTGAAGGCTGGCTTCACGTGTATAATTTCCCAAAGCCTAGTTTCCCCATCATATAACTGAGCTACCTGGTTCTGCAGTTTGAGAAACCTGAGGACCAGTGGATTGTTTCTTTGGGTAAATGCATCTGAATGCCAAACACAAAATGTCAATTCTCTGCTACAAGTAGAATGTCTACAGCAACTTTAAAATGGGGCTTGATTCTTTAGCTTTCAAAAGATAAACATAAAAAAATTAAGCAGCATTATATTACCTAACATTAAAAAAGAAGTAACCAATAGCATAGAATTTTACACATAGAAGAGTTGTTAGAGGTGATCTGGAACAACTTTTATTTTTAATGCTAATTCTACCATAGCAGGAATGACTAATATATATAATGTCTCTACTTCGAGTTCCCTCAATTGAGAAAATAAAAGTCCAGACACTATTAAAGATTATCAGGTAGGCAGATGATCTTTTTAAAATACAGGTCCCCTGGACAAGGATTTTTTTCTCTTCCTTCACTCAGAATTAGGATTTCAACCATTCTGAATGGAAACATGAGCAGATTTTAAAAACTTCTTTTAGAGTTAATCTTCTCTCTCAGTTCTAATACCAATACCACCACCTTAAATTTAAATAGTTCTGACTGCTAAGGAATTCCAACACATTTCACTCACACAGCCCATGCACACAAATCCCAAGTGAGAACATATGTTCCGGCGCTTCTTACTTGAGCTCTCTGGGCAGCTCACTGAGTGCTTTCAATTCATGGCTTCTTCATTTATAAAATGGAGAAAACCCTGGCTTCATGAATTCATGGGGATTCAAGAACCAAACTGAATTATGTGAAAACATGTTTGGGAAGAGTACTGACATTTGTTATGATTACAAGATCTGCAAATTCTCACATTCACTAGAAGAAAAAATTCTGCTCTAAGTGTTCAGGTGCAGCATCAAAATGGTTTAGAGTTGTTAAATTAGCATTACATACGTTAAAACCAGGCAAGTCTCCAGGGTTTTTTCTATCTGAAGTTCCTTCGAGTAGAGTAGGATATTAAAACTTAGGTATCTACATTCTAATTTTTTCACAAGTGAAGCACACATTTCACCACAGCCCTCCTGAGGCCAGAAATAGTCTCTTAGTCGTCATTCCAGCTATGGTAACTGGCACAGAGACTAGCTTTGTTCTTAATATCAGAATACCCTTTTCCAGAATAAAAGGATTATGTTCATAATCATAAACATACATGAGGTGGATAGACGTCTGGCCTGGGGATACAGACACTTGCTCTCACACCACATACAGCATCGCACAAGAATCCTGAGCCTTGAAAAGCCTACGCTGGTAATGAGCCTTTCATCTGATATCAGACATCCACCCAGGATACTGTGCAAGACTTTTAAGTGACAATATAAAAGCTTCTCACAAAGTCCATGCATACCGCTTATCCACAGTAGAGACCGGCTGATTTTTTTTTTTTTTTGTCTTTTTGCTATTTCTTTGGGCCGCTTCCGCGGCATATGGAGGTTCCCAGGCTAGGTGTCAAATCATAGCTGTAGCCACTGGCCTACGCCAGAGCCACAGCAACATGGGATCCGAGCCGCGTCTGCAATCTACACCACAGCTCACAGCAACGCTGGATCGTTAATGCACTGAGCAAGGGCAGGGACCGAACCCGCAACCTCATGGTTCCTAGTCGGATTCGTTAACCACTGCGCCACGACGGGAACTCCCGGCTGATTTTTATTTCATGTATATTTATAATAAACTTTCCGACTGTTAAAAGCAATACGTCAAAGGAAAGAGAAACTGGAGGCACCTTAAAGGTTCTTCTTCCTGATGCATGGAAGGAAACCAAACCTCCCCTAAAGTAAATTTAGATTCAACCCAAAATCACACTATGACTCAATGTCACTAAATACTTAACAAAAGTCATTCATTATGGTAGTCTCCATCTTTTATGCCAAAATTAATTTGTGTCTAATTTAATCCCATCTTTAATTATGATTAAACAGAATGAGGGCTCAGCAAATACTACATTCTAATGCTATCCATAGTCACCCTACTCATTAACCTGGGAATAGATGATAAAAGCCTCTTTAACAGTTCACTTTTCCTTACTCAAGGGATCCCTTCACTAACTGCTCTTATTTTTCACTCGTAACATTAACAAAATCACAAAAGAAAGGTCACATCATTTTAACCAATACAAAAGTTATCTAAGAGGCATTTTACATAGGGAAATAGAGTGCATTATTTTACGAAATTAGTTTTACTCCCAATGATGCCAATATATTTTTAAAGAACTACAGTGTTACTATTCACCAACTGTAAGTGATCAGCTCCTTCAAGGAAGTGACCACATCTGCCAATTCTGATCCTTAAAGCACATGATAGCCATAAGAAACCTTAACAAATACTTCTGAGATTGGCTTTGAAAAGACTTTTATTTATCAGTAATGTAAAACCAAATGCATGCAATTTTTTGGAAAGTTAAATACACCAAGAATCTTAAGAATTCTGACCAAATTCTATTATGTTCACTAGAGGTAAGATATGGAAACTAATTTATGAAGTAATAATAAATGAAAAATACCAGAATAAAAATTATACATGAAATAGTACGTATAAAATATGTATCTTATATAAAGATATTTATTTATACAAATCATACATATTAAATGTTATAAATACATAATTTTATATACTTAAATAGACTTTAAGATACATCAAATATTTTGAATTCATACATACAAAATATTGAAATATAACATGTTATATATAATGTAAAAGATATATAAAATATCAGGATAAAAATTATATGTGAAATGTAATTACAAGTTTCTTTAGAATCTATGCATTGGAAAAAAAAACTGGATATAAATGCACAGAAATGTTAACACATTATTTGTGTTTGGCTGATGAGACCATGGCTGACATTTTTTCTCCACAGGCTAAATCTTAATAGAATATGCACTACTTTTACAACAAAACAATTTTTAAAGAGAAAAGAAAGGAAAAAAACAGGAAGGAGCGCTGCTGAGAGGTATGGAAACGGTGTCATTGGAGCAGTTAGTTATTTAGCGTTATAATTAAACTTTTACTGTAGCAAGGGACTTTTTAAATGATTACAAAAGACAACTAAGGTATAGAATATTTGCATTAGAGGGACATCCTGCCTAATTCTGTCATTCAACAGTTATAGAGAGAAAGTTACAGTTTATATGATGCTTTACAGTTTACAAAATGGTTTCAAAATGTCACATCACCTGTCCTTCAAAGACTTCTGTTAGGTTCATATGCCCCATTTTTCAGGATCAGAAAACTGAAGGCCAGCGAGATAATGCATTTTAATCAAAATACATACGTTTTATCGAACGTTTAAGCTGGGCTAAGCACAACAATTCTGTGGAAATAATCACCATTTTACAAGAAAACTGAAGAGCAGAAGTTAAGCGTGTTATCTTACAGTTGAGAGTCACTGTTCTGACTCGAAGCCACGCACTTAAAACAGGAGTCTTGAGTTATAATCAACTTCAGAGTCCTTTAGTGAAAGATTTGAGCCTAAGATCCAGTCCTATCCTCTCTCTATTACACTGGTCTCCCCTCCACGCCTACAATTCTTTTAAGTTACCTACTTTGACAAACACTATGAAGTTCCAGAGGCAAAGAAAGGGAATAGGACCAATAATAACCAAAAACTGATACAGGCAGAGGACCTAGCCTCTGGAGGAAGGCAAGACACAAATAACTGCAGAGTGGAGGGGATAAGGCTAACAAGTCTTATACGCACCAAGGGGTGGCCAAAAGGAACCACATTCCACCTCAGGAGCAGAGATGGCAACAAAAATCACTATTTCTGCTCCTAACACCCTCGTTCCTCCGTACAATTTCCAGAGCGCCTTTTCGGTTCACCTCAAAGCTTGACCGCAACAACCCCTGGGCTGGGCGGGGATTAGTCCCACTTTACAGAAAAAGCTGGAAGAAACGTCATGGGGCCAGACAAGGCAGAGAAGCAAGGTGTGTACGAGCTTGGGGTGGACCCCTGGGACACTGGGCACCTCGACTGCCTCCCAAGAGCACCCGCGGGACCTTGGGCCACCACGGAGGAGAGGAAGAATCCAGGGCCCGCGGCTGGGACAGAGGCTCCCAAGGGAGGCCGCAGTGTTGGGAATGTCACCCGCCAAGCCGCGGGATGGGGGGGGGGGGGCTTGGAATTCGGCCCAGGAGACCTTCTACTCACTTTGGACTAGCCGGTCAGCAGAAAAGGTGGACGAGCAGCTGGTGACGAGCGCGCAGGGGACACCCGCAGCCATTGCTGAACCCGCGAGCCGGTTTGGTCTCCAAGCCTCTTCCGCCTTGGGCGATACCATGGCCGCTGTCGCGCAGGGGAGGCGCGCAAGGAAGGCGCGTTCTCAGAAGGCACGGCCGGCCCTGCCTCCTTTCTCTCCCCCTCTTCCGCTTCCGTCGTGGACCGGGCCAAGGTGCGCGTTGAGTTGCCATGGGAACGAGCTCCCCCTGCGGAGAATTAATGTGCCGAGAAACCGCGCCTCCTCTGCTAGGTAGCCGCGCCCGGTGGTAGGCATGGCCCAGGAGCCGGAAAACCACGACCCCATCGGATCCATCTTAATCCAGGTGGGAATGGGTCTCTCCCGGCCCTACCCGGCTAAGGCCCTTCGAGCGAGGCCCAGCAGCGTCCATCCATTGGTGTCCAGCCTTTAGACTGCCTCCCAGGCGAACCCAGACCTCGCCAGGCCGCCTCACACACCTCCAGAGCCTGACCCTGGGAAGCGCAGTCATTCTGCCTCTGGTAAAACTCCACGACCATACACCCCGCCAGGGACCTCTACTTTGGAAAAAGCTATCTTTTCTTACACCGAGGCACCATTTTTAAATGTTATGTCATAAAAATTTTGAATCCATGAAGTAGGGAACTGGAGGCGATACAAATCAGATACAACGGAGAGGTGATAAATCTGGGGAGAAACTGAAATATGTGAACTGCTTTTCTTAACCACCCCAATTTGGGGGGATCTAAAAGTCCCTTGCAAATAAATGAGTTCTGGGGACGTGAGCGTGGTAATTGTAGTTAACAATACTTAGTGTGTATTTAAATTGCTAAGAGAGTAAATCTTAAAAAGTTTTCATTACAAGAAAAAAAATTGTGAATGTGTATGGAGATGGATGTTAACTAGACTTATGTTGATCATTTTGCAATATGAACAAGTATCTAATTATTATGTTGTATGCCAATTATATTGCAATAAAAGATAAATAAAATTAAAACCCCTTGCTTGGGAACATACAATAGGGAAATAAATTCAAGATAAAAGCTTACTATTCAAGTTAACAGTTTTGAATATGGAAATGTGACAAATTTAAAAACACAGGGAAGTAACTTTTTCTAATCTGAGGAGGGAATATCAATAAAATATTAACTTCAGAGTTCTCTTGTGGCTCAGAGGGTTAAGGATCTGGTGTTGTCACTGTAGCAGCTCGGGTTGTTGCTGTGGCAAAAATTTGATCCCTGGCTGCGGAACTTCTGCATGCCACGGATTTGGCCAAAAAAGGAGGAAGAAGAAAGTATTAGCTTCTCCAGTATAACTTAGCTTGTGACAATTACACTCAGATTTTTCCAAATATTAAAAGCATTTTGTTTTTTCACATTTCAATATGGTAGTTTTAAAACATTTCTACATATAGCATCACTTTTAACACATACTTAGCACTATTTGACCAGGGCTTAAAGTAATTTGCCTAAGGTCACTTTATCAGGACTCTCACTCAGATCTGCAATGGGTCTAATTTTTCTTCCTGCTAGGACTTGGTCTCTTACCTCCCTTTTGGGAGATTTCTTTAAATTCAGCTTTTCCAAAATACAAACCCCTAAACTCACCAGTTTTACAGACTTCCCCATTATGAATCATACCCAGATAGTCTTACCTCACCTTATATTATCCTTGCTTTCACCATCACCTTAGAATGAGTTTAGCCAAACTGCCAAATCTCCACAAGACTGCCCTCACTTAGACACCAGGCACAAGTACAGGGGTCTCTAGAAGCACCCTCACTTCAGACCAGCTGTCTACACATTTGGGAACTCCAGCCGCCTCATGCTGGCTAATTTGGTGGAGCAACTCAAAAAACTCAGGAGGTGTTCCCCTCGTGGCTCAGTGGTTAACGAATCCAACTAGGAACCATGAGGTTTCGGGTTCAATCCCTGACCTTGCTCAGTGGGTTAAGGATCCGGCGTTGCCGTGAGCTGTGGTGTAGGTCGCAGATGCAGCTCAGATCTGGCGTTGCTGTGGCTCTGGTGTAGGCCGGCAGCTACAGCTGTAATTGGACCCCTAACCTGGGAACCTCCATATGCCTTTGGAGTGGCCCTAGAAAAGGCAAAAAGACAACAAAAACAAAAAACTCAGGAAAGTGTTGTACTTACAATTATGGTGTTATTATGGCCAAAGGATAAGAATTCAATCAAGGGAAGAGAGGCTTAGGGCAGTGTTGAGGAGGGGTCTAAATGGAGCTTCCAGCCATTTTCTCCCAGTGGAGTCATGGAGCATACCACCTCCTTCCAGCTATGATGTGTGACGCTATGCACAAACTACTGCCAACTAGGAAAGTGTCCCCAAGACTATAGTGTCCAGAGTTTTTATTGGGGCTTGATCACAATGCTCATTTCACTGACTTTTGGTCTTCAGCCCTTCCCTAAGAACAGATTAATGATTTCAGTCTCATTCCTCTGGAGGTTGGAACTGATATAGTGTAGCTCAAAGTCTCCATAGCATAAAGATACTTCCATCAAGCAGGGGCCTAGAGATCACCTCCCAGTGTCCAAGGCAAAGGCCAGACCCCTCTATGTGAAGAGCTGAGAATAGTCATATCCATGTTGCTGAGCACCCCATCTTGCTTAAAACAGTTATTCTGAACACACTAAGTGGAGGGCTGTGTAAATAAAGAGAGGCCACACATTAACCTGATCACTGAGGCTCATCTCTAGATACAGTGTAAGAGTCTCCCTGGCACTATGTAGAGTACGTAGAAGGAGGACGTGTGGAAGACCTTCCCTACTTTCCCACTGTGTTCTGACTATTTGTGAGCATTCAGCAGCACCCTCGGACATGCCAACATGGGTTCCACTTCTACCTGGGGCTGTGATATCTATCTTCTTCAGACATGCTACCAATAAGCAGTACATCTAGGGAAAAGGGTACCTGAGTGGCAGTCAGAATACTGGATCTGACCCTTGCAGATAGGTACAACTTGGGGCTAGTAATTTTACCCCTCTGGCCCTCAGTTTTCTCTTCTGTAGGATGCATAGCTTAGATTAGAACCACATTCAGAGTTCCAGTTGTGGCTCAGTGGTTAACGAACCCAACTAGGAACCATAATGTTGCGGGTTCGATCCCTGGCCTTGCTCAGTGGGTTAAGAATACAGCATTGCTGTGAGCTGCGGGGTAGGCAGAAGATGGAGCTCGGATCCTGCGTTGCTGTGGCTGTGGCACAGGCCGGCAGCTACACTCCTATTTGACCCCTAGCTTGGGAACCTCCATGTACCTCGAGTGCAGCCCTAAAGAGACAAAAGACAAAACAAAACAAAAGAACCATTTCTGACTCTAAATTGACCCAATTTTCCCAAAGCTATATAATTGTTCTTTACTGGAAAGTAGACTTCCTTTACTGTTATCATAGGCAATCAAATTGTTTCTGTATGTATATACATCAAAGGATTTTTTTGCAGAAATGCAGAGGTTTTATTTCATTCAAATCTCCACTTGCTTCGCTCTAATATAGTACATTAGGTCTGTGTCTCAATGACATACATTAAGCAATGCTTTAGACCATCGTTCTTAGTGTGTAGTCCTAGGACCAGCATCATCAGTACCAGCTGGGAACTCGTAAGAAATGCAAATCCTCAGACCCTACTCCAGACCCATTAAATCAGAAGTTCTGGGGGTAGGGCCCAATGATCTGTCTTTACCAGCCTTTTGGATAACTCTGATGCACCCTCAGGTTTGAGACCTACTACTTTAGATTGTGCTGTAAATTATAACCATGTAAAATATGAATTCAATGAAAAAAATCACAACAATCAAAGTTAACATAGTATTTACCAGATATCATGCATGGTTCTAAGTGCTGTATATATTAAACTCATTTAACCCTTAAAACAAGGCTATCAGATAAGTACATGATTTTTTCACATTATGGAAAGGAAACTGACCAAAGATGAATATTATAGGTGGACTCATATATATAGAAAATGCCAGCAATCTTCTTAAACATTTTCAATCCATCAATCCTGGTATGAAAAAAGAAACTTCCCTTGCCCCCTTTTGCCCCTTTAGATTTTTGTTGTTGTTGTTGTCTTTTGTCTTTTTAGGGCTGCACCCACAGTATATAGAGGTTCCCAGGCTGGGGGTGGAATCGGAGCTGTAGCTGTTGCCCTACACCACAGCTCACGGCAATGCCGAATACTTAACCCACTGAACGAAGCCAGGGATCGAACCCGCAACCTCATGGTTCCTTGTTTCTGCTGCGCCATGATGGGAACTTCCCTTTTAGATATTTAAATTCTGCCTTTTCCACTGAACTTTCACCAACCATTAGCTTTGTATGTTTACAAATATACATTTGTATATTTGTAGATATTATCTATGTACTGATTAATGGTTAGGCATAAAGGCTTTGGATTCAGATTTGAATAGTTTCACCAAAAATGAGCTGTGCTACCTTGAACAGGTTACTTTTTTTTTTTTTTGTCTTTTGTTGTTGTTGTTGTTGCTATTTCTTGGGCCGCTCCCGCGGCATATGGAGGTTCCCAGGCTAGGGGTCGAATCTGAGCTGTAGCCACCAGCCTATGCCAGAGCCACAGCAACATGGGATCCGAGCCGCGTCTGCAACCTACACCACAGCTCACAGCAACGCCGGATCATTAACCCACTGAGCAAGGGCAGGGACGGAACCCGCAACCTCATGGTTCCTAGTCGGATTCGTTAACCACTGCGCCACCACGGGAACTCCCATGCACAGGTTACTTTAAATCTGATTCCCTCAAGCATAAACTGAATATAATAATGTGAACTCTCAGTCTTGTAAGGATTAAAATATAGGATAATAAAGTATGACACTCCATATATGTGAATTATTATTATATCTGGTCTCTTACTCTTTAATATGCTTTGTTTTTTGTATGTCTTATGTTGTGTTAAATATTAGCTTGTGTTTTATTCGAAATTGATAAAAGAAAAGGGAAAATTAATTTTAACCCGTCTTTTTCACCAGGACTACTCCATTCTTAACTAGAACTCTACAGATGTTTGCTATTTGGCAAACAAGGTTGCCTTGTTTCCCTGTTACAAGCTGATTTTCGGCATATCCCACTTGACCTGGCACAGGATTGGGCTCATAGATCCTGGGTGACTAGATAATGAAACTCAGTCTCCAATAGTTTATGTTCTGTTTAAAAATGAATGGAGCAGAAGTTCCCTGGTGGTCTAGCTGTTGGGACTTGGTGCTTTCACTTCTGTGGCCTGTGTTCAATCTCTGATCTGGGAACTGAGATCCCACAGCAAACCTCTGCACACCACAGCCAAAAAAATAACAATAATAATGGAGCTGTACTGATATTATTATTATTTACGAAACATAATAGATGGCACTAATTAATACTAATAGTAATGTTTTTTACAAAATGTCCAAATACTTAAGAGAGGGAGTTTCTGTTGTGGCTCAGTGGGTTACAAACCCAACTAGTATCCAGGAGGATATGGCTTCAATCCCTGGCCTCAGTCAGTAGGTTAAGGATCTGGCATTGCCATCTGCTGTGGTGTAGGTCACAGACGTGGCTCAGATCCGGTGTTGCTCTGGCTGTGGTGTAGGCCAACAGCTGCAGCTCCAATTGGACCCCTAGCTTGGGAACCTCCATATGCCTTGGTTTGGCCTTGAAAAACAATAACAAAAAAAATTCTTTAAATACAAGAGGAGAAAAATCTTTAAATACAAATAATCAGTGTTCTTTGTGTGACTTATTAAGAAAAAAAAATGTACTTTCTACATTTGGATTTTCCAGGATAGTTCTGATTTAAAACATTCTTTCCCAATCAGATCAGTATCAAAGTCCATGTTTTCTTTTTTTCCTTTTTTTTTTTTTTTTGGCTGCACTCATGGCATGTGAAGTTCCCAGACTGGGATTGAACCCACACCATAGCAGCAACCTGACCATTGCAATGACAACACCAGATCTTTTTTTTTTTTTTTTTTTGTCTCTTTAGAGCCGCACCTGTTGCATATGGAGTTTCCCAGGCTAGGGGTCAAATTGGAGCAGTAGCCTCCACCTACACCACAGCCACAGCAACGCCAGATTCGAGCCAAGTCCGTGACCTACACCACAGCTCATGGCAATGCTGGATCCTTAACCCACTGAGCAAGGCCAGGGATCAAACCCACATCCTCATGATGCTAGTTGGGTTCATTAACCGCTGAGCCATGACGGGAACTCCACAACACCAGATCTTTAAGCCACCACACCACAAGGGAACTGCCATGTTTTCATTTTTGATTCAGGAAATATGATTACCATCCCCACATAGAGGTCTATGCGGCAGCATTTTGTTAGCTACTTCTTTCACTTTCAAGTATGTAATTCAGACCTTTAGGAGTTTAGCTGGGTCTTTCCTCAACTTAACAGAATACTGAGGTTTTACCACATTAATAATAACCATTCTAATTAAAAGAGTAGCCAGAGTTTATTGAAAGCCTGGCCCTGTTCTGAGAGCGTAGATAAATGATCTCCTAACAGCTACTCTAGTAGGCAGGTATTATTTTTAGCTGCAGTTTACAGAAGAAGAAACTAAGATACAAAGAGATAAAGTAACTCACTCAAAGTAATCGATAGGTGTGTGCTGGTCCTTAAACAGGCATGGCACATCTGTGAAACAATCTTGAAGTGTGGTGGTGACTCTGGGAAGTTTCCGAGATGCTTTTTTTTATTATTACCTCTTAGAAGCTTTGTGTTTATACTTTATCAATAAAAATGCGGGGTCTTTATATCTTTATAGATACTTGTTTGACCCAACTGTTAAACATGTGTTTGTGCAACCAAGACAACCACGTCTTACAATCAAATTAGCTTTTAAATGACTCTTGGAAATCATATTTCAAAAACCCAACAGTTGTATGTTAACACTGACCTTATTGGTTGGAAATACTGGAGCTAGTTGATAACTCAATATTATCACTGTCTCTCTTATCAACACTCTGTCTGGTTTGCCAAGAGCATGCGATATAAAATTGAATGGGGAAGCTATGAGAATGACTCAGCCAAACTCTTATCTTTGGCAGAGATGAATAAAATGGAATTATGAGACTGCTTTTTGACAGAGTCTGGTGGCATGTCTTTTTTAAATTCTAGAGCAACTCTTGCCTGCATTAAGTCTTTCAAGGACTTCTTATTAAGTAGCCCTGTTCCCAAACTGTCAAAATAATAATCTTCCTCCACGTGGGAAATTATGGAAAGCAATGCATTTAATAATCACAGAAATAATGAGTGACAGAGAAAATTTCAATATGGTAGATTGGATCTATTTGAAGAAAGAATGGAGATTTAGAACTTCATCTCTTTTTACTCAGGTCTGGTGAAACATTTCCTACAGTACTTGTCTCTATTGCAATTACACAAACAGATGTGCGGTTACTAAGAGGGGAGAAGAAAATATCTGGCAAGGAAAGTAAAAAGCTCTTGAGAAAGATTAAGAGAGCAATTCAAATCAATGAACATTTACCAAGTGCCAGTTTCATGCAAGGCATTTCACTAGGTTTTACAATTCAGGAGAAGAGAATTAACATTTGTTCAGTGCCCTCCTATGTGGCTGGCCCTGTACAAAGCACTTTATATGCTTTAATTTTATTCTTGTCACTATCCTGAGAGGCAGAATATGTATCTCCATTTTAAAGGTAAGAACACTAAGGCTCTAAAGAGCTAAGTAAGTTTGCCAATCTCAGTTTAGTAAACTAGAATTCTCATTCATAGGTCGGGTTCCAAAGCCTCTATTCATTCATTTTCATACCCATTGCCTTGTTTTCATTCCACAAGTCTGTGGAGTAATTTTTTTTTTTCTTTTACTTGGTGAGGAAACTAGAGCAATGAGGATGGTGTGCATGGACATTGTATAGAACATTGTAATAGAACATGGAATTTTGTTTATCTGTTATGTTATTATTATGTTTATCATTGTGTAGGACGTTGCATAGAACTTTGTAATAGAACATAGAATTATGTTTATCTGTTATTATGTTTATTTGTTATTATGTTTATCATTGTGTAGAACTTTATAATAGAACATGGAATTATGTTTATCTGTTCCCAAGCTACTACTATGTACCAGACCTATTACATACAACTCTATGAAGTCATCTAATTGTCTGTACAAAGTAGATGAAGAAATCAAGTGCGGTTCCCCAATAAATTAATCAAGTGCAGTTTTTGTTCCCACTAGCAGTTGACAGGTATAATTACAGAATGATACACAAAGCTACAAATACAAGAGCCACAAGAAGGAAATTCAGTACATTCAAAAGTTAACCCCCCCAAAAAAAAAATTTAAAAAGAAAAAAAACAGCCAAAAAAACGACATGGACCTGGAAGTGGGCTTGCCCTTGAACGGCCTCTTTGTACTTTTGCCATGTCTTTAAAGAATAAATCAGCCTGCAGCAGTAATTTGGACAAAACAATAGAAAGAAGTACATCTTCATCCTTAGTGCCTACCAGCAAAGAGTAGGTGTGTTCAGATTTCAATCTGTGAGCCCTGAAGGCTCTACATGATAATTTGTGCAGAGTACAAATGACCAGATGTGTCTGCCAGACTGTGATGCCCATCAGTGAAAAGATGCAAATGTTTTTTGATCTTTTGAGTACTTGGCTCCTTGGGAATATTCAAGAGTAATCGATAGCATAGGCTGGATCCATGTGTAGGTCCAGTTGTATTAACAGAGAAAAGGTAACTGTTTCAAAATGCCTTTAGCAACCCAGTCTGCAGATTGTTATTGGTGTGACTATTCCTGAAACAGGTGTTGGGCTCATAAATTTGCATAACAAAATGTTTCTCTAGTGGCAGCAGCCCATACAATAATTGGTGCCATCTGTATTTATCTGTTGAAGTTTGGTTGCTAATATGAATGCTGAGAATCTTGTGCTGTCTAATTTCATAACTCCCATTTTATTCAGAAGGTACTTGATGTTGGAGAAATATTCATCATTTGCAAGGAAAAATACAAATTGAAGGAAAATGTTTTTTTTAAATGATTTTTATTTTTTCTACTGTAGCTGGTTTACAGTGTTCTGCCAATTTTCTACTATACAGCAGGGCGACCCAGTCACACATACATATATACATTCTTTCTCTCACATTATCCTCCATCATGCTCCATCATAAGTGAGTAGATATAGTTCCCAGTGCTATACAGCAGGATCTCATTGCTTATCCATTCCAAAGGCAATAGTTTGCATTAATCCCCAAATTGAAGGAAAATTTTAAAGTAATAACATTATGTTGCTGTTTCTTCATGGATCATTTTCACTTCTGACTAAACAAAATTAAGGCCACACCTATAGAACTGCTTCTTCAGAGCAGTAAGGGGAGGATCTAGCTAGAATGGAAAACCAATAGGTCTGTCATCATATTTACAGTTCTCTTTTGAAAGGCACTGCTTTCACTAGAACCTCTATTTGCCGAAAGCTTTGTTGAAATCAGAGTTGGGCTCAAACTTCTTACTGTATCTGACTCAACTGCTTTACCACCTGAAAAAGCAGAAGCCATTTGACTTGCAATTTTATCTTGGCTCCAACTTGGACAAATATGAAACTGTATGAAAGCTTAGTTTTCCAAAATCTGAAAGATAATATGTGGAGCCATCTAATAAAGTATATCTTAGAACCATAAAGACAGTCCTTTTCAATGAACACCATCTTTAGAATCAACTTTATTGTCTCTAGCAATCCAAGCAAATTACAAAACTTTAAGATAAAGAACTGTTTTAGATGGATGATGTACATATTCTTTTGTTATTTTGTGTTTTTCCACCTTTAGGTCCATGAAGACCTTTATCAACTAAGGGAGAAATTAACCAATTTCCCTCCTGAGGAAAAACGTGAGACTCTAGACATTCAGAATCTTGAAACAGCAATCAAAAGGACTGAAATGGGGTTAAAAGTAAGTAGAGCTGTAGATATTAAATAAAGTCCTAGAAGGAGACAAAGATTCCTTGAGAATAAAGAATTGTGGGATTCTCACAGGCTCCTGTGTAATTCCGTTAACAGAGGCAGGCTTGGGTTGGTCATCAGCTTTTTCATCCTGATCTTTTTTTAAAAATGATCATTATTTGTACCGTTTCTTAAATTCCATATAAGTGATGTCATATGGTATATTTGTTTCTCTGTCTGACTTACTTCAGTTATATGATAAGGTGGAGGTCCATCCACGTTGCTGTAAATGGCATTATTTCACTCACTTTGCTGTACAGCAGAAATTAACATAACGTTGTGAATTAACTATCCTTCAATAAAATTATATTTAAAAAGTGATTATTAACTGATTGACTTACATCTTGTCACATTCCATAAAGAATCTGAGGCATTGATAATATTTGATTATACAGTGTTAACCCCTAAAATGGTGTTTGATAAAAAGACTTTAGAATTTTAAAAATAACTATATTAGTCCAATAATATGCCTGACAAAAAAAGGATTCATACCAATACATTGCAGGAAGTTTCTATCAGATGCACCAGGATTCTGAAAAATCAGAGTTTACTTTTCCCTGATAGCTTAAGTATTTTGACTTTAGTCATCTTTGTAATGTTGTGATCCAGCACATAAGACTGGAAATAGGAAAGAAATCTACCAATTTTGGACCAGCGAGATACAACAAAAATACTAATGCTTGCTTGAAATATATGCGGACTTCATCATTATAGATATATCTAAGGGCATGGAAGAATCCAATCTTCAGACCAGGATCATGTTCACATATAACATAAGACTCTATCAGCACATGGGTCCAAAGAAAGACCATCTCCCTCTTCAAGACCTCGATCAGTGTCTCTGCTCTTGCTTTTGACTTTCACTTTACCCTGTTATCAGCTTCCTAGCTCAAATCCTGAGGCTATGAGAGGAGGAATATTCTGTTGCCTCATCAGACTTGCTTGCCATTGTCCTACATTATCTGACAATGAGAGGGCTGGACCCAGCTGGAGTCTTCGGGTTGGCCATTTTAAATAATCTTGTTACCTAAAGGCCAAACTCTCTCCTCAGCTGCTTGCTTGAAGTTCCATAAGAGAAAGACATCACTCCATGTCTGTATTGCCTGGCAAGTTTCCCTGGCTGGGGAGTAAACTGACTCTGGTGCAGTGTCATTTGTGAACAGTGCTACAGGTCACTTAAGCTTTGAGTCTAATCGTTTATTATGCTTTTTCGGATAAAGTAATTTGGCTTTGAGAGGCCTAATGATACCTTAGGCTTGTAATGAACACATAGCATGTTGTCTCTTCTGGCTTAATTACACCATTCTGAGCGTTAACCTAATGAAATGAAGTAAATTAGCTAAGTAGCTCAAGTCCACTCTAATGGCCTAAACTTTAACTTTTCTGTGACAGATTCACATTGAGAAGTATTTAAATGTTGTACACCAACACGTCTTAACAACCCCTATTAATGACAACTTATCTTCTTCTCATGCTTCCAAATGGTAAGTAAAATAGCCATTTTTTTGGTCCAAATAAGTCCAATTAAATTGTTTCTCTTTTTTTTTTTTTTGTTAGGGCCGCACCCTAAAAAAATATGGAAGTTTCCAGGCCAGGAGTCGAATCAGAGCTACAGCTGCCAGCAAATAACACAGCCACAGCAATGCGGGATCCAAGCCATGTCCGAAACCTACACCACAGCTCACAGCAATGTCAGATCCTTAACCCACTGAGCAAGGCCAGGGATTGAACCCACATCCTCATGGATACTAGTCAAGTTTGTTTCCACTGCACCACAACGGTAACTCCCAATTTAACTATTTCTTAAAAATAATATCAGGTGAGGAATTCCCACTGTGGCACAATGGGATCTATGGTGTCTTGGGAGCACGGGGTCACAGGTTTGATCCTGGCCCCAGCACAGTGGCTTGAGTCATAGCTGTGGTTCGGGTCTGAATCCTTGCTATGGGAATTCAATGTGCCATGGGGTACCCAAAAATGGAAAAAACAACAAAAACAAAACAAAACAAAACTCAGGTGAGATGACTGTAAAAAATTTCATTGGCTTTATTCTTATCTGCTCTACTAATTTCAATAGAAGTTTTGGGTAAGAATTTAATGGCAGAATCTGGATTTTTTTTTTGTCTCTTTGCCATTTCTTGGGCTGCTCCCGCAGCATATTGAGGTTCCCAGGCTAGGGGTTCAATTAGAGCTGTAGCCACCGGCCTATGCCAGAGCCACAGCAACACGGGATCCAAGCCACATTTGCAACCTACACCACAGCTTATGGCAACGCCGGATCCTTAACCCACTGAGCAAGGCCAGGGATCGAACCCTCAACCTCCCATAGTTCCTAGTTGGATTCGTTAACCATTGAGCCACGACGGGAACTCCCAGAATTTGGATTTTAATAGAGTTTATTCTATGTTACTTTTATTGTATTCTAATGCTTAACACCAGGACAGATATTTCAGGGTCCTAGTCTTGGTGTTATATCTTTTTCATTTTAGCAAAAGCATATACAAATTTCAACTCCTAAAGGAAATAGTTTAAAGCAAATCCTTTTTTTTGTCTTTTTTTGCTTTTTCTAGGGCCACTTCTGCGGCATATGGAGGTTCCCAGGCTAGGGGTGTAATCAGAGCTGTAGCCACAGCCTACACCACAGCCACAGCAACTCGGGATCTGAGCCACACCTGCAACCTACACCACAGCTCACGACAACACGGGATCCTTAACCCACTGAGCAAGGCCAGGGATCGAACCTGCAACCTCATGGTTCCTAGTCGGATTCGTTAACCACTGAGCCACGACAGGAACTCCAGCAAATCCATTTTTACCCTATTCAGATCACATGGTACTTCTATAGTTTTTAGCCTCTCATATGTGCTTTACTGTAAAGATGACTTTTGTAGCCAGGGTAAACAAAACAAATATAATAAAACTTGCTTGAAATACTCAATATGTAAGAGATCCTAAGAGATGACTTACTAAAATTAGGATTGAGTTCATGAGAAATGGCCTTTCCTCACTTTGGAGCTTCTTACATCCAGGCCTTCTGAATTTGAGTGTATGTAGATTAAGATTTTGTACTAAGCAAAAAATCCCTGTGGCCCTATTTGCATCATAAACATACAGGAAGCATAAATGAATCATATCAGACAGCAATGTCAAGTTTAAGAGAACACACATGGAAACATGGACATCAGGAGACACAGTCAATTCCCAGCTCCCAGTGGTGGGGAGCAGAGCCTTAGGTGCACTCTGTACCTCTTTCCCTATCTCCCATCTGAAGGTAGTGCCACCAGCATCCATCCTCCCTTGGCAGAGGCAACCTTTCCCTAGTCTATCTAGTTTTTAGTCACTTAGATCTTAGATTTTTAACACTGGGAATAACAGTATTGCTTGCAAATAGGTTAATACACATAGTCTTTTTTTTTTTTTTTTTTTTTTGGCCATACACACACCATATGGAAATTCCCAGGCCAGGGATCAAATCTGAGCCACAGCTGCAGCAATGCCAGACCCTTAATCCACTGTGCCATAGCAGGAACTCCTACATAATCTTTTAAAACAAGGAAGCTGGGAGTTCTCTTGTGGCACAGCAGATTAAGGATCTGGTGTTGTCACTGCAGTGGCCGGGGTCTCTGCAGTGGCTGGTTATTTATTACTTATAAATACATAAATAAATAAAACAAAGAATCTGTATGGAAAACAATGAAAGGGATGCTTGGAGAAGAAAATATTGGAGGTTACTTTACCAACTTATATTGACTCAATTCTAAATCAGGAGAGCCACACAAGGGCAAAGTGGGAGACCTATTCAGATGGCAGCCAGGAGATATGTAGCAGGTGGGGAATGTGTGGCTAAAGGATGGAGTGAGCAAACAGCAATAAGAAAGGGGGGGGAGGGGAAGGAGTTTCTGTCATGGCGCAGTGGAAACCAATCTGACTGGGAACCATGAGGTTGTGGGTTCAAACCCTGGCCTCACTCAGTGGGTTAAGGATCTGGCGTTGCCATGAACTATGGTGTAGGTCACAGACGTGGCTCGGCTCTGGTGTTGCCGTGGCTCTGACGTAGGCCGGTGGCTACAGCTCTGACTGAACCCCTGGCCTGGGAACCTCCATGTGTCGCAGGTGCGGCCCTGAAAAGACAAAAAAAGAAAGAAATAAATAAAAAAGAATGGAGCAGATGAAGAAAGTAAATGGAGAAGAGAGGTCTGTCACCAAATCTAATGAAAGTTCTGTCCTGTCTCCAGCTTCCTCTTTGTCCTCTCATCTTGACAAAGAACAGAAGCTAGGCTGTAGATCTGCAAGCTATGATAGCTGAAAAGAGCCAACTAAGTAGCAGAGAACCAAACGGAAAGAGAAACCTTTGGTTGTACAATTCTTCTTTCTGTCCTTGATATTCTTAGGGCCTGAGAGAGTGAAGGGAGACCTTAACATGGTGTGGAGCTGGCTCCCAGAAGTGGTCCTTGGATCCTTTCTTTCCCATTTGATACAGTAATACAATCACTGGCCCTTTTCTCAGGAAATGGGAGCCTGACAAGTTCATAGGAGCCCTACAAGCCTCAGGGAGCATCTCAGTCATAGCTGTGGATTTCGGGTGCTAACATGACACACAGTTTGAAAATGAAATGAAGTCACTTATGATGGAGACTGATAATGTGCGAAAATAGAATGTGTACATGTATGTGTAACTGGGTCACCATGCTGTACAGTAGGGGAAAAAAAGCATATTGGGGAAATAACTATTAAAAAATAATAATAATAAAAGAAAGAAAATGAAATGAGATGTGCTAAGGTCAAAAACTGGAGAAGAGTCCAAACTGGGTCTTCAAAGGAAGCAGGCCCCAGGCAGGCCCTGGGAGTGGCAGTGTAAGTCACAGGGAGCTGGCTTAGGGAGGAAGAGAAGTGGTGACAGCAGACGGAGATGGAAAACATGAGACCAAGGAGATCACGGATGATCATCTGTGACTATAACGTTCCCAGGTAGACAGTCACACCTGGTTCTGCACTTGCAGGGGTGCCCCAGAGACTGGAGCCCCTTGGCTTCGGAGTCTGCTATGGCCTTTCTGGGAGATTACATGCAAGGCAGATGGCAGAACCCAGAATTCCTTTGGTTCACATGTCTGGGATGAGCAGGACTGGCCAATTCATTGCATTTTTCTTCTGAGGTTCCATGACAAAGTCCTTAAAATGCCTGCGTAAGAAGGAGCTTTTTTATTACCGATGGCACGAATCACTGAGAAACAGGTTGCTTAAACTCAAAACTGATTAGGAAGTCAAAGAGGGAGACACGGATTCAGGAAAGTTTCAAGCTGGGACAGAAGCTGGTCCTGGCCCTTGCACCAGTCAAAGAATTTAGGTGATCCCGCATAATATGTGTTGCTTATTTTGTTATAAATATTTATCATAGAGTGAATTATTACAAAATACACCAACATAGAAGTATTTAAATAATGAGATAAAGATGAAATAAACCGTTTGAAATTGTTCACTTTATTAACAGCACAAAGCTTCCTTCTCATGTTAAAAAGGTTATTATTTATAATGTTTTGGTTTCTTAATCTTGTTAATCATGACAACTTTATATTGGTTGTAACTAATATCCCAAAACATACTCTAAATTTAGCTGTGAGTCAGCATTGAGGCTGGGTGGATGTGAGCCCATATTGTAGTTCATCTTCTGGATACTTTTTAAGTTTGGGGAGTTTTAGGGGGCTGATTCTTTGTAAGTTTGATTGGTTGATCATCATTTTTACATTTTAATATGATTGAAGAAAAGCTCATCCTGAAGAGAAGCTAAAAGGAAAACTGTCAGTTCTGCCATTTTCTTGTTTTTTTTTTTTCACTGATGCTTGTTATTATCATCAAGATACAGAGTGACTTTTTGCAGGATCTTTTTTTTTTTTTTCTTTTGTCTTTTTAGGGCCACACTCTTGGCATATGGAGGTTCCCAGGCTAGGAGTCTAATCAGAGCTGTAGCCACTGGCCTACACCACAGCTCATGGCAACGCCAGATCCTTAACCCACTGAGCAAAGGCCAGGAATCGAACCCACATCCTCATGGATACCAGTCAGGTTTGTTAACTGCTGAGCCATGATGGGAACTCTGCAGGGATCTTTTTAAGACACCTGTCCCTTTTTTTCAGGCTTAGTTTAATTAAAACTGACTAATATAATCCACAAACTGACTTCATGAGCAAACTGCAGTACATGCTAATGCTCTGAAAAAACATGTACCAATGTGACCCCACTGTTCATACCCTTGCGGTTTGAAGCTTCTAATCTCAGGAGGCATCCAGTACCAGAGGTGACATGAGCACATGAGGAATGCAGTGACAAGCTGAGTATTAAATAGTAGTATAAAGTAATTTCTTATTTTTATTTCTTACTGTATATAAATAGAAGCTCTTATATTCTTCACATGACCAATGGCATTGTCTTATGTAGCACCTGAGAGATGACATTTGAGAGACCACAGGTCTAGAGTTGAGGGTTCTTAAACTTTGGTTTGCAGTCCTCTTTCACCAGCTCCAGCTGGGGTCCTGGAATCTGCATTTTAGCAAACACTCTTGGTAATCCTCATGCAAATAATTTGTGCTTGGAATTCCTGGGAAGGCATGACTCCCTGGAATCAGTATTCTTCTAGCCAACTAGAGGACCTGCCTCTGTATGACCAAAAGCCTGGTCCTGGAAATGCTGCTACCCCATTGCTATGAAGGGTTGGAGAAAGCCTCTTGCACCAGGATTGAGCCAGGAGTGGGACCCTGCAGCCAGACTGGTAGGACTACAGTGTCTGCTTACATTGTGAGTCTGATGGTGTGTCAAAGGCCAAAAGTCCAAGGCAGCAGCTCCTGAGAAAAGTGGCACGTAAGGAGGACTACAAATCCCTGTTGCTCCTTTGACAGTAGAGCCCAGCTGCTACCAGCAACTGAGACTCAACACTGTTCAGATAGATAGGGCTTCGTTCTACAATGGAAGCCCAGGAAATTGGAAGAATTCATTCCAAATGAGTACTATCCCCGGATACACCTTGAAAAATGATGTAGAAAAGATATATAATCCTCCTCCTCCTCATTATTATCAGTATCATGAATCATCATTATTGTCAATGTATTTATAACATGACAGTTTACAAAGGACTCTTTTTTAACCTATAAGGCATATAGTTATGCTTTGCTTTTAAAGATGTGCAAACTGAGGCTCATACCTGTGTTTTAGGTCACACAGGCCATCAATAGTAAGGCCCAGGTCCAAGTTCACTCAAGTATCTGCAATCTAGCATTCTCCTACACCACAGCCACTCAAAAATCAGGAAGCCAAATTTTCACAAAGAATGGTTTTCCTTTTTAACAAGCATTGTTCAAGAAAAAAAAAAAAAACAACTGGTAGTTTTGTCTAGTAGGGAAAAAAAAACCCAGTAGTTACACAAAGTAATGATAATGCATGCCAGAAAATGCAAGGTTTTCCTGGCTGTTGTTTAGAAAATAATAAGGACACTATCAAAAATGGTATATCTTGGGAGTTCCCGTCGTGGCGCAGTGGTTAACGAATCCGACTAGGAACCACGAGGTTGCGGGTTCGGTCCCTGCCCTTGCTCAGTGGGTTAACGATCCGGCGTTGCCGTGAGCTGTGGTGTAGGTTGCAGACGCGGCTCGGATCCCGCGTTGCTGTGGCTCTGGCATAGGCCAGTGGCTACAGCTCCGTTTCGACCCCTAGCCTGGGAACCTCCATATGCCACGGGAGCGGCCCAAAGAAATAGCAAAAAGACAAAAAAAAAAAAATGGTATATCTTCTCCAAAGAGCTCAAAGTGCTTTTGTATTGTTTTCAAAATAGGTTTCATTATTATTCCCTTTTTGGCAGTGATTCTTCTTCTATGTCAAAGTGTGGTTCTTCCTCTTATCATTGCTGGCTTGCACAGATTTTATTGCTTGTGATATCTGCTCACACTGTTCTTAATGACCATGCTTTGCTTATTGACACTAGGGGGTGACTACCATCTGTACCCACACTCTCAGAACCACACAAAAATCTTCATTTTACATTCTGCTATGCTAGTGTTTGAGGAGGAAAAAAAAAAACAAGAACAAAGCAAATAAGTAATAGTGAGAAACAGTGAGAAGGAAAGAAGCTGTTTCTGTTAAATGGTGAGTGTAGATTAGAAGGTACATTTTCACTCTGTTATTGAAGGACCTTGGAGCCAATCTGTTCTGGGTTGTTACAAAGCGGTACCCAAATCCCAGTGATACAGAATATAACCATATCCTAGTTACAGAGAGAGACAAAGCACAGGTAACAAGATGTTAACACTTGGCAATCTAGGTGAAGGCTATTTGGATGCTCATTATTCTTTCAATTTTTCTGTGAGTTTGAAATTTTCTGAAATAAAGAGTATTAAAAAGCATTATAAAATAAAAAAACAATTGGAAAAACATTTATAACATGTGATATAAAAACTGCTGATGTTCTTAAATATAAAGAGCTCTTGCCAATAATAATAAAAAATCCTTGATATAGACAAAAGGACATAAATAGACCACTCACAAAGCTAGAAATGAAAATAACCAGCAAATAGGTGAAAATGCTTAATCTCACTGGTAAACCAGAGAAATGCAAATTAAACTATATGTTACTACTTTTCTTAACAAATTAGCAAAACAGATCATTTAAATCACCCCAATACTCATTGCTGATGATGGCGCTGAAAGATAGGCATACTTTTATATTACTGGTGGGAGGTGTAAATTGTCATAAAGTTCTTAAAGGAGGTTTTTCAAGACAATTTTTTGAACTGTTATTTTTTAGCTTAGTAGTTGTACCTCTAGGAATTTATCTTAGGAAATCAAGAGAGATATATATGGATCCCTGTATAAGTTTGTTCATTTCAGTGTTATATTTAATAGCAATATATTTGCAAATACCTTAAGTGTTAACAGTCAAAGAATGATTAAAGCTATATCTATTTGCTATTATACAGCTGTTAAAATCAATATTGTAGGGAGTTCCCATCATGGCTCAGCCCTTAACAATCTGACTAGCATCCATGTGGACGCAGGTTCGATCCCTGGCCTTGCTCAGTGGGTTAACGATCCGGGGTTGCTGTGGCTGTGGTGTAGGCTGGTGGCTACAGCTCTGATTCAACCCCTAGCCTGGGAACCTCCATATGCCATGCATGTGTCCCTGAAAAACAAACCAAAAAAACGCTGATATTGTCCAAGAAGGTTTTTTTTTTTTTTTTCATCTTTTTGCTATTTCTTTGGGCTGCTCCCGCGGCATATGGAGGTTCCCAGGCTAGGAGTCGAATCGGAGCTGTAGCCGCCAGCCCATGCCAGAGCCACAGCAACGCAGGATCTGAGCTGCGTCTGCAACCCACACCACAGCTCACGACAACGCCGGATCGTTAACCCACTGAGCAAGGGCAGGGACTGAACCCGCAACCTCATGGTTCCTAGTCGGATTTGTTAACCACTGCGCCACGACGGTAACTCCTGTCCAAGAAGTTTTAATGACATAGAAAGCTTCACATAGTACATACTGAGGGCAGGGGAGGGAGGATACAAAATTGTATCTCAATTCAAGTTCACCTCTAAATATATAATCTACAGAGGTAAAAGGACTTGTAAATATACTAAGAGTTTCAGTTCTAGGATGGTGCTATAGATATACTTTCCCCTATTACTTCTGATAAACACAACTAGTAAAACCCCTGGATATTATATATAAAATAAACTTGGGACTCTTCAGAGTTCCCATTGTGGAGCAGTAGAAACGAATCAAATAGGAACCATGAGGTTACGGGTTTGATTCCTGGCCTCACTCAGTGGGTTAAGGATCTGGCATTGCTGTGGCTGTGGTGTAGGCCTGCAGTTGCAGCTCTGATTCAACCCCTAGCCTGGGAACCTCCATGTGTCATGGGTGTGGCCCTAAAAAGACAAAAAGGCAAAAAATTTAAAAAATGAAATAAACTTTGGATTCTGAAAGGTGGAGAGAAGGAAAGGACATGATCGTGAGGTCCTTGGATTTTCTGTTTACCTCATATGTCCCAAGTCTGACCTGTATTATTTGCCCATCCTCTGAAGATGTTCTTTTAACATTTCTTGCAATACAAGCCTCTGGTGACAAATTCCTTTAGTTTTTGTTTGTTTGATAACATCTTTATTTTCTCTTCATGTGTGAAGGTAATTTTGCTAAATACAGAAATACAGGTTGGGGTTTTTTTCTCTCCACACTTCAAATATTTTTGTCCATACTCTACCTGCTTTGCATGGATTGTGGAGAAGAATTCGATATGATTCTTATTTTGTTCTATAGGTAAGTCTTTTTCCCCTCGTCTTCTTTCAAGATTTTCTTTGTCCTTGGTTTTCCATAGTTTGAGTATGATTATGGCCAGGTATAGTTTGTTTGTTGGCATTCATTCCCTTAGTATTCTCTGAGTTTTCTGGATCTGTGGTTTAGCATCTGACGTTAATTTTGGAAAATTCTTAGCCCTTATCATTCACACGTTTCTTCTGCTCCTTTCTTCTCTTTCTGATATTTTTGTTGCATGTTACACCATTTATAGTTGTCCCATAGTTCTTGATACTCCTTTCTGCTTCGCTTATAATTTTTCTCTTTGCATTCCATTTTTGGAGTTTATATTGACAGTTCTTGAAGCTCACTGATTCTTTCCTTGGCCATGTCCAGTCTATTGATAAGCCTACCAAAGGCATTCTTCATTTGTTACGGTGGTTTTGATTTCTAACATTACTTTTTGATTCTTTCTTGGAGTTTCAACCTCTCTGCTTACAGTACCCAGGTGTTCTTGCATATTGTCCACTTTATCCATTAGTACCCTTAGCATATTAATCGTAGTTGGGTTTTTTTTGTTTGTTTGTTTTTGCTTTTTAGGGACATACCTACGGCATGTGGCTAGGGGTCTAAGTGGAGCTAGAGCTGCCAGCCTACGCCACAGCCACAGCAACGCCAGATCCAAGTTGTATCTGCGACCTATATCACAGCTCATGGTAACGCCGGATCTTTAAGCCACTGAGCAAGGCCAGGTATTGAACTCGCAACCTCAAGGTTCCTAGTCGGATTCATTTCCACTACACCATGAGGAGAACTCCTAATCATGGTTATTTTTTATTCCTGGTCTGATAATTCCAAAATCTCTCTTATATCTGTATCTGATTCTAATGCTTGCTTTGTCTCTTCAGACCATTTTTTTTTTGTCTTGCCTTTTAGCATGGCTTGTCAGTGTTTTTGGAAGCTGGACATGATGTATTAGGTATTAAGAACTGAGGTAAATAGGAACATAGTGTGAGGTAGGTAGGCCTTTATCTGCTGGCAGTTATGCTATGTTTACTGTTTGCTGCAACTCTCGATGTCCAAGGCTTCAATTTCCCTAACTACATGTATCTTCTCTATTGTCTTTGGGTTTTCCTAGAAACGCCTGTCTGAATAGAGTCTGAGCTTTGCAGTTTTTTCATCTGTAATCCTCTGTATGCAGAGGCTCTGTGACTGTGGAGTACATTGGGGGGAAGCATTCAGTAATCCTATGATTAGATTTCAGCGTTTTGGTGGGTTTATTCCCCTGGACTGTTTCCTTCACAAGGTTTTCTCAGTGTTTTTCCCCTTACGTGAGGTAGGAAGACTAGAGGGGGCTGGGGTTAAGCCAACTGACCTTCTTCAGGTCAGATAAGGCTTTGGTAAAATAGTTTTCTCTGAGTCCTAGCCTTCATTACAGAAAATGGAACAAAGAACAGAACTATCTAGGAGAATTTTGAAATAGTTTCTTTTGCTTTTCCCCTGAAGCAGGAAGGGATTTTCTCTCATCTTCACAGGGAGAACACAATAGGACTGCTGGAGGTAAAATTCCTGTAAGTATGGGTTGTCCTCAGACTTGGCCCCTCAGAGATTTTCACTCTCAAGCTAATCCACACTGAGCCTCCAGCAATGTGTCAATTAGAATTTAAGTGTTCTTATAAGCAACTTTATGCCAATAAAATGGACAACCTAGAAGAAATGAACAAATTCTCACAAAGGTACAACCTTCCAAGGCTCAGCCAGGAAAAAAGAGAAAATAAAAATGAAGTACAGAAATTGAAACTGTGATTTAAAAAATGTCCAAAAAACAAAAGTCCAAAACCAAATGGCTTCACAGGTGAATTCTATCAAACATTTAGAGAGTAGTTAACACCTATTCTTCTGAAACTCTCCCAAAAAATTGCAGAGGAAAAAAAAAATTCCCAGGCTCATTCTATGAGGCCACCATCATCCTGATACCAAAACCAAAGATGCCACAAAAGAAGAAAATTATAGGCCAATACCACTGATGAACATAGATGCAAAAATCCTCAACAAAATATTAGCAAACCAAATACAATGGTGCATTAAAAGAATCATACACCATGATCAAGTGGGATATATCCCAGGGTTGAAAGGATTTTTCAATATCCACAAATTAATCAATGTTATACACCACATCAACAAACTGAAGAATAAAAACCACACAGTCATCTCAATTTATGAAGAAAAATCTTTTGACAAAATTCAACACCTGTTTATGATTAAAAAAAAAAAAAAACCTCTCCAGAAAATGGGCATAAGGGAACCTATCTCAACATAATAAAGCCCATATATGACAAACCCACAGCTAACATCATTCTTAATTTTGAAAAGCTGAAAACATCTGCATTGAAATCAAGAACAAAACAAGGATGTCCACCCTCACCACTTTTATTCAACATAGTTTTGAAAGTTCTAACCACAGAAATCGGAGAAGAAAAATAAACCATAAACAAAACAAATTGGAAAAGAAGTATAACTGTCACTGTTTGCAGATGACAAGATACTATACATAGAAAATCCTAAAGATGATACCAGAAAACTACTCATCAATGAATTTGGTGATGTTTCAGGATACAAAATTAATACACAGAAGTCTCTTGCATTCCTATACACTACCAATGAAAGAGAAGAAAAACAAAGAAAACAATCCCATTTTGATCATTGTACAAAGAGAATAAAATACCTAGGAATAAATCTATCTAAAGAGGCAAAAGAGGGAGTTCCCATCATGGCTCAGTGGAAATGAATCCACTGAGGATGCAGGTTTGATCCCTGGCCTTGCTCAGTGGGTTAAGGATCTGGTGTTGCCATGAGTTGTGGTGTAGGTTGCAGACGTGGCTTGGATCTGGTGTTGCTGTGGCTCTGGTGTAGGCTGGGAGCTACAGTTCTGATTGGACCCCTAGCCTGGGAACCTCTATATGCCACAGGTACAGCCCTAAAAGGAGAAAGAAAAAAAAAAGAGGCAAAAGACATATATACTCTGAAAACTGTAAGACACTGTTGAAGGAAATCAAAGATGACACAAATAGAGAGTTATACCATGTTCTTGGATTCAAAGTATCGATACCATCAAAATGGGTATCCACCAAAGGCAACCTACAGCTTCAATGCAATCCCTATTAAATCACCAATGGCATTTTTCACATAACCAGAACAAAATTTTTTTAATTTATGCCAAAACACAAAAGACCCCAAATAGCTAAAGCACTCAAGAAAAAAAAAAAAATGGAGCTGGAGGAATCAGGCTCCCTGTTTTGAGACTATAGCATAAAGCTACAATCATCAAAATGGTATGGAACTGGCACAAAAAAGAAATACAGATCAGTAGAATAGCATAGAAAGCCCAGAAATAAATCCACGCACCTATGGTCAATTAGTCTATGACAAAAGAGCCAAGAATATACAACAGAGAAAATACAGTCTCCTCAATAAGTGGTTCTGGGAAAATTGGACAGCTACATGTAACAGAAATTAGAGCATTCTCTAAGACCATACACAAAAATAGACTCAAAATGGATTAATGACCTAAACATAAGACTAGGTACTTAAAAGTCTTAGAGAAAACATAGGTGGAACAATTTTTGAAATAAATCACAGCAACAATCTTTTTTGACCCACCTCCAAGAGTAAAAATAAATGGGACCTAATTAAACTTAAAAGCTTTTGCATAGCAAAGGACACCATAAACAAAACAAAAAGACAGCCCATGGAATGGAAGAAAAACTTTGCAAACGAAGCAACCAACAGGGATTTATTATCTTCAAAATATACAAACATCTCATACAGCTTTATATAAAAGAATAAATAAAAAGTGGTCAGAAGATCTGAACAGACATTTATCCAAAGAAGACAGATGGATGGCCAAGAAGCATACAAAAAGATGCTCAAAATCACTACTTATTAGAGAAATGCAAATCAAAACTACAATGAGAGACCATCATCGAAAAGTCTATAAGCAATAAGTGCTGGAGAGGTTGTGGAGAAAAGGGAACCCTCCTACATTGTTGGTGGGAATGTAAGCTGGTGCAACCCTATGGAGAACAGTAGGGAGGTTTCTTACAAAACTAAATATAGAAATACCATACGATCCAGCAATCCCACTCCTGGGCATCTATCCAGAGAAAACCATGACTCAAAAAGATACATGTAATCCAATGTTCATTGCAGCACTATTTACAATAACCAAGACTTCAGGCAACCTAAGTGGCCACTGACAGAGGATTGGATAAAGAAGTTGTGGTACATATATACAATACAATATGACTCAGCCATAAATGCAAATGAAATAATGCCATTTTGCAGCAACATGGATGGACTTAGAAATTATCACACTAAGAAAATCAAAGAGAAATATCATATGAGATCACTAATTTGTAGACTCTAATAAAAAATGATACAAAAGAACTTACAGAACAGAAACAGACTCAAAGATTTAGAAACCAAAACTAATGGCTACCAAAAGGGAAACATGGGGTGGGGGATAAATTAGGGGATTGGGATCAACATATACACACTACTATACCTAAAATAGGTAAGTAATAAGGACCTACTTTACAGCACAGGGACATCTACTCAACACTCTAATAATCTATATGGGAAAAGAATCTGAAAAAGAATGGTTATATATATATATATTTATATATATATGTGTGTGTGTGTATATATATACATATGATTCAATTTGCTGTACACCTGAAACTAATACAAAATTGTAAGTCAACTATACTCCAATATAAATTTTTTTTTAAGTTTTAAGTTTTCTTCCCAGTACTGGCCCCAGCTCTTGGACTTTATCCACCTCTTTCCCTAGTTTTGAAGGCAGCAGTTTTCCCTGTGATCTCAATTCTTTGATGTATCTAAGAGCTGTTTTTCAGTTTCTTCAGCTTTTTCTTGTTGTGGGGATTAGAGTGGCAACTTCTAAATTCTATAAATGTTGGAATAAATCCAGAAGTCCATAAATTGCTTTTTCATGATAATTTTACAAAAGGGAGCATCACAGTAGAATCAAGAGATTGACTCGTTGGTTGTTGAATTTAATTGACGTTAATTATGTTGACCATTTTAAAGAACTGGAACCTGCTTTCAAATTAAAAATTATAAGACCTAAATTACACACATAAACACTCATTCTTACAACTTTATTTTTACATTGCAATCCAATGGAACTGCTCACTGCTTAACAAGGAAGACTTTTAACCACCTTTGATCCTTAAGTCTTTGCGATTATACAAAATAGCGCAAGTTTAAAGACTATAAGGATGAACTGCTTAGGAATCAACATTTTGAATAAATTTACCACTGGCTATCCTGTGACTTAATTTTATTTAACAATATACAGCATATTTTTTAAATCGAGAAATGTTTTAGAGTGTGGCAATTCTGTCAGTTGTGACTCACATAAACTCAGCCAGAGAGAGCTTTTTATTCACACCAAAATAGTCATTATCAGACTTGGAAGTTCTTATGCCTGATAAACAAGAGCAGTTTTATAGTGGCAAATATGCTAAAGTTGGTCAAATTTACTATAGTTGCCAATAGAATATTTTCTATAAAATATGATGTAACTAGGAAGCATTGTTTTTAAATTACACTTTGTTAAGCTGTTAAGATAGCAAATTTGATTTAATTTTTTTTTAAACTTAGGTTGTTTCCAGCTGTAATTGATCAGAAATCATTTATTTTCCCTCTGGAGTCTGAGGTTAAACATTGGCAACCCCAGAGACAGCATGGTTCATTTCCACATGCCTTTCCAAGAGTAAAGGTAGGAAGACAGAAATCCTAGAGACAGAAAGTGGATTGGTGGCTGCCAGAGGCTGGAAGGAGGAGGGAAGAGTGGGGAGTGATATCTGATGGTTGTCAAGTGTCTTTGGGGAATAATGATATATTCTGAAATTAAATACCGTTGATGACTGCACCACTCTGTCAGTCTACGAAACACCATTGAATTCACTTCAAAAGGGTGAATTTAAAGTATATGAATTATATCTCAAAAAAGCTGTTGGAAAAAAATTTTTAAAGAGTCAACATTGGAAATTGAATTCTTTTTTATTCGGCCGCTCCCGTGGCATATGGGAATTCCCAGGTCAGGGATCAAACCTGAGCCACAGCAATGACAATGCCAAATCCTTAACCACTCGGCCACAAAGGAACTCCTGGAAATTGTGTTCTAAATGAGAAAACATGCCCTTATTGTTTCAGTTTTGTTCATGGCATGGTTGATTTCTATGACAAAAGAGCTTTCTTTGAACGGAGCCCTAGAAGTAAAAGATTCCAGATGGCAAGGCATAGAGCCCAAGAGGCTTCTGACTTTGCTTCCATCAGATGTGCTTTCAGTTTGATTCCTGTTCCCTCCCTGGCTTCTCCAAAGTGATAACAACTCACTTCTTCTGGGTACCAGGTGCCATTGTCAGTGCTTTGGGAAAACGAACTTGTTTAACCTCCATAACAATCCTAGAAGGAGGTGGTATTACTATCTTCATTTTATTGATGAAGAAACTAAGAGAACATACCCAGTGTCAGAGCCAGGATCCTGAACCCAGAAATGTAGGGATCCAGAGCTGAGCGCCTAACCACTGTGGTACCCTTTTTAAGTAACAGCTTTATTGAGATACATATCCCATAAAATTTACTCTTTAAAAAATATTCATTCAGTGGTTTTTAGTATATGCGCAGTTGTGCAGCTATCATGTGGTACCCTTTTTACAATTGTTTGTATTAGTTCTAGGTACTTTGGCAGTAAGCATCTTTGCTGCAAGCATTTTTGCCCCAGCCATTTTTGCCATGACCATTTTTACTGCACAACTAATTGGCCATGAGGCAATTTTGTTGGAAAAGATAAATAACAAAATATGAAAGAGGGACATTAACAAGGACATAATGAAACATGAGAAATGAATAACAAAATTTAAAAGACTATTACAAAATACAAAATATTTGAATGTATTTAAAATGTGTATAGATCGTGGCAATACTGTGCAAATGACTGATTTTGTTTTGTGGATTGTACCTAAGCATTTGTCTTCCAGGTCTTTCATTCATTGTATTTTATTCATTGTTTTGTCTGTCAATTTGTCTCCTTGTTCACCATTGCCTTTTTTTTTCCCTTCATTTTTGGCTGCCTCGAGGCATATGGAGTTCCTAGGCCAGGGATCAGATCTGAGCCACAGTCATGACCTAAGCCACAGCTGTGGCAACACTGGATCCTAAGCCCATTGTGCTGGGCCAGGGATTGAATCTGCATCCCAGAGCTCCCAAGATGCTGCCCATCCTGTTGCACCACGGCAGGAGCTCCCAGCACTACATTTTCTTTTTTACTAACATTTCTTCCTTCATTAAGAGAAGTATCTAGGATGCATGTTTACTAGGATGCATGTTCATACCTGAGCTTTGTATTGCGCTATGAAATCTACACTGCTGTGTATTCTTTGCATGTTTGTCACGTGTTCATTGACAGATGTTCAAAAGTTACACAGGAAACGTTGGTTCAACTCTGCACCATCAAGTCCCTTGGCCTTCTTCTCCTCCAGTGTAGTGTGTTTCAAAATAAGAAACCAGTTATAAGGACAAATCATGGTCATTGGTCATCTAGATAAATCCATCAATAATGTCACTACCTGGAAGAAATGATAACGTATTTAAACCAGTGGAAACGAGACTGTCAAACCAAAACCTATCAACTAGTTATGTGACCTTTTATGGCAGAACGGCCTTACAGCCAAATAGTTATGTAGCAAAAATGTTAGTGGCAAAAATACCTACTGCAAAGATGTCTATAGCAAAGTTGTTTATCATGAAAGTATTTCACAGTTTGTATAACCATATTTTTCTTTTACTGCAATTGCCACAGTCTATGACCAGATATTGAGTTGTATGATTTTTTAAAAAATATTCGACTTCCCACTAGATTATAAGCTTAATGAGGGTAGGATCCATGTCAGTTTGTCCATAGCAGTGTAATGCCAGGGGACTCTCAATACATGTTGGTTGAATGAAAAAATAAAACCACCATAGTGACTTCCAACGGTGTGCTCATCTCCATATAAAATATTCATTCAGTCTCCTCTGCACCCTCAAAGTGGCCCACTGCTACCTTTGTCATTGCATTTGTCACATTGGGTTCCTTGACCCACTATCTGTGGAGTACTTAATGTGTGCCAAGAACTGTTAGAGGCACACTAGGGTGAACAATTCAGACCAGGTCCCCAGTCTCATAGAGCTTACATTCTAGGAGGATGGAGATAGACCATCAACAAGAAAATATCAGCTAACAGTAAAGGCTATCATGAAATTAAAACAGAATGCTATGATAAAGGGAGCTTAAATGTCTCATCTTCCTTACTATTAAGTCTCTACTTTCGTTAAATTTTTATTTTTTTTTTTTTGCCAAGAATCTCAGGAGGATCAGAGTTGGTCTACTATAGATCAGATTGAAGATCTCTAGTTTATAAAGACAATGAAATAAAATATATGAAATTGGAACACATAGTTGTAATTATTATTCCAGGAAAAAAAAAACTATGACCAGAAATATATTTTCCCAAAAGTTAGGAAACGATTATAGACATAAGGAATCTTATATGCCTTGTATAACCCCGTGTTCTTTTACTGTGAGCATGGGTGGGCTTCATTTAGAAAGGGGCATGGACTGTTTCCCACCCTGATTTTACTTCCAGGGCCTGGATCCCTATTGTTGTTTTATACCTAATATCAGAAACATCTGCTTAAAAATGTATAACCTCTAAACACAAAAGATAGCCCTCATTTTTGCATTGTCAAGTCAATGATAAACAGGGCTGTTTTGCCAATTGTTCTGCAAGCCTACAGCACCAACTTAAAAGCTTGTATTATTGACTAGTTGTGAAGTCCAACTGGATCACTATCACCTTTAATTGCCCACTGCCAATCTTTTGAACTAGGTAAACCCCAGTTTAAGTTTTCTTTCTCTAAAGTGAAGAAATTATCTTTGGAATTCTATTTCACACCAAAAAACTTAAATTGCAAACCATTTGGAGTTTCGCGATTGTAATTAAGAATCATTTACTCTCTTACATTTGAAAAAGCCATATTCTGATGGATTTTTTTTTTTTCTTTTTAGGGCCACACCTGCCACATATGGAGGTTCCCATGCTAGGGGTCTAATCAGAACTACAGCTGTCAGCCTAGGCCACAGCCACAGCAGCGCAGGATCCAAGTCGTGTCTACAGCCCACACCACAGTTCACGGGAACCCTGGATCCTTAACCCATTGAGTGAGGCCAGGGATTGAACCCAAAACCTCATGGTTCTCAATCGGATTCGTTTCCACTGATGGCTCTTCTTTATAGTATATCTTAACTTCAAATTAACACCCTTCTTTCAGGCACCCTGTACTTGTAACAGCTGTACTTGTAACAGTCAAGGAACAGGTTTGAAATAACAAACTAAAAAGATAAGGAGGATGGAGAAAGAAAAGGAGAAAAAACTTTATAGGCCAAGAGAGTATTTCATTTTCTTGTTGAGTCTGGTGAGTTAAGTCTGAAAGCAATTTCAAAATGGAAGTTGCTAAACTATTCAGATCCAAGGACCTACTTAGAAGCATGATGTATCTCCTTCAAACAGGCTACCTCTCTGTGCCTTAGTTCCTCATCTGCAAAATGGGTTCTAGGACACCTGTTTTTAGGATAAACGAGTTAACATACATGTTCATAACAGTGCCCCATACATGGTCAGTGCTATGTATGTGGTCATTCTTCTTATTTGTTGATGAATACTGGTCAACCTCAGTTATGTACCTGCTATGTACCAGGCACTATTTTAGGCATCAGCCAAATTTTCTACCCTCATGGGGTATGCATTGGAGTTGGGATAAGGTCATTAGGAAAACAGAAAACAACTTGAAAAGTAAACATATGGTATGTTAGTTGGTGAGAGAAAAGTTAGGGAAGGAACATAAGGAGTGTTGGGATGGTGTCACTTATAAGGTGACACTCGAACAGAAATATGATGGACATGAGGGAGCAAAGCATTTAGGAAGAGTATCACAGGCAGAGAAGACAGAACTTCTAAAGACCCTGAGGAGCTCCCTAGTGGCTCAGTAAGTTAAGGACCTGGTGTTATTACTGCTGTGGTTCGGGTCATTGTTGTGGCATGGATTTGATCCCTGGCCCCAGAACTTCTGCATGCTGTGGGCATGGCCAAAATAATAATAATAATAATTAAATTAAATTAAATTAAAGACCCTGAATTAGGAGTATGAACAAAAAGCAAGGAAGCTGGAGAGGAATGTGTATGAAGGAGAGAAGCAGGAACAAGAGTAGGGGCCAGATCGTGGACACTGTTGTGAGGGCTGTGGAGATCACTCTGATTGAGATGGGAGGCTTTTCACCAGGGACTGATCGGATCTGATTTACAATTTGCAGGGGTCACTCCGGCTTCCGTGTGGGGAACATGATGTAGAAGGGCAAGGGTGGAAGTAGGAAGGCCATGTAGGAGCCTATGTTTGCCATGATGATGAAACCATGTCTGCATAACATTCTGGAAGGAAGGAGCTATTGTTATCCCCATCTTACAGATGAGGATACTGAGGATGAGAGGTGATAGTAATTTAAAGCTAAGAAATGGGAGAACTGGGATTCAAACCCAGCTCTATTTAACATTAAAGTCCTGGCTTTTCCTCACCACTGTAAAAAATACAAAACCTTGAACTCCCTCCCTGTGTTGGCCACAGGGAAATTTCCAACTGGGAAAAAGGGAAAGAAAGAGAGAGAGAGAGAGAGAGAGAAAGAGAAAGAGAGAAAGAAAGAGAGAACCAGAATAAATCCCTAATTTTGTTCACAAAGGCCCTACCCGTCTTCAGAATTATCCTCAGCTATGTCCTGCTAAACTTTCCCAAAGAACCTTCTCAATGCAGTGTTCCTGATAAAAGTGGCCTTTTCACTTTCTCATTTACTATGGTGATACTAAGGTGGCCATTATGAAGCCACATCAGAATTATTTACAATGCACTGTGATATTCTGTGCAATGCCCTCTTACTGTAATTGGTTACCATTCACTTGATTCTTATTTGTATTTTAAAGAGGTTTATACTTTACAGTGTACATAAGTTATGGCTAATGGAACAGGTGACCAAGCAAGGTATTTGGGGTTATTTCTCTAAAAAAATGGGCATCAAAAATAGGCCCTTAGGATTGTATCTTCTAATAACAGTATTACTATGAGAAAATTCAATTAGCTACATATTTATGACTCATAGCACCTTTTCCAGAAAGATAAGCTATTTATTACAACTGCACTCAGATTTTATGGTATGGTATTCCATAGTTCAGTAACATTTCAAAGGTGGCACACCAAATTTCTCACTCCACTTCTCTCTAGCTTACCAAGGGATGCTAACTTCCAGGCATGCAGGGAAGCCCACTCCATGGCCACCAACTCAGGAGGGTAATTTGTAGTGAAGGAGGGAGATCACAGAATTAGCAATTGGCCCGTGTTCCATAAAAATTGGACACAGTGTCACCTTTGGCATACACTTCTGCCATAAGCTGATGATTGAGTTACCATGGCATATGGTAAGAATAAAATGAACACAGTAAAACTAAAACTTGTTTTTCCTCATTAGGGTGCTATTTCACTTCCTCAAATATTTTGATTTTTTTTTTTGTCTTTTGTCTTTTGTTGTTGTTGTTGCTATTTCTTGGGCCGCTCCCGCGGCATATGGAGGTTCCCAGGCTAGGGGTTGAATCGGAGCTGTAGCCACCGGCCTACGCCAGAGCCACAGCAACGCGGGATCCGAGCCGCGTCTGCAACCTACACCACAGCTCACGGCAACGCCGGATCGTTAACCCACTGAGCAAGGTCAGGGACCGAACCCGCGACCTCATGGTTCTTAGTCGGATTCGTTAACCACTGCGCCATGACGGGAAATCCTGAATATTTTGATTTTTAATGCTGCTATGTGCTAGGTGCTAGAGATGCCAATTTTAGTGTCGTAGGGGCACAGAGTCTCTAGACCAGCATTCTACAGAGTAGCGAGTGCTATATTAGAGATTGGGCAAAAATACTCTGGTAGGGCCAAGAGGATATGCTTAATGCCTGGGATTTGCTTTAGCCAGTAAATACATCATCTCCAAAATCTGTTTCAAGCACAGCAGTTTCTGATCTCTATATCATGTCTGCCATAGCTCACACAGTATGTTTTTCCATCAACTCTTCACTACAGTGAGGACCTTCAATCCAGTGACGTCTCATTATCGATTTATAACTTTTGCCTTACTGTGCTTTTTTCTTTAGCTAGCATAGAACGCATGATTGTGGCAGAAATTGTTAGTTCCTTACCCAATATTCATTCCAGCATCTGCATTACTATAAACTGTGATTTTGTTTAGGATGGCATCATGCCAGGAGGAATAAGTTTCTTCATTTCTGAGCCTTCTTTGTAACTAAGTCTGACCACGTGTCCCAGTTTTGTCCAGTGAGAACTGCGCAGCAAGCATTCTACGGGGAGTTGGTTCTAGGGAATGTTTTGCTTTTCTGATGAAAGGGTATAATAACAAATGCCATGTTTCTTCTCCCTTTCCTCTTTCTCCCTTGAACACAGACATGACATTTGGAGTTGCAGCAAGCATCTTGCAACCATGAAGTGATAAACCTAAGGACAAAAGGCAACACTCTTGAGGATGGTTAGAATAGAAAGGAGGATAGGGAGTGGATTCCAAGGGCTTTCCTGAGCAGCTGATTTTTAGCTAGATATATGGCTCCCCAATATAAAGACTGCATTTCCCAGAGTCTCTTGCAGTTGGACATAGCTGTATGTCCAAGTACTGGCTAATGAAATGTTAGGGGTGGGTGTTGTAGAGGACGTTTTCTGAAACCTTCCTTAAAAGGTAGCCAACTCATGCTCTGTAATCCTTTTCTTCCCCATTCGCTTTTCTGCTGCCTGGAATGGGGCTGTGTTGGCTGGTACTCTAGCAGCCATTTTAGACCAGGAGGAGGCCCATACATTAGGGATTGCAGAGTACTAAGCTGGAAGGGGCCTGGTCCCTAGCAACTTCCTGCACTTCCAAACCAAACTGGAACAGCCTGTCTCTGGACTTAATATACATGAAAGCAATACATTCAGTCTTATTTAAGCAATAACTCCTCCAGTTTTTGGTCACATACAGACATATTTAGTCCTAATCTTCCCATTACCAAATTCAATTTTTCCTATGTCAGGATTTATATTTTATGTCTTCTCCCTTATTAAGGCAACCCCTTTTTTAGCTTAGCTATTCCAGTTATTCCCCTCTCTTTAATCATCCATTTCTCACTCCTTCATCATTCTTAGATCTCTGAGTGACTAGCTCAGGTTTTTGTTTTTGATGCAGCTATCAGTATACTTGTCATCTCCTCAGAGAAGCTCTCCTTTACTACCTTATCTAGGGTAGCTTCCCATTATCCTCTACCCCATTTTTCCAGTGTAGTTTTTAAAAAAAATATCTATTTTCATGGTTATTATCTAATTCCTTACATTCCTTTAAGGATGTAAGATCTATGTGGGCCAGAACTTGCTCTTGTTCACCCAGACCTCTCAATAATTGTTGGCATGAACAAGTGGATGGATTTTGTTGGGAGCACAGAAGGAGCACTCTTCCTAAAGGAGGCGTTCAAGTCTTCCCGTAGGGTGTCCCAGAAGACACCTGAAGAGGGGAGAAGAGGACACTCCTAGAAAATGAAACAACATGCTCACTCACAGAGGTGGCGAGAACATACTAGATGTGGAGGCTGGCTGGTCACAGAGCAGTCAGGAGGAGATGGCGGGAGAGGGGGCTGTAAAGTTCGAGGGAGCCAGATCATACCACCCCAAGGCAAACCACTGGAGGTGAGAGACACATTTCAATTAGTGATCAGAGGTTCAGTTATTCTGGAGGCAGGCAGAGGAGGACTAGAGGTAAGGAGACCCATCTTAGAGGCTATTACAAAGGTCTATGTAATCATCAATGAGGGCACACATCAAAGCAAGCACCTGTGGGGATTAGAGAGGAAGGAACGTATCTGATAGATAGGAAGCTGAATCAAGAGTGTATCAACTAACATTCCTTTGTAATGTGGCAGCATGAGATGATGGAAAGAGACTTTTGAAGGCAGAGACGTAAGTAAAATCCTGTCTCTCCACATTGATCCTCATTGGTAAACTAGTGATAATATCACGTACTCCCTGTTGTCATTTTAAGGACTCCAGTAAAGTCAGCTGAATTATGACAACACCCAATATTATGGTGCCTAGCATAAAACTGGAGCTTCAATAAATGTTAGCGTTCTCTCCCCCAGTCTTCCTCCTAGTCTACAATTCAACTCCTCCAGGAATCAGAACACAGGATGGCACATCTGAATGGAATTAAAGTCTAAAGGTTTTGTGAACCTGAGGCAGCTGGGCCTTTTAGAAGCAGCTTGGGGTTAAATAATGCTGTAACTGCTGTTTCCCTAGCCTAGCAGGGAAGAAGAGGGGACATCATAAAGCACACAATGTTAGACTGCAAATGACAAATTAATTAATGGTTACATTTTAACTACACTTTAATTTTAAATATAACCTTTTATTAAGAAAAATTTTCTTTGAATACACACAAAAATAGAATGAAATCCATGTAACCATCACCCAACTTTAACAGTTACTGTAATTTCACTTTTTTTTTTTTTTTGCTGGACCTGTGGCATATGAAAGTTTCTAGGCCAGGAATGGCGCTTTCACCACAGAAGTGACAACACCAAATCCTTACTACTAGACCACCAGGGAACTCCTAATTCTATCGTTCTTATCTCATCTATTCCCTCCACTTTTTTTGGGTGAAGCCTTTTAAAGCAGATCCTACACATTATATACTTTTACTCTTAAACACTTCCAGTAAAGACAAAAAAAAAAACCCACCCATATTATCACACCTAATAAACTTAACAATGCACTAGTACTCTATCATTCTCAGTCCATATTCAGTTTTCCCCAGTTGTGTTAACATTGTTTTTCTATTTCATTGAATCAGGATATAAATGACTTGAAGTACAGTTGATGTACAATGATGTACAACATTATGTAAGTTATAGATGTACAATATACTGATTCTCAATTTTTAATTTTTTTTCTTTTTCAGTCACCCCCGAGACATATGGAAGTTCACAGGCAAGGGATCAAACCCAAGCTGGAGCTGTGACCTATGCACAGCTGCACCGGATCTTTAACCCCTCGTCCTAGGCCAGGGATCCAACCTGCACCTTCAGAGAGACAAGCCGGATCATTACCCACTGTGCCACAGTGGGAGCTCCTCAATTTTAAAGGTTATACTCTGGAAGTTCCCATGTAGCATAGAGGGTTAAGGATCCGGTATTGCTACAGCTGTGGTGCAGGCCACAACTGTGATGTGGGTTTGATCCCAGGCCCAGGAACTTCCATATGCCATGGTTGTGACCAAAATAAAAAATTAAAAATAAAGGTTGTGCTCCAGTTATAGTTATTGTAAAATACTGACTATATTCCCTGTGTTGTACAATATCACACATTGCATTTGTATCTCATTTTATCTATAACAATTTCCTTTACTAAAAGTCACTTACGCATAACATTGCAAACAAACTATACTTAAATAAAAATTTTTTTAAGTGTCACTCATTAAAAAAACCAGGTCATTTGTCATGTCATATAGGTTCTCCACTCCCCTTAGTCTAGATTTAGCTGACTGCAATCTAACAGTGACATTTTACATGTTCCTCTGTTCATACTATTTCTTGTAAACAAGTATTTTTATCTAGAAGCTTGATCAGATTCAGGTAATATCTTTTTGGGGGGAATACTGTATAGCTGGTACTGTGTACTTCCTTTTATAGCATATCGAGAGGCAATTTCTTTTTTCTCTTTTAATTATGTTAAGAATGATCAGTGAGTCTGAGTGTTACAATCTTGAGCTATCATATATCAAGTTCCCCACCACTTTTCACCCAGTGACATTAGCAAAAAACTAATGTTTACCTAACTAATTATTTCATTAGAGACTGCAAAGTGGCAATTTTGTAACTCTGTCCTTCCCTCTGCATTTATTAGCTTATCTGAAGAACTTTCCCTTAGCAACTCTTTAATGAATCTGAAAAGGAGTGAAAGGAAAAGCTGGATAAATGTATGATTCTTCCTTTTGTATCTTTACTTTCAGATTATTAATTGTATCAAATTGGTTTTTGGGAGGGGAAGATATTATTAAGATGTCATGGATTTTTACATACTCGAAATGTTTCAAAGCACTACAGTATTATTTGGGGGTCTGTAGGATTCTGAGTAGGATCCTGAGTAGTACCTTATCACTTGTGAGATACTTAACACACATTAGTCACTTATAGCTCATAACAGCCCCATGGATGTAGGTATTACCCAGTTTTACAAATAAAAAATCAAGCTCACATAGCTTGGACTAGGACTTGGTATCTATTGTTCTTTCCATTAAATATAATAATGGTTGAAACAATCAGTGTTCAGGGTGACTGGATTCTTTCTTTTTTTCTATTTTCTAGTTTTGAGATTAAACAGCAGACATCTTTAACCAGTGGGAACATGTTATTAAGCAATATACACTTTAGAAGGCATTACTTGTAGCAAACACTGTTGAGAATAATGTTATGCTGATAATACTGTAACTTAGTAAATAGCTTGTCTCAACTTTGTTTGTGAAGCATTTCAATTTTGATTACTCTGTGTGGGATCTACTTCTCAGAAATATGTCATTTTATGGTCTGCCCATGTCTGGGGAGCTGGCATTACACGCTGCCTAGTGTTTTTAATTCAGAACTTCTTCTAAAAGAAACCTTAGCCTCTTATGTTCAAGCCCTAGTTTTAATAGCATAAGCTATTTCCTTCTTATATCGCTTTGTGGGCATAGTAATAAAATAAATACCACAAAATCACTGATGAGATGAAAATTGAGCTCCCTGCTTCTGTGCAGCCATGTAGGTAAAACAGTAATTGGCTCTGATAATAACTTTTGTTCTTACAAACCAAAGTCTAAATGAGAGTCACATTTGATATATCTGCTTGTAATTACTATCAAAAGGAGAGAATACAAAGTTTAGATTGTTTAGTGACTCAAGATAGATTAAATAAATTGCTGTCTTTTCTTGAACAATTTAAGAAAATTTTTTGAAATTATTTCCGATATTTATCATACTGTTGGTAACAAATGATCATCTTCCAGAGCATGCTTTTATGCTTAATGGAATGACTGATATTGGTTTTTGTTTTTTAAAGTCTGTAATTGTTTTTCTCAAAAAATCTTATTACTTAGTCTGATAATGCAACTTATGCTCATAAATATTTTTCTATACATCTCTATAGATGGTTTGTAAGACAAATTTAAGTTATATATGCATATAGTAGTGATTTTCAGTGAAACCATTAGATATATTTAAATGCAGACTCAATATTTTTAAAAGGAGAATTAAATCACATGTGCTACCTACTAGTGTTTTTGGTATACACATATTGGGTGTCAAAAGAGTAAATATTAGAATATTAATGATTTTAAGGGATCTTTTTGTTGCTTTAAAAGCTAATATAGATTTCCTGTCACAACTGGTCATTTCTGTTGGACTCCGATATGCATTTTGATTTTTTTCCAGAAATATCTGTGTCCAGTGTCACAGAATTGTAAAAATGAAGAAAACAACTAAATTTTAATGCTATTTTAACAATGATTCTATATTCGATCATTTCCTTTCTACACCAGTCCTATAACCACACAAGTTGATGGAGCATAATAAAACTAAGAAAACCGCTATGGTCCACTGAACCAATGATCCCAGCATTAAAAAGTTCAAACAAAGCTTAGACATGATAGATGAAGCTATTATCATCAATTGTAAAAACACCCTACACACATTTAAAAAACGCCCTAATTACAGAAGTCAATATAATACATATTAGTAATTTCCCGACCCTTGGTAGAATGGAAATTATTCTGAAAGTTTAATTAAGAAGGAAAAAATTATGTTGAGGTATTAATTTCAATAAAAGAGGCACTCAGCTTCCATGCAAAAACCCTGGAGTAGTGCTGTAAGTGTGGGTTACTCACAGAAGGAAAGCCATTTATACTTAGGCACTACAGTACTTTTGTCACCACGTGTACTTTAAGAAGGTAAGAGCTGTGCCTTATTTGCAACCTGTGCCCCTGCATGGGTTAAATAAAATGCATAGCTGAGTGAAGTAACTTGAAGATTTGGTTTTAAAAACTGCCTTTAAAAAAAAATAAAAGATTTGGAGGCTGTGTTAAGAAACAACTTATCTAGATAGCATGTATCCCATAGGAGTGTTTTAGTAGTCTTCCTTTTCACTTCGACCTCAGGCACAGGCTATTTATGAATGCTTATAGTCAAAGAAAGTGCTGTTTCATGAGTCTGTCTGTCTGGTTCCTATAACTATGTTAACAATTATATCAGATCACCCTCAGAACTAAGACACTGAATTGAAAGGAAATCAGTGTTTCCAGTTGCTCACAACACCTTCTTTTAAAAATGTCACAAAGGCATTGATTCCATTTATCTGAAATGTCCAGGGTGAGCACGTCCAAGAGAAAGAAAGCTGATTAGTGGTTGCTGGGCTCTGGGAGGAGGCGAGAATAAGCAGTGACTGTAATACATATGAGGTTTCTTTTTAGGGTAATGAAAATGTTCCAGAACTAAGGTAGGGGTGACAGTCGTACAACATTGTGAATACCCTAGAACACACTTAATTTGAAAGTCACAAAAGCCTTCAGAAACTGTTGATACTACCACATTCCTTAAGTGTCAATTGACTGTTTAGCCTCAAATCATAGAATGCCAAACTGGGGAGGGAGGGACTGGGGGAGTTGATAGTTCTTCAAGAGACTAAGTCTAACTCCACATTTTGCAAGTAAAGAAACTGGCTTCCACAATGGGAAAGTGATTTACCCAAGGTCCCATGCAGGCAGTCCGGGGTTGGGCAAGACTGGAACTGAGGTCACCTATCGGCTGGTGCCCCTTCCCTCCACCACCGTGCTCCCTACTCCGGTGGTTTGTATTTAAGCATCTCAGCAGTAACTCATTTGAATTGTTTTAAATGAGGAACACATGGTTCAAATGAGATGTGCTTATTTTTTTAATGAAAAATGTATCATACATTTTCCCTATAGATAGCAAACTCTCTTTGAAGGAGTTGATAAATTTGCTGTGGTAAATTTAGCAAGTCCACACTGAAACTTACCTGTAAATGTCCCTTGAGGAAAGTGGCCACATTAACAGACCAAGGGAGCCCTCTACCTGTGTAGCTGTAGTATAGATTTCATTGGCAAAATTCTTGATGTGAAAAGCTAAAAATAAATCAAGACCAGGTATTCTATCCTTTGTCCACCTTGGTTGGCTTCTAGCATTATTTTTGAGAAAATGAATGGGTCTGAGGATGGATTTTTACGAGTAATAGGATACATAGAGGAAATCTGCAGAAAATTCCTTTTCTGTGAATAGAAGACTAATCAGTCACCTAAATAAAAACCCAAATATATATGTATTTTCTTCCAGTGAGAATTACATTAAAATAATTATTCTCAAAGAACTTTATACTCCTTTGAGGATATAAAATGTTAGTAAGCATTTTTGTTCTTCCAGCATGAAAGTTTCATTGTTTCTTTGTTTCAGCAAAAGATAGGGTTGAATGTAAAAATCATGCAGGATCCTGAAAACATCCACCACAGAGCTGCTGTAAATGCGACCTATGGAATCAGTTTGCCATATATCAATCAGAGAAAAGCATGTGTAAGTAATAAGTCGTTTTAATAAGCTTTTTTTTTTTTTAGAATTGAGTCACTTATTAGTATAAGATATAATGTAGATTTTAAGTGAGAATTTTGATCCTTTTGTACTTAGAATTATTTGGAAATGAAATGGAGTGGCTTTCATTCTGTTTATGATTAGAAATGATTATGAAAATGTAAACCTCTTTTTAAGAGATCTACTTATAGCTCGTTCAAATTTCTCTATTTTATCTGATATCCCTAAATAACCTAGTTCTATAATTTTAACAAGAGGAAGTAATTTAGCAACAAAAAGCATACAGAGATAATAAATATTTTATTTCTTGTCTAGGATCCCACTAGAAAAACAACAGCAAAGCATGAGCTTCAATGGTGTATACTCATACAATATGCAAAATTGTAAGAACATTATTCTAAATCTGAAGAAAGCAGAGATTAATCTTTTATGTCAGCAAAATGATGAACAGGAAAAATAATGACACAGAGACTGACATTAAAGGGTCCAGGGTCTGTGCCTATTTTGCCACAGACTTGCTGCTAAGTGTCCCAAAGCAAGGACTGTACTCTTTCTGTGTTGCAGGGTTTTCTTAGGAGAATCAAAAGTAATGCTACATTTTAATTGGAAAATTATTTTATTTGAGATCATTTTTAATACTGAAAACAATTACTGAAGTGATATCTATACATTTTAAAATATATCTTTTTCAACCTTTGGCCTCTGTCAAAAGCTCTTAAATGTATCCTTTGGTGAAATCAAAACTAAAAACAAGATTAATTTTAGAACTAAGTTACAAAACCATTTCTAACCAGCAAATAGTCTTTAGATTAATCTTCCAAATTTCCTACACAGACATTTTCAACTGCCTACACTTCATTCATGTAACCCTGAAATATATTTTTAGTTTCTTTATATGTGCTTTATGTTATTCTAACAGGCTTGGTTTAAGAGCACTTTATCATAGAAATACTTTTATAGCTGAAGAAATAGCCAGAAAGTTAGATATTTTTATTCCTGCTGAAACTTTATTTAAAATGTCACTGTGAATAATGTGAAAGAGTTTTTATCTGCTTCCCGTGAGCCCAAAGCCCTTGAAATAAAAATATTATTTCTCTGGCTGTACAGACAGAAGCAGATTTCTCTTTTGTTGTTGTTGGTTTTCGCTTTCAACCTAGAATTAATATTGGCTTAGCTGGTGGAGCGCTGAGGCTTTGTAGCCCAAGGCAATGGCAGCATTTCATGTAAACTTTTTCTGATGAGTATTGAAGTTTAAAAAGGCATACCTCTAGATTTAGAGGGGATTAAGCTTTGCTTTAATGAATTTGAGCAAAGATTCTGAAATAAAGAGGGAAGTCAAAATTATATATGAACTCTGGGTCAGAATCTTAATCATTTATTGTACATTTTTCCAAATTCCCCAACAGGATGAATGCCTTGGATATTGTGCCCCTGTCCTCTGAACACAGAGGACCAAATCCCAAAGAAAGCACTTGGCCTTGTATGACATACAGAAAATTTATACTCATTTATTGTATTTAAGATTTTTTTCTCCCCAAAACTTGACTCCATAAAAATCTACACCAGAGCACTTTAAAATGCATGTACATTACAAACATCTTGTTCAAACTATTGGCACTTCAATCAGAATGGTTGACGCTATCATTTTATGTTGATATATGTGCATATGACGGTACTAACTGAAAAGCAGTATTTTCATTTTAGATTTGTAAAACAGAAAAATTGTGCAAAAAGTCTTATGAAAGAAATATTTCAGTTTTTGGTTTTAAACATCGTATAGACTATTTGGGAATAAATACATTTGTGATTTGCCACTTATAAAAATGTTTTTGAAAGCACTTACCCAAACTGAAGCAATGTGTCTAGAGCCATGATGTATAGTTAATTAGAAAGGCAGCATCAGGGCTAATGGCTTTTTAGAACTACTCTAAACACTCAAAGGGGATTATTATTTGGCTGCCGAGGGCCATGTGTTTCCTTACTTCTTATGAAACTTAAACAGCTTGTCAAAAGCCTGCAAATAATCTTAGACATTTTTGACAGAGAAAATTTGAATTTGTTGCTAATTTACATGACTAGTTCCCAGAAACTGGTGTTTTCTACATTTTATGAAGAGGTGTATCCTTTCTGTTAATAATGGACTGATGCAAAGATTTTAGTACACTGAAAACACACATACTCCAGATATACACACAAACACAACTGCCTTCAGAGTTGTATATCCTGTAACTCTCGCATGTAAAATCAATTTATAAAAAAAGCACTAAAAGTGAAAGTCACTTATTTTTCAATACCTTAAATTTACCAAATTAAAAACAAAACAAAACACAAAACCCTCTAATATGCTTTTGAGTAGAGCCTTATTGGTTTGGAGAGGCAAGAAGAAATCCCTGATACTGTTCATACTTACTCACTGACATTTAGCTCCAGTTAGACTTTCTAATGCAATGCATTAAAACATCTACAGAAAATTTGACTTTGATTTATTTTTTAAAATAAGAAGGGTTTCTTAAAAGGCTTGAAACATGTATCTGTTACCATGAATTTTAAAAGAACGATTATGAATGCATAACAAAATAGCCAAACAAAACATTGCTTTGAATTGCGGCACAAATAACTCTGATTATAACTGTTATGACCTAGAAAAGAATCATAAAAATATTTTTCTTTTTGGCAACATATGAGTTGCTGTAGAATTATACCAGTCCTTTGGTCCCACTTTCCAAATAAATAAATATATAATGCAATGTAAACTTAGAATCTTTTATTTATTCATGAGGTTGAATTTAATACTATTATGATTTCTAGATTTTATGAGTCATATGTTATGCAGTGTTTTTCACTAACTTAGTTGGGTAGCAACCACACTTCACAAATCATAGCTTCATTCTTTACTGTTTCACTTGGGGTGTACGTAGTAATCTCTCCCACTGAAACCACATTCATTTCTGAAATGATAAAGTAATGGAAAGTGAGGCAATTGTGTTAATGTCAAATGATTAGAAGATGCACCAGAAGTAAGGGGTGGGGGTAAGTCGGGCCGCTGGGGGGTGGGGGGAGGCAGGGAGAAGGACAATTTCAAAACATGATTGTGTTTTAAGCCCACGCATATGGCCACAATTACAGTCACCACATAATTTGGCAACGGTAGCAGAATTAGATTTAAACAAATTGATGTTACACTGCAGTAATTCAGAATGAGCTTGTTGCATTTATAAACCATAACAAGAAGCAGAGTGAATTAATAAACCCTTCTTGTCACTAAAAATAAAAAAGGGAATAATTGCTGAGATGGAGTTAACAGATGACTAGAGTCAGCATCCTTTCAGCCTAGATATGGGAAAGTGAAGGTCACCCCCATCTCAGATGACAAAGAGGGAACATTTTGTTGGTAAACAAATTAATCTTTTGAAAGGTCACCATTTGTTTTAAGTTTTTATCCAGTTCTTGTCATCTGGAATCAGAGATTGACTGTCATTTCACTAGGCAGGGGTGCAGTTGAAGCAGACAAAGCTGCTTCTGTACATATCAGCATTCCTTGACAAAACTCAGTGCCTGATTGTGATGCTATGGGCTGCTGGTTTACAGCTGTCTCTGGACAAGAATGGAGGCCCACCCCTGAATTCCAATAAGATGGGCCTGCATATTCCGCCTGCTGTAAGCTGGCCCTCTGCCCACAAGTAAAATGTATTGTAGTTCAAGCCAGCAATTATCTCTCTTACTTCCTTCTGTGCTGCTTCTGTTCCTTTTTTCCAAAAACAGATGTGGGTATTCACTCAAGTTCTGCATCTATTCTATCTCACACCTGCCAGGGCAGAATTCTGACAGAGGTAGGGTTTGAGGGAGCCAGCTGACAACAATCAGACGTAATTTCTCTGAGAGCAGTTTCAAAAGAAAATGTTGATTTTTCAGGAAATGTGGAGTCAGCATCTTGGTCCCCCTCCCTTTTCCCAGGAGCATTTGGTAAATTAAATTAGTTGAACAAAAGGAAATAGCTTTAAAGACATTCAGAAATGCCATATCCTATTTATGACACACAATCATTACCCCAGGACTGTGATGGCATATACAACATCCCCACTTCTGTCATTAAAGAGAGCTTCCTCTTCAGGTTGCTTAGAAAGGATTTTCAAGAAAACAGTGATTTTTCATGTTTTTCTTGACTCATAGCCTACGAAATAGACTCCACCAACACGGTAGTGGTGGTGGCAGTAGAAGTGGTGGTGTATTGCTTTTGGATGTTGTTGCTTTTGAGAATTTGAGTTCTTCTTTGGTTTGGAGTGCTGGGAAAGCTGAAGAAAATGATTTCACAAACGTCACGAGCTCACGTCCGGTTCTCTCATAGAAGTTCATTTCTTTGCGAGAGGCAACTCAAGGCCATACCCTCATCAGATAACACTAGTGAAAAATCTCATTGTAGTGAGTTCTCTAACTTCTTGAGAAGGCTTATTTCTCGAGTTTCCGTGCTGAGACCTTGCATGCATTCCTAAACCAACCCCAAGCCAAACTCCAACCACTTTCTAGCTCTGAGCATAGTGATTCTAGGTCTCACTGCCTGGTGCAGATTCTTCTTAGAAGGGGAACCTCCCTGAAACAGCCTCCATTTCCTCATGTGTAAAATGTCCATACAAGAGTATGGACTTGTATTGAGATTTAAATGAGATAATCTGAAGCATTTACCAAAGATCCTGGTACAAATAAGTGCTCTGGAAATAAGGGACTATTGGCAATTTTCACCTATTGTATTATGTCATGTTTTATACTGTCCTTTAAAGCTTACATTATTATAGGGGTCGAGGGGGAGAACCAAAGTATTACCAAGGTCCCTTCCAGGGATTCTGTTTAATATTTCATGAGATAATGCCTTCTTTCCCATACCAATATGAGGATAGAGACCCTGTAATCTGGTCTATTTGTTTTTCACATCCCCCACTGCACCAAGCAGTGTTTTACACATAATAGGAGAGGACTAAATTGGTCTCATCCATCCAATCCCTTCACTGAAGCTTATTACCTGATGGCGTCTAGATGTGAAGAAGTGGTTTTGCTGGTCCTCAGTAGGCTAACGGCATAGGGCATCCTCCCACTGGGCCATCTGATAATGGAGTTTACCTAGTGAAACACCCTTGTTCCTGGATTCTTGTAACAGCCTGGCCAGTAACTAACTGTTTCCAGAAGCAAGTTACTCTAGTTCACTCATCTTTAGTTTCCTGGTATGTAAAATGGGGAGGCTAGATGGGAGGGGGTTTGGGGTAGTAGGAAGGGTTTGGAGTTCAGTGGTTCAGAATTTGAGTTCTATCTGCCATTTTCCAATTGTGTGACCCTAGGTTAGCAAATTAACATCTCAGGTCCTGCATTTCCTCTTTTGTAAAATCAGGATAATAGGTGAGGCTGTTAGGGGGATTACAGATATTAACTTTGCTGGCACAAAATAGTTGCCTAATAAGGTTGTGTCTTTCTGGAAAATTAATGAATATTAAGAATCTCTTATTTCCTCTCCCTTTCTCACAACTTTTAAAAAATTTTTTTACTGATGTATGTTGATTAACAATGTTGTGTTAATTTCTGCTGTACAGAAAGTGTACATATTCTTTTTCATTATGGTTCACCACCATTTTTCACATCTTTGTGTCCAGAAAGGGATCTGATTTGGCTCCTTCCATGCTCCAGTATAAATGAATAATAAAGTTTAATGCTATGGGTTTCAAATTGTTGTGAGAATTCCAGAGAGTTTAAGGGAGTCTGCAATTATTTCATTCATATTTCATTTTTTATGTTAAATATTTAAACTATTTTGAAGTGTAATACAGAATAATACATACATACTTAAGTTGAATACTAATATTTTTTTGATTGTGCCTGTGACATGCAGAAGTTTCTGGGCCAGACATCGAACCCATGCCACAGCAGTGAGCTGAGTCGCTGCAGAGACAACATCAGATCCTTAACCCACTGAGCCACATGGGAATTCCTAGATACCAAATTTTAATGCATTATATACCATTAATGTTAACTGGTGCTGTCTGGTTAACTCCATGAGCATATGGGCACACACACATATGCATGCATGCATGCACATGTATGTGTGTGTATGTGTGTGTGTGCGTGTACATTTGAATTTCTTATAAGGGTGTTTTTTTTATTAGATAGGGTTTATTTTTGTATTAGTCCTATTTTGAAATGTATGTCTGTTCAATACACTCCAATAATAATCATACAAGATAAATAAGTGAAGGTTAAATGAGCTAATATGTGTCAAGGTCTTAAAGCAGTGCCTAGCCCCAGGTAAGCATTCCATAAACATTAACTGGTATTAGTATTACATACAACACCTGTGTGCTCCTATCCATTAAAAGCCAGGCAAGCACACGGTTAGCACAATGTAATAGTTAGTTGTCCAGTTACACTAATGCATGATGCATCATGATAATACAGCATTATAAATTGTTTTGCTGCTCATTTTTAGGTTAGGGTGGTTCTTACCTGATTCAAAATGTGCTACACAATCTTTGTTTGGCATTGCAGGATTGCAATGTTACTGTGTTTACACCTGCACACAAAAGGTCAGCAATAAAGCATCATCTTAAAATTTGGACTCAACATGCAAAACAAATGAGATTGTTTTGAAACTGAGTGAATATCTGAAAAAGAAGTATGCTGAGATATCTGAAAATCAATTTAAATGGGATGTGATGAACATTTAAAAATGCATTTGAAAAGCACATTTGGTCACTCAACTCTTCAATAATAATAGTCCTCACTAGGTATGCCAGACATTCTGCTAAGTGCTCTATGTACACTGTCTTATTTCACCCTTTCACCTATAAAATAGATGCTATTTTTGTAATCATGTTACACATGAGGAAAGTGAGACTAAGATTAAGCTACTTGCCTAAGGTTATAAAGTAAGTAGGGCATTCAGGATTCAAATTATTTACAAATCTGCTTGTCAAATCTCCCCAAATTAAGTACTTATCAACTAATCCTTAATAAGTAAAGCATATGAGCAGTTGTTAAATATTATTAGTGATTCTACTTTGAAACAAAAAATTCCTACTACTCTTTAAATTTCTGGATTTTTTTCATTTTTGGACGTCTCACAGCATTTGGAGTTCCCGGAACAGAGATCAGATCTGAGCTGCAGTAGCAACCTAAGCTGCAGCTGCAGCAACACTGGATCCTTAACCCAGTATCCCAGGTTGGGGATCAAACATGCACACCAGTGCTCCCGAGACGCCTCCAGTCCCACTGCACTGCATGAACTCCTGGATCATTTTAATTGAGGAAAATCCTGAAATTATAAATGCCACAACAAACTGTTAGCTATTTGAAATTATTTATCTACTTATGTCAGCATTTTCCGCCATCTTGTCAGACAAAATACAGTACAGAAATAAGGTATATGCTATGATGAAAATAGATTCGAGCTATTATCTATAACTCTTGATTTTATAATTTGTCTTTATCAAAATAGCCTGCTTCTGGAGTTCCCTGTTGTCCTCATAGTTAGAGAATCTGGCATTGTCACTACTGTGGCTCATGGTTTGATTCCTGGCATGGGAACTTCTGCATGCCAAGGGCACAGCACCCCCCCCCCAACATAGTCTGTTTCCAATGTTGATTTATATGTAAATGCACATAAATATATATGTATTCTCATTTATGTATAACACAACATATAATATTACACTAAATTTGTATAAAACTTGCATTTATTTACATACCAGCATTCTATTTAAGATTGCATTTGAAAAAATAGTGTCTACTGCTGAAAATAAATTTGAAAATCTTTGGCATATAGGGTATTACCTCTCCCATGGGTTTTGCTTTTTAACAAGAATAAGTCCTCTATTTAATTAAACCAAAGGAGTTAGACTCTGTTAAGGGACTTCAAGCGTGAGTGGACAGAGAGAAGAGGGATTTGGGGGATGCAAGAAGAGAGACTTTGCACTGCCCTAGACTCATCCCAGGTCAGCAGTCACCTGCTAATTAACTAGTCCTGCCCCCTGATGTGATCCAATGTCCTTGCACTTTGTGACAAGGGCTTTGGACTTAAGTTTTCATGTTTGTTTGACTTCATACTAAGAGCTTGTATTTCTAACCTCATAATTCCACTTTGAAAATATAAGTAGACGGAAGAGCCTGAGTCAGCTCTCTGATAGGTTTAATACACAAGGGTTACATAGATAGAACTGTATCTCAATATAATTGGTTTCTAATGTATATTATTTTATGAATTTATAAAAACATTATTCTAAGAAAGGATCCATAGCCTCCACCAGACTTCCAGAGGGGTTCATGACACCACCCAAAAGTTAGAATTCTCTGCAATAGATCTTCTTTGCTTTCTTACAAACATCTAGCATGGAGCAAAGTATGCATCAAAACAGGGAAGTACCCTAAAACTCTGTATTCTTTATGGATGAAATTGCCACTTCTCTTTGTTGATAGTGCACCACCCGTAAATGGCTATATCTAGACTGCCACTCCACATTTTCATAAGAGTTACATCTTCATGAGTAAAAACATAAAACTTCATGTTTTTAATCTAACTACTGTTGCTTTTTTCATTGCAAAGAGGAAAGTAGAACAGTTACAAAAGTGGTAATGCTTACAACATTACAGTAAGTGGTCTGTTTAAAATGAAGCAAAGGAAAAATACTTTAGCAAGGAGCACAACAGTATTAGCCACAAGAGAAATGGGCCTAATAGAATTGTTTTTCTCATGACCCAGGTTAATTATCTCCTGAGAGGTACTTGAGATGAATAAGTACTATTGCTGTGTTCTCCAATATTCTAACCCATTGTACCTTAAACTGTACTTGAATTCAAGTATGCATTCCTAGCCTTTTAAAACCTCTATGGTGGAAGTAAATACCCATAGACGACAGTGATTCGTCGTGTACTTCCTTTAAAAGCACAGCTTACGAATCAGAATGTGTAATGTAAGCCCAGGAGATCCTTCTCATCCGACTGTAAAATTGGGATACTAGAGGCCACTAAAATGCTCGATTTATATAGTCTTCTCATTCCCATCTCCATCTCCAATGATAGTCTGAATACATCTGTTTATAGTTGGTAACTAGAGGTCTGAAGGCAACCATGCACACTCTTAGTTCTGAAAATATGGATGTGTTTCCAAACTTATCATCTGTTTGTATTAAATGAGGAAAAAGCGGGAAAGTACTCATTTGACAGACTTTTCCTTCCTGACCTCTCCCTCTTTTGCAAGACGTAAAAACCCTAAGGGAGGAGTTCCCATTGTGGCACAGAGGAAACGAATCTGACTAGTAACCATGAGGTTGTGGGTTCCATCCCTGGCCTCGCTCATTGGGTTAAGGATGCGGTGTTGCCATGAGCTGTGGCGTAGGTCGCAGACGCAGCTCAGATCCTGTGTTGCTGTGGCTATGGCATAGGCTGGCGGCTATAGCTCCAATTGGACCCCTAGCCTGGGAAATCCATATGCCAAGGGTGAGGCCATAAAAAGCAAGAGAAAAAACAAACAAACAAACCCTAAGAGAATGTCCAAAGTGCTCTCATTTAGAACAGGAATCACAGAAGTCCTCTGAGGTCAAGCAGGTGATAATGGACTGAAATGACCAGGTGGGTCTACTTTACTAGGAGGCTGAACTGAGGAGACAGGCCCTCCCTACAGGAAATAGCTGCCTCAGCTCTAATCCCTTGGCTAGGTTTTCAGAAGAAGCTGGAAACTCACGTTCACATTTTTTGAGAAATCTCCTGATTGTTAAATATTTGTTCAGATAATTTAAAGTTCAAGGAAAGTAGTCTCTAGGCTATACTTGTCTTGCAGGTCAGCAATCTGCAGCTCAGAGCCCCCTAGAGTACTATTACTTGGGTGCAGCCCAGGGTGTAACGCTTGACTTTACAGAATTAGAGATTGATTTTGTTACAGTTAATCAATTTCTTGGGTGCAGCTAGACTCACAAGAGGCTGATGTATAAACTGGAACACTACTTTGTTCATTCTAAGGAGAGCTACAATGGCCAAACAAACCTGAATGGTCAAGTCAGCCTGATATGATGAACATATTGTATCCTTATTACAAAGCTACACAGAAAGCCCAGATAGAAGCCTGCTTAGTGAACAGGGAGACTGACTAAGGGTAATTAGTTGGACTATCTTCATGTGAACAGCATCGCACACTTATAGTCTGATGCATCCATCTGTGAAACTACTCCTGCCAAAGGGATATGAATGCATCCCTGTGAAGTGAGTGCTTTATGGGCACTGAGAAATTCTGACTCTCTGATTCAACTTTTTATCATAAATAACTATTGTCTGCTTGGACTTGACTATATGAAATTATGCTGCATTGTGCTGAGCTTCCGTGACCACATCTATCCCTGTAGAATGAGTGATGTTATTCCATGCTGCTGATTAAAAAAAGAGTGCTTACAGAAATTGCTCCAGTTATACAATTAGTCAGTGGTAGAGCCCAGAATTCAAATCCAGGCCTCTCTGATAGAGAGCCTATGTTCTTAACCAGTGCCTTCCTCTTTACTAATTTCCTGGTATAAAAGACCATTCACCTTCAGCTGACATCCTCTTTCTTTGGTCACACTAAATAGACTAAATCCTATTTGGGGCCTAGGTCTTTTAAATCAACTCCTACGTAGATGGTCACACTGATCTTCTATTTTTCCAGTTTAACACTCAGGGTTTGGCACAGGGCTGGGAGAACATCTCTACATTGTCACTACTCTATATGTCCTACTCAAGGCATTGTACTACCCAGAGGAGGAAAGAAATTCTGGCTGGAAGAAACAGAATATGTATGGAAGAAAAAGATAAGATAGGAGGTGAGGAAGATCCAGCCCATAAAGAAATGTATTCTTGGGGTATTTCCTGATGAGATACCCTGCTTCCCTTAGCCCATGTTTCCAAGCCACTAGTACCACTAGAGAAAAAGAGTTCTCCTTTCCCCTGCCTTGCTGGTGAGAGGGCCAGAAATGTCCAGTGGTTAGGTTCAATTGTATTAATAACTCATGAGAGTTTGCCTGGGGATCTAACCTGCTTAAGATGTTTCTAAGAAAACTCTTCTCTCAGTTTCAAAATATCCTTTTCTGTTTCTAATTTGTTTATTTTTTACTGTTATTTCCCCCAACACACTTTTTTTCCCCACTGTACAGCATGGGGACCCAGTTACACATACATGTATACATAATTTTTTCTCCCATTGTCATGCTGCGTTGTAAGTATCTAGACATAGTTCTCCATGCTACACAACAAAATCTCATTGTAAATCCATTCCATGAGCAATAGTTTGCATTCTATTTCTAATTTAAAGGGGCCAATCCTTATGAAAGGTTATCAGGAGAAGTTGTAAAGTGACAACAGGCAATCACCTCAGAGAGGTAGCTGACCACCAAGAAAACACTGTCGCAAGTTCCTCTTCACCTGTTTAAAGAAGTACTTGATACCTAATATTGGATTTATTTAATATAACCACAATTTAGGGGAAAAGAGGATTGAGTCTTTCAGTGAAGGGTTTTCAAAACTGTACCATTTTCGTTATGGAATTATCATTTAACCTAAAACACTGAAATCTCAGGGGAAGTACCTGTCATCATCTTTCCAGAGTTGTTTTTTGTTTGTTTGTTTGTTGTTTTTGTTTTTGTTTTTTTGCTTTTTAGGGCCATACCTGCGGCATATGGAGCTTTTCAGGCTAGGGGTCAAATGGGAGCTGTAGCTGCCAGCCTACACCACAGTCACAGCAACAGGATCCGAGCTGCATCTGTGACCTACACCACAGCTCAAGGCAATGCCAGATCCTTAACCCACTGAGCAAGGCCAGGGATCAAACCTGCAACCTCATGGTTCCTAGTCGGATTCGTTTCTGCTGCACCACGATGGGAACTCTCTTTCCAGAGTTTTGGATTTATTATTTCATTTACCAGTAGTTTCAAGTGTAGGATCTAGATTTTGCTAGAGGGGAGGATATTTCCCTCACAACCTCCATGTTCTAATCTGGAGCATTTACAGGACACTTAGCTATTCCTCCAGGCATAGCTGCAATCTAAACTGAAATGTATGCTCTGCTCAGGAAACTGCATGTTAAGTAATAGCACTTCTGAGTACTTCTCCGTGTTGGGCATGGTGTTAAGTACAATATACACAGATTATCTCATGTAATCTCACAATAACCCTGTAAATTAAATACTATTGCTACTTTTATATTTGTGGAAACTGAGGCAAAGGTTGTTAAATAACCAGAGTCACACAGCTAAAAGTCAAAGAGTCATAATTCAAACTCAGACAGTCTGACTTCCAAGTTGGCATTCTTAATCCTTATTCTATACTTCCCTACAGGTAGCTTTGAGGATGGAGATTTTGACTTGCATCTGAAGGGAAGATCAGAGACCCCACCAAAAATTGCTTCCCTGATGACCAAGAAATTTGTAGATAAATTTCTCTGCCTTGGTCTGGGAATAGAAATAAAAGCTCAAACTACTTAGTGAGAAGCTACATTAACTCAAGGATTAGAAGAAGAGCTGGTACTTTTTCTCCCTAGCAATACCAAGATATAGTTGATGGATCATACTGAGTAAGTTTAAGGTGTACAGTGCAACAATTAGATGTATATACTGTGAAATGATCATGACAATAAGGTTAGATAATACTTCTGTCACCTTACATGATTACCTTTTGTGTAAGTGTGTATGTAGTGAGAACATTTAAGATCAACTCTCCAGAGCTGGTACTTTTAACACAGAAACTTCCCCCAACTAGATTGTAAACCCCTTTGAGGCAGGGACCATATTTCCGACATCAAGTACAGTACCTGATCTTTTTTTTTTTTTTTTCAAGGCCACACCCACGACATATGGAAATTCCCACGCTAAGGGTCGAAATGGAGCTGCAACTGCCAGCCCACGCCACAGCCACAGCAATGTGGGATCTGAGCCACATCTGCAACCTACACCACCGCTCATGGCAATTGCCGGATCCCTGGCCCACTGAGCGAGGCCAGGGATTGAACCCGCATTCTCATGGATACTAGTCAGATTGGTTTCTGCGGCACCACAATGGGAACTCCAGTAAAAATTTACTTTTAATGTGTGTATATGGTTAATGACTTCGAATAACAACTTGTTAAGGAACTGTATAATTGAGTTAGGCTGTGTCAAGTTAAGTAATGAAGTATCATGTACCTCATTTGCCTACATTTGTAGAGCGCTCCTCTTTAGGGCCATAAAAATGTCTTCTCAGATCTCTTCAGGTAGAATTAATTTTCTCATGCCTAGATCATCGTTGCATGCTTTTAAAGTCTTTACAAGCTATGCCTTGAATTTACAAAGCAGAGTCAAAGAACATTTGAATAAATAAAAGGATATATCATACTTGAAAAGGAAAAATGATTATAATAAAAATGCCAGTTCTTTCCAAATTAATCTTTATATCTAATGTAATTCCAATCAAAAATTTTATGGGTTTTATTTGGTTTGCATGGAATATTAATTATTTTCAACTTGCTAGTGTTCATCATCTTAAAAAGTAAATGAGCAGAGGGTTCTTTTTTTTTTTCCTAAAGAAGATTAATGAAGGTGAACTTTTCATATTTCTTATTAAAATATGATGTAACTGGGAGTTCCCATCATGGCTCAGCAGTAACAAACCCGACTAGTATCCATGAGAAAGCGGGTTTGACCTCTGGCCTGGCTCAGTGGGTTAAGGATCTGGCACTGCCATGAGCTGTGGTATAGCTCACAGATGTGGCTCAGATCCTGCGTTGCTGTGGTTGTGGTGAAGGCCCCCAGCTACAGCTCCATTTCCAGCCATAGCCTGGGAACGTCTATATGCCACAGGTGTGGCCCTAAAAAGACAAAAAACAAACAAACAAAACATGATCTAATTGAAGTAATTATTATAGCATCCTATGGGCACAAAAATTAACAGATGGATCAATGGAATAAAAGAATTGAGGGTAGATATTGATTTTAGTATAAAAATAACTTAAAATGTATTGAAGGTGTCACTGCAAGTCAGTAGGAAAGGGAAGACCTGTTAGATGGTCTTCTAACAGGTTATTTGGGTAAATATTTGGGGGAAAAGCATTAAGTTAATCCTAACCTTACATCTTTACCAAAGGAAACTCCAGATGGATTAAAGTAAAATTTTATATATAAAAAAAGAAAGAAAACCAAGAAAAGAACTATTTTTCAAGTTAGTTAAAGGAAGAGTTTAAAAAAATGGAAGTATAGTTGATTTATAACATGTTAATTTCTGGTGTACAGCAAAGTGATTCTCTATATATTCCTTTTTAGATTATTTTCCATTATAGGTTATTATAAGATAATTGAATATGGTTCTGTGTGCTATACAGTAGGGCCTTGTTGTTTATCTCTTTTATGTGGTGTTTATATATTAATACCAAGCTCTTAATTTACCCCTCCCACACTTTACCCCTTGGGTAACCATAAGTTTCTTTCCTAGGTCTGTGCATCTATTTCTGTCTTATAAATAAGTTCATTTGTACCACTTTTTTAGATTCCACATATAAGCAATATTATATGACATTTGTCTTTCTTTGTCTGACTTCATTTAGTATGATAATCTCTAGGTCCATCCATGTTGCTGCAAACAGCATTTATTTTGTTCTTTTTTATGGCTGAGTAATATCCCACTGTATAAATATACTGTATCTTCCTTATCCATTTATCTGTCAGTGAACATTTAGGTTGCTTCCATGTCTTGGCTATTGTAAATATGCTGCTTTGAACATTGGGCTGCATGTATATTATCGAATTTCAGTTTTCTCTGGATATATGCTCAGGAGTGGGATTGCAGGATCATATGGTAATTCTATTTTTAGTATTTTAAGGAACCTCCATATTGTTCTCCATAGTGGGTGCACCAATTTACACTCCTACCAACAGTGTAGGAGGGCTCCCTTTTCTCCACACCCTCTCTAGAATTTCCAATTTGTAGACTTTTTTTTTTTTTTTTGGTCTTTTTGCCATTTCTAGAGCCACTCCCTCGGGATATGGAGGTTCCCAGGCTAGAGGTCAAAGTGGAGCTGTAGCCGCTGGTCTATGCCAGAGCCACAGCAACACGGGATCCGAGATCCGAGCCGCGTCTGCAACCTACACCACAGCTCACGGCAACGCCGGATCGTTAACCCAAAGAAGAAAAAAAAAGAAAAGTTTATGTTTACATTGGGCTCCAATCCTGGATTTGTCACTAACTTCTCTGTGATTTGGAGGCAAATTACTTACACTTCTTGGGACTTAGTTTGCTCATTTGTAAACTTAGGGAACTAGATCAAATAATCTCTAAGATATCACCCAGTTCTGACAATCAAAAATTCTGATTCTGATCGAAATCTCTTTCCTTTGACTCCATTCCTTTCCCATTTATGCCCATCAGTATAGGACATGTAAAACAGGAAGACAGATCAGGTAAAGCTGTTTTCTCTTCTGACTATAGAAGTAAAATTCACAGAATGTATTAAAAATGTTTTCATTTTCCACCACTGCATTTAACAAAGCATTTACTGATGATCTATTATGTACCTGACCCTGTCCCAATGACTTTTACATGTTATCACTTTAATACTCAGGGTGTATCAGAGAGATTATTACTCCCATTTTATAGACAAGAAACTCAGAATTATAGAGATAAAGATATATGACCATGTCATATAATTAACATGTGGCTAATTCAGAATTTAGACCTATATTTTCTTGACAGTCTGATTCAGAGTTTAGGGAAATTATTCTAAGATAATTTGTGCAAAAAGTACAAACTCTTAACACACAGACATACACATGGTTTTAAGGTGATCTAATTTTTTAAAAATCAGCTTCTTCACTAAATGAATAATATTATATTTTTAAATGAACCTAAGACTTAAAAATACCTGAACTTGGAGTTCCCGTCGTGGCTCAATGGTTAACAAATCTGACTAGGAACCATGAGGTTGCAGGTTCGATCCCTGGCCTTGCTCAGTGGGTTAAGGATCCGGCATTGCCTTGAGCTGTGGTGTAGGTCACAGATGCAGCTCGGATCCTGCGTTGCTGTGGCTCTGGCATAGGCTGGCAACTACAGCTCTGATTAGACCCCTAGCCTGGGAATCTCCATATACCATGGGTGCAGTCCTAGAAAAGAAAAAACAAAACAAAACAAACAAAATATCTGAACTAGAAGCATTCCTAGACTGCGTTCAGGTTTGCTTAGGCATCTCTTCCATAGACTTTACTGATACAGCATAGAAATTATGGCAAAGCCCAGTGGAGTCATTGAAGTAAAAGTCCCAGTACTGTTCAGGAAGGGATGCCAAATTAAATAAAAAGAGCCCCAGCAGTTCTGTAGCTGTGTGCCAACCCAACTGCTGGTATGAGGTAAATGAGGACCAAACTTCATTTCACTTGTGACCCCAGTCGGTATTTAAGCAAAAATGCCTAGAGACTGGCACACTGTTTTATAATAAGGGAATAAATAGCACTAGCAAAAATAATTACAATAAATGATAAACTATTCACAAGGACTTTCTTAGATCTTAACTGAAAGGACTACAGTTTAAACTCATTGCCTCTCTGGAATTATATCCGATCACTTGTGATAGAACATGTTGGAGGATAATATGAAAAAAAGAATGTATGTATATGTATAACAGAGTCACATGGCTGTACAGCAGAAATTGACAGTACATTGTAAATCACCCACAATAAAAAATTTTTAAAAAACCCTCATTGCTTCTCATGCGGTCCCTAATAAAGATTGAGGCAGTAGATTGTAAGCATCAATTTGTAATATATAGCACTAAGTTTCCATAAGAAAAAAAATATAGAGAGAAGGCAGAGATACTACAGTGCTTTCCTTTCTGTGTCTTGTGACAAAGTTTGCATAGTGGTATGGTATTTATATTCACCAACATGCAACAATCACAAGCATTAGCATACCAGAGGTTTTTGTTTGTTTGTTTTTTGTTTTCTTGTATGAGATGTAAAGACATGCAGGTCAAACATCCGGTACTTATCATTCTCTGTTACTGTTCTAGATTTTTAAAATCTAGAGTGATTACTTTCCCAGATTTAAAATATTTCCATTGGAATGCTACAAATAAACGCTGTTCAATATATAGAGAAAAATAGAAACAAGAAATAATTAGATTTTTATTTGTCAGTCTGAATCTATCAAGATATCCTGAGTCCACTGTGTTTCAAGGCTCCTTCAAAGAAAAGTTTTATGTAAAATCAAGTTATCACTTATATTTTTAACTTTGCAGGATGGTCTAAAATTAACAAATTACAGCAAGTACTCTTGTTAGCTATGTCTTAATCCTTTGATCAGTTTTTTCCAAAATGCATTCCAAAGAATACTGGTTCCTTGGAATGTTAATAGATATTCCATGAAAGGAGAGTTCCATGGCCCGATAAAATTGGGGAACATGAGGTTAAAGAGAGACAGGCTGATTTTCATACCATTAGACTACCTGGAGTCACTAACATGCTGATGTACATTATAAATCTAGGAGGAGGGTGGCCGATGCCATTAGCAATGTTTCCCAAATATCCTTGGAACCCTCTTCTGCAGAATAGCTATAGAACCATATTCAGAGGAACATACTTTGGGAAATCTTGCTTAAGCACTGGATTTTATTTTAACTATTTTTAATGGAAAAAAAATTTTAGAGGATATTACATATTTTCCTTCCTTAGTCACATTTTATTGGAATTTAATATTTTCTTGAGGGCTTTGAGGCCTCATAACAAACTCCACCTTTTTTTTTAGACGGGTACGGGGCTCTCACTCAGCCTACTTTATTGACGCTACAGGAGAGGACAAAATACAGCTCCCTAAGCCCCTCCCCTTCTTCAGGGAGTCTGGGATGGAAACTACAAACTCCACTTTTTAAAATGTGATGTGCTGTTCAGGGCCTGTAAAGCGTGCAGATACTTACACCTCAGACTTCTGTGTGTTCCAGATAATATTTCTTCCGGCATCTCTTCCACAGTCAGCTCTACTTATCACATTCTTTCTGTCTGTTCACAATCCCAGGGTCACCTCTGCTACTAACTACCCTTTTATCATCCTAAGACCCTTTCCAGTTCTGAGAAGGGTGGCCCCATATGTGACTTTTCTCTTCCCCCCTCCCTTCCTTCTCCCTTCTCTTTTTCTTTTTCTCTTTCTCTCTCATATGTTCAATTTTTTTCTCTCATTTCTGATATTGGTAATTTATGCTCTTTTTCTTGATTATTCTTGCTGGGGTTTATCAATTTTATTCATCTTTTCTAAGAATTACTTTCGGCTTTGTTCATCTTCTCTTTTTCTTCTATTTCATTAGTTTCTCATATATTTTTATTCTTTTACTTAATTTGAGTTTATTTTACTCTTTTACAAACTTTTTAAGGTAGATCTTAGATTTTAGACCTTTCTTATTTTCTAAAATAAGCATTTACACTGATGTTTCCCTCTAAGTTTTTTTTTAGCTACATCTCACAAATTTTGGTATGTTGCATTTTCATTATCATTTAGTTCAAAATTCCTCTAGTTGTTTTTTTCTTTTGACTGCACCTATGGCATGTGTAAGTTCCTGGGCCAGGGATCAAACCCATGCCAAAGCTGTAAGCAGAGCCACAGCAGTGATAATACTGGATCCTTAACCCTCTGAGCCATGAGGGAACTCCCAGTGATTTTTTTTGACCCTTGCATATTTAGAAGTGTGTTGTTTAACTGCCATATATTTGGAGATTTTTCTCATTTTTATTGAATTCTAATGTAATTCCACTGGGAGCAAAGAATATACTCTATAAGATTTAAATATTTTGAAAAAGACTGAGACTTTGTGGCCCAGGATATAATTTATTTTGTGACTGTTTCATGTATATTTGACAGAAATGTGTAGCTCACAGTTGCTGGTTGTAACAGTCTAGAAGTATCAGTTTAGGAAAGGTGGCTGTTGGTGATATTGATCTATATAGATCTTCTATATTTTTACTGATTTTTAAAATCTATTTGTCCTGTAAATTACTAAGGGAGGGGCATTTAAAAATCTTCAACTCTAATCAAAGATTTGTCTATTTCTTTCTTTAATTTGGATAATGTTTGTTTGACGTATTTTGTGTTAATGTTATTAGATGTATATGCATTTACGATTTTATGTTTTTTGAATTAATTAAGCTTTTAACCCTTCTTTCTCTTTGTTTTAAACTCTACTGTGATATTAATATAGCCACTCCTTCTTCCTTTTGCCTATTATTTACATGGTATATCAATCTTTTTATTGTTATTCATTCTGAGTCTTTTTGTTGATGTTGTTGTCTTTTTAGGGCTGCACCTGTGGCATATGGAGGTTCCCAGGCTAGGCAATGAATCAGAGCTGTAGCCACTGGCCTATGCCACAGCCACAGCAATGCTAGATCAGAGCTGGATCTGTGACCTACACCATAGCTCAAGGCAATGCTGGATCCTTAATGGACCAAGCAAGGCCAGGGATTGAACCTGCGTCCTCATGGATATTAGTCAGATTTGTTTTCCACTGAGCCACCACAGGAACTCCCTTCATTCTGTTTTTACAACTAAAATCCATCTCTTTAGATATCATATACTTTTATCTTGTTTTTAAAATCCAGTCTGATAATCTCTGCTTTTTAATTAATATTTAGTCAATTTCCATTTAATGTAATTATTGACATGATTTGATTTAGAACAACTATTTTTCTACTTGTTTCCCATTTTTTCCCAACTCTCTTTTGCTCTTTTTTTTCTTGCCTGACTACGGTTATACAACTTTAAAACATTTTAAAAAAATATTTTGTTGGCTTTTACGCTATACCTCTTTGTATTATCTTTAGTGGTTGCTCTAGAGATTACAATATGCATCCTTAACTTATTAGAGTGCCCTTGGAGTTAATATGGTACCAGTTCACATACAGTGTAAAAGTCTTTATATTGCCTTTATATACAATTTTTGGTTGCCGGGGTTTTTTTTTTTTCTTATTAATGCTTTAAAGTTCAATTGTTTTTGATGATAAGTTAGCAATCATTCAGATCACTGATTCTCTGTATATAATGGGTCTTCTCCGCCCCCACCCACCCACCCCAGCTGCTTTCAAGTTTTTCTCTTTGTGTTGCCTTCCAAGAGTTTGATCATAACATGTCTGAGTCATTTCTTTGTCTTTATCTTTCTTCATTGAGATTCTAGGATCTGTAAATTTATGTTTTCCAGAAAAATGTGGAACGCTTTGGCCATTGTTTCTTTTTCTTTTTTCTTCTTTGTCTTTTTGCCTTGTCTAGGGCTGCTTCCCACAGCATATGGAGGTTCCCAGGCTAGGGGTCGAACTGGAGCTGCAGCCGCCAGCCTATACCAGAGCTGCAGCAACGTGGGATTTGGGCAGTGTCTGCAACCTACACCACAGCTCACGGCAACGCTGGATCCTTAACCCACTGAGCAAGGCCAGGGATGGAACCCACAACCCCATGGTTCCTAGTCGGATTCGTTAACCACTGAGCCACGACAGGAACTCTGGCCATTATTCTTTAATGTGTCTCTGTACATCTCTACTTCTCTTACCTTTCCAGGACTTTAATTACATATAAAATATATAACATGACACTGTTCCATAGGTCACTGATGATCTATTCTTTTTTAAAATATTTTTTTCTTTCTGTTCTTTAGGTTCGGTAACATCTAATGGTCTCTACCCAAGTTCACTACCCTTTCTTTTGCTCATTCCACTCTGCTGTCAAACCTACACAATGAACTTTTCTTTTCAGACATTTTAACCTTTCAGTTCAAAAATTTCCATTGGTTCTTTTTATAGTTTTCATTTTTCAACCAAGATTTTCCATCTGTTAATTCATTATGGTAATATTTTTCTTACCATCTTTAAAATATGTATAATAACATTTTTAAAGGCCTAATCTGCTAATTCTATTCTCTAGATTATCTTGACATCTTTCTTTTTTAAAAACTACTTTATTAGGTATGATTGATATACAAAATCTGTACATTGTTTATACAACTTTGCCGAGACAAGCTCAGCAAGTTATGGCTGAAGAACAGGTGCTGTGAAACTTAAGGAAAAAGTTAACATAAAACAAGACACAGAGACATTTATCCTAGTTAAAGGTAGGAACTGGGGGACTCAAGGTCTCAGGGACCAAGAGCACCACCTCAAGAAACCACATTGCTTTTATTGTGCTCTTTAGGATTACGTCAAGTGAGGAGGAGGCTATAGATGCAGGATATAGTTGTTGGGGTTTTTTTTATTATTATTTTAAAAGTTCTTTTATTATTATTATTTTTCCTTTTTTTTTGTCTTTTTGCCATTTCTTGGGCTGCTCCCGCAGCATATGGAGGTTCTCAGGCTAGAGGCTGAATCGGAGTTGTAGCCACTGGCCTACACCAGAGCCATAGCAACGCGGGATCCAAGCCGCATCTGCAACCTACACCACAGCTCACGGCAATGCTGGATCCTTAACCCACTGAGCAAGGGCAGGGATTGAACCCACAACCTCATGGTTCCTATTCGGATTCATTAGCCACTGAGCCCACCGGAACTCCCTTTTATTATTTTAAAAGTCACAAAGCTGGTAGATGGTTAAGCTTTTATTCTGACCTTTAGGCATTTAACAATCATTAGCATTTGAGGAAGCTTGGCGTTAACTATCTATGCATATCATCTAGAGAGAGAATCATCATTGTGCTTCCGCAAATGGCATGCCTGCCTAGGTTTGCACCTGGGTTCTCCTTGCTAATGCATATCCTGCTAATGACCCCTTATAAACCCCTTGGGGCCATGAGGCTCATCTTCCTCTTATTCTTAAGAGGGCATATACTGTGCAAACTGTGTGCCAATCTGCACAGGTCCGGCATGCATAGACCAACGCATTATGTCCTCATTCAGCTGACCACATGAATAACATGCCTTTTGGTCTCTGTTCTTAAGCTTAAGTCATTTATCAGCACTGCGACTGTTTTTCAAGCAGGAATATGGGGTAAAGTAAAGCAGGACAAGATAGAGTTTTCAGCATAGAAAATAGAAGCAAAGAGGCTAAGAAAATATTGTAGAAACATGTCTCCCAACACAACTTGATGAATGTGGTGAAACTATCACCACAATCTATGCCATAAACCTGTTCGTCACCTCCAAGGTCTGTTTCTATTCATGATTATTTCTCTTGTATTGAAAATATTTTCTTGTTTTTTAGCACATATAGTAACTTTTTATTGTTAAGGACATTATAAATGATGTACAAACTCTGAATTATGTTACCTTACTTTTGAATGTGTTGATTCTCTTTGAAGCAGGACATTAATTTGGCTAGACTCAAATTCTAGACTCTGCCTTGGTGGGTAGCAGCTGAAATACTTGCTTTTTTCAAATTGTTAACTGCTGTATTTTTGCTGGGCTTCTTAGAATCTATTCCGTGTGTGTGTGTGTGTGTGTGTGTGTGTGTGTGTGTGTGTGTATAGCTCAAAGGTCTGTCAGCCAAGGATTTGCATGTCATTTGTTTGCAAATTTTGCACCCCTGCCTTGCAGCTTCACCCTTTCTGGGATTCTCCTTCATTTTCAGCCTTTTTGACAGCCCTAAACTTCATCCTCTTACTTGTCTAGCCAGTAAGACTGTGGCTTTATTCTTGAATTTGAGCCACTTTGCATGGACTGAGAAGTACTTCCAGGCCAGAAGTCACACACACAGAAACCTCAACTATAGCAGTTCCCGTCTTTCAAGATCAACTCCCCCATCTAGCTTCTGCCTGTTTTCAGTTTAACTCAGTACCTTCAAATAGTTGGTTTTCTAAAAATATATATTCAGAATTTATAATTGTTGTGTTCAGGAAGATCAGTCTGTTATAAGCTACCCTACCATTACCATACTGGTAACTAGGCCACTTTTTAGTCTTGCAATTATATTATCTTTATCAAAAAGGAAAATATTTGCTACTGATATGGTTACATTAATTGTTCTTCCCCAACAAATCTTAAGTGGTTATAGTTTTTAAAACTTTTTTGGCTCTATTTCTTCTTCAAATGAGAGAATAAGACAGAATTAGATGAGTTCTGAATTATGTAATGCCTTCAGGGTACCATACAAATACTTATAATATATGTTATAAATATAATAAAAGAGGTACAAAGAAAAGCTATAGGAACTCAGAGGAAGACGAGAGCAGAGGTGATTTCCTAGAAGAGGTTATCTTTATTTCAGTTTTTAAAAGGTGTCAGGAATTAGTAACAGAGCCAAGAGACACAGAATGTTCCAGAAGGAACATTATAAGCAATGCAAAAAAAGTAGGAGGTTGGAGGCTCAAGACTTACTGGTTATAGCTATAAACATAATTTATAACTCAAAATCAATACTTAAAAGTCTATAGTCTGAACATACTGCTGTATAAAAAAATGGTAAATCTGACACCAATTTTAAAAGAAAAAAAGCCAGATACAAAAGAATATATACTGTAGTAATCCATTTATGTAAAATTCAAAACCAGAAAAATAATAATTGGTAATGGAATTCAGAATAGTATGTTAGTACCTTTGGATTATGGTAGTGACTGGGAGGGAGCATAAGAGGGGCCCCTGGGGTGCTCGTAATATACTTCTTGTTCTGGAGGCTGGTTACCCACAGCGTCCACTTGGTGAAAATCTATCATTTGATGACTTTATGATTTGTGCCTTGAAAAAAATGTTATACTTCTAGAAAATGTTTATATGAAACAAAAATAAAACCCAGTTTCTGGTATGAAAAAGTTTATGGTGTGTATCTCCATATATTAACTAAATAATTCCTCACAATGGAAGATCAGTGATGCTGAATTTTATGTGAAATTGAATTATATAAATTTGAAACACTGTGATGTAAAATAATAATAAATTCTTGCTTTATACACAAAGTTTGAAATAATTCAAACCCCCCAAAATTTAAAAAAGAAGTTTCATTTTATTTCAAATCTGGTTCAATCTGCTTGAATTTAAGACATTGAAGCTGAAGTTTCCACGGGAGTCCCCACTTGAGTAAATAAAAATACCTTGTGTTATTTAGGAGATGAGTTTAGCAAGAGAAATAAGTAACAGTAGCTTAAACCTGACAACAGTTAATGTTTTCTCACGTCACAGTTTGAGCAGAGCAGTTTGCGGGTGATGTGCTAGCCCTACAATGTCAGGTACCCACACATTTTACTGCTCTGTCCTCCTGAACAGGCCATTTTCCATCTTGTGATCTAAGATGTTTGCTGCGCTCCCACCTAAGCTGTCAGGTAATGGAAAGGTGGAGAAATTTAGAATATCCAACTCTCACATGAAACACACTAATACCAGACAATGGGGGAGGAGATACTATATCAGAGCAAGGAAAATGTCTGGACAGAGCTGCCCAAGTATGAACAAAGGGATGAGAAATGATACAGTCACTATTATATACCTGTCAGCTTTTACCAACAGCTAACGAAAGAAAGGGAGGTGAGGAGGGAGGGAGAATCATGGGCTGCAAAAGACAAAGCCTAACCCAGGAAAAGAACATAACTCAAAGAACAGAAGGAATTTTCTCACAATTTCTTCACATTATAGCAGAACTTGATAGGAACATAAATTAAGTAAAACTAGAGCTCAACCATGAGATGATAAAATAGCAGAATGAGAAAAAAAGGGAGGTTGCAGACATAAGGAAATAAATTGAATACCAAAATACTTTATGGACATAATAAATAAACTACAAATAGAAAGAACAGAGCAGACACTGCTGAATATTGAAATACTGACATGAAGAAAAGACTGTAAGCACAGGAAATGCAGAGGAATAAGATAAAGGAAGTTAATTAGAAGTTAATAGATATGCATATTAGTTTGTTACAGGCTCTGCTGTAATAAAAAAGTCCAAACTATAATGCCCTAAATAAATTAGTTTTTCTCACTCACGAAACAGTCCACAGGTGAGATGTCCAAGGCTGGCAGGTCCTCTTCCAGGAGGTCATCCAAGATATGGCTCTTTGTCTTGATACTTCATCACCTCCTCATTCCTGTGATTACAGAACATATGCATTTCAGTGGTTGAAGGTGGTTCCTCTCCATGCTTGTGTTTCAATCCATAGGAAGGATAAAAATAGTCTAGGGCAAGCACTCTAAGGAGTTGACCCTGAGGTTACACATATCACTCTGCCAAATCTGATTGGCCACATGTCCTCATTTCGCCACAGGGGACCCTGGGAAGTGTAGTCTTTAACTGGATAGCTGTGTGCTCAGCTAAAACTCAGTGCTCTATTCTAAAAAGAACCAGGAGAGAAGGATTAGTTAAGAACCACAATATAAAAGACAAAGATGAGCCAACAGTTAAAGACACATTATGTCTCTCACAGAGAGACCCAGCAAATGAAAGAGGAGATGAATCTAATGCTAACATGTAAAAACATGTTCTGGAGGGGAAGAATTGACTCTGCAATGGAAAGAAAACATTAAATCCCAAGAAATTTTCATTTAGAATATTTAATATAGGAGTTCCCATTGTGGCTCAGTGGTTAACAAACTCAACTAATATTGATGAGGAGGCGAGTTTGATCCCTGGCCCCACTCAATGGGTTAAGGATCCAGTGTTGCTGTGAGCTGTGGTGTAGGTTGCAGACATGGCTGGGATCTGGCATTGCTGTGGCTGTGCTGCAGACTGGCAGCTGCAGCTCTGATTAGACCCCTAGCCTGGGAATTTCCACATACCGTGAGTGTGGCCCTAAAAAAAGAAGAAGAAGAAGAAGAATATTTAACATCAAGGTACTTCTAAGTTAAATTGGACTTGAAAGACAAAGAATGTCTCAGACATCCAGGAAGAAAGAAAAATCACCTATAAGGGGTAAAAAATCAGGCTGGCATCTAATTTCACCATATTTATTGTAGGTGACAACAGTGCAATGTCTATGGACTTTAGAGAAAAGAAAGGATGACTACAGATGTAATTCAAGTTTAAAGGTTCAGGGAAGTAAAAAACCAAAGAACACTTCTTGGGAAGAACTGCTTGATAACCAAAGGCAGGCAATTACAAAATCCATCAAAATAAAAAACTCAAGAAGCATAGAGAAGCCATGACAGAAGGACTGTTGATAAGTTATATATTTACATGTATAACTAATACTAAACAATCATAGCAATGTTGGTTTCAAGACAGATTGCAAATATTATAAATCTGGACAAAGTAAAAATAATAATATAATATAAAATTGGGAGGTGAGGGAGAGGGGATAGGAATAGCAAGAAAGCTCTAATGCTCTCAACTTTTGAAGCTGGGATATATTATCCAAAATAAACACCCATGGTGAAAAATAAAATCTAAATGCTTTTCATAATCATCTTTATTTTAAAATGGAGCAAGGGTCCACAAATTACTTCCTGAAGACAGACTCCCTGTTTTTCTAAATAAAGTTTCATTGGAACACAGCTTCATCCACTTGTTTCCATATTGTATATGGCACTTTCCAGCTATAAAAATAGACCTGCCAGCCTAAAATTTTTACTATTTGGGCCTTTAAAAAATTTGCCAACCCATGCAGAGGAATCTTTTTTAACACACAGGAATCTTGTGGTAAAGAAATATTTATTTGAGGCTTAATAAATAATTTGTTGGGTTTAATTCAGCCTTTTCCCTTCCTATTAAATTCATGTCAAATTAAGCTTAATAATGTAATATAAATCCTATTTTTATAAAACAATATATCAATCATTCCAAAGATGTCAGGGATAATGAATCACCTAATGATATTTGGTATGGTTTCTTAAACTTTCATCTCTGTGTTTTTCTGCATTATTTGGAATCTTTATAATGACTGTATATCATTTTTACCAGAATAATAAAATAAAATGGTTTTTCTACTTGAAAACATTGGAAGCAAATATACCAAGATATTAACAATGATTAATTCTGGCTGACAGGAATATGATTGCTATTTTCTTCTTTAAGCTTTTCTATGTTTTTTAAATATTGAAAAAAATTTAAGCTATTATGGAAGATTTTGGCATAAAGTGATAGAATTCTGAATTATAGTTTTGGAAATAGTAATGAGAAGTACCAGATATGAGGGACATTGTTTCATTTATGACCTCTTATTAGTAGTATACAAATCACAAAGCATGGTTCAGCATAAAATATAAGCATGACATAAAAGAGAAGCCAGAAACAGATGATATTCGACTTCTGTTAGGCAATCAGCACATTCACTAAACTTGTTTCTTTAATTTGCATTAATTGAAACTTACTTTTCCAGTCTTATTTCTTTACCTTATCCTCTTGACATACACAACGTACTCTAGCCAAACAGAGCCCTTCACCGTAAGTGAAATCTTCATGCATTTGTATGCTATTTTGCTTTGTTGCCACCATTCTTTCTACCTATAATTGCACTCTCTTCTCCACGTGATATAATTCAATGCTTCTTTTAAGATGTAATTTAAATATCACTTACTGCAATACATCTCAACCTTGGCTGCGCATCAGAATCACCTGGGGAGCTTTATAAAAATACTGAGGACCAGGCTCCAGTGCAGCTATTCTAATTTAATTGCCCAGGGTTGGGGCCCAGGCAGCAGTATTTTTAAAAAGGTCCCTTAATGATCCTAATAAACAGCCAGGGTTGAGAGTCATTGCAAAGCCTTCTGTGATACCAGCAGGCAGAGTTAATTACTCCCTCTTCTGCACTCTCATAGCTCTTAGACTTTCATTGTTCATGAAATTTAATGCTGATTGTATTGAAGTTAGTGTTATATAGTAAGTGCTCAGTAAACACTGAAGGTAGTTACCATCTTTCTCCTTCCAACCAAGCATATGCAGAAGTAGTTATCCTTACCATGGAATCCAGAAAGCAAAGTGAGTTGGCGTTCCCTATCCAGAGACCCTGCAGGATTTACTTTTGTAAACTCATCAGGATGTCAGACCTCCATGCCCCTACTACACACACACACACACAGACACACACATACATGCACAGACACAAACACCCCTCACTGCTTTTTCAGCATAGTCCTAGCCCTTGGGTCCAGCTTTTTACAGTGTTGAGATTGAGGCAATTTAAAGAATTAAAGAAGCCAGTGTAATGAATGTGCTGACTGCCTGATGGAATTGGAATATCATCAGCCTTCCTCCCTCTCGTCTGTGTCATACTTTACGTTATGTTTTATGTTGGATCCTGCTACTTTAGCTTTCAAGAGCAGATTGTCAGGTGTACTTTGTCAAAGGCTTTCAGAAAATCCAGATGAATGATGCCATGAGCTCAGAAACTGCCAAAACTATATTTTATACCTTCACAGTGCTTGACAATTTTAAGTGGAATCTTTCTTTCTTCCTTGATTTACCTTTGCTTCCCTGACCCTGAGATCAGACAACTGGAAATCCTTCCATTTTTGGTACTGGGTATCCTCAGCTATGTCTCCACCATGCCTGGATACAGAACACTGGTTGGTTATCTCAGCCTCCCTGATTAGAAGGAGCTCCTGAAAGCTACTCACGTCTGGAAGTGAGGTGGGGAGAGGAGAGCTGAGGATGAGAAAGAGATCAAAGCACATCAGCAGGACAAGCACACTCATCAAGGCAAGACCCATAGTACTGCTCTTTCTTCTTCCAACTCACCTGGAAGGAAATGGATTACATTGACAGTCTACCCTTTCCTATTAAAGATCCAATTTGTAATCATTTTAAACTGTCTTCACCAAACACTGCCAAAGGGTTTAATGTCCATAGGACTGTACCCTTACAGTTTCCCGTAAGTACTACATCCTGGCAGTGGGGCCCTAAAATTACTGTTCACAGACACTTCTCAGCCAGTAGATATTTATTTTGCAAAGTGATTTTCTCCCAAGTCTTGAAGAAATTTTCTTTCTTTTTCTTTAAGGTCACCATGACCTTGATGAACAATAATATGTGCTACAACTGAGTCCAATGGCAAATTTCACTAATGCAAAATCAGATTAATCTTAAAATGTAATAATTTTTGCATATCTAGTACTTTGTGTGACCTGAAACAAATTTACTAACCTTTCTGACTTTGTTCATTATTGTGATGCAAATTAATTAGTGTTTGGAAAATGACTGGAAAAATTAAATCAATCTATAAATACCAAACAGTTCCATCTTCCCCGCTGAGAGGACCCAGGTAATTCATAACCTCCTATAATGAAGGTAAAAATAGTGTGCTTGTGCTATACAATTAAATGTGATTTATTTGCAACATATATAATCTTTGAAACCATTTAATAGAAACAGTTCATATTTCATAACTGTAATAAAAGCATTTAATGACTTTAGGAAAAGTAATCATTTACTGTAAGTGACCCAGAGATCATGTTGAACAATTTCTGAGATCTGCAAGAATCTACTCAGAGTTCATCCTTAATCTGTTAATGTTGACTGATGTATTTATCTTTAGAGTCTCTCGTTCTTTTTAATCCTCAGAACTCTAATATGTATTTCCTAGAAAAGGTGCCTTTTCAAAACTTTTCTGTATTCAAAACCTCTTCTGTCAAGATTTAGCACTTTTATATTATAGTCATTAAAACTGAACAAAATCTTAATAGTTCCTTTATTAACTACTATACTGACTTTGCATAGTGGAAATCACAACATGTTAATTGGATTTAATTAACTATTTTAAATTACATAAACTCCTGACAGTAGACCATAGCACAGGGTACTCATGAGCAATAAAATTGGAGCTGATATTACTACTTTATTAAAACTTAATGAAACTATTCATAATCTTATTTATTGTTTACAAGAAGAAAACTGTGTTCATTTTGAAGGCAAAAATGTCTGCCCAAAACAAATTTTTGATCATTTGAGGATAACGATGGAAAGAATGAGCAGCTCTACAGTAAGAGTTGTATCACTGTGTATTTGAGGCCCACTTAAAACAAACAAACAAAAAACACTACCAAACTTTTATTGAAACAAACAAAATGCATGTTTTCTTCCAGAAACAATTACAGGGCACAGAGAAGGCTCAGAAGTTAATAAAAGGATCTACCATATCCAACCTCACAGTTCTCCCAGCATCTCATCGCACAAATCCTTATTTCACCCGCGTGCCAGTCTTAGAAGTGGATGCCAGTAAAGGTTAGTGATTCAATAACCATTTTACATGTTTAGGAACATAAGAGAAAGAGCAGTGAGGCAGGGCTGGGGGCCTGAGTTTGAATTCAGAGTCAGCCACTAATTCTCCGAGGTGACGTCAGATGAGTCAGGTCTCACTCTGGCCTGAGTTTCCTTCTGTGTAAATCAGAAGATTGGACTAGGAGATTACCAGAGTCCCTTCCCATCTCTAAAATCCAAAATTCTATCTAGAAATTTACTACTGATTTAATGTTGGTATTGTTATGTATTAAAATGTGTTTAAGTGCTATTAGTATAATTTTTCAAGCTTCTGAGCAGATTGTTTCTGATGCTTTTCTGGTAGCATTTAAAAAATTTATTTCAGTATACTATTCAAAATATTAAGCCAGAATTAACGTAATGTGCATTTAAACTATCTATATATGCCTTAGTCTAAATACCCGAGTTTGTGAAACCAGTGGATTTCTTGTTTTTAAGCAAAAGGTCAAGTCATCTTTTATCTCAATATCCCTAATGCTTAGAACCATTTCTAGCATTTTGTAGATTCTAAATGTTAGTTGAATAAATAAGTAAATGAAAGAGTAAGTGAGTGACTAAGGACTGAGTGTCCTAAGTATAACCTTCTTTACTTCTCCCTCCTACTTAATGGGCTGCAGTGTTAAAGAATGCTTAAGTAGATCCCCTTTTGTATCTCAAATATTACCAAACAAGTTGATCTTTAATTATTTCTATCTCACTTTCCATCTGTTGTCTGGGTTCTTTGGGCCTAAAGTTGTTTTTCCAAGGTTCTTCTGGTACCTGAAGATGTAAAGTCTCCATCTTGTACCTCTTATATTCTTTGTCTGCTGACTCAGCAGGGGAGGTAGAGCAAAACTCAAGAGAACTCAACATCATTATAAGTCTTTTAATTTATTAAACTTTCCATAACTCACAATTACTTTCCTAGTTATGAACCACTATTGTTCAGAAATCTTTTGACACGTGCTTTCAGTTAGTTTACATAATATTTACTCCCTGAGGCAAAACATTCTCTGACATCAACCATACAAATGCTTTCTTAGGTCAGTCTCCCAAGGCAACAGAAATAAAAGCTAAAATAAACCAATGGGACCTAATCAAACTGACAAGCTTTTGCACAGCAAAGAAGCCATAAAAAAAAAAAAGACCATCTACAGAATGGGATAAAATAGATTCAAATGATGCCACTGACAGGGGCTTAATCTCTAAAATGTACAAACAATTTATGCAACTCACAGCAAAAAAAAAAAAAAAAAAAAAAAAAAAAAACTGAGGACCCAATTGAAAAATAGGCAAAAGACCTTAATAGACATCTCAAAAGAAGATATGCAGATGGCCAACAAGCACATGAAAAAATGCTCAACATCACTGATTATTAGAGAAATGCAAATCAAAACTACCATGAGGTACCACCTCATGGCAGCAGAATGGCCATAGTTAATAAGTCCACAAATAACAAATGCTGGACGGGGTGTGGAGAAAAGGGAACCCTCCTGCACTGTTGTTGGGAATGTAAATTGGTACAACCACTATGAAAAACAGTATGGAGGTACCTTAGAAAACTATACATAGAACTACCGTATGACCCAGGAATCTCCCTCTTGGGCATATATCCGGACAAAACTTTCCTTGAAAAAGACACATGCACCCGTGTGTTCATTGCAGCACTATTCACAATGGCCAAGACATGGAAACAACCTAAATGTCCATCAACAGATGATGGATTAAGAAGACGTGGTATACATACACAATGGAATACTACTCAGCCATAAAAAGAACAAAAAATGTTATTTGCAGCAACATGAATGGAAACTAGAGTCTCACATTAAGTGAAGTAAGTCAGAAGAGAAAGACAAATGCCATATGTTATCACTTATATTTGGAATCTAATATATGGCACAAATGAACCTTTCCTTAGAAAAGAAACTCGTGGATTTGGAAAACAGACTATGGTTGCCAAGCAGGAGGGGGAGGGAGTGGGACGGACTGGGAGTTTGGGGTTACTAGATTAAAACTATTGAATTTGGAGTGGATAAGCAATGAGATCCTGCTGTATAGTACAGGGAACTGTACCTAGCCACTTGTAATGGAATATGATGGAGGATAATGTGATAAAAAGAATGTATGGTTGGGTCACTTTGTTGTACAGCAGAAATTGACAGAACATTGTAAATCAACTATCATATATAAAAGTAAAATTAATTACTTAATTTTTTAAAAAGCAAGGGTTAAAATCATGCTCATGTTCTTTGGGATTTTCAGAGAATGAAACTCACTCTAGTAATGAAAATATACTGAATTACAAGAACCTCTGTTTTTCACATTGGTGAAATAGGCACAGTCCTTGGACATGGGATATGGTAATTATAGGTGGAAAATATTTGTAAGGACAAAGAATTAGTCTTTATATTTTAAAGCACTTAAATTCTGGTGTTATAACAATAAAAATCCAAAATACTAATTTTAAAAGAAGGCTTCTGGGATCAGTAGTTCTTAAATTTTAAGAGCACAAAAGATTGACCTGGAGCATTTATTTAAAATGTAGGTTACTGGATCCCAATTCTAGTGGTTCTCAAACTTCAATGCACAGAAGTATCTCTTAGAGGCTTCAATAATGCAGATTCCCCAGGGCTAGTCTCAGAAATTTGGACAGGTCTGGGATGAACCCCAGAAATCTCCATTTTTAATTAAAAAAAAAATTCTAAAAAACAAAAATCAAAACTCTTGCCCCAAATGATTTTGCAGTAAGTAAACTGAAGATTTCGCCCTGGAATCGGTGTTTTACGATCATTTACAATCATTGTTTTGGAATTACTGTTTTCAGTGAGGTCTTCTTCAGCTTTCCCATACCTCAGCAATCATTCATTCTTCTGAATTACTGTAACACTAGACTTTAACATTCTGAGGGTGACATAATAGAGTCCTTAGAGGTCATAAGGCAAATGAAAACAATATTTGTCCCTCTTAGAATATGTGCCAATTTCTTCAACCTAGTCCAGCTTAGAACATGTTTTTTTTTTTTTTACTTAGATTTCACTGAAACCCAGAGTTCTTTTTTTTTTTTGCCTTTTTTTAGGGCCACACTTGCAGCATTTGGAAGAGCCCCTGGCTAGGGGTCAAATTTGAGCTACAGATGCTAGCCTATACCACAACTTACAGCATCCTTAACCCACTGAGCAAGGCCAGGGATCAAACCCACATCCTCATGAATACTAGTCAGGTTCATTACCACTGAGCCACAACGGGAGCTTCCAAGACCCAGAGTTCTTTACTTTTCTTCCTATTACCTAAAAGCAACAAGAAGCTGAAGTCCTATCACATGTCTTTGTCAAGTAATCCCTGAGCTTCTGGGTTTCTGGCTTCAATACAATAGATCCACCTTAATGTGAGTTTCGTCCTTGAACAGCAGGCTTTGCTCAATTATTCATTTACCCATTAATTTATTCATTTGTTTATTTGTTTAAACAACATCTCCTATCCTTCAAAAGCCTTGGCAGCAGTTGTACTAACACAGTATGAGTTCTAGGAATTATAAATTAGTTGCATTAATACCAACCATGTTGCCTAGTTACACTAAATAACCTATTTGGATATTTACATCTTCTAGTCACATGAGAAGTGTCTAAAAAGAACTCTTTTTTAAAATAAAATATGAAATAAAATATGACATTGTAACAACAGAAGTATGGTTTCAAACACACCAATTTTCTTTCTTTCAGAAGCAAAGATCTTCTTACTGACTGTGTACTTGATTTCTCTGAATTTTAAAAGAATAACAATATTATCAATAATTGAAAATGTCATTAAATATAAAGAAGTTTTAGTTTGCATTGAAATTATATTTCTACCTTAAAATGAAATTATCACAATACAAGTTTGCTTCATAATACCCCTATTAGATATGCCATTTTTCTTGGGTTAGAATATCAGGCTTAAAGAATGTATACTATAACTATTTTCTTCATGCAAAGGATTAAGGCACTAGATTTACTCCTACAAATAAGATGATGAAGACAGTGAGTTATATCTGTGAAATGTATAGAGTTTAGACTTTGCTGAAATGATTGAAGTTAAAACTCATTCTTCTAACCTTCCTCTTTAGGGATTTTAAGTATGATGGAACGAGGACTGATCCCACCAACAGCAAGAATAACCTTTCAGAATCCACCCATTATACCCAGAGCGGCTCCTCTGCATAGTTTCGATGAAGCCCGGAAGATTACAACTACTGGTAAGACAGTCTCGCCTGTATGCTAAGCTGGGGATACACAGAAAATTACCTGAATCTAATCTTCTAGCATCCAACTTTTATCTTCAATAACAGGACAGGATATAAGTTGTAGTAATTCTGAGTTTTACTTTACTAATAAATAAAGTAACTTTAGTCTCTTTGTGAAATACCTACTCAGGGCCTGTGTTCTCTATGTGTTAGAAAGTTGGTATTTTCAAGGGATTTGCAACTTGGTTGGGAAAATAAGACATATATAATAAAGGTAAATAGCAATACAAAGTATTACAGAATAAAAACCAAATGGATGTTAAAGTCTAGTACTGCAGGTGTTCAGAGGAATGAGTGCTGAGCAGTGAGATAATAGAAGACTTCAAAGAGTAGGCTAGATGAAATAGGCTGTTGGAGAAAAGCACCGACCTAGAAATCCACTAACTAGTTGCAGAACCTCAGGCAAACCATCTACTTTCTCTGGGCCTCAGCTTTCACAGTTATAAAATGAGGAGGTTTTGGCTAAATTAATCCATCTGTTCAACAAATATTTGTTGAATGCTTACTTTACCCAAGGTAGCTGGGGATCTGACAGAAAATTAGTCAGACAGAATTTCTACTTTCATGGTACTTACATTCTAGTGAGATACACTGAAAATAAACCCATAAGTAAATGGAAATTTAAGCTAGGGATAAGTGCTAGAAATAAAATAGAACAACATGGATCAGAGAGTGATAAGGAGGTGATTACTTTGCTTGGGAGAGAAGGGTCAGAGAATGCATCTTGGAAGATGTGGAGATCCAATCATGTAAAAATCTATGGAAGAGAATCTCAGATGGACAGCACAGATATAGTGGCCTGGGGGACTAAGGAGGGAATGAGCAAGAAGGCTAGTGTGTCTGGAGAGCCAAGAGAGAGGGAAATGAGGCTGGAGAAAGAGAGAAGATTGAAAGCTCCTCTGATGTAGCCTACTATATTCATTCTTCCTTACTTCCATAGTAATAGAGTCATGGGTGGGCACATGTCAGCTTGGCCAAAGACAGCATTTCCTAGTCTTCCTTTCAGCTAGGTGTGCTGTGTGCCCAGGTTCTGGAAAATGAGGACGTAAGCGAAGTGAAAAGGGAAACTTCTGGCTTCCTCTTTTCATTTTTCTATCTCTGACTAGCTGGGATGCAGGTGTGATAAGCAAGCACTTTGGAGCCAAAGAAGGAACTCTGGATTGAGTCTGGCAGAGATACCCTGCCAGCCTGGGGACTATCTTCCTTTCAACCATTGTGTGAGAGAGAAATACTCTTAATTTTTTAAGCCACTCAGTATATCTTAGGATCTTTCTTTTTAAATACCTCAGATTATAGTAGAACCAGCATGGCAGCCTTTCAAACCATGATGGAGAGTTGAATTTAATCCTAATTACAATGGGAACTCACTGAAAAGTTTGAACAGGGGGATGCGGCAATCTGATTTATGTTTTAATAATACCATTATGACTATATTACAGATAATGAATCATAGGAAAGCATGAGTAGAACTAGTTAAAAGGCTATTTTGGTAAACCGATTGAGAAATAATGGTAGATTTGAGGAGAATGGTATCAATGGACATAAAGAGAAGTGAACAATTCAGGATATATTTTGGAGGTGGCTGATGGATAAGAGTGGGGGAAAGAGAGGCATCATGGATAAACATGTATGAATGTACCTCAATTTTGTATCCATTCTGCTGTTGAAGACAATTTCAGTGGTTTATACCATAGAGCTATTAGGTATAATACCACTATGAACATTTGTCTATATGTCTTTTAATGCAAATATGTAGGCATTTCTGTTGTATACATACCAAAAAGAACTGCTGAGTCACAAAGTATACACATGCTCAGAGTTAGTGGCTATCGCCTAAACCATTTTCCAAGGTGGTTATAACTGATTTATTTAGCTACTAGCAGTGCATGAGAATTCCAGGTAATATATATTTTGTCAACACTTGATATTTCCTTTTCTTTGTTTGTTTGTTTGTTTAATCCTGAAGACTCTGTTGTAGTACAATATCTCTTTGTGGGTTTAGTTGCTATATCCCTGATGACCAATAAAGTTGAGCAGTTTTTAAATATGGTTATTGGTCATTTGAGTATATTCTTTTGTAAAGTGATTTGAAAGTTTACCTTTTTTTAAATGTCATCTTTCTTCTTCTTGGTTATTTACAGGAATTATGTATGTATTCTGGGTACTAATCTTTTATCTGTTTTATGTATTACAAATAATTCTTCCTATTCTGTAGTTCGGCATTTCATTCCCCACTGGTGGTGGTGGTTTTTTTTTTTTTTTAACTAACCTTTTAATTTTGAGATAACTGTAAATTCACATACAGTTGTAAGAAATCATACAGAGAGATCCTTTGCACTCTTCACTCATTTTTCCCCAAGAACAACATATTGCTAACATATAGTACAACATCACAACTGGGATATTGATACAACCAAGATACAAAACATTTCCTTCACCACAAGGTTTCCTCGTGTTGTCCTTTTACAGTTATACCCACTCCCCCTCTCACCCCACACCCCTTTAAACCCTGGCAACCATTAATCTGTTCTCTATTTCTATAATTGTATCATTTCAAATATGTTAGATAAATGGACTCATACAGTGTGTAACCTTTTGGGATTGACTTTTTTCACTCAGCATAATTATCTGGAGAGTCATCCAGTTTGTTGCTTATAGCAGTAGCTTATTTCTTTTTATTGCTGACTAGTACTTCATGGTGTGAGTGTTCCACAGTTAAACCTTTCACTTGTTGAAGGACCTATAAGGGCTACTATGAAAAAAGTTGCTATAAACATTTGTGTGCAGGTTTTTGTATAAACATGTTTTCATTTCTTTAGGATAAATGCCCAGGAGTATAATTGCTGGATCTCATGGTAGTTGCATGCTTATGTCCTCTACAAACATTTAGAACCATATCAGACAACATTATAATTTCTGTTTTAAACATCAAATATAATTTAGAAAATTCAAGAGGAAAAAAGAAGTCTATTGTTTCTAACCCATATTTTTGCTTACCATGTTCTTTCTTCTTTTCTGGTGTTTCAAGATTCCTAGTTTTATCATTTCCCTTCTACTTAGCAAATTAGTCATTGTTGAGGGCTGGTATACTGCTGATAAATTATCTTCATTTTTCTTCATCTTAGCAAGTCTTTTTTTTTGTCTTTTGTCTTTTTTTAGGGCTGCTCCCATGGCACATGGAGGTTCCCAGGCTAGGGGTCTAATTGGAACTATTGCTGCTGGCCTACACCAGAGCCATAGCAACACCAGATCTGAGCCTCGTCTGTGGCCAGGGATCAAACTCGCAACCTCATGGTTCCTAGTTGGATTTCCACTGCACCACGATGGGAACTCCTTTCTTAGCAAGTCTTGATTTCCTCTTTATTCCTAAAGGATATCTTCACTAGATATAGGATTCTGGGTTGACAGTGTTTTTCTTTCAGCACTTTAAAAAATAAGACATTGTGCCACTTTCTTTTCGTCTCTGATTAAAAAATCCACTGCCATTTGAATTTTTCCCCCTGTAGGTAAGGTGTTGTTTTTCTCCTGCTGCTTTCAAGATTTTTTTCTGTCTTCGGTTTTCAGAAGTTTGAGTGTATCTTAGTGTGGATTTCTTTGGCTTTATCTTGTTTTGGTTTGGCTCATCTTCTTGAATCTGTAGGTTTACATATTTTGCCAGGTTTTGAAAGCTTTCAGTCACTATTTCTTCAAGTACTTTTTTCAGCTTTGCTCTCTATTGCCTCTCTTTCTGGGCTACAATGACGTAAATGTTAGATCTTCTGTTATAATCCCATAGATCCTTAAGGTGCTGTTCATCCCTCCGTCCCCCCCAGTCTATTTTCTCTCTCTTGTTCAGATTGGGTAATTTTTGTTTTCCTGGTGTCAACTTAAAAAATATGCACAACTTAAAAAGTTGAGAGTTTAGTTTTATTTGGGGCAAAATGAGGACTATAGCCCAGGAGGTAGTATTTCAGATAGCTCTAAAATATTGATACAAAGAGGTAAGGGGGAATGTCAGTATATATGTGATTTTGGTGAAGGGGGAGGTACATGCAACAAAGCACACATTTTACAGAAGTTTGCTGCTAGTCTTGTGAAGGTTACTGTTAGTCACTAGAGGCAGATGTCATCATGAAGGATTTTAGTGCTTTTCTAGATACAAGGAGATATAAAAATTGGGCTCATAAAATCTGAAAATATCTAACTATCTGAAGATCTGTTCTGTCAGTTTTCCCAGATCACTGTGCCTCACTCTTGATTCCCACCCTGAGCTCTTTCCAGTGGTGTTGAGGGTCGGTAGCTGCAGCGGGTCATGATTCAATCTGTGTAGAGACAGATGGCAAGTGCCAATCTCCAGTTCACACTGTCTTCTAGTTCACTGATTCCCCTGTTCCTTACATTCTGTTGTTAAGCCATCCACTGGACTTTGTATTTAGATGACTTTATTCTTCTGTTCTAAAATTTCAACTTGTTAAAAAATGTACACTTAAAAACAGTTAAGATGGGAGTTCCCATCATGGCTCAGTGGTTAACAAATCTGACCAGCATTCATGAAGATGTGGGTTCGATCCCTGGCCTTGCTCAGTGGGTTAAGGATCCAGCATTGCTGTGAGCTGTGGTGTAGGTCACAGACACAGCTTGGACCCAGTGTTGCTGTGGCTGTGGCATAGGCCAGCAGCTACAGCTCCAATTAGACCCCTAGCCTGGGAACCTCCAGATGCCAAGGTGCGGTCCAAAAAAAAAAAAGTTAAGATGATAACATGTTATGTGTATTTTAACACAATTAAAAACTTCAATTTGATTCCTCTTTATATGTTCTATTTCTTTGTAGAGACTTTCTATTTCTTTGCTGAGATTTTTTTTCATTTGTTTTAAGTGTTTCTGTAATTGCTTGTGGAGCATTTTTATGATGGCTGCATTAAAATTTCTGTCAGGTAATTCTAAGATCTCTGTCATCTCAGTGTTGGTATCTATACCTTGTCCTTTTTCATTTAGTTTAAGATCTTCCTGAATCTTGGTAGGTGAGTGATTTTCAAAAGAAACTTTGACATTGTGGGTATTATGTTATGAGACTCTGGTTCTTATTTAGGTATGTTTTAGCTAGTTCTTCTGACATCCCTATTAATTCTTTACACATTTAAGGAATGAGTCAAATTAGCTGTGATATGTCATCCTGTTTATGTATTGCTGGATTTCATTAGCTAATATTTTGTTTACAATTGTTGTTCATATTTGAAGCTGTCCTAAATCTTTCCTTTCCCATAATGTTTTCCTTAGGTTTTAGTGGGGTTAGTCTTGCCTCAATGAGTAATAGGCTATCTATTTTTATACTCTCTGGAAGAGTTTAGATAAAATTGGTAATATTTCTTTGTTAAAGAAATAATTTCAGAAGAATTTACCAGTGAAGCCACTTGAATTTGTAGTTTTCTTGGGAAGTAGGTTTATTATTATGGGTTTAATTTAATTTCTTTAATTTCTTTTAGGACTTTTGATTATCTCTTTTGTCTAGGTCAGTGTAGTAAATTAGCTTTGCCTAAGAATATGTCCATTTTATTTAACCCTTCAAATTTATTGGAATAAAGCTGTTTATAATATCTTCTAATTATTTTTGTAACATCTCTAAAATCTGTGGTGATGTACTTTTCATTACTGATGTTGGTTATTTCCCCCTTTCTCCTTTTTCTTGATCAGTGTCTCTATGAATTTATCGATTTTATTATTATTTTCAAAGAACCAAATTTTGATCTTATTTATTCTTTCTACTGGATCTTTATTTTCTATTTTATCGGCATCTGCTCTTGCCTTTATTATTTCTTCCTTCTTTTTACTTTTTTGGAATTTAACTTTCTTATTTTCTTAACTTATTGGTATATACACTTAGTTCATATATTTTCAACTGCTATTTGTTCCTAATACATAAACAGAAGGTTACAAATTTCACACAAAGCTCTTCTTTAGTCAAAATCCATAAATGTGTTATATCATATTGTCATTATCACTTAATTCAAAATATTTTCTAATTGCCATTGTGATTTCTTCTTCAAACCATGGAGTATTTAGAAGTATATAAATTTTAGTACTTTCTAGTAACCCTTTTCATTATTGATTTTCAGCCTAATTCTCCTGGTCAGAGGACATACTAAGTATGCCTTCAATTATTTGAAAGCTTACTTGCTTCTTGGTCCTTGCATATAATCAACCTAGATGATCTGCATTTGTTAGGTGCAGTGTTATGAATATATTCAATTAAGTCAATTCTATTATTCTAATTTATTTGAGTTTGATATATTATTAATATCTCTATTAATTTATGGTCCATTTATTCCATCAGTTGCTAAGAGCAGTATGTTAAAGTCTCAAACTATAGTCTATTTCCTTTTATTCTTTAGTTTATCGGTTTCTTCATATCACACATATTTTTAATTTACTCCTCTGTAGAAGGAAATATTTTTTTCACCAGAAAGTAAAAAATTCACAAAAAAGTCAGAATTAGTTTTAAGCAGCGGTAAGCAAACTTTTTCTCTAAAGGCCAGATAGGAAATATAAGCACTGCATGCTACAAATAGTCTCTGTAGCATAGTCTTTTTTATTTTGTTTTGTTTTGTTTTTGCAACCCTTAAAAAATGTAAAAAACTCTCTTAGCTCAAGGACTAGAAAAACAGAATGCAGACCAAATTTGGCCTATGGACCACAGTCTGCAAACTCTTGACTTTAAATATTAAAGTTTAATGTATTCCAGGAATTATACTGAGAACAAAATAAAATAAAAATCAATAGGTATATTCATATACCTACCAAATGCCCAGCCACCAACATTTTATCCCTTGTACTTTCAATATAATGAAACATCTCTTAGTTCCTTTAATGTGATTGGGGGGGGGTATCCTGGCATCATGCCAGGAAAGAATGGAACATGTTCATTCTATCATCACAACTACTTTCCTTGTTTTTGTCAATAGGTTAACCTTAAGTTCCTCTAGCTGCATTACTAAAATCTTGTGAATGGTGGCAATGTTAACATACCCATAGTCAACTATTTCTTCTATAATTCTGTTTACAGTCAATTTTTATTTCACTTTCAGCACTATGAGTTTTCAATCTCTTTGCTGCACTTTCAACTTTGTTAACCAATTCCATCTTTCAGTTGTCCATTTTTGCAAAAAAATCATGTGGATTTATCACTGAGAGATAGTAAGTCAATGCCACTATACTCTTTGCAGTCTGTGTGTGAACTCAAAAACAGATACATAGTGGCCAATCACTGACTTTGAAAGAACTGACATGATTGGTCACTGCTCATGCTATGCACTTACACAGTGATTTGTGGAACAAAGATCTAGGAGTGAAGTTTGTGCTTTATGCCATTATTGACAGTTAATATACCAGAGTAACTGAAATTTGAACACTGTTGTTGGGAGAATTGATATTATTTAACTAAACTGTGGTACCAAATTTGTGCATACTGGAACAGTGCAAAGTAAGGACTGTTTGTACATTAAATGTGAATTATTTAAACATACCAATTAAAAGACACAGATTGCCAGATTGGATAAATGAGAAAGACTCAATCATATGTGGTCTACGAGAAACTCGCTTTAAATACAGAGACATAAAGAAGTTAAAATAGAAGGAGGGAGAGGAGTGACAAATCTTACTTATAGAAGAATTCCAAATAATGTAAGTAGTTACTTCTTCCTCTAGGAGGTGGAGCTTAATTCTCCCTTCCTTGAATGTGGGCTGGACTTAGTGACTCATACCCAAATAATAGAGTATGGAAAGGAGAAAAACAGAAAATTTACAGTGGAGAACCCTGGCAAACCCTACCTTAACCAAATGACCAAAGTTAATACCACCAGTGATAAGTCACGTTGATATATGTCCCCTGATATGATGTGATGAGGAGGAAACTTCACCTCTGTTTTTAGTTATTCTGCCTAAAAATTCATAATCCCAGTCTACTCATGAGAAAAGCATCAAACAAACACAAAATGAAGATGTTCTGCAATACCTGACCAGGTCATGAAAAACAAGAATAGACTGAGAAACAAGCACAGATCAGAGGAGACTAAGGAAACATGATGATGAAATATTATGTGATATTCTGAACAGATCCTGGAACAGTGAAAGGATGTTATAGAAACCAGTGAAATCTGAATAAAGACTGGAATTTAGTTAATAGTTATAAACCAATGTTTTATTTATTTATTTATTTTTTGGTTTTAACAAATGTACCATGATGATGAAAGATGTTAATGTTAGGGAAAAATGAATGAGGGTGCACAGTAACTTTTCTTGTAAATCTAAAAGTATTCCAAAATTTAAAAGTTTATTTTTTTAAAAAAAGTTTAAAAATAAATGATGGGGAGTTCCCGTCGTGGCGCAGTGGTTAACGAATCTGACTAGGAGCCATGAGGTTGCAGGTTCAATCCCTGGCCTCACTCAGTGGGTTAAGGATCCGGTGTTGCTGTGAGCTATAGCGTAGGTCGCAGACGCGACTCGGATCCCACTTGCTATGGCTCTGGTGTAAGCCGACGGCTACAGCTCCGATTGGACCCCTAGCCTGAGAACCTCCATATGCCGCAAGAGCAGCCCTAGAAGAGACAAAAAGACAAAATAAATAAATAATGGGAAAAGGTATCAATTAAATGTAAATTATAAATTAATAAAAAGAAGTACGTGAAAAGATTTACCATGCAAAAAAATAACTAAAGAAAGCTGGTTGGCGCTATTAATATCAGACAAACAAGACACATTAGTAAGGATTAAGAGGGATGACAATGATAAGAGGGCTAATGCAGCAAGAAGAGATAACATTCCTAGCTGTGTATGTACCTAACCATAGAGATTCAAAACACATGAAGCAAAAAGTAATAACATGTAAAGAATAGACAAATCCACAACTTTAGTTGGCAATTTCAATGCTCTTCTCTCAATCAATAGAACTAGTATACCAAAAAAAATCAGTAATGATTTAGAAGATCTGAATAACATTATACACAAATTTTAACACATGGAACATTAAAACACAGCAGTTGAACACACACTCATTTCAAATGTCATCAAAAATAGACCATATTCTTTTTTTTTTTTTGTCTTTTTGTCTTTTTTTTTTTGTTGTTGTTGTTGTTGCTATTTCTTGGGCCGCTCCCGCGTCATATGGACGTTCCCAGGCTAGGGGTCAAATCGGAGCTGTAGCCATCGGCCTACGCCAGAGCCACAGCAACGCGGGATCCGAGCCGCATCTGCGACTTACAGCTCACAGCAACGCCAGATCCTTAACCCACTGAGCAAGGGCAGGGATCGAACCCGAAACCTCATGGTTCCTAGTCGGATTCGTTAACCACTGCCCCACGACGGGAACTCCAAAAATAGACCATATTCTGGACCAGAAAAAAAAACTTAAAAGAATTGGGAGTATAAAAATATGTTCTCTGACCATAATAGACTTAAACTAGAAACCAATTAGAGAAAAATATCTGGAAAATCTCTTAAATATTTGCAAAGTAAATATCGCACTTCTAAATAACCAATGGGTCAAAGAGGAAGTCACAGAGATGTTTTTAAATAGTTTTAGCTGAATGAAAATAACAACATAACACCTCAAAATTTGTAAGATGCAGCTAAAGTATTTATACGGAAGTTTATGGCATTAAAATGCTTACATTAGAAAAGAAGAAAGATTTCTAAGCTCCTGCCTTAAGAAGCCAGAAAAAGAGAAGCAAATTATATGCAAGGCAAGCAGGAGGGAAATAATAGAAATAAAAGCCAATGGAATTTAAAACAGAAAAAATAGAGAATTTTAACAAAATCAATTATGTTTCTTGGTGAATATCAACAACATTGGTAAACCTCTAGCCTAACAGAAAACAAAAATAAAAAGAGAGAAGGCACAAATAACAATTATCAGGAATGAAAGAGGAGACATCATTACAAATCTTATGGACATTTAGATGATGTGGGAACATTATAAATAGCTTTATGCCAATAAGTTGGACAACTTAGATGAGTGGACAAATTCCCAGAAAGTCAGATACTATCTAAGCCCACTCAAGAAGAAACATAGGAGTTCCCGCTGCAGCTCAGCGGTAACAAACTCAACTAGTATCCATGAGGATGCAGGTTTGATCCCTAGCCTTGCTCAATGGGTTAAGGATCTGGCATCACTGTGAGCTGTGGTGTAAGTTGCAGTTAGGGCTCGATCCTGTGGCATAGGCTGGCAGCTGCAGCTCTGATTTGACCCCTAGCCAGAGAACTTCCATATGCCGCAGGTGTGGCCAAAAAAAAAAAAAAAAAGAAAGAAAGAAATGCATAATCTGATTAGGCCTATATTTAGTTCTCGATGCCATCCCTGGTGGATTCTACTAAACAATTAAGAAAGAAACATTACCAATTTTACACAAATTCTTGCACAAAATAAACTAGGAGGAAACACTCCTTTGATCATTTAATGAAGGCAGTCATCCTGCTATCACAACCAGACAAAGACATTAGAAGACAAGAATATTCTTCATGGAGTTCCAGTCATGGCTCAGTGGTAATGAACCCAACTAGTATTGAAGATGCAGGTTCCATCCCTGGCCTTGCTCAGTGGGTTAAATGATCCACTGCTGTCGTGAGCTGTGGTGAAGGTTAAAGATGCAGCTCAGATCTGGCATTGTTGTGGCTGTGATGTAGGCCGGCATCTAGAGCTCTGATTCGACCCCTAGCCTACGAACTTCCATATGCCACTGATGTGGCCCTAAAAAGACAAAATATATTACATATATATATATATATAATATATTATATATATTTTTATTATAATATATATATATAAAATACATTATATATATAATATATTATATATATATTATATATATATATTATATATATATATTTGTCATGAAAATAGATGCAAAAATCCTCCATAAAGTATTAGCTGACTGAATCCTGTAATACAAAAGAAGGATAATACCTTATAACCATGTAGGATTTATCTTAGGAATGTAGGCCTTTTTCAACACTTAAAAATCAATGTAAGTCATCATATCAACAGACTGAAGAAAAAACATATGACTATCAAAATAAATAGAAATAAAATAAAATTCAATATCCATTTGAATTAGAAGCCCAAGGCAAACTATTAATATAGGAGTATAAGGGACTTCCTCAGCCTAATGTAGGATATCTATAGGCTGAGGAAAGATTAACCACTTTCTTCCTAAGATCAGGAATAAGACAAGGATGTCCATTCACCACATCCATGCAACACTGTACAAAAGATCCTAGCCAATGCAATGAGGCAGGAAACAAAAGCATACAGATGGAAAAGGAAGAAAGAAATAAAACTATCTCTTTGTAAACAACATGGTTACTACATAGAAAAATCTAAAAGAATCTACCAAAAAAAAAAAAAAAAAAACAAAAAAAACCCCACTAAAATGAATAAGGGAGGTTAGCATGGTTTCAGGACACAAGATTAATATACAAAAATTAATTGAATTTCTATATACTATAAATAAACAATTAGTAATTGAATTTTAGGAGTTCTCATTGTGGCTCAGCAGTAATGAACCCGACTGGTATACATGAGGACTTGGGTTCGATCCCTGTCCTCACTCAGTGGATTAAGGATCTGCCCTTGCTGCAAGTTGCAGTGTACATTGCAGATATAGCTTGGATCTGGCATTGCTGTGGCTGTGGCATAGGCTGGCAGCTGCAGCTCTGATTCGACCCCAGCTTGGGAACTTCCATATGCCTTAAAAAGGAAAAGAAAAGAAATTGAATTTTTAAAACATGCCATTAAAATAATACCAAAAAATGAAATACTTAGGTATAAAACTAAAACAATATGTACCAAATCTGTATGCTCAAAACTCCAAAATGCTAATTTAAAAAATTCAAAGGATACTTAAATAAATGGAAAGGTAAGCCATGTTCATGGGTTAGAAGACTCAATATTGTTATGATGTTAATTCTCCCCAAATTGTTTATAAATTCAATGCAATCCAAATCAAGATCAATAGACTTTTTTGGGGTAGAAATTGCAAGCTAATTTTAAAATTTGTATGGAAAGGTAAAGATGGTATAATAGCAAAAACAGTCCTGAAAAATCAGAGGATCCATTTGAGATAGTATAAAGCTGTAGTTATCAGGATAGTGTGGTACTGGCAAAGGATAAACACAAAAGTCAAAGGAACAAAACAGAGTTCACACACACGCATTGATTTTTTACACAGGTGCAAAGGCAATTCAATGGAGAAAAGACAGTCTTTTCAACAAATGATGCTTGAATAATTGAAGATAGCTATACATAGAACCTTGATCCATGCCTTGCACCATATACAAAGATTTATTCAAAATGGACCATGGAGGTTAAGTAAAAAAGCTAAAACTACAAACTTTTAGAAGAAAACAAAGTGGGGTATATCTTTGTTTTTGTTTGTGTGTTAGGCAAAGATTTCTTAGATACCACATGAAAAGTATAATCCATATGAGTAAAAAACTTTGACTTCATCAAAACTTAAAACATCTGCTTTTTTTGTAGGGCCGCTCCTGCAGCATATGGAGGTTCCCAGGCTGGGGTCGAAATGGAGTTACAGCTGCCATCCTATGCCACAGCCATAGCAACACAGAATCTGAGCCGCGTCTGAAACCTACACCACAGCTCACAGCAACACCAGATCCTTAACCCACTGAGCAAGGCCAGGGATTGAACATGCAACTTCATGGTTCCTCGTTGGATATGTTTCTGCTGTTCCATGACGGGAACTCCAAAACATCTGCTTTTTGAATGACAATGTTAAGAAAATGAAAAGAAAGGCTACAGATTGGGAGTTAATATTTCAAAATACATACTTGATAAAGAATTTTTGTCCAGAATATGTAAAGAACTCTCAAAATTCAATAATAAGAAAGAAAGCAAGCAACCCAATAACCTAATGGACAAAAGATTTGAACAGACATTTTACCAAAGAAGATAACTATATAGTGAATAGACACATAAAAGCATGCTTAACACCATTAGCCACTAGGGAAATAAAAACTAAAACAAATCTTAATAAGTCTAAGACAACTGGAGTTCCTGTTGTGGCTCAGTGGGTTAAGAACCCAACATAGCCATCTGTGAGGATGCAGGTTCGATCCCTAGCCTCACTCAGTGGGTTAAGGATCCGGTATTGCTGCAAGTTGTGGTGTAGGTCTCAGATGCAGCTTGGATCCAGGATTGCTGTGGCTGTGGCAGCTGCAGCTCTGATTCAACCCCTAGCCCCAGAACTTCCATATGCCACAGGTGAGGCCATAAAAAAAAAAAAAAATTAAAACAACTGAAATCATACCAAGTTTCTTTTCCAACCACAATGGTATGAAACTAGAAATCAATTATAAGAGGAAAAACTGGAAAATTCACAAACATGTGCAAATTAAACAACATGTTCCAGAACAACCAATGAGTAAAAGAAATCAAAAGGGAAATTTAATAAGATCTTGAGACAAAGGGAAATAAAACATACTAAAGCTTATGAGACACAGCAAAATGGGTTCTAGGAGAGAAGTTTATAGCAATAAACAGCAACAATTAAAAAAAAGAAGAATCTGAAGTAAACAACCTAACTGTACACTAAGAACAAACTAAGCCCAAAGACTCAAGAAAGAAATAACAAAGGCAAGAGTAGACTCATTTGGTAGGGAAAAGCCTCCAAAATAACAGATATTGTAGGGAGTAGGGAAACACTGACTTCAGATTCAGACTGATTTGGATTTTAAATCTTTGTTCTACAATCCCTGCCTATATGATACTGAGTAATGATTTTGATTTCCTTGAATCTCAACTGAGTCTTTGGCAGCTTCTTCAAAGGAGTACCATGAGGATTAAATAATATCCTATATGATTGAGTATACCCCTATATAAATTCGGCACTTAATAAATATTGATATTATAATTATTACAAATGGACGTGAAAGAGCATTAAACTTGGAATCTGGAAAAAAAAAAAGACTAGAGTGGAAATAAATGTGCTAGAGACTAAAAAGATAAGAGAGAATATCAATGAAACTAAAAGCTGGGTTTTTTTTTTTTTAAAGATAAACAAAGAGACAAGCCTCTAGCTATCCTAAGGAAAAAAGAGAAGACTCAAATACATAAAATCAAAAATGAAATATGAGATATTACAACACAGATATTAAGAATCATATAATAATTATATACCAAAAAAATTACACTGTCCAGAAGAAATGGATAAATTCCTAGAAACATAAATCCATCAAGTCTGAATCATGAAGAAAGAAAATCTGAACAGACCAATTACTAGTAGGAAACTGAATCAGTAATCAAAAACCTTTCAACAAAGAGAAGCCCAGGACTAGATGGCTTAACTGTGAATTCTACCAAGAATTTAAGGAAAAATTAATACTAATCCTTCTCAAAATTTTTCCAAAGAGTAAAATAAGAAGGAACACTTCCAAACTCATTTTATAAGACCAGCATTACTCTCATACTAAAGTCAGACCAGGACACTAAAAGAACAGAAAATACGCTAATATCCCTAGTGAAGATACACGCAAAAAATCCTCAACAGAATATGAGCAAACTGGGGGAGCTTAGGGTTAATAGATTCAAATTATTGCCTTTGGAATGGATTAGCAATGAGATCTTGCTGTGTAGCACTGAGAACTCTGTCTAGTCACTTATGATGGAGCATGACAATGTGAGAAAATAGAATGTACATATGTATGTGTAACTGGGTCACCATGCTGTACAGTAGAAAAAAAAATGTATTGGGGAAATAATTTAAAAAAAAGAAAAGGGAGTTCCCGTCATGGCGCAGTGGTTAACGAATCCGACTAGGAACCATGAGGTTGCGGGTTCGGTCCCTGACCTTGCTCAGTGGGTTGACGATCCGGCGTTGCTGTGAGCTGGTGTAGGTTGCAGACGCGGCTCGGATCTCGGATCCCGCGTTGCTGTGGCTCTGGCGTAGGCCGGTGGCTACGGCTCCGATTGGACCCCTAGCCTGGGAACCTCCATATGCCGCGGGAGCGGCCCAAGAAATAGCAACAACAACAACAACAACAACAAAGACAAAAGACAAAAAAAAAAAAAAGAAAAGAAGAAAAAGATACAAGCCCCCCCCCAAAAAAAGAATATGAGCAAACTGAATTCAATTCAATAACCCTTTAAACAAATCGTACAGCATAATCAAGTGGGATTTATTTCTAGGATGCAAGGATGGTACAACATATGCAAATTAATAAATGCAATGCACCACAGTAATGAAATGAAGGATAAAAAAATCACATGATCATCTTAGTAGATACAGAAAAAGCATGTGACAAAATTCCACTTTCTTTCACAATAAAAATCCTCAACAAATTGAGTATAGAAAAAACATACTTCAATCAACATTATAAATGCCGTATATGACCGCTCATAGCTAACATTATACTCAACAGTTAAAAGCTAAAAGCTTTTCCTCTAAGATCAGAAATAAGACTAAGAAGCTACTCTTGCCACTTTTGTTCAATACAGTCATGGAAGTCCTAGTGAGAGCAATTACACAAGAAAAATAAATAAAAGTCATCTAAATAAAAAAGAAGTAAAATTGTCTCTGCAGATAACACAATATTATATATAGAAAACCCTAAAAATGCCATCAAAAAATAGTTAGAACTAATAAATGAATTCAGTAAAGTTGCAGGATACAAAATCATCATACAAAAATCAGTTGCACTTTTATACTCTAACAACTATCAGAAGGAGAAATTAATAAACACTCCCATTTACAATAGCACCAAAAAGAATAATATACTTAAGAATAAGTTTAATCAAAGAAGTGAAAGATTTGTACATTGAAAATTGTAAATATTGATGAAAGAAGTTGAAGAAGACACAAATAAATGGAAAGATATTCTTTGTTCATGGACTGAAAGAATTAGTGTTGTTAAAATGGCAATACTGCCCAAAGCAATCTGCAAACTCAATGCAAAAATCTCAGTAGCATTTTTCACAGAAATAGAAAAACTTCTCCTAATATTTGTATATAACCACAAGAGACCCCAAATAGTGAAAGTAATCTTGAGAAATAAGACAAAACCTGAGACATCACACTGCCTAATTATAAACTATATTATAAAGCTATAGTAATCAAAACAATGTGGTACTGGCATAAAAACAGACATGAAGAATTATGGAACCAGAGAGCCTAGGAAAAAAAGCCCGTATTTTTATGATCAATTAATTTTTGTTAAGGATTCAATAATATACAATGAGGGAAGGTTACTGGGAAGACTGGACAGCCACATTAAAAAGAATAAAAGTGGGTCCCTATCTTATACCATATACAAAAATCAACTCAAAATGGATTAAAGAATTGAACATTTGAGCTGAAAACATAAAACTCCTAAGGAGAAAGCATAGAGGATAGGTTCTTGGCAATGATTTTTCTTTTAACTTGACACCAAAAGCAAAGGCACCCAAAGCAAAAATATGCAAGTGAGCCTACATACAAATTAGAAAGCTTGCACAAAGGACTATTCTACATAGCACAGTCAATATGTATATATGTGTAACTGAATCACTTTGTGTGCTCCTGAAGCAACACTGTAAATGAACTAGATTTCCATAAAAAATTTTTTTAATTAGAATTTTTTATAAAGCTTCTGCACTGGAGGAAAGAATATACAATGAAGAAAAGACAGATCTTTCAATAAGTGGTGCTGGGAAAACTGGACAGCCACAAGGAAAAGAATGAAGTTAGAACACTTCCTAACACCGTACACAAAAATAAGCTCAAAATGGATTAAAGACCTAAATATAAGACCAGATACTACAAAACTCTTAGAGGGAAACATAGGCCAAACACTCTCCAATATAAACCACATCAATATCTTCTGAGATCCACCTCCTAGAATAATGACAATAAAAACAAAAATAAACAAATGGGACTTAACTAAACTTAAAAGTTTCTGCACAGCAAAGAAAACTCTAAACAAAACAAAAAGCCCACAGAATGGGAGAAAATATTTGCAAATGAAGCAACTGACAAGGGATTAATCTCTGAAATTTATAAACACCTCCTGTAGCTCAATACCAAAAAAACAAACAACCCCATCCAAAAATAGGCAGAATATATAAACAGACAAATATCCAAAGAAGACATACGGATGGCCAAAAAACACATGAAAAGATGTTCAACATCACTCATTATTAGAAAAATGCAAATCAAAACCACTATGAGGTATCATCTTTCACCAGCCAGAATGGCCATCACCAAAAAGTCTACAAACAATAAATGCTGAAGAGGGTGTGGAGAAAAGGGAACCCTACTATACTGTTGGTGGGAATGTAAATCGGTGCAACCACTGTGGAAAACAGTATGGAGATTCCTCAGGAAACTAAAAATAGAATTGCTATTTGATCCAGCAATCCCACTTCTAGGCATTTATCCAGAGAATACCATGACTCAAAAAGATACATGCACTCCAATGTTCACTGCATCACTATATACAATAGCCAAGACACTGAAACAACGTAAATCTCCATGGGCAGAGATGTGGTACATATACCACATTAAAAGGAAAGAAATAATGGCATTTGTGGCAACACTGATGGACAAAGAAATTATCATGTTAAGTGAAGTTAGACAGTGAGACAGCAACATTATATGCTATTATATGCTATCACTTACATGTGGAATCTAAAAAAAGGACACAATGAACTTCTTTGCGGAACAGATACTGACTCATAGACTTTGAAAAACTTACGGTTTCTAAAGGAGATAGTTTGGGGGGTGGGGGATGGCCTGGGGATATGGGATGGAAATGCTATAAAACTGGGATGTGATGATCATTGTACAACTATAAATGTAATAAAGTTCATTTTAAAAAAAGCTTCTGCACAGCAAAGGAAGCTATTAACAAAATGAAAAGGCAACCTGTGAATTAAGATAAAATATTTGCAAACTGCATATATCCATTACAGGATTAATATACAAAATATACAAGAAATCCATACAACTCAATAGCAAAAAACAAAAAACAAACAAACAAAAAAACTGACCCTGGAGTTCCCGTTGTGGCTCAGCAGGTTAAGAACCCAACTAGTATCCATGAAGATGCGGGTTTGATCCCTGGCCTCTCTCAGTGGGTTAAGGATCTGGCATTGCTGTGAGCTATGGTGTAGGTCACAGATGTGGCTCGGATCTGGTATTGCTGTGGCTGTAGTGTAGGCTGGCAGCTGTAGCTCCGATTGGACCCCTAGCCTGGGAACTTCCGTATGCTGCAGGTGTGGCCCTAAAAAAAAAAAAAAATGTTCTCACTAATAAAAAGCAGACAAAAATATAAGATGAGGGATATGTTAATTAAATAGATGGAGAGAATCCTTTCAAATATACATATGTATGTGTGTATATATATGTGTGTGTGTCTATATATATATACACAATGTATACTTTAAATATCTTACAATCTTATTTGTAAAATTATACCTCAATAAAGTTGTACTTTTAAAAAAGGGAAGGCATAAATAAATAATATTAAAATTAAAAAAGGCAGATAATACAAATAGGTAGAATTTTTAAAAACATAATTTACTGCCAATACATTTTTAAAAACAAAATGAAAAATTTCCTAGAAAAGTGTAAATAACCAAAATTAACTCAAGAAAAAATAGGAAACTTAAAACAATACCACTAGGTAATTTGACCTTATAGTAAAAAATATCTGTCTTATACACAGACATATGCACACAAGCACACACACACAAATATACAAAACTAAACAAAAGAAGTCCTCAGGCCTCTTATAGGCAAGGCAAGTTTTACCGACTTTAAAGGTTCAGGTAATTCTTATAATAAACTATTCCAAATTAAAGAAGGAAAGCTTACCAACTGATTTTATGAAGGTACTGTAACTCTGATACCAAAACTGGATGAGGATAGTGCAAGAAAAAAATAGAGATCAATCTCAGGAACATAAAGGCAAACATTCTAAATAAAAGTTAGCAGTATGTTTTTTACATTCATCACGATCAAGAAAGAATGTGAGGAAGATTCAACATGAAAAAAATCTAACAATATAATTCACCACATTAATAGATTAAGAAAAAACCCTATGATCAGCTCAAAATTTAAAAATTTAAAAATCATACATTTCAACATTAATAATAAGAAAAAAAAAAACTTCTGGGCAGAGCAGAAGTAGAAAATAATTTTCTGAACCTGATCATTGTCTTCAACTAAAATCCCAGAGCAGACGATGCACATCGGAAACTTTTGATACATTCTATTTCCTCATTAAAACAGACAGTTCAGGGATGACCATTACTGCCATCACTATTGAATATTGTTCCTGAGGCCCTAGCACAAGCAATAAGACAAAGCAATGAAAGGAGAGAAGGAGGAGGGGTAAGGGAGGGATACCAGTCAGGAATGCATGTGACTGCAAGTATCAGAAACCCTAACTACCAGTGGTTTAAACAATAAGGAGTTAATTTATCTTGTGAGAAATCAGAAAGTAGGGAGTCTAGGGCTGGTAGTGCCCATTGGCAGGGTTGTAACAATTCTCTTTCTGCTTTACCTTTTTCAGCAGTTTGATTTCATCCTTGTGCTTGCCACCTCACAGCTCTAAGATGACTCCTGCAGATTTGGGCCTTAAGGTACACTTTCCAGGCAGGAAGAGGAGAAAACAGTGGTTCCAATATCTTTCCAGAAGCCTCTGGATGGAATTCCTTTCACATGTCACTGGTCATGTGGCCACTGTTAGGTACAAGAAAGGCTGAGAAAGTGAATGTTCAGGGATAATATTAAGGCTAGGATTAGGATTTGGGACATACTCATACTAAATACTTAGTATGATAAATTATGCTTGGTCTAATCCATTGATGAAATTCAATTCTTTGTTGGATATTAAATATATTTAATATCAGGGGCATACCTATACTAAAGTATAAGTTACCTGTTTATCTAAAGCCTAAATTTAACAGTGTGCCCTTAATTTTTGTTTTGTTTTGTTTTGTTTTTTGCTAAATCTGGAAACCGTAGGAGCTGGGGATGTTGTTACCCTCAAAAAATTGGGCTTCTAAAATTAGCAAGGAGAAAAGGGGGATGGCCTCTTGGGAGACACATATCAATAACTACCACAGAAGCATACAAGCTTCTCCAGAAAGACAAGATTTTTTTTCCCCCTTGACACTGACACTGGTAAATTATCTTACAGATTTTTCCAGACAGGAAATTGAGTAGCAAAATAGGCAGTGCTTTAGGATGCAGACACATTCCTCAAATGCATGTGTCCCATAAAATCCAAGCCTAGATGAAGTTATAAATTAGTGATAGGACTTCTGTGAATAACAAAGAAAAACTTTAAAAATTTTAGAGATGTCATTAAGTGTGAAATTACAAATGTTTTAGTTTTTAAAAAAATCATTGGCTAATCTTTTAGATCTTTATCCTACCAAATATCACTGAAATTTAATAAATTCCTTTAAAAATCATGCCTACTTGTAAACTTCTCAGCTGCTATTTTGTTTCATTATGGGAATTTAACCATAAATCTTATTTGTCTACAGGAACCTTCGAGTTAAACAGAAAGTATAGTGAGCTTGCAGATGATATTAACAGACTTTATGGATGAATCTGTGGATTCACAGTAGCCTAGGTGTACTGTGTGAGCTGACCTTCAGAAGACGGAGGAGGACCAAGTCCAAGTAGATAACAGGGTTGGAGAGTACAGAGGTCAAGGCAAAAACTTGGAGGCTTAAACTGGAGTCTTTACACACTATAGTTGTCCTTCATTATCCTTGGGGGATTTGCTCCAGGACCCCCAGTGGATACCAAAATCTGCAGATGATCAAGTCCCTCACATAAAATGGCTTGGTTAGTCAGTCGGCTCTCTGAGGGTCCCACATCTACAGATTCAAACAGCCACAGATATAAACTGGTTGAATCTGCAGAAGCAGAACCCATGAATACAGATGACTCACTGTATAGGCAACTGCCCAGGCTTAGAGTAGGTGCTGGATAGTGTAATATAGTCTGGGATGATCATTGGAAGCCCATGAAATCAGAAAGGTGGTAAAAAATGGGTTGTTCCAATGCAACAAAACAAATGCCTTTTGAGGAGGTGACTGTTAGTGCTAAGACTCTGAATCTCTGCTACTTTTTAAGAGATGGCTAAAGACACTCCTTGCAGCATACTTGAAGCAGTGTGAGAGAACTGATTCTTCAAGGTCAAATTCTAAATTCTACACTGATGTGCTGTACTTGATGGACATTTCTCAATTCTTCCCAAGATTGTTGTTATAGAACTGACAGAAAAGGGGTGAGCTAAGGAAGTAAGTTGAAAGAAGCCACACTTCGATGCAATCAACTATTTAAACAAATAGTTTGTCCTCTTTCTTGGAAAGAGTAGTATAAGGGTTTTCCTCTCCTGAGAATGTCAGACTTGGGCTGTCTGTAAAGGATAATTGGGTTTGCTGCCAAGCAACAAAAGAGATGCAGTTTCTCTTGCAAGCATTGTCTAGCATGTACGCTTACCCATCCATGGACTAGATGTGTTCTCTTGTTTTATTTACTTGTGTTTTCTTGTTTTATTTATCCAAAGCCATTTAAATTCTTTAGAATCATCTTTTTTAATAAACACAATAGATTAGTTCATCATATATAGCTATATTTATTTACCTTTTAAATGAACTTGGGAATATGGCTATTTAAAGAAATCTTACAGCAAAACATTTTATAAAACAAAGATTATTCTCTAACTTGCTTGCTTTTAAATTTTTCCTTTTCCTCTAGGAAGTCTGTATAAGGGGAGCTGACCTTATGTTCTTATATTCTGATGGAACTGTTGCCCTTCTAAGTTTTTTGCTTTCCCTTTGAAGTCAATGATCACAAATATTTCATTGAATTGATAAAAGAAAACAGGTAGCGAACAGTGAACTGGTAACAGAGCCATCTGACTTTTAAGGGGCAAACCCAACAGCATCAACCCACTGAATCAGTCTCTTTCTGGAAAAGGTAACATTATATCAACTCCATCCACAGCCCCTTTTGCTGCACTCCAGAGACCACAGTTGATCACAAAGGAAGTGAAGAATCTCACTCTCGAGAGACAAAGATCAAAGGTATTCATATTCCTAACTAAAGAAAATTGTTCTGATTTACAGTATTCTCAATGAGATTTTTGGTAGTATGCACATGTTATAGAGTTGTACCTTTCACATAGAAATAAAGTGTTTCAGCTGCTACTGGAATGCATTTGATTTTAGAAAGAAAGATTGCTATGCCAGTAAACTCTCCTATAACAGCATCAGTAGGATCTTTAAAAATCAATCATGTTGCATTATTTTGAGATTAACTAAATGACTGAGTCAATCTGTACTGCTAGCAAGTTAAGGGTCCAGGAGTCTGGAATACAAATCTGTTGCTTTATATCCAAGTTTGTGGTGCATAGGGTGTGTTATTGTGAGGTTTCATTCATCTTTAAGCATAGAATAAAAAAGCAAGTTCTCCAATTTTGCACAGATACCTTAATTCAGAAGGGAAAAGAATTATGTATTCTCTAATATTAGGACCTCACCGTGCAGTGTACTCATTCTATGGACATTCTCCTGGTTTAAAGGTGCTGTACTTTTTTTTTTTTTTTTTTAGGGCCACACCTGGGGCATATGGAGGTTCCCAGGCTAGGGGTTGAATTGGAGCTGTAGCAGCCACAGCAACTGGGGGTCCGAGCCATGTCTGGTACATACACCACAGCTCACAGCAACGCTGGGTCCTTAACACAATGGGCAAGGCCAGGGATTGAAACTGCATCCTCATGGATGCTAGTCAGATTCGTTTCCACCAAGCCACGACGGGAACTCCAAGGTGCTGGACTTTTGTAGCTTGCTTTCTTATGTCTATGAGCCACAAACAGACTTGCAATAATTGAAATTTTTCATCATAGATGGAGACAGCTGGCAGTGTTTTTTCTGGGCTTATTCTATGTGGTCACGTTTACAACTGCTCCCACTTAAACACAGAAAGAAAGAAAGAGAAATTGAGTGGCACAGAAGAAATTAATACTACTGTGTCTACATAGTAAACTGTTACCTCTTCTCTCCAAACCCTCATCTTTTAATGCCCACATCTTCCTTAAGATGTTTTCACTGTATTTGCAGCACTGGTGGGCTGTTTCCCCTTAAGAGATTTCCACACTGTTAATGTAGCAGCATGTCATGTGACACCCCAGTTGCCATGGCAAATATTTGTGTTTCATGAAAAACATGGGTAAAAAAAAAAAAAATCAATGTAAATGGCTGAATCCCAAGACAGACAGGCCTTCAGGCTAGTGTTTTGCCTGCACCACAATTGTTTCCAATTCAGCTGTTTAACAGGCTGTGCAAAGGCCATGGGCTAATGTGCATATGGGGTACAGGCGAGGACACCTGTTTTGATTCTCACCGCATTAGAGGTCTCAGGTCCCAGTTTTTAGATAACAGATCTACAGGTAATCCAAATATGGCTGTTTTTATGGAGTTGCTGTCATGGCTCGGCGGTTAGCGAACCCGACTAGCATCTAAGAAGACATGGGTTCAATCCCTGGCCTTGCTCAGTGAGTTAAGGATCTGGCGTTGCCGTGAGCTGTGGTGTAGGTCGCAGACGTGGCTCGGATCCTGCCTTGCTGTGGCTCCAATTCAACCCCTAGCCTGGGAACCTCCATATGCCGCGGATGCGGCCCTCAAAAAAGACCAAAAAAAAAAAAAAAGACAAATGTGACTAGGTTTTAGCCAATAAGCGGCCTACCTCAAAAAAACTTTTTTTTAAAAATAACGAAATCTCCTGAGTGCTAATTAACCCTGCCTTTAATTTCCTTTCTAGTCAGTTCACGAAGTTCTCCCCTACTGCTAGAAGCAATAATATTTAAAGACTCTTTCCCATGGTCCCAAACTGGTATATTTCTGAATTGACTCTTCAACATTAAACAAAATCATTCGTGTTGTCTGTGGAAAGAGTCCAGGAAGACTGTGATATGACCAGCCTCATGATAGAGCCAGTCAAAACTTGGATCAGTCCCCACCACTAGGCAGTGTGGTGCCACACAGAGAAACCCATTCTTGTTTCACACTTCACGTGTCGGGCAGAAGTAGGACTTGGCATCTGATCATAATTGTTTTTGTAAATATTTACTTTGTCAAACTCTTTCTTCAAAGCAAACAGGGCTGTTGCCAAGCAAAGCATCACTGTCTGGGATGGGAAAGGTCTTTCTAATTATTAGCTCCTGCCTGTCTGGAAAGAGTGAACAGGCTGGCCCAGCAGGGGAAGCTGGAGAAGTGGGGGAGGGGAGGGGAGACTCTGTGCTTTCCACTTGTTCTGTAAAATTGCCCATGAGAGTCATTTTGATTTAAACTGTATCTCATTCTTCATTGTAGGGGAAAGGCAGAAGGGCAAGAGGATATCATGATAGAAAGGTCTGTAATTTGCGTGACTAGTTGAAATTTGGGTGTTGTCACCTGATATCCCTTCCTTATGCTGCAGGGCAAAAATATGGGAGATGGGTTTGACAGCTGGAGATGACAAAAGTTCTGCTCTTCTTTTATAAAAGAAATTAAATCGTGTTTTCAGAAAACAAAACAAAACATAGTTCATTTAAAGTGAAAAATCCCCCCCCCCCGTCGGGATTGATTTATTTCTTAGGCTGCAATCCAAAAAAGTGATTTAGCATAGTCAAATTTGGCTGAATCACATTAGTCTTCAACCTATAGCTAAGCTTTTCATCTTTTAAAAGTACACTTAAAAAGAATAAAACATGAAAAAAACCCTCAGTTGTCCTTCAGCATATGCTTATATGTATGTGTAAACACACATGCACATGTGCACACTGCATCTATGATGTAATAGGCAAGGGTAAGGGATTCAGAATTAAGTTGACTAAAAGAAACAAAGTGACCAAAAAGTTGGAAAAATAAAACCCACAATGGTTAAGTACACGCCAGCAAGGAACATTCCATACAGCCATGAAAGGGTAATAAAAATCCTGAACCTCCAACTAGTCAGTAAGAGAGCTAGAAAGAAAGAGCTGGATTCTCTTCTTACTAATAGAGGAACTTTGAACAAGTCACTTAAATTTTCTATACTTCACTTTCCTCCTTTGATAAATGGGGATAATACCTCCTTTCTCTAGGGTGGCTGTGAAGGTTAGAGGTGATAATATGTGTGGAAGTGCTTTGGAATGATAAAGTGCTTGTTCCATAATGCACTAGTCTATTTTTAAGAGCATCTTCTAGGCCTCCCTATCTTGGTGATCTTACCAGAAAAATTTCAAAAGGATTTAGTCACTCCTTTGCAAGGAAAAAACCCCCCACCTTTTGGGTCTCCTTATCCTCCCACAGAGCTGAGAGCAGACAGGGCTGTATTTACAGAAGAGTGCTCCTAGAGAAACTAATCAATGCAATTCCATCCACTAGGTTCCCTTGACTTCTTGCTGTGAGAAAATTGTGAGTTTGCTTCTGCACTTTAAAACTAGGATGGGCTTTAAGAATACTAAGGCATGGAGTTCCTGTCGTGGCGCAGTGGTTAACCAATCTGACCAGGAACCATGAGGTTTCGGGTTTGATCCCTGCCCTTGCTCAGTGGGTTAAGGATCTGGCGTTGCTGTGAGCTGTAAGTCGCAGATGCGGCTCAGATCCCGCGTTGCTGTGGCTCTGGTGTAGGCTGGCAGCTACAGCTCCGATTCGACCCCTAGCCTGGGAACGTCCATATGCCGTGGGAGCGGCCCAAGAAATGGCAAAAAGACAAAAAAAAAAAAAAAAGGGAATACTAAGGCATTACTTACCTGGACTATTTCTAACAGTTGAGTATGTCCTTAAAACAAGGCACTAAGCACCTTTCATATCCACTGAATGCTCACAGCAGCCCCAGAACCTCTATACTGTCATTGTCCCAGGGCCCATACAACTAGTAAAGAGGTGTAGAGGATCCAGATGACATAGTAAAGGCTCCAGAGTTTGTGCCCTCTCCACATACCAGGTTGTGAACTCTTCCACATGGGCTGATTTTCCAAATATTACTGCTACTACTACTACCACCACCACCACCACCAGCAACTGGCCTTGTGTGCTTACTCCGTGCTGGACACTGTTCCTAACACTTTACAGGGAACACCTCACTACATTTTCAAAACTTCTTTACACAGTAATAATAGTAGGCATTATTATTATTATTCCCATTATACTGGGAAGACTTAGATACAGAGAGATGTGAAGGTCATCCAATTAGTGTGTTTGCTTTTGGGAACGGTGGAGGGAGAGGAATGAGCTGAAAAGAGAATAGAGAGGATTTCAATTGTACCCAATATGTTTCTTTCATTTAAATACATATATACATATACAAATACTTTAAATATATTTAAAAGTTATAGAATAAATAATAATTAAGTATATAAAATGTACTGTTCATTTAAATACATACATTTTGTCTTTGCTTCATATATGTATATTATTATTTTGTCTTCTTAGGGCTGCAGCTGTGGCATATGGAGGTTCCCAGGCCAGGGGTCTAATCAGAGCTATAGCTGCCCTACGCCACGGCTCAGAGCAATGTGGGATCCGAACCACGTCTGCAACCTACACCACAGCTCACAGCAACGCCAGAACCTTAACCCACTGAGCAAGGCCAGGGATTGAACCTGTGTCCTCATGAATGCTAGTAATATTCATTTCTGCTGAGCCACGACGGGAACTCCAACTTCATATATGTATTATATAGATATCTGTTGTTTATATTCTGTATTATCTAACATTAGGACCTCACGGTACAACATAATTCATCCTCAGGGAGATTCTCCTGGTTTAAAACTATTAGACTTTTATAGTTCATTGTCTTGTGTTTATGAGCCATGTATATATATATATATATATTCACATATATATGTCAAAGACAAAAAATTAGCATGTCTCCATGATAGTCTTTTTTGTATTATTCTCTATACTTTTCTGTATTTTCAATACTTTTTCCAAATTAAAGAAAAAAATAGAAGAAAGTCCTATTTCCTAAGTCTGTTGTAAAATTTCCTCTGGTATAGAAAGAATAGGTTTGGGTAATAACACTGGGTGTGTGTGTAATATTTTAATGTCAAAAATGGGGTCTTACTTCTCTTAGTCATTTTTTATATTGCTACTTTCTTTAGTATTTACCCAACATATGTTCTTAATCTTCTTGTTAGGAAACTGATTATTTTACAAGTCAGTTGAACAATTTTAATCAAGCAACACATGTGACACTGAACATATCACTGCCCCATCCAGTCTCCTTCCCCCTCTGTCTCTAGAAAGAGGAGATTAGACCAGGTCAGGGTTTTTAAAGAGCTTCCACATCCCCTATGACATTCACCCCAACACCCCCAGGGAAAGGATAAAAGCAGAAGCTCCTCATACATGGGACTTCAGGCCTCCCACTCCCATAGCAGCTGTGTTACTGTTTTACCTCTTTATTATCAAATTATGTTGTTTTTAAACAAAGTGTTCCAGGCTTTAAAATACCTACTTTGGGGAGTTCCTGTTGTGGCTCAGCAATAACAAACCTGAGTACTATCCATGAGGATGCCAATTTGATTCCTGGCCTCTCTTAGCAGGTTAAGGACCTAGCATTGCTGTGAGCTGTAGTGTAGGTTGAAGACTCCGCTCAGATCTGGAGTTGCTATGGCTATAGTGTAGGCTGGCAGCTACAGCTCTGATTCGACCCCTAGCCTGGGAACTTCCCTATGTCACAGGTGAGGCCCTGAAAAACAAAAAAACACTCATGGATACTAGTCAGGTTCTTAACCTAATGAGCCACAACAGGAACTCCAAGAAGCCTACTTCTTGAAGAGTGCACAGTACTCCCCTAGTTGGCTTTGTGTTTCCAGCACAGTTGGTTTTCCTTTCTTGTACTGCCCTAACAGTTTAGAGGATGAGGTATGTACTTTGACAAGCCTCAGAGCTCTGCAACCTGGAGCTACAAAATGAGATTCAAAGGGAAGAGCAAGACTAATTTTTTTTCTTTTAGACTCACTCTCTTCATGAGAGCTCATTTAATTCACCATCTTAAAGGAAAAATAGAATTTAAAAAATCTGAAAACAAAAGAAAAACTGTGGCATCTTTCAAAACCATTTTCTGTTTTCTGTAATTCATTAGAAATTGTCACCCTCACCTATGCATTTTTGGCAGAAAGTTTTCAAAGTGAATTAAAATTATACAGTTTTATTTGCAAAACAATTTTTCTTGCAAGAAGTCATTGGCAAGAAAAAGTTTTTATAAAATTATCTTTACTTCTCTTCATAGGATCATCTAACTGTAATTTTTACTGCATTTGATTAACATTTTTTCTTAAATATACCAGAAAAAAGGTTATCAATAAGCCATAAGATAATCTTTTTTTGATATGTCTCTTTCATTTATCAAATTATGACTGATCATCCATAGAAACTTTAAAAAGTTCAAGTGCAGAAAGGAGAAAAAAAAAGCCAAAATATGCAAGAAAAAAGTTTTCCATAATACCACAACACTTTGGCATTAAACTTTGGCATATTCCTTTGTTGGTATCATACTGTATATGAGTGATTTTACACTTTTCACCTAATAACTTATCATAAGCATTTACAGATATGGTTTAGAACTTTTTATTCTTTATTTATTTATTTGGGCCACACCCATGGCATATGGATGTTCCTGGGCCAGGGATCGAACATGTGCCAATAGCAGTAACCCCAGCCACAGCAGTGACCATGGTGGACCTTAACCCACTGAGCTACCAGGGAACTCCTAGAACTTTTTATAAAACATTTAAAAAATTATTTTTATTTTTTTATGGCTGCACCTGCAGCATATGGAAGTTCCTGGGCTAGGGGTTGAATTGGAGCTACAGCTGCCAGCCTATGCCATAGTCACAGACAAGCTGGATCTGAGCTGCAGTAGCTTGAGGCAACACTGGATCCTAACCCACTGAGTGAGGCCAGGGATCAAACCCACATCCTCACAGACACTAGGTCAGGCTCTTAACCCACAGAGCCACAACAGGAATTTCTCATTCAACTCTTTTCTTAATCTTTTAACATGGGCCAGGTAGTATAATAGGCACTGGGAATACAGCAGTGAATAAAACAAGACTTTGTCATCTTGGGATTTATATTCTAGTGAGGGAGGCACAAAATAAACAGATATTTAATATAATATCAGGTAGTGATAAGTGCTATAAATTAAAGTAAAGCAGACTATATACATAGGTACAGAAAGTGAGACAAGGTAGGGTATTATAAGAATTCCACAAGTGTTCTTTAGTGATCTGTGATCAATGGGCTTGCTGTATGCACATTTCTTTCCTCAGAAAAACTGTAATGTCAGGCTTTACTTTGGTGATAATAGAGGTCCTTTTCAAGGCTTGCTCTTTTTTTCTTTACCTATAGAGAAAATGATGATGTGTCTTTTCTCAGGAAACTAGGAATCCAGGCTGCTTTTGATTCCCATCCTATCAGATTCCCTGTACATATCCCCAGCAGGTTCTACCCATCAATCATAATTGTCCCAAGTGGCCTATAACTATGCCACATCTCTCACAGAATATTAGAAGGGTAGCAGAAAAGATGAAATCAATACAGCAGTAAAATGAAATCTATCTCTAGGAAGGGAAATTTCACATTTGACTGAAAATATACCCCATCTATTTAAAAAGATCTTCCTGATTTTGTTCTCTTTGGTCTTCAGCCAGAATTAGATTCATTGAGTGTTTCTGTTCCATAAGAATGCATCTAGGGGTCGGGATTCCTTCTCTTCAGGAAGTGTCTCAGAGATTAGGAAAACTTATTTAAATAAAGATACCTTTCAAAAACAATTGCAGAAATTATCTCTAGAAAATTAATGCTGATCTAAGTGTCCTTTACACTCAATTTTTTCCCTTTATGAGTCCCCACTCATTGAGTTCTCTATTTTTGCCTTTTATTCTCTTTATAAAGGTTAAGGGCTCTGACTCTCACTTTTTTTTTCTTCTGCCTTTTAGGGCTGCACCCCTGGCATATGGAGGTTCCCAGGCTAGGGGTCTAATTGAAGATATAGCTGCCAGCCTACACCAGAGCCACAACAATGCCAGATTTGAGCTGCATCTGTGACCTACACCACATTCTCACAGCAACGCCGAATATTTAACCCATTAAGCGAGGCCGGGGATCAAACCTGCATCCTCATGGGTCCTAGCTGGATTCATTTCTGCTGCACCATGACGGGAACTCCATATTACTCTCACTTTTAACTGATCCTTAAGGTTTATTCATTTTCTAAGAACTACAACTGAGAACTGTTCTGTTGATCTACAGACTCTAAAATACTAGAATATCACTCTGAATCCCTGAATCCTCATTAGATCGGTTACTTGCTAAGAACACTGTATGTATCTTTCAGACAAGCCTACAAGTTGAGGTCTTGATATTCTTCTTCTCTTGAGTTGATTTTTCTTATTTGTTTATCAATTGGTACACAAACAAATAAGAAAAATAAACTCAAATACAACACTAAATATAGTCATCAAACCAGAAGAGGAGAGAACAAGAGAAGAAGAATATCAAGACCATATATATATATGAGATTGTTTTAAGTCGTTGGTCTCTTAATTGCAAGTGCATCTCCAGTGTCCTGCATCTGTACCCTTCTCTTCTCATGATTTCTGATTTTGGTGGCATAATTGTGCATGGATGATTTTGTCTCTTTACTGTATACATACCTTTACTGGTGAGCCTTGTCATTTGTGGCATTTTTGGTTCCAGTTGTGGCCTTTTCTTTTCTGCCTAGAGAAGTTTCTTTAGCATTTGTTGTAAAGTTGGTTTAGTGTTGCTGAATTCTTTTAGCTTTTGCTTATCTGTGAAGCTTTTGATTTCTCCTTCAAATCTGAACGAGAGCCTTGCTGGGTAAAGTAATCTTGGTTGGAGGTTTTTTCCTTTCATCACGTTAATTATATCATGGCACTCCCTTCTGGCCTGCAAAGTTTCTGCTGAAAAATCTGCTGATAACATTATCAGGGTTCCCTTGTATGTTATTTCTTTTCCCTAGCTGCTTTCAAGATTTTCTCTTTGTCTTTAATTTTGGTCAGTTTGATTAATATATGTCTCGGGGTGTTCCTCCTTGGGTTTATTTTATATGGTACTCGTTGTGCTTCCTGGATTTGAGTGAGTGGTTCCTTTCCCATGTTAGGGAAGTTTTCGGCTATTATCTCTTCAAATATTTTTTTCTGTCCCCTTCTCTCTCTTCTCCTTCTGGCACCCCTATAATATGGATGTTGGTGCATTTAACGTTGTCTCAGTTCTCTGAGATTCTCTTCATTTGTTTTGAATCTTTTTTCTCTTTTCTGTTCCACATCTGTAATTTCCACGAGGTCTTGATATTCTGTACAAAGCTTAACACATTATGGACACTCAGCAAATTTTAAGGAACGGGCCAGACAAATGGCATCTCTGGTCTTTAGGGAGTAATCAGTTCTCCATGTCTGAAGGTTACTCCACACATACTCTGAACTAAGCTCTCTCTTAGAGCCATAATGACAAGGAAAACTTGTCTTTTTTCACACAATGGAATTACCTAGGCTAATTACTAATGCATATGTTTGGATGTTTGAGAAACTGAGCATCAACTTATAGATTCAAAAGTGATTTAGTCTATCCTTCTAGGCAAATCATTCTCTAAAGATGATATCCATGTTGAATTATCCCAAATGCTTGACCATTTACCACCAGATCTTGTTTATATCCAGTTTAGAGATCCTTGGCTACAGTTTAATCCTATATCCACATACCATCCACATGTTTGAAAATAACATTTTTCATAAAGACATTCAGCTTAGATTTAAACTGCATGCCTTTTTTTTCTGGAATTTTTATTTGTGGCAGTTATGTCTAATTTTTAGAACCTATCTTTTTTTGCTTCATATCTGTGACTTTCTGACATAGGTAACCATATTGTGTTTTTTGTTTTATACTTAGAATTTTCCCAAAACAACTGCTCCAGAAACTCTCAAATTTACCTAATTAGTGATTACACTTTGCAAAGGAAGAAGAGCATTTCCCAGCAAGTTGACTCAGATAGTTAGAACAGGATGATAAAAATTAGGCCATGGCCACAGGTTTGGGCTCTGTGTGGGGTAATTAGTGAGTGGTGAGTGCAGGCATTTCACAAAGTTGTGGCCAGGGTCCCAAAATCAACCAGGTGAGAATGTGGATGGCACAAAGGAGAGTCATCCCTATAGAAGGAAAGTGTGTGGCTATTGAGTCAGTAGCACTGCACTGAGAGTATAACACATAGTAAAAGAGAAGGGAGAAGAAAAAAGAGAGGAAAAAAAGAGAGAAGGAAAAGAAGGAAGGAGGGAGGGGGGAAGGGATAAAGGAAGGAGGAAAAGAAGGAAGGCAACAAATAATTGTAGACAGGTTCATATAAATAAATAGCAAAGGGAGAATAGCAGGGGGAGCCAGAACCTGAAGTATGGTGTGACCTTTAATCAGGGCTCTTATCCCTAGCAGGTTGTGAAGCATCTTTGTCTTTACCTGCTCAATGGATCACACAGTGCTGATGCACTGCTTTAATTTGGGAAGTCTTCCTCTTGAGAGACATGTCTTTTCTTGCTCTAAGTCCAAAGTGCTCCCAAGTGTGGCATTCTCTGTGACAGATGTACTACAGTTATGCTTTAGCTGACTCCAAACCCATAGCATCCCTGTGCCTGAGTGGTCTATTTGATGTCCAAGAGTGTGTTTCCTTTGAGAGCACGTCTTTACTGGAATATCATCCAAGAAGGTATGAAGGTATAATCCCTTTGTTCTAAAACAGCCCCTATTCAATTCAGTAACCCTATTCCCACTCCACAGCAATTCTTTCAAGAGGTCTTAAGTGTATCTGCTGTTGTATTTAAGTGCCCTAGACCCAACCACTGGACAGGCACTGTCCAACAGTAGAGAGTCCTCTCCTTTCTAAACGTCTCCCAAGGTTGCTCCAATTCCAAGTGACTCTGTGTGAGGATAAGTAATTTCAAAACCAGTTTAACATTTCCAAGGAGACCAGATTCTCTGGCAAATCTCCCATCCATAGCTGCACTTCTTATAGGATTCTCAGGGTCTTACTGACAGGATCAATCATGTGACCGGCAAGACCAGACAGCTCCATACATGTCCATCTGTGATTATTTTGCATACCTGTTTCTCACTGATGAAGCACAGCCATTCTTCTTTGAATTCTAACCTTCCAACCATCTTCTTGAAGAAAGGCAGAAATGTAGCCATGGGCCAATTCTGTTGGAACATGTGTTCCTTGTCCTCTAGCAGGCAGCTCCTCCTGCCAGTGTTGATGTCTGTGTAAGGAGGTATTGCTTCTCTAACTCCCTCTTGTCTGTCCAAGAAGGAATTTGTTTCCATCTACCAGTCTGTCTTCTCTCCTGTAGCCCTGATTAGATCAGAAAGGGCTAGAGTCTTAATGAGAAGGCTTACTCCATCATTCTTATGCCTACGATGATCTTTAAAAGTATACAGAAGTTCACTGCTATGAAAGACTACTTCTGAAGTTCAAGGAAATTATCCCTTTGAAACTTAAAACTTGATTTTCAGGATTTTTACTTGAGATGACAGTCTAATAAATTATTCCACTACTTGGAACTTAAAGAAAAGTAATTGGAAGGTTTTTTTCCTTATGCTTACTTATTGTGCTTTTATTGTAAACATTATCTCTTGGCTTGCTTTTCTCGTAGATAGCTTTCTGCCTTAAATTTGTTAACTAATATGAGTTAACATTTTCTTAGTAAAAACAAAGTGTGACCAATCTAATGTAATAATATTCAACACGGTGCTGTGAAATAATAGTTATTGATAAATTAACCAGGTCTTTCTTTTCTTTGAGTTCTGTGAAAACTTTTCAAAATGCAGAGAGCAATAAAATTCTGTAATTTGGCAAAGATGGGCTTATACACCTGAAAATGCTGACATATTGAAGACAATCTGTTCCTTAAATCCCTAAGCTAGAAACAATCAGCACAGTAAGTTGATACCTGGTTGGCTGAGGAGAAGGCAAGACCTGAAACATCTATGCCCCTCAGGCCATTAGAATTGTTTGGACCATGGGGTAGAGTGCCTATTTTTCTAGTGCCATGGGTTTCAATAATGAAATGTAGTAGTTTCACAGTGAACAGTGACAAAATGAAATTTTCTTTTGCTTTTTTCCATTTTTTAAAAGGGGTATGTGTGTGATAGTGTGTTATCATCCAAATCTCTTCTTTTTTTTTTTTTTTTTTTTGCTTTTCAGGGCTGCACCTGAGGCATATGGAAGTTCCCAGGCTAGGGGTCGAATTGGAGCTATGGCTGCCGGCCTACACCACAGCCACAGCAGTGTGGGTTCCAAGCGATGTCAATGACCTGCACTACAGCTCATGGCAATGCCAGATCCCCAACCCGCTGAGGGAGGCCAGGGATCAAACCTGCATCCTCATGGATACTAGTCAGATTCATTTCCACCTCACCACAACAGAAACTCCCTGATTTTATTTTAAAAATAGCATGTATTCAATTTTTATTCAATTTTTTTACAGCAAAGTATAAAGGAGGAAAAAACTGCCCAATCATCCCATTTTTAGAGAACTCACCTTGACATTTAAAAATAAAATAGTGTATTTTCATGACTTAAAAATAATCAGTAGAGAGGAACAAAATGAAAAGCAAATGTTTCTTGGTTTTAACTGTTGTGAGATTTCAGATTCTATCTGCCTGGGGACAGTTCCAGATATGTCCCTAAGAAGACCCCAGATTTAAGAATAAAAGAGCATACATCAAAAGAAACCTTGGAAATGGCAAGGGTGATAAAACAACATAATGCTCTTTGTAAAACTCACTCCTGGATATTCAGAGAAGGCAGCAGAAGAACTCCAAAACACTATAAAGTGATGACCTGTTATAAAGTCAGGATAGACAGAACAGTTTTGATGGGCTTATAGGAAGTTGTCATAGATACTACAAAAAATGGCTTTATCCAGTTTTTGAGGATTGGTGGCAACTTATGATCAAGAAGGTAGTAACATGCTTCCATCCATGCATGTGTAAAAAGTAAACCACAGAAACTATGGGGTCAGCTAACCATATCAAAGAGAACTAAATGCATAATTTCATATGATCAGTCTTCTTGAGCAATTTTATAATATTTTTATAAGAACAATAACAGCTTTGAGCAACCTCTGTGATACTCTTCTCCTAATGAGTTTTATGATATATACCAGCCAGACTTTCTTATTATGATGTTATGTACTAAATCAGAACTAGAATCCATGTCCTCCCATCATCAAGTAACAAATGATAATGTGAATAGTGCATGTCTTGACCATTCATTTATAGTAGATCAAAATTATGTATCATCTCTACCAACACTTTCCTTTTATAGGCCGTGAAAGTGACAACACCTGCTAAGGCTCTGAAATCACCATGGGATTATGACTTTTTTATTCATAATGGCATTGTAGACAAGACAGCACCAGACTTCTTAGCATTCAAGGAACATTTCAGTTTGTCTTGGGGAAGTATTTTTTCTCTCTTGGAACATGTTGAGAAGTTTCTCAGGGACTATGCAATACCAGAAGTCAAAATAAAAGGGAACAGTTTAGTAGCACTCCTTCCAGAGTTTGAGCTGAAGAATAAACTTACCAGATATGACCTTCTCTCAGTGCTAGAGAACCCAGTTCACATCCAAATGATGTTAAATCTTCCGGGGCAAAGGTATAAGGGCCAAAATGGAAAGACAGAGGCTGCCATGAAGATCCAAGCCATATGGAAACGCTACAAAGCAAGAAAATTCTTCCTCACTTATCGCCGGCAGAAGTGGGCATCAGGTGTGATTGCCATTGCGTGGCTCTTATATTGCCATAAGACCCGGCTGAGGAAGCTTCTAAAGGAATCACGTGAAAGACACCTGGAGAATTTCCGCATTCGAGCCAAGGTACACAAGGCTGCCAGCTGTTAAGGCAGACCTCTTTTTCTAAACATTTCTTGCTTGAGGGATTGCAGTGAGTTGTCTCTTTATCTTCCTTCTCTCTCTCCAATTCCCCTCCCCCTCAGCCTCTCTCGCCTCCACTCCCTTCATTGTACGATGCACAAACCCTACATTGGTCTCTACATAATGTTTTAGCCCTAATCAGAAAACCTGGCCTTTGTGCCTGCAATATCTGTTGCAATTTTTCTATAGGAAAAAAAGTCCCTTCACTTTGACTATAGTAGTTCTGTCAGAAAATCAATGTTTTAACTGCATTACCTTTTCTCCCTATATATACCTTCTGGCACTTTAATTTGCTAGGAAAAAAAAAAAATCCTCTCTTGTCTACATTGCTGTCACCACTTTGTCAGAAAGTATTTAAGTTTGCAGACAGCCTTTTAATTAGTGCTCACAATTTCATTTATGTTTGCTTTCTCTTTTTTTCATTCATATTCTGTTAATTAAGTGAGCTGCCTCTAATCTTCCCCTGCCAGTAGCATCATGTAGCCACCTAATTAAATTAATTGGGGAAGATGTTTTAAGTATGTAATTAAATCAATTAATATAATTTATGCCTGGCTTAACTGTACAGTGGAAAAACAGCTGAAGTTTGTCTAGATGAATCCACTACAGCTTCCTGTCACTGATCAATGCTCTTCTTGATTTTTAGCATCTGGCAGCCAACTGGAATCGCATCAGGACCTCCAGGAGGACTATTATCCATATCCCATCATTAGGTATAACACTTTTGCCTGCAAATCTATCAGCAACCTCTATTACCCACCACATTATGGCTCCTTGATTGAGTTCAAGGAAGGCCCCTTGTTTTATTCAAATTGGTCTCGGCAGGAAAATGTTCTCGACATGATGAGAGTAATAACACAGGGCCCTCGCTCGAAACGGCGTTTAATTTGGGGATTAAGCAAATAAAGTCATTATGTGGGGGCTGCTATTCAGTGGAGAGGTGATTTGCTGTAATTCGCTTTCATCTGTATGAAATGAACTAAAAAGTTGTATTTTTTCCCCCTGAAATAACAGATAATGTTTTCGATCTTCTTTAATGATAGAAGAACACAGCCTTGTGTATGTTGTTGCTGTTACGCCAATAAGCCAGGATATTGCTTGTACACTCTTTTTAATCAAATGTGCAGTCAAAATGATAAGCTACATTCTCTGAAATTATTTAGTTCTAATTACGAGCAGATGGGATGCTTTATTTGCACCTAGGGCGCCTGAGCAAAAGGAAATGCTGTGTGAACAAGAATAATTAAGAAGTTGAATAGTGTTTTTTGCGCTTAAATAATCTGCAGTTTCATGTTAATTAGCACTAATGTAATTATTTAATTACATTTATGAATTGGGGGACTTAAAAGCTGTTGTCTGCAACACAGTGGTAAAATAGGTATGCCAAAATGACATGGAGAATTTCAGAAATGTGCATTGGAAGTTCTTTTAAAACATGAGCTTCGGTCAAAATGTTTGGGATTTGTTTGCATACTTGTTTAGTTTTGTTTTGCTTTTTATCTAATTTTCTTGTGTTAAATTTCCTTGGTGAGGTCAAATTTCCCAAGCTGATTTGGCAGAGTTTTGACAAACAGCAAAACTCATGGGATCTTCATATTACATATCAGTGCTTTGTTAAGGCCTTGTAAGTAGAGCAACACATTGTGATCAATTGTTACAGAATTCTGAATTGCAATTTATTTGTGCTCCTGTGTGAGCATACGTGTTTAAGGTTATATATTAATGGTTATATATTAAATTAATAAGGTTATATATTAAATTAATAAAATATTAGCAGTAGCAAAGTAAGGCAACTTTTCTAGACTTTAAAGTACTTACAGCTAAGTACTTACAGAAAAGTTAATAAAATACTTCATTTGCTTAGAGCCTTTTAGATTTGGTCTTTTTTATGGCTCACAGAAGAAATGAGTTCTTAGGATGTAAGTGAGGTAAGACAGATCTGAATTTCATTCTAACTTAAGCTTTTGTTTTGGTGGGACTACTTCTGCACACAAAATTAGTTCACACACAGAAATTGCACTTGTAATTGATCGCAACCAGAGAGGCTAATTGCAGACCCAATTAACTGACTTGAGTCCTTAGAATAAGGTGCAAAAGGCTTTTGCTTCTGCAACTAATTGTGGACCTGACCTTATATTATGTGAGGAATTTTGTTTTGCATTCTCTAGTTTATTCAGAAATAGAAACAAGACCCCCACTTCGTAATGTTGACAAGCACAAAGGAATTAAAGACCCATTTTCCACAAAGTTTTTCCCTTTTATACCCCCACTTCTGACTCTAAACCCCTAAGCAATCAGCCCTGCAGAAAAGCCTAATAGAAACAAGCCTCCAAAGAGGTGAAGTTATGAAAGTAAAGCTTAGTAATATAAATTGGGTAATAAAAAATAATTTTAAATGAAGATGTCTCAAAATTCCAAAAGGGCTTGCCAAATATAAATTAAGTAGAAAAATAGCCTGGACAGAAACTAGAATTAGAAAGCATTATTGGAGTTCCCGTCGTGGCGCAGTGGTTAACAAATCCGACTAGGAACCATGAGGTTGCGGGTTCGGTCCCTGCCCTTGCTCAGTGGGTTAACGATCCGGCATTGCCATGAGCTGTGGTGTAGGTCGCAGACGCGGCTCGGATCCCGAGTTGCTGTGGCTCTGGTGTAGGCCAGTGGCTACAGCTCCGATTCGACCCCTAGCCTGGGAACCTCCATATGCCGTGGGAGCAGCCCAAGAAATAACTAAAAAGACAAAAGAAAAAAAAAGAAAGCATTATTTCAAATCTGACATTAAAACTAGTTTTCTTCTAGATTACATACATACACACACTCATTTTAAATAAATTACTAATAAATCTAAAAGTACCCTCCCTACTATAGTAATGTTTACTTGTTAACAACATAATAACCCATTTTAGGTGAGCAAGAAAAATCACTAATTTTTTTATTTTCTAAGTGATAAGAACAAGCTCAGATATTTTTCTCAGCTGAGTATTTAAAAAGCCCAGTTATACTTTCTTACAAGGGAATAATACTTGATCAAATTGTATTTGTTTCTACAATCTATACTTTAGGTTATAAAATGACTTGTGGACATTAAACTGCCATCTGGTACCTATTCCGTAGACAATTCTCAAATCATACCTTTAAAAAGAAAAGATTATGGCTTGCCTTTTTCTTAAGTGCCAACTCCCCTGGGAATACTTGAAGATTTACCCTCATGACAACATGGCTACTTTGTCTCCTACACCACAGACCCACCTACACAATTCATGAAAATAGAAGTGGATGAAAGGGTAGCAAATTTTTCTTGAAATACATGGCCCCCAAATCTATTCAATATAGTAATTTTGTTCCCAGAGTTGAGAGGGATTGACTAATCAAAATTGGTTATTAAGAATGTAAGGTTCAGGCATGCATTTAATACAAGTTGCAGCCTTGTTCTCTTTTTCTCTTTCTATAGAAATTTATGATCAATTGTGATGTAGAATTAGCCCCAGAAATAATTCCACCTGCCTGCTGCTAGCCAAGTGAGGCAGCACTAGCTTACTTAAACCCTAAAAATAAAGTTAGTAGCTGATAACTACATAATACATTACAGTTGCAGGCATTTGGTTATTTTTTGCACACACAGGAGTAACTGCATTCTCCAAACTCACAGTAACAGAAAGGGTGGCGTTTTAGTAATGTTTTTGATCACAAAATATTTATCATTTAAAAATCTATAGCTTGATGGAGTTCCCGTCATGGCGCAGCAGAAATGAATCTGACTAGGAACCATGAGGTAGCAGGTTCGATCCCTGGCCTTAACTTCAGTGGCTTAAGGATCTGGCCTTGATGTGAGCTGTAGGTTACAGGCGCATCTGGATTCCTGCGTTGCTGTGGCTTTGGTGTAGGCTGGCAGCTGTAGCTCCGAACAGACCTCTAGCCTGGGAACCTCCATATGCCACAAGCAGTGCTGTAAAAAAAAAAAAAAGGCAAAAAACCCCCCCTGTGACTTGGTGATATGAACATGAAGATAGTTATACATTGCAGAGTAACTGCCTCTTTGAAAGGAGGAATTATGAAACATAATTCATAATTATATATCTTGGGATGTATTCCCAGATGCAACAAAAAGTTTTAGCTATTTTTAACCAACAGGAGAGGTAGTATGCTGTTGATTAATTGTCCAAAGAGACGGATTGGCTTTGTAAGTTTATACAATGATAAAAAGAAAGTCATCCTTTCCAGATTATATAGGCCGATCTCTTAATTAGATATTGCATATTTTTGTCATTTTTATTAATGAAATATAATTATAAAAAATCTACCATATTTCATAGTAGGAATAGAATACTAGGGTCCATTTTAAGCAAAATGTATCAGTCAAATAAGAACTGCAACTAAGAATCCTAATTCCTCTTGAAAAATCAGAGGTCTAAATAAAATGTACAAACTAATTCTGCTTCCTGTTTCTTTGGCCAAGTCACTGACTCCACTTTTAATTTAACCCCTGTGCTTCTTTATTACAGTGCATCATTTGCTACTACACTTAAACTCAGTGGCATTTTAAAATATAGTGACATTTAATGAGATGTGCTGAGTATGGGGCTCTGATGCCATGAGCAGGTATATGAGGCTGCTGCCAGCCAATTAAACTCCCAGTGATGACCTTCCTCTCTTTAAAAGAAAAATAGAGAATGTATTGAGGTGGTATTTTCTCTTTTCTCTATGTGATCCTTTATTTCATTGCCAATTGATTTCATGGCTAAAAGGAATGTATATAGTTTAGCTTCATTTTTTTCCATCTGTGCATTATTTCAGCAAATTATCCTTGGGGCTAAAGCAATTAGTGATCTCCAAGATGCTCCATTTCACAAAATTGTGGATCTTGTTATTGCAAAGTTCATGAAATCATTTTTACTCTTGCTTTGTATTGCCACAAAAGCCTAAAAGTTAGACAAACTTTTATGTACAACTGCCATACCCCAAATGCTCATGAAGCAGTTACTTCCTAATCCTACTACCTTTAAGAACTATGCCCACCTCCACTTGTGAACAGGGGCAGGGGGAAGAACCACAGCCCAGAGGGTTACATCGAAACACATTTTTACTGTGCCCCCAAGCACACTGGCATCTTTCTACTTTCCCATTTTGAGCTGACAATTCAAAGAAACAATAGATTCTGTTGTTTCCACCTCACCTCTGGGAAATCAGGACTCCTAGTCAAATATTTACAGTCTTCAACATGTATTTTGGCAAGTAGTATGGGCTCCTCAGTTTAGTTACAGTGTTGGCACACTAGATCTTTGAAACAGATATACGGCTAAGATCTCCCAGACAGCAGTTTTCCAGAGAAATCCAGATCTTTGGCAATCAGGAACATAGAACACTTAAACTTTCAAATTTCTTTATAGTCCAAATTAAAATGAAAACATATTTTTACTCATCTGTGTTGTATTCATCCAAGTAATCCAAATCACCAGTCACTGGTTAGATCAGGGTTGGCCTCATGATCCTGTAATATTAAATTACCCAGTTGGGGTTGAGCTGTCTGAAGCTGTACCATGAAATACAGAAACAGCATCGAAATGAGTGTCAAGTGACACCAGCTCATGGGCTTTTCATGACATGATTAGGATATGATCAAAAAACTCTTACTTACACTAAGATAAAATACAATCTTTGATCATCATCTTCATTATCATAAAAAAGTATTATTTGTTCAGAAGTTCTCAAATGTACGCTTGTAACAACCATTGAGGACCCTAAAGAGCATTGGTTTAAGTGGGTTATAATTGTCTATATTTACCACATTAGAAACTAAAACTTGGAAATTTAAAAATATTTATTTTAAAGTAACAATAGTAAGCACAGGGTTTTGTTTGTTTTTTTAGGGCTGCACCCTTGGCATATGGAAGTTCCCAGGCTAGGGGTCAAATTGGAGCTACAGCTTCTGGTCTACACCACAGCCACAGCAACACAGGATCCTTAACCCACTGAGCGAGGCCAGGGATCAAACCCACGTCCTTGTGGATACTAGTTGGGTTCGTTACCATTGAGCCACAAAAAGGAACTTCCAGCACAGGCTTAATATATGTAAACTATTACATTTAGAATGGATAAGCAGTGAGGTCCTACTGTATAGCACAGGGCACTGTTTCCAATTTCTTGGAATAGACCATGATGGAAGATAATATAAGAAAAAGAACGTGTATATGCATGACTGGATCACTTTGCTGTACAGTGGAAATTGTCACAACATTGTAAATCAACTATACTTCAATAAAAAAATATTTAGGGAATTCCCTTAGTGGCTCAGCAGAAACAAATCTGACTGGTAACCATGAGGATGCAGGTTCAATCCCTGGTCTTGCTCAGTGGGTTAAGGATCCAGCATTGTCATGAGCTGTGGTGTAGGTAGCAGACATGGCTTGAATCTGATGTTGCTGTGGCTATGGCACAGGCCAGTGGCTACAGCTCCGATTTGACTCCTAGCCTGGGAACTTCCATATGCCACAGGTGTAGCCCTCAAAAGACAAAAAAGAAAGAAAGAAAGAAAGAAATTAAAAACAATAGTAAGCACACTACCAATGTTAACACAAAAACATATTTTAAAAAGACCATTTATTTTCCAAAACAAAAATACAATTTTTTTTTTTTTGGCCTGTGCTCATGGCATTTAGAAGTTCCCAGGCCAGGGACTGAATTTGCATCACAGCGGTGACACCAAAACAAAAATATCTGGTGAGAAGAGTAACATTGGTTGAGAAGTTTGCAAATCTCTTAATAGAAGGTAACTGGATTCTCATATCTATTTCTGCTCCAGTCTGTTGCAATATGTTGTTTTGGTTGAAGTATATGAGGAAACCTGGCCTCACACAGATAAGTGTGGAAAAGGGAAGAATACTTTATGTAATTTTGCAGCCTTTAGAGCTAACTATGTATATTCTTCTTTGATTTTATACCAAAACTCAACAAGGGTAATTCTTAGGTGTTAGCTGCACTGTGGAATCTGAAATCAATAAGCTTTGTGTATTTTGTGGGAGGATAATATTGAAAGAGGAAAATATCATCTTAGTATATTCTGAAAAAAGTTTTGACCTTCCAAACCCCTTTAAAGGGTCTCAGGGTCGCCCCCAGCCCCCCAGAGGGTCTCTAAAGCATGCTTTGAGAATCACTGGCTTTAGTTGCTTGCAAAGCTGTGCCAGCCACAGACAAAAAGTCAAAACAAAAAAAAAAAAAGAGAGAAAGTCTTCACTCTTTTGAAGAGAAGGCTTTCAGAACCACAGATAATCCATTTAACCAGTTTGGTTTGAGAATGTTTTCAAACTCAACAAAGATACTGCCTGTGCTTTTATGTCCTTATTCCAAAATTCCCTAATTCCCCCGAGTAGCCCCCCAAAAACAACTCTCAGTTTTATTTTCATCAAATTGGCACTGGATACACCATGTAAATAACCCACATAGGCCTCTCTCTTGCTGTATCTTATCTCCTATCTCAGCACCTTGTGCCCTCACACTTGCACAAGTAATTAAAACCTGGGTATAACCATAATGTCTAGATCACATTTCTCTAGACGATTGCAGTATGCTGATGTGCAGTCAGTTGTAACGTATGTTCCCTAAATTTTTACTATTAGAGTCCAAAAGTTAGCTAGTGGTTTAACTTTTTATGAATTGGAGGAATTCAAGATCATTTCTACAATAATGTCACTTTTGTTCAGCTTGCATCCCATACACCTTCCTGAGTAGAAGAGAAAGGGATGGAGTTACAGTTACTGTTATTATAACCCTGCGTATGCCCCGAGGAATGTGTGATGCATTTGAAGATCACCCATCATGTGTTTCCAAATTGGGAAAAGGTTGAGAACCACTGTTCCAGTCTATCAAACTGAGTCACGAATGACTACCATCTTGGGCCGGGGTGACTGGATGAAGGACAACAATGTGGTAACTGGAATTCTATTATTAACCTCTTTTCTGCCTTAGGTACTAATGTAAGGAATAGGACGTGGAGACGAAATAAACTAGGAGTTAACCAAATAGTAATAAGCAAGGTTCAAGAATACTAGATTCTACTATGATGGCAGGGGCCTGCCACAGAGAGGTACCCACCAATCAAAAGGAGGCACTGAGCATGGCCTTGCTCATCTTCTTGGGTTTCTGAGGTTGCTGTGAAGGAAAAGCCAATCCTAGAAGGACTTGTTACCGGGTTCCAAAGAAGCAAAGAATCAGCATCATCTGGAGTTTGTATGGAAGTGGGGATAAGGATGGCAAACGAAATGAAGGCAGAAATGAGGATGGAAAAATGATAGCCAGTAATCATTGATGTGCATCCTTGGCTCGGTAGAAGACCAAAAGTATGGTAGTTGAATAATTTCAGAGAGACAGTGCTCAGGTACCCTCCTTTGATGTAAAGCACAAGCAATAATATTTTGAGGAAAGATGGAACACTCTATCAAACTATGAATATTTTGCAGGTGATGAGGATGGCATAAGGAAAGAAGCTATATTCTTCTCTATAGTGACAAGGAAGAGAGAGTGTCCCTTTATGTTATTGCTGTTTGAGGACCTAGAAAAGCTACAGATCCCACTTCCTATTCTTTGAATTCCCCAGAAGTTCTCCAGATCAGAGAACCCAATTTTATGAGCATTGAAAGGAGAGAAGGGAATGACAGAAACACTTGAGAAAAAGGGCTAAGAGTTTAAAAAAGACAAACTTGGGAGTTCCCTTCCTGGCTCAGCAGTTAACAAACCCAACTAGGATCCATGAGGATGCAGATTTGATCCTTGGCCTTGCTCAGTGGGTTAAGAATCCAGTATAACCATGAGCTGTGGTGTAGGTCACAGACACGGCTTGGATCTGGCATTACTATGCATGTGGCGTAGGCCGGCAGCTGTAGCTCCGATTTGACCCCTAGCTGGGAACTTCCACATGCAGTGGGTACAGCCCTAAAAAAAGACAAATTCTTTGAGGAGGATCTTCAGACACATTTCTTTGACTCATTTGACAGGGGATATCATAGTGTTCCTGCTCTGATGGAGCTTTCAGTCTGGCTGCAAGAGCTGGAGTTGGGCAGTGAAGAGGAAAGATGTACAACAAACAAGTGAACAGGCCAGCAAAAAACGTGTAATGACAAAATAAGAAAAGCGTGGTAAAGAGAGGGTACAAGAGAGTGATGGTGAGGGGAGGCTGAGAACCTTCTTAGAAAAGGGTGGTCAGGGACATCTCTTAGAGATTAGGGACTATCGTCTACATGAGCTAGAAGAACAGTACTGTGCTAGCTCAAATACTCAAACAACTTATGCATGTAATAATAATTATTTCCCTACATTTCAATGAGGTTCCTTTTGAGAATTTAAGCCTGGCTCAGCTGAGGTTAGGAATGAAATAATAATAACACTCTTTACAACAACACTTACTGAGTACTTAATTAGAAATATCATCCTCCCACCCCCATCTTTCAGTTGGACATGAAAGAGGAGCAGAATGTCTGGGGGATGGTACTGACCAGGAGTAAGCGAGGGTAGACAGTCATATTATTTTCTATTGCCCTCTGACCAGTTACCACAAGCTTAGTGGCTTAAAACAATACAAATTTGTTACCTCACAGTAATAATTCTGTAGCTCAGAAGTAGGAAAAGGGCTAAAATCAAGATGTGGGTAGGGCTGCATTCTTTCTGGAGGCTTCAAGGGAGAATCTGTTGTCTCACCCTTTCTAGCCACCCACAATGGGATGAACAAGGAGAGCCCGTGACCCCCTTCTTCCTTTCTAAGCCAGCAGCATGGCACCTCTGTGCCTTTCTTCTGTGGTCACATCTGCTCTAACTCTACTCTTTGCCTCCTCTTTCTACTTTTAAGGACCTTTGTAATGACATTGGGTCTAGTCAGATAATCCAGGAGAGTCAATTTTTTTTTTTTGTCTTTTTGCTATTTCTTTGGGCTGCTCCCACGGTATATGGAGGTTCCCAGGCTAGGGGTTGAATCGGAGCTGTAGCCACTGGCCTACGCCAGAGCCACAGCAACGCTGGATCCGAGCCGTGTCTGCAACCTACACCACAGTTCACGGCAACGCCAGATCGTTAACCCACTGAGCAAGGGCAGGGACCGAACCCGCAACCTCATGGTTTCTAGTCGGATTCGTTAACCACTGCACCACGACAGGAACTCCGAGTCTCTCAATTTTAAGACCAGCTGATTAGCAACCTTAATTCTATTTGCAGCTTTAGTTTCCTTTTGCCACATAACCTGACATATTCACAGGTTCTAGAAATTAGAACATGGACATCTTTCTTCCTGCCATTATTCTCCCTGCCACAACAATTGAAAATAAAAGTGGGAAAAGAGGCAAAGTTTCTTGGTCCCTTCTGGAGTTCTCTGATCACACTTGGAGAGTCTTCTCTCTTACTTGACATAACCACATTTGTCACAAGAGCTAAAGATGTAGATCTGAACTATATAATAATTTGTAGGTTTATGTGATCCTAGACAAGAGACAAGGCACTTAGCCTGTTTCCTTGTTTATAACTAAAACTCTTCTAATGTTTCTAGTCTCACCTTTGAAGTATCCATGTCTTCATAGATTATATTCCAAGTTGTGATATTTCATAAGGCCACAACATCCTTGTTGACAGTTTTCTGGTTAAGTCATTATTGCATTTAACATATGCTGTCAGCATTGATGAGGTCTTTTCACCTAGGTGTCAGCCATATACTTTGTGGATATATAAAACACAAGAATAGAGTTCCCATTGTGGTGCAGCAGAAACGAATCCAACTAGGAACCATGAGGTTGCAGGTTCGATCCCTGGCCTCGCTCAGTGGGTTAAGGATCCGGCATTGCTGTGAGCTGTAGTGTAGATCACAGATGCAGCTCAGATCCTACGTTGCTGTGGCTGTGGTGCAGACTGGCAGTTGTAGCTCCAACTGGACCCCTAGCCTGGGAACCTCCATACGCCGTGGGTGTGGCCTTAAATAGAAAAGAAAAAGAAAAAGAAACATAAGAATAAATCTGACTGTTGAAAAAAATTGACTCCTAACTTCTGCTCTGCTGATAGCAATGTGCCTGTGTTGTATTTTGCCCCTAGAATTTGTTGTTGTTATAAGCTTTGGAAGTACGCATTGTAACATTAAAATATCTTCTATTTACAGAACACTTTACAGTTTACAAAATGTTTTCCTATCTATTACTTCATATGTTCCTCTATAACAATATTCTGAGATTGTTAACATAAAGTTCTTTAAAAATGGGTGTATTTGTAGGGTTAAGTGAGTGATCAGTTTTCTCATAATCCTGCATACACACTTTTTATGCATCCTTGGTCAGTGGTAACAGAGGTACTAAGTAATTTGTTCGAAAACTGACCTCAAGTACTTTGATTGAAACACAGACTTACTCACTCACATACTGCATATGTGGCAACAAAGTGATCAGACATCCTTTATATTTTAAATTGGACATCATCTTAATGAGCTATCTTGAACTGCCTTTTATCTTTACTTTTGAAAGGAAATGCATCCATGGAATGCTCTCAGGCACTCTTCTTAATCATACTTTATTCTCTAGGTATTTCTTGCCTTCTTACAGTTTTGATGTATGTTATTCACAACATATCTTCCTAAATATTTATCTAAATATAGATAAAATCATACATATGCAAAATCCCGAGTTAAAATATTGCAATCACACATCAAGATGGCATTGTTTGTAGCTGCCTATATTAACTTTTATATGTGGAATATTTCCCAAAATTATTTTAGAAATAATTTTTCAAATATAATTCAAACAACCCACTTGTCCCTCTGCCGCTTTAGTTCTTGGGTTCATCTGCATAAAGCAAAAGGGAGACTTTTAGATGAATTGTAAACTCATTTAATTTCCAGACGTTGTCTGGTGTTTAAACACTAACATCAAAGCAAAGAGCCAATTATCAGAGTTCATTTGATCTGAAGCCCTGTTGCCTGAATTGCTATAGTTTTCCTTACGCTGAAAAGGAAATCTGTGTCACATCTCGAAGATGTAGTATTTAAAACCACTTTATTTATAGCACTTTAACTTGAAACATGTGTTTGGCCTCACTAACCACAAGGAGGCATTGAAGCATCTCTTCAAAATGTAAAAAGCAATTTTGTTTTTTTAAAAAAGTTGCACCAGTTGCTATATTTCGTGTAAGCAATTATACCTGCTTGTGAGTACACATGCTTTTTAAGTTTGTGTTTTGATCCACTTTTTTTTTTTTTAACCCCTTGAAATATCAGCAGAAAGTACTGCTGCTACTGTTGCCATTGTGGAAGATTTTTGGACCATCAGTAATCCACATGTATTCTCCTTCTGCTGTTCCAGTGGACACAAAGGAGAACGGTGGGGCTTTTATTAGTACTGACAAAGTAACTGCATTAAACTTTATTGCCCTTTAAGGTTAAAAGTTCTTTTTTCTGTGTTAACAGAAGCATATCTCTTTAGTATTGAGAAATACTTAAATACGTATTTCTGGAATTTCCGTTGTAGCTCAGAGGTAATGAACCCAACTAGTATCCATGAGGATGCAGGTTCGATTCCTGGCCTTGCTCAGTGGGTTAAGGATCTGGGGTGGCCGTGAGCTGTGGTGTAGGTCACAGACATGGCTCAGATCCTGCGTGGCTGTGACTGTGGCATAGGCTGGCAACTGAGCTCCAATTCAACTCCTAGCCTGGGAACTTCCATATGCCACATTTGTGGCCCTAAAAAGCAACAAACAAACTAACAAAAAATACATATTCCCAAAAAGGGATTTATCTGAAATCTGTGTGTCAGTTGATAATGATTCCAGGATATATCTTCGGAATGCCACATCAGAAGCATAAGTTAAAAAGCCAAAACAGTTTTTTTTAAAACCTGCTATTTTGAACATTTATGTTAAATGCCCAAAACTCTCCCCATTTTTCTATAATTCTGATCCCAGCAGCTTTACTGGTATTGAAAAATATGAACCTCTCTGTTGCAGAATATACTGTTTAGTACATTTTCCAGAATAATGCTTCATCCCCTGAGAAGCAAGGACCTCATTCTTTAGGTGTTAGACTGTTTCTGCAAGATGCTTCAGAGACCATTCTTTTCTGGAAAAGTGGACCTTGACACTATAAAATCCTAGTATGCCATTTTGCCATACTGAGTTGCTCTTTCTGGGTTTTAACATCTGGTTTTCCTTTTAGGATATTCTCAGCCAGTGCGACAAAATATTGCCGACTTGAACACACTGCAAAACGTGCAGCTGGGGAGGCTGTGTGACATCTTAGGTACAGTAAATACTTTTACACAAATGGCTCTCTGGAACATTTATCAGTGGATGTTGATTAAATGTTCACTATTTTGCCTTTTTTTTCTCTATAAGAAAAAAGCTTGGATTTCTAATCTACTTGCAGAGCAACTGAATATTTTCTTTTAAAGAGCAGATTTATAGTGAAGTCAACTTGAACAAACAAATGACATTTTAACTAGTTTACTTGGGTAGGTTTTTAAATTCTCTTTGCTTCAGGTTTGGATAAGGATTTCTCTCCTATAGCCCCGATTCTTCATTTACCACATCTGGCAGTGAGGGAGGTCAACATTTTATATTTGTGCAAATATTGTCTATTGTATTATTTGAGGAATGAGTGGACAATATCAGAAAGTAAAGCTTTATGTTTTCATTATCAGAATAAGAGGGAAGTGAAGAAAGATTTTTAAAAGGAGCATTTATTTAAATATGTACCATCTAGTTATAAGAAAATAGAATAGGAGTGAATTCCTAGAGATACAGACCTTGAGTAATAGAGGCATTTTTCTAAAAGTCAAGTTCTAAGACCAGTTTGGTCAGTTCTAAATCAGGCATTGACCAGAAGCAGGGAAAGAAAGATACAAGAATGTGATGACTTTGGTTGACACTGAGGTGACTCTTAAAGAATAAATGTTTCAAAGGAAAGCAGTAATATTCAATCAGTGTGGGAAGTCCTGGCCAAAAATTCAGGGTTAAACAAAAACTAAGCTTTTTTTAGTTACCAAATAAGAACTTCTTTGTTTTCTTAAAATATAATTGCTTTAGCCCTTATTTTTAAGCAAAACAAGAAAGAATGTTAAATTATCAATGACCAACTTAGCTGGTTCCCTGGAATGACATACTTTACATGATTCATATATATTTCAGCATCATTATTATTTTATAAATGCCATTTGGTAGCAAAAAAATACATCAGTACTAGAAATTTACAGTGTCCTAAAATAATAATAGTGTAATTGTTTTAATCTATTGTCTAGGCACTAATATTGTTTTTCAGCCTTACAAAAGTTTTTTAATGACTTAAGATTGATTTGTTAGTGCTGAGCTATTTCAACTAAAACCTGAGTGGGTGGAAACCACTGAAGTGCAACAAGAGGGTAGACTTTGCTTTAATTTTTTTGATTAATTTTTTCTTTAGCTTTTTATATACCCTTCTATATATAGTCCAAACTGCCACCAAAGATTTCTTTACAAAGGAGTCTCATTATTAGAGAAGACTTGAAAGTATTAGGTTTCTCTTTTAAATAATTCAATAATTCAGTCAATGAATACCTGCAATGACAAATTTTGCTAATATGAACATTTCTACAAGATTATAAACCAAATGCCTTTTCTTGGTATGCTATCTTCCTGACATAACAAGGCAATCTTAAACCCTCTTTAAGAGAAATAATAAAAGTTTAGAAATAAGTTAGAAGACAGAAAAAGTACTTGCTTGGGAAGTAAAAACATGAAGAAACTAGGAAAATTAGTAATAACTTTGTAGAATAAATGGTTATTTTTTATTCCATTAATTTCTAGTAAAGGGGGTTGATTTTCATGCTTATTTAGGGGAAACAAAGGTAATCTGATTATGTTGGTAAGACTTATTATTTGGATATTGGCTGTGAAGTCAAGGTATCAGTGGGAAACCCCAACAGCTAGTATTTTTAATTTCTAGATGAGTTAAACAAGAGAGTGATATTGACTATTGACTAGCAATCAAAGCAGTCTTCATCTTATTAATTCCTTTCCAAAATTACCTGTCAATTAATTTTGAACTTTTGTAGATTCACAATCAAACCATATTAATACCAGATATTAATGTTAGTGATCTGTATTCCTTTGCCAAAAATGAACAGGAAATGTAAAATTAGCAACATGATTTGTTATCATTTGTAACCTAGAAATTCCTTACCAAGAAAAATTTAGTTTTCTTCTGCTATAGAGTCTTTATTAAGCTGTTTTTGTTGTTTGTTTTTGTGTCCTTTTTAATATTAAAAAATACTAGTTTGGTTTTTAAAACCACCAGTTTGGCAAGACACTAGTCTTTTTTTTGAAAACATAAGATTTGGGATAACTAATTTGATCATTCAGCAGTTGGTATTAATTACTTTACTACTCTCTTCACAGTTTATTTTGATGCTCATGTGGCAATTTAATTTCAAAATTAAATAGGAGTCACTTAAATATTTACATGTATGGAGTACCTACTGGGCGCCACACTGGGCTAGTTCACATTGCTTTTAGCCACAAGATGCACTTCCCCAGAGGAGATTTCTACATGCCATGGATCTCACGAATTTTGCAATACTTTCCACTTCCTGAATCTCTCCATTCTCCCAGACCCCTTCGATCAATACACAAGTATTTATTGAGTGGCTCCTGCATATTCTACACTGTACCGGGGCATGGGGGATTATAGGAAAAGTATACAACCTGCCTTTAAAAAATTTGGAAAGACAAGATTAACAGATTCAGAACAACACAATGGAACAACAGAGGCCACTACTTCATCATGTTAAATCTTGAGGCACTGATTACAAGGAGCACAAGTGTGGAGGGCTGGGTGGAGAATCACCGTTGGCTGGCCTAGTCAGGGTAGGCTGTGGAGCAGATTGGTGCATCTGTATTGTTTGCTGAGCACCTAGTATGTGCCAGATACTGCACCAGGTGCTTTATATATATGCTTTTATTTCATACTCTCTGAATCATTGTGCCCCAGGTGACGTTATTCCCCATTTATACATAGAGAAACCAGTGCCTACAAAGGTCAAATAATGTGCTCAGGCTCCCTAGACAGCTGAGGTAGAATTTAATTGGTCTATGCTTTGTATATTCTGCCAAACTGAACAGAGGAGTCTTAAAATCCCCTTTCAGCCCTACCTGACCAAGGAAACATTTCACAGTGCTCCTTTCTCTGATCTTCCCTGGGCACTTCATCTGCATGCTTCATTGTGTCTACCACCATCTACCATGTTTTATGGCTGTCTGTACATATAAAATGGTTGCTCCTCACAGACAGCATCTCATTTGCTTTGATTCCTGTATTTACTTTCATGTCTGGCTGAGTGCTTTGCCCCTACTGATCAGTCAGTTATTTTACGAATGAATGAGTGACTCCATTGGCTGCTGACTTCCTACCCATACTCCCTAAAATATTCTGCAGCCTGGAGTGGGTAATCTCATCTCACTCTTCCACTTGGATGGGATATTTAGTTAGGATTTCTTTCTATGCACATAATAAGAAGCACATCTTAAGAAGAACAGTTAAGATAGTGTTTCCTTTAAACCAAGAATCACTAGATGTTCTATTTAAGTAATATATTTCTCTTTGGGCATTGAGAAGGGAAAGAGTTGTTTTCTTGAAATAATCATTGCTATGGTCATAATCAGACCATTTATTTGGACAGAATGTCCCCTGAATTGGTCTTGCCAAGTCCAGGCAGAATAAGAGATTGCAATTTCATCAGCTTTCTAAAGTTAACAGCTCTGTTTTATAATTTACTGAAGTTAACGGGATAAATTTTTAAAAGCAATATACAATTCCTATTGTTGTTAATGGGAGTTCTGGGGCTAAATCCCTAGCTATTATTTGAAAGTACATGTTCATGGTAACTCACAACCTTCCTTCTGAAAGACTCATTGTGTCTATTTTTAAATTTTTATTTATTCATTTATTTATTTATTTTAAGGGCCACACCCACAGCATACATGAGTTCCCAGGCTAGGGGTCAATAGCTTGGGAACTATGGCCACAGCAATGTCAGATCCAAGCCACATCTGCAACCTACACCACAGCTCAGGGCAACGCCAGATCCTTAACCCACTGATCAAGGCCAGGGATCGAACCTGCATCTTCATGGATACTAGTTGGGTTAAGAACCCACTGAGCCAAAACAGGAACTCCCATGTCTATATTTTTTTTAATGGCGGTGTTATTTATCTTTTCTTTAGAGAAATGCAAAGTGCAAAAAAGTCCATTAAATTGCTAAGATCTGTACAAAACCAATCTAAATTAACTTCTTCAGTGTGCCATTTGGATATGCTCTTTATTTTAAACTGTGCAACATCAATCCAATGCCAGAGTTCATAATGTCATTTACCTTTACACCAGTAATTAACATTGTGCCTGTTGTTTTTAGATGCCAATGTGAGCGTCATCTACATCTGCTCCCATCAAATGAGTGATGAGTTACTACTGTATTACAATAAGATCCTGAGTCTACAGGCAGCTGTCAAATCAGGGAACCTTGAGAACAGAAGTGACCTGCAGGACAGGTTCAAAATTATCACCCCTGAAGCTATAAACATCTTCACTGTGAGTTTTGTCTTCTAATTACTACGGCTTCAGGGATGCAGTAAAATTAAATTGGAAATTTTATAACTTGCAACGCTCTGGTACACATCAGTGAAATATTATTGCAAGTTTAACAGCTTTACTGATTAGACTACTAGTTGGACTGCAGGAAATAAATATCCCAGTTTAACTTGCAGAGTTAGCTGAGCTACTGCTGCCCAGTTTCTCTGTAGCTAAAATCTAATTATAGTTATTAGGTTGTACCATCAAGTAGGTGAATTTATAACATCTATGATTTCTTTTTCTTAATTTTATGTGGAAGACACAGAGGCAGAGAAAGGCTGGGCCTGCCCATGGTCACAGAGCTAGTTTGGGACAGAATCAAGCCCAAGGCCCCTGTTTTCTGATTTCCACACTGGTATTCCTTGTTATTCCATGGGTTTTTTTCCCCTCAGCGAAATTCAGTCTTATTTACCACATCACATGGTTCATATTGAGTAAGGGTCATTTTTTTTAAAACTTCTTTAAAAACTGAATTTTTAATGAATAGAGTGAAGTCCAGCTCGAATCTCATCCCTAAATAAGAACTTTTGGGAAATACATGGAACCATGAGAACAGCATTCTAGAATAAGGTAGTATAAGAGATGGTTTGAAATGAAGTTCTCTATATTCTAATAATTTAAACTTTCCTTGGTAAACAACCAACATTTTAATACCTAGTGACCTGTGCACTTTTGAGGAGACTTTTAATATCATCCAATAGTCTGAATTTGCTGAAAGAGAGCTCTCTTCATTCACAAGTGGGATTCACCAAAGTCAACTCTCTATTGTCAGAGAAACTGATTGCATGGTTCCATGCAGGAAGTACCTATGTGTTGAGTTACTACCCATTAACACTTCAGATGCACCATGATTTGACCAATAAATAAATAAATAAATCCTGCCAGGGCTGAGGAGGGTTGCTATGACATTTCTTTCTTTCTTTTTTTTAATGATTTTTATTTTTTATACTATAGTTGATTTACAGTGTTCTGTCAATTTCTACTGTACAGCAAAGTGACCTAGTCACTAAGAATATATATTTTCTTTTTCTCACATTAAACTCCATCATGTTTCATCACAAGTGACTGGATATTTCTACTTTGCTGATATACTCAGTGAATTTTACTCTCGTCTATAAATATGAAGATCGTATTTTTTCCTAACTGGATACCCCAATATTTCCATAAAAGCCCTCCACCTATCTCTGTTTCATTGGCTCCATTTGGCTGTGGAAGAGGAAGGCAAGGTTAGGGGCAGGAAAAGATAGAGGACAAATCATAACTATTTATAATCTCAGAAATTTTCCAATATCCTCCACCAGTGCAAGGATTGCTTTGGTGCTTCCTAGCTATTCCGTAGCCTCAATGTCAGAGTTACTGTGGCTACCGGGAAGCAAGGAAAGAAAAGAACTATAATTAGTGTGTGGTTAATTTCCTGATTTTCTCCAGCCAGAAACTGGAGCTAATACCTTGTAGGTGCTAATAAGCAGTTTCTGTATATCTGAGATACAAACATACATTGAAGAGGCATGAATGGGGAGGGGATACTAGGTTTGGGAAAAGGAAAGTGTTGTAAACAGCTAACAGTTATCGAATGTTTAGTATTCATTTTCTTGTTTGATAAATAGACTACAGCTGCAAGACAGAAAATATCAATCTCCTTCTATGGCTGAGGAAACCAATGCTTATTTCCTTGTCCTAAGTCACTGGTGGAGCCAAGACTATGAACTCAAATTTGTCTGACCCCAGAACATTATCATGAATTGGAATGACTATCTTGCTCCTATACGACCTTGTAGCCTTGAGCAAGCCTCTTTACCTCTCTGGTCCTCTGTTCATCATCTGTAAAACGAGGTGATTGATTACATCATTTCAAAGTCCTTTCCAGCTCTGTGGTCTATTTCCTGGGAAATGTATCCTTATAGTCCACTCTTCAACTCCTATAAGAGGAGATTCGTAGTTGGCACTAACAGAGGCATCAAGTTACATTCGTAATGTAGGTTTGCATCTCTGGGAATAGAAATAAGCAGGGAATATTTTAAGTACTTAGTACTTATTGTTTAAATTATTTGAGAAACTAATCACTCACAGGCAATCAATTTTCTAAAATACAGGAGGAGGAAATGGTTTGAAAGTGTGAGTTTAATTTTAACTCTCACTTTCAAACCATTTCCCACTCATGTTTAGTTGTGGCTTTATTTCTTTTTAATGGGTTTGAGAGATTATATTAGTGCTGATGTTCATTCGAATGGATGGTTTTGAGGAGATTTTTTTAAGGTGTGCCAAAACTCTGTTTGTACATCTCTTTAAGTTACTGTACAATGTTTGAATTTGTAATGGTAAAAAATGCTGCTATAAAGTCATCATGTCTATTTTTGAACTTTTAATGTTTATGAAGATCCTAGATGACTACCTTTTGTCTGAGGTCAAACAAAATTAGTGGTGCTAAATTAAATGTAGCTATAATGTTATGCAATTAGGAACATTTTAGGTTTTTTGTCATCTGGGTTAATCTACAGCCTGGATCTGATGATACTGATTTTCTCTAAATGGTCACACACAACCTGTGGTCAGTAGTATATGTCACCCACCCACATTTGAAACTGTACTAAACACACATTGAACACAATACTATGGTACCATCTTGTCTGAAGAATAAGGCATGCTCACAGATGATTTAACAGATTTGGGTAGGGTACTTGCCATAGAGAAACATCCCTAAAGGAGACAGACCCATCCTGGCTGGAAATGTGCTCAGAACTTTAACATGAGGGTTCTATTGCTGCATCCGCCATCCCCTCATCACTCTTCATAAAGCCATCGGACCTCACTACTCAATCTGTAAAATGGGAGAAATCCCGGCACTTATGGCATGAAAACTGTGCTAATACTGAGTTTGAATCTTGTCGAAGCTATTTACCAGCTTGTGTGATTATGGGCAAATCACCTGAGCCTCAGTTTCCTCAACTCCAAAAGAGGAAATGTTAATTGGTACAGTGTTATACAAATGAAATGAATCAAATGGATCAAATGAAAGGGTACACACCAAAACGCTGAGAACTTGAGAGAAGTGCCCCCTTTGAAACATTCTTCCAGGCACCCTGAAAAGCCCACCACAGCTGTTATGACTCAAGTCACCAGTTCTCCCAGACATACATTTTTCCACATTTCCTCATTGGAATCATGTGTAGGGAAAGGAAAGGAGTGAAATAAACAAGGGGGATAAGCAGTGATCAATCAGATGGTAAGCACAAACTTTTGCTGTCAGGTGCTGTCACCAGCCATTGTCTAATGGAATAGTGGATTGCCTAGAGTTACATTCTCAGAAGTGTGTTTTGAAAATGGATTTAAATTATGGTAGAAAAGACATATTGCATAGACTGAGGAACTTAGAACACTTGCGCTGAAGGAAGGGTTCAAAAGGGTAAATCATAAATCCTCTTCTCAGAGGAGCTTTGGGTTTTTTTGTCCTTTTTGGGCAGGGAGGTGGAATATACGTAACATAAATTTTGCCATTTAAGCAATTTTAAGTGTATAGTTCAGTGATAGTTGTTGTACAACCATCATATCACCCATCAAAACTTTTTCAACATCTGAAGCAGAAGCTCTGTACCCATTAAATAATATGTCCAGAAGAGCTTTGGTTCTTAAAGGGAACATTATTTCACAGCTGCGAGGACCCTAGACACTTCTAGTTCACTCCTCATTTGAATATGGAGAACTGAGACTCAGAAAGAGTTTTCTAAATCAATCCGAAAGTTACAAATTCAGACAGGACTGAAATCCAGAGGTTCTCCTCATCCTCAGTCTCTCTCTTATACTCAGCAGTTATACCCGCCAACAGTTTGCAAACTCATAGTCCCCAAAATAGTGGCTCAGAATTTCTCCACATTTTAATGCCACGCTGAATAGGTAATTTTGACCTAAATTGGGGGTAATTTTGACCTAAATTGGGGGACTAGGTGCCAATCTACAAAATCCCTTGAACTCTCTTAAGACTCTCACATCTTGCATTATATTATTTGCATGAGTTGTTTTGTTTTTTGGCCCCACTTGCAGCACATGGAAGTTCCTAAGTCAGGGATCAAACCTGAGCTGCAGCTGCGACCTATGCCACAGCTGCAGCAACCCTGGATCCTTAACCTGCTGTGCCGAACCAGGGAGCAAACTGGCACAGCTGCAGAGACAACACCAGATTTTAACCCACTGCACCACAGTGGGAAGACTGTGCATGATATTTTAATGACTTTATTTTAATAGAGTTTTCTTTGTAAAAATAATTACTAGTATTTATTGAATATCAACTCAATACCATGCATTATAATAGGTGTTATACATACATGATCTAATTTTATTCTTACAGCCAACCCATCAAATAGGTATTTTTGTTCCCATTCAGCAGACAGAGACACTTAGGTTCAAGGAGTCTAAGTCATTTGCCCAAGTTCAGGTTGCTCATGAGGGATAGAGCTGGATTCAAAGCCAGAACCACTTGACTCCTTAGCCTCAGCACTTTCTCGTGTGCCATGATGCCCTCTTCTCCAGAGGAAATGACACAATCTTGAGTTCTGATATTCTGTCATGGGCTATGTCTACCCTTACCAGATAAAATCCTACCCATCCTTCAGAACTCACTTCAACCCAACCTCTTTCATAACAATGATAAGAGCTCACATTCATTAAGTGCTTATTATATCCAAGGCACTATTTAAGTACTTCTTGTTGTCATCTCACTTAATCCTCATAGCACCTCTTTGAGATGGGTACTATCATTATACTCATTTTACAGATGAGGAAACTGAGGCCCAAGGAGGATGAGTAATTTGCCTTTTCAGCTTCCCCCACTAGCATGTGGCCTCTGCCTCCCTCTTCCATGCCTCCAAGGCACTCTGTAGCTCTTTATGGCCCTTCTCAGCCTTATATTAGTTATGCATTAATTGTACTCATCTGTGTCCCCACTCCTTGAGCACTGAGACATGCTTGTATTAGTTTTACTCTGTGCTGACCATCTGGCTCCATCTTCTGCCTCTATTAACATGCTGAAATTATTTAATTGAATGAGACAGTCACACATATTGCTGAGCTGGGTCTAAAGTCAAAAATGGAAAGTTTTTTTCCATTGGAAAACAAATTTAAGTCTTGCTGAAATCCTCAGATATTTTCCATTCGTGACTCCTCTCTGGAGTGTTGGCTAAGAACCATGATAGTCATCATAAAAATACATATTCTCTGAAATGGAATTTGTGGTAGAACTTTGGGAAGTATCAAGTCAAGTGTCATTTTTCTACTCCAGATTAGGAGTCTTGTATAGTAAAGAATGCCATAGGGCTTTTTTCCTTCATTTTTTGTATTGATTTTCCAGACGCCTTAGTGTTAAACCATGCCAGAAGTGTTGTAGAGATGAATCACTATTATCCAAAGGCCGTCAGCCTCTTTTCCTTCTGACAGAAGGATAATTCCACGTGGATCAAATAAATACAGATGTGTAGTAATTAGTTCTATTCCCAGTGAGCCTATTTCCAACACACTAAAGATGTGAGCGATTATGAAGCCTCACCCCAACAGCTTTTATCAATTTAAACTGCTAAACAACAGGATAGGTCATAACCCAGCTTGCTATTAATAATGTATTTATTGTGTGCAACATTATAAATTAGGTGTATGGACCAGAAAAAGAACACCTTTAACAAGAAAAATATGATCTTCTCCCTAGAAGCAGCATATGTGCCTGGCCACTCACCTGATGTACAGTCCCAAGGCAATCAAAAGAATTAAAAATCTCATCCAAGGAAAAGAAGCCTACATTGTCAGCGGGCTCCTTCACAGAGATGATCTGGCTGTAGCAGATATGTTAGACATACCCATCCTGGGCCCAGAGCCTGAACTAGCTCATTTCTGTAGTACCAAGTCTGGAAGTAAATGCATCTTTGACAGTGCCAATGTGCCAGTCCCTCCTGGAATATATAACATCTACAGTCACCAGCAGGTATGCGGGGTGGACAAATGAGACTCTGTTCAAATATTTCACATCCTCTTGACCTTGGGGGAACTTTAGGTCTTCTGGAGTCAACCCCACCCAGTGAAGAATAGTGTGGAATACTTGAGTTGATTTGATAAGATCTACTTTAGGCCTTCAGGTTTCAAAATATCTTCCTATTGGGCTTATAGAAATTGTTAGAACTCCCAAAGTATTTATTCATTTGGATTAAGGAATTAAAGGTCCTATTAATGTATTAACCTGCTATGAATATTTATTGCTTTAACAGAGATGAGTTCATCATATTAGTTAGATAGTCATTTAGCAGGACCCTAAGAAATATGAGAGTCAGTTTTGGCTACAAGGAGCAGATTTTCAGAAAGCTCCAGGGAGTGAGTCTCTCTGCCAAGTCATATTGCAGAGGTCATGTGGCAGAGGACTATAGACACAGGTAGCTCTGTAAAAAAAATTCTAGCTCTCAGGAGGGAGCCACAAAGGAAGGAAGGGGAAAACTCCAGAAAGGGAAAGGGAAATGACTCCAGGAGGAAAACTATCTGCTTCTGAGTTTTGCCTTGGTCCAAGTCTATGACTATACATTCTTCTAGCACATAGTTAGGGACCTAACTGTTTAGAGAACTATAATATTAGCCTCTACAAAATTAGCCACTAGAGAACTAGTAATTAGCCACTCTGAGTTAGCTCTGGCAGGTGTTCTTCCATTTAGCTGCTATCTTTTTTTCACAGTAAAGAAAATAAAAAACAAATGGCTGTTAACATTTCTTAACCTCTGTTTCAGTACATCTCTTAACCATTTCTCTGAGCCAATCACAAGTTATCTCAGGCACCCACTTCTTAGGAAATTAACTCTCTACACAATGAGGGTGTTTGTAAGAGACAATATTTAGGGATTATGCTTCTTCTGTTAGCTGCCTGGTCATGATACTTTGCACCTCAAAGTTGCTAAGCCCCCAAATCAAGCCTTTCAACAAATCTTACTTTCCAGAGACTAGTTTGAAGAAAATATTAACTTATTAAATTGTCCCCAAAGTGTTTTAGTCTTGCTAGAGTGTTCTTAAGCAACACAAGTGTGCAAGAATAAAGTTTCTCTTGAAGATGGAAGAATCTGGAAAAGGCACAGGCAATTTTAATAGGAGCAAAAGAGAGGGGCTCCCCCTGAACTGGTGTGTCATTTCCATGGTCATTATCCTCCACTGGCATTTGAAGGTAACAAAGTGGATTGCTTAACTCTGCTTCCCTGTAGAATACTAGATTGATGGGCTTAATACAAGTGAAATGCATTTTTAAATGATACGATTCCATATATGTTACATTAAACAATCTTCAAAACTTTAAAATGTATGTGCAGTATTTATATGTCTTGCTTTCATCCCCACTGACGAGAACTTGGGCAACCTTTGCCATGAAGTAGTTTAGAACTTTATATGTTGATTGTGGTTAAAGATGTAGGCACATTTAATGCAGAAAAACCTCCCTCTAAAACTGATATTCAGAAGTAGGATTTAAAACCTTTCCTCAGAGTTCCCATTGTGGCTCAGTGGTAGTGAAGCTGACTAGTATTCATAAGGATGCAGGTTCGATCCTGGCTCTGCTCAGTGGGTTAAAGATACATTGCTGTGAGCTGTAGTGTACGTCGCAGACATGGCTCGGATCCAGCATCGCTATGGCTGTGGTGCAGGCCAGCAGCTGCAGCTCCAATTTGACCCTTGGCCTGGGAACTTCCATATGCTGTGAGTGTGGCCCTAAAATACACACACAAAAAAAACAAAAAAAACTTCTTCTAGAAGACAAATTGTATTTGAGGGGTGTCATTCACCTATGGCATGTGCAAACTGTATCATGATAAACCAAGTTATAATTGAGGTCTGTGCTACTTGTTTGGAAAACATATGTCTGAGGTCATTCAAGGATTGAAATACTCCACTGAGATTTTTTCAGATAGTGACTATCCTACCTAATCTATCTGAATATGTCAGCATTTTGAATTTGCAGATGGTGACGAATCAATTACACTGACTATGTTGATGTGCATCATAAACTTAAAGCTGGTGAAAGAGAGCTGTGATTATTTTAATTTAGGTTAATAAATATTCCTGGCCATCAGTTAGATTTTAGTGGTAGACTTCTTCCCTACACCAGAATAGCAGTTAAAAAATATATTATATCTTTTTATGTATTTATTTTTTGGTCTTTCTGCTATTTCTTGGGCTGCTCCCGCAGCATATGGAGGTTCCCAGGCTAGGGGTCGAATCGGAGCTGCAGCCACCAGCCTACGCCAGAGCCACAGCAACGCTGGATCCGAGCTGCATCTGCAATCTACACCACAGCTCACGGCAATGCCGGATCGTTAACCCACTGAGCAAGGGCAGGGACCGAACCCGCAACCTCATGGTTCCTAGTCAGATTCGTTAACCACTGCGCCACGACGGGAACTCCAGTATATTATTATCTTTTGAATCAACAGACTCAAACAGAAAATGATAAATGTTTGGCAACAGCATAAAGTCATCTGGTTTATGACTAAGTTATTTATTTATTTTTAAACTCCTGCTTGAGCACAGGGAGAATTTCCTATTTTCATCCACAAAGTAACCATGCAAGTTCTCTTCCTGTCATGTGCTCCATATGAAATACTGACAGCTTTAGTTAAACAATCAAAAATGCCTATGCTACTTTAAACCACTGTTCAATTTTCACTTAAAGATAGCACATAATTCTTTCCACTGGTGCAGTCTTTACAATACTATTGATCCTTTTCATTACTGTAAGGGATCCATCAACGGGTGCCCATTTATAAGATTCTCAGAAGGAACAAATAATAGGATTTGGAAGAAACAGATAATAATTGTTACTAGTTGAAACCTCCAAATATACAATGAAAAAGGCTGTGCCAGAACACCTTTCCTAACACTGGCAATAGAATGTTATTGGAGGAGTTCCCATCGTGGCGCAGTGGTTAACGAATCCAACTAGGAACCATGAGGTTGCGGGTTCGGTCCCTGCCCTTGCTCAGTGGGTTAACGATCCGGCACTGCCGTGAGCTGTGGTGTAGATTGCAGACGAGGCTCAGATCCCGCGTTGCTGTGGCTCTGGCGTAGGCTGGTGGCTACAGCTCCGATTCAACCCCTAGCCTGGGAACCTCCATATGCCGTGGGAGTGGCCCAAGAAATAGCAACAACAACAACAACAACAACAAAAAGACAAAAAAAAAGAATGTTATTGGATATTAACAGGCCAAAGATCATTTCTACTTCTGCAATATATGACCATAATACAACAAACAGAATCTATCTTCTCAATACAACATTAGAGAAAGAAGAGATGTCACTTTGGAAGGCACACTGAAAAATCTTCCTAGGTTATGCTCACAACTGTATGGTGTCACAACTGTATGGTGTCAGAGTACTTATCATTTAAACACCCAAATTATACACAGATACTACTTGATGATTAGGCAGCTAAAACAATTCCATTTTCACCCTCAGTGAATACCCCATGGTTGCATGGGGCTTCCAGGGATTCCAAGTATGCCTGTGTCATTTCCACACTGCTGTACAGTATAACATCCCCAGGAAGATTTGCTGGAAACACACAAATAAGAGAACAGATTGTGCCTTCAATCAAAATAATTTTAATCTTCCAGCTTCAGATTTCAACAGAATTGTAATCTTGAGTTCCTTCCCACTGTTTAGTTTTTTGTTTTTAATCCATTTAGTGAATAAAAACTCATGAAAAGAGAAGAGAATAGTGTTACACAGGCCTCCTTAAGCATAGATCATGGCCAAAAACAGCACGGGGTAGCATCAGGAGAGAGAATGCTTGGAATTGTTTTGTTTCTTTCTGTGAAGTATAGACTAGAAAGTTAGATGAGAAAACTAAAGAATAATTTTGTGATCTAATGAGTTATTTTTCGCCAAGGCTCCACTAAAACAGTATTACTTATAATTAAGTAGTCTTATTATAGGCTTTTTGCCTGATTCAGAAGTATCCCAAATAGATTATTGACTTTAAGAAAAGTTGGCTTCTCTTGCTCCCTTCTTCCTTCTCTGCCTCACACTTCTCCTCCACCTCTCTGCAGATTGAGATGGGCAGCACAGTGGTCAGGGAATGAGCACAGGTGTTGACCTCAGAGCAGCCTAGGTGGAGTCTCTGCTCTGCCGCTCAGTATGTGTGATTGTGGGCAAGTTATTTAAATTAGCTGAGGGGCAGTTTTTTTGTATATAAACTGGAACTAATAATGGTGCCTCCCTCATAGGTTTTTGTGAATATTAAATGAGAAAACTCATGTACAGAGCTTAGCCAAAAGCCTAGATCCTACTGAGAGTTCAGTAATATTAGGTATTATTACCATTATTATGATTGTGATATTAGAGCTTGAACTTCTATCCCTGCAACATCCATGTGATTGAGCCCAGTTCACGAGGGAATACTGTTTCAAATAATATGTTGCATAGATGTGTATTCCAAGAAAGTTGTTTTCATGAATATTTTACCTTTTGTCGATTTTACTTTTTTTTTTTTAGGGCTGCACCCACTTATCTCCTTTGTCTTGTTCATATAATACATACAATGCACTTGGTCAATTGAGCAGACAAACAAATGTATTTCATGTATGCTAATGAGGAAAAATTAAATGTGTTATAGATTATAACATTTAAAAGCTCTGCAAAGCTCTAAACAGTTAAATTTTTCAAGGTTATAAATTTTTATAGTCTTGAAACTATAAAAACGTCATTTGAAGAATCAATAAGTAAACACAATTCTCTGAAAAAAGAAAGAATACCAAGATTCAATTATAGATATTCACAGATTTTTTTCTTTTGCCTTCAAAAGCCAGTGAAATGATAATTTCAAAATACTTTCAAAAAAGATTATATTTTTAAACATCTTTGGTCCAATTGTTGTTTGTTTACATCACACACACACACACATACATATATGTGTATACAGATAAATAACACTTCAAACTTCTAATCTGTCTTAACAACTAGAAGATAACAGAATGAACAGACTATATGAAATTAAAGACACATGAGAAGTACCACAACCAAGTTAACACAATAAGAAGGAATCCAGGAAACTAGCTATACTAAGTGTTGCTGTGTCTTTGGCCCCACAGATAATAGAACAAGTGAGTCAGCTGGTTATCGATCACCTGAAAATCCAACGCTGGCTCTTTAAAATGGACTATGAGTTTGGAGGAAATGGGACTGCATTTTGTGACATCCCTTCCCACCTAAAGTGCTACAAGTGGGTCCTAAAGGAGAGTCACAGATATGGCCACGAAGACTGGAGGAAGAAATGGGCACAAGTGAGTGTTCGATGGTAACATAAACCTGAAGTGTCTGTGAACATTTAGGAGATAAAGCAAAAGGCTCTGCTAGGAGATAAGACACTTTCTTCTAAACTCAACCATGTCATCTACATCCCAGTAGTGAGACCTTAGGCAAGTTTTTACTTTCTTGGGCCTTAGTTCTTATATACAAAGTAAATGAGGTTGATTAGGTTATTTTATTTTTTTTATTTTTTTTATTTTTTTGTCTTTTTGCCTTTTCGAGGGCCGTTTCCCACGTCATATGGAGGTTCCCAAGCTAGGGGTCGAATCGGAGCTGTAGCCACCAGCCTACGCCAGAGCCACAGCAACGTGGGATGCGAGCCGCGTCTGCAACCTGCACCACAGCTCACGGCAAGCTGGGTCCTTAACCCACTGAGCAAGGCCAGGAATCGAACCCACAACCTCATGGTTCCTAGTCGGATTCGATAACCACTGCGCCACAACAGGAACTCCTATTTTATTTCTTGAAGTGTAGTTGAGGTACAATGTTGTGTTTCAGATGTACAGAAACATTATTCAGTTTTCATATATACATACACTTTTTCAGATTCTTTTCCATTATAGTTTATTTACAAGATATTATATACTGTTCCTTGTGCTATACAGTAAGACTTTGTAGTTTATCTATTTTATATACAGTAGTTTGTATTTGTTATACCCAAACTCTGATTAGGTTATTTTAAATATTCCTTCTTGGGGCCCTAAAAGTCTTCAAATTGATTATGATAATTAGGAAATAATTTTTTACCATATTCAAATAAAATTACAAATTTAATCATTTGCTCTAGGTGGGTTTTGATCATGTGCTTCTAACAACTGTTGTTATTAAGTTAGCTGTATTTTATTATGAGAGAAAAATTCTATTAGTGAATGTTTGTCACCTGGAAGCTAATGTATAATAGTGTTCTGTCAGCAGTCATATGTTTTTGAAGACAATTCAAGGAATTTATGGAACTGCTGGTCTCTGTGAGATGTTGAGAAAATAATACATTCCAGCAAGAAAATCTCCCAGCAAAAACTGAATCATAGGTAAAAATTCAGCATATGAGTGACATGTGTAGATTTTTGCATGTATATTGGTAGAAGGATGAATTGTACAACTTAACAGTCTGTTTCAAACTTTGTTTCTTTTTTTTTTTTTTAGGGTCGCACCTGTGGCATACGGAAGTTTCCAGGCTAGGGGTTGAATTGAAGCTACAGCTGCTAGCCTATGCCACAAACATAACGATGCAGCATCTGCAACCAATGCTGCAGCTTGCAGCAACATCAGATCCTTAAACCACTGAGCAAGGCCAGGGATGGAACCTGCATCCTCATGAATATTAGCCAGGTTCATTCTCACTGAGCCACAACAGGAACTCCTCAAACTTTCTTAATAATCAGTGTTATATGACTTAATATAACATTAATTAAACCCACCATTCTAAAAGTCACTTCACTTTGCATCAGAGGCCTTAACTTGCCTGGCTTCTCTTAATCCCAAATCTCTGTTTTGGCTGAGCTGCTGGTAAAAGCAAAACTGATTAGGAAAATTCAGACACAAATTCCCTGAACTGATTCCTTCCCCATCTACGCCTGTAGGGGTGGGCTGTGCCGTGACTTGCATCTTCTTTGAGCACCCCCACTACAGAGGCATATGAATCAAGACACAAGTGACAGAAAGGGAGGGGCATACAAAAGAGAACCACATTATTCTTGTGAAAATGAAATGATGAATAAATCTAGAGAACAGTCAGAAGTGAGAGTTCCCTTTGACAAATGTTTCTGTCCTCCCCATGATCTATTCTGGGCTTTTCTTCCCCCTCTATCAATGAGTAGACTAAATGCAGTACCTGTCATGGCCAGCTTTTTACATATTATTTAAAGGATACCAAAGTGAATTACTCTTCTAGAAAAAAATAAAACAAGGAAAATGTATTTAATTTTGAGACCCACAGAGGTTTCTCTTGTGTTCTCTCTGGACTGGATTTTATTTCATCTTGCATAAAAAAATTTTTTAGCACAGCTATTGATATTAAACCATGAAAAGTATGACTTTTTAAACCTAAAATAGTGAAATGTTAGTGTACAAAGTATTTGCTGGTCACAATATTTCAAGCCAATAATTTTTATAGAATTATCCTGACATTAAACTATGATAAATTTGAAATGTCTGACTTTTAAGTTTTAAAAATATTTAAAACATTGGCATTTGGCTGAATTGCACTTAGATACCTTACTATATGTTATTTAATTGCAATTATTTTAAACTATACCATTTAAAATTGTCACCAAATACATTTGGTATTGTTGTTAATGTTGTTAAATGTGAAACACTTTTGAATAACTAATAATCTGTCTAAATCCTTCCTTTTTAACTTAACAAAGGAAAAATAATTATTCGGAAATCTTTTTAAACCCTGAGACCTGTGCTTAGCCATAGTGTGGTTAGAAGGCAAAAATAAAAATAAAAAATAAAGTAGTTCTGAAAAGCTTGGTTTTTTTTGTAGGAGACTATTGACGTTCTTTGGCCTTCAAAGCAAAATCACATTCAGAGTGGAAGTGAACTGCAATCTCTACTGAGTGTAGCTATAGAGAATTTAGGATTAGAATTATCCTTTGTTCCAGAAGACCATCATAATGGTGCACATTTAGACATCAAAGTATTACTTTATGAGCACAGGCATGTTTTAATGTCCTATTACAGTTTGTAGACCTGTTTCTTTTGATAATGAAGATGTTGTGTCATCAAGCCTAGCCTGGCACATACAAAACATATGCTGGCAGGTTATTAAAAATTTCAGCTTCTTGATGAAAGACTATCCTGCAGGCTAAGAGTCCAGAGAAAGACTCCATTCTGGGAGAATTATTAGAAATGAGAATATGACTGTAAGCACTAAATTATGTTAATACTTACAAATAGTGTCATTTGCATAACAGTTTACAACACTATACCATGATTTTTCTCGTTGGTATGTTGTAGGCAACAGATTAAAAACAGGACAGTTTATGGGAGTCTGAACTGTTTTGAGATTCTCGTGTGTATAGCAGATATTGGTTTTAGATGTAGGCATGACTCAGTGTAGACTCAAGGATCTAATATAAAGATTTTTTTTTTAACCTATCTAATTGAGAACCAGAGTTATTTGTCTGGTTGCAGCTGAGACTTGAAACAAAGTCATAGAACCAACAAATGCTAAAAAGCCAAAGTCACATTTAAAAAATCAGAGTAGACCTGTAGGTGATTTTAGGAAAAGCAGAATGTTACCTGATGGCCACAATGAGAACACCACAACTCCCATTTTTCTCTTGGTGGCTTGGTACCAACCTAACTCTCTTCATTCTACCAGCTAGCAAAACCTACTTCCCCCAATAGGTTCCAGTAAATTCACTTAAGTACTCAATACTTGTTAAGGTTCAATGAAACTACATTTGTGTACACATTCCAAAGTCCCCACTCCCCAGTCAGGGGAATTTCTTTTCATTCAGTAGGAATAAAGGTTTAAGCAAAGACACACCTGTAAGGGAAAAATCTTCTTGGACATTCTCACCTAAGACAATGCGGGGATACCCAGATAGATATTTGCTGTGGTACCAGTCCTTCTTGTGCCTTTTTCTTTCTTTAAAGAGTAAAACTTCCCTCCCTCATTCCTGGAAGATTGTCTTGGTGGCAGTGATGTCTGGGGACACTGCTTTGCAAAAGAACTTTGTAGAGAGAGCTAAGCCAGTTTATTTTTGGGTTTCTCTGTGCAGACCTTCTTTAATCCTCGTTTTACTGGATGGAGAGTGTATGATGCAGAAGTCTTGGCATCACAACTTCACCACTTAACAAGAAAAACGAAAAAAAAGAAATCGAATTGGCTCTTGAATGCTACTATATAGTATCACTATTTTAGCCCTTTGCATGAGCATTTTTAAATTTTTGTACTTTGGTGTACTTTGTTAGACATTTGAAATTAATTTGGGATCACCAAGAAAATATAGACACATATATATATATTTTAAAAAAAACTAATTCAAGGCACCCAAGTCTAGAAAAAGTATAATACACCACAATAGTTATTTTACTTCTTTGCAGAACTAAGTCAGCAAACAAAATGCACTATTACAAAAGAAAACTATTAATAAGTCAGTGCCTTAGAACTCTCTCTGTTTCCATTGTGAAAACTCCATCCATCGAGATGGCTTTGTAACTGGGTCATGGGAGCCACTGTAGATGACTGAGCTTGGTGCTTTTGTGGAATTTAATAGGTACTTATTAGGAGATGCCAAAGAACCATTACCCTTTACCCATAAAATTTTTAAGAAAAGTCAAAAGACAATACAACAAAATTAAAGAAATATTTAACAAAATAAGTACATGATGACTTTCTCCAAACACAGTTGTTTTCATTTTTGTGCAGCAATTTCCAAATGGACAGTATTTATTTCTTACAGCTATGATAATTATACATATGCTATTTAAACTTCAGACCTTAAACATTCTCCAGGCTTACCTGCAGTCATCACGATTAATGGCTGTATAATATTCCCTTGTGTTGATTTACTTTAATATATGAAAACTTTCAACTAAGCCGGAAAATTTAGATTTCTTTTTTGTGGTGGTGGGAGGGAGGAAAGAAGGAGGAGAAAGGGAAGATTTGTTTGTTTTTATTTTCGCTTTTTGTATATACCTCTTTTTGCTTCTGTTGAATTATTTCCCTATGAGAAAGACTCGGGGTAGAATGCTTTATGGCTCTTGTTATATACATACCATTACTTCCTAAGAAGGAAGTACCAAGTTCCAGGGAAACTAGCAGAGAATAAGCATACTAGTTTTACCACCACCTTACCAGCATTGGATATTATGAGCTATCTGCACTTTCATTTCAGGTGTCAAAATGCATCTTATAATTTTAGGAAAAACAGAATGTTACCTAATGGCCACAGTTATTTTATCACTAGCAAGGGATTCTTTTTCCATGTCTTATTATTTATTATTTTATATTGAAAACAACATCTTAGTATTAAGAGAAAAACCTAGGTTTTCTAGGTTAAGGAAAAAAACCTAAGAAATCATTTTCCCCTAATCATTAAACTACATATAAAAGATAATTTTTTTATTTTTATATTTCAAAATCTTGACTTCTTGGATTATCTTTATGTATTTAGTAGTTGCCAAAACACTGACCTAGACATGAGATTTAGCATTTTGTAGATCTACAAATATTCTGTAAGGTCTTGACATTTCCCTATATTTGTTTATAATAATAATAGAATTGTACAGCTATATATTTGATCCACAGCTGTGGACTCCACAGAGGGCTGAATGTACAATGCCATTTTACATATGAGACTTGAGCATTCTCAGATTTTGGTATCCAGGGGAGTCCTGCAACCAATTTCCCCTGATACTGAGGGACAACTGGATGCCAGGTATTTCAGCACTTTATGTGAATTGAGTCATTCAATTTCAGAAAAACCCTGAAATTTTCACTTATTTACTTCCACATCATTTTTGATAAGAAGGTGTTACTCTGTTTAGAGGTGGAGAAATTGATGCTTGGAAAATGAAGTGACTTGCCCAAGTTCACAGCTGGTAAATGATCAACATTTAGCTTAAAACCCACATCCGGAGCTCCCGTCATAGCTCAGCAGAAACAAATATGACCAGCATCCATGAGGACTCAGGTCTGACCCCTGGCCTTGTTCAGTGGATTAAGGATCCGGCATTGCTGTGAGCTGTGGTGTAGGTTGCAGATGCGGCTCAGAGCTTGCGTTGCCATGGCTATGGTGTAGGCCAACTGCTACAGCTCCGAATGGACCCCTAGCCTGGGAACCTCCCTATGCCTCAGGTGTGGCCCTAAAATGACAAAAACAAAAAACAAAACAACAACAACAAAAAACACCTCCACTCCTCCTGGCCCCCATACCCTTGACAAACCAAGCTGAATCCATTTAGAAAAGACTCCTTTTTTAAAAGTCTGGAGCAGTGTTTTCCCTCAGAACCCTGCCCTTGTGGCCTGCTGTCCTTGTGGCAGATTTTCTGCTTTCTATAGAGACTTGTGGAAAACACAAACAGCCCTGGAATGCAGCAGTTATTGCTCTCAAATTTCTCCCCTTTCATGGCTGATGGGGGAGCTGCTCTCCTATTGCCAGCAGGGTAGAGATATGAGGGCTGTCAGTACACACGCCTTAGAATTTCAGAGAAAGGTGGTCTGGCAAATCCCTAGGATTCAGCTTGCAACCTAACTGCTTCATGTACCTATTTATGTGCATAGGTGATGAAAGTGAGTTTTAGATATCACCCATTGATTGTTCATAGAGTGACAAACTTCTGATGTCTTTCACGATGTGATACCCTAGCATGATCATTTTGGTGAGCCTGTAAATTCTCCCAAAACTTAAGCAGCCTATCTTCGCAATCAGAGTAGCATCAAAATTATAGGCCAATATCATTGATGAACATAGATGCAAAAATCCTCAACAAAATATTAGCAAACCAAATACAATGATATATCAAAAGAATCATACACCATGATCAAGTGGGTTTATCCTAGAGAGGAAAGTATTTTTCAATATCTGCAAATCAATCAATATTATACAGTGTATCAACAAACTGAAGAATAAAAACCATGTCATCTCATTAGATACAGAAAAAAGCTTCTGACAAAATTCAACACTCAAGTGTTCCCATTGTGGCACAGCAGAAACGACTCCGACTAAGAACCATGAGGTTGTAGGTTCGATCCCTGGCCTTGCTCAGTGGTTTAAGGATCCGGCGTTACCATGGGCTGTGGTGTAGGTTGGAGATGCAGCTTGGATCTGGCATTGCTGTGGCTGTGGCAAAGGTCGGCAGCTGTAGCTCTAATTAGACCTCCACATGCCGCAAGTGTGGCACTAAAAAGCAAAAAAAAAAAAAAAATTCCACACCCATTTATTAAAAACTCTCCAGAAGGTGGGCATAAAGGGGACCTATCTCAACATAATAAAAGCATATATGACAAACCCACAGCTAACATCATTCTCAGTGGTGAAAAGCAGAAAGCATTTCTGCTAAGATTGGGAACAAGACAAGGATGTCCACTCTCACCACTTTTATTCAACATAGTTTTGAAAGTCTCAACCACAGCAATCAGAGAAGAAAAATAAAAGGAATCCAAATTGGAAAATAGTAAGTAAAACTGTTACGTTTGCAGATGACATGATACTATACATAGAAAATCCTAGATGATACCAGAAAACTACTAGAGCTCATCAATGAATTCAGTGCTGCAGGATACAAAATTAATACACAGAGATCCCTTGCATTCCTATATATAACAATGAAAGATCAGAAAAAGAAACTAAGGAAATAATCCCACTTACCATAGCATCAAAGAGAATAAAATACTTAGGAATAAATTTACCTAAAGAGGCAAAGATCTATACTCTGAAAATATAAGACACTGATGAAGGAAATCGAAGATGACACAAACAAATGTATACTATGTTCTTGGATTGGAAGAATCAATATTGTCAGACTAACTATACTACCCAAGGCAAACTACAGATTCAGTTCAGTCACTATTAAATTATCAATGGCATTTTTCACACAACTAGAACAAAAAAATTATAAATTTACATGGAAACACAAAAGACCCAAATAGCCAAAGCAATCTTGAGAAAGAAAAATGGAACTGGAATAATCAGGCTCTTTGACTTCAGACTATACTACAAAGCTATAGTAATAAAAACAGTATGATACTGGCACAAAAACATAGATCATTGGAACAGCACAGAAAGTCCAAAAATAAATCCATACACCTATGGTCAATTAATCTCTGACAAAAGAGGCTAGAATATACAGTCCTTTCAATAAGCAAAGATGGGAAAACTGGGTAACTACATCAAAAAGAATGAAATTAGAACACTCTATAACACCATACACAAAAATAAACTCAAAATGAATTAAAGACTAAAACATAAGACCAGACACTATAAAACTCTTAGAAGGTAACATACTCAGAACACTTCTTTTTACACAAATCACAGCAATATCTTTCTTGATCCACCTCCTAGATAATGAAAATAAAAATAAACAAATGGGACTTAATTAAACTTAAAAGCTTTTGCATATCAAAGGAAACCATAAACAAAATTAAAAGACAACTAATAGACTGGAAGAAAATCTTTGCAAACAAAGCAACCAACAAGGGATTAATCTCCAAAATATACAAACATCTCATACAACTTTATATCAAAAAAAAACAACCCATTTAAAAAATGGTCAGCAGATCTGAACAGACACTTCTCCAAAGAACACAGACAGATGGCCAAAAATCACATGAAAAGATGCTCAATATCACTAATTATTAAAGAAATGAAAATAAAAACTACAATGAAGTATTCCCTCACACGAGTCAGAATGGCCATCATCAAAAAGTCCAGAAGCAATAAATGCTGGAGAGGATGTGGGGAAAAAGGAACCCTCCTACACTGTTGGTAGAAATGAAAGCTGGTGCAACTCTATAGAGAACAGTAGGGAGGTTCCTTAAAGAACTATATACGGAAATACCATATGATCCAGCAATCCCATTCCTGGGCATCTATCTGGAGAAAACTATAATTCAAAAAGATACATGCACCCCAGCATTTGTTGCAGCACTATTTACAATAGCCAAGAATTGGAAGCAACCTAAATGTCCACTGATAGAGGACTGGATAAAGAAGATGCAGTACATATATACAATGGAATATAAGCCATAAAAATGAATGAAATAAGGTCATTTGCAGCAACATGGATGGACTCAGAAATTATCATACTAAGTGAAGCCACACAGACAAAGACAAATATCATGAGATCACTAATATGTGGAATCTAATAAAAAAAATGATACAAAAGAAATTACAAAACAGAAACAGACTCAAGTATTTAGAAACCAAACTAATGGCTACCAAAAAAGGAAACATGGGGGAGGAATAAATTAGGAGGTTGGGATTAACATATACACACTACTAAACCTAAAATAGGTAAAAAACAAGGACCTAACAATTTCCCTGTGATTAGCACAGGGAAATCTACTCGATATTCTATAATAACCTATATGGGAAAAGAATCTGAAAAAGAATAGATAAATATATATGCATAGCTGATTCACTTTGCTATACACGTGAAATGAACACAACCTTGTAAGTCAACTATACTTCAGTAAAATTAAAAAAAAAAAAAAAGCAAGCAAAAAAAAATTGTATTAGGAGTTCTCTGGTGGCCTAGTGGTTAAGGATTTGGTTGGCATTGTTACTGCTATGGTTTGGCTTTGATCTCTGGCCCAGGAACTTCTACATGGCTGTGGGCAAGAACAAAAAAACAATGTATTTTGTACCTTATTTCTTGGATAAGCAACCACATTTTTATTTTCTTTTCTTTTCTTTTTTTTTTTTAGCCTCCTGTTCCTGGTTGACATGGTAAACTTCCTAACTTCCTTTTAAGCACAATGAGGTTTGGAATGGGTTAGTGTGAATAAATGAGCATTCGGCATATGTAAGAGGTGGTCAGGTTTTATGGGTTCCATAGACTTGGCATCTGAGGCTACTGGGCGGGAGTGGGGAGCCATGGCCAAATCACTTCTGCTCTCCAAGCCTCTATCTCTCCAACTATAAAGAGAAATAAGATTAGTACCTATCTCCAGGGGAGCAGTGATGAGAATTGCCTACCAACAGACTTAGCAAATGACTTCAAGAAATGCTATTTATGGAGTTCCCATCATGGCTCAGCAGAAAAGAATCTAACATCCATGAGGATGTAGGTTCAATCCCTACCCTTGCTCAGTGGGTTAAGAATCCGGTGTTGCTGTGAGCTGTAGTGTAGGTTGTAGACGTGTCTTAGATCTGGAATTGCTGTGGCTGTGGCATAGGCTGGTGGCTACAGCTCCAATTCAAATCCTAGCCTGGGAACCTCCATATGCCTCGGGTACGGCCCTAAAGAGACAAAAAAAAAAAAAAAAAAAGACAAGAAAGGAATGCTATTTGTTATTAATATGACCATAAAGTTGCATTACAAATAAACTGCAGGTAATGTTGAAAGAGCACATAAAATGTAATCTTTTTATTGTGATTCAGAAGGTCTTTTAGCATGCTGGATGCTTCTAGCATATTGTTCTGTGCATCAATTATCATTATATAGGATTGTGACCATTGAAGATACATAATGTTGACCCAGGTGTGCCCACCAAATGATTTTTCCAGACAATGCCTTTAAAAGAATAAACCTTGATAGCAGCCTGGTTTCTTATCATTTGAAGATAGAAAATGATTCCAGTTACTTAAACTTTCTACATGCTGAATAAAAAGGCATTGACCTGATAAAGTAGAGATTTTTCTGACCACATGATTGAGACCTGGATGCTTCATTTTCTGGTTCCAGTTGGTATCTTTTCTAATTAGTGTAGCAGCACGTCACCACAATCATTGGAAAGTCTTAATCATTTACATATTTTTCCTTATCTCTGAAAATGACTTAGAATGTTTTCTTCCAGTTGAATGGTTGTTTTCATGAAGCTGCCAGGGCTGGGTTTGAGGTGCTTTTCTGTGCCTGAGGAAGATGACAGGAGAAGGAAAATTGCCTCCCAAAGTTAAATGAAAGCTGGGTCCCCCTTCCGAGGACCTATAATAATCAGCTATACAAGCTGTTGGTTTGTGTGTCCTATTGATTTAATATGCTTCTAATCAGTACATAAAGCTATGGGCCTGCAGTGTTAATTTTTCATATGCTTACAAAGTACCCTTTGATTTTCTGTCACACGTTAATTACAGCGTTTTGCCATTAAATAGGAAGCTTTGTGTAAACTAATTACTAGGTAATCATTGTCTACTGCAAGCGTGCTGTTTGTACCTTTTATTTTATTCTAAAAATGCACAGATCTCACAGTCTGGAAACGCTCTACCTTCCAGCCATTAGCTCTCACTAATTCATAGCATTATTGTGGTGAGAGTGTAGGAGTTGTAATTGTTGTGGTATCAGAGCTGTTAATTACCGGAGTAAACAGTTGAAATGGTGCCAAGGTCTATTGTACAAGGCAGAGAAAAGGAGGTTTAAATGTTACTCCCACCATCTGGGGACTAGGGGAGAGGCAAATGCTTGAGAACAGCAGTGAGGCGCTATCGCCGCCTCAGCTCCAGGGTTGGCGGCCATATGGATCCGGAATATTTTGAATCAATTGAATTTAACTGCCAGTTTTTCCGCAATAACAGCGTGGAAGGAAGGAATAAAGCAAAAGATGAGAGGAAGGAGAGTTGTTTAGTGTTTGCACATCCAGGAAGACCCCGCTGAAGTTCCTTTGGAAATATCTACTTTGCTGAAAGCCATAGAGCAGGCACAGATATTTGGAATTGATTCAGATTTGGGTTTTATTCTTCTCCGCCGGCGACTGCGCCATTCGCTTCTGGTCGTCTGTCCTTCATGCCCCTCGGTGAGAGAGGGATGCCCTTGAGAAGACCCAAATTTTCGTGTAATTACGGCAGAGCAAACAAAAAAATCCTCACTTTTGGAATTCACTGATTTATTGCCCTGGTATTTTAATGAGCATGGTCTATAGAAAAAGAAAACAATAATAAATACATAGTGTTATCACATCCGCCTCAAATATATACATCTGTACCTGTAGAAATATCAAAGAAGGTACAGACTCTAATTAAGAAAGGCAGATGCTTGCCTATTCCTTTTGTATAAAATTAAAATATAGACCCTCCTGATAGTCTCTAATTTCATTTGACAAATTCACCCCTCTTCCCCCCTACTTGAATGAAAAATCAAGTCTAAAGGGCACATGTGTTTTCTTTCGTTTGTAATTCTCAACTAAAGAGCCTTTACAACATGTGAAATTATCTCAACCAGTGTTATTTCTCTAACTAGAAAGAAGGGAACTATTCTTGATAATAATAATTGGGGCCACTTCTACTTATGGTTGATTTTTAAACTGCATGGTTTCTGCTTTAAAATATTGCATGACATCTAGAAAAAATAAATAAATAAATAAATAAAATAAAATAAAATATTGCATGATCTCTAAAAGAGTCATATGTTTTTACTTGATGTCACTCATGTTGAATCTAATTGCCCTTAAGCCCATTTTCCAACGTTAAAAATATCTTTTAAAAATCTACCACTTGCTGCTGTAACTACTTTTTAATATCATTCCCCCAAACATGAACATATTCTTCTTTTTTAAACCACCCTGGATTATTTATTTTTAATTGTTCCTTTAGCAGATGTTGGAGTAATCCAGGGTATAGTGTAAACAACTCCTTTAAAGAGAGAGATCACAGACTGCCACACACACCATGAACCAAGGGCAGTGTGTGTTGGGCTTTTATGACAGTGGCTTTGGCCCGCGGGGGGAAATGTTTCTGCTTTTGTGTGTGTGCAAAGTTCAATTAAGGATTTCAAGAAATGCTTAATCTTTATCTATTGAAATCCCCAGCATGCAGTGCGATAGGGTGAGCCTGGAAAGAAAACCATGGTCCCCCGTGGAGAGGGGAAAAAAGAAACAGCAGTTTAAGAGCTGGAAAGTTGAAAGGGAATGAGCCTTTCTAGTGCGTCTGGTTGGGGTGAAGCAGTTGTGCTGAGCTTTGGAATGGAGGCACAACATATGTGCCTCGGTTGGACAAAACGCTTCTTGAGTCAAATCAACTGTTAGGCCTGCATGTTGGTGCAAGGTGGAGGCCTGGATAATGAGGGACAGACTCCTCGAGAAGTAGTGAGTGGATAATGCTACATAAGTATGGAATTATATACCGCATTTTCACCATTCTGTTTAATGAGAGCCGCCACTGCAGCGAATCACTTGCCACACAGCCGAAATGGGCCATTAGCTATCAAGGGAAAATTGTCTTTGCCGCTTTCAGCAGATGGAGCAAATATTTTACAAAGCAATTTTACATACCAAAAACATTTGTGTGCCTTGGTAATGTTGGCTGTTTTACATTATGTTACCTTCTACAGCAGCATAATTTTCCATCTCATCGAAGGCAAAGTTGGCATTTTTGATTTTTAAATTCTCAATTAACAATTAAACATGGAGTATTAAGGCAGTCCTTAAACTTTAAGTAGGTGTGGGAAGTAGTTTATGACTTGCTGAAGACATTTTCATTTTTTCTTCATCCTCTCAGCATATTTTTGCACTCTAAAGAGGGACTACTGCTAATGATCTTAATGGAAAGGAATGAGTGAAAACTTCACTACTGATTACAGAATGAAAGTAACCAATGCATAGGGTGATCAGGGCACTTGCTGGCTGAAGTGTCCAGCATGGATTGTGGATACATGGTTGGCCCATTCATTTGTATTGATTTAAAAAAACATTTTTTTGGAGTTCCTGTCATGGCTCAGTGGTTAACGAATCTGACTAGGAACCATGAGGTTTCGGGTTCGACCCCTGGCCTTGCTCAGTGGGTTAAGGATTCAGCATTGCCATGAGCTGTGGTGTAGGTCGAAGATGTGGCTCGGATTTGGCATGGCTGTGGCTCTAGCATAGGCCAGTAACTACAGCTCTGATTCGACCCCTAGCCTGGGAACCTCCACATGCCGCGGGTGCAGCCCTTTAAAAAAAAAAAAAAAAAAAAATTCTGTAACCCATCACATGCAGAAATTCCCAGGGGAAGGGTTGAAACTGAGCTGCAGCAGTAACAGAAATTCCTACTCAAAATGGCTTTTAAAATGTAGAGAATTTATTATGTCAACTAACTGAAAATCCAGAGATTGGCTCTAGAATCAGACGAGGCTTAATCCAGTGGCTCAGTATCACCAAGGACTTACTTTCCATCCCTCCTCCATAGTGTACATAATGTCTTCTCCATTCTAAGGCTGGCTGTCCCCAGGGTTGCAAGATGGCTGCCAGTGTTCCTAGAACTTGTCCTTGGTCAAGTAACTCCTAGCACTTGTCCTTGGTGAAGGTAACAGGAAGAGAGAACATTTCACCTGGCAGCATCCTCAGCATTCTCCAAAGAGCATAAAGCTTCTTACTCAGAAGGCCCCAGCACATGCTTCCTAACACTTGATTGGCCTAACTAGGTCATGTGCCCCTCCAAACCAATCATTGTGGCCAGGGTATGCCTTTGCTAACCAGGGGCCTTGAAGCTGAGGCTGAAGTCATTCTCAATCACTTGCATAGCTAAGAAAGGGGTAAGGGCTGTTACCAAGTCATGGATATCATTACCTAGAAGGAAGGGACAAAGATGCTGGGCAGCCAACAACAGATGTCTGTTCATTCTACCATTTTTTGTAAATTTGATAGCATAGACTTAGCATCACATGTCAGATCTAATCTCACTCGGATTGGCCATAAGTGCCCACTGATGGCACTTACAGTCTCAGATCCCATTGCACTATATAGCATAATGGTAGCAACTGGATATGAATCCCAGTTTGCTACTTCATGGCTGTGTGACATTAAATGTGGATGATAACAACTACTTCAGAGAGTGGCTTTGAGATAATAAATGTAAAACCCCTGGCACAGACTTGACACATGGTAAGCTTTCAATAAGAGTGAGCTATTGTTTTACCTAAAAAACGATGGTGGTAAAAAGTGTCCTGTGTAGGCAAAGTAATCTTCCTAAATTCACCCTCAAATTAGGAATCCCTACCTTCTATCTCTATGCCACTAGCCAATTCAAATCTTGAGCACCTTTACAGAACCCACACTTTCCCTGTGAAAGAGGCAGCAGGGCCGGTGGAGAGCACTCCCCCCAGAGCCAGAGGCAGCCAGAGAGCACCTGCAGTCTCACTGCGGGAGTGTAGATGCCCCACCTCCTCTTCTGTTAAGGAGGCAACTGTCACATGGCCTCATTCAACACTGACAGCCTTACTTAGTTTTTAAAGTCATTGTCTTGCCCTTTTGGTCTTATGTCACCTTCCATTCCTCCATTTAAGGATATCAGAGGGCTCTATAAAGCAGAATCATCTGGGCAGATCCCCTGGTTTCTCTCTTGAACACCACCAAACAATGTCTGGTGTGAGAGATTAGAGGTGATTAGCCAAGAAGTTATTTTACTTAATTCACCACTGCAGATCCAGCAAAGAAGCTTCTGAAATAAAAGGTGTATTGGTGGGATTAATATTTAGAGCATCCTAATTTGTATTCATTCTTCCTCCTTGCTCATCTTCCCCAATACACACAGACACACACACACAGACACACACACACACACAGATACACACACACACACACACACACACACAGATACACACACACACACACACACACACCAGAATGTACTTGGGAGAGTAAACTCTCTAGAGTTTGGAGTAGCTTTAGACATTGAGGGAAATATTAAATTGGATATGCTAGCAGCTTCCCCTGAGATATCCTGAATTTCCTTCAGTCAAATATCTCTTCCTTCAAATTTATACTTTTTTGATAGAAAAAAGAGAGAGAGCTGAGAGGCAATCCAGGCTTGATAGGTAAGAATCTCTGGGATGTACTGCTCAAGCTGATGGAGGCCCTGTGCTTTGTGCAGATATGTTGGAACCCTTCAAGGTCATGACCATCATTGATACATTTTGAGGGGTAAATATAGGTACTGGACAAGTGGTGACAAGGCTGTGCAGTAGCACAGATGTGGCTCAAGTTTCTGCTGGATAGGAATTTCTCTAGAGCTATTAGCACCACAAAGACCAGCAGCTAATGTGCAATCATGACGGAATGAAGATCTGGAATTGACATTGTTTTCCAAGAAGTAACGGATATTTTTCTAACATTTGTTTATCATCAACAAGATCTAGGAGTTCCCATCGTGGCTCAGTGGACATGAATCTGACTAGTATCCATGAGATGCAGGTTTGATCCCTGGCCTCACTCGGTGAGTTAAGGATCCTGCATTGCCATGAGCGGTGGTGTAGGTTGCAGATGTGACTTGGATCCTGCATTGCTGTGGCTGGGGCAAAGGCCAGCAGCTACAGCTCTGATTTGACCTGTAAGCCTAGGAACCTTCATATGCTGCAGGTGTGGCCCCAAAAAGACAAAAAGACAAAAAAAAAATCTATACTCTCATTTCCACACGCCTAGGATTGTTAACTCTAAGTGATCTGCACCACGTGAATGATAAACTCTCTGAACACTAGCCAGGTTCTTTGATGTGATTCATTGAAAAGAAACTTTCTAATTACTTAGTTCACAAGTATATAAGACGGAGAATCTATGCCCCAGTTACCAGTTTTTAACAGATATTCTACACACACACACACACACACACACACACACACTTTGCAAAGGTAAAAGGGGAGAAAGAAGGCAAACTAGCAATGGTTCCCCCAACCTCACTGTCTTCTGTCTTCAGTCATGCATTGAAAATTACCCAGTAACCGAATCACCTAGTAACAACACAGCAAGTGATCTTACATAAGCCTCTTCACTTTAGAAGCCTCTGCTTCCCATTTGTAGAGGAGGGGGAATTATCCTGTGCAGGCCCACCCTCAGTGTGTTGGTGTCAGGACCAAATGAGATAATAGCATGAGCCTCTGTAAGTATTTTACAAATACTGTTCTGATGATTTACATGAATTTAGGGGTTTGTTTGGCATGGTTTTGTATGTCTGTGTCTATGAGCATCAGTGTATACTTAAGTTTATAGTTATAGATCTTCCCTTATCAGCATCTGCCCTTAAAGTTGTGATAAACTGTGTTTGAACTATGCAAAATGATGAACACTAGGGAACAGAAACTACCCCCAAACTGAGAACTCACATCTGACATCTCTTTATTGTACTAAGGCCATTCTTAGTATAATCTTTCTATTCCCTATCAGATGCTTTCAAAGTAAAGAAATAAACCGAACAGTTAACACCCCCCACCTTATTCCCTTGCATATCTTTTTCTTAGAGAGTTCATCAGGTCCCAAGCTGCCTCTGTGGGCCCCAGCATCCCCTAGCAAACATCACCGAGCCTTCGGCTGTGTACTTCTCATGATGGGACACGATTTCTGCAGCAGACTTTCCTCTAGGAAGTTTACCCCCTTGCTGTGGCTTTGTACACAGCATTAATGCTATGGATCAAGGCAGACTGGCTGGCTTTGTAAGCAGAGGCAGTGAGGGCAGCCTGACGTAGTGTCCAGATGCTTCTCACAAGCCAGCCTTATAAGTTAATTATTGACCCTCAACATAGCATGTTGCATCTGAGGTAACACTTCATAAATGTCACCTCATTTATATTCCCAATGCCCCTCAGAGGCAGGAATCTCATAAAATCCACCCAGGAAGAATTGTTGGTTCTTAAGTTGTTATCCCCCCAGGTGGTTCCTCGGCAGTAAGGAGCAAGCCTGTTTTGAGGTTTCATATTTTCCCTTACTTTGTAACTTCAGCTGTTAGGGGCTGGGCCCATGTGTTTATCACTGCCATGATTTATTCCATAAATACTGGGTGTTCCCTCTGCCAAGCATTGGGGAGACTCACCTCAAAGCCACTGACCTCAAAGCCACTTTACCTTTAAGAAGCCCCCAGGGAGCTGGAGAACATGGAGAAAGAACACTCAACTAGGGTTCCTGGAAGAGGGCTTCCTGGAAGAGGAAGAACTAACTCAGAGAGAGTGAGGAAGAGTCATCCAGGACAAAAAGGAGAAGAAGGAAGGCAGAGGAAAGAGATTAAAGTCAGGCAGTTTGGAGCAAGGCTGGGAAAGAGAGAGGTGAGGCTACATTAGCAATCAGAGACCAGGTCACAGAGGGCCTTCGTGTGTATTATACTGAGGGGTTTTGACTTAATTCTTAAACTAAGGGAGATGTAATGTCAAGATTCAGGTGGCAAAGCTTTCACCTACTCTTTCTCTGCCTCCCCTCCATCTCTAGTCCCACCCCCTAACCCAACACATAAACACTTTCTTCCTTAATTCAGTTAGGCTTGACATTCTGTAATTTTTTAAATTTTATTAATGTAGTAAAACACCCATAACATAAAATTTGCCACCTCAACCATTTTTAAGTCTACAGTTCAAAGGTATTAAATACATTCATAACACTGTGCAACTATCATCACATTCTTTTCATCTTATAAAACTGAAACTCTGTATCCATTAAACACTAACTCCAGTTCCCCTCCTCTGACAACCACCATTCCACTGTCTGTCTCTAATTTTTGCATGAATGAATGAATAAATGAATTACCTCTCTTGGTCTGTTTTGATATAAGAGCAGATCACTGGATACATGGTTCAATACTTTTCAGAAACAAGGCAGCAAGAGTCCTTTAATCAGGGCAGAATAAAAAGGAAGTTTCCACTGTCCCAGTTGAGTGCCTGCCCTGCATAGATTTCTTCCCTGACACTGTTTCCCAAGCAGGGCGGGAACCCACAGCCGGGGCTTCACAGGCCCAGCTTTAGGGCACTACATGAATCACGGACAATGGGTCTTTTTTAATAGAGTAGAATGGTTTTAACTGAAACAAGTATAAAACAAAGAAAGATGGGCTTAGAGTACAATGCTCAAAGGAGGAACCAAGAGAGAGTCTAGGTTGTTGGAACTGCATGTTCTGTGTGCTTTTTTATGATTTAGATGCCAGACCTTGGGGAGATGAGGTAATATACAGTATAGAACAGAGAAAACGTAAACTGTGCAGTATCATGTGACATGGGCAAGGCCTTGGGCTTTAACGGCAACTTCCCTGCCTCTACCTCATTTTGCGAGCGGACTTCCCCAGCCCTTCTTAACAGACATCTCCACCCCCAACAACTCCCATCCAGACTGGACTGTGCACAGAGCCATCCTGAACAAGCCTGGATGAGGGCGGGTGGTGGCACTCTCTCTCTTTCACATGGCATCTTTGTTTTGTATGTCAGGCACTTACTAACCAGTGAGACTCCCACCAGGATTTTCTGGATATTTTAGAAATTATTCAGATTATTGGGACCTGCCTAGACTATATTCTCAGATATTTGTCTTCTATTGTAGATTTTCAGAGGGCACTGGACCCAGAATAAACCAGATGTTCTAAGATGCTGGGAGTAGGGAGAAGGACAATCACTTTTTAATGGCAGGGAAATTGAAAATAAATGGCCAGGCAGATTATTTCTAAGATTCCTTACACCCCACTCTCCAAAGCTAATTCTTTTCTGATTCTTCCAAATTACGGATGTTCACTCACAGATTAGAAAGTTCCCCATCAACCCAAAGTAAGCCTGAGGTTTTTCTTGTCAATGTCCCATATTTTGAATATGAATTCTCCCCATCAAATGTTTTGTGTCTAGTAACCTGCCCTCCTGCCAGCAGAAATAAAATTTGAGGAGGTGGCTTCCAACTAAAAATTTTGAGATAGTCTAAGACTTTCAAAAAAAAAACAAAAAAGCAAAAACAAATTGTCCTGACGAACTGAGTCTTTTCATGTCAAAAAGCTGAGTTTTTCAGTTTCTCATTCATTAGAGGGTTTCCTACTGTTTTAATTCTGACAGGAGGCTCTGTACTTTGGGGTTGTTACAGGATGATGTGGGGCCAGCCTACATTTAATCAGATGAGGATGTGACCTAGTTGGAAATATCAAGTGACTGAGGCCAGCTCCTCTCCGCCCCCACTCTTCCAACCTGTTCCCTCCTAAAATTGCATCTCTATAGTATCAGCTGTGGTTTAAGGCTTTGATCCCAAAGTTTATAACTCCTCAACCAAGGGGAAAGGGCATGGTTTCATGAGACAAAGTACCCAAGAAAGACCTTGCCAACTCCATAATTTCTCCCAGGGTCAGCTCTCTTAGGGTCAGAGGATAAAAACCATTCTGGTCTGAAGGACCTTAGGGAGAAGGTAGTTGACTCCAGCTTTTACACAATGGGAAACTTAGGCCCAGAGTAGGGAGGCACAGTGCCCAAGGACAGGTTGTTGTGGGTCTGAACCTGGGGTTACCTGATGCCCAGACAGACGGCTGCCTTTTGAAGACAACAGGCACAATTAGCAGCAATATTTAGGGGCCATTTCACTTTGAAATATGAAAACTGAAATGGCTGGAAAAATAGAGAAAATTTTCAAAATGGCTTTCTGACTCTGGGTAAACAGTAACCACATTTTTTTTGCCTGTTGGAGGCCTGGTTTTTAATCACTCCACAAGCAGTTTTCATTTCTGTAGTAAAATTGCTTGTGGTTCTATTTAATTTGTTTCTGCAGGAGCCAGCTTTGGTGAAGATCTCCGAGGAGCTGGCGGGCATTTTAGCACAGCACGCACAGCCAGTCAATGAGAAACGGTTCTCGACATGGAGGAAATTCCTCCAAACATTTCTCAGTCAAGGTAAATAAGACTGTAAAGCTTCTATTGAGGATTAGTCTGCACAACCTTGAATTCTAGTTCTGGGTCAATCTGGGGCCAATTTAAACACCTTGCCTCTCTTGTGTTGGTTTAGAAAAGTGCTCTTGCAAGCAGACTTTTAAACTTTGCCTAATATTTATCTTGCACTCAGCCTCTTAAGTAAACAGGAATTGAGCATACCAAGCGTGCCGTGCATAGCTCAAGATTCTGACCATATTTTTGCACCACAGACTTCTGCTGAGAGGTGGGCTTCAGAATCAGATGACCTAGGTCTGAATCTCATCCTTGACCTTGAGTAAGGTTCTTAAACCCTCACGGGGCCAGTTTCCTCACCTACTTCCCAGGGTTGTGGAGAGGATTCAATGAAACACAGATATGAAAGTTTCTACCATGGTGCCAGACTCAAAAATAAATCTTAAGAAATGTTAGTTTCTCCTTCCATTTTCTAGGAGAGTATAAATGGTCTTACTTCTAGTTCTGAAGGTAGATTTTGTTGACTTTTTTTGTCTTTTTAGGGCCACATGCACAGCATATGGAGGTTCCCAGGCTAGCAGTTGAAGTGGAGCTGTAGCTACTGGCCTACACCACAGCCACAGCAATATTAGATCCCAGCCACATCTGTGACCTACACCACAGCTCATGGCAATGCCAGATCCTTAACCCACTGAGCGAGGCCAGGGACCAAACCTGCATCCTCATGGATGCTAGTCAGATTCATTTCCACTGAGCCATGCATGATAAGAACTCCTGAACATAGATTTTGTAAAAAAAAAAAAAAAAAAAAAAGGATTCTTTACAGTCCTAGAGCAAAGCCAGCCTCTGTTTCTTTCATCCTCCTCCTCCCAACCTCTCCTAAATTTTCTAATGACATTAAGAGGTCAGTGAGGGAATGAATGGAGAAAATGATGCTTATCCCCCACTTGTGGAGGGCCTGTGGGTGCTACGCTGAGGCACGCCCACCCAATGCTCCTCACTCTCTAGGAGGTCACAGTGTAAGGCAGATATTCCTGTATGCTTACCCATGGGAATGATAAGAGAAAGCTAGAAAGCTATCGTTCCACTCTATTCGCCACTGTCAAATGATGATGTTATATTAACATAAGAATATAATAATATAATAACCATATTATATAAGATGATAACAGCAGCAACAATACCACAGTGGTGACAACTGCACAATGAAGATAATATAATAAGCACAGTCTATGCTTACTATGTGCCGGACACTATTCTAAGTACACACAGATTAATTTATTTGATCCTCCTAACAGCCTGCTTTATAGAAGAGGAAACTGAGTCACAAAAGATTAGGTATTCTCCTCAATCACTCTGTGAATATGCAGGAGAGCCAATAAAAGGCTATCCTGGGTTGTTCCAGGAGTCTTGGCTGGAACCAATGGGTATCTTTACCAAAGAACTCCTCTTAGCTCAGAGTATGAGATCATATCGGAGAGGAAAGATCTGTTGGGTGTTGGAATACACTTCAAGGAAGAGTAGGCTGGAAGGGCATATTAAATACACTGGAATGAATTATTTAAGCAAGGTGTCGGATGGCCTGTCTTCTAATAAAAATGCTAAAAAAGGATTCTTCACTGGTGCAGAAGAAGAGGGTGCGGTTATGCTACATGGTCTCTAGTGTCCTTTCAAATCTAAATATCTACAACTTATAGAATTGTGATTCTACAAATTTCCACATGTACCTGCTACCAGAAAAGTAAAACTAAAAGAGTCAACCCCATGCATAAATGGAAGAAAATAAGGTGTGTACAACAAAAACATAGTTAATAATAAAGGACTTTTTTTTTTTTGTCTTTTTAGGGTTGCACCTGTGGCATATGGATGTTCCCAGGCTAAGGGTCTAATCGGAGCCACAGCTGCTGGCCTACACCACCACCACAGCAACACCAAATCTGAGCTGAGTCTGCAACCTACACCACAGCTTACGACAATGCCAGATCCTTAACCCACTGAGCAAGGCCAGGGATTGAACCCACAACTTCATGGTTCCTAGTCGGATTCATTTCCGCTGTGCCATGATGGGAAATCCAGCAAAGGATTTTTTTTAAGTTAGGAGGGGGAGATCAGGATGATCTCAGGTCCTTACAGGACAAGAGGTTAGGAAGTTTCCAGATTTTCCAAGGTCAGCCTGCAAATCTTCCTCTAATCTATTTATTTTCATGTGAGCTTTGTAGATTAGAAAGGGTTTTCCCAGCCACTGTCTTATCTGAATTGTATAACCACAAGCTTAGGCTTGGCCTCAGTCTCCTTCATTTCTATCCTTACTGCCTCTCTTTCAGCCATGTTGTAAACAAACACAGTGCTTATTTATGGGAGGAAGAACAAACTTTATGGAGCCAATTTTATAGATGAAGAAATAGGCTTAAAGCTAGGAAGTGACTATGGCAAAATCACACAACAAATACATGGGAAATGGGAACACAGTTAGATCCTTCAATTTTACCATGTCTCAAAAATCCAGTTCTGGTAAGTCGAGTGTTTCCAAACCTCTGCCAGCTCTGAGCCCAGGGCATACAGTAGCCCTGCAAGGCCATCCCCCTATGTTTTCTGACCCTAAGGCCACTATCTCCTGCCATCTTCCCCTACTGCCTGTTTCATTTCATTTCTATTCTCTCAAGTAGGCTTAGGGTGCTATAGATTTTTTTTTTTTTTTTTTGCTATTTCTTGGGCCGCTCCCGCGGCATATGGAGGTTCCCAGGCTAGGGGTCAAATCGGAGCTGTAGCCACCGGCCTACGCCAGAGCCACAGCAACGTGGGATCCAAGCCGCGTCTGCAACCTACACCACAGCTCACAGCAACGCCGGATCGTTAACCCACTGAGCAAGGGCAGGGATCGAACCCGCAACCTCATGGTTCCTAGTCAGATTCGTTAACCACTGCGCCACCACGGGAACTCCAGGTGCTATAGATTTGATATCTACTTTGACAAAGGATTATATTAAAGGCAATACATTTTTTAAAAGAGGAATTAATTGCTTTCAAAGGAAAAAATTAACGGTAAAGAGACTGGTCATATTGCTGAGAAGACAATACAAAATAAGTTACTTGGAAGAAAAATAATCTTGTAACTATAAAGGACAATGTGTTTTCACTGAAGCACTACCTTTCAAAATGTAGGTGATAGCTAAAGCCATAAAGTTTTCTGAATCAGAGATACTCAAAAGGTTTTTTGCTTGTTTTTGTGCATTGTGTTATTGTTGTTTCATTACCTTTATCTCACTAAATCCCCAACAACTGGTATTTAGGTACAGCACACACTAAGAAACCGCATTTGAAGAAAAGCACTTCAGGAGTTCCCATCATGGCGCAGCGGAGACAAATCTGACTAGGAACCATGGGGTTGCAGGTTTGATCCCTGGCCTTGCTCAGTGGGTTGGGGATCTGACGTTGCCATGAGCTGTGGTGTAGGTTGCAGACCTGGCTCGGATCCTGTGTTGCTATGGCTGTGGCTGTGGCTGGTGGCTATAGCTCCTATTAGACCCCTAGCCTGGGAACCTCCATATGCCATGCGTGCAGCCCTAAAAAAAAAAAAAAAAGGGGGGGGACAAAAGACCAAAAAAAAAAAAGAAAAACAGAAAGAAAACACTTCAAACCAACCAAAAAGGTTAATTAGTTTTCCTTCTGAAACTCAGTTTTCTTTTTCTTTTCTTTTTTTTTTTTTTTTTGGTGTTTTGTCTTTTTAGGGCTGCACCCATGGCATATGGAGGTTCCTAGGCTAGGGGTCTAATTGGAGCTGTAGCTGCCAGCCTACGCCACAGCCACAGCAACACCAGATCCAACCCACATCTGTGACCTACACCACAGCTCATGGCAACACTGGATCCTTAACCCACTGAGCGAGGCCAGGGATTGAACCTGCAACCCCATGGTTCCTAGTCAGATTCGTTTCTGCTGTGCCACAACAGGAACTCCTGAAACTCAGTTTTCTATGGGACCAGCTCCAACATTTATAGACATCTAAGGAAAGTGCCTTTTCTATAAAGTAACAGATGGCTACATTTGAGAATTGTTAAAATCTCAGGATTTAACCATATATGCTGTTCAAAGAGACTATGGGCAGAAGTCACCTCCCAGCAAAATCTTGAAACACAGGCCAAATTTACCTTAATACTGTCAGGCTCCAGAGACTATCTTAGGAACACTTTCTTGTTTTTACTTTTAAATTATGCTATCTAATTCTTTACAAATAATATTTAAATTTTTTCTGTATAGGGGATATATATGGTAAGATTTTTAAGTTAGGCCTAAAAGCAGAAAATAGGGCTATGTAATTTTTGTGGACCTCATTTAGCCATGGCTAATACTGTTGCTATGACCATCAAATTTGCCTCCATGATTTTAGTTATTCAAAGCAAAAGGTAAACTATGATAAATTATAAAGCTCCCATTATCAGCCTGGAGGAAGCTTACCTGTTCCTCAATAATGGCAGCATCTGGAGTTCCCGTCATGGCGCAGTGGTTAACGAATCCGACTAGGAACCATGAGGTTTCGGGTTCGATCCTTGCACTTGCTCAGGCCAGTGGCCACAGCTCCGATTCGACCCCTAGCCTGGGAATCTCCATATGCCGCGGGAGCGGCCCAAGAAATAGCAAAAAGACAAAAATAATAATAATAATAATAATAATGGCAGCATCTCCTGGCTCTGCATTTTAAAACAACCAGCTATATATAAAAGTCCTTTGGTTGACATAATGGTCAGTGTTCTCTTATGCCTGATAAAAGCCCTAACCTGTCAAAACTTCCAAAAGCAGTGAAGTCGAACAGAAAGAGCACTGGTTATCAAGGTACAAACTGTGGGCAGTAATTCCCCCTGAAGGATTTGCTATGGTTCTTGGGTTCATCATTTATATGATGCATGGGAACAGGCTTGATGATCCTTACATTGTCTACCTTTTTATGATCAAAACTATCATTCATTGAGTCCTACTACACACGAAGCATTGTGCTAAAGACCACAGACTCAGCTGTACCAGGAAGATTCATAACAATCTGGTAAGAGAGTTCTCATTATGCCCATTTTAGAAATGAGGGAAAGGAAGTTCAGAGAATTGAAGCTACTTGCCCCAAGTGCCTCTGCCAAAGCCTGGGCTCTTTCCTCCTACTCTAAATGGGCAGGATCCACATGAACTCGTCCTTTTACCCACTCCAATCTCCCCCCCCCCCCGCCCCCAGGAGGCGTGATTGAAGCATACCCACCTACAGAGAGTGTCACCAATGTGACAGTGGACATGCTGATAGAGCCCAATGGAGAAATCAGGCTGCTGTCAACAGGGGACCAGTTTCATGCCGAAGGCCCCTTCATCTCCTCTGGAACCACCATGCCTCAGGCCTCAATAGATCCCCAAGTTCTCAGTTCTTTGTGCCTTCAAATCGGAAAAGCCTGTAAAATGAAAAATGTGGTTGGTTACTTCTCCATAGACCTGGTGACTTTTATCGATCCAAGCACCATGGAGCAGCAGGTAAGTTGACTTGAAGCGATATGAAATATTCAAATATGTAAAGATTCCATGCCATCCACGCCCATGCAACAGGGACTGTGGGGGAGCTTCTAAGATTCATTGCTCTCCTGATGAGCTGTAAATTCAGCATTTACATGGTCCATGGCAAATCAGATGAGATCATGCTTTACATCTCTAAATACAGGACCAGTAAATGGCTTGCTGCCCAGTGGGCATAGAAACCAATACTATGGCACCAGCTTTTAAGATAAGGCTTTATTGCAAGGTCAGCTGGAAAGGAGACAGGAAGTGTGACTCAAATCTGTGTCTCTCTGATCTGGGGTTTGATCAAGCTTTTATGAGTTAGGGGAGGAAGGTTGGTATGCGGGGCAGATTTTCAATGAAGGGCTTTGGAACTTGGCCATTTATGGAGAGGTGTGGTAAAGGGGGCTTCAGCACTGGCTCTTCCTGCACAGTGGACCCCTCACTATGAAAGGGCTCTGGCATTCAGGTTCCAGTCATGTCTGGGATCTTTTGTTCTGTTGGGGGGGAAATTTTGGTTCTGAGTGCTGTCTGAGGTAAAAATTTTCTCCTCTGTGCATGCTTTGGCTGTATGACTTGGTTTTGTTCTGTTGTCTCTGAAAAACAACTCAGTGTTTTTCACTGAGGATAAAGCAAGACAGGGCCAGTTTCGGGCTGATTCTGCCAACATACTAGGGTCTTCTCCTTCAGTACAGTTGGAGTTTATTAAATAACTGCAACTCATCCCAGTGGGGCTTCAGTTCTGCCATTAGTGCTCTACCTGTATCTTATCATTAGACTGTTTTGTGCCATCCAGGGAGTGAACCTTTCTAGATAGAATCTGGTTTTTTTGTTTGTTTTTTTTTGTTTGTTTTTGTTTTTGTTTTTGTCTTTTTGCCATTTCTTGGGCCACTCCCACGGCATATGGAGGTTCCCAGGCTAGGGGTTGAATCAGAGCTGCAGCTGCCAGCCTACACCAGAGCCACAGCAACGTGGGATCCGAGCCGCATCTGCGATCTACACCACAGCTCATGACAATGCCGGATCCTTAACCCACTGAGCAAGGGCAGGGATCGAACCTGCAACCTCATGGTTCCTAGTCGGATTCGTTAACCACTGCGCCATGATGGGAACTCCTAGAATCTGTTCTTAAATAGAAAGTCAATCACTAGAGGGGAGGTGAGAGTTCTTATAACTGTTCCTTTTCTATCAGCAGTTCACCTGCAACTAGGTGGTCAATTTTTTCTTCTAAAAAATGTATTGGGAAATATTTCATAAATATAAAAAGTACAGTATTAGTACAAATACTAGAGTAATGAACCAAGACTATTACCAGTCCTGTGTACTCCCTGCCAATCCCCTTCACACGATCCCTCCCAGAGGTATCCATCATTTTACATTTGGGACTTTCATTCTTTTCCACATCTTTAAGCTTTTGCTGCATGTGGATTGTTACCTAACCAGGGTTGTTTGCCTGATGTGTGGCAAACCAAAACATTCTTTGCTGCGAACCAAACATTTGCAGCAAAGAAAGAGTTTATTCACAAGGCAACAAGCAAGAAGAAAGTAAAACAGGTCTCAAATCTGCCACAAAGGACATGCGATATTCTTGGGATAAAGGAATAGGGTGGTCTTAGGTTTGGGGAGCATGGGGACAGGTGATTGGAAATAGATGAGGGACTCATCATTCTGCACAGGAGAATCAAAGCTACGGGTTTCTTCATGGAAAGCATCTTCAAAAATGGAGGCACTGAGCATCATCTGAGGGGGAGTCTTTGGCCCTCTGATGTCCAACGGGCACTGAGCCGACACTCATGCACACCCAGTTGGAGGGTCCTATCCAGTCTTAACTGACTGAGCTTGAATTAAACATAGCTGACTCCAAGTTTGTGGAAAACAACTCAGGCAAACATTGTTTAGGAGGACACTCAAATTTGTTTGTTTGTTTGTCTTTTAATAGCAGCAAATAAAATGACCTTGATCAGTGAAGGCAGATTACAGGTATAATAGATTTCACTGATGATTACCCAGGATTTCAAATATACCCATAAATAATACATAGTTTAATTTTGTGTTTTTAAACTTTTTATAGATCATAACATCCCATGTATTACTATTCTACGATATGCTTTTATTTATTCAATATTTCATCTACAAGATTTTTCATGTGCTTTTGTATGGCTCTGATACTGAATAATTTTAGAGAAATAATATTTAACCTTTTTGCTTTGATCTCCCCCTTGTAAATTATAATATTTAAATTCACTACTATTTCACAAGATTCATTTTTCAAAATGTTCAGTTCCTCCTATGTTGTGCTGGTTGAACATTACTTTGTCTAAAGGGTGAAATGGGCTCCTGCTCTCCCCTCTCCTGGTACTCTCTGGCAACCCAATGTTGTAAATATACTTTACTTGTTTTATATTCATTATTCTCAGTTTTACAATTCTCTGTTTCAGTCAGATGATAAGTTTCAAAGTGAGAGTTTATGTTCTGAGCAGTTCTCAACTTGTCCAGAAATCATTTTCCATTTGCTTCCCTGGGCCCTCTATTGGTTTTGCATTCCCTTCTCGGGCCCACACATGGAGAGAGAAAAGGACAAACCAAGGGCATTCAGGAACCAACCTGAGTGGAGGGAGGACAGAAACAGTGCTGTCCGGTGAGAGAGCTGGGTGGCAAGGAGCAAGGGAAGGAGAAGCAGGAAAGGTTGTCTTCCCCAAATGTTTGACATGAGAAATAAGGATTAAATCTGTGATCCCTGGGGCAGTTGGGAGGATGGAACTGTGGGGAGAGTTGACTTACAGTTTTTATTTATTCAAGTTTAGTATAGAGAGAACTGCAAGTGGTAGTGAGAGGTATCTTCTCCAAACATGAAGCTGGTCCTGTCCCAGAGCTTAATACCCTTCTCAGTTTCTGGGACAAAGGTCCCACCCTTCACTTGGCTGGTCCCATGTGCTTCGACAGCCTTTGCTTTCCCTAACTCCCCCTCTTTTTCTCTCTATTCCAACCCTCTTCTCATCATACTACCTCCTGCCACAGGGCCTTTACACATGCTGCCTCTCTGCCCGAAATGCTCTGGCCTCATCTCTTTTACCAGTTAACCCCCTTCCCATCCATCGTATTTCAGCTTGAGCCACATTTTCTTGGGGAAGTCTTCCCCAAACTTCCTGACCAAGTTAAATTCCCCTGTTTTAGGTTCTCATATCATCATGTATCCCTCTCCTTCATAGCACTTGCTGTTGTTACAGTTTTCAACTTAATTGCATGATTATCTGATTAAAGTTGTCTCACCCTGTATAGTATAAGCTCCCTGATGAGATATATTCTGTCTCTTTTTGCTCCCCACTCAATTCTCAACACTATTTCTGCCTCAGCACAACAAAGGTGTTCAGTAAATATCTGTTGAAATAATTAATAAATGAACAAAAGAAACATTCTAGCAGATGCTGGCTAGTGGTGCTAAGGCTTTTAGAGAAGCACTCAGACTTTAGTTGATAGTTGGGATAAATAGATTAACCCCAAATTCTCTAGTCCTTCCCCTGTTTCTTCCTGTTAATACTTGAGTGTATGAGTGAGTGTATGTCACCTGAGTGACAGTTACAACTGTCAATAGAACATGAAAAAGTTCTCAGTGAGCACACCAAAATACACTGGCAAAGGAAGTCTGTTAACTCCCTGTATATGACAGATTATTTGCAGAATCACTGGTATATACTCTTGCCATTTTGCAAGTGACATCACTTCAGAAAATATTGTATTTTTTCTCCTAGCTGACATGCACTGTGGTGCCAATGAAGAGACTGGCATATTATCACCTCTCATTTTTGCAGGTCTAACAGGGGAAAAATGGAATCTTGTTTTCCTCTGTATTTCTTTGATTATTAGTGAGGATGAATATCTTTATTTGTTGGCCATTTATATCTTTTGTCTTTTTTTCTCTTTGAAAATTTAATTATAGTTGAGTTACAAGGTTCTGTCAAGTTCTGCTTTACAACAAAGTGACCCAGTCATACATATATATGAATATACAAATTCTTTTTTCTCACATTATCATCCGTCGTGTTCCATCACAAGTGATTAGATATAGTTCCCTGTGCTACACAGCAGGATCTCATTGCTTATCCACTCCAAATGCAATAGTTTGCATCTACTAACCCAAACTCCCAGTCCATCCCATTCCCTCCTCCTCCTTGGCAACCAGAAGTCTGTTCTCCATGTCCATGAGTTTGTTTCTTTTCTGTAGATAGGTTCATTTGTGCTACACACACACACACACCTGGAATATATATATAGTCTTAATTGCCTTATAGCTTTTGCCCCTTTTAAATTGGGCTAAAATACAAATGCTGATTTGTAGAAGCTTTTTTTTTTTTTTTTTTTGGCTATTTCTTGGGCCACTCCCTCGGCATATGGAGGTTCCCAGGCTAGGGGTCAAATCAGAGCTACAGTTGCCGGCCTACACCACAGACACAGCAACACAGGATCCGAGCCAAATCTGCAACCTACATCACAGCTCACAGTTACGCCAGATCCTTAACCCACTGAGTGAGGCCAGGGATCAAACCTGCATCCTCATGGACGCTAGTTAGCTTCATTAACCACTGAGCCATGACAGGAACTTCTGTAGAAGCTCTTTGAATATAAGAAACTCTTATCATTTGACTGTTATACATGTTACAAATATCTTCTTCAGACTGTCATTGTGGCTTTTCTTTCTTTTTACCAGCCATGTTGCTCCACCATAAAATCACTTTTGTTTTTCCTTTGTAATTGCTTAGTAATATTTTGGGGAAAGGTGTTCTAAGAGTACACCAATGTCTCATTCCTCATCAAATTTTCACATAGGAGTTCCCATCGTGGTGCAGCAGAAACAAATCCAACTGGAACCATGAGGTTTCGGGTTCAATCCCTGCCCTTGCTCAGTGGGTTAAGGATCCGGCATTGCTATGAGCTGTGGTGTAGGTCACAGATGAGGCTCAGATCTGACGTTGCTGTGGCTGTGGCATAGGCCAGCAGCTGTAGCTCTGAGAACCTCCATGTGCCATGGAACCTCCATGTGCCACGGGTGCAGCCCTAAAAAGACAAAAGACAAAAAAAAAATTTCACACAAAACTTAGTATCCATTGCCAACTTTCTCTTGAGTGCTCAGCCACCACAATGACAGTGGTGATTTCCTATTTCCATAACACCTTCCACATATATTAGTTGGAAATCTATTGCAAGGAAGGCAGGGTAATGGACCCCAAAGATGTTCATGTCCTAATCCCTAAAACCAGTGAAGGTTATCACACATGGTACCATGTATATATAATTAACTTAAAATCTTGAGATGGGAAAATTATCTTGGATTATGCAGGTGGTCAGTGTAATCACAAGGGTTCTACTGGCTTTGAAAATGGAGGAAGTGACCATGAGCCAAGGAATGCAGGTGGCCTCCAGAAGCTGGAAAAGGCAAGGAAACAAATTTTCTGCTGGAGACTCTAAGAGGAATGAAGTCCCCTTTGATGCACTGACTTCAGTCCACTGAGACTTCTGATCTCTGACCCTTTAAGTTAATTTATAGAAGTTTATTACAACAGCAATATGAAATTAATACAGTTATTTGGCTTTTTGTACTTTCTGCATTTGCATTTGTAATTACAGCCATAAATATATATTATAAATAATAATCACGAATTTGTATAAAATGTAATAGGTTACATTACAAAGTAGTTTCACATAGATGATCATACTCACATCCACATGTCTTGCAATAGAGGTGGGAGGCAGAAAGCCGAGGTGACGGCATCCATCTCAAACTCCTATTCTCTGGCCCTAACAACTTACCATCCTAGCATAGTAAGAGCAAAGGGGACCAGGAGACAAAGAAAGATGGATAAAATGACAGCGGTGCATGAGGGACAAGTCCACAATTGTGAATCGATCCAGATAGGGGTGTGGAAAATCCTGTCCAGACTTGAGATGAGAGTGAGGTTCTAGGGTAGCTGAATGGAGAAAGAGTTTCAGAAAGGTAGGGTTTAAATATTGGGAACATTAGGCAGAACACAGGGTCACTGGGAATAAAAGGAAAAGAGCTAGTCCCTGGGAAATGAAGCTGGTAAGGGCATAGTCTAAAACCACTCTTTCTAGTGGAATTATCTCCAAGATTTCAGTAGGAAATCTTCCCGTAGGAGTAGGAAAATCTAGGTTTTCAGAGATTCTGTGCAGAATACATGGAACTAGAAGGTAGCCATTTTTTAGGTCTGGCCTTCCCACATAAGGATGAGTGGAGAGGCTCTGCCCCATATTACCATGGAGGGATCCAACCCTTAAACAAAGAGCAGCAAAAGCTATTTCCATACCCCAATGAGTCCTGGAGCCAGAGCCCATTATAGGCAGTATCTACTGGGTTCCAGAAGGGACATGAAACACCTGCCAAAGGCTTCAGATTGAAAAGACACTGACATATTCATTGACCAAGTACTTTCCAAGGGTCTGCTCAGTCCCTATTCTAGACGCTGAGCGAATAGGGATAAGTGAGACATGTTCCCTGTCATGAGGAAGCTCATTTAATATCAGTCACCAAATTCCATTTGATACATAAGCACACAATTATTCTGTACTTTTACTGATTCTTAGGCATAAACATTGCCTCCATGAGATTTATAAATCCTGTAGAAAATACACTAGTCCTTGCATTTTTTACCTCTTTGTGATGTCTAAGACAGTGACAGTCAGACGATAGCCAGTTGATCAGTGGACTTTTAGAACTGCTAGAACATCCAGATCTGTTGAACTTACTTATATTCACCTTTGGGAAATTTTAAAGGAAAGAACAGGTGTTTATTGAACATCTTGTATGTATAAGACTTTATGGTAGGTGCAAGAGAGACTGCAAAGATGCAAAAGCAATGAAAATACCTGCCCTTAGGGCGTTCACAATCTAGTTGGGGAGAAAGACTTAAAAAATGAATTACAAGAAAAAGCTTAGGTGACAACTACATGGAACAATAAAAGAAACATCAAAAAGGTAATGCCAGTTTAACTGCCTTCTGTCTAGAGCAATCAAGAGAGGTCTTTACAGAGTAGGTGGGATTTGAGCTGAAAGATAATTAGGATTTGAAGGAGAGTAAGAAAGAGTGTGTCCCAAATGAGAAGGCTGCTATGAAAGGTGGTAGTAGAAATTCACAGAACATTTATGGGGAAAAAAATGAGAATCTAAGTCTTACAAACGTCATAACTAGCTTGCCTCATATAAATATGCATTGATATACCTCTGTCCAGTTCCTTTAATATAAAACCTCTAAACAAATAGATTGGCAAAGATGCTTTCTGTTGAAATCCTCAGATTAAAAACTTCTTTGTTTTTAGATAATTGTAAACTTTTGAAATAGCTATCTCTGTTACAAGCACTAGTATATTTTTTTTAAGGAAAGGAAATCCAATCTTTGAAAAAAATGTTTAGATGAAAAACAGCCACAGGATCCTAGCAAGGGCCCTTCCTGGATACATAAGGTAGCTACAAAAGGAAATGAGACTTATTTCAAAGTACGAATTATGAGGAAAGATGAAAGTGGAGACCCTCGTGTATGTTAGAGAATATATCATATATTCTGAAAACTATTTCTAACAGTTTCGAAATGCAAATGTATCAGCCTAGAATAGAAAAAAGAGCTGAAAATACTTTCATTATGATGGATAGTGGGTCCTGGCCCCAGTTTTTCCACTTAGCAGTTGTGATAACCACTTATCTGCTCAGAGGCTCTCTGAGCCTGTTTTTTGTTTTGTTTTGTTTTGTTTACAAATGGTGAATCCCTGCCCTCCACACAGGATGTTCTGAGAGGCTGAGCAGATATAAGGTGCTGTTCTTATTAAATCAAACAGCATAATCACATGTAAAACTATCACCCGAGCCCTCAGCAGGTTCTCAAACTGTGAGTGGAATCTGAATTGAATTAGCATTATTTTTAAAAGTCAGTGAACATTATCATCTCCAAGTGATATATAAGCATCAAAAGAGAATATATTTATTTCAGAGAGTGGAAAACTAAAGTCTGCAGAAATACCATAATTCCTTCTTATTCACTGCTATGAATTTAACTATTTCTTAAAACTTAACACCATGTCTTGCATATAATAGATCCACAATAAATATTTATTAAATGAATGAATGAATACTTCTCTCTGAGTCCCCTTCTAGTACTCTCATTTGCAAGATCTCTCTATCCTTGTCTTCAGGATATACAAGGTATTCACCGAGGGACCTCAATGAGATTTACTTTTTCTCTGTAGGTAAGGTATTTTATTTATATATAAGAAGGTTAACAGTGTATATCTAAATTAAAATTTAATAGGCCTTTGGTATAAACAGAAATGCCTGCTATTCAATGTTTTTTTAAATGCTATAATGGGCACATTGTAAATCACAGGTTAATACCTAAAGAAGGAAGAATAGATTCCAAGGGTTTTTGAGGCATTAAAGTAAAAGACCTATCCCTTTAAAAGGTCTGCATCTTTGTGTCAATGAAAGAGACCCATAATATAAAGTAATAATAATTATGATGGTGGCAATGATGACTTCTGCAATAAGCACAAAGGCAATGATGATAATAATAATTTTATAGTGAAAATTCCATTCCGTTTCTTAACACTGATAACCCAGGTAAACTAGTGACCAACTTTGCTATATATAATCTTAAAACCATATATGACTCTCCTTAAATGTTGGGTTAACCCACTTGCATTGTAAACCTTAGGTTTTTATAAACCAAAAATTGAATCCAAGCCTAAACATCAGCTCTTGGGTAGAACTTAGATTGGTCTACATAGAAGAGACCCAGTTCCTCTGTTTATATCCAGTCACCCTACTTTAGGACTTCAGACGACTGCTCTCATCACAGAGATCACTGCTTCCTTCTGAATGAAACCTAGACATTTCTCTCTGGACTTTGGGGACTTTAACTTTAATCACCAGAAACATTGCCAAGGGAAGGGCAAATGGGGGCACTCACACTGTATCTTGCAATTTTCCGGAAGTGCCACCATTTGGCAGAACCCAGGAGGGCAGCAGGTAGGAAGAAAGGAAAAGTCTCCCTACTAATGCTAAGAAAGGCCAAAACATTTTCTACATACATGTGGTTACACCCTGTTCACCAGGATCACAAAAACAGGCTAAGTGGCCCTTTCCTACTTCCAGTTGTCACCTGAGATCAAGACTTTTTGTATGAGAAATTTTCGCTTTCAAAACTGTCCCTGACATTCATTTTAATTTAGTTTTATCTCAACCATAATGCTGGGGTGACAAAGTACAGGGTAATTTGCTCTAGGCCTTAACTATTTCTTAAAACAGCCATGAACCATCCCTCTCCCACCATGTGGCACTAATTGCTTTTCTCATTGATTATGTCCAAAGTGCTCTCTAGGACAAGCACGCTGACCTGCTTAGTGGCTCCCATATTCAATAAATGCATTCTCATCCTGCCTCCCACATGCCACTTTCACTTCTACAACTGGTCTTTCCTTTCTTTTCTGTCAATATACAACTGCCCTTCTTTTCAAAGCATGTTTCAAAATCCAACTCATCACGGAAACCCACCGTAATTAATCCTTCAACTGCCATTTCATTGTGTAGCTTCTCAGATCTGAAGTACAGTATTGACAGAGTAATTATTAATGACAATATTAACTATTTATTGAATTTTTGTCACATGCCAGATATTCAGTTAGATATTTCTAATCCTCACACCCTGATAAGCGAATACTATCCCTAATTTACAACTGAGGAAACTGAGTCTAGAGTGACATGGTCAAGGTCACGCGACAACTAAGCAGCAAACCAGGGTTCAAACCACGATTTACAGGTCTGCTGAGCCCAAGCTCCTTTTCTCACAGCAGATATTCCCCATGGTATTGCACTGAATTGGTGGTTACTTCCTTTGTAAGTCTCCCCCCACCTCCTCAAACACCATCACCAAAGAAAACGTATGTTTCTCTCGTATATCCTCAATATGCTTGTTGAATTGAGTTGAATAGCTTAAAGCCAGAAAACACATCTCCTATTTTTTTTAATATATTCCATCCTTGTGTTCAGCACATAAGGTAATCATTAAATGTTAATGACTAAGTGAAATGGAGTAAAATCAGCGTTGTGGTAGCCATTTTTAAGCTTTAAAAGTTTAAATGAGCAAGCCCATACACAGCACCACAGCTGGGAGTGCCATATTGCCATTAAGCCAGAAGGTGGATTCACGGGATGGGAACATTGAAAACAGGCACCACAAGAATGGTTAAGTCAGTTTTCCAAACCTCTTTCTACAAGTAGCTACAGCTTTTCCCTCCATAATAATTCCACAATGATTAGCCTGCTAGGTGAAAAACCCCAGGCAAAAATCTGAGCGTCAGAGGAGTTTAGAATAACCACTGGGTATCAGGCTAAGGTTGGAGGTAGTGTGGACAACAGGTAGAGCCATTTCCATCTAGCTGGTCAGAAATGTAAGAGAACTGCTGCTTAGATTTCTATTCCAGGCTTTATCTTTCAGGATAAATGCCTTTGTTCTTTTCATTAGACTGATGAAATCCAATCTCACTTTCTAACACATATGGGCATCAGAATGTGTATTTGGTGAGAAATAGTGTCTTATGTCAGCAATTTCTGCTTACTCTTGTTTTCTTTGCTCATAGCACGAAATCCTACTTTTTGCCAAAACCTTACTTTGTAGCTTTTTAACTTAATTAAATATATAGGCAATTACTGACACCATCTGTCTTCATAGAAAAAGAACAAGAAGTGACACAAAAAACTGGGAATCTGAAGGGACTATGTAGCAAACAAAATCTTCTAGCTCCACTACAGTAATATTTATTTTTAGGAGCCCTTGAGTTATTTTAAATCATTTATGTTCTTTAGAAATAATGAATTTGAGCTATACTTAAAATGTGGTAGCATTGGTATGACTTTAAAATATCAAGTAATCCATTGCTTTTTCAGTAAAACAAAAACTTAAACATGCCGCTGAACATCTGTTACTAGTACAGTCTAACACAGCACTTAAAATCCTTTAAAATCCCTGAAACCTTTATAATGTTACATGAATCTTTCACATAAATAGAACTGTTTTAACAATATGTATATTCCTTTAAACATATATTTTGCTTTCTTAAGCAAAGACTCATTGTGTCGCTTATGGTTTCCTTATAAACAAATAAATGAAATGGCTTTACTTCTCAAGGGAGTCAATATCCCCCTATCATCCCACATTCCTAGCTCACTCTAGAGTACCTACTTATCTATGTTCGTTTTTTAAACTTTATCCAATTTCTCCACAAATGCTTTAATACGTAAATAATATCAAACCAATCTATTGAAATCTGACCAGGTTAAGTCAGGAACCAATACAAAATAAAAGTCCAAATTAAAAAACAAACAAACAAAAAACCAGAATTCACCTCCCATGCAGAGAACATTATCAGGAAATACAAAGGAATTATAGAGAAAAGAGTCCAAGGAGAACATGGAATTGGCAGTTACCACCAAGGACAACTGGGTTCTTCAAGCAGCCTTTCTCTGCACCGGCAGGAGAAGATTTTGAACCCATGTGTCATCTACTAAGAGCCCTACCCTCCATAAGTAGAAGTGCGCATGAGAGGACAGCTACAAAGAGGTTCAATATAAAGAATACACTTTTCAAAGAAATAACTGTAAAACTTCTACTAATGTTAAAAACATGGTAAACCAAAAGATATGCTTTCTTAGATTAAAACATCAATATACATATTTTATAATTTTTATTTGCTTAAAGGAAATATTTAGAAAGTGCTTTCACAAATTTGTCTTGAATACTGTATAAAATGCTTATCAAATACGAGTAGAGCTGAAACTAAGAATTTATGCTTATCTGCCATGACTTAAGAATGCTCTAGTGCATTCTCCTGAGTAAGCTGTATATTAAGAAACAGTACATTGATGGAGTTCCCATCATGGCGCAGGAGAAACGAATCCAACTAGGAACCATGAGGTTGCGGGTTCCATTCCTGGCCTCACTCAGCGGGTTAAGGATCTGGCGTTGCTTTGAGCTGTGGTGTAGGTTGCAGATGTGGCTCAGATCTGGTGTTGCTGTGGTGGTGTTGCAGGCTCCGATTCGACCCCTAGCCTGGGAACCTCCATATGCCACGGGTATGGCCCTAAAAGGACAAAAAGACAAAAAAAAAAGGAAAGAAAGAAAGAGTACATTACATTTTAGAAGAATAGAAGAAGAGATGAGGAGAAGGAGGAAGGGAAGGAGAAAGGAATACTTCCCTTAATGCATTTCTTTCATTTACTAGAAACTGAGCTTAGGGACAAATGGTATTGGGTGGGAGGGGGCTGCTCAGTTAAAGCAGCCTGTCAGGTGAAGCTCAAGAGGAGCAGAGGTCTAACCTAGCAGCAGAGCCTTGACGGGCAAGTCACAGCTGAAAACCACTTACTCAGGTGAAACTACAGGGTGATTTTCAGTCAGCAGCTACTCAACTGATTTTTTCCCAGGGCCCTAAAACTCTGCCTATATGTTTCTGGGAAGTGCCCCAGAACTTCTATTGATCACAGGTAGAAACCTTGGCTTTTTGCCTACACTGAAGGACAAAATTTCTTTTGTCTTTATGCAGCTCTCTGATTACAGGCTCTCAAAGTTCTTTACAGACAAATAATGAAAAAGGTGAGGCAGAAAGGTATAAAGCGGCTTGCCCAAAGTCCACCACAGACCTTTCTTTGGCTTCGGAACCACCTAGTAATTAGTGGAACTTCTGGATGTGACTGCCAGCAGCACGGTGCTCTCTCATTTTACCAAGCATTTGTTTCCCTTGCCAGGTGGAGAGTAATCTCCAAGATGAAGCATAGGAGGAAAACCTGAACTTCAGAGCCCAGCAAACTTGGGCTGTAATCCTAGCCCTGCCACTTAGCTGTAGACCTTGGGCAAGTTTCTGGGTTGAGTTTCCACTTCCACTTCTATAAAATAGATGTGTTAATACCTACCTCACAAGGTTGTTGTAAGGATGACATGAGAAAATACCAGAGTGCCTGGTATATAATAGACTCTATACATTAATTTCCCTTTCTCTTTCCTTCCCAGGTCTTCCTCATAGTCTGTCCTATGTGGTCAAAGCAGAGGAAAAGTTGTAGAATCCAAACAATCAAATCCAAAAGGTTCCATTACGGTACCCTCTACCATCACCAAATTAGTCATGACTCACTAAATTATTGGATTAACTTGATGAGGATGAGGAATTGTCACTATGGAGGGCAGAGGGCTGGAGACAGCCTAAGGCACTGGGGGTGGGAGGAGCCTGGAATGAGTAACAGGAGGGATGAAGGGAAGCAGGTGTGTTTAAGACAAAACTTTCCTTTAGTCACATGCCCACTTGCCTGACCAACCCTGCATCTCTTCTGCATTTGACCACAACGAACCCCATTTGGTCCAGGAGCTGATACAAAATGAAAGCCTGCAGTGGGTAGTCAGGGGAAGTGTACTGCCTGTCACAGAAGAACAGCCCATGACTGCTTATTGAGCTCCAGGTATTAACCATTGCTTGAGTGCTAGTTTGCATAAAGCAGGTGTTTTTTTACCCAATATGGAAAAGCTTTTTAAAGTGGAGACTTAAAGAATACCTAGAATAAATTCTCAGGGCAGTTTGGGAGGTGGTTTATCACAGGCTCCCTCATTCAGTCATGATTTAGATTCAAAAAAGCTGCCATACAAACTGTGGAGGTGTCCTTCCTAGAATGGGTCTCCTGGAGACTAGGCTGTGTGTGTGTGTGTAGCAGCTTTACGGAGATATCATATACATAAAACTCACTCTTAAAGTATATAGCTCAGTGGCTGTTAGTACAGTCACAGAGATATAAAGCCAACATCACTATCTAATTTTAGGCCATTTCTTTTACTCTAAAAAGAAACTGTACCCATTAGAAATCACACCCCATACCCTCTTCCTGCCAGCCACTGAAAACCATTTTCTGCCTCTAAGGATTTCCCTATTCTTTACATTTCATATAAATGGGATCATACAGTAGGTAGTCTTTTGTGACTGACTTCTTTCACTTGACAGAATATTTTCAAGGCTCATCCATGTTTAAGCACATATCAATGTGTCATTCCTTTTTTTTTACACTTTAACTGGAGATCTATATTATTTTGCCCTTTTTTCTTTTTTGCTATTACAGTTAATTTACAATGATCTGTCAATTTCTGCTGTACAGCAAAGTGACCCAGTCATACATACACACACACACACACACACACATTCTTTTTTTCACATTATCCTCCATCATGTTCCATCGCAAGTGATTAGATATAGTTCCGTGCTACTCAGCAGGATCTCATTGCTTATCTACTCCAAATGCAATAGTTTGCACCTACTAACCCCAAACTCCCAGTCCATTCTGCTCCCTCTCCTCCTCCCCTTGGCAACCACAAGTCTGTTCTCCATGTTCATGAGTTTGTTTCTTTTCTGTAGTTATGTTCCTTTGTGCCATATTTTAGATTCCACATTTAAGTGATATCATATGGTATTTGTCTTTCTGTGCTTAGTGCTGCGGTGAACATATGGGCGCGTGTATCTTTTTCAATGAAAGTCTGCCCAGGAGTGGGATTTCTGGGTCATATGGTAGTTACATATTTAGTTTTCTGAGGTACCTCCATACTGTTTTCCATAGTGGTTGTACCAATTTACATTCCCACCAACAGTGAAGGACAAATTGGGCTGGCAAGATTGTAAAATGGTACAGCCACTTTAAAAAAACAGTCTGTCAGTTTCTCAAAAAGTTGACAGAGTTACCATATGACCCATCTCTACACCCTCTCCAGCATCTGTTATTTAGTGACTTGTTAACGATGGCCGTTCTGACTGGTATGAGCTGGTACCTCATTGTCAATATGTCATTCCTTTTAATGGCTGAATAATATTCCATTGTAATGGTTGTATCACATTTTGTTTATCTATTCATCAGGTGATGGACACTTGGGTTGCTTCCATTCTTTGACTGTTATGAATCATGTTATATAAACATTCAAGCACAAGTTTTTATGTAAACATTTTCTTTTCTCTTGGTTGCATATCTAGGAGGAGAATTGATGAGTCATATGATAACACTATGTCTACTTTTTGAGAAATTTATAGACTGTTTTTTGAAGTGGCTGCACCATTTTACAATCTCACCAGCCCATGTCTTTACCCACACTTGTTATTGTCCTTTTAATTTCAGCCATCCTTGTGGGTTTGAAGTAGTATCTCTCCTGTCTGTGTTTTAAAGGGAAGATTTATTTCCTTGTTATTTAATGGAATCATCTAACAAAGATTTATTGCACATATGTATCAGGAGTGCTGTGCTAGGTATTATGCAGAATTCAGTTATGAATGAGAGATCCCTGCTGTCTGTCTGATTCTTCTCTCTAGGAATTTCCCAAATGTAAACAAACTTGCCTTAGACTTGAAATTAAGAGCTCTGGTTGATTTCAAGTCTGAGCTCTGGCCTCTTCCCCTCTCAGAGCCTTGTGTCCAGGGTTTAAAGAGTCCAGACAAGATTACCTCCAAGGCCACAGACCCTGTTTCTTGCCCATATAGTCTGCAATTAAGGTTTTTCCTTATTAAAAAAAAAAAAAAAAAAAAAACCTGGTTTACTGGAGCTGTTAAGGAAACTGGAAGGGAAAGGCAAACCCTGCTGCCAACTCACTGCACTGATGTGGCTGGTGCTGCATATGCACATCCCCACCTCACTTTGCAAGACAGCTTTCCACATCCACAAAGACTGGGCACAGGAATCCTCCCCAGTGGAGCTCCAGAACGAGAGCTTTCTGCTTCGGAAATCCACGCAAAAGCCTTTTGGAGATCATTTGCAGTAACGTTAAAGGAGTACTTCTCAATTGAACAAATCATTCACCAGTCTTGACATTTTATAGCATGAAAATTGAAGAAGAATAACTAACTACAGCATGGGATTATTATATTGAATTGGCATGAAAGAAGCATATATAATTACTAGTCTGAGAAACCTATAACAGGTTATAAAAATTGGGTTTTCATGTTTATTATAGCTTAATGTCAAAATAAGAAAATGACTTTAGAAAAATTCATAATAAAAAGTGAGAAAATACTTAAAAAGGAAAAAAGAAATGAGTATGTAATTCTGTACCTTAGGAATATAAATAATATCAGGCCATCAATCTTGAAAATAATAGAATCATAAATTTATGGAGGTAGTGGAAAAAGCTTGGAAAAGGAAGCAGAGAAGGCAAGACTATATTAAAATCGTGTTTTGTTTTGTTTTTTACAAACTAAATACCTAAGTGGAAAACATAAATACAGATGCTGATGGTGCAGGTTTAAATTTCAATATTTTCCATTTTGGATCCCCAAATTAATTCTGAATATAGTTCCTACACTGAAAAAATTTCCAAAGTCACAGAGAAGCTCCTGGCACTATACAGATACTGGACTGTGAATGCTGGTAATTAGGTGTCATGGAAAGAGCAAGAACAAGAATCCAGATCTTCCCCTAATAATGGGACTGAACAAGTCAGTTCACCTCTCCGATTCTTCAGCCATAAAAGGAAGAGGTGAAAATGATAAATGTCATTTCAGGACTTCCAGGACAGCACTATTTAAACAGACCTCTCTGGGCACTGAATAATTTCAGTTTCAGAGATTCTATTACCCTATGTCATATCAAATGTACTAAATGAACTCTCATGGAATGTGACATAGACATAACTATAAAAAAGAGTTGTGTTGCATTTAACTGACATGTCAACTTTGTTGATATTTTTATAATATATATATATTTATATGATATTTTTATTGTTATTTGATAATTTTCATATTTGGGGGCCCGTAACACTTTTTTCCAGAATCCAAATGCTTTGAAGACCTTTGAAAATCATGCAGGCCCTAGCCATGGGAGACTGCTAGGCCCTGAGTGCTAAGTGGCAGGGCCCAGATTTTTTGCTGCCTTTGGCCCCACGAACTCCAAAGGCCCAACAGCGTCCAGGGCAGGTGGTAGAAAATAGATACTCTAGTTGCTCAGAGACAGCCTCGTGGAGCTGTGATTTAAACAGTGCCCAGAAGGATACATAGGATTAATAGAGACAGAGGGGAAGGCCTCTAAGGTGAATGCTAGAAGTCTCAACTGTTGATCAGGTCCAGGGTGACTAACCCATACAGCAGTACTGCAGTTCCCCACCTCTCCAAGAGACTGGGCCATCCCAGCAGCCACCACTAGGTGGCAACATGCCAAGAGGCTGCAGCCCCTCTGCCTGTCTATTGACATTTTTATATAATACAAACAATTCTTACCAAAACTTGGAATCACATTAATAGTTTCCTAAGTGAAAATTCTTACAGTGAAGTGTACCTCTCTAAAATTAAGTATTGGATGTGTTGTTTACCACAATGGAGAGTTTGATGGTGTCTGGTGATTCAATGATCAAAATGGGAAGAGATCTCATCTAGTAGCTGCTAAAGAAAGTACATTCTCTGCATGACAGCCAGAATTCTGCTATTTTTAAACAGCATCTGAGAGAAGTTAAATGTGCACCCCATCTCTGAAAATCAGATAAGAATACCCAAGTCAAAATCCAAGCAAGCGTGTTCTTACACCTCCCCCAGACTCTGCTCCTGGCAGTTATACAGGGAAGATGTCAGGGTCCAAACAGACTTGTATCTGCCAGACCCCAAAATAATAGTCTCACACTGCATCTCATATAGTCACTGGTCCACATCACAGGCCTCAGGGATAGAGACCATTGGTCTATATTAGTAGACAAGGAAACTGAGGCCCAGAGGAGGAAGGAAGTTAAGATCACATAGACTGTAAATGGCAAGGCCAACACTCCCTCCCAGAGAGGTCCCGTAATACTGGTCCGGTGCTCTTTCCATCCAGTAAAGACATTTGCCTCCCTCAAGGCAGAGGCCTCTTTAGTTAGTCCCTGTTGCCCTCAAGCTGCTGTCACTTCTTTTCCCTACAGAGCTACCTACAGAAGGCCTCATGTCCTCATGTCCTACAGACCTCACCTCTCCCCAGCCAAGGAGGGCCTTCAGCCCAAGGCCCCAAAGTAACAGCAGAGAAAAAGATGCCTCCCCCTATAGGGAAAAAAAAAAGATGCTTCCCTATAGGGACTGATTCTGCTTTATCTCCACAGCCCGGCCAAGCACATTCTCCTGATTTTATAGCTAAGAATGGAGAAAAGGTGCCTGAGATCTCTTCCCATCCTCTAGAACACTATTCAACAAAGGCATCTCACACTTAACACACCCAAACCTGAAATTTTAAATTTTACCCTTTAAACTGTTCCTCTAGCAATCTACCCCATGCAGTATCTGGTAATTCCATCTTTCCCTTTCTTCAGGGCAAAAGTCTTGGAGACATTCTCTCTTTCTCTCACACCCTATATCCAACCCACCAGTAAGTCCTTTAGGTTCTAGTTTTGAAGTGTATCTATAATATGACAATTTCTTTTTTCTTTTTTTCTTTTTGTCTTTTTACCTTTTCTAGGGCTGATCCCGCGGCATATGGAGGTTCCTAGGTTAGGGGTCGAATAGGAGCTGTAGCCGCCAGTCTACGCCAGAGCCATAGCAACACCAGATCCAAGCCTCATCTGCAACCTACACCACAGCTCATGGCAACGCCGGATCCTTAACCCACTGAGCAAGGCCAGGGATCGAACCTACAACCTCATGGTTCCTAGTCAGATTCGTTAGCCACTGAGCCATGCATGACAGGAACTCCTAATATGACCATTTCTGCCCCCCTCTACTATTATGATGCTGGGCCACCCACCATTACCTCTCATCCAGATTACTCCAATAGCCTCCTCACTGACCTCTCTGTTTCTACCTTTGTCCCCTCATGGTCTCTTCTGTGCATCACAACCAGAGTAGCCCTCTACTACTGGTTGTGATATGTTAAATCATGTCATTCCTTAGCCCTCTGACAGATTCCCAGCCTCCACAGTTGTAAGTAGGAAATAAGCCTCTGGCTCCATATTTAGCCAAACCTGTAAGGACAGAGGGAAACCTGGCTACCCATGGCTGCATCACCCAGCCAGCAGAGAACTGGGCAGGTGGCCTGGCCTCCATAGCTTAGCCATAGCTGTGGGTCTGACTAAGGGTTTAGTCTTGCTCTAGAAAGAATCAAGTGATCCAATGGTGTATTTCTATCATATTGGGACTGTGAATAAAGATAAGAATGTGGGCAGGAAGGTGGGGCACACATTACCTCCGCCAAAACAGACAGCTAAGGAGTAGGGGCTGTGTATAGCACTCTGTTCTAAAGGCCTGATGCCTTCTCTGTGGTGGGCCAATTCTCAGTACTGCATCTCTTTCTAGTCTTAGTTGGAAGATCTACCTTTTAAAAAAATTCTGCATGAGCAAAACAAGGATGGATCTGGAGGATATTATGCTTAGTGAAATAAGTCAGACAGTAAAAGACAAATACTGTTTGTTATCACTTATATGGGGAATCTAAAAAATAAAACCAAAGGAATGAATAGAACAAAATGGAAACAGATTGATAGATACAGAGAACAAACTAGTGATCACTAGTGATGAGAGGAACAGGAAGAGGAGAAGGACAGGGGTAAGGGGTTACATGTACAAATTGTTATGTATAAAATAAAGAAGCTACAAGAATATATTGTACAGCACAGGGAACACAGCCAACATTTTACAATCATTTTAAATGGTCTATAATCTATAAAAATACCAAATAACTGTTATACAGCTGAAATGTTGTAAATCAACTATATTTCAATTTAAAAATTCAAATTAAAAACTATGCATATCCTGAACTTACTGATTATTTTTCCAAATTTATTATCAGAATGAAAGTTTCTAAAAAATTTTCTAATAAAAAACACTCTACAAGAGCTTAGAAATCTTCCTAATTCCCCGTTAGCCTCACAGATACATCTAGAGACAACTGAGGGAGGGTCCAGCCAGACTATTATCCCCAGTGATTAGTTGACAAAAGTGTGGCTCAGAGAGTTGACTTGCCAAGACCCTGGTACCCAGAGTAGGACCTTTAGCAAGTCACTTATCCTGTCTAGAGCATCAGATTCTTCTCCTATAAATAAAGAAGAAAAAAAAAAACCTAGAGATGTATCTGCAAAACACCTATAGACTCATAAAGCTCTGAAATTCTATAATTCAACAAATGTTATTTGATCTATAAATTAATCTCTTAGTCCCATATCTACCCAGTGCCCATAAGTGAAGGCTGGCAAGACCAAACTCTTTGCTATTCTATTTGTACTTGGAGATAGTCACAGAACGTAGGGCCTCTGCACATCTGCCTATATCTACATGCTCTGCTACCCATCCATCCTACCTGTCACAGGAAAGAGGCAGAAGCAGCAGGGGTGAGCAGGCGGCCTCCATCTGCCAGGAACACCTAAGGCAAAAAGGGCTCAGTACCAGGACCCTCTCTCCCATACCTTCCCCGACAGAAACATGTTACTACCATTTTATCCCAAATCTTGCAGCCTAAACAAGACCCAGAACCTCAGAACAGAAAAATTCTGAGTAAATTCACTTCTGCCTGACCCTGTCTTCAGTTCTCATGTGCTTGTTTAAGTGATAAGGTTGTTGCAGTTTCTTGGTTTGCCTTCTGCCCTGTGTTCTGACCACCTTGCCCCAGGTCTCCACAGAGCTGCAGTGAGGACTGCATCCAGCTCAGCGCCAGTCAGGTAATGGAGAGCCAGGGCCTCTGTAGCATCTCTCCCCAGCCCACCAGTATTGGCCCTGCCCCTGGCTGAAGCTGCAATGGGCTTTTTCACAACCAACCCAATAAAAATAGAATGTAAACCACAAATACAAGCCACATGTATAATTTTTAATTTTCTAGTAGCCTCACTTTAGAATGTAAAAGTTAACTGAAAAATAGATGAAAATGATTTTAATACATGATGTATTTTATTTAACCCAACACAACCAAAATAGGATCACTTCAACATATAATAGGTATAAAATATTATTAATGAGGTATTTCACACTCTTTTTTACCTCTTTATTCTTCAAAATCTGATGTGTAGGAGTTCCCATCATGGTTCAGCGGTTAATAAACCCAACTAGGATCCATGATGACGTAGGTTTGATCCCTGGCCTCACTCAGTGGGTTAAGGATTTGGCATTTCGGTGAGCTGCAGTGTAAGTTGCAGACACTGCTCAGATTCCACGTTGCCGGCGGCTACAGCTCCAATTTGACCTCTAGCTTGGGAACCTCCATATGCCACGGGTGCGGCCCTAAAGAAAAAGACCAAAAAAAAAAAAAAACTGGTGTGTATTTTACAGCTGTAGCACATCTCAATTTGATTCAGCCATGTTTCAAGTGCTTAACAGGTAGTGGCTACCTCATTAGATAGTGTAAATCTAGACTATATATGAAAGTCTATAATCTTCTAATATTAACATTTTGTTCTATTCTCATCTAGCCTTTTCTAGATATAACGTTATTTTTACAAAGCTGAAGTCATATTACCCATATGACTGTATATTCTTCTCTTGCCATTCTGTGAATCTTCCTACACGACCAAAAGTTAGTCACAATCATTACCTTTCACAATAACATCACAGACTAGCCCATCATCTGGATGTGTCATAATCCTCTTAACCAATGCCCAAATGTTGGACAGCTGCAACTTTTCAATTTTACAATTAATGCTGAGATGAATATTTTTGTGATACTCATGCTTCTTAAGGCCTTGATATAAATCTCTCTAGTGTTTTAGCCATTTTTAACAAAATGGATTTTGAATATTGTTAATCAGTCAAACAACTATCAACTACTGCTTTATGACTGGAGCTAAGACACCTTGGTTTCTTGTCCCACATTTTTTTTTCCTTTTGATGGCTGCACCCACAGCATATGGAAGTTTCCAGGCCAGGGACTGAATCTGAGCTGCAGCTGCAATTCAAGCTGCACCTGCAGCGATGCCAGATCCTTTAACCCACTGCACTGGGCTGGGGAGCAAACCTGCACCTCCGCAGCAACCCAGGCTGCTGTGGTCAGATTCTTAACCCACTTCGCCATGGCAAGAACTCTTCTTGTACCAACATCTTTGATATGTGGCTCTGAAACTCAAGGCAAAACACTTTGCTTCTCACAGTAGAGTTGCTCCATTTATAAAATGAACATATTATATTAGATGATTTTTAAAGGTCTTTCCAGCACTAAGTTTCAGTGATGTTTTTCTCTCACCCTCACATTTAACCAAGTAATCTGTACAGCTAGTCGGTCCTGCAAGTCATGTCAAAACCACCTCCTAAACATTTAAAAATATATCCACTTCTCTCCATCCCCAGTTGTAGTGCCTTTGTGAAGTGCTATGTACATCAATGCTCATCTAAATTGTGGTGGGAGGATCCAGTGCAGAGAGAGATTAGGTTCTAAAAGTAACAGCAAAATCCATAAATCAAGAATAGGATTAGGAGTTCCCGTCGTGGCGCAGTGGTTAACGAATCCTACTAGGAACCATGAGGTTGCGGGTTCGGTCCCTGCCCTTGCTCAGTGGGTTAACGATCCAGCGTTGCTGTGAGCTGTGGTGTAGGTTGCAGACGCGGCTCGGGTCCTGCGTTGCTGTGGCTCTGGTGTAGGTCGGTGGCTACAGCTCCGATTCGACCCCTAGCCTGGGAACCTCCATATGCCCCGGGAGCGACCCAATAAATAGCAAAAAGACAAAAAAAAAAAAAAAGAATAGGATTAAATGAGATACTGGGGAAAGCCTGGGGCTGGCACAGAGGAGAAGGTCAATGAATATTTGCTGCATTTGAATCTGAAACCAGCTTCAAGAGACTCACTTAGATCCTGACCCTGAAAGGCTGCAGAGGAGTTGGAGTGAAACATTAGAGGTGCTGATATACCCTGCTGGGAGCCAGCCTGCCCCAGACACTGAGCATTGTCAGAAGACAAAGACTCAGCAGCTTTCCCTAAGGGGCTGATAGTCTAGAAGGGGAAATAGGAACCCCCGTCCGCAAAACAAGCATGCCTCAGGCAGTGTCTTCAATGGAAAAACCAGATGGAAAACAGAACAATTATCTGAGCAATTCAGGCAAGCCTGCTGTTGAGGAAAAGCCTTAAAGAAATTTGTTCTATTTCCTTTGTGAACCAAGAGGTAAGGGCAGCCTGGGTAGCAGAAATATTCTGGCTCTACAAAAAGAGCAGAGTTTTGGCCTGAGCTCTACGATCCTAGGCAAACCACGAAGAACACTTTTTGATCTCAGTATCCTCATGGGTCAGAAACAGAGTAATACCAACCTTGTTCGAACCTGACCATCTACTGGATTGAATTGTGAAGTTAAACACAATGATTATGAATGGGGGAAAACAGCCATTAAATGAGGCAATCTAGTAGCTACATGGGCAACTGAAAATGTGTCTTCAAAGATTCTACTCCTCTTAAAGAAAATGTTTAGTAATCATAAATAATGTCTGTATTATAAAGTTCTGTATTAAGTTCTGTATAAAGTTCTGTTCAATACAGAACTTTATAATACAGAAGGCAATTTTATGTGCCTTTATTCTATTTTGGGGGAGCCCGCACCCATGGAATGTGGAGGTTCCCAGGCGAGGGGTTGAATCGGAGCTACAGCTGCCAGCCTATGCCACAGCCATAGCAATGCAGGACCCAAGCTGTGTCTGCATCCTACACCACAGCTCACCTCAATGACAGATCCTTAACCCACTGAGCAAGACCAGGGATCAAACCCACATCCTCATCAATACTAATCTTGTTTGTTACCTGCTGAGCCACAACGGGAACTCTGCGTTTATTCTATTTTGTTTTCAAAACCCCCTGTGGTAGGTATTATCATTTATGCCTTTTACACTTAAGGATACTGAGGTTGAGATAGCTGAAATAACCATTTGAGTTTGCACCATTTGTGAGGGCCAGATTTAGGCTCTCCAACTCATTGATTCTCATCCCCCTATTCCAGGATGCCTTCCCACTAAAATCCTCATCACCAACTACCATATGACTCAGCAGTCCCACTCCTGGGCACATATCTGGACAAAACTTTCATTCAAAAAGATACAGGCACCCATATGTTCATTGCAGCACTATTCACTGTAGCCAAGACATGGAAGTAACCTAAATGTCCATCATCGACAGATGAATGGATTAAGAAGAGCTGGTACACATACACAATGGAATACTACTCAGTCATTAAAAAAAATAATAGTAATAATGCCACTTGGCAGCAACATGGATGGAACTAGAAGATTCTCATACTAAGTGAAGTAAGTCAGAAAGAGAAAGACAAATACCATATAATATCACTTATGTCTGGACTCTAACAGATGGCACAAATGAACTTATCTATAGAAAAGAAACAAACTCATGGACATGGAGAACAGACTTCTGGTTGCCAAGGGGGAGCAGGAGGAAGTGGGATGGACTGGGCGTTTGGGGTTAGTAGATGCAAACTACATTTGGAGTAGGTAAGCAATGAGATCCTGTTGTACAGCACAGGAAACTATATTTAATCACTTGTGATGGAACATGATGGAGGATAATGTGAGAAAAATAATGTATATATATGTACAACTTGGTCACTTTGCTGTACAGCAGAAATTGACAGAACATTGTAAATCAACTATAATAAACATTTTAAAAAAAATCCTCATCACAAAAACATTAATATTATTAACATAATATTAATAATGTTTGTTATATGCATTTCCCTTTGATCAAGGACACTGAAACATCAAAATAGAAGCTCTGGGGAAAAAAATGCCCAACTTGTAATAATAGCAAGTTCACTTTCTCATATTAAGGAAAAGTAGCTATCCTCATCTGATTTGCATTTTATGCCATACAGCAGGAAATATTTAAGTTGACAAATAGGATATTTACAACTGAAACAGATACTTGGCAGTTAGTTTTTAACAATTGTTGCAAATGTGATTTATTTGCTATTATAAAAGGGCATTACTGTGCGAATATGACTCCTGAAATTAGCTTCAGTTTAGCAAGGGGCCTTGACAGCCTGACCTCTTAATATCCTTATAATGATGCCATTTACATTCAATGCTTACTCAAGTCACTCACTGCTAGATTTGTTTGAGAGGAGTCCACTCTAGGGCAGATGTATTATGTATTTTAACATACCGAGTTGGTGTGGGGGGCACATGTAGGCCTTCTATGAGGAAAAACTGTTTAATCAAGTCCTCATGAAAATGTGTTAGTTTCCAATTTCCTACAGTGAAAATGCATTACTGCTAATTACAGCATACTCCAGAAACACAATACTTCATGTTTTCTCCACAAGACATTTCCATGGCATGGATTATATTAAACGAGAACATGTTTTGATCCTCTATAACTTTAGCTTTCAGTTTAACTAGGAAACTGGTCCAGGGTAACAATTGGCTGGGCCAAGATCAACGTCATCTCCTCCAGCAGGGTAAGGGCAAAGAGTGGACTTGGAGCCAGGCAGAACTAAATTCAGAACCAGGACCACCTCTTCCTAGCTGTGTGGGCTTGGGTACCTCTCTGAATTTCTGTTTCCTTATCAATGACATGGAGCTGTCATTTTTCAGATTATTATAAAGATCTGCGATGTCTGTGAAGCACCTGGCACTTTGTAGTACTTGACACATGGGAACCAGTCTTATTTGTACTGCCTGTCAAAGCTCAAAAGTTACCTTTTCCATGACACAGCCCTGACCTAACTAGACAAACTCAGTTTGTCCATTCTTTCTGCTTTGGCAGTACTTTGTTCCATCCCTTTATTATATCAGGTATTCATCATGTTGTAATTAATTGAATATGGTTGTATCTGTCTTCCCCTTCTTGATGGGAGAATCTGTGTCCCTTTACCTTTTACACTCAGATAACTAGCACAAGCCTTGAGCATTGAACTAAGGAGGATTCTGGAGCTGCTTCTGGATTCAGTGTAGTGGTGGGGAGTGACAAGAGAAATTAAGGATGGTCTGTCACATGGAGGGGAGAGGGTAGCACAAGACCTACTTTTGCCATTGGCAGCTTAGCACATAGTGGATGGATGCTCAGAAAAAAATCTGTCAAAAGAGTTAATGCACATTAAGAAAGTATCTACTAGCTTAGAGTAATTTACTGCTTACATATATCTATTTATCAAAGTATTTTAATTTTTATTGCATCACATATTCTCCTAATAACCCTGTGATTCAGCTAGGGTGGGTGCTATCACCATTACCCAGCTGAGGATACTGTGACAATCAGAGGGTGGGTGAACTGACTTTCTTGCATTCTTAAAGTAAAATAGTAAAAATAACAGTAGAGCTAAGGCTTGTAGGCCAACCCTAAGTTTCCCTTAAGAATCACACTGAGGAGTTCCCGTCGTGGCGCAGTGGTTAACGAATCCGACTAGGAACCATGAGGTTGCGGGTTCGGTCCCTGCCCTTGCTCAGTGGGTTAACGATCCGACGTTGCCGTGAGCTGTGGTGTAGGTTGCAGACGCGGCTCGGATCCCGCATTGCTGTGGCTCTGGCGTAGGCCGGTGGCTACAGCTCCGATTCAACCCCTAGCCTGGGAACCCCCATATGCCGCGGGAGCGGCCCAAGAAATAGCAACAACAACAACAACAACAAAGACAAAAGACAAAAAAAAAAAAAAAGAATCACACTGAGGAGTTCCCGTTGTGGTACAGCGGAAATGAATCTGACGAGGAACCACAAGGTTGCGGGTTCGATCCCTGGCCCTGCTCAGTGGGTTAAAGATCCAGCCTAGCCGTGAGCTGTGGTGTAGGCTGCAGACGCGGCTCGGATCTGGCATTGCTGTGGCTCTAGCGTAGGCCGACGGCTACAGCTCCTATTGGACCCCTAGCCTGGGAACCTCCATATGCCGCAGGTGAGGCCCTAAAAAGACAAAAAGACCAAAAAAAAAAAAAATCATATTGAGAGTCTGAGAGAGACCAGCACTGCTTTTCCTAAAACAGGGAAAACTGCTCTTTTCTCATATTTACTCACTCTTTCCCCACCTCTGTCTGCTCCCCTTTAACTTTCCATCCTCTGGAGTTTCTATCCAGCCTCATTTCTCAGTAGAAAGCATTGCACTGACCACTTTAGAAATGGCAAGCCACAGGCAGAAGAATCCAGGTGCACATGAGCTTTTCAGAACCGGGCCTCTCCATAAGGTTATCTTGGCCAGGTATTTCCAATTGTGTGACTTCCCACAAGAACCTTGAATCTTCTGATGAGAGTCAGACTGAGGTTCCATCCTTTGGCTGAACAAACGAGAAACAAGTTAAAAACATCTACTCTGTTAAAGCGTTGTGTTCACTGGTGTAGTTAGGTCTGATGTAGTTCGGGCTTGTCAGGGGCGATGGACGCTTTCTTTCCCTCACTTCTACGGCTCCTGTTTTACTCAGGTGTGGGCAACAGGCCTCAACATCTCATACAGTGACCAACTGGCCCTGACCCAGCTCACCTTATACCTGACCAACGGCCACCTGGATTGCAGTTTGGGCACCCTTGAAGTGCCCTGCTTTGTTCCCAAGAAAGAGAGGAAAATAAGCCATGTGAACCCCCAGGCAATGCCGGTAAGCATCTGATACTTCTTGATTCTCCTCAGTGTTGGCAACTCTCAACCACCACTTGCTGAGCTCTGGCTGTGCCAGGCTCTGTAGGTCCAGAAAGAAGAATCTCAGGCAAGTCACTCTACCTCCCAAAATGGGCTTCTGGTATATGAATGTGTTGGTCACAGAAGGGAGAGACCATTCAGAAAGGGGAAGCACTATGTGGAAGGGCGAAAGGGCTTGCCAGGGGTGAGGGTCTGGGTGTTCTTCTCCATTCTCTTCTCAATTTGATTCCCTGGGCAAGTACATCTACACCCATGGCTTCAATTACCAGCAGCTTCCTACAAAACCCATATTTTTCTAGCCCCAATCTCTTTTTTCAGCTTCAGACTCCCAGATCCAATATTCAACAGAATGACTCAGAGTCCTCAGGGTCAAACTATCCAAACCTGCACTCATCCTCTCTCCTCACCTATACTTGCTCCTGGTGGGTCGGGCCTGAGTCTGATCAGATACCCCATATCTCTACACCCAGTTAGCAACTAGCTCCGACTGCTGCTACCTGCTAAAATGGCTCAACTCTCACCCTCTCCTCTCCTGCTCAAAGATACTCTCTTCATTTCAGCTTTCATGGTCTCACACTAGGATTATCATAGCTTCTCACAAAGATTCTCTGGCTTCCTGTCACGGTGGTCAAGGTGAAAAACAAATTTGAGCATATTCCTCCCCTTCTTATGATTTTTAAAATGATTCCTGCCATCTTCAGGAAAACCCCAACTTCCCAGCTTGGTGAATGAGGTCTCTCATCGGTCCATGGCCCCATCTCTGCGGGAGTTGGAGGCAGCAGTCCTGGGACTGATTGAGGTTTAGCAACCTCAGGATGCCCGGTAACAAAGGGTAAATCTCCATGGGGAGAGTGGGCAAGGTTGGTCCTAGAGAAGGAGAGCAAAGGTCAAGAGGACCAGATGGCCCTTCGTGTACATGGGAGATGAGAGCAGATTGAGGCTCATGCCACAGCTGCTCTGACAGTGCCAGAGGGTTTCCTCTGCCTTCTCCTAAAACAGTGGGCTTCATGCCCTTTTTGCAAATGAAGCTCTTCTTGAGATCCGAATATGTCAAGCACATAAAAGAAGAATGCCAGTGGTTAATAGGACCCCCACACAAGTACCCTAGAGATATCTTTTCAGAGCAATATATCCTGCCTCTCTGTTGGGCCTCTCTGGGTCCAAGACACACCTCTGGATTTAAAGGACCCTTGTTTGACTCTGCCCAGGGTTCCCACAAGTCACCTTCCTTGGCAGGAACTCAGTGCACATTAGGAAAGGTAGACTGGAGAGGGTACCAGATGTCTGAGGGCGGTTCAGGCGGCAGCCTCCTTCTCCTCCTCAATCCACTTGTCCTGTGAGGTACCCTTGCTCATGGGAATGCCTTACATCTCTTTGCTTATTAAGAAGAGATGTAGAGTGGGGTTTGGGATGAAGAAAAAGACCTCTCTTAATAGGTCCCAGGACCTTGCTGGGAATCTCCCAGGTTTGATTCCACCCATGGTCTCTTTCCCACCAAAGGAAACTATATGACCCCACAGTCAGTGCCTGAGGGAGGGACAGCAGTGAAACTTGACACCTAACTCCATGCCATTTCTAAAAGGAAGCTGGAAGCTGACTTGGTGTTCAACACAAGATTTCCAAAGACAATTTGCTGCATTTAAGTATGGTGCTTCAGAAGGCCATTAAACAGAAGTTGTACTTTGAGCTGGAAGCACTCTCCCATTTTTTCCCCATCTTGCCTATGGGTTTTGATCCTAGCTACAGGCAACATACAAGAATTTTCCTGTGATCAAGAATCTTACAACACTTTTAGGAACTGCCCACACACAAGAGGGAAGTATTATGATCTTCAATAATTCAAATGTTTCTAGAGTCACTGAAGAACAGCTATGCAGGTTTTGTGATGTAGGGATAAAGTGAAAGTGCTTTGGTTTTAGAAAAATAAACAGATGTTCTCACCCTGGTGCCACTGTGCATGTGTGTGCATACACATGCTCCTATGCATGTATGTGTCGATGTGATAGGAGAGTTTTTTAAAAAGCATGCACACAAGTACACACAGTACAATTTACAACCAAATGGAAGCTTCCTGAACAAGTGTTAATAGGCTGCGATGCAGTCAGGTTTACATGCAGTTGACAGCCCCCTTTGAAGACAAGAGAAAGGAAATGCACAGATAAAACCACAGTGATAATGAGGGCATATTCAAAATGAATGCCTATAAAAGGTTTCCAGTTTGGGCCTATTCCTTTAAATAACATACTATGCAGGGAAAAAGCAAAAACTTTTCTAAACTCTAAAAAGAGCTATTGTCCCCTTATCAGAAACAGGTGGCAAACAACTATTATTTAAACCCAGTCAAACCAGGTGCACAGGCTTCTGATCCAGTGTCCTCCACAAATAACCACTTGAGGGTGGAAGCAAGATCAGATGAGTCCCAGGCGACTATGTTTTAGAAATGAAAAGGAGTCACTTACGGCTTTTTAACTTTTAATTAACATTCTGTCAGAATGGGCATAAATTGTTACCCTTTTCTATCCATTTTTACTCTTCCCCTCTCTTGGTGGACCCTCCGCACCACAGCTGGTGAGTGGCCAAAAGAGATCATCTCTGCAAACATCTTAAAACAACCTCAGTCATTTATAAACATTTTAATAGCACATGATCTGTAATGAATGATTAAGTAAAACCTTTTGTGTTAAATTATGATGTTAATAATGATTCTGTCTCCTGTAATTTATTATGAATTCTCAAATGCTTCGGGTTTGATTTTGATAGAATGCAACAACAATGGAGTTTATGTGATGACTTTATTTTTAGAACTCCTTCTTTGAAGGCACACATTTCCCCGCTACTGCTGCTACTGTAATTATGTACAAAACCAATCACTCATTAGAGTTAGGATACATTATCTTCTAGACAGATGAGGCTAAATAAGCAACACATTAATAATTCAGAGAGCAGTTCATTATGCATGTGGATGCCTGCTTCGTAACTGAAATAAGAACCTCATCAGCCTCTGCCAACCCTTAAACAATAGTTCTGTGTTATTGCAACCACATTCAAGTTTACGCTTGTTAAACTGCTACTTGGATTATTTTATCAAACATTCATTTATTTGTGGTCCCTTACTGCTGAGAACAGATTTTGGAAGCTCCTTTTTTAAGTTAATGATTTGAGCAATGGGTGTTATTAATTCTCAGAATATTATAAACATGATTAATTTTCAGGCAGAGATTTATTACATAAGGATTTCAACTATGTCAACTGAAATGCATCACTGTCAAAACAAGTATCATGGTGAAAATAGAATATGCTCCACACTTCAAGTGCTGGTGCTCAGAACTAAATCAATTTAAATTGTGGCTGAAGCAAAATTATATTCTCCAGTGAAAAGGAGTATTTCGAGCTTCCTTTATTTGGCTTGAAGCATTCTTGTTAGATTGTGATTTAGAAAGGTAGTTTAATAAAACTAGACTTCGATCAACAACATTTTCTCTCCTCCCCCCCCCCATTTTCCTAGAAATGGCTAACCTCTGAAATTCCCACACAGTCCAAATGCAGCCAGTGGGAATTTGAAGAGAACAACACTGCAATGAAAGACAGAGTTCATGGAGTTCCCGTGGTGGCGCAGTGGTTAACGAATCCAACTAGGAACCATGAGGTTGCAGGTTCGGTCCCTGCCCTTGCTCAGTGGGTTAACAATCCGGCCTTGCTGTGAGCTGGGGTATAGGTTGCAGATGCGGCTCGGATCCCATGTTGCTGTGGCTCTGGCATAGGCCGGTGGCTACAGCTCCAATTCGACCCCTAGCCTGGGAACCTCCATATGCCACGGGAGTGGCCCAAGAAATAGCAAAAAGACCAAAAAAAAAAAAAAAAGACAGAGTTCATGAATTCTGATTCTCTCTGGCCTCAGTTTCCTCATTTGTAAAATGGGGGAGGCCTAAATGATCCCTAGGATCTCTTGAGGGATTTGATTTTTTTATTTTTTATTTTATTTTTTTGTCTTTTTCCAGGGCCACACCAGCGGCATACGGAGGTTTCCAGCCCAGGGGTCCAATCAGAGCTGTAGCCGCCAGCCTACGTCAGAGCCACAGCAATACCAGATCCAAGCTGCGACCCACACCACAGCCCACTGAGCGAGGCCAGGGATCAAACCTGCAACCTCATGGTTCCCAGTTGGACTCGCTAACCCCTGAGCCACGACAGAACTCCGAGGGATTTGATTTTATGGGGCCTATAGCATAGGGCTCTGTATCAAGCCTGGCCCAGGCAGTTTCATATATAGTGGGGTGCTGGAAACACATCCTGTAAGGGGCCTTAGGAAGGGCCCATCGCTCTGTACTACCACCTTCCACTGAAAGGTCTTTTTCTTGCAGGATTTTTTAGAAAGGAATAATACTGTTGTGACAGGTCACATCCTAAGTCTCATCAGCCATCACTTTGACTATCAGTACCTTCAGCCAGATTCAATTAGAAGTAAATTTACCTACTTTGTGCCAGGCACTCTACTTATTCCAGAGGATACAAGGATGAGTAGCAAAGAGCTTCAAGTTTTTCACGGGATGCAAATAGGTCAGCTACTACTATAACAAGATAATAACATCCAAAATGTACTCAGCCTTAACTTTACCGAAGTGCTTTATGTGAATCTTTATATGACCTAATATATTAGGTAGGTACCCTTATTATTATGTTCATTTTTAGATAAGAAGACTGAAGTTACGAGATGTTAAGAACCTGTGGAAGGTTACTCAACAAGCAAGTATGGAAGCCAGGATTTAAGCCCAGGCCCGTCAGACCCTAAAGCCTGTGCATCTGACCATTGTGCTATCCAACCTGCCTTGTGTTGTAATGAGAGTCAATGACCCAACCCCGGAGTAGAGCTTTAGCTCATCCCTGAAGAAGTCTCTGGTTGAGGCCATAGAGAAAGCTCTTTTTCCAAAAGAAGCTTCATCTCCTTGTGTAATGAGGTTATTTGCAAGCATATTACTGTTATCCACTGGCTACTAATCTGCTCTGAGCTAGGCCATGACTCAGTGAACACTGACCAGGCCAGTTGGTCACAGAGGAGTCTTCTGATGCCATAAAATCCATTTAAGTTATGATTTTCTTGGCAAACCTAAATGGATTTTACAGCATCAGAAGAGAATTGAGGAGGTCCCATCATGACTCGGTGGTTAACGAATCCGACTAGGAACCATGAGGTTTCAGGTTAGATCCCTGGCCTCACTCAGTGGGTTAAGGATCCGGCGTTGCTGTGAACTGTGGTGTAGGTCACAGACTTGGCTCAGATCCCGAGTTGCTGTGGCTGTGGCGTGGGCCGGTGGTTACAGCTCCGACTAGACCCCCTAGCCTGGCAACCTCCATATGCCGCAGGTGCGGCCCTAGAAAAAGACAAAAAAGAAGAAGAGAGTTGATTATACAATACAGCCTTTTTAAAATGATGTTTTCTATTTGGATATTGCTTTATACTTTAAATAGACATGAGCGTATTTGATCCCTATGATAACTCCAAGAAATAGGTAACACAGGGATTATCATACCCACTTTACAGATTAGGAAAGTAAGTCTATTTAAAGTTAAGTGAGCTGCCCAAGGTCATAAAATTAAGTAGCAAAGCCTAAGTCTTCTGATCCAAGCACCTCTCTGAGGAAAAGATATACCAATTGGTTGTTTTTTTATTTCAAATAATTTATTATCTTATTTGCAAAATTATTTAGTTTAACAAATGATAATAAGAGCTAACTTGTTTTTGGGTGCCTCCTCTGTATCAGACACCATTCCTAGGTATTCATGAACTCATCTAATTCTCAAGAGAGTAGTGTCACCTGTGCTATCAGGCTAGATAAAAGACAACCCTTGATCACTGACAGTTTCTTTCCTGCAGAAACTGTGGAGTCAGTTAAGTCCTTAAAAAAAAGTAGATGTATCATGTATGTTCATATTTATTAGCATTAGTATAACACATTTATTAAGCACTTAAACCAGGAATTTCACCAAACATCCAGAATTCAGAGACATTTGACAAAGTCCTTGTCCTTGAAGAGTTGAAAAGAAATATAAGACAGCACATATACTAGGAAAAACCACAAGGTCTCATTTAAGTGTCATTTGAGTGACAGTCCATTAACCTGCTGCTGGAGTTCTTAGGAGAAATAACTGTGGACTGGCAGGGACAGAGGACGCTTTACTAGGAACAGAGACCTTGGTCTGGCCTTAAAGATGAGGTCAGTCACTAAGTGGCAAGGAGAGGCAGACCTCCCTCAGCAGCAAGGACAGGCTGAAGAGAGCCCACAGTCTGTTAGGAACCAGTTGGGCTTGTGAGAGAATCTGGGAAGGGGGAGAAGTGATTCACTGAGCAAGTTTGGGAGAGTCTGCCAGCTAAGCCAGGTGTCTGGATTTCATTTGAAGGCAAGGAAGAGACACTGAAGAGTTCTAAGCACTGACCAACCTGGGTTTGGGAAATGTTTGATCTGGTGGTAATGCTCAGAATCCCAGGTACCAGTGGGGGAAGGAAGAGCCTGGAAAATTACATTTAGTGTAGGTCCACAATGCTCCAGGCCCTGTAGATGTTTTCAAAGAAGCAGCAACAACAGCAGCTACCATGTATCAGGTGCCAGGTGCTGTGCTAGATGCTTATTTAATCAGAAGTCAGAGAAGTTAAATGACATATCCACACAAGATCACACATATAGTAAATGACCTAGTTAGGTTTTGAACTTTAGTTGTTCTGACTCAGTATAACCTTCCCACTACAGAATTCTGCTTGCATCCCCACCTCCCTGGTAGAAAGGAGAAGCAGCTCTCCAGGCCATATGGTCTGGAGTAAGATGGTGATGGTCATGGAAAATAAGACATTGTTTAGAGACATATGCCAAATATCCTAGCTTTTCTTTCAAATTCTTTATGAATCACAAGCTCAGGTCTGGGAGGAGAAGGAACTGTGGTCCAGAATTACTAGACAGTGAGCTCTTCTGCCTTACTTTGGAGCCAAGATACATAGCACTGAGCTGGATCCTGCTACTAGACTCCTGCCTACCTCACTCCCTTGCTGACTGAGGCCTGATTTGGGGTTTGCTAGTTTATATACTATGGTAGTATAAGACAAGTTTACAAGACAAAATTAACCTTGGAATTATCTTGTGAATTCATGGTAATTACCATGCGATTACATGCTCAGTAATCACAATGGAATTCCAGAGTATTTACAGTTCACTTTCATATACAAAAGCTCAGTCTTCTGGGCCTTGGTTGTGAAGGCAGGAGCATGGCACAGCCTGGCATGGCAGGGTGAGCAGGTCTGGTGGTCACGCTCCTCCAGACTGGCTAAATAACTGGGCCAGAACTTCTCTTAGTCAGTTCTTGGTCCCCCTCCACCCCCACAATAATCCCTGCCAGGTCCACCAGAGCTACACTGTCCTCCAAAAGACATCCTCTTGAGGCAAGGCCTAGGATGACTAGGGATAATGTGATTATCCTCTGTGTTCTGTGAATCAATCTCTGCTTCTTCCGCAAAGTACTAATGACTACAAGTCCCTTGAATTACATCCTTTGAAGAATCTCTTAAGTCAGAGGGAAGTGCAATCCACTGAATCTATTTCATGTAGCCATTCTTTCTTTCATTCAATAAACCCTGAATACTAGCATCATGTCCAGTCTGGGGATTCAGAAACCAAACAGTGCCTACCCTCAGAAAACTCCCCAGCCGTGTAAGGGAGCCAGCCAAGGGAACAACTCATGATAGGTCAGGGTGATAATAAAGTACAGTTGTGAGGCATAGAGGGTCAACTAGATTTTCTTTTGTAAAAATAAAATTCCCAGTGGCTCAAAGTGGGACAATACCAATGGAGGCACACAATTCAATGCATTAGCCTGTAAGAGCCTAACATTTTTGTAGATGTGGACCCTGCTTATGCGTGGGAAGAACAGGCTTAATAGTACTCATAATATGACCATCAGATACACTACTATATGTAAGGGTTGAAGGAAAACGCATAATACATGGGAGACATATGTCACAAAAGGTGAAGGTGAAATCTGAGTGTGTGTGTATGTGTGTGAGAGAGAGAGATGCAGATACAAAGGATGATGTTCATTCTCCACTGGGCACTCACTCAGTTGGCCCCAGTTACCCTGCATTAGTTCAGAGATGGAGAGAGAGCCTGGAGCATCACAAAAGACAATGTCAATGTCAGGTCATTAGATCCTTGCAGCCAGCTGTGAACCAATAGCACCTCCTTTTCTTTCTCCTATTCCAAGTCACTGCATGGACTGGGCACCTGGCTGCCCAATACCTAAAGTCCCCAAAGTTCAAAAGCTGAGCCAGGCATCTCCATTTTCTATGCCCTAAGGTTGGCCATGGCTCTATGTTCAGTTCTCCAAACTTCCATTTATCCAAAGACAAACACAGCTGTCAGAGTCAAATATCACATCTCACAGGCTACAAAACTATCGGGTTACAAACACCTTCTTTTGCACATATTAAACTGTAAGTATTTTAGGAGATATTATATTTGAAATACTTTGGGCTTACTGTAACCAGTCTCTTTGGGATAGTTCCTACTGATAGGGAAGCAAGATTAAGAATAGAAATTTCCCAAAGAAAGCAATGGGAATCAAAATTCGAATGCTGGTCTCCTCAAGGAAGCGGAGAACACTTAGTGATTTGCTGCCAAAGAGCACAGTATGGAAAGTAGGACTGTATCTTTACATCAAGAAACCTGGATAGGAGTTCCCGTCGTGGCGCAGTGGTTAATGAATCCGACTAGGAACCATGAGGTTGCGGGTTCGGTCCCTGCCCTTGCTCAGTGGGTTAACGATCCGGCATTGCCGTGAGCTGTGGTGTAGGTTGCAGACATGGCTCGGATCCTGCGTTGCTGTGGCTCTGGCGTAGGCCGGCGGCTACAGCTCCGATTAGACCCCTAGCCTGGGAACCTCCATATGCCGCAGGAGCGGCCCAAGAAATAGCAAAAAAAAAAAAAAAAGAAAGAAAGAAACCTGGATAAAACTACCTTAGTCATGTGACCAAGGTTGGCATCATCAGTGATGTCATGTTGTTACATGTACCCTTGATACACGGTAATAAAAATGTCACTTCACCTGTGTAGCCCTCTCTCCAAAACCCACAACCCCACCTAATTGTAAGAAAAACATTAGACAAATACAAATTGAGCAGCATTCTACAAAATGCTGATTTGATCAGTACTCTTCAAAACTGTCAAGGTCATAAAAACAAAGTGAGACTCAGAAACTGTCACAGCCAAAAGAACCTAAGGAGACATGACAACTAAATATAATGTGGTATCTTGGAGGGGATCCTGGAACAGAAAATGGTAATTAGGGGAAAAACTAATGAAATCCAAATAAAGTATGGATTTATGTTAATAGTAACGTGGCAATTTGGATCCTTAGTTGTGACAATGTACCATATCAATGTATGATGTTAACAGTAGGTGAACTGGGTGTAGGCTATACGGGGACTCTCTGTATCATCTTCACAACTTTCCTATTAACCTACAACTGTTCTAAAACTAAAGCTTTATTTAAATACTTTGTAAAGACTCTGACATTCACTTGTGATTTTTTTTCCAGTCACAGGCAGCCAGTCGCTATGCAGTGATGAGCACCCAGCTGAGGCACAACAATCTTTCACTGGTTTTCCACTATGTTTTTCTCCAGATGTGTAAGGCCTATGGCATTGGCTATGATATCAAGGTATGAAGGGTGACAGCTGGCCAAGGTTGGACCAAATACAGGCCAAATACAAGTGTGAGCCAGGCAGCTAATAATTGGAGCCCTTTCCAATTGATATTCTTTAAACATTGGTTTGATATGTATTTAGAGGAAGGATGAGTGCTGCTTGGGAAAGGGCAGAAAGGCAACTCCACAGGGAGACACTTGGTCCTGGAAGCTGATCTCTATCCCAAAACTTGTATGCCTACCTTGTAAAGCAAAAGCCCTGTAGCTCACCAGACTTAGGGGGACCATCTCTTCATCTTGAAGCATGTCCTGAGCTTTCTGACCTACCCAAGGCTGCTTACTAATGAACATTCTCTAGTCTGCTTGGGCTGCCATAACAAAACACCATATACAGGATGGTTTAAACAACAGTAATTTATCTCTCACAGTTCAAGGGGCTCAATAATCCAAGGTGAAGCTGCCCATCAATTTAGTTCCTGGTGAGGACTCTCTTCCTGACTTGCAAAATAACTACCTTTTTGCTATGTCCTACCATGTCAGGGATAAAGCAATTGCTGATGTCTCTGTTCCCTCTTCTAGAAGGACATCAGTTCTATCTGAACAGGGCTATACCCTTATGACCTCATTTAACCTTAACCATTCCTTAAATTCCCTGTTTCCAAAACATTCACATGGCAGATTAAGGCTTCAACATATGAATTTAGGGGGGATATTTACTTGTGGAAGACTCCTCCTACAATATACCAAATATATTAAAATATTCACCTCTCACATTAAATATAACTCATGGATAATGACAGAGAATTGAGCAATAACTAATGAAATTTTTGATTTGTAGATACTCAGTTCTATACTTATTCTTATTTTTTATGCTTGAGAACAAATACAATGTTTTAGGTTTCAAATCTTGTAATAGGCCCTTTAAAAGCATATGGACCTTAGGTACAGAGCCAACAGTGAAGAGTATGGCCTGGCTGATATTTGGCAATCCCCATTGCACTTCAGGGCACTGTCACACTATTTGCAAATATATAATAAAGCTCATAGTCCCTTGCAAATTACATTAAACTTGATAAAAATATAGAAAAGACAATGTTAAACAAGTTAACAATAACCCACAACCTTCAGACCAACTAAAATATAGAAAAGAATAAAAAGGACAAACTGAATTGATTTATCTGAAATTAACTGTGGCATCTGCTCAACACAATCTCTTTGAAATTAAATACAGCTGACCATTGAACAATGCCAGGGTTATCAACCCTTCACACAATCAAAAATCCAAGTACATTGGAGTTCCCGTCGTGGCGCAGTGGTTAACGAATCTGATAGGAACCATGAGGTTGCGGGTTCGGTCCCTGCCCTTGCTCAGTGGGTTAAGGGTCCGGCGTTGCCGTGAGCTGTGGTGTAGGTCACAGACGCGGCTTGGATCCCACGTTGCTGTGGCTCTGGCATAGGCCGGTGGCTACAGCTCCGACTCGACCCCTAGCCTGGGAACCTCCATATGCCGGGGGAGCGGCCCAAGAAATAGCAAAAAGACAAAAAAAAAAAAATCCAAGTATATGTAAGTTTACAGTTGGCTCTGTGTATCTGCAGTTCAACATTCAAGGATTCAACCAGCTATGAATGTGTAGTAGTGTAGTATTAACTGTTGAAAAAAAAATTGCGTCTAAGGTGGGCCCATGCAGTTCAAATTCACGTTGTTCAAGGGTCAACTGTAGTTTTTAGCCCAAACTGATCAGACTTCCATGCACCAAAAAGTGGCTAAATCTAACTCTAGCTTTATCTAAATCAATTTATTTTACACTCTTCTAAAATATCAAAAAGACCAAGCTCTGTGAGTGGCATTTGGCAGGGAAGGTCTCCTGCTGAAAAGAAAACATGCTCTATAACTTTCTATTGCCCAAAATTATTATTAGAGATTTATTTCTTTGGCTGAAGGTTTTGTACTTGATTGAAGTTCTGGTACTCCTGGGAAAAGTAAAGCACCAAACTATAAGTTATTTATATTTTTGTGGCTCTGAGTTAAACAGATTTATTTCTAAGAACAAATTTTAGTACAGGAAAAGGCTGCTATGGCCCAAGGGAAACAGAGGATGATGCAGAGGAAAGGGTTCCTCTGAGGATGGAAGAAAAAAGAAAGGGCAGAGAAGTGCAGAGCATGTAACAGGCATAATTTCTTAGACTCTGCCTCCAGGTCGCCTGTGCTAAACAACATATAAAGGGTGAAAGATAAAATGGGAGAGAGAGAAACATAGATTGGGGGCAATGGAGTTATGGAACAATATGAATAAGAAAAAGAAAATAGAGAGGATAAAATCCAAAGACTGGAATGATCTACTAAAAAGGTAGGAGGGGATAAATAGAAAAAGAGCAAATAATACAGAGAAGTACAAGAAGAGAGAAAGAAAAGAAGAAATGGAGTCATAAAAATTTAAGGCAAGAAGAAGGAAACATGACTACTTGGGAAATTTGGAAATTCTCTAACAATACCCTTGCTCTGTTTTTCCTGAGATGCATTCTTATCTTTTCAGACTCTGGGGGCACAGGCATTCTTGGTCAGAACACTCCCCTTGTTTTCTTTGTTGCCTTTTCTCGGAAAGGCATTTACTAAGCACCTACTGTGTGCCGGCACAGAGCTAAGCACTATTACTTTATCATCTGTTTAACCATCATATCTCTTCTATAAGAAGTTATCATTTTTACCATATCACAGTGAGGAATTTATGCTTAAAAAGTGTTTAAGCACTTTCCTAAGGTCACAGAGACAGGCATTTTATGGAGACTCCATAATTGTCCAAATGTAAAAATGATTCTTTCTCTTACACCAGGGCATCTCCTATGTGCCTTTTTACCCCTAAGGACTATTTCTCAGTAATTATGTATGTTTCTAAAATATTATTACCAATCCAATCCAAGAATTCTAGGATCCACTTCAAATAAAATATTCCATCTAGGTAATTCTTATGTATTCTTCAGCTGAAGAAGTGCAAACTTCTCCATAATCCCCATTACTGTCTCAACCCTACAAAAAAAGGAGATATGTTTAACAATTAACTTCCCTAAAATTCTATTGCCTCCTTGGGTCTAAAAAGAAAATCACTTACCCTAATTCCATTGTAACCTATGCTACTTGCTCCCATTCTTGGTCAAATTTAATATGGGTTCTCTTTCCAGAAAGAGAAGTAACATTACCAATACACTGGGAGTTCCCGTCGTGGCTCAGTGGTTAACGAACCCAACTAGTAACCATGAGAACTCGGGGTCGATCCCTGGCCTCGCTAAGTGGGTTAAGGATCCAGCATTGCCATGAGCTGTGGTGTAGGTTGGAGGCTACAACTCCAATTCAACCCCTAGCCTGGGAACCTCCATATGCCACAGGTTGAGCCCTAAAAAAGACGAAAAAAAAAAAAATACACTGGAGTTCTCGCTGTGGCTCAGCAGTAATGAACCCGACTAGTATCCATGAGGACAGGGGTTCAATCCCTTGCCCCGCTCAGTGGGTTAAGGATCTGGTGTTGCTGTGAGCTACAGTGCAGGCCACAGACTCAGTTTGGATCTGGTAGTGCTACAGCTATAGCATAGGCTAGCAGCTGCAGCTCTGATTTGAACCCTAGCCTGGGAACGTCCATAGGGCAGGTATGGCCCTAAAAAGACGAAAAATAAAAATAAAAAAAATAAAATAAAACTCAGTGCTACCAAAAGAAGAATCCTCACAAGTCCTTATTCTCAACATTTTGTTTTTCTTCCATTATCATCACAGAATTTCACATGATGTGTTTTTGTCAAAAATATCAGGGATAAAAAAAGGAGATGAGATCACCCTATGAGTTTATTTTTCCTTGCTGAATATTAGAGGGAAGCATTGCTGAGTCTGTAACCAACTTGCTGGGTCTCATTCCTGGTATTTCTGTAATGCTACAAAATACCCCCACTGGTTTCCTAATGAAATGAACTTGTAATGAAAGCCATATGGGGAAAAGTGTCATGTTTACTGCCTGTGACAGTGTGGCAGAGCTGGTCTCACACATACATAGGCAGTGTGCCATGGTCCTAAATAGCTCTACAACCACGAGCAATCACTTCCTCAGGCCACAGTATTGTCATGGTGGCAATCATTAAGGTTGTTCAGAATGTTCTGATCTTCCTCCTTCCAGACACATAACAGAATTATACTTCCTTAGCCCTCTCCCTGAAGTGAGGCATGCCCATGCAACTTGTTTTGGCCAGTGAAATATGAACAGAAGTGATATATGTCCTTTCTATGCAGAAGCCTTTAAGAGCCACTTCATGAGTCACCATATCCTTTTTCCTGCTTTCTAATTCCTGGAAACACATTGAGATGGTGCCTCCTTCAGCCCCAAACATACCAACAGAGATGCATGCCGAAACATGTGGGAAATGGAGTATGAGCAAAATCCAGCATTTCTGCTATAAAAACTGAGAACTGCCTTTTAATTACTGTAGCATAACCTACGCTACCCGATTGATTCTGAGGTTCGTATCTAGAAAAGGATGCTCCCCAAACAGAAAACTAGCATTTTCAACATGTCATCAGTATAAATTATCAATGAGATATTTTATATTTTTGTACTAAGTCTTTGAAAGCTAGAGCACATCTCAATTTCTCTTCTTTTTTTTCTTTTTTCTTTTTTTTTTACAAGTGGCCGCACCTGCGGCATATGGAAGTTCCCAGGCCAGGGGTCGAGCCACAGCCACTGTAGAAGCAACGCCGAGTAGTTATGTTGTGAGCCACACGGGAAGTCCGCACATCTCAATTTCAATTACTAATATTTCAAGTTCTCAGTAGCCCCATGCGGCCAGTGTTACCACATTGGACAGCACAGTAAAGAATGCAAGACACCTTAGAGATCAACTGGTCAATAGTTCTCAGCCCTGGCTGCCCATTAGGATGGCCTGAGTGAGGAGCTTTAAAAAGTACAGATGCTCGGAAGTTTCCATGTGGCTCAGTGAGCCCGACTAGGATCCAGGAGGATGCAGGTTCAATCGCTGGCCTCGCTCAATGGGTTAAGGATCTGGCCTTGCTGTGGCTGTGGCGTAGGCCGGCAGCTGTATCTCTGATTCCATCCCTAGCCTGAACTTCCATATGCCACAGGTGCGGCCCTAAAAAAGCAAAAACAAATAAATAAATAAAAATTTTAAAAAAATAAAAAATAAAAAGTACAGATGCTCAGTCAAGGCTGGGATTGGGTTGAGGCAAGTGAGGCACTTTACCCAGAGCACCTATTGTAATACAATATGTTAAATAGAAAAGTTAATGCAAGAGATGCATGATGAACAAAATATCAAAATTTTAAATAAAAATACAGGCATGATTTTCCTTTGCCTAAGGCTCTAACATGGTTTCGCATGGCATTGTACCCAGGGCCCACTCCAGACCAATTAAATCACTATTTCTGGAGGTAGAGCCCAGGCATTACATTTTTTAAAACACTCAGATGATTCTAATTTGCAGTGAGCATTGAAAAAAGCCAATATCTGTCACTCAGATTTCCTGATAAAATGGGGAGTCAAATGGCAGTTATAATTTTGGCATGTGGTATCTTTTACCAAATCCCTCAAATATATATATATATTTTTTCCCTGTATTTCCAGTGATGAGGAATTCACAGCTTTCACGGGGCAGCCATTTCCACTACTGGACAACTCCAGTGTTAACTTTTATTTATTTGAAGATAAGAGTTAAAAGATAATTTTAAAAAACAGGATAAAATCATGCCTCTTATACAGACACAAAATTAAATACACAATGAAGTTTTTATTTAAGAGAGAAGAATTAGGCAGATATTATAACTAGAATAAAAAAGAATCCAAAAAATCAGACATTTTTATAGATCATGACTACTGAAATGAATATGCATATAGAGGCAAAACTAGTTTTTCCACAAGGGGAGCAGGACAGGAAAATCAACTGAACCCTCACCAGACAGGACAGAATTTGCTTTGTCTCAGTCACCTACAACTTACCAAATTGTAAAATACCTCTCATAGAATCAAGGTGTACTATAGATAGCACATAATTTTCCTTTTAAGTATGAATTATTTTCCACACAACAAAATGCTTCCCTATACTTTTCTTTGGGTGATTTATTTATGTTTTTTAATAAATTTATTTTTCTGCTGTACAGCATGGGGGCAAAGTTATACTTACATGTATACATTTTTTTTCACCCTTTTTTATGTTGCAATATAAGTATCTAGACATAGTTCTCAATGCTACTCAGCAGGATCTCATTGTAAATCCATTCCAAGTTGTATCCGATAACCCCAAGTTCCCGATCCCTCCCACTCCCTCCCTCTCCCCCAGGGCGGCCACAAGTCTCTTCTCCAAGTCCATGATTTTCTTTTCTGTGGAAAGGTTCATTTGCGCCCTATATTAGATTCCAGTTATAAGTGATGTCATATGGTATTTGTCTTTGTCTTTCTGACTTATTTCACTCAGTATGAGAGTCTCTAGTTCCATCCATGTTGCTATAAATGGCATTATGTCATTCTTTTTTATGGCTGAGTAGTATTCCATTGTGTATATATACCACATCTTCCGAATCCAATCCTTTGTCGAGGGGCATTTGGGTTGTTTCCATGTCTTGGCTATTGTGAATAGTGCTGCAATGAACATGAGGGTGCATGTGTCTTTTTCAAGGAAACTCTTGTCTGGATATATGCCCAAGAGTGGGATTGCGGGGTCATATGGTAGTTCTGTGTATAGATTTCTAAGGTATCTCCAAACTGTTCTCCATAGTGGCTGTACCAGTTTACATTTCCACCAGCAGTGCAGGAGGGTTCCCTTTTCTCCACAGCCCCTCCAGCACTTGTTATTTGTGGACTTATTAATGAGGGCCATTCTGACTGGTGTGAGGTGGTACCTCATGGTAGTTTTGATTTGCATTTCTCTAATAATCAGTGATGTAGAGCATTTTTTCATGTGTTTCTTGGCCATCTGTATATCTTCCTTGGAGAACAGTTTATTCAGGTCTTTTGCCCATTTTTCCATTGGGTGATTGGCTTTTTTGCTGTTGAGTTGTATAAGTTGCTTGCATATCCTAGAGATTAAGCCCTTGTCCGTTGCATTGTTTGAAACTATTTTCTCCCCTTCTGTAAATTGTCTTTTTGTTTTCCTTTTGGTTTCCTTTGCTGTGCAAAAGCTTTTCAGTTCAATTAGGTCCCATGGGTTTATTTTTGCTCTTATTTGTTGCTTTGGGAGACTGACCTGAGAAAATATTCATGAGGTTGATGTCAGAGAGTGTTCTGCCTATGTTCTCTTCTAGGAGTTTGAGGGTGTCTTGTCTTATATTTAAGTCTTTCAGCCATTCTGAGTTTATTTTTGTGCATGGTATGAGGGTGTGTTCTAGTTTCACTGCCTGAAGTCTGAGAGAGTTATGTCCCCTGCTTGGTTTTTGTTTCTCAGGATTGCTTTGGCGATTCTGGGTCTTTTGTGGTTCCATATAAATTCTTGGATTGTTTGTTCTAGTTCTGTGAAAAATGTCATGGGTAATTTGATAGGGATTGCATTAATCTATAGATTGCTTTGGGTAGTACGGCCATTTTTACAATATTGATTTTTCCAATCCAGGAACATGGAATATCTTTCCATTTCTTTACATCTTTAATTTCTTTGATTAAAGTTTTATAGTTCTAGGCATATAAGTCCTTTACCTCCTTGGTCAGGTGTATTCTGAGGTATTTGATTTTTTGAGGTGCAATTTTAAAAGGTATCGTATTTTTGTATTCCTTTTCTAATATTTCATTGCTGGTATATAGAAATGCGACTGATTTCTGAATGTTAATCTTATATCCTGCTACTTTGCTGAATTTATGAATCAGTTCAAGTCATTTTTGAGTTGAGTCCTTAGGGTTTTCTATGTATAGTATCATGTCATCTGCATACAGTGACAGTTTTATCTCTTCTCTTCCTATTTAGATGCCTTTTATTTCTTTTGTTTGTCTAATTGCTGTGGCTAGGACTTCCAAAACTATGTTGAAGAGCAGTGGTGAGAGTGGACATCCCTGTCTTATTCCAGATTTGAGTGAGAAGGCTTTCAGTTTTTCCCCATTGAGTATTATATTTGCTGTGGGTTTGTCATAAATGGCTTTGATTATGTTCAGGAATGTTCCCCCTATACCCACTTTGGCGAGAGTCTTGATCATGAATGGATGTTGGACTTTGTCAAATGCTTTTTCTGCATCTATTGAGATGATCATATGGTTTTTGACTTTTCTCTTGTTAATGTGGTGTATGACATTGATTTATTTGCATATGTTGAACCATCCTTGTAAACCTGGGATGAACCCTACCTGGTCATGGTGTATGATCTTTTTGATATGTTGTTGGATTCGGTTGACTAAAATTTTGTTGAGAATTTTTGCGTCTATATTCATCAATGATATTGGCCGACAGATTTCTTTTTTGGTGGTATTTTTGTCTGGTTTTGGAATTAGGGTGATGGTGGCATCATAGAATGTCTTTGGGAGTGTTCCTTCTTCAACCTTTTGAAGAAGTTTAAGGAGGATGGGCACCAGATCCTCTTTATATGTTTGGTAGAATTCACTTGTGAAGCCATCTGGTCCTTGCCTTTTATTTGTAGGGAGTGTTTTTACAACATATTCAATTTCATTTCTAGTGATCGGTCTGTTCACTTGGTCTGTTTCTTCTTGATTCAGTTTTGGCAGGCTGTAAGATTCTAGAAAACTATCCATTTCTTCCAGATTGTCAAATTTGTTGGCATATAATTGTTCATAGTATTCTCATATGGTATTTTGTATTTCTGCAGTATCCATTGTGATTTCTCCTTTTTCATTTCTAATTTTGTTTATTTGGGTTCTTTCTCTTCTCTTCTTAGTGAGTCTAGCCAGGGGTTTGTCAATTTTGCTTACCTTTTCAAAGAACCAGCTCTTAGTTTTATTAATTTTCTCTATTGTTTTTTGAATCTCTATTTTATTGATTTCCTCTTTGATCTTTATAATTTCCTTCCTTCTGCTGACTTTAGGTCTTTTTTGTTCTTCTTTTTCTAATTCATTTAGGTGGAGGGTTAAGTTGTCAATTTGAGATCTTTCTTCTTTTTTGAGAAAGGCCTGTATCTGTATGAATTTCCCTCTGAGCACTGCTTCTGTGGCGTCCCATAGATTTTGAGAAGTTGTGTCATTATCATTTGTCTCCAGGTATTTTTTAATTTCCTTCTTGATTTTCTCATTGACCCATTGGTTTTTTAGTAGCATGTTGTTTAGTCTCCATGTAGTAGGTTTTTTCTCATTTCTTTTCCTGTGGCTGATTTCTAGTTTCACACCATTGTGGTCAGAGAAGATACTTGACATAATTTTTATGCTTCTAAATTTGTTGAGGTTAGCTTTGTGTCCCAATATGTGGTCAATTCTTGAGAATGTTCCATGTGTACTTGAGAAGAATGTGTATTCTGATTTTTTTGGATGTAGTGTCCTGAAGACGTCAATTAAATCTAACTTTTCTATTGTTTCCTTTAGGATCTCTGTTGCTGTATTGGTTTTCTGTCTAGAGGATCTGTCCATTGATGTGAGCAGGGTATTAAAGTCTCCTACTATGATTGTATTCCCATCAATTTCTCCTTTTATGTCTGTTAATATTTGGTGTATGTATCTGGGTGCTATATTTTTTACTCATTGACCTTAGAACAGTGGTTTTTAAATTTTAATGTATGGAGTTCCCATCTGGCTCAGTGGTTAACGAATCCGACTAGGAAACATGAGGTTGCAGCTTCGATCCTTGGCTTTTCTCAGTAGGTTGAGGATCCGGCATTGCCATGAGCTGTGATGTAGGTCTCAGACACAGCTCGGATCCCACATTGCTGTGGCTCTGGGGTAGGCCAGCGACTACAGCTCTGATTAGACCCCTAGTGTGGGAAATTCCATATGCTGCAGAAGCAGCCCCAGAAAAAGGCAAAAAGACCAAAAAATAAATAGGTAAATAAATAAATAAATAAATTTTAATGTGTAGGAGAATCACCCAGGAAGTGAGCTAGAAGGCAAGATTCCCAAAAGGAAACAAAAGCAAAAAACAAATAAATGGGACCTAATTAAACTTAAAAGCTTTTGCACAGCAAAGGAAACCTTCAACAAAACAAAAAGACAACCGGCTGAATGGGAGAAAATATTTGCTAATAATATGACCTGTAAGGAGTTAATATCCAAAATACATTAACAGCTCATATAAATCAACATTTAAAAAATAAACCACACAATTGAAAAATGGGCAGAAAACCTAAACAGACATTTTTCCAAAGACGACATACAGATAGCCAAGAGGCACATGAAAAGATGCTCAACATTGCTAATCATCAGGGAAATGCAAATAAAGACCACAATGAGATATCACTTCACTCCTATCAGAATGGCTATCATGAAAAAGACCACAGATAACAAATGTTGGCAAGAATGTGGAGAAAATGGAACCCTATACACTGTTGGTGGGAATGTAAACTGGTGCAGTCAGTGTGGAAAAGCATATGGAAGTTTGTCAAAAAACTAAAAATAAAACCATATGATCCAGCAATTCCAGTCCTGGATATATATATTAAAAAAAAATACTAATTTGAAAAGATACATGTACCCCAATGTTCACAGCAGCATTGTTTACAATAGCCAAGATATGGAAATAACCTAATTATTCACCAACAGATGAACGGATAAAGATGTTGTATGTATATACAATGGAATGCTACTACTCAGCCATAAAAAAGAATGAAATTTTGCCATTTGCAACAACCTTGGACTTGGAGGGTATTATGCTTAAGGAAATAACTTAGAGAAAGATAAACACTGTTATCACTTGTATGTGGAATCTAAAAAATAAAATAAAATAGTGAATATAACAAAAAAGAAACAGACTCACAGATATAGAAAACAAACTAGTGGTTACTAATGGGGATACGGTAGGGGGAAGGGGAAAGATAGAGGTATGGTATTAAGAAGTTCAAAGTACTATTATGTAAAATAGATAAGCTACAAGGATACAGCACAGGGAATACAGCCAATATTTTATAATAACTATAAATGGAGTATAACCTTTAAGAATTGTGAATCACTATGCTTTACACCTGTAACATATAATATTGCACATTAACTATACCTCAATTTAAAAAAGAATATGTAGTTAATATATATAATGGAATATTACTCAGCAATGAGAAAGGAAATCCTGCCATTTGCTACATGTGTGCAACCTGAGTGCATTGTTCCAAATGAAATAAACCAAAAACAAATATTGTACAATATCACTTCCATGTGGAATTTTAAAAAGTTAACTTAGGAGTTCCTACTGTGGCACAATGGTTTAAGGATCCGGCACTGCTACAGCTGTGGCTTCGATTCAATTCCTGGCCCAGAAACTTCCATGTGCCACAAGCATGGCCAAAAAAAAGAAAAAAGAAGTCAACTCATAGGAACAGACATTGTCTAACAGAATAGTGATTACTAGAGGTAGGGGTTGGGGTGGGATTGATAGATGTTGGTCAAAAGACACACACTTGCAGTTAAAAGATGAATAGGTTCTAGGGCTCTAATGCACAGCATAGTGATTACACTTCAAAACTGCTATAAGACTAGATTTTAAATGTTCTCACCACAAAACAGAAATGATAATTATGTGAGATAGAGGTCTTAGCTAAAGCTACAATGGTAATCATAGGGCAATAAATAAATATATCAAATCAACATGTTATACACCTTAAACTTATACAGTGTTATATGTAAATTATAACCTGGATTTTTTTTAAAAAAGCTCTGTCCTAGAACGTATTTACTCCATATTCTGGAGACAGACTTTCCAAATGTACTTCTCACAATATTTGCAAATAGCTCTAAATTTCAATTCAAATCAGTCTTAGTGGTCTTAGTGTAATATGTTTTCTTTGTTTTCAACATAATATTCAATTTCTTTTTTCCCCTATTCAAATTTTATAGGAAAGACAAGGAACTGTCTTTATATTATATGAACACCTGAAGAGAGACAAGTTGGGAATGTTGTGAGTATGAAGTGTGTCCATGAGATGTAAAAAGCTAAGAAAATAGACTACAACAACCAACAAAAATGATGTTCTCATACATTTTAATCAGCATGCTGATTCATTGGAAGTCTATCTTGTTTTATTTAGATCTTCAATTATTTCATAAATTGACTTTAGATGTGTCAGTGAGGGTTTATAAGTATTAGTTGATTAATTATCCAAAATTGATGAGTAAGAGGCTAGTTTTTGGTTTTTGTTTTATTTTTTGGCCAAGGCATACAGGGGTTTGATGTAAGATCTCAATCTCAGACCAGGGATTGAAACCGGGCCACAGCAGTGAAAACAATGAATCCCAACCACCAGACCACCAAGAAACTCCCGTTAGAGGCTAGTTTTAACAACACATTACACTCAAACGTATACATCTACAAGGCAGAGCAAGTCTGACTGATGAGGAACCAGCTCAGACATCCTGATTGTGGAAGAGCATTTCTCATTCTGGCACGCTTAGAAAAATGCTTTGGTGACTTGGCAAGATGCTCCAAGGGTCTGTAGCCCTGCCTCAGATCCAGTTCTGGCCCTAATGCAGTCCCCTCTAGAAACATTTATGCTGAGAAGAGTCCTATTGCACCACTCAGGAGGCTTCTCTATACTTCCCATTTTCTTGCAAATTTCTCTCCAGGGTATTCTAGAGAGCTAGCAAAGTTATCTCCTCATGTAGGACTCAAAACTTTAGAGCCACAAACCTGAATTGTGTCTTATTCACATCTTGGAATGTGGTTATTTGGTAACTTTAAGTCATCTTGACTTATTGGAAAACTGTTTCTACCCTATGTTTTTCTTCCTTTTAATATTTACAGCATACTTAAAAAGATGAGCAAATATTAACTTTTATTCTTTGTGTTGCTTGATTTTCTCTGGAGGATTAGGAGAGGCTTGTCATGAGATGACTGGGTTTTGTTTAGCTTTATTGCAATCATGTCATATCAGGTGAAGGATCCAAGAGGTGATGACTTTTCAGACCAGAACTTTGTGGTTTGCTTTGGGATAACTTCATACTGACTCCATTTATACTGGGGTATTTCTGGAAATAGGGGAATTTGAGAAGTTTCAAGGAAAGGAAAATGAAGGAAATTCCAGAGAGGAATTATTAATAGGGAAAGTGACTTAGAGTCCATGGTGTCCAACCTGGGCACCATGGACTTGAGGAGACTGAGGAGGTATGGTGAAAGGAGCATGAATCCATTTGTGGACCTAGCACTACACACACACACACACTCTTTTTTAAAAGTATGTCTCAATCTTCAGTATATGTAAGAATCGCCTGGGGGACTTGGTGAAACACACATTTCTGGATTCCAAATCCAAAGATTCTGATTTTATTGATTTGGATGGGGCCCAGGAATTCGTTTTAAGAAGCAGCCAGGTCTAATACATACTGACCCTCTGGTGATAAAATACAAATCACTGTTAAAAATTAATGACACTAGGAGTTCCCACTGTGGTGCAGTGAATTGAGGATCCAACTGCAGTAGCTTGGGTCACTGCAGAGATGCAAGTTCAATCCCTGGCCCAGCGCAGTGGGTTAAGGATCCAGGGTTGCTACAGCTATGGCATAGGTTGTATTTGAGGCTCAGATTCGATACCTGGCCTGGGAACTTCCATATGCCACAGATGTGCCCGAAAAAAATTAGTGACTCTGAAGTTGCCTTTGGCTATTGTTCTTTCTATTAAAAGACACACTATTGTTCTGTAGCTATAAGGGGTAGGCGGTCCTTGAATTTGGGGAATGTAACTCAAAAAGCTTGACAATACTTACCTAGCCCAACTCCTTCATTTCAGAGAAAAAGAAGTGAAAAGCCAGAGAGCTTAAGTAACTTCCCCAAAGACAGTCACTGGCAGGACACAGAGCTCTGATCTCCTGTCTTGGGGCCTGGGAAGGTTTCTACTCCTACCCTGACCCAAGGGAAAGCCTAAACAGGCTGGAAGGCAGCCTCTCCAAAAAGGTCTAAGCCTTAGATTCAAAGGCAGCCTCTCCAAAAAGGTCTAAGCCTTAGATTCAAAGGTGACTTATTCTACAGGTAACAAACGGAAAAGAAGTAATCCCAGAGCTCTTTACAGCTGCTTTAAGGGGCAGCTAGCTCTTCGCGTTTACCTCCTCAGGACAAACATTTTTTTTTTAATTAATCCATTCATTTAATCTATTTTTTTCCTTTGATTAAATAAAAGTTTTAGAGTTTCCTGGTGGCTCAGTGGGTTAAAGATCCAGCATTATCACTGCTGTGGCTCAGTTCACTGCTGTGGTGTGTGTGTAACCCCTGGCCCAGGAACTTACACATGCCGCAGGCAGAGCCAGAAACAAAACAAAACAAAAACAATAACAACAACAAAACCCCAGAAACTTTTAAAAATAGCTAGAAAAATGCCCTGGAGTTTTGTTTCCAAGTTAAAATTTTTTCAATGATCTAGTTGTCTGAGAATGTTCACTGACCAGTTTAATTCTACAGGATGGTTTGCAAGTTGTCACTGAAACCTTCTTTAAATGTGTGCTCAGCTTTATAAAGACAGCTGTTAGTGAATGTGGCACATTTTCCCCTGCACATAGATGGGCTGCACTCAGAAGTAGCAGGAATTATTTGTAGACTTGAAATAGAAAATAAACCCTAGATGAAAGTCTCCAGAACACTAAGGTACAAATGTCTCTGTAGGCAAGTAAATTGTTAAGCATGAATTACACTCAGCAGCAATTCTCTTAAACTAACTTAATTTTTAAAATGAGCTAATACTAGTGTCCTAGCTCAGTGGTAGCCTTTTGCTAGGAATGACTGAACCTATTCCTACATTCTGCTAAGTTGATTAATAAAAATATTTATTACACAAATCCTTTTTGTTGACAAGTTAAAATGGAGCCTCATCTTTCATATCTCCCTGAAGATTGCCACCTTGTGAGATTGAAAATACTCATTAAATTCCATCATCAGACAGGCACAAATGAGAGGGTGATTGTTTTTAAGCATGTGAGGGGAATCATTGGTAAACTCATTTGTTTGGATATCATTAACAGAACAATCGGTGAAGATCTCCAGGGGGTCCTCATGACCTTTGCTCGCAATCTCTTCATCATCCATCAAGAAATATCAGCACCTAATATGCAAGGCGAGACCAATTTTAAGGTGAGGTGTTAATTAACTAACGATCTTGGTTAATTTCTATACAAGGGCTGAAAATACCTCATGCTGTATTGTAAACAAGTGCTAAACCATTTTTTTTTTTCACTTTAAGCAGAGCGTATTTTAGAATATGCAGGGTCAATATTGTAAGGTTCCCACTGAACCTGTTAGTTAAATTTAATAGTTTGAAACTTTTTCTTTGAAATATAGTAGATTTGTTTTAACTTGCTGCCATTTCCAAACCTAAGCTTACAAAGCAACAGGGCTTTCTCACATTGAAGTTGAAATGTCGCAATGGAGCCAAAATAGACTATCACAAACAAAAATCCTGAATATAATCTACCTATAGTTCAGATAATACAGTGTCTGGCTCAGGACTCCTGGGAAGCCCAAGTTCCTAGAGCCAGAAAAGTTCTGAGATCCCCATGAAGGACAATGTTTGTAGGAAGAAGCAGAAGAAAACTTCAGCATATATGTAAGCCATCTGCTTCACCTAATTTTACCAAAATGGGACAGGTGTTTCATCACTAACATTTTGAAGCTCCCAAACATCCCTTAAAGATGTTGGTTCAGGAAATCCAGTCATGTGTAATTGACTAGAAGTCTCCAAACTCTAGAAAACAGGAACAAGATTTGTACGAAAGGTTTTAAAATACCAGCTGAACAGAGATGAACACTTGGTATTGCTCACTAAAGTCTGTATCCAGTTCCCAGTCTGAGACTTCAGCATGCTTGAATAGATCCAGTAATTCAAGGGACTCAATCAGAAACAACATATGATTTTTCTCTTAAGTGGAAAGCCCAACAAAAGCTTGATAAGAAGAAAAAATTTGAACTACCTTTTTTTTTTCCCCTTGAGTTAGGACCTGGTCCCTCTAGTAACAGTAATAAAGATAATGACGCTTTGCTCTTCAATGTGATTTTATGTGTTGCATCAACTTTCACTGGTCCTAAAGGATATATGCTCATCATTTATATTATGTTCCTGCCAGCTAGCATCATTTTATCTGTTACTATGATGTGCAAAATTCTAAGTCTATATGCATATGATCAGTTTACTCAGTCCAAATACAACTAACAGTCAGAATCAGATGTGCTGTGAACTGAACTGTGTCCTCCCAAAGTTCACATGTTGAGCCCTTCCATCTCCAATGTGATGATATACAAAGATGGGGACTTTGGGAAGTAATTATGTTTAAATGAGGTCATAATGGTGAGATCCTCATGATGGGACTAGTGTCCATATAAAAGATCAGAGAATGTGCACTTCTCTCTTCTTCTCCCTCCCCCCCTCCCCTACCCACCCTTCTCTCTCTTCACCACCCCTGCCATCTGAGGATACAGCAAAAAGATGGCTGTCTGCAAGCCAGGAAGAGAGCTCCCACCAGGAACTAAATCAGCTAACACTTTGATCTTGGACTTCTCAGCCTCCAGAAATGTGAGAAATAAACTTTTGTTGTTTAAGCCACCTTGGATACTGAAGAAATACACAAAACCATAAGAGAATACTATAAGTAATTATATACCAACAAATTTGATAACCTGGAAGAAATGGACAACTTTCGAAACATATAGCCCACCAAAGCTGAATCAAGAAGAAATAGATGATTTGAACAGACTAGTCCCTAGAACTGAAACAGAATCTGTAATAAAAAAATAAAAAAAATAAAAAATAAAAAACTCCCTAGAAACAAAAGTCCAGGACCAGATGGCTTCACAGGCAAATTCCACCAAGCATACAAAAAAAAAAAAAAACTTTTACTGATCTTTCTCAAACTCTTCCAAAAGATTAAAGAGGAAGGAACACCCCCAAAGACATTCTACAAAGCCACCATCACCCTGATACCCAAAGCAAAGATACCACCAAAAAAGAAAATTACAGGCCAATATCTTTGATGAATATAGATGAAAAATTCTCAACAAAATATTACAAGCTGAAACCAGCACACTTAAGAAAGATCATACAGCATCACCAAGTGGGATTCATCCCAAGTTCCCAAGGATGGTTTAACATATACAAATCAATCAATGTGATACAGCACATCAACAAAAGAAAAGATAAAAACCACATGATCATCTCAATAAATGCAAAAAAAAAGCATTTCACAAAATTCTACATCCACTCATGATAAAAACTCTTACCAAAGTAGGTACAGAGGGAACATATCTCAACATAATAAAATCTGTTTATGACAAATCCACAGCCAATATAATACTCAATGGTGAAATGTGGAACAAGACAAGGATGCCCACTCTTACCATTTCTATTCAATACAGTATTGCCACAGCAATCAGAAAAGAAAAAGAAATAAAAAGTATCCAAATTGGAAGAGAAGATGTAAAATGGTCATGATATGCAGATGACATGATACTATATATAGAAAACCCTAAACACTGAACTGATAAATGAATTCAGCAAGGTAGCAGGACACAAGAATAATATATAGAAATCAGTGGCATTTCTTTACACTAACAATAAATATCAGAAAGGGAATGTAAAAAAAAAATATATATATATATGTTTTAAAATCACACCAAAAAAATAAACCTGACCAAGAATTAAAAAACTTATGTACTGAGAACTATAAAATATTAATAAATGAAATTAAAGAAGATTCAAAGAGATGGAAAGCTATCCCATGCGCTTGGATTGGAAGAATTAATATTGTTAAAATGTCCATACTGCCCAAAGCAATCTAAAGATTTAATGGATATCAAATTACCCATAACATTTTTCACAGAACTAGAACAAATAATCCCAAAATTTATATGGAACCATAAAAGACCCAGAATTTCCAAAGCAATCCTGAGGAAAATAAGAAAGGAGGAGGCCTAATCCTCCTAGACTCCAGACAATACTACAAGGCTAGAGTAATCAAAACAGTGTGGTACTGGCACAAAACAGACATACGGATTAATGTAACAGAACAGAGACCCCAGAAATAAACCCACACACCTATGGTCAATTAATCTTTGACAAAGGAGGCAAGAATATACAATGGAGAAAAGATAGTCTCTTTAGTAAGTGGTGCTGGGAAATGTGGATAGCTGCACATAAATAAATGAAGTTAGAACATACCCTCACTCCATCTGATAGGGATGGAGTAGGCACAGGTAGTTGCAGAAGTTGCAATAAAGGATCGCAGATAGAGAAATCTAGAGGACTTTGGGAGATCACCGTAAGTTAATAAATTGCTCAAAAAAGCCATCAGAACAAGGCAGGCTTGCTTGACTAGTGGAGGTGTAAGAATTGCCTCAAGTCATTGGGTGGGGGATGGGATGAAGCCTACATCCAGATTCAGACCAAGAGTTTGAGGACCACCCTTCTGCTGATTTGAATACACATCTTACCAGATACTAAGAAGGAGCTACTACTCCCAGAAAGGGAGAGGCAGGCTTTTCCAACCCCCACTCCCCTTGGAGGATAAAACTGTAGCCCACCTGATCCTTGGGGCAGAGCTTCCATGCCTGCCCTTCTGCACATCTCACAAGCGTCCTATCTTAGTAAACCTATTTCTTGCTTATCACTTTGTCTCTCACTGAATTCCTTCTGCGCAAAGACATGAAGAACCTGAACCTCAGTGAGGCCAGACACAGGGTGAGTGAATCTAATTTAAAACCATGGGTTCAAATCCCAATCTGAGTTTTGGCTGCGTTCAAGTCCTGGCATGCGGGTTCAAGTTCCAACTTGGGTTCTGGAGAGGTTCAGGCCATTAGTACTGTCGGTTTCACATTCATGCATTAAAAAAATAAACTCATGGGAGTTCCCGTCGTGGCGCAGTGGTTAACGAATCCGACTAGGAACCATGAGGTTGCGGGTTCGGTCCCTGCCCTTGCTCAATGGGTTAATGATCCGGCGTTGTCGTGAGTTGTGGTGTAGGTTGCAGACGCGGCTCGGATCCCGAGTTGCTGTGGCTCTGGCGTAGGCTAGTGGCTACAGCTCCGATTCGACCCCTAGCCTGGGAACCTCCATATGCTGCGGGAGCAGCCCAAGAAATAGCAACAACAACAACAACAAAAGACAAAAAGACAAAAAATAATAATAATAAAATAAAATAAAATAAACTCACAATGCTTAAAGACTTAAAAACTCCTTGAAAAGAGAGTTCCCATTGTGGCTCATCGGGTTAAGAACCCAACTAGTATCCATGAGGATGTGAGTTTGATCCTTGGGTTAAGGATCTGGCGTTACAGTGTAGGTCGCAGACATGGCTCAGATCCTGCTTTGCTGTGGCTATGGTGGAGGCCAGCAGCTGCAGCTTTGATTCAGCCCTAGCCTGAGAAGAGATCACAGTCAAAACATTCTCTGACACAAATCATTCCAATGCTTTCTTAAGTTGTCCCCCAAGGCAACAGAAATAAAAACAAAAATAAACAAATAAACTATCCTGTCTGTGGCATTTTTTTATATAAGCCTAGGCAAACCAAGACATGTGGTTTATCCCCCACACCATGCAGATTTAGTAGACTCCAGGCTTGGACTTTAGGTTGGCAGTACCAACTACTGTTGACAAAATAAAGGCTATTCTTCTGATCTTTGCCTAACTTTCAGAATCATCAAAAGTCAGGTTTTTTTGTTTTGTTTTGTCTTTTTAGGACCATACCCATGGCATATGGAAGTTCCCAGGCTAGGGGTCAAATCAGAGCTGTAGCTGCCGGCCTATGCCACAGCCATAGCAATGCCAGATCCAAGCCACATCTGCAACCTACACCACAGCTCACGGCAACACCGGATCCTTAACCCACTGAGTAAGGCCAGGGATCAAACCCACATCCTCATGGATACTAGCTAGGTTCATTACCACTGAGCCACAACGGGAACTCCTAAGAGTCAGGTGTTCTTATGTAGCTTTTAACTATCTCATGGTTTCTATCCTTCTCATGTGAATCATTGTTACCTTGACTTTTTTTTATCCTTGCTAGAAAGTCTAAAGGTAAAAACTTTAAGTCTCAATAAAATAGGAAAAATTTTTAAAAACTTGAAAAGTGGAATAGATTCATTTCTGGTAGTATTTGGTATCTGGTAGTATTTTCTACATACTATCCTAATGACATTCTAATTAGTTTGTAAACAAAGATTTACCAGTAAAGTAAGGCCATATAAAGTTTATAAACAAAGATTTACCAGTAAAGTAAGGCCATATAAAAATGGAAGGTGATTGGAGTTCCCACCTTGGCACAGTGGGTTAGGGGTCCAGTTTGTCTCTGCGGAGGTGCTGGTCTGATTCCGGGCTCAGTTCAGTGTGGGTTAAGGATCTGGATTGCTGCAGCTGTGGTGTATGTCGCAGCTCTGGCTCGGATTCAATCCCTGGCCTGGGAACTTCCATATGCCATGGGGGCAGCCTTAAAAAAAAAAAAAAAAAGCATTTAACAAAATCTAACACCCTTTTTCTTTTCTTTCTTTCTTTTTTTTTTTTGGCCACACCTATAGCACATAGAAGTTTCCTGGCCAAGGACTGAGCCTGAGCCAAAGCAGTGACAATGCTAGACCCTTAATCCACTGAGCCACCAGGGAACTCCCTCTAACCCCTTTCTTGATTAAAAAAAAAAAAAAAAACACTCAGAGATGGGATTATGATGGCAAAATAGACGGACTGGAGCTCAACTTCTCTCCTAAAAACAACAAAATTTAAAACTACATGCTGAGCAATCTTCAACCAAATGGACCAGAAACCTTCAAAAAGATATCCTACTCCAGAAGACAAAGAGAAGGCCACATCAAGAGGACTGGAGCTGACTGGAAGAAGAAATAGACAAGAAGAGGAAACATTCATTCACATTTAAATGTAACAATGAATATGACACAGATTATGTACTCAAGAAGCTCAAAGCACAAGGCATTCTATTTCTTTCTTGTTCAATTTCTAAAACAAGGAAAACTCCCTCAAATAAATCTTTAGAAAAACTTTCTAAATCTTCTTTATGTAGCTGGCCTAACTAACCTTAAAAAAACTCACTAGACGTAAGAAGCAAAGCTACAGAAGTATAGAAGAAAATAAGGGAGATATAGTTCTATGATCTGAAGATGGAGGTTTTGAAACCCAACAGTTACCAAAAAAGACAACTGATTTGATCTTATAGCATTACAAGATATCTATAGGGACTAAAACCAAAGAGACAAGTGCCATATTTAACAGGTCAAAGATTAATGCCCAGAAATGTGTTATTTTTTAAAAGGTCTGAAAATTTGATATGAGAAAAGACAATTGGGTGGAGAAACTATAAAAGGATATAAACAAGAAGTTCAAAGAAGATGAAATTTCACTGGTCAAAGGAAACAAAAGAAGAGCTCTGAATAATCAAGGAAGTACAAATTGAAATGACTTTCATTTCTATTAGACTGAATAATGCTGCATAGTGCATTGGAGAGGATGCAAGAAACCAGCTTTCTTATACACCATAGATAAGAGTGTAAATTGGTAAAGCCTATTCAAAACCAATTCGATAAAACCTATCAAGATGTTAAATGTACAACATCTTTTCATTTAACAAGTCCACTAATAAGAATCTATCCTTTAAAAATATTTGCATGTGTGCACAAAGATGTATTTGCAATGATGTTCACTGTAGCATGATACATTATGGGGGGGAGGGGAATGGAATAAAAAAATGCCCATCAAAAATAAATTAATTAATTAATTAAATAAAAATAATCAAGGAGTTCCCTGATGGCACAGCAGGTTAAGGCACTGTTGCTGCTGTGGTGTATGTTCAGTTCCCAACCTGGAAATTTCTACTTGCTGTGAGCACAGCCAAAAAAAAACAAAAAACAAAAAAACACATTCAAACAAACTAGAAATAAAAGGTAACTCCCTCAGCCTGATAAAAGAATCTAAGAAAAAACAACAGCTAACATCATAGTTAATGGTGCAAGACTGAAAGCTTTCCCCCTAAGATCAGGAGTAAGACAAGGATTCTGCTTTTACCACTTCTATTCATCACTGTACTGGAGGTTCTAGCCAGGGAAGTTAGGCAAGAAAGATATAAAAGGCATCCAAATTGGGAAGAACTAAAATTATCGCTATTCACAGATGACATGATCTTATATACAGAAAATCCTAAAGAACCCAGAAACAATCTATTAGAGCTAATAAACAAATTCATCAAGGTCGTAAGACCAAAGACAAAAATCAGGTGTTATACTCTGTTAGTAATAAAAAATCCAAAAATAATTTTTCAATCAAGTTTTTAATCAAAAAGAATAAAACACTTAGAAATAAGTTTAAGAACAAGACCTGTCTGCCAAAAACCACAAAACATCATAAAAGAAAGGAGACCTAAATAAATGGAAAGATATTCTGTGTTTGTGGAATGGAAGATTTAACACTGCTGAAATGGTAATACTCTCCAAACTGATCCACAGATTCACTAAAAAATTCATGTCAAAATCCCAGCTGACTTTATTGCAGAAATTGACAAGACAATGCTAAAATTCATGTAGAAATGCAAGAGATTCAGCGTAGTCAAAATAATCTTGAAAAAGAACAAAGTTAGAGTGCCTCTTGATTTCAAAACTTACTATAAGGCTACAGTAAGTTGAGTAAGTCTTGAGACTGTGGGGTACCGTCATAAAAATAGACATACAGATTAAAGGAATAGAACTGAGAGTCTAGAATAGACTCACACACTTATAGTCAATTATTTTCAACAAGGGTGCCAAAACAATTCAATTGGAAAAGAATAGTCTTTTTGACAAATGGTGCTGGGACAGACAGATATCTACATGTGAATGAAGTACCTCTCTACTCCACAGCACATACAAATATTAAATAAAAATGGACCAAACATAAATGTAAGAGCTAAAACTATTAAACTCTTAGAATAAAACAGGTATAAAAATATTTGCAAATCATATATCTGATAAGTCTCTAGTATCTAAGTATATAAAGTACTCTTACAACTCAGCAATAGACAAATAACCCACTTAAAAAGTAAACAAAGGATCTAAATAGTTTTCAAAAAAAGACCCACTAATAGACTATAATCACATGAAGAAATGCTCAACATCATTAGTCATTAGGGAAATGTAAATCAAAACAATTAGATATGGGAGTTCCTGTTCTGGCTTAGTCAGTTAAGAACCTGACTAGTGTCCATGAGAATTCGGATTCAATCCCTGGCCTCACTCAGTCAGTTAAGCATCTGGCATTGCTGCAAGCTGCAGTGTAGGTTGCAGATGTGGCTCAGACCCAGTGTTGCTGTGGCTGTGGTGTAGGCCGGCAGCTGCAGCTCTGATTCTACCCCTAGCCTGGGAACTTCCATATGCTGCAGGTGTGGCAAAAACAAACAAGCAAAACCGTAAGATACCATTTCACACCTAAATGGCAATTGTGAAGAAGACAGTGACAAGGAATGATAAGAATATGGTGAAACTTGAACCCTCATATATTATGGATAGGAACGTAAAATGGTGTCACTGCTGTGTATAGTTTCATAGCTCCTCAAAAAGTTAAACATAAAATTATGACTCAGCAATTCCACACCTAGTTATATACCCGAGTACTTAAAATATATGTTTATGTAAAAATTTGTACATTAATGTTCACAGAAGCGTAACAGCCAAAAAGTGGAAACAACCCAAATTCCCATCAACTAATAAATGGGTGAATTCCATATTATATGAACAATATTTCATATATTGGAATACATAGGTATAAATCTTCATGATCTTATGGTTAGAAATGGTTTCTTAGATATAATACCTAAAGTGTAAGCAACCAAAGTAAAAATAGGTAATAGATACAATGAAATATTATTCAGCCTTAAAAAGGAAATTAAGTTCTGATACAGGCTACAACATGCATGAACCTTGAAAACATTCTACTAAGACAAAAAAAGTCCACATATTATATGATTCTATTTACATGAAATATCCAGATAGTCTTTTCAGCAAGTAGTGCTGGGAAAATTGGACAGCCCCATGTAAATCAATGAAACTGGAACACACCCTCACACCACGCACAAAAATAAACTCAAATGGCTTAAAGACTTTGGGAGTTCCCATCGTGGCTCAGTGGTTAAAGAATCTGACTAGGAACCATGAGGTTTCAGGTTCGATCCCTGGCCTTGCTCAGTGGGTTAAGGATCTGGTGATGCCATGAGCTGCAGTGTAGGTCCCAGACATGGCTTGGATCCCACGTTGCTGTGGCTGTGGTGTAGGCCGGTGGCTGCAGCTCCGATTAAACCCCTACCCTGGGAACTTCCATATGCTGCGGGAGCGGCCCTAGAAATGACAAAAAGACCAAAAAAAAAAAAAAAAAGGACTAAAGACAAGACACCATTAAACTTCTAGAAGAGAATACAGGCAAAACATTCTCTGACATCAACCTTACAAATGTTTTCTCAGATCAGTCTCCCAAGGCAACAGAAATAAAACCAAAAATAAATCAATGGGACCTAATCAAACTGACAAGCTTTTGCACAGTAAAGGAAACCATAAAACATACAAAAAGACAACTTACAGAATGGGAGAAAATAGTTTCAAATGACGCCACTGACAAGGGCTTCATCTCTAAAATATATAAACAACTTATACAACTCAACAGCAAAAAAGCCAATCACCCAATGGAAAAATGGGCAAAAGACCTGAATAGACATTTCTCCAAAGAAGATATACAGATGGCCAATAAGCACATAAAAAAATGCTCAGCATCCCTGATTATTAGAGAAATGCAAATCAAAACTACCATGAGGTACCACCTCACACCAGTCAGAATGGCCATATTAATAAGTCCACAAATAACAAATGATGGAGAGGGTGTGGAGAAAAGGGAACCCTCCTGCACCGCTGGTGGGAATGTAAATTGGTACAACCACTATGGAGAACAGTATGGATGTACCTTAGAAAACTATATATAGAACTACCATATGACCCAGCAATCCCACTCTTTGTATATATCTGGACAAAACTTTCCTTGAAAAAGACACATGCATCCATATGTTCATTACAGCATTATTCACAATAGCCAGACATGGAAACAACTTAAGTGTCCATTGACAGGGGAATGGATTAAGATGTGGTTAAGTGTACACAATGAAATACTACCCAACCATAAAGAAGAACAAAATAATGCCATTTACAGCAACATGGATGGAGGTAGAGACTCTCATACCAAGTGAAGTAAGTCAGAAAGAGAAAGACAAATACCATACGATATCACATGTCTGGAATCTAATATGCGGCACAAATGAACCTTTCCACAAAAAAGAAAATCCTGAACATGGAGAATAGATTTGTGGTTCAAGCAGGAGAGGGAGGGAGGGGGATGGACTAGGAATTTGGGGTCAATAGACGCAAACTATTGCCTTTGGAATGACTAAGCAATGAGATCCTACTATATAGCACTGCAGACTATATTTAGTCACTTATGATGGAGCATAATAATGTGAGAAAAAAGAATGTATATATGTATGTGTAACTGGGTCACCTTGTAAACCAGCTGTAATGGAAAAAAAATTAAAATCATTATGAAAAGAAATAGAAAGATAGAACAGAGGTTTCCAGGAGTTAGAAGAGGGGGCAAATGAAAAACTAATGGATATAGAGTTTCTACTTGGGGTGATAAAAATATTCCGGAATAACATAGAAGTAATGGTTGCTTATGAATATACTAAAAACCACTGAATTATACACTTTAAAGGGATAAGTTTTATGGTATATAAATTCTACCTCAATAAAAAATAACTAAAATAAAATGGAAAAGTGCCATTTTTCCTCCTGGAAACCAATGAAAATAAATACTCCCATCAGCCTACTAGCCCTCATTTTAGGGTAACTAGACCAGTGCATCTCAAATTATCTGCAGTGAAGGACCTGTTTTTTTTTTTTTTTTTTTTGACCTAGCATGGATCAATACTTTTCTCAAATACAACAAAAATGAATTACTAGAAAAATGAAAGGAAAAAATTAGACATAAAATAGAAGCCCATTTTTTTATTATCAGATTTAATAGACATTAAAATTTCTTAGGCTTCCAAGTAAGAACTTGTATTGAGTAATACTCTCAATATTTTTACCCATTTCGTTAAGACTGATATGGTGCATTTTAATTTTTTTACCATTTCATTAAGACTCATATTCCTTTTGGCACAGTGGATTAGTGATCAGGCTTGTCTCTGTGGCATCGCTGGTTCAATCCCTGGCCCAGGGAACTTCCATTTGTAGATGGATGCTAGTTAGTGGAACACATTTTGAGTAGAACTGGTCTAAATCATACTTACTTCCAAAAAGAAGTAAACGTGTAAGGGGCTGGGTGGAAGACTTATAAGAGGTCTTTAGGTAATCAGGATAATTTGTACTGTTCACTTATAGACCACTATTGATGACATTGAAGCCATTCTAGGAGTAACTGAGGAAAACAAAATGAGATTTGAAGAAAATCTACAGTCCAAAGATGATAAAAAAAAAAACCTCTCTACACCTTATAAATGAATGATCCTGGAATATATTGCTGATTTTGGATTTCAATCTGGAGCCATAAAAAAAGGGCAACATTTATTTAGCTATGAGGACCAAAAAGGGGGAAAAGTTAGTTTCCTTTGTTTGCTAAGAGGTATATTAGAACAGATTATAATGTAATGCTCTTTAAAAAAATTGTTCATTAAGTGATCTTATTTTATTTACTAAACCAAAACCTATTTGTGTTTTCATGTAAGAGTACTGAAAATCTCTTCCTCTTCCCAAACTTAGGAAGAAATAATCTTCAAGTTCTGAGTTTTACTAATACCACTTCTGCATCTACCTCTTTAAAAACTTCAGGATTAATGAGCTTTTTTTTTATGTTTTATAAAGTCTTCTCCTCCTATTTCTAATAGTAATTTGTCTTATGCCTCTAAAAAAATTGAATAAAGGCTTAATCATCACTATTTGGCAAAACACAAATTTGGTTTTTTTCTTCCAAGAAAATTCATATGGATTTTTTACATTACTCTTTATCATTCGCTATATTTTTATTGTACCAAACCACTATTGTTTGTTGTTGCCATTTTTCAAAAACTAAGGTAAGCCAACATCTAGTTAACTGAAGCATCAGAATGTTATCTAGGTGGCAGTATCTGCTCTTAGTTTAAGATAGAGTGTAACTCAGTCCCCTAGCTTGAATAAATATTTGTATTCTCTAGCTCTCCATTTAATGCAGCAGGAGGATTTTTATAAGCTCAATTCAACAGTACCTTTCAAAGGGCAAATTGTTAAAATTATGCAATGTTGACACGAACTTTCAGGATTTGCTTCGTAATTATTCAAAATATTTCTACATCATCCAGTTTTACTGGAAGGGTGAAATATGCAAGTCACAACACCAAAATCACACAGCTGTTTTAAAGAATATCTTTTAAAATATCCAAGTGTGTTGGGGAAAAGAGGGGTATTTATTACCTATGGAATTTCAATAATGTGTTAACTATGCCTCAGCCACAGGCAGAGTTTCTGCAATAAAATTAACATTTGTGTGTGTGTAGCTTTTGCTTTGCTATAGTTGGAAGTACATTAATTAGCCAGGTTTCCTGCCTGTGTTAGGTACAATGATGACCTCTTTTTCTTGCCAGATAGCTCTAATCCATATGAGGGGCCCATTGTCCAGACACTTGACAGATAGGAAGTACTACATGCCCATTAGAGTCTCGCCTCAACTGAAGCCAGAGCAACATAAGGTCCAAGAGACTCATTAGTTCACTGGCACAATCATGTCCTGAGAGTAAATGAAACCCTCTGTCTCCTTATGGCTCTCATCTGCTCTGGACTTTGAAAGAAAACTGTCTCTGTTTTGTTCAGCACAGCAGTGGATCTTTCACATGGTGAGATCCCCTTCTTAACAGCACAAAACTGTTAAATCTATCAGAGAAGTTTTATATGTGAATTCCGATTAGCACTCTTGAGCCTCAAGCTGCTGGCAATAGTAAAATGAGTTCACTCCCCTGTACCTTTTTTTAAAAAACCCACATGATCGGTTTCTCAAACAATGCACTTTCCTTCTTTGGGGCTATCATTAACACATACCACAGAACGCTTGTTTCCAAATTCAGGCCTTATATTCAGATTCAGGTCTCACTCGAAGGAGATTAGGAGTTAGGTTCTCTACCTAAAAATCTATAGCTTCAAAATCAAAGGAGAAAATTTGGTATAATAAAACAATCACTTCAAGTAATTAAGTGAAAGAAGCCAGAGGACCAGATTAAATTAGTGAAATATTTTAATTACAGAACATTTGAAAAGAAGCATAGTCTATTATCTTTTAGCACATACAGATAGCAAAGATACTATTAGTAAACTAAGGTTAAATTTGAAAAAATCATGTATATGTATACGGCCTATCCTAAATATAAATTAACCAACATAAATTACTGAGCTTTTACTATTCTAAATAGGAAACTAAAATTGTCTTTGATGATTTTTTGAAAATCAAGTACCATTTTTCAGGAAGTTTTTGGGAGAAGCATACATTTAACAGTAGAGCCATCTTTATAGAAGAAATGACCCATTGTTTAATACTGAACGTTTACAATGATTTGAGAAGCAAATTGTACTAATCATTTAGGAATACATTATTGGATGATGGTAAGTATCTCCGTTTACATATTGCCTATTTTATACTGATTTTAAAGAAACCAAATAAATGATATTTAATGGCAAGTTGCACTCAACAACTTACCTACCTACCTTCCACTATCTACTTACATTTACAATAAAAGTACTGAATGCTTATTACTGATTAGGTAGGTACTGTGCTAGAAACTTTTATAGACATTATATAATTCTTTCCAACAACACCATGTGGGAAAATACTACTACTGGCCTCATTTTACATATAAGAAAACTGAGACTTATTGAGGATATCTCACAGCATGTCTCAGGCTAAATGGAAAGAAATTTGGGGTTTAAACTCATTTACCACATTTTCTACTAGCATGTTGTACAAAGCAGAAAGTTCAGGAGTTCCCATTGTGGCGCAGCGGAAATGAATCTGACTAGGAACCATGAGGTTGTGGGTTTGATCCCTGGCCTTGCTCAGTGGGTTAAGGATCCAGCATTGCCCTGAGCTATGGTGTAGGTGGCAGACTCCGCTCAGATTCTGAGTTCCGTGGCTGTGGTGTAGGCCGTCAGCAACAGCTGCGATTAGACCCCTAGCCTGGGAACCTCCATATGCAGCAGGTACGGCCCTGAAAAGACAAAAAAAAAAAAAAAAAGTTCAGTTTCACTTGTCCCAGAACATGCAAGGTACAAGTGTGTTGCTTAAAGTATAGAAGGACATTTTAGCTTACACATGCTTCCTGCTACTAACATACACTTGGACAACTGACAACTTTGTGAGGCATCACAACTACAGCCTGAAGAAATCAGAAGAGAAAATGTCATCAATGGAATTCCCCTATGGTAAGACTCTGGTGGAGGACTGATTCTGGGAAGGTGCAGGAGAGTTTAGAAGCTGGGAAATCATGCCCTATAGTTCCACTCAAAAGATGGGTGTTAAGAAAGTGGGAAAAAGTTAAGAAAGGATTTCCAACAAAATGCAGAGTAACCTGGGAGGAGTCTGGGGAGCATTACTTCAGCTATATCATTCTAAGAATTGCAAGTATCAAATTTTTCAAATATAAAAAATACATATTTTATCCTAAGTAAAATATTAGTTACCACCTGATAGCTTTAACAATTAATAATCATTTGTATGCATCTGGCACCTTTCTTCTAAAGAGCTCAAAGCACTTTACATTTGTTATCTCATTAATTCCCAACATTGTCCCTGTGGGGAAGGTAATAAGTATTTTAACATTTAAATGTTTATCTTTCAGAATTTCTCAAGCATACATTAATTATATTTCCAAAAATGTAAATGTTCATTAGTTTTATTTTACTGTTCCTCTGGCTTTACTGTGCATAACAAATTTGTTCAACTCTTTAAATGTGCTAATCACAGTAAATCTTATTTGGAAAACTAGAAATTAAGATGCCAGGATAATGTGAGGGTGGAGGTGGTAGAGAGGGAGGAAGCATTTGACTTTGCCTTTCTCACTGGGAGAAGTTTCATCCAATCCACTGCAAATGCAAATGAAATGAATGTACTGTGCCTCTTCTCTATCTTTTCTGCATCCTATTGTTTCCAAAAGGTGTCCCCTAAGAGGTTAAGGACTGTATCTAAAAGCCTGAGGCAGACTGAGCTAAGATTTATATCTTTGTTTTGTTAATGATCTTATCAATGTGAAACATAAAACTGATGCATTCTATTAGGAGTTACATCCCAAAGAGTCACAGAATAATAAGGATCAGAAACTTGTCTCCCCAGTCTCTCTCTCTCTGAACTGGCCATACCTTCCTCAATTTTCTAACTGGAAAAACGGCAGATAGTTAATACCTGCTCCTTAGGGAAATAGTCAAGATTAATTGGCCAATGTTGGGAAAGTGTTTCAAATATGAAGCGTTCTACATAAATGTTTAAAAGTATTATTATTACATTGCAACTTCAAGTGGAAGTTTTAATTGTGAAATGTGATTATACACTTTCTAAAGAAGCCCCTTCATAACCACATATATAGATTTATTTTTCACTCTAACAGTCTAACTCATGGTTGTGAAACTTTATTGCACTTGATGGAGGGCCCTGGCTTTTATTAGTTTTAAGCTGCTGGTTTCTGGGGTATTTATATAAATGAGGGAAAGATACCAAAACAGTAAATAATATGCATGTCCCTGCTGTTTAAAAATCTGTTGGTAAAAACAACTTTTGTCTTGTTATAAGAAAAGCCTAAACATAGCACAGAAAAAATATAGCTTTGGCCTCTATGCACAAGTGTTTTTTTTGTTTGGGGGGGGTTTGATGGTGGTTTTCCCCCCAAGCATTTCTTTTCCAATCTGCAAACATTTTGTTTCACTTCCACATTTGTCACTAAATATATCATACATGAGTGAGTGTATGTATGGAGAGAGAGAGAGAAATGAATAAAATGCTACGTTTTAAGCTTTTTTTATTTAACAAAATGTTAAAAAAAAAAAAAAAAGTATACCATATGGCTAATTATAGCTCCCAGAAACAAAAGGCCACACCTATGTTTACTGCAATTGCCTCATAAGGAATGTTACGATGAAATCATGGTTCCATAAACTTGACAACAAAACAGCAAAATAAACTTCAAATTCCAATTCAAATTTTGCTTCATTTAAAGACTCATGCCACTTTGCTTCCCAGGAAAGGACACAAAATACTTACTTTGCAATCACTGAAAAACTCAAAATTACCTAACAATATACTCTTTATCTCCAGATTTCCTTTACAATGCTTTTCTACTTATTATCTCGGTTTTTTTTTTTTCAAGTTGAATATCTATAGCCACAATTCCTAAGCCAAAAAATTATAGATCATTTGCATCAATAGCGAAAAATCAGAAAGGTCTAAATGTTCAACAATGCTTAAGAATAATGACAGCTAGGAGTTCTCCTATGTGAACTATGTTAAGGATCCAGCACTGTCACTGCAGCAGCTTGGGTCGCTGCTGTGGCACGGGTTTGAGCCCTGGCCTGGGAACATCACATGCCAGAGGTGTGGCCAAAAAAATTATGAATAGCTGTATAAGGGACCTCTGTACAGCCATTAAGAAAATCATGTTGGAGTTCCCGTCGTGGCGAAGTGGTTAACGAATCCGACTGGGAACCATGAGGTTGCGGGTTCGGTCCCTGCCCTTGCTCAGTGGGTTAACGATCCGGCATTGCCGTGAGCGGCTCGGATCCCGCGTTGCTGTGGCTCTGGTGTAGGCCGGTGGCTACAGCTCCGATTCAACCCCTAGCCTGGGAACCTCCATATGCCGCGGGAGCGGCCCAAGAAATAGCAACAACAACAACAACAACAAAGACAAAAAAAAAAAAGAAAAAAAAATCATGTTACTGCACTTAATATATAGGATCCAGCCATTTCACTCCTAGTCATTTACCTAAGAGAAAAGAAAGCATATACGAAGATTTGTACATGAATATTCACAGCAGCTTTATTTGCAATAGCCCCAAACTGGAAACAACCCAAACATCCATTAACAGGTAGATGGAAAAACAAATTGTGGGATAACCTTACAGTGGAATACTACTTGTAACAAAAAGCAGATCAATAGTGCTTGGGGGTGGGACATGGGATGGTAGGGAAGTAAGAGGAGGAGCAAGAGGATTACAAGGGAGCAGAAGGAAAACTCTGTCTGGGTCTTCACCATATTGACTGTGAAAATGGTCCCTTTTGGATGTGCACATATGTCAAAACATCAAATTGTACACCTTAAATATGTGCAGTATTTGAATATCATATATGCCTCAAAAAGTTATTTTTTAAAAAATCATGTATTAGGAGAATATGTTATATTAGAGGAAAATGAAGTGATATTTAATTATTATTAAGAAGCATATTTTAAAACAGCATGAAAACTATGACTCCAAATTATGACTTTAAAAAATGTGTACATATATGTATACAAATACACACAAATACATAAAACTGTAAGGATAATCTCCCAAATGTTAACAGTGCTTCTTAAAGGTGTTTTTTTTTTTTTCTTTCTATATTTTCTTATCATGGACCTGTTTTTTATTTTAATTTTTTATGGCTGCACCCATGGCACATGGATGTTCCCAGGCCAGGGACTGAATCTTGAGCCACAGCTGCAACCTATGCTGCAGGTGTGACAACACTAGATCATTTAACCCATTGCACTGGGCCAGGGATCAAACCCATGCCCCTGCAGCAATCTGAGCTGCTTCAGTCAGATTCTTAACCCATTGTGCCACAGTGGCGACACCCTGTGAACCTGTTTTTAATTAATGGAACAAGTGAAATAAAAATCTAATTTGGGAGAAGTTAGGAAAGCAAAATATGAATTTCTTCATTATAAGTTCTGTTATCTAAGAGGATAATGAACTTAGGGATATGGCCTAGGAATATCATAACCACCTCTCTGCTCCAAGTTCCCAAAGCTGTCCACAGACAGTAACGGCACGTTCCCTAGCACCAGGGCAGAGTATTCTAAGCTTAATACCCTTAGTCTGAATAGTCTAGAATTCAGATCATGATTTTTAGTGTGATACCTACTCACATAAACAGAGATGCATAAAAGAGTGAATGTTTCTGGTCACCTGCAAATGTTTAAAGGGACAGATAGTGATCAGGCGGCATTTGTATTTACTATAAATGGGTATGAGATACATAAAATATCTGCTTTATATTTAAATGTCTTAATGGGCTTCAGTTCCAGTTCTTTTCTTAGTGGACATGTAATTTCTCCTCAGTTTTCTGTCACGTAAAATAAGTAAAACTGATATTTAATGTTCTATGTCTAGCTCTAATGTTCTATGATTCCATCCACCATCATCAAAATATCAGAAGGGCAACATTTTATGTATCACACATAGCTTTCTCTGCCATCTATTGGAAATATTAGAGGAAAATACTTTGCAACTTTGTACAACATCTTAAGCTCCCCACCTACTACCCAAAAAGGCTGTGATTTTAAACAGTTACAAAATATGGTATAATTTAAAATAGTTCACCGCAATGCAAAAAGGTTTTCTCTTGGAAGGAATCTTTGACTGAGGACAGTAGCAAGCCAAGTATGACCTTTAGACTAGGATCACCCCTTTCATCTTTTGGGTTTGCACTTTCTTGCACTGAACTCCTAGGTTTTGCTAATCACCTAAAGTAATGGAAACATTTTATTTGAAAACATTTTTATTTAAACTGATGTGTACCTCCTCAACTAGAAGATCCTGGTGCAAACAGATAGGACAAAAATGTTAATTAAAGCTTTAAATGTCCTGTATAAACCAGAGCACATCTCCTTTTCACATCTGCTTTGCAGTGGCAAGATGAATAGCTACAGTGCCATCTTTCAACATTAATTTATATCTGGACTTAAAAAGAGATGGAAAATATGTTTTGTAATATTCCATTTTGCAATGTAGCAGATATCGTCCCTAGAGCTACATAAATGGGACACAAAATGGTAAACTAGTTTTAGCTGGCAGCTTTAATCCCATACTTTTAAAGTCTTCCTAAAAGGCAGTTTACTGGGCCACATCTAAAAGGGGACAGGCAGTGCCTTTCTAGGAAGTATTCTGACATCCCTATAGCAAGGCCTGAACAAGGAGCTGAAAGTACGATGATTCTATATCCCTCTGTAAAGCCCACACTAATTGTTACGGCTACAACACTTCTTTAAATGGCATTGCAAGGGCAGAAATCTCTTTGCTTCCTTCATTCTCACTACCAACTCATAGACTCCTGGCACTAAAATCATGTAAACAAAAACTTACAGACAAGGGAAGCTTTAAAACTACCTAGGAACATTTTTTTTTTAATTACTTTGTCTTTCAGTAGACCTGTGTTTTAATTTTTCTAATTATAGAGACACGCTCATGATAAAGTATCACAGAGCTTATTTAAAAAATAATAAAGACCAAAAACTTTTTAAAAACAGGAAATCACAGGGAAGAAATTTAAAATTAACAATTATTTCACTATCTGGAGATTAACTACTGTTAAGGATTTGGGGTATATCTGCTATTATTTCTGCCTAGGGCCTCTGCATTTCCCATTTCTTCTGCCTGCCACACGCTCCTTCCAGAAATCTCTGGGGCTCACTCACTGCATTCAGTCTCTACTCAACTCTCAGGAGATGAGAGGGGCCCTATCTGACCACTCTTTCTAATTAGCACTCTCTTATTTTCTATGCCCTTCCCTTTTATTTTTCTTAAAAGCACTTAACAATATGTGGTATTATATAATAGATTTGCCTATTTTTTATTATCTGTATCAACCAAAGGATTTTAAGTATAAAGATACAGCCCAGCTCCTAGAACAAAAAGAGTTTTAAATCAAAAATAGTATTATATCAGACATAGTATTTTGCAAACTGTATTATTCACTTACCAATAAATTGTGAAGACATATCAGAAATTTTTACCCAATGCTGGTTTTTTTGGAGGGGGTTTGGGTTTTTGTTTTTTGTTTTTTGTGGGTTTTTTTTTTGCTTTTTAGGGCTGGAGCTGCAGCATATGGAAGTTCCCAAGCTAGGGGTTATAGCAGCCAGCCTAGACCATAGCCACAGCAACACTGGATCTGAGCTGCATCTGTGACCTACACCACAGTTCATGGCAACACCAGATCCCTGACCCACTGCGAGAGGCCAGGGATGGAACCCTCTTCCTCATGCATACTAGTTGGGTTTGTTACTGCTGAGCCATGATGGGAACTTCCTACTCAATGCCATTTTAATAATGACATAAAGGATGTTATTAATCATCTACTATTAGACCAGCACATGGACATTTTGATGCATCCTTCCAGTACATATCACATTCATGTCAGCCATTAAAATAGTTACTAATAATATTAGCAACGCCTTGTACTTACATGGTATTTCCTTAGTTCACAAACTATTTTCATGTATCATTTGGTCCTTACAACAAATTCAATCAAACAGAGCAGAAACTCAGAGAGGTTAAATAATCTCCCTAAATCATAAAAAACAGTAATGGGAAGTCCAGATTCAAACTTAGGTCTGTCTGTCTCTGCAGCCTGGGCTCCTCACTACACTTCATCAGCCCTGGTTGAAGCCTTCATTTTACAGATGAATGATCCATGCTTAGAGAAGGGTGTAATGACGTGCCCAGAGTCACAAAGGTTCTTCAGGAAAGAATACAGATAGAGTAGGACCCAGGCAGGACTCATGACTCCCTGTCTAAAGCTGTCTCAACTACATGCTGGGTCAATAAATTACAAAAAAAAAAATCCTAGATTGCTGCATAGTTAAAATGGTAACCAATACATGCTGTTATACTTCTCTGAAGATTACACAGTATATTTGCTTGGTGCTGTGCAGTGCCAACCCGATGACACTTGCAATCCTGAGCTTATTTGATGTGGTTGGAAAGCAAATGAGATTCCAGTGCCCCTGTTGCGCATAGGTGCTCAATGAGCATTTCCTGCATGGTGGGAAAGTGCCCTATATTTACAGTATTTGATCCAGTTTAACAGCAAGATCTAATGTTAAAATTAGCCTTGTAAAAGTTTTCACCCTAGTTCACACAAAAACAAGATTCTGAGATTATGACTAGCAATTTTTCTTGAGTTGATTTATCTGAATAAAACCTCTAAGGTTTTGAACCATTAAACATTCGATTTAGAAAAAAAATCTTAGTGTACAGAAGAATAAAGTGAGAAATGGAACAGATTTGTTTCTTGTAATAATTATGAGCAATATCTCAAACTCAGCATCCTTAGACCATTGAGCTGTGTAGGATGAATGTGCTAATTAATCAATTACTACCCAACAATGTACCCTGTTTATTTACTGAAATGCACCAGAAACGTGTGCAGAACTGGTAATTATTAATCATCTTCAGTAACAAATATGACTCAAGTTCACCTTCATATAATTAATAGAGCATGTAGTTAGCTTTAACGTCTTGCTTTATTAGAAATAGCAGTAAGGAATAAAAAGAGCTGAACCACAGTTGTGGTTCACTGAAGTGCTGGCTTGGACTAAATGCTTATCACCCACAGCAGCACCATTATTCATACCCATCTAAACTATGACCAGATCCTCTCCATTAAAACCCAAGTTTTTGAAAACTAAACTTTTAAAATCTGAATACAATTTTAGACTTACAGAAAAGTCATAAAAGCAGTCCAAAGAATTCCTAAATACGCTTTGTGTTCCCCTAATAAAATCCAAGTTTTAGAGCTTGATAACTTGCTTAGAGTTGAGATCTTTGTTGGTGGTATCGAAACGCCTTATTGGATGCCTTTCAATTTTAAAGATATTTTGAAAGTATTTTCAATATACATAGAAATAGCTGTTTTACAACAAATCTTGCAAGTGATTCTGTTACGAAAAATCTTTTTTTTTTTTTTTTTTCCCTGAGAATCATCATGTAGGCTCCCAGAATTCTGGGCTGGGTCAGCCATATTTTGGATGGCTATTTCTTATTTCCCCTAAATGTGTAACATCGAAAGGATGTCAAATTCTGTCAGCTACTTTTACATCTGAGTAGAGTCACGTGACTCTTTAACTGTAGTCAAACTTGGGATTTTGAGTTCTTTTGGATGTAGCATCAAGTTCCACCACCTGCCTGCCCTGTAACTGCAGGCAGTTTATAGTAACCTCTAACTTCTGACACTCAGTTTCCTCAGCTTGAAAATGAGGAAAATGAAACCCTGCTCTGGAATGTTGTTTCAATGAAACAATAGGTGGAAACTACCTGGCACGAAAAAAGTACTCAGCAACTGGAAGATACTATTATGTTGACATTACTGCCCTCCATAGTCACTTTTAGCTTAAGAAACTGAAATGGGCACACATATACATACACAAATAAAAAGGTATTTTGTACAATGGAAACCAGATCAACATTTAAAAATTTTTCTCTGGAAGGGGAAAAACTAAATAAAATTTACTGCTATCATACAGTAAATTAAAAACATGCCCCATCTGAAAAATACCAGTGGAATGCCATTTCAAAAACCTAAACTGACAAACAATAAATCACTGGGTAGACTACTATATTTCTACTACAAAATGATTCAAGGTCCCTTTAAATGGAGAGCCCCTTAGGGCATCTCAGTATTTGTTTATAGATCATTAACTACTTGACAGTGAGACTGGGGAGGGGGCATAAAAACTCATAGCTAAAGTGCTAAGAGCCACTGTAGGTTGAAGATCAGCAATAAAGCCAAAATATCTTAGGAATTTGATATGAAAATACCATTTCTACTACCAAAATGTTGTATTCTATTCATGAATGTATCTGTTAGTAAAAGGTTCACTTTAAGAAGCGCAGATCATAACTATGACCCATACGACAAGGTGAATTTACTTGGCTGTGTTTTCAAATGCTTCCCCAAACACTATATATTATGAAGATTGTAACACTGAAAACATGCCCATAAAATGGATTGTGTTATCAACCACCACAAATCATTACCTGGTTTCAAAAAGTCACAAATATGTCTCCTTGCTACCAGATTTTAGCATCCAGAGCAGAATAGCACAGAAGTGTTTACTAATGAAAAGCTCACTGAAAACCAGGAGGCCAGATTTTTATTTATTTTTTCTCTATGGTCACAGGTGGGGCATATGGAAGTTCCAGGCTAGGGGTGGAATCAGAACTGTAGCTGCCCAACTATGCCAAAGCAACTTTGGATCTGAGCCTCAGCTGCAACCCACACCACAGCTCATGGCAACGCCAGATCCTTAACCCACTGAGCAAGGCCAGGGACTGAACCCGCATCCTCACAGATACTAGTTGGGTTTGTAACCCACTGAGTGACAACAGGAACTCCCTGGAATTTTTTTTTTTTGGATTTTTGGCTTTTTCTGGGGCCGTTCCTAGGCTAGGGGTCTAATCGGAGCTGTAGCTGCCAGTCTACACCACAGCCACAGCAACGCGGGATCTAAGCCTCGTCTGTGACCTACACCACAGCTTACAGCAACGCCCGATCCTTAACCCACAGAGCAAGGCCAGGGATTGAACCCACAACCTCATGGTTCCTAGTCGGATTTGTTAACCACTGCGCCACGATGGGAACTCCCAGAATTTTTATTCTTGATTCTAGTATATGACTTTGGGTAAGTTTCTTTCCTATTCTGTGGTTTAATTTCTCCAACTACCCAAATTAAAATTAAAGTTAAAACCACGAACCCAGATTCCCTTTCTCCAACATCCCTCAAGCACACTAACTGTATTCACTTTACCTTTCTTTCTTTTTTTTTTTTCATTTATTCAACAGAGTACTTACCATATGCCAAGTTACTAGGTGCTGATAGCACAAAGGTTAACAAAACAGACATAAACCCCTGGTCTTAGAAAGTTTACATTTCAGTGGGAGCAGAACTTTAAGGAGTAGTTTAGAGACAAGACTTTTTTTTTTTTTTTTTTTTAGTCATTTTAGGGCCACCCCCTCGGCATATGGAGATTTCCAGGCTAGGGCTTGAATTTGAGCTGTAGCCTCTGGGCTACGCCACAGCCACAGCAACGCCAGAACCAAGTCACGTCTGTGACCTATACCACGGCGCACTACAATGATGGATTCTTTTTTTTTTTTTTTGTCTTTTGTCTTTTTGTTGTTATTGTTGTTGCTATTTCTTGGGCCGCTCCCACGGCATATGGAGGTTCCCAGGCTAGGGGTTGAATCGGAGCTGTAGCCACCGGCCTACGCCAGAGCCACAGCAACGCAGGATCCGAGCCGCGTCTGCAACCTACACCACAGCTCACGGCAACGCCGGATCGTTAACCCACTGAGCAAGGGCAGGGACCGAACCCGCAACCTCATGGTTCCTAGTCGGATTCGTTAACCACTGCGCCACGACGGGAACTCCTAATGATGGATTCTTAATCCACCGAGTGAGGCCAGGGAATTGAACCTGCGTCCTCATGGATGCTAGTCAGATTCGTTTTCACTGAGCCATGACAGGAGCTCCACAAGTTGCTTGTGGATGAGATCTCTGTACCCACAGTTTATGTTCACAGTAAAATGTTTCATGAGAGTAATTCTTCTTGCCACTCTTTGTTACAGCAGCCCCAGCTGCCAGGTGACTCCTTTGGGGCCTTCAGAACATCAATCATTTCCACAGAAGGACTGGAAAAGATCTAGACAAGAATGCAGCAGTTCCTTTCCTTCCTAATGACTTCTGCCATAACTCAGTACTTCCACGAGGAGAATTCTGCATAAAGCTAATGTATGTTGTCCTTGCCAGGGCAACCACAGGAGACAGGGATGGAGCAGCAAGCACTGTTTGCCACTGCTGGGAATGGGAAGAATGAATGAGCATTCTTCCAGTTGTGAGAAGTCAGTCATGCTACTTCCTCTGGTGCTGAGCTTGACTTAGAGGGCACTGAGCCATTAAGGAGATTTGGATTCCTAAGAGGTTGGTGGCTCTTTTCAGTATCTGCTTTTAAGTTCTAAAACATACTGGCACATGAATTGGAACAGCAGCAACCCCACGGTCCTTCTCTCCTTGAACCAAAAGTCGTAAAGCTTCAAACTGGAAGCTGTAAATTAAATCCTAATTGTAAACATTTCTATCTTTTTTTTCCTCCTTCTTCTTCTTTTTAGGGCCACACCCATGGCATATGGAGGTTCCCAGGCTAGGGGTCCAATCAGAGCTATGGCCACTGGCCTACACCAGAGCCAGAGCAACACCAGATCTGAACTGCATCTGCGACCTACACCACAGCTCCCAACAACGCCAGATCCTTAACCCACTGAGCGAGGCCAGGGATCAAACCCTCAACCTTGTGGTTCCTAGTCGGATTTGTTTCTACTGCACCAGAACGGGAACTCCACATTTCTGTCTTTTAAAAAAATAATTCCTTTATCCTTTACCAATATGCTGACATATGTACCTAATATCTTACCTTTAAGTCTCCTTCTGAGATTAGCAGTGAATTAAAATCTACATGCCTACTTCACCTTCTTTTAAATCACACTATTAGAAATATGTAAGTCAGTTAAAAGTTGACTTACAGTAAAAAGTTGTAAAAATAACATGAGAATAAAGATTCTATATATGTACAAGATCATGTTTGGGTCGTGTCCAATATAGATGTTCTTTGTACATATTTTTAAATAAACATTAATAATACGATATGTTGATATGTAATACTACCTACAGAACATTTTTTTCAAACTTTTATTTAAGTATGATATAGATATAGAAAACGGCACATATCTTAAATGTTCACTATTTCACAAACTGAATACACCCATTTAATTTACATCAAGAAAGAGAATAATCCATAAACTCATCAATTATAACAAATGTACCACTCTGGTGGGGGATGCTGATAATGAGGGAGGCTATGCATGTGTGGTGCAAGGGATATGTGGGAAATCTCAGTACCTTCCTCTTAATTTTGCTGATTCTAAAACTCTTCTAAAAATTGTCTTAAAAGAACTATAAAAATAAGAGTGCTTTTAAAAAGAATAATCTGGGAGTTCCCGTCGTGGCGCAGTGGTTAACGAATCCGACTAGGAACCATGAGGTTGCGGGTTCGGTCCCTGCCCTTGCTCAGTGGGTTAACGATCCGGTGTTGCCGTGAGCTGTGGTGTAGGTTGCAGACGCGGCTCGGATCCCACGTTGCTGTGGCTCTGGCGTAGGCCGGTGGCTACAGCTCCGATTGGACCCCTAGCCTGGGACCCTCCATATGCCACGGGAGCGGTCCAAGAAATAGCAAAAAGACAAAAAAAAATAATAATTAAAAAATAATAATAATCCCAGTTCCCTAGAAGTCACCTCATATTCCTCCTAGTCACTGGTTTTTTCCCTGCCCCCTGTTGCCCCCTCTGCCTCTTACCCAAGAGTGATCCCTATGCCATTTTCTTTTTTTTGGCTGCACCTGTGGCATGTGGAAGTTCCCGCCCAGGGATGAACTCACGTGGCAACTCCAGATCCTTAACCCACTGTACTACATGGGAACTTCCTCACTATCCTGCTTTCTAACAGTACAGATGAGTTTAGGCCAGTTTTTATACTTTATATAAGTGAAATTTTACAGTAAGTACTTTTGTGTTTGGCTTTTTTCACTCTTCCTTATGTTGTGAGACTCATGCATATTGTGTGTGATTGTAGATCATTCTTTCTTGTTGTTGTATGGTATTCCATCATGTGAATATGCCACAACTTGTTTATCTGTTCTGCTACTGAGTAATTTCTTGGTTGAATATTAAATAAGAATAGTGCTGCTATGAATATTCTCATACATATCTTTTGAAAAACACATGCACATAATTTCTGTTAGGAATTGTTATGGACTGAAGGGTTTGTGTTCCCTCAAAGTAGGTTGAACCCTAATACCCAAAGTGACTGTACTTGGAGATAGGGCCTTGCATTGTGAGTGGGTGACAGAGGCTAAACAAGGTCATAAGGGTGGGACTCATAATACGGCTGGTGTCCTCATTAGAAAAGAAAGAGACAGAGAGCTACTTCTCTCTGCCATGGAAGGATATAGCAGGAAGGAAATACAAGCCAGGAAGATAACTCTCACCAGGAACCCAATCTTCTGGCACCTGAACTGTGAGAAATAAATTTCTGTTGTTGGCTAAGCCCAGTCTGTGCTATTTTGTTATGGCAGCCTGAGCACACTAATATAAATATATACCTAGGATTGATATGGCTGGGTCATAAGGTAAGCATATATTCAGCTTTATTTAGCCTGACAAAATATTTTCTGAAGTGACTGCCAACAGTGTATACAACTGCTAATTGCTGCATATCTTAACCAAAAAACTTTCTCTCTTTTCTACTTTATCCACTCTGGTAGGTGTTTAATGGTACTGCATTGCAGTTTTAATTCCCATTTCTCAGACAACTATTAACATTAAATACTTTTTCACATGGTTATTAGGCATCTGAATGTTTTCCTTTTGTGAAAAGTCCATTCAAATACTCTCTTAGGAGTTCCCGTCATGGCGCAGCAGAAATGAATCCAACTAGTGTCCATGAGGTTGTGGGTTCGATCCCTGGCCTCGCTCAGTGGGTTAAGGTCACGGACCTGTGGTGTAGGTCATGGACACGGCTCGGATCTGGTGTTGCCGTGGCTGTGGCGTAGGCCAGCATCTCTAGCTCTGATTGGACCCCTAGCCTGAGAACTTCCATATGCTGTGAGCACAGCCCTAAAAAGCAAAAAAAAAACAAACAAAATCTCTGAATAGTGACTTTTAATGAACAGAAGTTCATAATTCGAATATATTCCAATCTATCAGTTTTATGTAACTCATTTTTAACATATTCTAAACATCTACAATGTCCTAGGTGCCTTTAAAACAAACCAAGCCAAAACACTTTCCTTCTAAGAGGTGCATGATAAATACTGTACATGGTTACCCTATTTATAGCTATTTTTAAGAGGTTCCTTCTAAGGGTTATGCTATCTCTCAATGCTGTGTGGAAAACTAAGTATTCCTGTATTTAATGTGCTTAGTTCCTAATCACTGGACACAATGTTTTTGAACACTGGCTTTAGTTTTGAATGCCAACTTCTAAGCCCCTTGGTTTCATGGCCATGAAGAATCAGAAGTGAAAAGAAGATCAAGCATCTAATCTGAGTGTGGGTTTTTTTGAGAAATTATCTTACTTCAATTATGGAAGTGGCACCATATAATCTTAAAGTCAGAAGTAATATCTAGATGTCATGTTCCCTAGCTCTGTATCTTTAGGTTAGGGCAATATTTCATTCAGACCCTCTTAAATACCTGGCCATGGTCCACCATCTATCAGAAACCTTTGGAACAACTTCCTATGTTAGAATAAACAGAAAAGAGAGATAGTCAAAAATAATCAAACAGACAGTCAAAGATTCTTGGGTTAGAGAAACCCTTATCACTGATGAAGTTTTCCGAAGAGAACATCTTCCAAAAGAAATTCTTCAGTTCCTTAGCCCTTTCCCCATGCCTTCATGAGAAAACACAGTAAAACCAACAAAAATACCTGGTTCTCTTTATCAGTGGTTTTTCACCTTATATGCTACAGAACCTAAGGCTTCTCAGACAGACTTCAGAGGTTCCCCAAGTGCTTGATTCAGATTTCATCTTTTACTGCTGGATAGCACAGGGAACTTATCTAATCACTTGTGAGGGAACTTGAGGGAGGATAATGTGAGAAAAAGAATGTATACATATGTCTAACAGCAGAAATTGACAGAACATTATAAATCAACCACAGTAAAAATTTTTTAAAAATAAAAATAAAAAAATTTTCATTTTTTTAAAAAACAGATTTTTATATTGCTGAAAGGGATATAATGTCAAATTTTAACATATTGCAAACTGCCCACACACTAATTTGAGGTTAAGTCATTTCAGTGTAGATTTCAGAATTAATCCTCCTGCCATCTCTGTAAATGAAGTACATGCCCAAGATTACAAGATGAATCACTTAAAAAACACTCTTATTTGTATCTACTTTTCCCAAGGGATCAGGGTTTTCTTGATAATATACAATCAAAACAAAGGAATAAGAAATAAATTGTGGAGTTCCCATCATGGATCAGCAGTTAATGAACATGACTAGCATCCATGAGGACGAGGGTTCGATCCCTGGCCCGCTCAGTGGGTTAAGGGTCTGGCGTTGCCATGAGCTGTGGTACAGGTAGCACAGTCAGCTCAGATCCTGAGTTGCTGAGGCTCTGGTGTAGGCCAGCAGCTACAGCTCCGATTGAGCCCTAGCCTGGAAACCTCTATATGCCCTGGGTGCAGTCCTAAAAAGACAAAAAGACCAAAGAGAGAAAGGGAGAAAGAGAGAAAGAAATTGTTCTGAGGTTGCTATAACTGCAACTTAACCCCAAACTTAATTTTTTTTGAGCATAAAACAGCAGGATCAAAAGTCCACTGGCAGTGGGGCCAGCCATTGCATTCCAACCATACTAGTTCCTGTTGGTCTTACCTTTGTCTTTGTGGACCAGTCTTCCTTGATTTCTTCCCATTTCTCAGCTTGGTTCTGCAGATTTCGATTTGTTATTTTAGCTATCCAATTTCCTTCCAGTATATTCCTTTTCTGCTAAAAACAAAACAAAATAAAAACCCAAGACAACAAACTAGCCTCGTTTTTAAAATTTACCTTTAATGTTAAAATTCTGCAATTATGTTTAGTAATAAAAGACAAGGTTTCATGTACTTTATATGATGGAGTTCTATGACAGATTTTGTTTGAAAAAGGACTCCAATACTTTTTAAAATTTAATTTGAAATCACAGTATTGAATCACCTCCCTGACTCAGCTTAGCCTCTCTCCAGCCATTTCTGAGCAAATCTAACTACATCATGCCTCCACCTAAAATCCTTTAAAATTTTTTATCTAATAGGGAATCCTAAAAAGTTCAAATTATTGCATGACTATAAGGTCCCTAAAACTACTTAACCTACCAGATTTGGCACATGGTAGTGGGTGCTCAATCAATGTTTGTTGAATGAATCAATAAAAACTGGAGAATGTAAAAGCTAGCCACACTATCCTACATTCCCCTTGCATTTTCAACAATAGTAATTGTTACATGGTGTTTACACACCATTACCTCATTTACAAACAGCACTTTCCAGACACATCTCATTTATGCATGGTTTCTTCAACATGATGAATTTCGGACATATAACAGAAAACCAATGTATATGTTACTACCTCAAGAAGCTGCAAAGTTTGATAAAAGTTTTTCCTAAAGTAATAGATTTGACATTGGGTGACTAAAGATTATTATTAAGATTTGTAACTAAGACTCCTGGTCTGGCATTCACCAGGCTTTTAGGAGGGAGGTGGTGGTGCGCATCGCCTAGCGAGCCTTGGGACTTTTTTACAGATAAACTTTTTTTCCTTTTTGGCCGCACCTACAGCACGTTTAAATTCTCGGGCCAAGGATCGAACCCTTGCCACAGCAACGATCCCAGCCGCTTCAGCGACAACGCAGGATCCTTAACCCGCTGTGCCATAAGGGAACTTCAAAAAAATAAACCTTTTATGTTGAAATATCTGGGATTTATTTTATACAACACCACAGAGGGGTCCTAGAGACAAAAGCACTTTCTGACTTTACCAGCCACTGCAAATCTGGGCCCTTGGCTTTAAACTCACTTCCCTGAGGAAACCTTCTCAATTGTCTCCGCAGTAACGCCAAGTAAGGATTTCACTTGGGCCTGGGGTTTGGAAGAGAGATGTGGGCTTGAGTTCTGCAGCTCAAGAGGGCGATTATGTTTTTGTTTTAAAACTTAATTTTCCTCATACCTAAACTGATAAAACTCGCGTATTCCCCCCGCCCGGGGTTATTAACGACTACGTGAGGACCTTAGTGACGATTTAACTACCTGCTCAGAAACGGCAAGCCGCACTCTCCGCCCCCCTCGCTCCGCCAGGGTCTGCTCCCTTAGCTGGCGGGACCTTTGTGCGCACGCGTCACCGCGCCCCGGGGGGATCTCGTGCACTCGCGCAACGCCGGTTGGGCGTCCCGCCGCTCGTCCCGGGGAGCGGGCGCGCGGGCACGTTCCTGCGGCCCCGCCCCCAACGGCGCGCACCCCTACGGCGGCCGAGGGGCGGGGGACCCGGGCGAGGCCGGTCATGGAGGCCCTCCGAAGGGCCCACGAGGCCGTGCTACGACTGCTGCTCTTCCGCCCCTGGGCCTCCGATGCTGCCTCCCGCCTGAAGCCCCGCGCCTCGGAGGTGCTGACCCGGCACCTGCTACAGCGGCGCCTGCCGCACTGGACATCCTTCTGCGTGCCCTACAGCGCAGTCCGCAACGACCAGTTCGGCCTCTCGCACTTCAATTGGCCGGTGCAGGGCGCCAACTACCACGTCCTGCGCACCGGCTGCTTCCCCTTCATCAAGTACCATTGCTCCAAGGCCCCTTGGCAGGACCTGGCCCGGCAGGACCGGTTCTTCACGGCGCTCAAGGTCATCAACCTCGGTGAGTGGCCCGGGCCGCTGAACCACGCCCTGCAAACGATGCCCCCCACTGTTTGCAAAGCACGCTAACATTCTCGCTCCGAGGCCCAGACCCCGGCCCAAGGTCAGACGCTTCGCCCCGGGCCGCGGAGTTTCCCAGACTGCGTCTGCGTCCCCCCCACAACACCACCTTTCAGGTTCGTCCCTGTCGCTGGTCTGTATCCCCGCCCCGCAGGTCCTTGACAAGGCTAAGTTGTTGCTTCTGAATCGTGCCCCAGATTGTGGGACTTATCCACAGGCTTGTAGAGAGGGACCACCCTGCATCACCCCTGGGGAGAGGGCTTGCCATCTTCACTTCCTGCCACTCTTAATTAGAAAAACCCCTAAGCCCCTGGAAAATGGCTCTAATAGTGTTTTTGTTGTTGTTTTTTTATGCCTCATTGAGGGGCAGAATTCGTTCCCATCCATGAACATAATTTTGTGGGTGCATTCATATTATCAAAACTCGCACCACTTTTTAAGTGTCTTTATTTTCTTTATGTGAAATCCCAGAAAGTTAGATTTACTAGAGCACTAAAGGTTTTCGTTAGTGTTGTTAGCTTCATCAGATATTAGGCCTAAAAGATATTTAAAAGACTGCCTCTTTAATACTCATATGTTTTCATGGGAATATTCTAACCCTAACTAGAGTATTTACTCTTGTTGGATGTTTATTTTCTTTTGGTTAATGGCAGAAGAGGCGTGAACCAATAATGACATGCGTGCACCTTTTATAGGTCAGGGAAAAATAGGCCTCAAGGTGTTTTTAACCCATTAATAGCTGATATCGAATTAAACCAGATTCTAGTAAATCAGAATCTAAACGTGCAAGCTGACCCACGTTGTTATCCAACTAGTTTTTTTCAGCCAGAATTACAGCTGATTATTCCTTAAATTTAAATACGATATGTATATTTTTGCTTATAATGACTCATGTGAGTCAGTCAAGGGGTTCTGGAGCCATTTCTCCACAGGGACTATCCTGGGTTCATTCCATTAAGGAGATTATTTAGCAATGTGTAATCCTTTAAAAATATGTGTTGTTATCTGGCTGGTGGACTATATAGAGCATGCTTACTAATTTTGAGGTTGATATGACGTTGAAGAGTGTAGTAACTTAGAAAATTAAATTCAAAATTATTTGGAGAGACTGGAGCGATGACTAGAATCAAGGAGAATAAGTTTATTTTAGCATTTTCAGAATCAGAAAAAAATCATTCTTCCCAAATGTAGAGTAATAGGTTAGGAAAAACATAACTGGAGGATTATAGGTAAACAGTAACTTTAAAAAAAATTTTTTTTCACCATTTAAAGCCTAACACCTTAAGAACACCTTAATGATTAGGGACTTCTCTTTTAGATAGAAAGAAATCCAAAGAAAAATAAGATGCCCAAAACTTTCTCACATAGAAAAGTAGTAAAACCTTTTGAAGAAAGAAGCAACAGCTGTGGTTTTTTTAATGTGGAAGAGAAAGCCGAATAGTGATTTAATAGTCTCTATGGTCTTTTGAAAATTGTAAAAATTCTGCTTAAAAGAGAATAAGAGTTTTTAAGTCAAAAAGGAAAACTTTCTGCTTATGCATGCTTTAATACAAATTGGCTTAGATTAATACAAGGAATTTTTCTGGACTTTTTAATTTAAAGAATATTCACCAATTTGGTAAGGTTTATTTTGTATTTTTGTCTTAAAGTGGGGAATTAGATAGATAATAGGATTCTTTCCTATTCTGTGATGTGCGGTTGCCCCACTGGATCATCAAGTATATGTTCCATTAGAAAATACTTAGGGTTTTATGCCTCTTCTTCCTTTCCAAATTAGTAATTATCAGAGTAATTCATTTTTCTGTTTTGTATATAAAGATTTCTCTTTTACCCATTTGTTCCCTTTCTCTTCTGCCTTCCTTTCAATGGAAGCTGACATTTTACTGATGGTTTATCAGTCTGGGTATCCTGCTGGGAAGTAGATTAAGATTTAAGAAAAGCAACTTACCATTGGAATGAATGGGTAATTGGAGACTTGCTACAAAGTTCTAATTTTTTTTAAGTGCTTGATTTGACAGTGGTTTACCTACTGTTCAGCTGACTCAGAATGAATGATTATGCAAAGAACTGACTTTTACATTCATTTTGATGTTATGATATGTTTCAGACAGTATGGAAAAAATTTAATTTTTCATGAAATCTGATAGACTTTAAAGCATATGCACTATAAAGAAAATCATGGGTTTTTCAATGTATAAATTATATGAATGCCTAATCTTCCCATTTAGCATATTAGCCTCACTGCATTAAATAAGTAGACTGCAGAATAAAAAGAAATACAGAATTTCTGACTCCTATATCACATCTCTATCCCCTATCGAACGGCATTAATGGTAGTGGTTCCTAGTTGTTTTGTAATAAGAGATAATGTAATTATTGTTAAGTTACTAATCTTTGGTCAGTCCTCCACTTTAGCTGAAAAAATATTGACCATTTGTGTGATTTTAAAAAAGACAGTATTTTAACTGAAAACTGATAAATACTGTAGAACAAACAAAATTTTCAGTGTCATGAGCCATTCCTTAGATTTGTCGTTAGCATCGTTTTAAAAGTCATATTTTTTTGTATTTTACTCTCAGTATATTGGAAAATTAATAATTATTTTTAAAGCCTGTTTTTTCTTTCTCACTCCATTGATTTTCAGCTTTTGAAGTTGTAATACCATGCTTTATTTTTTATTTCAATTACTACCTTTACCTTTCACTCTCTTCTGCCTGTCTTGTTCTCATTCTCTTGTCCACTCCCCCACTCCACATCCCCACTTGCCTTATTTTTTTTTCCTCTTTTTGGCTAAATGGTTTATAAATAGCTTTATGATGCTAGTTTCTGTGGATTTTTTGTGACATTCCCTTGAGGCATTTAGAGTTTTGGGGGAGGTGTTACCAAAGCAAAGAAGGCAGTATGCTATTAAAGGTTTCATAGGATTTTCAGGGAACCCTATGATAGTAACAAGCTATGACCTAGTATATTCCTAAAAACAGAGAGACGCCAGTCTAAATGGGCATTTTTGCCTCTTCTCATTGCCAGCTAGTGGTGCTTCTCCTTATTAATCTTTGGCGTCAGTGTTTGGAATGCAGCTTCAGGAAATAAGCACAAAGTAGTCCAATGTACTTATATATTCAGAAAGAGCATAACACAGCAAATACACTCTTGCAGAAAAATAAGAAAAAAAAATTAGCAATATGATTAGTCTTGAGCATGTGTCGATTTCCCTAATAACTAGAAAGAGATTTTCCAAATGTACAGCTGTTCTTTTAAATTGACACTTTCTGTCCAACTTCTACACAGAAACAATAAAATGAATACTTGTGTAGAGCATATAATATCTGTTATTGATTCATGTGCATGTGGTTTGATACATATGTTTTTAATATGTTAATAGTCATCGATTTTAAATAAGCACCTTAAAAATAGGAATTGTGAAAGTTTGTTGTATGTCTAACTTCACATCATATGCATGAATGCTTAATCCATGTCTCTGGGTAGTATATATTTAGTTTCATGTATCACAAATGGCAGCTGATTGCAAATGGAAATATTCTAAGGAAGAAACATGTTGTTGGGGTCTACTACATACCTATTTCAAATAGGTTGAAACAAGATTTTCAAATCAGTTGTAAAAATACTAATGGGATTGTTTCTTTCTCACACTTGTTATACTAAAATCTTCCTTAGGGTTAGGTTTCACCTTAGATTTTGAAGATAGTTATTTGACCCAGTTTAAGTTGTACGGAAAATTATTTTAGCCATCAAAAGCACAATAAAGATGACCTAGTAATTTAAGCTCAAAGCCAGTAATCAGGAGCATCTACAACCAAATTAATGAATATTCTCTGCTGCTTTGTGAGAATAGTAAAGAATTACTTCATAATTACTTGGAGGTAATGAATTAATGCTTGTAAAGTGTTTTGAATTAGAGTTTATACCAACCTTATCTATACTTTTAAAAATCTCTAGGCTAACACAGTTGTTACTGTGTTTCACAAACATAGATGAAATTGAGCTCTTAGGTAGAGTCAGTGTTTACTCATATTTTTATAACTTTATAATTTGTTGATGTTGCTGAGGAGGGCTATATGATTTGTACCGTGACAAATATATGAGTGCATGATTAATAAGTATTAATTTCACAAATAACATATTCATTTGTTCTCTAGGTATTCCAACTTTATTATATGGACTTGGCTCCTGGTTATTTGCTAGAGTCACAGAGACTGTGCACACCAGTTATGGACCAATAACAGTTTATTTCCTAAATAAAGAAGATGAAGGTGCCATGTATTGAAAGTGAACATTTGGAGAACATAAATATCAGTAGATTTTCTCATGTGTGTGTGCAATATTTATTTTTGATCCTTTAAAATAAAACTTTTGCAAACATCTTTTTCTTTCTATAGTGTCTGGTTCTTTAAGATGAATCATTGCCCTCAAGAGGCAAAGTTTTTCATGCTTCTTATATATTGCATACTCTGGTTAGCCAATGGAACTACAAACAATGCTTACACCAATTTTTTCCTATAACGAGGTTAATCTAGAGATTAAAAATGAATTTTGGGGGAAAAAATGTAATTGTAATGTATACATGTAAGGATAACCTGACCCCCTTGCTGTACAGTGGGAAAATTAAAAAATTATTTAAAAAAAAAATGAATCTAAGCTATAGATTCCATACTCTGAAAATACAGGTACCCACACAAAGAAGGAAGAGAAAGAGTTCCCTGGTAGTCCTGGAGGTAAGGATCCAGAGTTGTCACTGTCATAGCTTGGGTCGCTGCTGTGGCACGTATTTGATCCCTAGCTGGGGAACTTTTGTGTGTCACAGGCATAGCCAAAACAAACAAGGAAGCGAGGGGAAAAATCTTTAACACTGGAAAAAGTGGAGGATTTTAAGATATTTATAGTGGAGATAATAATTATATCACTGGCAAATCCAAAATTGATGAGAATTCTAGTCACAATCTGAAGTTTAAACCATTCAGCTTAATGACTTTTAAATGAAAATGTGTTAAAGCCCTTGTGCCATTTACTTGTATGAGAGGTGTAGGTGTAATGTTGAAACTTGTTATTACCTGAAGAGTCCAATACCACACTACCTTTTTTTTCATGTAATAACAACTGTGGTTAATGCAGCAAGATGAATGAAATTAAAACTTATTAAAAGTTAAAATAGCATGCTGATAAAGCTGTAAGGACAATTAAGATCTAGAAAGACCCCCAAAAATAAATTTGGTAACTTGTAAAAAGCAATTAGCCGAAATGGTATATATCTATAGACTTATTGATGATGGGAAGTGGGCTGAAATTTTAAAGACCTAATGGCAGTTTTGTGTTAGAATTTTATTAAGTTAATTGCATTTTTGAAAGCAAAGTCATTAAAAAAATTTATCCTTGGGGGTAGTTACAAAATACCCAGACGAATGGTAAATTTCAGAAATTTGGAGTAATTTAGGGAGAACTAAGTAGAACTATTTAATTTCTAAACCAATGGGTGTTTAAGATTTATGATCTCTCCCATAATTACAAACATGCATTATATATCATTTTATGTTAATATGTTGCTGATGCTCTGCAATGTTTACACATTTTTGTAGCAAAATATTTTCTAAAATTCAACCTAACCAGCATTTGGGTCCTTACCGCTGACAAATCGGTAGGGAAAGTAAGTGGAAGTGATTGAGGTGAAAACACCAGAGTAGTGAAGAAACACAAACTGGTTTCGTTAAAGGTAGTCATTTTAAATGAGCTACAGTGACTGTGAACTGTTCTTCAAATATATGTAGTGTTCATGTGTCTAAAAGCAATTCTAAATAACACTTTAATCAAAGAAGTACTTATGCCAATATATTTAGTCCTGAAGAATATACTTGACACTAGTTAAATGAATGGCTTACACAAAGGAGATAGTGTTACATTAAGCTTCATTAATAATAAAACTGACTATTAGCATTTTGCAAGGAAGGCTAGAACTGATTTTCTCTGTAATGGACAAAGTTAAATAACTATAGCTCATAAGTTTTAAGTCAAATACTGCTCATTCATTGTGGCTGGTGTTGTCAATACTTGCTGTAAAGGTTTGGGCCCAACACAAAGCTGATAAAATGTTTTTTAATTACCAGACTATAAATACAGCTTTTCAGTGGAGTTGCACCTCTTCACACTGGCCTGTTTGATTTCTGATAATTTGTACTGCTGACTCTGCTTACCTGTTTTTCAATAGCTACAGTCAGTGTGACTTCTTGTCCATACGGTGATAGGTAAGTCTCCTTAGAGAACATCTTTGACAAACTACCCTATTGATCTCTGTAATTCTCTGCTGCTTGCAGCATTAAATAGAGCCTTGATTTCTTGTCCAATGTGCTCACTGTGTAACAATTAAGCAAATGTAATATTTTCTTGTATTACATGAAAATCAATAGACCTCTTGCTCTCATGGAGTTGATCATGGTGAAGGATGAACTCGATGGCTAAAGGGCATGGTTCAAATATTTAAAATATCGTTCCTTGGATTTATGAAGTCTGGTAGTGAACCATTTAGTCTGAAAAATGCTCCTCATTGAACAGTAATGGTTTAAGTTTTGTCTTTAAAGTTGGATATTACATTGAAGTATTGTGGCCTAAAAGGGATAAAATATAAATGCTGGAAGTCAGGAGATTAATTCTATTTTAGTAAGAGTGCTTTTTTTTTTTTTTTTTCTCCTTTTTTAATGGCCACACCCATGGCATATGAAAGTTCCCTGGCCAGGGATGGAATCCAAGCCTAGACTGCTGCAACAACACCAAATCCTTTAACCCATTGCACAAGGTTGGAGGTCAAACCCACACCTCTGCAGCAGTCCAAGCTGCCACAGCAAGAACTCCAGTGCTTTTTTTTTTTTCCTTTGTCTTTTTGGGGCATACCTGCAGTATATGGAGGTTCCCAGGCTAGGGGTCGAATCCGAGCTTCAGCTGCCAGCCTATGGCACAGCCACAGCAACGGCAGATCCAAGCTGAATCTGTTCCTACACCACAGCTCACCACAATGCTGGATCCTTAAGCCACTGAGCATCAAGGCCAGGGATCAAACCCACATCTTCATGGATACTAGTCATGTCCATTAAACTCTGAGCTGTGACAGGAACTCCTGAAGTGCTATCTTACTTTTTGACCTCAGGCTAATAATTCTACTCCTTTGTATCTTAGTTTATTTTCCACCTGCAATCTGAGAAAGACAAAATGAGAAAACTTTCTACCTTACAGTGTATTGTGAATATGCTTATAACTGTCAGTTTTACCTTTATTCAGGAAAGCTGTTTTTGTAATCCTCATTCTTGTATTTCATATATATTATGTTTAAAAAAATCTTCATTAATAAAAGGATTTTTAGGAGTTTCCGCTGTGGCACAAAGGGATTGGTGGCATGTTGGAAGTCCTGGGACACAATCTGGTGCTACTACAATTTAGGCTTAGGTCACAGCTGCGGTTCAGATATGATCCCTAGCCTAGAAACTCCATATGCCATGGGGGGCGGCCAAAAAAGAAAAAAAAATTTTTTTAAGGGATTTTTATTTTATTATTTTTTTCCCTTTTCTAGGGCTGCTCCCCCGGCATATGGAGGTTCTCAGGCTAGGGGTCCAATCAGAGCTGTTGCCGCTGGCCTACGTCACAGCAACGCAGGATCCAAGCCCTGTCTGCGGCCTACACCACAGCTCACGGTAATACCGGATCCTTAACCCACTGAGCAAGGCCAAGGATCGAAGGTGCAACCTCATGGTTCCTAGTCCAATTTGTTAACCACTGCGCCACAGACAGGAACTCCTAAAAAGGATCTTTAAAATAAGGTGAGAGGAAGAAAGGAGACACACTGAAGGCAGTTTATGTGAATGTGTCTGTGGCCCTGCTGGTTACACCTAAGATGGCCAGCAGGGTTCCCAGGAGACCCTGCCCTTTTGGATATCAGGAGTTTTCTAAGTTGATGAAAAAGAGACAACTTTTCAGCCCATACTTCTTCAATGGGACTTTGGCTTTAATCCAGGCAACTATTTTTTAATGAAGATACGTATGTTTTTAGTACAAAATCTTGCATCTCTTCTCTAGTTATTTCTATACATATCAATTATCAAGTGTTGGAAGAAATTGCTAGTCAAAATTCTTGGTTCCTGTGTAAGTTGTGAACCACCATAAAGCTGCATAAAGAGTTGGGAGCAAGAAAGTTTGCTAATTAAAACAAATTCCTACTTTCTCAGCGCTAATGTCTTATTAGCACACAACACTGTACAAATAGTTGTAAGTTCTTTCATCACACATATTTGGTCACTAATATTTCGCTAATTGTTGACCTCAGTAAAAATGGAAACATTTTTATTTTTATTTTATTTTTTGTCTTTTTGCTATTTTTCTTGGGCCGCTCCCTCAGCACATGGAGGTTCCCAGGCTAGGGGTCGAATCAGAGCTGTAGCCACCGACCTACACCAGAGCCACAGCAACGCGGGATCCGAGCCGCATCTGCAACCTACACTACAGCTCACGGCAATGCTGGATCCTCAACCCACTGAGCAAGGGCAGGGATCGAACCCGCAACCTCATGGTTCTAGTCGGATTCGTTAACCACTGAGCCACAAGGGGACTCCAGGAAACATTTTTAATTATTAAAAGCCATGTATATATTGCTTTTAAAATGTATATTTTATTGTGTAATTTATAATTACTCAAAACTATAATCACATAACAAAGAATATATATACATGTATGACTGGATCACTTTGATATACAGGAGAAACTGACAAACATTGTAAATCAACTATAATAAAAATTTTTTAAAAAATCTGTAATTCTTCATGAAATATCTCAAGTCTATCAAAGAATGACTATTGTTTGAATGAGAGGAGTGACCCAAAGACAAGGATCCTGGTTTCATTTCATTTAAAAGCTAATGTAGATGAGGGAAACCTTATCCTAAAGCTAGTGGATCAGGTATCTACTTTTTTTCAGCACTTAGCATTCAGACAATAATGACTTTTGGGGGCATCTTAACCTAAACAAGTACTTAGCATTACATCTCACCTGGGTCAACAGTCTAGGGTATCAGAGTTAAACTGTGTTACTGTAAATTAATGGAAAATGTAACTGCACTTTGCTGAAAGATCAATGTCCAATAAAGGCTGCACAATCAAATCTTGTTGCAATGATTGAGGTCTTTAATTGCCTTTCAAAGATAAGGTGGTAATCAACACAGCTTTAAGTGATCTTTTTTACCAGTTCAATTACATGCTAATGACTAGTGCCAAGTCAGAATCTTTAACTACTTAAACTTATTAAATCTTATGTTAGTAATGAAAAATTACTTCAGCTGCCCAATCGATAGAACACAAATCTTAATTACTATATTTCACTTTTATACCATTCCATGTGCTTGACAAATACTTCACAAGAGCTTTCCCAATAGTAAGTGTTATTAGTAGTGACCACAGCCCACAGGGTATTTTTCTAATATAAACTGGAGATCAGATGCTAAGAAAAAATTTTTTTCTCTAAATGAAGATGGGGTAAGATAGTTTCTAATGACACAAGCTTGGCCATCCAGCAACTTCTCAGAACTCTTGTTCTGCTCATTGAGAGTACATTTAATACAACAAGGATAAAATAAACCTAGATTGTTTCAGTAAGTGTATTTCTAATTTCAGTTAGCTTTCCAGTAAAGAAAGAAACTGATTTCATATACAGCCTACTGTAAAAATCTCATATTTGGGTAAAGGATATAATTTAGAAAAGGCAAATTACCAAAAAAAAAATGTTTAAGTTGGACAGCAACAAAATTTAAAACTTTTGTGTTTTAAAGGATACTAACCAGAAAATGAAAGGACAACTGACAGAATGGGAGAAAATATTTGCAAATCATATCTCTGATAAAGGGACTTGTAGCCAGAATATATAAAGAACACTTATAACCCAATAACCCAATTGAAAAATAACCCAATTGAAAAATAGATTTGGACAGACATTTCTCCAAAGAAATTATACAAATAACTACTAAGCATAAGCACATGAAATATGCTTAATTATTAAGGAAATGTAAATGAAAACCACAATATCACTTCAAACCCATTGGGGTATGAAAAGACAGTAACAAGTGTTGGAAGGAAACATGAAGTTGGAACTCACATATGTTGTTAGTAGAAATATAAAATAGAGCAGCCAGTTTGGAAAAATTTGACAGTTCCTCAAAATATTAAACATGGAGTTACCATATTAGTTAGCAATTCTATGCCTAGTTATATATGCTAAAGAATTGAAAACATTCAGAAACTTGTACAAAAAAGTTCATAGCATTATTCATTCTTGCCAAAAAATGGAAATAGCTCAAATATCAATTGATGAATGGATAAAAATAAAATGTAGCATATTCACACAATTGAATATTATTCAACCAAAAAAAGGAAAGAAATACTGATCCATGCTATAGCACTGATGAAGCTTAGAAAATTACACTAAGTGAAAAAAGCCCATCATAAAACACCACACATTTTATGATTTAATGCATATGAAATGTCCAGAATAGGCAAATCTATATATAGAGAGAAAGTGGATTAGTGATCGCCTAGACTTGGGAGGTTGGGTGGAAATGAGGAGTGACTGTCAACGTGCATGAAGGTTCTTTTGGGGGTGATGAAACTGTCCTAAAACTGATTGTGATGATGGTTGCAGAATTCTATAACTATACTTAAAACATTGAGTTGTACAATTTAAATGGAAGAACTGTGTGGCATATGAATTATCTTTCAATAAAATCATTAAAAAGTAGTAAAGGGAGGAAAGGTAATTAGTGTTGAATAGGTACCTTGCAATTTCGATTCTGCAAGATAAAGAGTTCTGGTGGAGTTCCCTTGTGGGTTAAGGATCGGGCATTGTCACTGCAGCTGCTCAAGTTGCTGCTGTGGTGCAGGTTCAGTTACTGGCTTGGGAGTTCCTGTCCTGGCTCAGTGGTAACAAACCCAACTAGAATCCATGAGGACTCAGGTTTGATTCTTGTCTTGATCAGCAGGTCAAGGATCCAGCATTGCTGTGAGCTGTGACATAGGCTGGCAGCTACAGCTCGGATTTAACCCCTAGCCTGGGAACTTCCATATGCTGAGGGTGTGGCCCTAAAAGGACAAAAAAAAAAAAAGTTACTGGCCTGGGAACTTTCACATGTAGCATCTGAGGCCAAAAAAAAAGAGTTCTGGAGATAGACGGTACTGAGCATGATGGTACAGTAATGTGAATGTATGTGAATGTAGTGAATTGTACACTTAAATGGTAAATTTTGTGTGATGTGTATTTCACCATAAGTAAAAATAATTTTTTAAAAAAATGAGTACTCAATATTACTATGATAAAATATAACTATTACATGACTTCTATAGAAAACCGAGTTTAGAAAAATATTAAAAATAGGAGTTCCTGTTGTAGCTCAGCAGGTTAAGGACCCAATGTGGTCTCTCTGAGGATGTGGGTTCAATCCCGGGCCTCGCTCAATGGATAAAGGATTCGGTGTTGGTGCAAGCTGTGGTGTAGGCCACAGCTGCAACTCTGATTCAACCCCTAGCCCAGGAGCATCCATATGCTCCAGGAGTGGCCATTGAAAGAAAAGAAAAAAGAAAAATATTAGAAATAAAAAGAGGAGTTCCCGGTGTGGTGCAGTAGAAATGAATCTAAGAACCATGAGGTTGTGGGTTCGATCCCTGGCGTTGCTCAGTGGGTTAAGGATCTGGCATTGCCATGAGCTGTGGTGTAGGTTGTAGATGTGGCTCAGATTTGGTGTGGCTGTGGCTGTGGCATAGGCTGGCAGCAACAGCTCCGATTGGACCCCTAGCCTGGGAACCTCCATATGCAGCAGGTGCAGCCCTAAAAAGAAGACAAAAAGCCAAAAGAAAATACAAAATAAATAAATAAATAAACAAACAAATAAAAAGAAATAAAACATAAATTTAACATTTTATTTATTGTATTCTTGGAATTTAAAAAATTTTAGTATGAAACCTAGTTTTAATTAAGTAGATGTAATCTCATTTGGAATCATTTTTAGTAGCATTAAGAAAAGGGCTTACTTGATTTGAGATTATTTAGAGGGAGAGGGAGTTCCCGAGTGGCTCAGTGGTAATGAATCCACCTAGCATCCTTGAGGACACAGGTTCGATCCCTGACCTCACTCAGAAGGTTAAGGATCCGGCATTGCCGTCAGCTGCATTGCTGTGAGCTGTGGTATACACTGCAGATGTGGCTCAGACCCCATGTTGCTGTGGCTGTGGCATATGCAGACAGCTGCAGCTCCAATTTGACCCTAGCCTGGAAACTTCCATATGCCACAAGAGGAGCCCTGGGGAAAAAAAAAAGAATGAGAGATTATTTAAGATAAGATCAAAGAAAAGGGAGTTCCCGTTGTGGTGCAGTGGTTAACGAATCCGACTAGGAACCATGAGGTTGCGGGTTCCATCCCAGCCCTTGCTCAGTGGGTTAACGATCCGGCGTTGCCGTGAGCTGTGGTGTAGGTTGCAGACGCGGCTCGGATCCCGCGTTGCTGTACCTCTGGCGTAGGCCAGTGGCTACAGCTCTGATTCGACCCCTAGCCTGGGAACCTCCATATGCCGCGGGAACGGCCCAAGAAATAGCAAAAAAAAAAAAAAAAAAAAGTATGTAAAATGTTAGTAGATGAAAATATCTTCTTTTAGATCCTAGTTGCTGGATAAAGAATATCAGCTACTACTAGAATGAGGCTTTATATAGTATTGCTTATAGCTATTTTAGTTGCACTTATATCATTTTAAATACAGTTTATGAACATTGTACTACTCCATTATATTATTAATTTATCTTCACTGATATTTATAGTATCAATTTAAAAGCTGTAAAACTTCATGAAAAGCAGCTTAAACAGGGACTTTGATCAACAAAAGCTTTCAGTTTTTAAAAGCAAATCATGTACTTCTTAAAGAAGATTTAAAGTTTTTTTATTGTTGATGATGATAGAATTATGAACCTTATAAACACGGTATTTTTCAGTTAACCTAAATACATAAATCTATTTGAATTCATCTTATGAAAAGAGATATGTCATTAGATATATGATCATTACATGCTTTAGTGATTCATGGACCTTGTTACATACATGCTTGGTAATGTATGAATTATTTAGTAAGAAAAATCACAATAATTTTGTTGTTACTCAAAAATTTATGGGTTGGCAGAAACAATTATACAGCCCCTGAAGCTGGTATGTTAAGGTAATATCATTAACACTACATAGTATGATTTTTTTCAGTAGTTACTTGACATAACCTTTACTTCTTCTGCTAGAATATATCAGTAATTTTACAACAATCTGTCTATAAACAGAACATTGAATTTATTAACCACAAAGTGATTCATTTTACTCTATTTTCATGTAAGTGCATAATTTAAAATCAGATCTCAAAGGTTGTCACCCAAATCCTAAAGGAAAAATATAAAAAATAAAAATCAGCAGCCTAACAAACAGACATAAATTTAAAACTCCATTTGATGAAAATTTATATTTTTATTTCACAAATGTGTATGCTTATAAGTTGGATGAAAACATTTCAAAAAAGTAGGAGATTATCTTGCAACCTTTCTTTATACATGGAATTAAGGCCCTGAATGTGAGATAAAGCCAAAATTTTAGTTTCTTATGCTTTCAAATCTCCAACTTTTATAAAATGAAAAAGAATTTCAAAGTAAAAATCTAAGTAGTATCACTTACTTTTAGATTACATTAAAAATCAACAGCCTTTCATTCATCCTACAAATCCTTTTGCATCAACTATGTTGAAGGCAAACTCTGGTAATTTTACCTGTCAACAAAATCTAGCCATTCTGAATCTACATACAGAATCCATTCTAGCCATACTGAAAAAGGCTACTTCCATACACAGCTGGATGGGAATCATGTGTTACTAATTTTTGTGTTTCCAGTACTTGTCATATAATGAAGGCTCCATGTCAAACGAACACGTGATAATTAAAAATTAAAAAGGAAACTTGCCTTCATCTTTAAGAGCTTTAAGAAAAGGATTCTTTAGTTGGATATGATATGAATTCTTTACAAGAGCAGCAACAAGTTTTGAAATATTATCTTAGATGTAATAAACTAACACAGTTTTATGCCTTCTGAAAAATCAAAGATTGGAATCTTGTTACATTATCCCTTTGAAGCATTTCAAAAGGGGCAATCTATTTTCTTTCTTTTTTTTTATTTTTTTGTTTTTTAGGGATGTACCCAAGGCATGTGGAAGTTCCCAGGTTAGCGTCTGAATCAGAGCTGCAGCTGCTGACCTACACCAGAGCCACACCAGAACCGAGCCCATCTATGACCTACAATGCCAGATCCTTAACCCACTGAGTGAGGCCAGGGATCAAACCCAAATCCTCATGGATATTAGTCAGGTTTGTTACTGCTGAGCCACAATGGGAACTCACAATTCATTTTCTTAAATGGTAATTTTCCCATTTTAAAGTCAAACAGAATGATGTGGAGTGATACATTAAACAGAAACTATTAGGATCAGTTAGACCTACTATTTTAAAACAGACCTAGAAATAGCATGTTGGTAATGAGGAGACAAGAAGAATGTTTTTATTGATTTGGCAAAAAAATGGAATGAATTACCTCTTGAGGCAGTGAGTCCTGTTATTGGAGATGTTTAGAGAAGCAAATGACAGTTCCTTAGGTAAATGTGGAGAGAATTCTTGCACTGGGCAGAAGATTAGATTGGTGATTTTGTAAGTTTTCTTTAACGCTGCAACATTATCATTCTTGCATGCCTGTGTCTGATTTAATTTGGTGTTTACTGCCCCTGAAGCTGTATTACACACTATATGTGTAATACAGAGAAACTTGTTTTGAAGATGAAAAATATGGTTTAAGTTCTTGCTGTACCATTACTGGTTGAATAACTTTAAGAAAAATCAGAGATTTCTTAGTGTCTTCATATGTACAACAGGGAGTTTATCTAGCACTTACACATTGTTTACTTATGCCAGGTCCTAGACTAAGCACTTTACACATTCTAACTCCTTTAATCCTCTCATAACACCTCTATGAGTTAGGCACTATTTCATTTCCATTTTTTTAGCTGTGGAGACCAAGTCTTGTCCAGGGTCACCCATAGTGAATGTTCTAATCCCTGCAGTCTGTCTACAGAGTTGAAGTTCTTAACTCTTATTCTATACTTTCTTATGATGCACAGAATAATGAAAGGAAAAGTGCTTCGCAAGCTGTAAAATGCCACAAAAATGTGAGCTATATTTTGGTGGTTAATGCAAAGAAGATACTACAGACATATTTAAACAATGAAAAGAGGGAAATAATAAAGCTTAAGTGATTTGTAGGAACACCAACCCACTCTACCTAAAGTAAAATGTTGTAGTTAGACTTTAAATCCAATGACATTATAAATTAATACTCATACAATTAATTTATTAATCAATAAGTTAATTGATAAAATAATTTTAGAGCATCTAAAACCCATAGTACCTGGCATGTAGTAGGTGCTCCATGAATATCTGTTGAACTGTTGTTTCTGCTTCTGTATGAGTGCTGGAATTGCTCCCATTGTTCTTTTTCTGCCATAACAGAAAAGAGCAGACCTTCCCATCACACTTTCAGGGTTTTTTTGGTCCATGCTTCTTCACTACCTTTTTTTTTTTTTTTGTCTTTTGTCTTTTTAGGGCCGCACCTGCGGCATATGGAGGTTCTCAGGCTCTGGGCCTAATCAGAGCTGTTGCTGCTGGCCTATGCCAGAGCCACAGCAACACCAAATCCCAGCCATGCATCTGCAACCTCCATATCAGCTCACAGCAATGCCGGATCTTTAACCCACAGAGCAAGGCCAGAGATTGAACCTGCAACCTCATGGATCCTAGTCCAGTTTGTTTCTGCTGAGCCATGATGGGAACTCCATGCTCTTCTTTTTAAAAAAAAACTAATAGATATTAAGCAATATTAGGAAAATGCTTATTGTTGTTGTTCATTTGTTATTGCTATTGGAAATTATATCTTTTTAAAATTAAAATTTCTAGGAGCTCCTATTGTGGCTCAGTGAGTTAAGAACCTGACTGGTGTCCATGAGAGTGCAGGTTTGATCCCTGGCCTTGCTCAGTGGTTTAAGTATTCAGCACTGCTACAAACTTTGGCGTAGGTCGCAGATGCTGCTTGGATCTGACGTTACTGTGGCTGTGTCAGCAGCTGCAGCTCTGACTGGACCCCTAGCCTGGGAACTTACATATAGCACAAGTGTGACCCTAAATAGAAAAAAAAAAATCTAAGACATTATTGCAAGAGTGTAGAAATGCAACTCACTGAAAAATTTTTTATTTTGGAATAATTTTAGATTTACAGAAAAGTTGCAAATAAGGTACAGAGAGTTCCCATGTACCCTCACCCAGATTCCCCTAATATTAAGCATCTTTTTTTTTTTTTTTGCTTTTTAGGGCTGAACCTGTGGCATATGGAGCTTCCCAGGCTAGGGGTCAAATTGGAGCTGCAGCCGCTGGCCTACACCACAGCCACAGCAATGCCAGATCTGAGCTGTGTCTGCCACCTACACCACAGCTCATGGCAATGCTGGATCCTTAACTCACTAAGAGAGGCCAGGGATTGAACCCGTATTTTCATGAACACTAGTTGGATTCGTTTCTGCTGAGTCACAAGGGGAACTCCAAGCATCTTACATAATCATTGTACATATTCCAAAACTAAAAAGTCAACATTGGTACATTATTACTAACTCCAGACTTTATCCAGATTTCACCAGGTTTTCATTACTGTCCTTTTTCTGTTCCAGGATTCCCTTGAGGATCCCACATTACTTTAAGTCGCCATGTCTCCTTAGTCTCCTCAAGTCTGTGAAAGTTGTGTGTGTGTGTGCGCGCGCGCACACGCGCATGTCAAATTGACAGTTTTGAGCAATATTTGTCAGGTTTTTTTTGTTGTTGTTTGTTTGTTTTTTTGTCTTTTTTAGGGCCGTACCTGCAGCATATGGATGTTCCCAGGCTAGGGGTCAAATCAGAGCTGTAGCCACTGGCCTACACCACAGCCACAGCAACAGGGGATCCGAGCCACATCTGCAAACTACACCACAGCTCACAGCAATGCCAGATCCTTAACCAATTGAGTGAGGCCAGGGAAGGAATCCACAACCTCATGGTTCCTAGTCGGATTCATTTCCACTGCCCCACCATGGGAACTCTTGTCAGGTATTTTTTATTTCTTTATTTTATTATTTTATTTTTGTCTTTTCTAGAGCCGCACCTGCGGCATATGGAGGTACCCAGGCTAGGGGTTGAATCGGAGCTGTAGCCGCCGGCCTACACCAGAGCCACAGCAATGCCAGATCCAAGCCGCGTCTGTCACCTACACCACCGCTCATGACAACGCTGGATCGTTAACCCACTTAGTAAGGTCAGGGATCGAACCCACAACCTCATGGTTCCTAGTCAGATTCGTTAACCACTGCACCATGACGGGAACTCCAAGGTATTTTTCAGAATGTCCCTCAATAGTGGTTTGTCTGGTGGTTTTCTCATGATTGGATTAAGGTTATGAGTTTTGGTAAGAAGACCCCAGGGGTCAAATGCCTTTCTTATTGCATCTGATCAGAGAGCACATGATATCAACATAACTGATCACTGGTGATGTTAGCCTTGATCACTTTGTTAGGATGGTTTTTGCCAGGTTTCTCCACTAGAAAGTTACTCTTTCCATCCTCTATTCTCATCAGATTCTTTTTAAAAAAATTTTTTTTAAATTAAAGTATATTTGATTTACAATGTTGTGCCAATTTCTGCTGTACAGCAAAGTGACCCACTTATATATATATATATATATATTCTTTTCCATCATGGTCTATCCCAGGAGATTAGACATAGTTCCCTGTGATATACAGTAGGACATTGTTGTTTTTCTTTTCTAAATGTAATATTTGCAACCACTAACTCATCATAGTCTTTTAAATCAAAACTAATCAACAAATATGTGAATGTAATATGCAGGGGCCCACACTAGGAATTGAAGGAGACGAGTATATTTCTTGAACATAGGAGGCAAACAACACAAAGTTTACAGCTCAATGGGAGTCTACAATGGTTGTTGTCTCACTCCCAGTGGTGGAGGTGGTGGTGGTGGAGGAGAGGCACAGGAGCAACTGAGGCTCAAGACAGGCAGGAGATGCACATGTAGTTAAATCCCTGCTACTCAATCCACTCTGCCTTCAAAATCCACTCATTCATTGAACAAATATTCTTAAAGTGCCCACTGTGTGCCAGGCACTACTTTCAGAACTAGGGATATGCCAGTGAATAAAACATATTTGTTCCCTCCCCTCACAAAGTTATGGTTTAGTGGGGAGGCAAACACAAGAGTGAAAAATGACGCAGAGTGGATAGGGATGAGGGCCAGGAGAAAAGTAGGCTAGGGAAGGCGGCTAGGAATTCTGCACACTTGCATGCTTGTATCTGTGGATGGGATGGGTTTGGGGCTGGTTTTCAATAGTGCGCTAAGGGAAGGCACACTGAACAAGAGGGTGATTTTTAAATCAAGATCTGCAGAATTTGAGGGAGTGAGGTATGTAGCTATCAGGGTAAGAGTAATCCAGGTAGAGGAAGATTCTGAGGTGGAATGCCCAATATGTTCAAGCAACAGTAAAAAGAAGGCTGGTGTGGATGAGGACTGAGAGATCATAAGGCCAGACATAAGGTGTGGAGGGGAGAATATGTGGAGTTCTGTCAGTCAAGGACAGTTTTAGTTCTGCACAAGTTACGAAGTTATCAGGAAAGTTTTTTTTTTCTTTTTTTCTTTTTTATTCTAGGGCCGCACCCGAGGTATATAGAGGCTAGGGGTAGAATCAGAGCTACAGTTGCCAGCCTACACCACAGTTCACGGCAACGCCAGATCCTTATCCCTGAGCGAGGCCAAGGATAGAACCCACAACCTCATGGCTCCTAGTTGGATTCATTTCTGCTGTGTCATGATGGGAACTCCTTCCTATCAGGAAAGTTTTAACCAAAGGAGTGACTTGATCTAACCCTGGCAATTGGGTTATGAATAGATGGTTGGTAGCAGGGTAAGAATGGAAACAGAAATTGATGAGAAAAATATATAAATATAATGGTAGTTTGGATTGGGATAGTTTCTGTGAAGTGGTGGGAAGGGATCAGATTCTGGGTTAAGGATTGAAGATTAGGAGCAAGGTAAAAACAGATGAAAGAAAACATCTGAATTTATAATAGTAAAATGTAATTTTCCTCATTTAAAAAATTACTCTAGGGAGTTCCCTTTGCGGCTCAGTGGTTAACCTAGGAACCATGAGGATGCAGGTTGGATCCCTGGCCTTGCTCAGTACATTAAGGATCCAGCATTGCCGTGAGCTGGGGTGTGGGTCGCAGACGTGTCCCAGATCCTGCATTGCTGTGGCTATGACATAGATAGGCTGGCAGCTGTAGCTCCGATTCGACTCCTAGCCTGGGAACTTCTACATGAGATGGGTGCGCCCCCCCCAAAAAAGAAAAAAAATAAATTACTTTATAACAAAAAAGGGAAAAAAAGCCCAATTAAAAAATGGGCAAAGGACTTGAATAGACAATTCCCCAAAGAAGATATACATACGGCCAAGAAGTGCATGAAAAGATGAACATCAATAATCACTAAGGAAAATGCAAATTAAAACCACATATCACCTCATACTTGATGGAATACCATTTAACAAAAATACAGAATGTAACAAGTGTTGGTGAAGATGTGGAGAAATCGGAAACCTTGGGCTATGGAAGGGAATGTAAAATGGCATGGCCATTGTGGAATACGGCAGCTCCTCCAAAAAATTATCACATGATCCAGCAATTCTACTTGTGGGTATACATCCAAAAGAATTGAAAGTGCGAACTGAGTTGGTTTTCCCCATAGTACTATGAATAAAAAACCAATTTTAACAAATCATGGGTTCAGAGAAAATCTCTAGTTTCATGATCTATTTTCTCAAATAACAGGAAACGAACTTTTTTTTTTTTTTGTCTTTTTAGCGCCACACCCGGGGCATATGGAGGTTCCCAGGCTAGGGGTCTAATTGGAGCTGTTGCTGCTGGCCTTCTCCAGAGCCACAGCAACCCCAGATCTGAGCTGTGTCTGCGACCTACACTACAGCTCATGGCAACGCTGGATCCTTAACCCACTGAGCGAGGCCAGGGATCAAACCCACAACCTCACGGTTCCTAGTAGGATTCGTTTCTGCTGTGCCACCATGGGAACTCCGGAAATGAACTTTCATTTAAAAATGCACCGGGGTCCTTGAGCAAATGGTTTATTTTTCACAGGACTGAAGTGCAGATCCTTGGCCAGCTGGAGGATCTGACTAAAGAAATTTCTACCTAAGCTATTAATTTACAAAACTGAAAACATATCATTTATCTCCTACAATGGACTTTGAAATTAAACATCAGAGAGCGCAGGCAGAGAAGATATGTAGGAAAAAAATGATATTATACTAAAACTGGCCAATATTTACTTTTTTTTTTTTTCTGGCATTAAGCAACTATTTGATAAAGGGAAATGAAACACCTCCCCTACCGAATTTATACAAAATTCAGCCCCCCAAAGTAAAGCCATATGTGCACTTTCCTTAGAACGAGATGAAAGACAAAACTACACGTTACAACTTGTAAACAAACTTCTGTAAAGGAATCGTAGAGAAACAAAATTATGCATTTAAAAGTCTGAGGTTAACAAGGCAGTTAAAAATAACCAAGTGTTACTGCTACCGCCTCTGATATCACTGATTGCATAAACATTGCTTAGCTAGTGGAAAATTAATGGGTTAGACTGGATATTTTTTGCAACAATTTAACAAAAGATGATGCCACTAGTGCAGCTGTCCCCAGGCAGTTAAACTCTTCACTGAATTTCTCTACAGTTACTTTCGAGTAAGGGGCTGTTTGCTATTTTAGGGCAACCATGGGGTAAAGAACCTCACTAAAAACCCATATTTGCTTTGCTCATTTTGGAGAAAGATCTGGATCTGTGACTTGGAAAATGGAAGGAGAAAAAAAAAAAAAGACAACCTTGCTCTTGACCATTTGATGCACAAACCCCCACGAATATTTAGGTACAGGGCCTGACAAAGGAATAAACGATGCAGTCCTTCTTTCTAGGCTTCTCTACAAGCCAAGAGTACACATTTTAAGCAATCTATTGGCTTTTGGCGGACCTCTGCCTTAGTTCAGTTTCCTCCTTCGTTTGTTAGATATTTTCACATCGCTAATTTTAATAAGACTCAGGAAAGGAAAGGGCCATCACTCGATCGCTCGGCGAAAAGGTGGGGTGTCCCGGGACTGGGCAGCCCAGTCGGTCCCTTCACTCCGGCCCGAGCGCCCCGCGCTGCCTCCTTGGGTCCCGTCCGCCCGGGAGCAGGGGGAGGGTTCGGCCAGGAGCTGCCCTTTTCCAACATGGCGCCGCGGGAGGCGGGTCCCCTCGCCGGCTCCCGGGGTTCCGGCGCCGCGCGTTTTGGTTCCGGAGTAACAGTGCCCTCGCCGCCGCCCTCCCCCTCCTCCTGCCGCCGGGACGCGCGGCCTCGGGTGCCCGGGGCTGAGCCGCACGGGCGGCGCAGTCTGACTCCGGTTGGGCAGAAGACTGTTTCCCCACCTCCAACTTCCCGCGGAGGGTCCCCGTCGGCTTTCTTGTGGTTCGGCTGCCCCGGGGCTTCTTCCACACCACGCGGGACTGAGTCCCCTTCAGTCCAGGACCCTCCGCCCCTGCTGAGGAGGAGTGGACACCTGCCGCTGTATCTCCCTAAAACAGGGTCTTCTGTTTGCCGTCCCCTCACACCCTCACAGACGGCAGAGAGCTGCATGACCCCGTTTGCCTTCTTTTCCAACTGCAGAACCTTCTGACCTCCCCTAGTTTCTACTGACTCCTTCCTCTTGCCCAGTCCACGCTCACCGGGAGACATCCCTCGGCCCCCTGCAGCCTGGGCCTGGCTCGGAGCCTGTGGGCCTCTTCTGGACCTCCTCCTCTCTTCAGCCCCCTTGCTCTCTGTCACCTTATCTTCTCTTGGAAGCCCCACCTAACAGGGACCGGTGGGTACCCCCTTACCAGGATGTGAGCCCCTTTCACCTGTAATGCTGTGGCTGGCCCTTGGCCCCTTCCATGCCATGGAGAACCAGGTGCTGGTGATTCGCATCAAGATTCCAAATAGTGGAGCGGTGGACTGGACAGTGCACTCGGGGCCGCAGCTACTCTTCAGGGATGTGTTGGTGAGTGCTAATCTCAGTGTTCCATCCTGGCGAGGGAGGGTGCAGGGATTTGTGGGGTAGTCTGCGCCTTGATCCACTGAAACTTAACCCCGGTGGCCTGGTGGCCTGAGCTAGTGGCCATTGCTGGCCTCAAGTGAGGACAGTTTTATTGCTTCCACCACAGGCATTGATTAATTGCATGGGTTTAAATCTGACAAATGTGCAGGTCCCTGGGAAAGTAGAGATGAACGAGATTGAACCTCTGCCCTCAGGGAGCGCACAGCCTGGACTGGAACATATACATGGAAGCAACAACTAGGATTCAAAAAGCTGAATCTAAAAGTTTTTCTAAAGTATTTTGTGGAATGTCCCTGGCCAGGTTCCAGCCATGTCTTCCTACTGAGTTCCTTAAACTTGGTGACTAGTGGGAAGGAGAAACAAGGCGTCTTTAACCAGTTCTGTTTCAGCAAAGCTTAGGTGTCATAGGTTTTAAGGTATTTTATGTACTACTAAGAAGGAAAAAACTGATGTAGCACACATTGTGCAAAACCTAGTTTCAGAGATGTTAAAATAGAGGGGAAAATGTGCATTTTAGAGTCAATAATGTAGTCTTAACTTTCATAATAAATATTCACAATGTATTTCAAATAAAATCATGGAGTGTTAGAGGAGGGGATAACCCCAGAGGTGGCCTTTTGAGCCCTCTGATCCTTTTTGCAGTTGGTTACCAAGGAGCAGTGAGGTGAAATGACTTTTCCAAAGCCATGTTGATTGTGAGTGGAAGTGTCAGTGCCATAACTCAGATTTCCTTACTTAGTATTTATTTCCATGTGCTGCAGTGCCACTTTTCATCTTTTAGCATTTATTTGAGATAGAGTGCTTTGTGCCCATTTTACATTTTGAATAACTGAGCTGTCGAAGGTAGAGCTGACATATCATGGAGCATATTGCAAGTATGGGATCTATAGTGGAACTTAGCTATAGGATAAGATGGGGCTGGGTGGAGGTTTTTTAGAAGATCTGTGATGTGGCTTTTGATTGTCATAAGTTAATCAAAATTTGATCCCTCTACCTTCATTTTGAGTTTTTGATGTTACTGACCACACAGACCATACAGATTTTCAGGTGTCTGGGCCAGGAGTGCAGAGGCTGGTGAAAGCCAGCAGCCTCCAATCTTATGCCATCCTTCTCTTTGCATCCAGAGTTCTCCACACACTCACAGGCACATGGATCTTCCTTCATGGTAAGGCCTGAACTCCTTGGCATGGTCTTTTGATTGGCTCGTGCCTGACTGGCACCAGCTTCATCTTTCACTATACCCCTATGAGCATCTTGTGCTCCAGGTCTTTATAATTAATCTTGAGTTCTCCCAGGTGCCCAGGCCATCTCCACTTGGCCTCTTTCTTTTTTTTTTTTTTTTTTTTATTTTATGGTTGCACCTATGGCATGTGAGAATTCCTAAGCCCGGAGTTCCTGTTGTGGCTCAGCAGTTAATGAACCAACTAGTATCCATGAGGACGAAGGTTCAATTCCTGGCTCGATTAGTGGGTTAAGGATTTGGCATTGCTGTGAGCTGTGGTGTAGGTCACAGAGGCAGCTCGGATCCCACGTTGCTATGGCTGTGGCATAGGTCGGAGGCCACAGCTCTGATTTGACCCCTAACCTGGGAACCTCCATATGCCTCAGGTATGGCCCTAAAATGACAAAAGAAAAAAAATAATAAAAAGGAAGTTCCTGGGCCAGGATTGAATCTGAGCTGCAGCTGTGACCTATTCCTGCTGCTGTGGCAATGCTGGATCCTTTAACACACTGCCAGGCCAGGGACTAAACCTGCACCTGCCACTGTAGTTGGATTCTTAACCCAGTGTGCCACAGCAGGAACTTGGCCTCTTTCTTCAGCTGCCCAACTCCTACGTGTCCTTCAAAACCCAGCTTCGATTTTCCTCTACGCTGGTCATACATGCTCCTCCTCTGTGTTCCACCACAGTACATGGATTTTGTGCTAACCTTGTCTCGTTCACTAGATAATAAACTGGAGGAGACAGACATCTCTGTTTCCTCTCTGTTTCTGGGGCTTCACAGGACCCTAAGATATTTGTTTAATGAGGAAGCATCAAGGAGGATACATACTGTTATGGCTTTGTGGAGGCATATTAGGTTTTGAATAAAGACATTTGGATTTAGGAGTTCCTGTCGGTGCAGTGGAAACGAATCCGACTGGGAACAATGGGGTTGCGGGTTTGATCCCTGGCCTTGCTTAGCGGGTTAAGGATCTGGCGTTGCTGTGAGCTGTGGTGTAGGTCGCAGACGCGGCTTGGATCCTGAGTTGCTGTGTCTCTGGTGTAGGCCAGCAGCAACAGCTCCAATTCGACCCCTAGCCTGGGAACCTCCATATGCTGCAAGTGTGGCCCTAAAAAATACAAAAAAGCAAAAAAAAAAAGAAATTTGGGTTTAATTGTACTTATTAAGTAGTCAGGTCATTCTACCTCTCTGGGCCTTACTTATAGATTAGGGATAATGATACCTGTATCAAAAACTTGTAAAGACTAAGTCAGATTGTGTTTATGATGAGAAAGACATGAGCTTCCTTTACTTCACTCTTTTGAGACAACAGGAGGTATTATTTTAAGCAGGATGGTTCAATGTTTAAAAGCACGAACATTTGAGCCAGGCTGTCTGGGTTTAAATTGCAAGCCTTACCAGGCTCACTTTGGGCAAGTGTCTTCTGTATCTCAGTTTCTTCATCCGTAAAAAAAAAAAAAGGAAAAAAAAAAAAAGGACTGGGGGCATGAAAATAGTGTCTACCCCATAGAGTTCTGAGGACTGTTGACACTGATACATGTGAAGCACTTGAAACAATCTGGAGTAAGTAAGTGTTGTTGTAATTGCCACAGAAGGGATAGGGCCTGGGCCTCTCCCAGTTGTACCTTGGCTCCAAGATGACTGGCTTACAGGTAAACTTTGCTCAGATGGTCCCACCATCTAGAGCTCAGAGTGCCATGTGCCTTCACATGTGCTTGTTCAGGTAAGCCCAGGGAGAGCATGTTACATCCAAAAGACCTGATGAAGGGCTCATGACAATGGGTGCTGTGCTATAGATCCAGTTCTTTGAACTTTGCAAGCCCAAATCCCGGAGGGCTCTTGCCATCTCTTTTCCAGGTTTACCATACCTCTTCATTAAGAAATTGGCAAAAAACCCAATAGACATATTAGCATCTTTGGCTTGGAACCTTACAATTTAAAGCCAAATGAAACCTGGAATGTTCCTCCTTCATCTGATATAACTCTCCTCACTTTAGTTTTCAAATGAGGAAGCATGACACCCAGACAGGAAAATGCTAAAGCCACACAACTAGTTTTTGGTGGACCCAGACATGGAAGCCAGAAGTAGTTCATAGTCACTGAGTCAGCTGGAACTGAGAGTGTTTTGGACTCGGAGTCTGTAGTTGAGGGCTTCTGTCCCAGCAACATCAAATGGCTAGGACTCCCTGGGCAAGTCACTGGGCCTCTCTGGGTCTGTGTCCTTCATCTGAATAATTAGGGACTGGCTGAGATGTGAAGGAGGTCCAGCTGATCCTCATGGGCAGAGGCTTGTGGGTTATCTGTTTTTCAGTTTTCTGTGTTTCTCTTCTTCCTTGGCAACACAGTCCCCAGTTTTGTGAAAATTATGCAGGAGATCTGGATTAGTGAGGGGTAGGAAAGAATGTTCTCCCTTTTCCTCTTGCTGTGTGAATCTTCTCTCCAAAGTTCTAGCCCAGATTTCCCCTCTTCTGTGATGTTTCTACCTAAACTGAGGCTGTGGATTTTTCCGGCCTCCTGAGCAAGCAACAACTACTTGCTAATTTATGTTTTTTGTTTGCCTCTTCTTTCATACTATTTGTAAGTGCTTTGAATTGTTAGTCTTTTAGGTTTGTCTCTATCTTTGTGATGGATTATAATCTTTCAAAAGTCAAGGAGAAGTCTTATTCTTCTATAGCCTGTGGTTTTGTAATCTTTATGCTCCTGGCATGTTGTATATGTTCACTTGGATGTTTGGTTTGCCATTTATTTGACTGATTTATTGAGAGGAAGGAGAAGAAACGGATCAAGAAGTGATCACCAACAAGATATGTAAACTTACATGGTCTTTTGAAACCTTTTTTAGGTAGGGTAAAATGTTGAGAATAAGACAGGGTCATTCTGAGGAGTTCCCATTGTGGCTCAGGGGATTAAGAACTCAACTAGTACTGATCCCTGGCCTCGCTCACTGGGTTAAGGATCTGGGGTTGCCATGAGCTGTAATGTAGGTTGCAGATGAGGCTTGGCTGTGTCGGCTGTAGCAGCAATTCATCCCCTAGCGTGGGAACTTCCGTATGCCACAGGTGTGGCCCTAATAAGCCAAAGAGAGAGAGGGAGAGAAAGGGAGAGAGAGAGAGAGAAAGAAATAACAGACAGGGTCATTTTGAATAAATCACTTAAAATACAACTGCAAAGTATACATAAAATTAAATGTGGGAATTCCCGTCGTGGCGCAGTGGTTAACGAATCCAACTAGGAACCATGAGGTTGCGGGTTCGATCCTTGCCCTTGCTCAGTGGGTTAACGATCCGGCGTTGCCGTGAGCTGTGGCCTAGGTCACAGACTCGGCTCGGATCCTGCGTTGCTGTGGCTCTGGCGTAGGCTGGGAACCTCCCATATGCCGCAGGAGTGGCCCAAGAAATAGCAAAAAGACCAAAAAAAAAAAAAAATTAAATGTGCTTGCTTAGAGAAGACCAGGGAATGGTGATTAATATTCAAACTTTTTACGCCTTCGTCATTATGATAGCCCCACTTTATTTGCTTTGATGGGACAAGATGGTCAGTTGTGTTCACATGATTCTCTCAAGCAGGTACACTCTTTCTTTCTCTTTTTTCCCCACATTAGATGTACAGTGTGTGTAGATCCTTGCTTATGTTGATAGGCAAAGGAGGCCATTGCTGCCCAGCAGGGTTTTCAGCTAGTTATTAGAAATTTGTAGTTTTATGGGTTCGGAAGTAGGAAGGATCCTGAATTAGTTTGCTAATACTGTAGAGTTCACATCTCAAAATTGGTAGTCCGGAAGTGAGCAGTGATAACCTAGACCCGGAAGGTCGGGGGTGGGGGTGGGGGTGGAGGATGCAACCCTCCCAACCCCCTTTTTTAACCAATATTGCCTAATACAGTAAATGCTGTAGAGGGATGAAGTGAACCAAAGACCACATTCCACTGATTGTCAGGTGCTGAAATTTAGGGTTTCATTATGAGATAAAATGTGGAATGTTCCCAGCCATCAGTGACTTGTTTATTTAACAGACACTAAGATGGCACTTACCATGCGCTGGATACTCTCTAGCACTTTATAAATATTAACTTATTAGTCCTACGAGGTAGGCACAGTTTTGATCTCACTCACACAGAGGGAAACTGAGGTGCAGAGAAATTGTCACTCAGTGACTGAATGGCAGAGCCAAGGTCCAACCCTAGCAGTTTGGTTCCAGCGCATACTCTCAGGCTCTACACTACCTGTATATTCCATACTCGTTCTACAGTTTTCATTTACTTGTCAATAAATACTTTTTACCTATAAGTATGTAGAAAGAATTTTTTTTTTTTCTTTTTAGGGCCTCACCTGTGGCGTATAGACGTTTCCAGGCTAGGGGTCCAATCAGAGCTGCAGCTGCAGGCCCACCCCGAAGCCACAGCAACGCCAGATCCCAGCCACATCTTCGACCTATACCACAGCTCATGGCAACGCCAGATCCTTAACCCACTGAGCGAGGCCAGGGATCGAACCCGCATCCTAATGGATACTTGTTGGGTCCTTAACCCCCTGAGCCACAATGGGAACTCCTAGAAAGAATTTTTTTAAACACTAAAATTGTTTACAAGAACTTCCTTAAAAAGTTGATATTTCATTTGCTGAGGCTGGAAACAGAAGAAAAAAATAATATTTTGTCCCTGATGAGTAGGGTTGCCTAAGATAGATCCCTTTGATCAATTTTATATGCACAGATTAAAGTGCATGCGCGCGCGCACACATACACACACACACACACCCCTACACACACCACACACACACTGAAGGGACAAGGCTATTATGCAAATTGCCGCTGCAGCAAAAGCTCTAAAGAACTACCTTTAGAAGGAAGTTGCACTTCCACTCTGCTAAGTGCCCTGCTTGGAAGGGGTCTGGGCTCCCTGCTGAGAAATACAGAAATAGTGCAAGAGGCTTTGTCAGCCCGCTGCCTGGTGCCAGATCTGGAACCGCCTAGGAGGGATGTAGAGGCAGAGCTCTCTAAGAGCAATGAGGTCGGCAGGCCGTTTATATTGGACTAGACATAATGGAGGGTCACTTTTCCCAGAACTGTTTCTCAGAAGTGTTCTGTACCTCTTTAATTAAGCTGTCTCTGTAGACAATTTTTCAAGTGTTTTCAACTTGATAGATTAATTTAAATATTGATAATCAGGTTATATATACGTAAACTTTTTTTGTAGGCTAGAATAACTTTATTTTGGTGTCATTAAATTTATTTTTCAGTTGCTTAAGAGTAAAGGTAAGAATTGGTTGTATTAAATGTAACATTAGAGATTTGTATCATCATCACCACGGAAAATTTTGAACTCTTCCAGCTATGAGTAGGAGGTGTTGCTGGTTACATATCAAGAACTGCATTTGTTGCATGTTTACAGTGTGTTAGGCTAGCTCATGTTTACTGCATTATTTAATACTTTTTACATTACCTCCCTAAGTGTTACTAGACCCATATTGGAAGGGTAATCAAATTGAGGCTCAGAGAGGTTGAGTAATTTATTCCCAGTCACATAGCTAGTTAAGCGCAGAGCTGAGATTCAAACTCAGACTAGTCTGACTCCCAAACTGCACCCCCCCGCCCTTATTTTTTTTTACCAGCAGTACATTCCTTCTACAACCTCCCATAGAATAAACTTTTCTTTTTTTGTCTTTTTAGGGCTGCACATGCAGCATATGGAGGTTCCCAGGATAGGGGGCAAATTGGAGTTCTAGCCGCTGGCCTACATTGGATCCTAGCTGGGTCTGCGACCTACACCAAAGCTCACAGCAATACCAGATCCTTAACCCACTGAGGGAGGCCACAGATCGAACCTGTGTCTTCGTGGATACTGGTCAGATTCATTTCTGATGAGCCATGACGGGAACTCCTTTTTTTTTCTCTTTTTTTGTGTAAATCAATAGCAGTGTATTTGTCTACTTTGTTGAATTGAGAGTGAAACATCATGTTATTGGAGTTCACGTTGTGGTTTAGCAGTAACAAACCTAACTAGTATCCATGAGGATTCAGGTTTGATCCCTGGCCTCACTGAGTGGATTAAGGATCTGGCATTGCCATGAGCTGTGGTGTAGGTTTGTGACTCGGTCTAGTGTTGTTATGGCTGTGCTGTAGGCCAGCAGCTTTAGCTTGAATTTGACCCTTAGCCTGGGACTTTCTGTATATTGCAGGTGAGGCCCTAGAAAAAAGAAAAAAAAAATTATGTTATTAATAGAGTAGAAAAGATTTTTTAAAGATCCCCTCCCCTAGAATACTCTGTACTGAAATCGCTGGGCTAAGAGTAATTATGAGCTAATGTTTTTATAGTTTATGCCATCATTTCAAATTCTTTTCCAGGTTCTCATATTTCCTCTAGGATTTGCCACATGTTAGCAATAAAGAAGATGGCTAATTGTGTTTCTTTATTCTTTCTTTGTTTAGGATGTGATAGGCCAGGTTCTGCCTGAAGCAACAACCACAGCATTTGAATGTAAGTCTGCCTTGTATACTTTCTTGACTATTTCTGCAGTAATTTTTCACAGGGTTTATGGGTTGCATTATTTTAGAAACTGACAAAAACAGATTATTTATGCTCATCATATGGTACATTTAAATATTTATAAATTAATGCAAGTTTAATGATGATACTGAACTGAGTAATATTTTCTTATTTAATCATATCTTGGGTATGCATATTTCTATAATATAGCTTTAATTACCAACATGACCTTTATCTGCTCTTGCTCCTCGCTGTAATAATATCGTGGGACAAAATGAAACGTGTAAACTACCTGTAGGCCAATGATTATTGATTAAAAGATTTTAATCCTTTGCTGCTCTAAAACAGCAATAGAGTAGAGCTTTTACATGAATGTTGCATCAAATAATTCTGTTTTAGTGGGGCTTGGCACTGCTGTTAGCTGATGACAGCAACACTTCAGGTCTTAAGCCCCACCCCACCTCCAACCAGTTGGCTTGGGGACTGGTGGGGGGGAGGGTATATTAGAAAACTGGTTTTGACTTAAGCCAGGGGGAGGCCAGGGGCTGAGTAATGTTAGATGAGAGTTTAGTACAGGGGCTCTGGTATTGAAAAGGATAAATTAAGGATTGGCAGTCGTGGTCCCCATCTTTTTTTGCAGATGTGGGCCACTTTTCTATGTAGAAAAATGTCTGGTTTTGCCACAAGAACCTTTTGTTCTTATTTTTTAAGCTGATGGTTAACAACAGAGAGTACAATGTCCTCTTTTTTATTTATGTTCTCTTGGAGAACAATTTGGCGATACTTTCCAAAATATCCATGAGGATGAGGGTTCGATCCCTGGCCTTGCTCAGTGGGTTAGCGATCCGGTGTTGCCATGAGCTGAGGTGTAGGTCGCATATGTGGCTTTGATCTGGCGTTGCTGTCTCTGTGGCTTATGCCAGCAACTACAGCTCCAATTCAACCCCTATCCTGGGAACCTCCGTATGCCTCGGGTGTGGATCTAAGAAGACAAAAAAGACAAAAAAAAAAAAATTCAAAACCTTTAATTCAGCAAAGCCACTTTTAGGAAGCTGTCTAACAGAAATACCTATACATGTGTTGCGTTCCCTTCCAACAAAGTGTTCATTGTAGAATTATTTTTGATAGCAAAAAATTAGAGGTAAGCTAAATGCCTGGAATAATGGATTAATAAATTATTTATCCATAGAATGAAACATTAAGCAGTGGCTAAAAAGAATGAGGATTTTAAGCATTGGCATGGAAGTATATTCATGATACAATGTTGAATAAACAAAATATTTATCATATGATCCTACTTTATAAAATATTTAATCCCTCTGCTTTCTCCCGACTTCATGGATATATCAAGGGACAAGGATCTGAAGAGGTGCCCACTGGAGTGCTTTCCAGTGGTTTCCCCTAGAAAGTAGACTTGGGGCTGGAATGGGACAAGAGTTGACTGAATGAGCATACTTTTTTTTGGCCGTACCTGTGACATGTGTAAGTTCCCAGGCCCAGGATCAAACCTGAGCCACAGAAGTGATAATACCAAGCCCCTAACTGCTAGGCCATCAGGAACTCCTCATACTTTTACTTTATATATTTCTCTATTGCTTTTTCAGTATTCTCTATTGAATATTTTTCAACCATCATTTCATGGTTTTAAAAGCTACTTGAGTAGAACTCTTAAAATAATTAGTATTTTATTAACCACACTGGACTCCATATACTATTGAAAAACAGTATGTATATCTCAAATACACATTAGTATTGCAAGCTCTTCAGACCCCTTGCAGTAACTCCTTGGGGGTGCCAGGGATTTCGGGGACGGTCTGGTAGTTAACATTTAGAGTACTTACTGTTGCCAGATGCTGTGTTAAGAGCATTCCATGGGTTATGTCTTTTAATTTAACCTTCACAAGATCCCCATGAAGTACTTTGAAGGACTGTTATGAGCTCTGTTACAGTTGCGGAAAGGGCATCTCCTCCAAGCAACTTGTTCAATCTCACAGTGATAAAGTGAAATTTCTTATGTATATATTCTCAGCTGCTGTTGAGACTTGTTTAGAAAGTTGTCCTATTTCTTGAAGTTGTGTGTTCTGATTGTTTTTAAGTGTGGCAAAAAAGAAACTTATTTATACTTTCTACTTCTTGCTTTCTGGATCCCTCATAGTGGCTCAGCATACCTGTGCCTTATTGGCTTCTAGAGTTAGGGTTCATAGTAGTAATATGATTATTTTAGCTATTGTTTATTGATGGCCTGCTTTGTACCAGGCATTGTACTGGATGGTTTACCTGGATTCTTGCTAATCTTTGCAACAGCTCTGTGAGGTAGGAAAATTATACCTGTGTGGAAACTGAAGTTCAGTGATGGGAAGAGATTGCTGAAAGTGAATAGCTAGGAAGTGGTGGAGCCTATGTTCAAATGTAGTTCTCTTTGTAAAACTTGCACTCTTTATAAGCAAGTTGTATTGAAAGCCCATTAAGTGTGTTAAGTGTGGTTTATGGGTATGAGAGAATAACTGTCTTGAATAAATAAAACTTTGATCAAAGAAGTATTTATGGTAATATATTTAACACTGAAAAGTATACTTAACACTAACAGAAAAAAATGTTTAAATTTCTAGTTTAACTTCTATTTTTAATGACCATACCCAAGGCATATGGAAGTTCCTAGGCCAAGATTGAGTCCAAGCTGTAGCTGCAGCTAAGGCAATGCCAGATCCTTTAACCCACTGCACCAGGCTAGGGATCAAACCCATACCTCTGCAGCGACCTGAGCTACTGTGGTCAGATTCTTAACCTATTATGCCACAGTGGGAACTTCTAGTTTAACTTTTTAGAGATGACTTTCCTTCTTTTCCCCAAACAGGGGCAACAGATCTGTACCTGTCTGCATCTGGACCAGTTTTAGGTGAAAAGAATAAGAACAAATATATACACAGAGAAAATAATGATAGCTCTTTGTTTTTTGTGCTTAGATTATTGTGTACTCTCCATTATAGACTTAAAATCCTAGGCTAGCTTTTTCTGCTATTGTTCTAGGATGATCTTATTTTCTGTACCAAAGATCAGCATTAATAAATAAAATCTCTATAAGAAATAGTTTGAAAGATGTAGTTTATAAGCTTATTTACTAAAATTTTTGAGCTCTTTCAATGGCCTGTGTTATTGTAGAACCACTCTTGAATACATAAACAAACTATCAGAGATATTTATGGTAGTGAATTTAATACTGCAAAGTATACTGTTGCCAGATGCTGTGTTAAGAGCATTCCATGGGTTATCTCATTTAATCTAACCTTCACAAGATCCCCCAATACTAACTATACAAAAGAGGTGGTATTATATTTAGAGATATGAATTAGTCACCAAGAGAAAGGACACTGTTGGATTCACTTGCTTTAGGAGTTCCTACTGTGGTGCAGTGGATTAAGAATCTAACTACAGCAGCTTGGGTCACTGTGGAGGTGTGGGTTTGACGCCTGGCCCAGAGCAGTGGGTTAAAGGGTCTGGTTGGTGATGCTGCAATTTTGCTGTAGGCTGCAGTTGCAGGGTAAGTTGTAACTGTGGCTCAGATTCAATCCCTGGCCAAGGAACTTCCATACGCCTCTGGTATGGCCATAAAATTAAAAAAAGAAATTACCTGTTTTACATAAACGTAGAGAGAAAGGGTTAAGTAAGTGGAGAAGAGAGAAAAGTTTGGATAACTTTACTGATAATTCACTTTTGAGAAATTTGATCTCGTCAGTGAAACCTCTGGTCCCACAGGTGTGGTTTAGTCTCTCTGGGCACTTTACTAGAGCAGGTGACCTGATAGGCCTGCCTTCTGGTTGGTTGGGTCTGTGTTTCCATTCTTCATTAGATTTTTTTTTTTTGCTTTTGAGGGCTGCACCTGCAGCATATGAAACTTCCCAGGCTAGGGGTCGAATTGTAGCTACAGCTGACAGCCTACACCACAGCCACAGCAACTCGGGATCCAAGCCACGTCTTTGACCTACACCACAGCTCACAGCAACACCTGATCCTTAACCCACTAAGCAAGGCCAGGGATCAAACCTGCATCCTCATGGATACTAGTTGGGTTCATTACCACTGAGCCATGATAGGACCTCCTTCATTAGGTTTTGAATGACTTGGTGACAGGGACCCTGTTTTATTTCAGTTTTGCTTTCAGTACAGTTGCCTCATGTATTCCACATCCTTCCCATTCTCAGATGCAGAATTCACAGATCTAAGGACCAACTAACTATATGACACTATTTTATATAAGGGACTTGATCATCAACAGACTTTAGTATCCTATCTATGGCGGTTGGGGTGTCCTGGAACTAATCCCCCAGGGATACTGAGGGATGTGTGTACTTTGTGCCTGGTAGGAATACCTTTGTTAAATAAAATGAAATGCTATATATGTGCATGTTCAAAAGAGAATTGTAAGATGTACATAACCTAAAGCTAAGTCAGTAATTTCCTTTTTTGGATCATTTGTGCAATTGCCCAGGCATGGGATATAATTTGTTGATGATGGACAATTCAGGCTCCATATTCAAATTCCCTTACTTAACACAGCCCTATGTCCAGAGGCGGCAGAGGGTCTGTAGTGACTATATTCTTTCTGATTTCTATCCCTGGGGATGATGTTTCCAAGGGGATTTAGGGGTAAATGAGGGGAAGGAGGCTTACTTGTGCCAAATTTACATCTTGGGCTTATGGCCCTAAACTTTTTTCTTTTTATCACTTTTAGGTCCTTTTCTTCTCTATAGCAAGAGCACAAATGAAAGTACTACTTTTCAGTATTCTGAGTTTTATTTTTATTTTTTTAGTTGAGAAAGTATAGATGATCTCTTAAAAAAAAGAGATTCAGGCAGTATTGTAACAAAGCAAAAAGTAAAACTCCCCATTTCCCCAATTCCCTAGTTACAATACAGTTTCTTCTGTATCTTTCCAGAAATTTTCTCATATATGATATATACTATATTGCAACTAGTTTCCCCTGCCCCCATTTAATAGTCTGTATTGGTCCTCTTTCTAACCTCAGTGTGTACAAAATCAACTTTTCGGTCTTTTGGAAAATTATGTTATAATTAATTTTCTGGCTATAACTTTATTCAACCTTTTGATGGACCAGTTTTAAGTTGTTACCAGTTTTTTTAGTAGTATTAGAAAAAATGCTGTAGTCAACAGCATTGTCTTAACAGCTTTCCACATTGTAGGAAATGTATTCGTAGGATATGTTCCTAGGATTTGGAACTACTGAGACTAAAAGTCCCCATATTTTTATTTTTAATACCTGTTTCCATGTTGCTTTTTAAAAGGCAGAACCAATTTGCGCTCCTGCCAACAATGTTTGAAAACGCCCATTTCTCTCTACCCTCAACCAACTCTGTGTACTACCAGACATTTTAGTAGATGTCAATTTGATAAGTGAAAAAGATTATTATATTTTTGGTGTTTCTTCCATTATAAATGAGCTTGGACTTTTTTCATTTATATTTTGGTCATTTGTATTTAATTTCTCTGAACTATTTATTACCTTTGCCCATTTTTCTATTAGGTTGTCTTTTTTTAATTGATTTAAGAGCTTTCCAGTATTATGAAAATTGGCCCTTTGTCTTATATGTTATAAATATTTTTGTTTAATTTATTGCTTTTTTTCCAGCTTGGTTTGGTCTTTTTCTTTTCTCTTTTTTTTTCCATGGAGAAATTTAAAGTTTTTACGTGGTCACATTTTTTCCTTTGTGACTTCTGGATTTATGTCATGTTTAAAAGGATCTTACACATTCCAGGGTATTGAAAAAACATTCATCAATATCCTTTTTTCTTTCTACTCTAATAGAGTTAAGAACACACACATTTAGCATGCACATGAATATGTACATTTGTATGTGTACTTATGTGGCTTTTTTTTTTTTTCCAAAATAGCATGCAATTTTATTACAAAGGCAAAAGGTTTTTTTTTTTTTTTTTTTAAATTTGTGACCCTCTTCAGTTTATTTTGGTGAGAGGAGGAGTCAGGTGGGGATACAACTTTATTTTTCAAGCAGAAAGACAGTTGACTCCACACCAGTTTTTGAATAATTTGTCATCTCCTCAGTGTGAGAACACTTCTGAGATTCCATATCCATAAAAAATCTTGTGTGTGTGCATGTGTGGGCCCTACATATGCTATAGGAGCTTGGCATTTATATAGGCCCAAAGACCCCTGCTGATTTTCACAGTTTCATTAACAGATTAATGTAATGAGTGCACCAGCACATGAGGTGATGGAAATCCACTGTGCCCACTAATGAGTTTCCTGTGCATATCTGTTACATGTGTTCCTCTCCCTGGATTTTTTCTAAACAAGTTATTGCCGTAAAATGACTGTTGGGCCGATGTTGCTGAACAGTAAAATCTCACTGGTGCTTTGAAAGATGCGTCCTAAGTCTCTGTGGACAAATGCTGACTTATAAATATCATATGGCCCCACTTTTCCATGATACTCTGACTTCACATATGCTGGTCTGTAGCCCTCATAAGTATCTTCACACTTGTCAAGACATGTGTTTGAGTTTGGGTTCAGAAAATATGACTATAGGATAAATCTTTATTGTATTTATGTTTTTCTTCAACGATGACCATTTTATACTGACTTATTGAATACAATCCTTTTCTTATTGTTTCATGACTTTCTGGAAAAATTTTGTGAAAAAAATAAAGTTTTATTTTCTTATAGTATATGAAAAAGATAACAGGTTGCTGTAAGCAAGCCTGGGTAGGTTAATGCAAAATTGAGTTCACAACAGATGTACACTGAGTCTATGAATCATGTAAGACTTAATTGTGTATCCTCAAATTTGAGACAATTTGAAGAGAGCTTTAACTTATTGAAATTTAGTTTTGTAGTATTGATGCAAAAAGTCCAAATCATTTTTAGTCTTATGGAAGTAGTTATTAGTAGTAGGTATCATACTCTTGTTAGTTATTATTAGTTGTAGGTAATAGTAGTTTGGCTATTTTTACCTGAGAACTAAGAAGTCAGAGTCCTTGACCCAAGGACCAGGCTAGTTGTTTCCTGAGGGCAGTAGATAGTGCTGCTCATTTTTTAATTCCGAGAAATTCAGTGTGGTACCTGACACATAGTAGACTCTCAGTATGTTTCTAGAATGCACGGAAGATTAAAGGAGTGAAGTAATAAGAACACGCCTTCTGTATCTTATCCATCAACAAACCTAGTTAGTTCTGCCTTTAAAATATACCCAGCATGTGATGACTGCTCCAAACCTCAACCTGGTTTAGGCCATCGTCATCTCTTACCCAGACTAGAACAGTGGTCCCCTAACTAGTCTCCCCGTTTCTGCTTTGCCTCTGCATAGCTTCTTCACATGACAACCAAAGCGATCCTTTTAGAAGTTAATTGAGATCACTACACTCACAAATCTCCAATGGTTTCCATCTCTCTCAGGATTAAAAGCCCAGTCTGTACCATGCCCCACAAGGTCCTGGGCAGACCCCCAACTCTGCTACCGTTTCTTCTCTAAACTTGTCTCTCTTGCCCATCTCATTCTCGGTCTCTTCCAGCTGCTTTGGCTTTCTTTCCATCTGTGGAGCTTGCCAGGTATTTTTTTTGCCTCAGGGCCTGGAATAGTCTTTCCCCAGATATCTGTGTGGCTCACTTCCTCATCCCTTTCAGTCTCTCAACTAGAGTGTAAACTGCCTGAGGGCAGGGGTTTTCCTTTTTTCACTGTTACTATCCCCAATGCCCAGAACATTGCCTGCTACATAGTGGGTACTATATATTTTTGGGAAGAGAAAGGAAGCAAAGAAGTAATGAAGGAATTAGGAGATGGGAGGTATGGATTTAAATTAAAACTCAAAAATACTGGAGTTTCTCTGTGGCACAGTGGGTTAAGGACCTGGCGTTTTCACTGCGGCGGCTCTGGTTGTGGCATGGGTTCAATCCCTGGCCTGAAACTTCCACACACCACAGGCATGGACAGAACAAACAAGAAACAAACAAACAAAAAACCCCTTAAGGATATGAAGATTTACCTGTAGAAACTATGGCCTCTAGGACTGTATCTTTGATTCCACACCTGAGAAGGGTTCTAAACTTGACAACTTTTCGGGCAGTTTCCTATTGATGTCTTTCTGACTTCTACAATTATGTTTTCATTTCTTTCCTCTTGCCTTAGAAAAATGCCTTTGTTGTAGTTCTAATTGAGACTTACCTGGAATTGAAGTAATATGACAAATGACGTATAAAAAACCTTTCTATTGCTCTTGGTAGGAGCTAGATTGTTTCTCTTGAAAGCCTACCTGAGCCCTGGCGCTGCAGTGGGTGGTTTGTCTGAAATCTCCCCAGAGTCTGCTGTTTGTCAGCTGTTTACTCACTAAGCACTCTGCTTGCAGTTCTGACCGCCCCTTACCTGAGGCTGCCTCTCTTCTATTGGGCCTTTATGTTCCTCCTATTGGTTTCTCTTTTGGATTTTGTGTTGCTTCAAATAAAATCACTAAAACATATGGCCTGTTATGATTCTCTTTTCCCACACTCTGCCATTTTGTATATTTGTGACACACTGCAGATTTTGTGAAGATTGCTTCATAATATTTGTTTACCATCTGCTGCACTCTATTTGGTATCTTGCTAGGATTTTTTCCTCCATTTTAAGTGACATTAACAAAATCCAGCCAGTACATAGACTTTCTGGTTCTACTTTTGCTTCCCTAATGTGCTGGAAAATCATATTACTATGCTCCAGGCCACCAGAGAAGCCTGGAATTCTCATTGTGAACCAGTGTGTCACAGCTCTTCCCCTCTCTCCCTCTCCCCCTTTTTGGTCATATCTAGTAATGCTTTTTTGGTCAGATGGCAAAGAACCTCCATGTGTAAGACTAAAGAGGTCAAAATGTTTTTTTCTACTCTCCACTTAGTGCCATGGCTTTCTGGTATTTCTCAGCATATTTATACCTTTGAAACTCTTTGTGCCATTTTAGTAAGTTTTTATGATTTGTGGTTCCAGTTAGTATACTTTTTATACCTAATCCAGTTTGATCGGCCCAGCCATAGCCTCTGTTAGATGGGCTGGCTGTGTTTGTCCAGCTTTTCATTCAGAAAAAGTATTTTAAGTTATTGTCCCACTAAATTGCTTGGTATGTGTTTCTACTTTCTTTCCCTTCACTAATTCTCATTCCTGTCAATTCTTTGTCTTTATTTAAATTTTTTCCAGCTTTATTGAGATGTAATTGATGTATAACATTGTGTAAGTTTAAGGTTGATTTGATAGTTATATATTGCAAAATGATTACTACCATGGTGTTACCTAACATGGCCATCCTGACACATAATTACCATTTCTTTTTTTGTGGTGAGAACATGTAAGATCTATTCTTTTAGCAATGTTCAAATATATAATACAGTATTATTAGCTATAATCAGCCACCATACTTTACATTAGATCCTCAGACCTTGTTAATTGTATAACTGAAAGTTTATATCCTTTGACAGATTTTTTTCCCCATTTCCCCACCCTCCAGCCCTGGAAATCTCTAGTCTGTTTCTCGAGTTTGGATTTTTTTAGGTTCTACATATAAATGATAATCATACAGTATTTATCTTTCTCTTATTTCACTTAGCATTATACCCTCAAGGATCATTCATGTTGTCGCAAATGGCAGGCTGCCCATCTTTTTCATGGTTGAGTGATATTCTTCTCTGTGTGTATGTGTGTGTGTGTGTGTGTGTGTGTGTTTGATATCTTCTTTATCCATTCATCCATTGATGGACACTTAGGTTGTTTACACACCTTGGCTGTTGTGAATAAATGATGCAATGAACATTGGACTGCAGGTAGTTCTGTGAGAATCTGATTTCAGTTCCTTTGGATATAGATGCAGGAGTACAATTGATGGATCAAATGGTAGCTGTGGTTTTAATTTTTTGAGGCACTACATACTGTTCTCCATGGTGGTTGTGTCAATCTACATTCCCACCTATAGTACACAAAGGTTCCCCTTTCCCCATATCCTTACCAACACTTGTTATCTCTTGTCTTTTTTTTTTTTTTTTCAGGGCTGTACTCATGGCATATGGAGGTTCCCAAGCTAGGGGTCCAGTCGGAGCTACAGCTGGTGGCCTGTGCCACAGACACAGCAGTGCAGAATCCGAGCTCTGTCTGCAACCTACACCACAGCTCATGGCAACGCTGGCTCCTTAGCCCACTGAGCGAGGCCAGGGATTGAACCCACATCCTCATGCATACTAGTCGTATTTGTTTCTGCTAAGCCACGACAGGAACTCCTCTCTTGTCTTTTTGATGATAGCCATGTAGCAGGTGTGAGGTGATACCTCACTGGGGTTTTGATTTGTGTTTCCCTGATGATTGGGAGATGTGGAGCACCTTGTTGTGTACCTGTTGGTCTTTTTTATGTTTTCCTTGAAATTCTTCATCTTTGGAGAGAAGCGTATTCTCATTTTAAACATCCACGTTTGCTCTTAGGTTGCCACTAGGGTGTCTGATGACTTCGATTTTTGCCTTTGGGCTAGAATCATTAGTTTTCTCTCATGTGTAATTACTTTCCCAACTCATTCTCCTTTCAGACAGGAACAAGGAGTCTTCGTTAAAACTACTAATTACAAATATTAAAGAGTGAAGCAGATAGTCCTCCAAAGAGCAATCTGTAAGGGAAAGCAGTACCTGCATAAAATGGAGTCTCTTAGTAATCCATAAAAGCTCTCAATCATTGTGTTACGTAAACCTGATTTTATCCTCAGGCTTTATTAGCATGCCTCCTTCAACTTACCTTGTCTCCTTAGGGGACAGCTCCAACACTTTAGGTTTGCATCTAAAGCTATTTTGGCCCTTTGTCCTAAGTTTTTGGTCCACTTAAAGCAAAGTCCGCTTTAGTGTTTCTAGCTGCTTTCTGTGGAACTGCTATGAAAGAGATTGTTCTGAACTTGCCTCACAGGTTTTTGCTGCAGTAATCCCTCAGAGATTTTGTAGAATTTTAGAATTCCAGAGTCTTTTGTTTTAAGTAGCCTTAAAGGTTCAAGCTCTGAGAACTCTTTGTTGTTATTGTTGTTACTGATTTAGAGAGACTGTGTTTAAATGACTTTTTTTTTTTCCTGAAATCTGTGCCTTCTCTACAAATTGTAAAAAGGTTTTTCACCTGTTTTGTTAAACTCCAAGCACTTCTTCATTCCATGGGAATAGTGCTTTATTGAGATCTTGTGTATGTTGGAATTTGAATGTAGTCTATCCCTTTGTAGCCATCATCTCTATAGTTCTGGTGTAGAGATGAGGTTTACAAAAAGTTACTTTGTTCAGGCTGAAAATTTTACCAAGTTCAGGACTTTATCAGGAGCAAATCATTTTAGTCCACATACAGACTGAAAATTTGACTTGCATTTATTTATTTATTTATTTATTTTTGTCTTTTTAGGGCCACACCTGCGGCATATGGAGGTTCCCAGGCTAGGGGTCAAATTGGAGCTATAGCTGCCAGCCTATGCCACAGCCACAGCAATGCCAGATCCAATCCTTGTCTGTGACCTGTACCACAGGTCACAGCAACACTGGATCCTTAACCCCCTGAGCGAGGCCAGGGATCAAACCTGCATCCTCATGGATCCTAGTTGGGTTTGTTAACCATTGAGGCATAATGGGAACTCCTTGACCTGCTTTTTTTTTTTTTTTTTGTCTTTTTTGTTGTTGTTGCTATTTCTTGGGCCGCTCCCACGGCATATGGAGGTTCCCAGGCTAGGGGTTGAATCGGAGCGGGGTTGAATCGGAGCTATAGCCACCGGCCTACGCCAGAGCCACAGCAACGCGGGATCCGAGCCGCTTCTGCAACCTACACCACTGAGCAAGGGCAGGGACCGAACCCGCAACCTCATGGTTCCTAGTCGGATTCGTTAACCACTGCGCCACGACGGGAACTCCTTTGACCTACTTTTAAAACAAAAAGTGTACAGTGCTTTCATGTGTAGTAATATGTAACATATCCTTTACATAGTGTCTGTTTTTTCCCTTTGTTTCCTTAATTTGTATGACAACTTTGACTTAACCTTGAAAATTCTAGTTTCTGGAGCCTACGTAGAAACTCCTTCTGTTTCCAAAATTAAAATGGCATTTCTTTTCCAGTTTGGCTCTGTAGAATCTGTAGCTTAAAAAAAAAAAAAAAAAAAAAAGAGGGACGGAAAACGCTAGATTTCTCTATAGTTCTTTATAGATGTAACTTCCTTAGGAATGTACCTTCTTTGTTACTAAAAGTGACCACCTTTTATACTAAAAATAGGCAGCTCCTGGTAGTAAAACCAGTAGTGACTGCGACAGCTCCTAACTATGTAGATATTCAGATACTGATTTGTATCCAGTTGGAGAACTCTGCTGGAGTGAACCTGTATCTAAGATCCAGGAGCAATTGCTTTGGAGAGAAAACCCCAGTGAGAGCTGTTGACTTGGTCACCGAGCAGGACAGGCTCAAGTGCTGGTTTCCCTCATGCTGTCAGATTGCTCTTGGCTGAGCAACAGAGAGAAAAAGAAGGTAGCTTTTTCTCTGAAATAGACTAATTAGAGAATATAAGCTCCCCCCTAAGGTTCCCATGGCTTGGTCACCAAACAGGGATATCTGTGGCTGGATAAGAGGAAGGACCTGCTGAGGTGTGGTGGGCTGAAAGCCAGGTGCTGAACTGAACTCCACTTGTATTTTTAATCAAATATCCCCAGAGAATGTCATGCTAGCTTATTCTCTTTATGGTGAGAGATTTCTTTTTCTCCAGGCCTGGGATCAGGTTTTCTGAATCTGATCAAATCATCAATTAGATGCCCAAGTGTGATACCCCAAAATAATAACACGGTTCAACAAGTTACCAGAGCTGAGGCGTCCAGATGAGAGCATCCCTTCCAAGTTGTCCACCTGCGAGGCTGTGTACATCTTCCAAGAATGCTGTTTTTGGCATTTTTCTTCCTACTATACATTTAGAATCTACCACATAGCATTCTTCTCTTGATAGATATTTATCTTATTTATTTATTTATTTATTTATTTATTTATTTATTTATTTATTTATTTATCTTTCTAGGCTCACACCCACAGCATATGGAAGTTCCCAGGCCATGGGCTGAATTGGAGCTGCAGCTGTTGGCCTACACCTTAGCCACAGCAATGTGGGATTTGAGCTGTGTCTGCGACCTACACCATAGCTCACAACAATGCCGCCAGATCCTTCACCCACTGAACGAGGCCAGGGATCAAACCTGAGTAGTCTTGGAAACTAATTGGGTTCTTTACCACTGAGCCACAACAGGAACTCCTATCTTCATCTTTAAAAGGATGAAGTCACTAACTAAATATTTAAAATAGCCAAAAGTCATTCTGGGTCTTACCTGGTAGGTAGTATAGATACGAGAGTGGTCTGATGGGCAGTTCCACTTGGGGCTAAAGATGAGATCTGATATTTTCACTTGGTTAATCTTCAGGTTCTTAAAGCAGTTTTGAAGAGGAATTTTGAAACTATTTTGGATAAGAGTAGAATCAATGAAATAAGTACATTGTTTCTGAATGTGGCTACTTTGATGATTCACTTACTCAAATATATCTGTTTTGGTTAAGTATTTTGTGAAGTCTTATTATCCTCTAGTTTTAAGACCCTTAAATTATTTCACAATAGCACAAATCAGCATTTGAAGCTAACTATGGTCAGAGAGTACCCAATAGAAAGGAAACAGTTCAGAAAGAGAGAGCTACAAGATCAAGTGGGTTATGAGGAGAACTACATTAAAGTTGCTTTGCAAGTTCACCTTACACTAGGTCTCAGTTTTGTAAAAAGGGAATGATAATAACCAAGTCATTTTGTCCATATTGTAGGATTGTCGTGAGGTATTTTTTAAGGAGGTGCTATGTATGGAGCATGACTTATAGTGCCTTATGTATAGCAGTGTTCAGTAAATGTTAGCCATTTTTATTATGTTGTTTCTTTTTTTTCTTTTTTCCATTTTTCTTTTTAGGGCCTCACTTGAGGCACATGGAGGTTCCCAGGCTAGGGATCAAGTCGAAGCTACAGCTGCCAGCCTGCATCACAGCCACAGCAACGCGGGATCCGAGCCTCATCTGCAGACTACACCCCAGCTCACGGCAACACCAGATCCTTAACCAGTTGAGCGAGGCCAGGGATCAAACGTGCAACCTCATGGTTCCTGGTTGGATTTGTTTCTGCTTCTCCACAATGGGAACTCCTGAAAATGTGTTCTTTCTTTCTTTTTTTTTCCCATTTTTATTATGTTATTATGACATGGTATTGCCTGGGAAAGAGGAAGAATTGAGAAGTAGAGGGATGGGGTGCCGTGTGGAAAAGGAAAAAGTACTAACAGTTACTTTTCTATTAGATTTTCTATTAGACTGGCTTTTCTTTAGTTTTTAAAGTTCTCCAAACCAAACCTGTTCAGTCACACTCCAGTGACATTTACTTTAACTTAGATACATGTCATGAATGACGTGAGTAATATTTTAATTTTCAGCTGTCCCTAAAGTTTTTAGTTCTTTATTGAGATTCTGGTTATATTCTGAACAAGAAAACAAAACATCCAATAACCTCAGGATCCCCAAAATATGGTATTGAGGATTTGTATATCAAATTATACAAACCAATTGTATTATGTTCCTAGCTTACATGGTTTTTGTATATTAAAAATGTGTAAATCTTATCACTTGCATTATGTTGCTTTTTAAACAGATGAAGATGAAGATGGTGATCGAATTACAGTGAGAAGTGATGAAGAAATGAAGGCAATGCTGTCATATGTAAGTATATTACAAAAGAGGACTCTTAAATGTTAATGTAATTGAGGATGTTGTTTCTTGGCATAATGAAGATATAAGAGTAAATCACAATTGCTGTAACATTTTTCTATATAATATATAAGGTTTTTAAAGATTTCCTTATGTGAAAGTTAAGAGCATTCTTTTCAAAAGACACTTACTGATCATATCATGAACATTAAGAATAATGCATCTTAATGACTTTTGCATTAGGTATGGTGCAGACTAAATGGACTATCAATTTCCTGTATTTTTTATGCAGTACTTAAAGTAACGGCTCATTAAAAATGAACCCCTGGGCTCTAAAAAATTTTTCAAAATCTACTTTCAACTGGAGATCTCTTTCACCCTTCCAAACAGACTATAGTTATAATGTAGCTGCAGGCTTAATGTGGATACATGATTTAAAGATGTACCCTCAGTCATTTTATGCACTAACCAACCCCTTACCAACTACAGGGTTACTTACTGAATCTAAGTGATTGGAATATGTCCTGACTTTTCTTTTGTGTTTCAAATTTCAGCAAAATTTTGCATTAACATTTGTCTGAGCAATAAAGTAGAAAAACAGAAAAAGAGGATTCATTTCTAAAAACTTCAATACTAAGCTTGAAAAATTCAGCTGCAGTGAAGAGACAAAGCTTCCCTGAGCCCTGATTTGTTGTTTTCTCTTATTTCATTTTACTTTCTCTTATTTTGTTCTATCTGAGTTTGCAGTCTGTGTACAGAACCTTCCCTCATGGTCTGGTGGAAAGAGTATAGAACTGGCAGTTAGGAGACCACTGCTGTCCTCTGGCTTCCTGGCCTTAGGCAAAACACTTAACCTTTCTGTGCTGTAGTCTCCTCATCTGTCAATTGTGGATTATAATACTTGTCCTTTCTACTGCACAAGGTCATTGTAATGATCAGATGGGGTAATAGATGTGAAAGCCCTTTGAAAAGTTAAAAGTTCTATACAAATGCAAAGTGGTTTTATGGTGGAAATGATAGAATCTGGGCTCTTGCTTTTCAGTGAGACTCTAATCTTAGCCACAGTTAGGCTGTAGGTTTTTTGATAGACCTCAACTTTAACAAGGATATTGTTTCATTGTTATGAAAACTGTAAAATATCTGTATGGGTTTCTGCCAATAGTTTTAATTTAGGGTAAGAGGAAAGAGAACAAGAAGGATGGCATGATTAACAGAGCATTGCATTCAGACCAGCACAGAGTTGGAAAAGTCAATTTCCCATTGACTTCCCATTAACTTATTTGAGAGTCTTTGTGCCCTGAGAATTTAGAGCAGGGCTCATCAGTACCTTGAAAGGCAGAGTAGGATTGTCTGCTGAAAGATCTAGCACTAGTATCGATAGATTGGCTAGCTCCCCTGAGAGTGTGACATGGTTATTTTCAGAAAACACACACACACACAGATGGGTTCTAGTGTTTTCATATACATCCAGTGCAGAAGGTACATTATTGACCTCAGTGTACTTTTATTATGTCTCTGTCATAACCACGCACAAAAGTGTGTTTTCAAAAAATGTGCTTTTGGGAAGATCTAACAAATCGTGCTCTTTGAGAAATGGTACTGCATATGATCATAGTGATAACAGTCTTGTCCATTTGTAAGTGCCCATGTATACTAGATTCTCAAGATACTTAATTTTCCCTGGTTTTAATAATCACTCTGTGAAGTAGATATTATCATCTGTGGCTTTCAGATGAGGACACTGTGGTTAAGAGATATGCCAAGGTCTTATGAATGTGAATATGGAATAAGTTCAGCTTCTCCTGTGCTAAAGCCCATGCTTCTTCACTGTTTTACTCTTTTTCTCTCTCATCCACCTTCTTGCACATTAGTACTGGGATCTTTCTATGTATTAAAAAACACAGTTCAACTGATTAAATTTTAAATACCTTATTGGCTTTATTCAGTGATTCATGAATTGGGCAGCATTCCACCTAGCAGATAGACAGGCACTATAAAGGCTGTTATAGGTGAGAGGCAGGACAAGGAAGATATTTTAGCAAAGAGCTGATGGTTTCAGGCAAAGTCACCTTTGGGAGACAGGAGGGGTCTAACAGTGGCTTACCTCACTAGTGCTGACCAGGAAGTTTCAGTCTTAGTGATTAAGATGACATTCCTGGGAAAGGCTAAAACTATTTAGGTTAGCTATTTTAAGTCTTAGTTTGGTGAATTGGGCTTAGCATGGGTGACTCCGTCTTGGGCCTGTTGTCTGTTTTTGAACATATGTCATCACCATTATTACCCTCTGAATGATTCGTGTTTATATACTATCTTGAGATATATCTATAGCATATGTTCCTTATGACTTATGCTTATTTTCTAAAATGCAGTGTTTTATTTTTGTATTACTGTAACATATTAGAGTTATGTTATTGTCCTTAAACTTAGAAGTCCCTGAGATTTCTTGAGAGCCATTTTTTAGTTTGTAGAGAGCTCATCTAGCTTATTGATCTGCAAATATTTGGATTTCATGAACTAATCTTTCACTTTTGAGAGACGTAGATAACTTAATTATGCCAAATAAAAATATTAATACAATAGATAATATTATCAACTGCTAACCATTTTTATTAAGGAAAAATAGTGGGAGTCATTTAAAGATTCAAACAGTAGGCAGTACATAATCTCAAAAGTAAAGATGGTCATTAACACGAGTAAATTTAGTTTTATGTGAAACTCACATTTTTCTCATTTTTGTAAATTTGTTATGGATGGTGGAAACCTTTTTTCTTATGAATTGGCAGTGGTCCATAGAATGGTGTCTTAATGATTAAGTCCAGGTATTTTCATTAATTCACTTAATATTTATAGATGAGTACCTAAGGCACCAAGGTAGAGCTCAACTCTCCTAATTCTGAGTATTGAATCAAATGATTTTATAATGAAAATGAAAGTATCTCTGAGAGAAACAAGTTCTAAGTTATTTAAAATGTACGTGGATTTCCTTTTCCCCTTATCTCTCTCTCTCTTTTTTCTTTCCCTTTTTTTTTTCCCCATTGCTGTTGTTGGCTGCATCTGTAGCATATGGACATTCCTGGGTCAGGAATGGAAATCTGAGCTGCAGTTGCCACCTGTGCCACAGCTGCAGCAATACTAGATCCTTAACCCACTGTGCTATAGTGGGAACTCCTCCTATCTCTTGAGGCAGCCCCTATCATCAAGTACTATGTAGAGTGAGGCTCTCAGTAAACAATTCAGAAGTAAAGAGTAGGGCAATCTCTGTCTCGAAAAGCACAAAGATCGGCCTGTTCTCATTTGCTGTCTTGGTTCTTGTGGTTGAAATTCCTTTGAGTTGAAATTCTGCCATAAAGAGAACAGTTTGGACTTAATCTCACAATAGATTTTGGTTGATAGTCCTCAGTTGCCAACCTGTTACTAAAAACTGGCATTGGCCTTAATTTTTCAAGTTCATTGTGGCTCTGCAAAATTTTGATTCCAAGATTTGGGTGGTGGCATAGGGAAAATACTGACAGATTACCACATTTTTTTCTTGTAAAAAAACAGCTTAGTTTTCATGTGGAATTCAATAAATTTGTAGTTACCTTAGTATTTCTTTAAAAACCACATGGGGAAAGCAAAACTAGACACACTTTACCATAAATCCTTTAATCGTTCTTAAAAAAAACTGCCACTTCTGAGTTGAAACTTGCAGAATTACTTTTTTCCCCCTTGGATATAAGCATTTTTTTGTCTTTGGGCCAACAGAAGCATGAGTTTTTATCAGTAATTTAAATAGTTTTTTGTATTAGACCTGAAAATGTTGCCTTTTTAATTGAAAACTTATCAATTATTTAAATTGCCAGCAGCCTTAGGCTGTTAATTTTATGTATGCCATAATAACAGCATACAGTGGTTTTTTGATACATGTGACACATGGAATAGTGCATCATGGTAAGGATTTGTCATGACGGTAGGTTGTTGTGTGCTGTTAAATAGTAACCAACATATTAAACAGAAGTCTGTTGTCATGTATTAGTACCATTTTATGTAAGTTATTTAGAAGTTGTATTCTTTTCTTCATTAGATATATTTTGAGAGATAATGAGAAGAAAACAAAGCTATAATAAATTGTCTTTTAAGAAAATGTATAGTAATTTGGTCTCCAAGGAGATATTTAATGTATTGAGAGAATTCAGCAGCCAAGTGTTATTACAGCACCATTGTGATAGCTCTCTGCATTTTGTTATGAGTTTGTGTTAATCAACAATCTGTTTTTATTGCGTAGTTTCTTGTAAGTTATGTTGTTAGAATATTCCACTTCTGGGATCATGGCTTTTCCTCTGACACTATTGTATCTTTTTAATTTCTCCATAAAGTATTTTTTAATTAGAATTTGAAATGCTTTATTAGAAAAAAAAATACACCCAACCTACATTTCTGAAAACTAAATACCTGATCATTGCTAATTATTTAAAGGATTCTGTTAAATATTCCCTTAAAGTATTTTATATTTTTTTGTTACTCTTGTTTTCCCCTCTCATTTTCTGGAACAATTGAAGATAATATGCTTCTTTTTTCCTCCCATATTTTTGTATTTGTAGTGCTGACTTGATTTCCTTATAGCATCAAACAACAACAATGCTAGGCCTCATTTATTGATTCACTGTAAGCTTTATTTATCATTGAGACCCAGTTATAGGAGGGGGTTATTTTAATGTTGACCTCTTTTTAGGTGACCTTTAATCAAGAAACTCAGTAGTACATTTTGCTCTTATAAATGGATTCATATTTGTTTCTGCTAAATCCTTTGTCTAGTAAAGGACTTATTACACCTAGTTCTGTTGATTCTCAGGCTTGTGTGAATGGTGCAGAGTAGTAACAAGAATAATTTTCTTCATTTTGCCTGTCCTCTCTCTTTATACCATTTTTCCACATTGCTGGAAGAGTATGGGATGAGTGTAACTGTAATGCCTCTCATTAAGGCAGAGACTTTGTGTTTTAGTGGAGTGGAAGTCTTTCTTTTGGACTACTTGACTATAATGTACCTAGTTAGATGGTAGATGTTGGGTACTTTCCGACCTCTATAGCACCTTGTAAATTGGGGTATGATTGGCTTTATCCTAGTATGCATAACTTAGAGACTGCCTCAAAATTCATAATTGCTCAGAGTTGGAAGGGAACCTTTGAAGTCTTGTACAACTGTCTCATTTTATAGATAAAGAATCTTAGGCCAACAAGATCACATTCAGTTTGAGGTTACACTGCTAGTGAACGGGAAGGCCTAGACACAGACCTAGGTCCTGGACTCCCAATCTTCACTCCTTGTGGTTTTAAGTGATGTTTTTGTTTTGGCATTTATTGAGATCCCACTGAAGAAGCTTTGCAAATACTTCCCCCCATAGCAAAAAAATAGTACTATTTACTAGAAGGTTAGTGTCATTGCTTTTGAAAAAGAATGTAAACAAATACTTTGTGGGCTTTTGAGGTTTTCCAGATTTTGTCCTTCCTTCAAGCTTGAATTTTACCACAGAATTTGTTGCCCACTTAGGAGTGGAATATTTAATAGCCTCAGGGCCTTTACTGTTAGGAAGCTTTCTTCAAAGAGCTGAGATTGGAAGCTCATTTTCTGCATGGTGCTTTTAAACATGCTCCATATATATATATTTTTTTTTGTCTTTTTTGCCATTTCTTGGGCCGCTCCTGTGGCATATGGAGGTTCCCGGGCTAGGGGTCGAATCGGAGCTGTAGCTGCCAGCCTACGCCAGAGCCACAGCAACGCGGGATCCGAGCCACGTCTGTGACCTACACCACAGCTCACGGCAATGCCGGAACCTTGACTCACTGAGAAAGGGCAGGGATCGAACCCGCAACCTCATGGTTCCTAGTCGGATTCGCTAACCACTGCGCCACAACGGGAACTCTTAAACATGCTCCATATTAAGTAGGTCTTACTTTGAACTTACTTTGTGTGCAGCAAAATCAGCTATGTCTCCAATGAGTAACCATTCTTCACTACCTTTTCATTTATTTATTTTTTTAATAGCTGTTGAACAGTAGTCCCATAATTCAATGCAATCCATACAAACAAGTGATAATACTCAGTACCCTCCTGGCAGCATGGACAAATGGTGAAAGGAGTGAGGCAGGAAAACCAAGTGAAATAAATTAATAGTTTTGGGAATGAGTTTATTTATTTATTTATTTAAATCAAGTAGTGACATTCTTCTAGCTGTAAGTTAAAGGTTTTTTTTTTTCTTCTTTCTTTTTTTCTTGCCTGCACCTGTGGCATGTGAAAGTTCCTGGGCCAGGGATCAAACCTGAGCCATAGTAGTAACCTGAGTCACAGAAGTGACAATGCTGAGCCCTTAACCATTAGGCCACCAGGGAACTCCCTAAAGTTTTGTTTTCTCATCCTAGTCAAAAAATCCGACATTTTTCCAGAGGCAGATTGTTTTACCTCTCTTCTCTGTATTGTCTGGGATATGTGGATGTCCTTGAAATAGAGATGAGACTGTAGTAGACCTTTATTTAGTTCCTCTTATGGTGTATCTTGAGGCGTCTTTGCTACCAAGAAGCAGAAGCATGCTGAAATTTACATCAGTTTCCTGTGCAGCTCATGGAAAAAAAGGAAGAGAGAACAAGCAAGCCTCAGCCACGGTTGTACCAGGGCACTCTGGATGCTTTGAACCACCACTATTTTGTCATTAGTGTGGCTGTGCTCACAGTTCAGCTCCATCTCTTTGGAGAGCTCAATGTGGCCTAAAGATCGGTTTCTCTGGGATCCTATGTTGAGGCAGCTGGTGGGAGGGGGCAAAACCACATAGGACATCAGTCAGACCCTAGGGGGGCAGTGGATAGGAGCTTCCTTCGAGAGAGATGTGGGCCATGAGGAAATGATGGACCTCCAGCAATAGCTTTGCTATGGGGCATAACCAAGGTGTTAAGCTCTTGTTGGAAGCTCTTAATGAACCTGTTCCCTCAGGGCAAGTTTTACTAGAAACAAGAGGAATATTTTCTACATGTATGTGAAGGGTGAACATAAATTTGCTATAATACAGTAAAGTTAGAGGAATTCAGTCAATTATCACCCTAGGAAATATGTCCAAAAAGGTGTAAATTGAGGTAACTGGAAATTTCCAAACAAGTTGTTTCTCTCTTAATATATGTTTCTCTGTTACATATGATCTTAACTTATTCCTCACTGACTTTTCATTTATTTATTTATTTTTGATAGTAGTTGAGTGGTAGGCTAAATCTTTATTGGACCCTGTGGGAACTGGCTAAATAAAGCAGTCCATTTGTAAGGGAATGTCCTGTTTGGCCTGCTGTCTCCATAACCTGATGGTCCTGTTTTATTTAAGTGTTAGGTGCCCTGGAGCTATTTAAACTTCTATTTTGAAAGTATGGCCAAATTGCTACAGCCTAGAAATCAGGTGAAAAGTCAGTGTAGACAGTGCTCCAAGCTAACCATGGTGATGACTGTGAAAGCTTCAGATGAGAGAGTCCTACAAGTTTTGGACCCATCACAGAAACAAATTTAAACTCCATCTGCCAACACACATTACCTTAAACTTAGCCAAGTTGCATTTCATCTGCCATTAGCTATCCAAACCTCTGTTCTGATAAGACCATCTGGAGCTCCCTAACATCCTTTATGGTTTTACTGTCCAAAACAAATAGTGTTATCATTAAACCTGGCCAACTTACTGTCTTTTTCATTTTCAAATCACTAATAAATACATCTGTCCAATAGCATTAGCCTACAGACAGGCTCCAGAGTTGTTCCCTGTTGACCTTTTCACTGGAAGACTTCTCTGTGTGATTTTCTTTCTCATCATCTAATCAATCCATGACCATATGTGGATCCTTGGTCTAGAGTCACTTAAGGAAGAGCATGTGAACATTAAAGGCACCTCAAGGAAGGGACAGTGAGTTATCGGGGAGTGGGAAGACCTGAAGCCAGCCAAGTAAATATAGTTATTAATTTGGTATTCGAAATGAATTAGCTTCATATGTTATTTTTGACTTTTGGAGCAGCCGTGTGCTTCTAATAGGCTAGCATCATGGAGGGGGATACCTCTAAAGTGTAAGAAATAATTGAAAGAAGGTATAACTGAAGACACATCTGGATAGAGTTGTAGTTGAATTTGTAGTCATTTGACAGAGTTAAGATTGTTGAGTTCTTGGGAATTCCCCTTGTGGCTCAGTGGTTAACGAATCCGACTAGGAGCCATGAGGTTGCGGGTTTGATCCCTGGCCTCGCTTGGTGGGTTAAGGATTCGGTGGTGCCATGAGCTGTGGTGTAGGTCACAGATGTGGCTTGGATCTGGCGTTGCTGTGGCTCTGGCATAGGCCGATGGCTGCAGCTCCGATTGGACCCCTAGCCTGGGAATCTCCATATGCTGTGGGTGCAGCCCTAGAAAAGACGAGAAAAAAAAAAAAAAAAAAAGATTGTTGAGTTCTTCACTAGGAAGACTAACTACTATAAACTGCAAATAGTTGGTTAATTTGATTATTGCTATAATTACTGACTAAGCTACGTGTAATGGGGTATGCTTGCAGTATTGATAAAACAGAAATTGGAAAATTTTATAAATAGTGGGAAAAACCACCATGCTTATTCTTTAGAAGTATATTCCTTACACTCTACTATTTACCTGTTGGAAGGCATGCCAAGGAAATTTAGGAAACCTTTCTGTTACAAATATATATAGAAGGATAATGAATGTCTGATTTGATAAGTAGGACTTGCCACTGAGTAAGTTAGAAGGTATAACCAATGAGAGTACATAGTCAACACATGTGTATTAGTTCCTATTTGCCTTCTTCCCTTAAACATTAGGTGAACAACCATTATGTGTAATGCACAGTGCTAGGCACTGTATGGCTGTCGTTTCTTAGATTATTGGGGACACAGGCCTTTTTGAAAGTGTGAGTAAAGTTGTTTATTCTTTTCCCAGAAAATTCACACAGTGCAACATTTCATATAAAAGTTCAAGAATTTCATACACCCTGGGTTAATACCTGTGCCATGAGAGATAGTAAAATACACAAGATGGTCCCTGCCCTTAATGAACTTCCAGAAGGAGAAACAGACAATGTTTCTATACTACTCTTTTACTTACTATTTATAGTGTGGTAGTAATTGAGGGAAGGGAAGAGGATTCTTAGCCTTGATAAACAATTAAATTCTGCTTCTGTACTTTATGTAAACATTTCAGTGATCTTGTTTAGTGGTTTCTGTGTCACCCTATTATTACGGGCATTTTCTTCTACATACTGTTGCTTGAAAGTGGCCAGTTCATAGCTTTGTACCTTATTTTAAGATTTTTTTCAGGAGTTCCCATCACGGCGCAGTGGAAACGAATCCGACTAGGAACCATGGGGTTGTGGGCTCATCCCTGGCCTTGCTTAGCGGGTTAAGGATCCGGCGTTGCCGTGAGCTGTGGTGTAGATCCCAGATGTGGCTAGGATCTGGCATTGCTGTGGCTGTGGTGTAGGCCGGCAGCTATAGCTCCGATTGGACCCTGGCCTTGGAACCTCCATGTGCCGTGGGTGTGGCCCTAAAAAGCAGGAAAAAAAAAAAAAAAGATTTTTTTTCAGGTACTTCATAAAAAACATTTCCCATATATCAGCTTTGGTTTTGATCTTCCTAACACCTTTAGGAGGTGAGCAGGGAAGGTATTTGTCTCATTTTCACAGCTGATAGTACTGAGGCACAAATTGCATACCTTTCTCAAGGCTAGTAAATATGGAGCTGGGACCTGAAGTCACTTACCAGTTTGCTCACCTATTCGTACAGCCAGTTTTTCATACAGTAAATATTTGTGGGATAGCAACTATCTGGCCAAGCCCTGTGCTAGGTGGTAGAGGAGCAGTGAATATATAGTTCTTTCCTTCAGGGAGCTCAGGATCCAGTCAGGGAGATTAACAAAAAAGGAAACAGTGTTCAATGTGGGAGGACAAGAAAGGCTCATAATTACCAGGCAGAATGATAAATGCTGTAATATGCCTAAGTGTTAGGTGCTCTGTGAACACGAGGAATGGTGCACCTGATCTAGCTCTGGGGGCAGAGAAGGCTACCTAAAGAGGGCGGTGTCTAGATGGAGTAGTCTAGGACACAGGGATGGAAGGGTGTTTAAAGGCTCAGGTGGGAGTTCCCACTGTGGTGCAGTGGGTTAAGTATCCGGTGTTGCTGTAGCTGTGGTGTAGGTAGCAGCTGCAGCTTGGATTTCATCCCTGGCCTGGGACCTTCCATATGTTGTGAGCGTGGCTGGAAAAAAAAAAAAAAAAGAAAAAAGCTCAGGTGAAAGGATGCCTGGTGTATTGAGGAAAATGCCTATGGTTAATGTAGTGTGGACAGGGAGGGGAGGTATGAGACAAGGTTTGGAAGGAAGGTGTGGTCAGCTAGGTCATGGAGGGTCCTAGTTTGAGGATTTGAGAAGTAGGGAAAATGTAGAGCTAATAAAACTAATGACTGATTAAATATGGGGAAGAAGGAGAGAGAGATGGTGTAGAAGATTCCCAGATAACTGGTAGGTCATAGTCTCTTTCACCAAGATAATAAAGCCATGTGTTGGAAGACAGTTCTAGGGTGTGAGGGAGGAGTGGGAGAGGTAGGGACCTGTGGAATTTGAGGTGCCTCTGAACAACCAACTGGGTATTTTCTGAATCTTAGGAGAGAAATCTGGGCTGGAAATAAAGGTTTGTGATTCATCAGCTCCTGATTAGTCTCAGTGACTCCTCTGGTAATTGAAACCTTTGAAGTGGCTGAAGTTAGCTCAAGGAGAGTATAAAATAACAAGAGATGGTTGGTGAAAAAACATGGGGAACTTCAGCATTTGAAGGAGAGGTGGGAAAGAACCACTTACTGGAAACTGAATAGAGTGGTAAGAGAGGTAGATGGAAAATAAGGAGGGGGTTTGCTGAAGAAAGAGAGAGAGGTCACCTGTCAGCACAGGTATCTGCACGGTGCCATGCTGCCTTCCCCAATCAGTTGACATGGTGTAACCCCCACAGGGTATGAGTGAAGACGCCAGTCTCCCCACGAGCTCAGCAGTCAACCCAGTAGCTTGGTTGACTGAAATGTTTTGAGGTATGAGAAATAGGAGATATTTTACCTTGGACTCTTAAATAGCAAACATACATTTTATGTTCTAAGTGCATGGATTAGAATGAAAGAAGTATTTTTCTTGGTTGACTGATAAACCGTTTACTACATCTGTGAAATAGGGATGATAATATTCCAAGTATAGCATAGGCTTGTGAGAAATTAGGTGGATAAATGTAAATATTTAGTGTTGTTACTGAGCAAGGGCTCATGTGTCTGCAGTGCTGAAAGCTAAACTCTGACAGTGGTTGTTTGCAGCAAAGTGAGGGTTTATTTGCATGGAACCAAGCCAGGAGAGTGGGCAGCTTCTGCTCCAAAGAATCCCAACTCCCCTTTGGCCTTCAGGCAATGGTTTTTAAAGACTGTGAGGGGAGAGGGTCAGAGGATGCTCAATTAGCTTGTGGACCGTCTTCTGATTGGTTGGTTGTGAGGTGACAGGTGGTGTCTCAGGAATTGCAACCTTCTGGTTCCAGCCGGTCTGGGGTCTAAGTGCCTGTGATCAGCTGTCGTCACCATCCTCCACCAGGTGGGGGCTTAGTTTCTGTAGAACAGCTCACAGGTGTGCGTCAGATTGTTACCTCTGTCCCTTCAAGAGGAGCAAGGAGGCCTGTGACTCTTATTGTTCTAATTATTACCTGCTCTGTGGAACTCAGGGAAGGTGTCAGAGACTAAAGCCTTTTTCTACAAACCAGAAATGGGGGACATAGAAGGGCTTTTGAACCTGGGAGGGCTCTGCAGGGTCTTGCTCAGGTTTTAATACCTCCTTTTCTTTGCTACTTCTCAGTCCTGAGGGGAACAGGGCTGGGAAAAGGGAATAAAGTTTTGGATGGAGAGGTTAATCATAAACTTGACTTGGTTTATGGGGGCTGAGTTTCAGTATTGAACCTAACACACAGTAGGTACTCAGTAATGACAGTTGTTTCTGCACGTGTATCTCTCTCTTTGTCTCTGTCTCTGTTTTCTCTGCTTTTTAATTTTTAATTTTTTTTTCCTTTTCGGGTGCAATCCATAGCATGCAGAAGTTCTCAGGTCAGGGATTGAAGCCCCGCCATAGCAGTGACAACACTGGATCTTTAACCCACTGTGCCATCAGGGAATTCCTGTTTTCTCTCTCTTTAAATAGAGAACTTATGTCTTGTAGAATTAAACTGTGCTGTTTTGGAACTCAAGTTTTTTATATGGCAGATTTCCATGAAGAGAAGAAACGTAATTATTGATTGAATTATGCCTTTAGAATTAGAATTAGGTACATAACAAATAGGAACACTGAATGATAAACCTGCAAACAAAACAAAACCAAAAATTGTACTTGCTATCCCCTTGTTGAATCTAGCCCTCTGTTTCAAATTAATTAGATTTATGGATAACTCTGCTAAACTTTGTCACATCCTTATTAAAATTGTTTAAGGATTTCGAAAAACATCTCAGAGGGACTCTGAAACTAATCTGAGTCTGGTACTGGAGATTCCATTAGCAATCACAAAACTGATTAATCTTTTACTCAGCGTATTGATTATTGCTGCAATTACTGCATGTAACGGATTCTACAAAGGATACCAGAGAAAATACATTTTATGCTGCTGCTGACAGGTTTAGTTTGAGCACAGTATATTTTTACTTTTTATGCATAACTATTTTTGTATTTTTAAATACCATAACACTTCTAGCTAAGAAGTGCTGTCCTTAATATTGTTTCACTATTAGGAAGTTTACTTTTTTTTGTCTTGCTTAACAGGTTTTTTTTTTATTAGAGTATAGTTGATTTACATTGTTGTGTCAATTTCTGCTTTATAGAATGGTGACCCAGTCATACATATATATTCAGTCTTTTTCTCATACTGTCTTCCATCATGTGCTATCTCAAGAGATCGGATATAGTTCTCTGTGCTGTACAGTAGGACCTCATTATTTATCCATTCTAAATGTAATAGTTTGCATCTACTAACCCCAAATTCCCCATTTATCCCACTTCCTCCCCCTTGCCCTTGGCAACGACAAGTCTGTTCTCTATGTCCATGAGTCTGTTTCTGTTTTGCAGATAGGTTCATTTGTGCTGTATTTTAGGTTCCACATTTAAGTGATGTCATATGGTATTTGTTTTTCTCTTTCTGACTTACTTCGCTTAGTACAATTAGTATGAGAGTGTCTAGTTTCATCTGCGTTGCTGCAAATGGCATTATTTCGTTCGTCCTTCCTTCCTTCCTTCCTTCCTTCCTTCCTTCCTTCCTTCCTTCCTTCCTTCCTTTCTTTCTTTCTTTCTTTCTTTCTTTCTTTTGCCTTTAAGGGCCTCACTCGCAGCATATGGATGTTCCCAGGGTTCCTAAGGGTCCAATCAGAGCTACAGCTGCCAGTCTATACCACAGCCACAGTAATGCAGGATCTGAGACGCGTCTGTGACTTAGACCACAGCTTATGGCAATACCAGATCCTTAACCCACTGAATGAGCCCAGGGATCGAACCCGAAACCTCATGGTTCCTAGTCAGATTTGTTTCTGCTGCGCCACAATGGGAGCTCTTATTTTGTTCATTTTTGTGGCTGGATTGTATTCCATATATGTGTACGTATATATAATAGGATGTTTACTTTTATTCAACTAATTATAAGAGTTTACAGGTGTTCCCATTGTGGCACAGCGAAAATGAATCCGACTAGGAACCATGAGGTCGCGGGTTCAATCCCTGGCCTCACTCAGTGGGTTAAGGATCTGACGTTGCCCTGAGCTGTGGTGTAAGTTGCAGATGCGGTTTGGATCCTGCATTACTGTGGCTGTGGTGTAGACTGGTGGCTATAGCTCTGATTGGACCTCTAGCCTGGGTACCTCCATATACTGCCAGTGTGGCCCTAAAAAAAAAAAAGCAAAAAAAATTATTACAATCTATAAATATCTTCGCTAATCCTATTGCTGAGTTTAATTTTGAGCTTCATAGTAACCCTGTGTAACAGAGTAAATATCTGTAGTCTTTCAAAGGAAACTTAGGTTCAGTGAGGTGAACTGACTTATTGAGGCCTGTGCAGGTTAATAAGTGGCAGAATCAGGATTGACTCCATATCAAGAAATATTTATGGGTACATCTATTATGTACCTATTATGTACTCCTTTGTGTTAGGAGTAAGCCAGGATAGGATTATAGAAATTAAGCTAAAAGAGTTCTTTTTTTTTTTTTTTCTGTCGTTTTTAGGGGTATGCCTGCGGCATATGGAAGTTCCCAGGCTAGGGGTCAAATTGGAGCTGTAGCCACCAGCCTACACCACAGCCACAGAAACACCAGATCTGAGCAGCATTGGCAACCTACACTACACCTCATAGCAACACTGGATCCTTAACCCACTGAACAAGGCCAGGGATCAAACCCACATCCTCATGAGTATTAGTTGAGCTTGTTGCTGCTGAGCCATGATGGGAACTCCCTAAGAAAGTTATTTGGGTGACTTCAAATTATGGCTCCATTAATGTTATCATGGTCACCTTGTTACTTTTCTGTCAAGCCATAGTAAGTATCTTAGCATATAAGATTTAGGTTTTTGTTTGGTGCAGTTGGTTGTCTTTTCATTTTGTTGTCTTCTGGTAGAAGTCTTGTCTTTGTCATCATTGCTTATTTTATGACTTTTTTTTTTTTTTCTTTTTAGGGCTGCACCTGTGGCATATGGAAGTTCCCAGCTAGAGGTCAGATTGGAGCTGCAGTTGTCGGCCTATGCCACGGCCACAACAACACGGGATCCAAGCCACTTCTTTGACCTGCACCACAGCTCACAGCAGCACCGGATCCTTAACACACCAAGTGAGGCCAGGATTGAACCTGCATCCTCATGGATACTAGTTATGTTTGTTACTGCTGAGCCACCACAGGAACTCCTATTTTATCACTATTTAGAACAAAATTGGAAAGAATTCTTTTAAACGGAGAATATGTAAAATCCCCGAGAGAGAATGAAGCTGTAAGAACTCTCTTTACAGCTTATTATTCGTTCTTGTATTTTCTTACATGAGTTTTACATTAATCCTGTGGGTACATAGCACCTTCATTTTGTAAATGAGTAAACCAAGGTGTGGTGACCACCTTTCCTCACTAAGGTGATCAGCTAGGACCCTGAGACTCCAGAGTTTGAGCCCTCTAACTCCTTCAAGTGCCTTGCTCACCTCACCTGGCAGCGTAGGCCTTGTGGCTGGTCAGGACTGCACTGTTCCAGGAGGTACAACCTATGGCCCACATTTTATCCTTGTCCCTTAGGGAATGCTGTGTAAGCAGTGAGTTCCTAGATCTGGTGCCTCATTGGTGGCCACCTGGTCCTCACCAGGCCTGCTCCTCAGAGGTCAGTTGCCTGCAGTGAGCCCATGCCGTGGGTTTCATTACCACCATTTATAGTTTGTCCTTGACGGTGAATTACTTTGCTTTGTGGAATACATGATACTCTGTTAATACAAACATAGATCAAACGCAGTATTTCAACAGGAGATGTTCCTTGGATTTGGAAGAATTGTGGAAAACTAAACAAAGCCAAAAAACCAAATCCTAACTACTTGCTTTAGAGAAACTGTTAAGTGGGATACTTAATATCATTATGATGACTGCCTTAATCATAGTACAAAGAGATGTTTATATTGCTAAAAAATTCCTACAATGATTATAAAAGTATATGTAGCTTGCCAGTTGATTTGGTACAGATCTGCAATGAAAGGGAAACCATTTTTATTTATATATTTTGTGAGGTAAATAAATAAAGTTGGAAAACAGGTCAATTTCATGCATGCAAGGTTTTATAGTAGGAAAAAAATGCAGTGCACCTGTTCTGACCCTTTACATTTGAGGTTATTTGTTTTCAAACTTGACCCCAAGCATCAGTTTCAGACAACTCTATAATTAATTTGTTAGGTAAAGCATAAGGATATTTTATTTGTTTTGATTTCCAGGACTGTGGTAAAGTAGTAACTGGAATTACTAACCTATTGTATATAGCAGTTAATTAAAGAAAAGCATTAACCATAGGAGAACACCACCACTGCTGTTGTCTTGTATCAGTATAAAAAGGTAGTAATTTTTTTGACAGCCACTGATTGGAAAGTTGCTTGCAGCCTTCCAGAAGCAAGGGGGTACATGCTGTGGATCAATAACCGGCAAATTTCCCATTAAAAAGAATACCTGAGCAATGTTCCAAATAGCCACTGGCATCTTAATTTTCCATGGAAACCTCAAATACTTGTGTGCTGAGGACAAGTCATTTTCGGACAATTTTTCCAGACTACTTGTTAACAGTTATTGCTGTCCCAAAAGGTTGACAGCCTACATGATTGATATTTCATTTACTTGTCATCACTGTTGAGTAACGGCGAGCACTGTATTTCTTTGATTTTAAGGAATACAGTTCCCTGAAAGACATTTGCCTTAGTATGTGTTCCAGAGAGTGTGTGATACATGTTTATGCTGTATGTGTATAAATTTTTATATAGAAGGAGAGGATCAGTTTCCTTCATACTTCAAAAGCCTTTGAAGGGCAGGGTATACTTGTATCAGTCCATAGTCATGAAAGATCCACTTTTACTTTGTTTTTAGGGCAAAGAGCTTTAGATTTGTCAACTTGTGATTCCAAAGATGATGTAGAATTTTATAACTCCCTCTCTTTTAAGAGAAAAATAAAATTGATCTTGTCACAATTTTAAGGTACATAAACACAGTGGGAAGATATAGGTATATATCCTCTAAAAAGAAACTTTTAAAGAATGTCAGCAAATAATGATTATCAAGAAAGAATTTTCTAAAAAATATGACAGTTAAATAGGAAATGTACATGTGTTTTTAATACAAAAACAATAAGGATTAAAGGGAGTTCTGCCCTATAACAGCTTCTTAAAACACAAAATTGTTGGTTTTCATCTTGGTATTTTCCACAAAAAGCATCACTTTTTTTTTGTCAAGTGTTAAAAGAAGTGAGGACACAGAAGCCATCTCTAAGATAGGTGGACATATGCTCACCAATTAGCATATTAAGGAAAATGGGAATAGCCCATAATACAATGTATTGAATAAATTTGTTTTTGGTGAAGTGTGAAAGCTTTTTCAACTTGGAACTTCACTTTTCGTGCCCAGATTTTTAACATTAAATTCAGTCTATACTAAAATGTTTAGAAGACTAACACATGAAAGGCATGTTTGCTTGAACCTGGGCTACCTTTTTATCATATTAATCCTGTCATCTTTGGATGGATCATACCTGCTTGCTTGTTTCAGTCTCTGTGATTTTGATTTCCATTATCTGTATGTTTTATATACCATTATGAATAATGTTTGATTAACTAACTGCACATAGGTCCAGGCTAAATATGAGGCATCTCCATCTTGTTTTGTAAAATCCAGGAAAAAAGAACAAAAGGCAATTTGAGATATTTCTACTAAAATGCTTTTGTGCCATTTTAAATATATACCATTTTCAGAATATTTCTAAAAATCAAATACTAACTTAAAGTCTTTTTTTTCTAACTTGAAGTCTTAACATTTTTATTCTTTTGTTTATAGTTGTTTTATTTAATTTTATTTTGTATTTTTTTAATTGTTATTTCCCCAATAAAATTTTTTTTCTACTATACAGCATGGTGACCCAATTACACATATATGTATACATTCTTTTTTCTCACATTATCATGCTCCATCATAAGTGACTAGACATAGTTCCCAGTGCTACACAGCAGGATCTCAGCATTGTTTTTCTTAAAGGTAAATGATGGTGCAGAGGATAACCATATACTGGACTTTCAATCCTACATATTCAGTATAGTATTTGATGTGCAAGTAGGGAAAAAGAATTCTCAAGGCTGCTGTGTATATACCAGCAATTTACCAAAGTACTATGAATTAAACAACCGCTAAGTGTCTGTTCCAGTATTCATACATTACTGAGTAATCTCTTTCTGTAATTTCTTTGCAGTATTATTCCACAATAATGGAACAGCAAGTAAATGGACAGTTAATAGAGCCTCTGCAGATATTTCCAAGAGGTAATGTTGAACAAATTCTAATCAACAATGATTATTTCAGTAAACTGTTTCATCAACAGTTATGTTTTCCAAAGGTTTAAATGCACATAACATGATGTTTAGCTCTTAATTTGAAAAAACAAAAGAAGTATTCATTATCGTGGCGATTGCAGGCTATATTATAGTTATGGCAGATAAAATATCTAATTTACTAGAGTAAATTAAACTAACTAGATTGTTTTTGTTTTTGAAGTACATACTTACATTCGCTTAAAGAACTCTTTGGGGGTCCACATGGTTTCTTTTTTTTTTTTTTGTCTTTTGTTGTTGTTGTTGCTATTTTTTGGGCCGCTCCCGCGGCACGTGGAGGTTCCCAGGCTAGGGGTTGAATCGGAGCTGTAGCCACCGGCCTACGCCAGAGCCACAGCAACGCGGGATCCGAGCCGCATTTGCAACCTACACCACAGCTCACGGCAACGCCGGATCGTTAACCCACTGAGCAAGGGCAGGGACCGAACCCGCAACCTCATGGTTCCTAGTCGGATTCGTTAACCACTGCGCCACGACGGAACTCCTAATTTTGAATATTTATAAATTGTGGCTCGTGATAGTAGCCAGAGTTGCTATTGAGGAGAAAGCTTTCAGCTAGCCAGAAGCTGAGATGTACTGGGGGCTTTTATGAAAGATATTTTGATGGAATGTTTGGTGCTTGATTCTTGGGGGGTGCAGGGGGGACATTTTCTAAGTAATTGAAAATCCTCATGAATGGGCGTTTGATTGTTAAATCTCCAAAAATACAAGCTGATGAGAGTGGGTCTTGGTGAATCCCCTGGTCACATCATTTGTTTTCTCTTTAGGCTTGGTAGTATTAGTCTTGAATCAGGTATGATTGCTCAACTGTATATAAACGTTCCCTCAAATTTTGAATAATGATGAAAACGAATAGTTTAATTATATAAACCATTAAGTCTTTTGGCCATTATCCCATTATACATTGCCCCACTTGGAATCTACATTTTCTACCTGATGGAACAGAAAAAAGTTATCTAAGTAAGTCTTCTAGAAATAACTTAATTGAAATAATTAAAAGTTAAACTTACATTCATTAACTGATACTGTACAAATAATCATGGTATGAGTTTTCCAATTAAGCATTCTAGACTTTCATTACCTATAACTCTAAAGTTTGAATGGCTCAATTAACCAGTAGACTCCTATTTGCACTGGTAAAGTCTCCAAAGGCAGCTGGCTTGGCCAGCCTGTGAGAAGATCTGGATTTAGGAGTAATGCTGTTCTTCTGACATTAACATGAGCAGCAGGATTTGGAGTAGTTAGTGCATTATTAGTACTTATTAAGGAGCTAAGTAAAGGAATAAAATTGGGCCATTGGTAGTGTGTCTGAAACAAGATTGTGATTAATACAGTTCTGTTGCACATGAAGACTAAAAACTAAACAAAAAACAACAACAACAAAAAAGGAAAATGTTACCATTTCTATTAGGCCAATAACAGGATATAGATTGTTTCAATGACCAGTGAATTTGGGCAAGTTTCAAAATTGTTTCGCCACAAGGAATGTTTTTTAACCAGCTGAAAATTTCCATTAACTGCTTACCTGCTTGATGACTTTGGAGCTCTGATATTATAGCAAACCCTTCTATAGTATCCTGGAGAATTATAATTCTAATGCTGTGGGTCTTCATTTTTTTTTTCCCAAAAATATTTACTTCTCATTATCCAAAATCTTTAAAAATTCTGTTTGCTTTATTTTATTTTATTTCGTTTTTTGTCTTTTTAGGGCCACACTCAGGGAAGTTCCCAGGCTAGGGGTCAAATCGGAGCTGCAACTGCCGACCTACACCACAGCTGCAGCCTCGCCAGGTCCGAGCCAAGTCTGTGGCCTATATCACAGCTCACAGCGACACCGGATCTTCAACCCACTGAACGAGGCCAGGGTTTGAACCTGAGTCCTCATGGATACTAGTCATATTTGTTTCCACTGAGCCATGACGGGAACTCCTGTTTGTTTTATTTTGTGAGCAGTTCCTGTCAGTTTCACTCCATACTGTTGTGCCCCTCCCATGATAATAACAGCCATTTTAGACACACTGTCTTTTTAGATGCTAATATTGCTTTGTGTGTCACCATTTCTATTTCTCTGACACTTATGCCTATTATTGCTTTCATTTTATAGTTGAGAATATTGAGATTCAGAGATGTTAAGTAACTTCGGAGTCACACAGTTTATAAGTGGTTAATATACCCTTTAAATAAGAATTTTGTTTAAATTATAATTTACTTAAGGCAGAAGGGCTATATATACATACTCTTATATAGGTTTAAATATTAGTGGTGTGTTCATGGGGATAGTTTGGAGGGCTTGGGAGTGTGGAGAAGAGTATATTGTAGGAAAAGATTCTTTCTTATCTTTTTTTCTTTATTTTTTCATTTTTTATTATTTATTTATTTATTTGTTTGTTTGTCTTTTTGCCTTTTCTAGGGCCACTCCTGAAGCATATGAAGGTTCCCAGGCTAGGGGTCCAATCAGAGCTGTAGCCGCCAGCCTACGCCACAATCACAGCAACACCAGATCTGAGCCGCGTCTGCAACCTACACCACAGCTCACGGCAACGCCGAATCCTTAACCCACTGAGCAAGGCCAGGGATCGAACCAGCAACCTCATGGTTCCTAGTCGGATTTGTTAACCACTGAGCCAGGATGGGAACTCCTTTTTCTTTATTTTTTTAAAACTCAATGAATTTTATTGTATTTGTAGTTGTACAACCATCATCACAACCTAATTTTACATTTCCATCCCAAACCTCCAGTGCATCCCTTCCCCTCCAACCTGCCTCCTTTGGTAACCATAAGTTTTTGAAGTCTGTGAGTCAGTTTCTGTTCTGCAAGTAAGTTTATTGTATCCTTTTTTTAGATTCCACGTGTAAGTGATAGCATATGATGTTTGTGTTTCACTGTCTGACCAACGTCACTTAGCATGATAGTTTCTAGGTCTATCCATGTTGCTGCAAATGCCATTATTTCATTTCTTTTTATGGCTTTGTAATATTCCATTGTGTATATGTAACACATGTTCTTCATCCACTCCTCTGTTGATGGACATTTAGGTTGCTTTCATGTCTTGGGAAAAGATTTTTTAAAAGAAAATAGGGAGTTCCCATTGTGGCTCAGTGGTAATGAACTTGACTAGTATCTATGAGGATATGGGTTCAATCCCTGGCCTTGCTCAGCGGGTTAAGGATCTGGCATTGCCGTGAGCTATGGTGTAAGTTGCAGATGCAGCTTGGATCCTGAGTTGCTGTGGCTGTGGTGTAGGCTGGCAGCTTTTTTGCCCCTAGCCTGGGAACTTCCATGTGCTGCACGTGTGGCCCTAAAAAGCAAAATAGTAATAATAATAATAATAAAAGAAAATATATGAGATGTGTCACATGTAGTCCTAGCACAGACCCTATTAGCCTCCAATAAATTATTATTAAATATTGTTCTTCTAATCCAAATTTAAATTTTTTGAAATATGAGACTTAGTCTCCCTATCTCTTTGATGTTCGTGCATAATATTGTACAACTTGTTTTAGTTTTCTACAGTCCTGCTTTTTGCTTATTTATCTACATCAAATGTAGATTTTATTGCAATTTTATATTTATAATTTTATATAAATCTTTCTATAAGTTTGTATAAATTTATAGATTATGCAAATTTACACAATTAGGATATAGGCATTGGGTATATCACCTGGGTCTACTGAGTTGGTTAGAGTCCCTCAAACCTTAGTTTCCATGATTAGGCACCATGTTAAAAAGAATATCAAGACTGAGCAAGTCAGAAGGATAGGAGAAAACAATTCTGTTCTAACATTGTTGCCAAACTCTTCCTTTGTTCACTGGTGCTGAATAGAAACACAGAGATAATGTTTTGGGTGAAGTAGAAAAATCATTGCCAGGCAAAGTGGGCCATAATAGGCTAGTGCCCTCAAAACTGTTCCCCCTAAAGGGGGTACTGGAGAGTCTTACAGTGTTCTAGGAGCACGGCACAATCAGCTTGTGGACCTTCTTTTGTTTGGTTGGTGGTGAGGTAATTGGGAGTCAGCATCATTAACTTTCTGCTTCCAACCAGTCTGGGTCTATATGCTTGTGAGTCGCATGCAGTTAATTTCTTCCACCTAGTATGGGTTTAGTATCTGCAAGACAGCTCAAAGGACATGGCTCAGAATATTTTCTATAGTACTTGAGGAAGAACTAAAGGTCTTTGACTTTGTTGAATGGCTAAACTATTATTATTTTGTCTTGTTTCACTGTTTTGCTTTCTCTCTGCATTTTCTCACTTCTCTGATTAAGGTTTTGTTTTTTTTTTTTGTCTTTTTAAGGGCCACACCTGCGGCATATGGAGGTTCACAGGCTAGGGGTCCAGTTGGAGCTGTTGCTGCCAGCCTACACCAGAGCCACAGCAATGCCAGATCCGAGCCGTGTCTGCGACCTACACCACAGCTCAAGGCAACACTGGATCCTTAACCCACTGAGGGAGGCCAGGGATTAAACCTGTAACCTCATGGTTCCTAGACGGATTTGTTTCCGCTGTGCCACAGCGGGAACTCCTGATCAAGTTTATTTCTTTTATTATTATTATTTTTTTTTTGCTATTTCTTGGGCCGCTCCCGCGGCATATGGAGGTTCCCTGGCTAGGGGTCTAATTGGAGCTGTAGCCACTGGCCTACGCCAGAGCCACAGCAACACAGGATCCGAGCCGCGTCTGCAACCTACACCACAGCTCACGGCAACGCCGGATCGTTAACCCACTGAGCAAGGGCAGGGACCGAACCCGCAACCTCATGGTTCCTAGTCGAATTCGTTAACCACTGCGCCACGATGGGAACTCCCAAGTTTATTTTTGACTAGAGTTTTTCTATAGACAAAAATCAGGCAGAGGACATGGCTGGGGGTCTATTCTGGGAAAGGGTCCTGCTCAGTTACAACACCAGATCTTCCATTCCAGGTAGTACAGTTGCCTTGGATAGCAACTCTTAGCTTGGGGCTAAGTCCTCTTTGTAGCTAAAGGATATGTTAACTATTAATAAATATGAAAATAGACTAGTTTTTTTTTTTTTTTTGTCTTTTTGCCTTTTCTAGAGCCATTCCCATGGCATATGGAGGTTCCCAGGCTAGGGGTCGAAGCGAAGCTGCACTTACTGGCCTACACCACAGCCACAGCAACACGGGATCCGAGCCACATCTGTGGCCTACACCACAGCTCACGGCAACGCCAGATCCTTAACCCAGTGAGCAAGGCCAGGGATGGAACCCTCAACCTCATGGTTCCTAGTCGGATTCGTTAACCACTGAGCCATGACAGGAACTCCTGAAAATAGACTAGCTTTACAGTAATTTCTGACTCCACACCTTTAGGAAATATGAGGTTACTGGGTTTTTTGAATACTGTTTAGATTTCCGGTCATAAAGATTTAAAAAGCCAGTTTAGGAACGAAGGAGATGTTATGGTAGGAGATAAGAATTGATACCCGTCTTTCATGTTATGGTTAGCCACTTTCTTACTAAATGAAGTTTATGAATGCTCTGGGTACTTCAGAGGAAATGCTCTGAAGTGTTGTCTTAGGAGGTATTAATGGTCCCTAAAGGACCAGATATCAAATGTATGTGACTCTTGTTTTGTTCAAAAAGTTAATTTCCATTTTAAGGAAAGAGGATTTGGAGTCTTAATTTTACTGTATTATAGAAAAACAAATAAAAATCGTTTATTAACGTTTAGGTTTTTTTGGAAAATAACAATTTGAATATACTTGAAATATGCAGAACTAAAGCACCTGATGTGCTTTGTAATTATTAACCTTATCTTATTATTAAACAGCTCTATTTCTTGTCAGATACAGAGGAAAATACATGTACATGTAAGAAAGGAGCAAAAAAAAAAAAAATCAAATTCACCTTTCCCCAAACAATCAATCAAAATTGATGGCCTCTTAACATACAAAATGTAGGATGATGTAGTTTACAGATGGAAGCAGCCTATATCATGGGCAGGAAGCTCTTTTATAATTTTAGCATTTCATGAAGAATCCTTTACTGAATTGGAAAAGTACCAACTTGTAACTCAAGACGGTGTCAGGAAATTAATATTATTTTTCCTGGCATTACTTTATCTTTAATGTTAGCAGATATCAAAATTTGCAAGCAATGTAATGAAATTAATATCTCTGTGTTTTAACAAATTTGCTTATTTCTGTGCAAACTAGTATTCAAACGTAGATATTTCATCTTAGAATCTCTAGTAATCTTTTTTTTGCCATTGAAAGACACTTCTCCCACTCCCCTATAAAAACCCTAGCTATTTTCAATGTAGTCTAAGTGATAGAAGATATGCAGTGTAATAGGTGAGAAAAGATTGCAGAAATTTGAATTAATGAAAGGAATGTAATCATTTTAGCTCAGTTAACTTGATTTTTACATGTTTTAAGCAGAAATTGAAATTTATATGAGGTGGTGTCAGAAAGCTCTTTGCATTTATAAATGCTCACTCCTGCAAGTTAAAAACCCTGGTTCATAATTCCCACTTTGGGTCTTGGGAGCCACTTTTCAATCATTTCTCTCTGCTAATTTTGGTGTCACCCTCATTTCTTTTTAAACGATTCATTTTGAGCAAATTTGTAAATGGCCCTGATGTGTTCTACAATTTAGTCAATTACTGTTTCAGCCTGCAAGCCTCCTGGGGAACGGAACATACATGGCCTGAAGGTACGAATTTCAATAATTGTTTCAGTAAAGTTAGATGGATTTGTAATGCTGTGTTCCACTTATTGAAATGTCAAATAAAACTGCACTTTCTCAAGCTCTGACAAGCAGTCCTTTTTTTTTTTTTTTTTTTAAATGGAATGTGGAGGGGGATTCATCTGTAGTATTTGCTCAGTATGTGTACATATTTGGATATAGGGGTTTTAGTGCCATTTTGGGGAAAAATTTGGAGTTTTTTTTTTTTTTTTTGGTCTATTTCTTCAGGATGATCCTGGGCACTGGTCTCCACAAAGATTTATTTGAGTGAAAATATAGATTTCATTTCAGTGGTTAATTAAGCACATAAGCTTACTGCACACAGAATATCCCCCTCTTTTCACATTTTTATGCTAAAAACATATATCTATTTAATATCCTTTTGTTGTTCAGTGTGTCTTGAATCCTGGATTTCTGCTTAAGGCTTTACATTTGAAAGAAAAACTGGCTATTGTATTAGACTCAAGCATTTTATAATTAATTACTTGGACCGCATTTTTCAGTGCATATGATGCATTCTTCAGTGTTCTGCCTGGTTTCTAGAGCTGGAGGGATTTGACAACGTGAGGTTCACTACTAACCCCTGGATGTATTCTTAGTATACTTGTTAAACATATAAGACAAAATGAAAGTGAATTGAATTTTTTATCTAGAATTGAATTCAGTTCTAGACAATGAACTGAAAAATTTCCCTGTTTGTCTCTCTCCTTTCCAACATTGTTTAAGTATTTGAATAATGACAGAAACAAAGTATTATGTAATATAGGGGTTGAACAGTTTCAGTAACCTATATGCTGAATAGTCTCCAACCATGGGTCTACCTAGCAACAAGCTAATTAACCTTCATAGTGAAATGAGAAATTTGTGGCAAATTATAGGTTAATTAGAACTGTGTCCTCAGAACACAAGACTGATCAAAAATCTTTCTTTACTTGTAGGTGAATACTCGGGCTGGACCCTCTCAACACAGCAGCCCAGCAGTCTCAGATTCACTCCCAAGCAATAGGTAAGAGTAAGCAAGTGAAATGTGCTCATAAGCATGATTATCTGCAGAGTTGGGGGTGAGGAAGAGGCATGTGAGATGATACCTCTTTTCTATAAGAGCAAAAATGTATATGTAGCTAAGAAGAAATCTGACCAATTCAGTAACCCTAGCTATGTACTGACTAAAAGAAAGGACCTCATAGAGAAAGATAACATTAGACATGTTGAACTATTAATTTTTGTCTGTGGAATGGTTTTTCTTCAGTCTCCAAATTTGGTGCCTCCAAATTCAGAAAATTCAGTGCCTGTGACTGTTTCATTCTTTGATGATCTAGTTTGTAAGTTGTATAATGCTTATTATTTTTTGTCTTGGTTATCCATCTTTCAGCAGTGTTGTGATTCACTTACATCTTCCTCAGAAAGAGACAAGGAAAGAGTAAAGTGGTGAAGTTTAAAGTGACCAGCCAAGTTGCTCATTTTTGTAGCTTTGGTTGTGTAAGAGATTGAAATACTGTTGAAGGAAGATCATTTTCATTATTTCATGCTAATGTTGTCCCACACAGGGATGGATCCTAAACACGAGCCTCTTCAAAGTGTTCTTCAGACAGGCCTGAGAACTTACTTCTACATGATTGAAGTCCTCAAGTAGGAGGACATGCTTAGGCTGGTAGAATTCTTTTCTACCATGGTAGGTCATGTTTGGTACACACTCAGTTATTCAGCCCGTAAAACGTATTACAGTACTTGAAGATGACACTGAAAGGCGATTGCTCTGTGTGTATTTGTTTACATTGGTGACTGAAAAGCTAAAGTTGAACCAGAAAACCCTTCCATTGTATGCCCAGGTCTTTCTGCATTTGGGGCTGGAGTGTAGTTTAGGCTTCTACTTTCTCTTCCATGCCCCTCCTTACCCCCTCTACCCACTGTCTTTGTTCTTTTGCCACTGGGCATTATTGTGAGTAATTTAAAATCTCTTTGGACTCTCTCTTTGCTCTCCTCTCTTCTCCCCAAAAGTCACTTCCTTGACTGCTTTATTACAGTGTCAGTATATCTACCTACAGCTTTCCTGCTGTGAACACCCTAATCTTAAAAGGATTTCCTTCTTAAACAATTTGTTCTGTCTTAAAACACATCCACAATGAGTTCCTGTCATGGCTCAGCAGAAACGAATCTGAGTAGTATCCATGAGAATGCAGGTTCAGTCCCTGGCCTTGCTCAGTGGGTTAAGGATCTGGCATTGCCATGAGCTGTGGTATAGGTTGCAGATGCAGCTTGGATCTGGCATTGCTGTGGCTCCAATTCGACCCCTAGCCTGGGAACTTCCATATGCTGTGGGTGCGGCCCTAAAAAGACAAAACCAAAAAAAACAAAAAAACATGCACTGGTTGGTTTTTCACCAGTGGATCATTTGTCTCGTGGTCAAGAGGGGTAGATCTTTTAGTCCTGCTCCAAGCACTTGGCCCTGCCAGGTGGTGCTCTGCCGCCTTTCTTCATGCTTGTTGGGCCTGCAAGCCACGGCCCACGGAGTAGAGGCGTGGGACTGAGGATCACTTGTTACATTCAGCTCCAAGAGGTCAGGGCCTTTAATTATTACCACTACTTGTAGAAAAGTCTAGGTATTCTGACCATGAACCTTGAGGGAAAACAGGGTGCTTTAGGTTAAAGTTCATCACAGTGTGTAAAGCAGGATGGAGTTGAAAAAGATGGCAGCAGGATAACTTCTCAGGTCACTCAAATTTGGTTATAACCAAAAATCAAAGTGAATAGCTTGGTTTTTAAACAATTATCATTTATATTCACAGAGTATTATAAAATCTTCAGGTCAGGCAGAGACTATCTGGACCCAGTGGTTCTCAGCCCTTTGTTGTAGCATCTTCCCTTAGGGATATGACAGCCTCCCAAATAGTAATGATAATTTGCTCCAGGAGTGATTTTTGTTATGGGAGGAGTGCAATTTGAAAAAGTCCTACAGGTGGTTTTAATATGCTACCCTAAGTTGGCCTTGTTCTGTGCCCCATGTTGGTAACTAATCAGAAGTATTTATTGAGTGCCTCCTACTTATTTGGTGCTGACCTCCCCTCTAGGAATACAGTGTAGTCCTTGTTCTCTGGAGCTAGCTGTCTAATAGATATACAAACCAAAGAAACAAACAACACAAAACTACCCTGATATACAAATAATTATACTTTATAGTGTTATGAAGGAAACAGATTATGGAAAGAGAGAACACAGGGCAGGGATGTGTTTAGGCCCAGAGGAGAGTGACATTCCACCTAAGCCTAAAGGATGAGGAGGACCTAGCCACATCAAGAGCCATAGAAAGGCATTTCAGAGGGTGGGCAGAATACAAGATAAGGCTTTGGCGACCAGAGCCTTATCCAAGTTTGGCTGGAGCCCAGAGAGGGGTGCTGGGTTAGGGGAGGGCATGGCTGGGGGAGGGGTGGAGGGTAGAACAATTAGAAGTGATAGGAGCCAGATCATGTGGGGCTTTGTGTTTGAATTTCCTCTCAGCCAACTGGCAAGCCATCAGACAGCTTTCAGTGGAAGGGTGCCATGGCCATTTCTGTATTTATAGAAAACTCTTTGCCTGTGGTGTGGAACACGAGAAGGAGAAGCCCCAATCTAATCTCGTTCTCCTTGGGTGCTTGACTCCCCACTCCTTGCCCAATGGTCATCCAGGCTCTTCCTGAACATCCCTGTAGCAGGAATGCTCTTTACTGGCTGAAGCACTTGTTCCTTTGTTCATGAAGCTGTCTCAGGACATTCTTTTTTGTGAGCTGAGATTTATCTCCTTTAGCACCCACTCATAAAGGCTGAAGTTAGTCCTCAGAACAGGGCTGTTCCCTCTTTTTAGGTGGTAACTCTCCCAGTCATCTTCCCCCCAGACATACTTCTTCTCCTGGATTTTCTGTCTCAGTAAATTCTCCTACATCCACCCTGCTGGTCATCTTACACTGCTTCCTGGCACTCCCTCAGCCCTACATCAAGTCAGTCCCTTCATTGGTAGGTTCTACCGTCTGAATCCCTGCAGAGTCTGTCTACTTGCCAGCATCCCTCTGCTGTGAAGGTAGTTCAGGCTCCCTAGATTACTGCTATATAGCCTCCCCTCCATCTTGCCCCAGTGCAGTCTCTCTCCAGCACGCTGCAGCGAGTGGTCTTGCTAATGTGTGTTCTGAGCTCGCCATTCCTCCCTTTACTACTTCTCACAACCTTGAGGACAAACTGTATGCCCCACAGCACGGGAGCAGTGGCCTCCCACAGAGAATGGGTCCTCTGCCCTCTTTAGCCCCCTGGCCTGCTGCTCCTTCTCTTTTACCTGACATTCTGGCTCTGCTGATAAATACATGGTGCCGTTAATGGATCACATTTCCTCTCCTCTGCTTCACATCTGCTGCTGCCTCATTCCTGTTTTCTTCCTCTTTTAATTCTCTCCTTCACCTTCCATCTGGCTAACCTTGGTCATCTTTGGGAAACAAAGCTGTTATCTTCTGAAAACTGTCCCTAGTTATTTCCTATCTCCTAGTCTACACCAGACTTCTGTGAAGTCCCATCATCTCCCTGTGCTTGCTTTTACTGTAGTGATTAACACATTGTATTATAATCTCCTTTGTCTGCCAGTAGATTCTGTACTCTTTGAGGGCAGTGACTGTAGCATATTCATTATTGAGTTCCCAGTTCCCAGCATGATGCTTGGCACATAGTTGACAGTCAGTAATGCTTGAATAAATGAGTGGATGAATGAATTTATATTCCCTTTAAGTCTTATCTCTGGATAAAATTCTCCCACCTTATTCGACTTTTCTGATACAATCTTATTTCTAGTCCCTGTACCCTTTTACTTTTTGGATATCTCAGTGTCCCTTTTAAAGTGTCATACCCATGTTACAGTTGTATCATATTTAAACTTTAAAGTGTTTTGAAGAGTGATATAGCTCAATTCACTGTGACCATACATATAAACAAAACACCGAGTAAACAGGGGCACAAAGAAATTGCCAGGATATATAACTAGGACTTTTTACCAGACCAAGTTGGTAGATATTGGCATAATAAAAGAAATCAGTTTTTTCTTCTGTAGCTCTCAAGCATGAATTGGTCTTTGCCTTAGGTAGATGACTGTTTATTAAGCCGAGTTCACTAATCCACATGGTGTTCCTAGGCCATAATTACTGAATTCAAGTCTCACTGCCAAGACACGGCTTTTCCTAAACATCTTGGCTTTCTCTGTAAAATGAGGATGATTAAACTTTCCATCTAGTTACCTCTGGTGTTAGGAAGATTAATGAAGCTGTATTAAGGAATCACATTTTGTTTCTTGGATGAAAGGTGTTTTGTAAATGCAGTGAATCAAAATGTTATTATTTCAAGTTGCATGACATAATGGAATATCTGTGGAGAAATATTGCATGGGCATTGTTTGGTTATTTCTATTTTTATAATAATTGCAAATATTAAATTGGGACCATTTATGGGAATACAAGGATCCATTAGTTTCCCAGGGAAAAAAATATGTGTTTGTGTAAGAGAGACAGACTGACTTTGAGCAAGGTCTATACCTTAATTTTTTTTTTTTTAATATACATCAGGAATTGCTATTCCCCACAAGGATACCCATAGGGCTATGGCTATTGTGAGGATTAAATTAGGATAATAAGTAGTAGCATTTAGCACAGTGCCTGGTACATGGTCATCGCTCAGTAAATGGTAGCTGCTATTTTTCTCTTTTTAACTTGACTGAGTTTAGGCAGTTGTTTATTTTTTGATATATCATCAGCTTTAATTCTGTACTATAAAATCCTTAACGGCTACTTCAGTGCATGAATTTTAAGATTGGGGAGGACATTATTAAAGTTTAGAACCCCCGGTTGAAAGCACATTTTATAAACTGGGGAAGGTAGAGACTGGGCCTCACAATCTGCGTTGATAACCAATGAGATCCTGGTGTATAGCACAGGGAACTATATCCAATCATTTGTGATGGAACATGATGGAGGATAATGGGAGAAAAAGAATGTATGTTTATATGTATAACTGGGTCGCTTTGCTATATAGTAGAAACTGACAGAACATTGTAAATCAACTATAATAAAAAATTGTAAAAAGACAGAAATATTTAGAAAAGTAATTATAAATTGCAGTGATGAGTGTGGTCAAACTTGAAGTTTGAGATTTTCTCAGATGTAATTTTTTAAAGGTACCAAATGAATGTGTGTGTGTTACTATCATACAATAACATAATAACCACCATTTATCAAACACTTAGCATGTGGTAAATCAGTGGACTGGGTTCAAGGGTGGGAAGGGAATGGAATATGTAGAGAGATGAGTAAGATGTGGTCTCTGTTCCCGGGGAACAAAGACATCTACAGATAACTGTTCCATAGGGGGAGAGTTAATTTGGCACATGGGTAGAGGGTGAGAGTAGATAGATTAAGGATAGAATTAACAAGTTTTAAATTTCAAATTAGAACATTAATAGGAGGAGGTAGTATTTTACACACCACTCTACTAACTAGGCAGATATGTACAGGTATAATTCATTATAAAGCTAACAGCGTTCTTTGACCACTTTGCCTAAACTTATCCATATAAATGTTTACATGGTCCTGTACTTCTGAAGAAGAACATTTTCATATTTTTTAAAAAAATTTTTTGCCACACCTGTGGCATGTGTAAGTTCCCAGGCCAGGGGTTGAACCTGTGCCACAGTAGTGATCCAAGCTGCAGTGGTGACAATGCCAGATCCTTAACCTGTTACACCACAAGAGAACTCCTCTTTATTCTTTGTATAACTCTGTAAGCTGATTCTCATAGCTATAGGAAAGGAAAGAGAAATGTCTATGTGCAAGACACAGTATTAGAGCTTTTTGTAGTATTTAATTTTTTTTATTACACCGTAATGTTGATATTTTCCCCATTTTATAGAAAGAGGAAATTGAGTTTTAGAGGGATAAGTATCATGTTCCAGAGCACAGAGCTAATGAGTACCAGAGGATTTACTGCTACTAGACATTTGTTTCCCAAGAAGGTGAATTGTAGCTCTTAACCATAGCAAAGATCAGGACTTAAATTATTTTATCATTTGAAGTTCTGTAATCTTTGTTTGCCTTGAACATTCTAAGAGTAGTTATTTAGCAGATGACAGCATCCACATAAAATAGCCACTGAAAGGCTATCCAAAGCCCGTAGAACTAATAGCAAAAAGAGGTCTCTGAAGTAGTCCATACAATGTTCTAGCTTCGTTGTTACAGTAGGCTGCTTACCTTTTTTTTTTTTTTTCTTATGTCCTTGCCCATGGCATGTAGAAGTTCCCTGGCCAGGGATCAAACCCAAGCCACAGCAGTGATCCAAGCCAGATTTGTAACCCACTGAGACACCAGGGAACTCTGACAGTAGACTTCTTTATTGCTTTAGATTACTAATGGGGTTTCAGTCTTATAGTGATACCTTTGCCGTTTTGCCAGTTACTTTTGGAAAGATTTTATCTAGGGAGAAGGATGTGAAGAGTGTAATCCATATCTATACCTAAAACAAAAGTGTATTTTAGTCTGGATTTTCAGCGGTGCTCAAAGGTGTAGATGAATTTGCCATTAAAATTATGTCTTTCCTTTTTAGCTTAAAGAAATCTTCTGCTGAACTGAAAAAAATATTAGCCAATGGCCAGGTAAGTGTCATTACATAGTAAGATTTTCAGATAGTAGCAACTTAGTACTGTCCAGTTTTTGTGTCCATAAACTTAATAAACAGATGAAGGGCCTGTGAATTTCTTCTTGTCATAAATGAATTACATGGCTTAATTTGATTGGCAGAACAATTTGCAGCACATTTTTCAAACTGTGCTAATGGGTTTCACTCCCAGCAGATTGAAGTACCATGCTCACACCCTGCTGCCAGCTCAGTTTAAAAAAAGTTAATCAGTTCTGAACAAGTGTGTCAACCCATGGGTTGTTGAAATGGCCCTGCATCCTAAGGTGACTATTTCTTTCATTATCTTTTAGGAGAAAAAGAAAAACTGTTACCTTCTCACCTTAGTTTCTTTTGTCCTGAAACGAACACTGTCTTTTTAGAGGAACATAGTCACAGTGGAGCTTTGGCATTTAAAATTCCTGGGCTGCGGAAGCCCTCGGTTTGCCTAGTTGGCGGCCATCTAAAGCAGAATGACCTGCCCCAGTCGGTGAGGGATAGACAGGCCTGCAGGCCAGTTATTTCTCACTGATTTTGATTCAAGTAAATGGACACATCTGAAATAGTACAGTGCTTTTAAACATACACTGGTAAATTAAGCTACCTACAGGGTCCTTGATTCTTCAATAGCAACATAAATGCGTTTTAATGTTTGTTATAGAGGAAGCCCTTTGATAGCCTGGGAGGCAGGCTCCTGTCCATTGCGATCAAGCCTGCCTATTAGGCTCTATTGACTGAGACATCTGTGTCACCGCAAATAAAAGACTCTTATTGATTTTCTTAACTGCTGTTCACTTCCCGTCCATGTTTCGAAGGCTGAAATCTTAATTATCTCAGATGCTTATTCAGTGCCTCCACATGCTGACCTCTCCAAGCCTCATTGGCATTTCATGAATCAAGTACTTGTAGTGAAGCATGTCAGGAAGACAAAGCTGGGTCCTCATGCTTGTCCTTTAATATCACCTGTAACTTTGTGGCCTAGTAGATGTGTATACTTTAGAATGATGACTGTATGGTGGTGCTTCTGGAAGCCTTACTTATTTAGCACATAACCCCTGAATACAGTTAGAAGAAATAAATTGATCTGGTTTTGATGTGTGGTCATCATCTAGAGTGTGTGACTTCCAGTGCTTAAATATTCAGTATACAGCTAAGGAGAATATGGTGGTGTAAATAATCTTTTTTTTTTTTTTGTCTTTTTGCCTTTTCTAGGGCCGCTCCCTCAGCGTATGGAGGTTCCCAGGCTAGGGGTCCAATCGGAGCTGTAGCCACCAGCCTACGCCAGAGCCACGGCAACGTGGGATCCAAGCTGCATCTGCAACCTACACCACAGCTCACGGCAATGCTGGATCCTCAACCCACCGAGCAAGGCTAGGGATCGAACCTGCAACCTTATGGTTCCTAGTCAGATTCGTTAACCACTGTGCCATGACGGGAACTCTGGTGTGTATAGTCTTAATGGTCTCAGAATTTTAGATCAAGTTTATCTAATGATAGTATTTATAACTTTAAAGCAGCCAAAGTTTTGTTTAGATTGAGGCCCACCCCTCAATTCCCAGCAGATCCCTACTGCCCTGCATGTTTTCTGAAACATGGACCAAAACCTGACGAAAAGCAAAAATATTGAGCCTAGGATATTTATGTATCTTCAACATGCTTGCATTCTAGTTACTAACTATAATTTATGTATGAGTTACTTGTGTTCTTCAGCTGGAAAATATATTTCAAAATTGACATAAATTAAGAAGCTTTAACTACATTTGTTCAACCCAGGCAATGGAAAATAACCTGTCAGAGAGTCCTCTTTCGAAAATGAAAAACAGTTTATTTCTAGTGCAAAAAATAAACATTCTGAAATGTTCCTAAGGTCCTGACAACAAACATAGTACCATAAATATCTTAATGGTCTCAGGAGGTTCTCTGTGGTGGAAGATTGTCATGGCAATGATTTTTGACACTTAAAGATTGTTTATTGCTTTCCCTTGGGAATGTGATAACCTCACATTAAACAGTATGGTGTTTCTTTTCTTTTAAGGATTAGCCTTTATTATATTTACTTTCATTCACAAAAGTAATCAAAACAAAACAAAGAACACCTACCTTTGGAAGTCTTCAAAATACCACCTCTCCCTCCTAATTCTTCAATCCTAATTCTGCTGCTATTGGGTAACAAAAGAGTGAGCAAGATTGCATTGCAGTGAGGTAATGTGCACATTTGTGGCATCAATAAATTTCTGAGCTGAACGCTGACACCACTTGATATGGAAGATGTAAGTCACATTTAACGATACTTTAACACTTCAGCGTAGTTTTTTATTTTAGTGGTTTATGCTCTCAAACATTAATAATGATTTGCCTCTCTACTAGCCTCCACTTAGATTTAATAAGGAATTCATATTAATCATTAAAAGAAAGGGACATGATTCTTCAAGATAATCAAATATTGACAGGTTAGAAATAGCTTTCTGCCTGGGTTCATTGATATAGGTTATGTGATATAAATATTTATTTCTTTTCTGTCAGTCAGAGTAAATGCCACCAATTGATTCAGCATTGATATAGTGTCAACAGTTCATAAGAAACATTTGACTGGCTTGTGTTTTCCGATTAGTCTCTGCTCTATAAAGTGGGATTTACTAAATCTCTCCAATTGTCTGCTCATAGAGTGTGACTGCTTTCTGAAACCATTATTGCTTCGATTTGTGAAGCAAAGGTCTAGTGATAGGACTAGTTTCTGTCAGACCTTTACATGTAAAATAAGGATTAATTGAGCATTTTTATTTTAATGATTTATAAGCAATAGGTACTGATTCTTCTTAACATAGGCAGACAATAAACAAAGAACATTTTCTTTGCTGATCCATAATTGAATTCCATTTCATTTTACCCATTAATTTCATTAATATGATATTAAATCAAACACTTTTAAAAATTTTTTAGTCTTTGGAATGGAGACATTGTTTTTCTGTTTTCACTTTATGATGAAGGATTCCTTTTTTTCCATCTGAAAAAAAAAAAACAAATCATAATGCATTTTTGGCATGTTTTATTGAGAGCTATAAATCAGTACCACTGATGTGTTTTCTGGATGTGTTTTTCCCACTTCAGTTTTAGTGGGTATCATCTGTTTTACATTGGCCCTTGATTTGAAACTGATTAGAAATGGCCCAGTGGGTCAATTTAAAAGATTAAAAAAGTGCGGTTACTCCAAGGATGTATGGCTTTGACCTTTGCATCTCTAAAGTTGTTTTTCCTCTGTTTGTTTTTGATAATTTGTAGGATTGGGTGACAGTATTTTTCTGTTCCTGATAAATCAAGTATAAATGTACTGTGAAGTCACAAATCTAGAAATAATTCTAATCCAGCTGCGTATTTGGCTATTATTTTGAGAACATCAAATGCTTTTAGAAAACCTTTTTGTGTTTAGAAAAAAAAAAAAAGAAGATACATATTCTCCTATAAAATGGGCTTTAAAAAACTGTATATTACCAGTACATAAAACTCTTAGATTCTCACAGTTCGTCTTGGGTCCCATATGAAGATGGGAACGTAGATGAGACCGTGTGAGTCTGAACTGCACATTGCCTTCTCTCCCTGAGCAAACATGACCTTCCGCCCCAAGGGTTGTCATGTCCCTGTTTCTTTCACAGCTCTCACCTCTCATTCAGCAGCACAGATCTCCATGCCCATCATCTCTCCCAGCTCATTTGCAGTCTTGGCAGTTGATGTGTAATTGTAACTCTCAGGGCTTTTTCTTCCTCCTCCCTCACATCTGTTATTCTGTTTTATTTGCTTTTTTTAGTCAAAACAAGGAAACTGACTTGTATTTTAAAAGCATTTGGTGTTTTTATTATTCTGAATAACAACTTTCTTTTTACCTTTTTTTTATCTAAAGAGCTGTGTGATTTCTCTTTTTCAAAACAAATATCGTAGTTAATGAAATTGCTTTTAATTTTTGAGTGCCCTTCAGTTGATTATTTTCCTTTTTATGAGCCATTGACCATTGATGGAGAGGATGTCCCTCCATACTCACACAGAAGATCAGCTGCTAAGGTGGAGCACTGAACAGAATATACTGAAAGACTGAGTTCTCACCTTGACTAGTTATATTGCCCAAGAGAACTGGATTACATGCTTAAAATGTAAAATTCTGTGATTTTTATGATACTTGGTCCCAACTATAATACTTGAATTGTACTTTGTAGGCTTATGAATTTCACTTTTATATCACAATGAGTGCTATTCTATGCTTCATTTTGAAAAGTTGAATTAATATGCTTATCTAAACTAAAAATGCTGTTAGCTATTTGTTGATCCCTTAATGATTTTTTTCATAGCTAAGATCAATTAAAGTAACCCATTTTGATCAGAGATACAAAATTCTCGAAATTTGTAATCGACTCATAGGTTTGACACTAATAGTTTTCCTTTTTAAAACTTTTTTGATGTGAGTCATATTTGTATACTTCATAAAAATTAGAAGATTCAAATAAGCAAAAAGAAGAATCTGATATTTTTTAAATAGAAGAATCTATCAATTTACAGGCCAGGTACATGTCTACATAAAAGTGTAGCAACACTTAAGTTTTTAATGGATACTGTCTGTTTGAGTGATATGGTTCTAGAACTTGTTCTTATAAACCATTTTTATGACTTTTTTTTTTCTTTGCTTTTTAGGGCCGTACCCATGGCACATGGAAGTTCCCAGGCTAGGGGCTGAATCAGAGCTACATCTGCTGGCCTATGCCACAGCCACAGCCACATCCGATCCGAGCCTCGTCTGCAGCCTACACCACAGCTCACAGCAATGCCGGATCCTTAACCCACTGAGTGAGGCCAGGGATCCAACACACACTCTCATGGTTCTTAGATTCATTTCATGGAACTCCCATTTTTATGAGACTCTTAAAATCTTCCTCATCATCTGAGGGATTTCAAGTTTCCATCCTTGAATTTGCTTACACATTGCATTAGCATGTGCACCTCCCTCCTCCTCCCCCTCCCCGTCCCCCTACAATATCCACAGCGTCCCCTCTCTTGAGCTTTCAGCTGCAGCTCCTCATCCTGGTTAGGTTGGAGTGCCAGGAATACTGGGTGGGTGGGTGGGTGCTCCACTTCTCTTTTCAACCTAGTGGGTATTGAAGGTAAAAAATACTATAGTGTTGGGATTATAATGGTTGAAGCTGCTCAGAGACTTACCCCTTTTCCTTCTCTGCCTTCAACGAAATATACAAAATCAAGCCCTCTCCAAGGCCCTAGGTGTATCGCAGTGTATTATTGGAATGGATAATATGAGTCTTAACATTTATATTTCTCTAAGAGGAAATTATGGGTTCTTTTACCTAGAAGGCTCTGACAGAGTGATGGAGGTAGAAGGGATATAATCACAGATTGAGACCTCTCCAGAGCCTAGATTCTATAGTCCCATCCTGCTTACCCTTAAATCTCAGTGCCAGTAATTCAGAATTTGTGGACTTTGAGTGAAATATCTCCTAGAAAGCCATGATGAGGGTGCAGCTTGTTAAGCAAATTAATGGTATAAATTAGGTTGTTAAGAGTTGTGTTTAGACTACCTCGAGGAATGTTTTCAGGAAATTAGTCTATTTGTACCCGCCAATAAATATTGCTGTTTACATATGTATCTTTTTTACCTATTGATCAAAGTAAACCCAATAGTAAGTCTCCTAGTTTAGCATCTCAAGTCACTTTTATGTGTTACTTTATTTCATGCTGTTTTAAAATTTGTGATTTGGTTCGGGATAAAGAGGTTTTCTTTTCTTCATGCCACAAATTTTATACAGGTTAAAATATGTTTTTTTCTGTATTAGTAATATAAAGGTAATGACAACAGAATTTCCCTCAAGTAGGAAAATAGTTGCCAATTTTTCTGACTTGTCTGCCATTTTTGCCTTTGACCCTAAGAATAGTAATTAGCTGGTTGAAAATTATATCAATCAAATTGTACTAAAATTAAATTGCATGCTGATTTATCCTTTACATGTTAATCTGTCACTATTCTTTTAGGGTTTGGCCAAACAGTTTGGAAAGGAAGCTGTTTCTCCTAACTGCACCGTATTCCTAATTATCACAGCTCTCTGAAGCTTCAACCTCAGAAATGTATAGAAGAAAAATATTTCCCTTGATAAATGGAGCCTTGCTTTATTCAATTGGTGGAAGTTTAGAGTAGAGCAAAATATTTAAAGGTTTACTGTAATGGTCTGAAAGCAAACTATTTTTTTCTAGGTGATATTAAATTAAAAACACCATCCATTTTCTGCCTATGCAAGGCAGTACAATTCCCTGGAAATTGATTTTCTTTTTCCAGGGCTTACTCTGGCTTTTCCCAAGCTTTAGCTATATGGAAAATAACATATTTATTGAAACCACTTAGTGAATACAGTTGGCAATTAATTTTTAAGCAACCGGACCAGTGTGTAGAAAATTACTGAATGCCTCAAATATAATCTAAATAGTTTTAAAGTCATTTAATAAATAAATATTTAGGGCGTTCTTTCAAAGTCTACAACATTATTTTGTGGGTACTAAAATAATTCTCTACTATTCACAATACAAATGAAAGTAGTATTTGTGGCATAATAGTTTTATAGAACTTCAAAAAATGTGCAAACTGTGTTATATAGTAAATTACAAAAATGACCTTAGTTTCTATGAATCACATGCTTATGTGTTTTCCTTTTATGCATTATAGTATTTGACTGTATGTGCATTTGAAAGTGCATTGATTTGGTACTTTTTCATGAAAATAATATGATATCTACCCATCTTTGCTGTGTACTAATTTATCGTTTTTAAAGAAAAGCTGTATCTACTCTAGGAAAATCATTAACATTATTCAGAAAGTTTGTTTAATGTTAATTAGAGGGTCACTTGAGTTCTCAGGGACTGATTTGTTTACAGATTGTGTATTAGATTACTAGGGGTGTGTGTGTTTTCTTGCCAAGTTTGACTTTGGTTATGTACAGTGCTGTTTGCCAGTGGTTATATGTAATGCTAGAGACTGTGTTCTTATCAGTATCTCTGACCTGACCCTTTTGAGCTATGTTATATCATTCCATTTTGACACCTTTTATCAAACTTTAATGAAATGACCCAGGCAAACAAATTGTCATTAAACTTTCCATCACTTTGTCCCTTGGTATCGTCTTTTATAAATTGGACAGCAAATGTTGTATTGATCTTCTCGTTCTTGCAGCTGAACTTGAAATGACCCAGACTGCTTGTTGTTTATGGCCCAGAGTTGCTTTTCCTTGACATTTCCATCCACAGCATGACACCCTTTTTGTTTTTCTTTCTTTCTTGTGGAGATGAATGAACAAGACATACGGTATCGAGACACTCTTGGTCATGGCAATGGAGGCACAGTCTACAAGTGAGTAGTCAATTCTTTTTAAACTTTCTATCCACTTCTGTCAAATGTGAGTATCCAAGTTCTCCATGGCAAAGATTTTTAAATGGCCACCAGCACTTAGATTTTATTTGCACATTTGACTCCAAAATTCTGCAAGGCATCTATTTTCTCAGGAATTTCTTGGAAAAGTGCATTTATATTGCCTTTTTAATATTTCTGAGAATTCATATCTCTCCTGGGTGAGCATTTAATAGTCCACCATTAGCAAATGTACCTTTAACTGGCCTGAAGTTTAATGCATTTTTCTCTTCACTCTGTTATTATTTTTTTAACTTGCTAGCACCCCGTGCTAGTCCTCTGCCTATTTACAGCTATGCCCAGTGGAAGAGAAACCTTATAAGCACCATTGGTTTGCCCTGTGTCAACGATCAGTTATTAAAAAGGGTTCTTCCTGTTGTATTTCCTTGTCTCCTCACCCTGCTCCCCTCAGAGAATTTCTACACATTGATGAATATGTTAAGTTATACAATTCTCCCAAATTCCAGTTGCAGTGATCTTACCCTAAAGGAGTGTTCATTTTCATATTAAAAAATGCTAAGTATAAAAAATAGTTCTCTCGACAGGGAAGTCTTTCTCAAGTAGTAGTGCAAAGTTTAAACTACATAATGTAATATCTGGTACTTAATAGTCTGCAGTGGTGTATGAAAAATATTCCACTAGGAATTAAAAAATCCATACTCTGTAAGAAAGCCCTGAGGGAGTAATAAAGCTTTCCTCCAGAGAGCTGTTTTCCATATATACACTAGTCCTGCATCACATTATAATTGTGTTTATACCTTTGATATTTTACCACTGATATTAATATATATATTTTCAGAGTTGTAAAATAATTTATGTTCTAATTGGTTACTAATGTTCTTAGGATTTTAAGTTCTTACTAACCACGTGAATACGGATAAAAATTGCCCTGTTGCCCATGAGCATGAAAGGTCATATCTTAAAATCCCAGATCATTGTCCACACCGATGCAGCCCTGACATAGAATTAGGTTTCTCTGGGTTAGAAACTTCAAGGTTATCTGATCCAGTTCCCCACCCAGGGCTTTAGTCCTCTCTGTGGATACAGCCAGGGCATGAGTCCTTTCTCTGGAAGTTCTTTAACATAGTCCTTTGAGAACTTGTATTTACATATTTGGATTATTTTTTCCTGTAGATGAATTTTGTGAATAGTTGGTCTGAAAATTAAGTGCCTCCACTATGATATAATTCAGAGAATTAAATAATAACACATTTCTTACAAGATCCTAGGGTCTTGTCCTTAAAATGTTTGATGCCTAATGTGTCTAAAGAATTTGAGGCTACTATTGTTCTTCCCTGAATCATACTAACATTCCTTCCCATGTGGCCCACAGTATTACATAGCTAGTATCTCTTTGTCCTAGTCTTCTTCTTACTCTTATCTGGCTTGACTTTTTACCCTGTCCTGAGAGTTCTTGGGTTGAGGTGTCCTTAGAAATAAGAAGGAACCTGTGCACTCCAGTTTGCTTCTTTTGAGTTTCATAGAGCAGTTTTCAAAGTCTTAAACTTTCTTCTTTTTAATGCTTTTATGCTGAAAGACTTCTAGCAACTCTTTGGATTCCTTTTATTGACTTCCAATAGAATACAAAAAATCTTCATTAGACCCCTAACCTACTTCTTATTTGTGCTGTTTCACCAAATGTTTGACTCTCAAGCATGTTCTTATTTTTAAGATGAAGACCTATTGTAAATTTACTGTCTTGGTTTATTCTAGGAGGGAGAAAACGTAAGACTACCAAATTGCAGCAGACAATTTTTATTAAAAATAATCTCCTATATGTTAAAATTTTAGTCTTTTATCTTAAAACAGGTTCATTTAAAAAAAGCGGGGAGATAGGAGCTCCCCTTGTGGTGCAGAGCAAACAAATATGACTAGTATTCATGAGCATGTGGGTTCGATCCCAGGCCTCCCTTGGTGAGTTGGGAATCCGGCATTGCCATGAGCTGTGATGTAGGTCGTAGACGCTGCTCAGGTCCCACATTGCTGTGGCCGTGGCGTAGGTCAGCAGCTGTAGCTCTGATTTGACCCCTAGCCTAGAAACTTCCATATGCTGCAGGTGTGGCCCTAAAAAGACAAAAGAAAAAAAGAAAAAAAGAAAAAAGCTGGGAGAAGGGGCTATAGGGAAATGGAAAAAAGAAGCCTATCTGGCACAGAAAAATTACAATATAAAGTTATGTTAGTATTGTTTTTCTTTTTTATTCCTAATTGTGATCAAATACACATAACATAAAAATTATCATCTCAACCGTTTTAAGTCTACAGTTCAGTGGCATTAGGTAGATTCACATTGTTGTGTAACCATAATGACTATCCACCTGCAAAACTCTATTCATCTTGCAGATTTGAAACCCTGTACCCATTCAACAATAACTCCCTGGGTAATGTTATTTTTAGCTAAGAAGCATGTCCCGATGTTATCTTTTTATTAGGACCACAATATCCAAGGGAACATCCTCAAACAAGTTCTTTTGCTAGGATGCTGTGGTGACATTAGTGACTTATCCTAGGTTCATTTGGCTACCATTGCTAATGCTCAGTATGTGTTGTAAGATTTAGTATGTTTTTTCATTGTTTTCACTTAGTATTTTTTCTTTTTTTTCTTTTTTTTCCTTGTCTTTTTGTCTTTTCTAGGGCCGAAACCATGGCATATGGAGGTTTCCAGGCTAGGGGTCTAATCAGAGCTGTAGCTGCTGGCCTACGCCAGAGCCATAGCAATGAGGGATCTGCAACCTACACCACAGCTCACGGCAGCACCGGATCCTTAACCCACTGAGCGAGGCCAGGGATTGAACCCACAACCTCATGGTTCCTAGTCGGATTCGTTAACTACTGAGCCACGATGGGAACTCCTCTTTTTTTTCTTTTTTACATTTAAATTAAAGTATAGTTGATTTACAGTATCATGCTGATTTTTGCTATATGGCAAAGTGACCCCCCCCAGCACACACACTCTTTTTCTTATGTTATCTTCCATCATGGTCTAGTCCAAGAGACTGGATATAGTTTTCTGTGCTATATGGTAGGATCTCATTGCTTATCCATTCTAAATGTAATAGTTTATATCTACTAACTCCAGATTCCTAGTCCATCCCACCTCCTCACTCCTTCCCCTTGGCAGCCACAAGTCTGTTCTTTATGTAGATTTAGTATGTTTTTGACAGTGGTTGTTTTGGAGGGTGAATGGCAGTATCATGATCATTTGATACTTTATATAGCAGATTTCTTATAAAAAGAAAACATTTCACTTACTGCCTCGGTGATTCTTAAGGGGAGAGAACATGAAGAACATGAAGATATCAAATTGCATAATCACTTGATCAGTCATTGATTAATGGCTTTCATTTCTGTCTGGCCTTCAGTTTGTATTGTTCTCATATCCCTGGTTTTTAGTTCAGCACAGAGAAATGGCATAATCATCAAGAAATGAAAAGCCACTTTACTAAATTCTCTATAAAACTAAGTGTTTGATATGTTATGATTGACTTTCTCCTAGCTAAGTTTACCTTAATGGTGTTAACTATAAAAACTGATTTTTTTCAAACAAAAATGATTACATTATAGGCTATGCTACATAAACTAGATGAAGAAAATATTGGAAAATGCATTCATTGGTGACAAAACTGCCTAATGGGTCTATTTAATTTTTTTCTTACAAAGAATAATAAAGCTAATAAATACAAAGCAAAAGTTTAATACTTCATTCTTATTTGCTCCACTTTATGAGATATGAATTTCAAAGGATATGATATCATGTAACTGCATGTATATTATTTAATAGTTGATCACATTTTCATCCTTTAAGTCTGGATGTTCTCCTCAATTATACAATATGAAGTTCTAGGCCCAGACATTTAAACCAAATGTGGATTTGGTGTGTAGTCACCTACTGAGCTATTATTATGATAGTGATCTATACAGGTAATTTTAAGTTGTGGTATCTCCAGGCTTACTATTTTGAAATAGATCATAAAGGAAATACTTTAGAGTTTAACCGAAGCCTAGGAAGAAGAATAATTTAGGAAAAGGAGTGAATGCATTGTAATTATTGCTCCATTTCCCAAAATGCTACAAGTTGCTCCAAAAAAATACATAAATAAATAAATTAGGAAACATATGTTCTATTCCCTTCTGATAGATTCACAGTAAATTTTAAAAACTTTGGAAAAGTGGAGAACAATATGTGTTGTGGTTAAATGTCGGGGCTCTGAGTTTGAATCCTCTATCTGCCACTAACTAGCTGTATGACCTTGGGAAAGTTACATAAAGCCTTCTACCTCAGTGTCCCCATGTGTAAAATGGGAATGATATATTTAACTTATAAAGTCACTATGAGGTTAAATGAGATATTCCATAGAAAAGGCTTAGCACTGTGACTGACACTGAATGTTAGTGTCTATCATGGTGGTACCCATGATAGAAAAAATAGAAAAATTGTTAATTCCTGGGTTTCCTATGCTTCCTTGGCCATGGGATTCATTTTTTTTTAATCATTTTTTACTTCCATTATACCTGATTTATAGTGCTCAATTTCTCTTTAACAGCAAAGTGAATCAGTCGTACATGTATATACATATTCTTTTTCTCACATTATCCTCCATCTTGTTCCAAAAAAAGTGGCTGGGTATAGTTCCCTGGGCTATACATTAGGATCTCATTGCTAACCCACTCCAAGTGCAAGTGTTTGCATCTATTCCCCCCCCCAAAATCCCAGTCCTTCCCGCACCCTCCCCTCCAATCTGGCAAAAAAAAAGTCTGCTTTCCAGTCCATGAGTTTCTTTTCGGTAGAAAGGTTCATTTGTGCCATTTGTTAGATTCCAGGTAGAAGGTGTATCGCCATGAGAGTCTTTTTTTTTTTAAGGAACATATGTAAATAGCTCATAGAATTAGAGTTGTGTTAAATTAACTTTAAAAAATTCTATTTTATATTATGATACATTACAGTATACTTATGTTTCCTTTTATTCTCTAGGTGCCCCATGAATATGATTTATTGTAGTATCTTATATGTTATTTTAAATATAATGATTTTCTCAAAGTTTCAAGGTGTTTTCTCTTTTATCATGGCTTATTTTCAAATTGCTATAGAACAGTTGGTATGATGTTAAGCCTATTTTGCCACTAGGGCTCATATTCATGTGGCAAAGCCAGCACTCTACACAGCATCTCTTTCTTTCACTCTCTGTTTTTCCCCGAGGCAGTGTTGTTTCTCAAGGTCGAGCAGGGTCCATTGTGTTTCCTTGTATTTTCTAGTGTACCCAGCACAGTCCTAAGGATAGAATAGATGCTTTATTCATGTTGGCTGGAATGAGAATGAGGCACATGGAGGTTTTTTCCAAGCAGGTTTTAGTAGAGCTCTTTAATTGGGTCTTCCCCATATCTAGCTAGTTTTAGAGGTGGCATAATTTCAAGGCTACATAATTGTTTTAGAACATTCACCTAGAAGAATAGGGATTTCTAAACTAAAGGCATGTATTTAAATGGTTAATATTCTTTTTTTTTTTTTTTTTGGTCTTTTTGCCATTTCTTGGGCTGCTCCCACAGCATATGGAAGTTCCCAGGCTAGGGGTCTAATCAGAGCTGTAGCCACTGGCCTACACGAGGGCCACAGCAATGCAGGATCCGAGCCGTATCTGCAACCTACACCACAGCTCACGGCAACGCCGGATCGTTAACCCACTGAGCCAGGGCAGGAATGGAACCCGCAACCTCATGGTTCCTAGTCGGATTCGTTAACCACTGCGCCATGACGGAAACTCCCTAAATGGTTAATATTCTTTAAATGTTAAAACTTTTGAGTATTTGGTATCCATTACCCCAACATTCTAGTTACTGTCCTTTTTTCTTGAGTAGTAGGACACATGGAAATGAAAGTACTTAGCAGGCCCAGTTACTTTGGAAACATTCTGTGATAATCAAGGCTAGGCACTCATGTTCTTTGCTCCCTCAGTACATTAGTTGTTTTGTTTTGTTTGCTTTTTAGGGTCACGCTCATGGCATATGGAGTTTCCCAGGCTAGGGGTAGAATTGGAGCTGTAGCCGCCAGCCTGTGCCACAGCCACAGCAATGTGGGATCCAAGTCACGTCTGCAACCTCCACCACAGCTCACAGCAACACCGGATCCTTAACCCATTGGGCGATGCCAGGGATGGAACCCGCAACCTCATGGTTCTTAGTCAGATTTGTTTCCCTTGAGCCACGACAGGAACTCCAGTGCATTGTTTAATGGAGTTGCATAAGCTTCGGGTCCAGAAATGAAGTAAAATCTAACTCTTAGGACTTAAACCATTCTAAGTCAGTTAGCCAACAAGCACTCAAGGATCATTTTTTATATTAATTTTTTCCTTAATGCAGATTATTCAGGCTAAGGCTCAAGTTGTCAGCTTTTTGGCCATGTATTCTAATCTGTAGGTATTTGAAAACACTAGTGAATTTTCTACATTCTGCTGCTTCCTACAGTAAAGGGTCTAACCTGAGTTTGGGGTAGAATTTTCTCAGTGGTATAATTGGTAGTGTATGTGCTGACTACATGGTGTTTTGAAGATTGGGTATATATCATTATTTAGAAATTAATTTGACCATATCTAGAGACAAGAGAAGAGGGGGGGATAATAATTTTCAAAAGTGTTGGTCTTTCTTCCTTTCCTAGTTTATGAAGTATTATCTACTTTATGAAATATTGTTGGGCAATAGGTTGAGGATGTCCTTGGAGACGATAACTTAGATCATGTGAACTGTTAAGTTGTATTCTGCCCTTGTGATATGGCTGTATAGGCTAAGTGAAACATGATGTTTTTGTTTGGGGGCTGGATTATGTCAACTTATTACAGTTAACATGATTTATTTCATGAAAATTAGAAGCTGTAGTGGTCAGTTGTAGAAAATGAGAAAATACATGTTATCTGATTAAATGCTGTTTAGTAAACAAAATATATTAAAACATGGAATTCCTGAGGGAAAAACATAACAGATGGAGTGCTTGATGAAAATATTGGGAACTACCTAATGCCCAGAAAAACTCTCACTTTTTCATCAGAAAGGACGGTGCCAAACCAAAAAGCCATAGGTCTGACCCCACCTTCTCTAACAACTGTTTCAATGACCCTACTCCTTTGTTTTTTCCCTGAAGTGCATCCCATAAATTAAGAGTAGTTTTTAAATGGTTTTGATATTGACCCAAGAGCTAGGGTGATTGTTTGATTTATTTTAACTTTAAATTTCCAATCAAATGAAGAGTCTTTTTCTTGCACCAAAATCATATTTTAGACAAGCAAATGAGACATCATCTTAATGTAAAATTAAATACTTGTGTATGACTGGGTTGTATTATAGTATCATGTGACTAGCAAAGATATTAATATTTTCAGAAAATCAATGAGTATCTGTCAAAATTAATTATGTATGCTTCCCTCGCTCCCTCTCCCAGCATTCACCGTTAGAGGTTTGTTTCATACAATAATGGGGTATGGTATTGATTAGAATCTAAGGAATGAACCTGAGCTCCTGATTCTCAACACCTTTCCCACTTTTCTGCCCACCTCCACGTTTCCATAACTTCACACATGCTCATATCCATTATGGCAATGATGGATTATTGGCATCCAACCAACATGACAGGATGTCACAGGTCGCTGAGCAGATTTTCAGACTCTGTTTCCACCCGAATTAACTATTATTGAAATAGTTTATTGAGATTGAAGTATTGATCATTTTCTGCTAACCTTGGCTTAAGGGAAGGAAGAGGAGGCGGTGGTGGGTTTGAAAGACACTAAATTTCATTTTAAAAAATCTCGTTTATTTGGCCTTTTCTTCTTCCTGTTTTATAGCCCCTGTTGTTTTATTGCTTGGAAAAGGGTATCTTGGCTTTATTTTTATGACAGTATAATTATACTTCAGAAATGCACTTGATTACTATGGGTAACAGAATTGTTCTAGTATATTGGTTTGGCCAATATTGCTATACAAACAACTTTTCAGTCAATTGAGTCTGGTAAAAAATCAATACATTATGGTAATATTTCAAGTAAGAATTTGCTGAATCTAAGTATTTCAACACTATCTCCTTCTAGGGAGAAACAGTTTTGAGGTGGCAAGACTTCTTTCTAATATTTTATTTTAATAAAAATGCTTTATGAAGAAATTTAAAGTTCCCAACAGAGGTGGTTGTGAACAGATAAGCATTAGCATTCTGTTTTTGTAGGGTGGAAGAGATCTAGTTTCCACTGAAATCTGTTCTCTGGCTGCATTAGGAGGGTATAATATTTGGGCTTGACTTTATCTTACAATATGCAACTTTTGGATTTATGTGTCCAATTTGGGTAATGAATTTGTAGAGAGATGTGGACAGTTCATAGACCACTTAGAAGAGCATGGAGAGAATAAAAAGGGGTCTGGGAAATTGTGTCTGTCCAATCATCCACTCATTAGTGGGGTATGTTCTGATCCTCTGCTGTGTGGAGAGCAGTTATCCGCTGTTTGGGACAGCCAGACTCTTAATGGACCTGTGTGCAAGTCCATGGAGAAGCTCTAGCCACAGGTAACATGTCTCTCTGTGTGGTACACAGGCCCTGGGGGCTGAGGAAGAAGTGATGACTTTTAGCTCCTTCCTCAGGAAGAATTAGGAAGGGCCTCATGGAGGAAATGTTATTTGAGGTGAGAAGTGGTCAGAGGAATTGGCTGACTTTTATCTCAAGAAGAGAAAATTAATGGATCCCATGACAACTGACTTAAAGTCTGATGGGCATTCCCATCGACAGAGGAGCAGGTTTGCTTTGTATTCTTCTAAAGGCCCACTCAAATTGCTTGTCTTGAATGTGTCTGTGACAGTCTTCCTTTAGTTATAGAGTGAGCCGTGTATTCTTCCTATTGTTCTTCTCACTGGACTGTCCTCCCTAGAGGTAATCTAAGTGGGCAGCCTCCCAGGGCCCAGTACTGCACCTTACCTACTGTAGATACTTAGTGTCTTAGGAATTAATCTGCAGAGGCCAAGTCTTCACTGCTTAAAGATGGACACAAAGTGTTGTGCATTGCTGGGTGGTGCTGGGAGGGGATGAACCTTTCTAACTCAAGCAGAATGATATGGCTTAGTATTCAGAATTGCCAAGAAAAGAACTCCTACCTAGACTGGACATGAAATGACTGCACTGATGACTTCCAAGTCTAAAGTTCCAAAATGAAATTCAGCATTCAGCTACCATAAAAATCTTAATGTTAGATCATTTGGTTTCATACTTTTAGATTTTGTCTTATTGTATATTCACTGAACAGATACTCACCAAGAGCAACTCTGTGCCAAGGACTGTTCTAAACACATGCGATCCAGTAGTGAACAAGATGGGCAAGTTCCCTGTGCTTTTGGAGGTCACGCAGAGGCAGGGGTGGGGGTGGGGGTGTAGACAGACAGTAATCAAGGAAGGAAGATGATAGCAGACCTTTCAAGTGCTGTGAAGAATGTAAAATAGGTGCTCAGCAAGGCTTACCTGAGGGATGGGGGATGTTTGAGCTGAGACCTGGAGGACAGGAAGGAGCCAGTTTTGGGAGAATATGAAGGGAGAACCTTCCAGGCACAGGGAGCCATCTAACAGATGCCCTAAGCTGGGTAGGAATATTTGTATCTAGGAGTGTGGTTGGAGTAGAGCTAGCTCAGGGGAGAGTGGACAGAGTCCTGATCATGCAGGATCTTTGAGGCCTCTCTGAATCCTTGCTAAGAAGGCATTGGTTGGTATGGTTACCCCCTTCTTACCAGTGAGAAAGATAAAGCTTGGAAACTTTAAGTGGCATGCCCAAGGACAAATCAAGACTAGAACTCAGTATCAAAACCGCAAGTTGTACTCCTTAAATTTGTCCTGATACCTAGATCAGTACTTGGGCCTACTTCTCCAGCCATGGTTTTTCAGTTTGCCATTTGCGCTAAGTTTTCTAATTTCTAACCCAAATTTTTTTTTGGTTGCAATATATAAATTAATAGATAATCCTGAAAGTCAGTGATGCGCCATCTTTAGTTGTTAATTGTAGAGGCTTTTTAGTGGGTGTTAAAACAACCGTTACTTGGCTGACAGAATTATTGCAACATAACCTGTTATTTGGTCTATCCTTTGGGTTAGACCATTACTTATCAAAAACTTTGAGGTTAATAATTGAATCCCTAGATTAATCGTATGGTTGTGCTAGTGGAAGTGGTGCATTTCTTGATTTATAAGAAATTATTATTTTTTAGCTATTTTATGGTATCTGATGTGTTAGAAAATTGTAAGCTCCTGGTTGGCATATAGTACAAGCAAATATTTGTATACCATAGCGTCTAGGGTATTTACTTAAATTGCTTTTTTTGGAAAATAATTCACTGGAAAGTCCAAAAGGCATTTACTGTATATAACTTTCTGCAACATTTTTTTTTATTGCTCTGTTGTTGGTTACTTTGATATAAGAGACCATGTGTCTATTAAACTGCTGCCTTAGTGGAGTGAAATACATTTAGTTTCCTATTTGTGCACTAAAGCCGAGTCAGAGGAGCAGATTACCAAATTAGAGGGGGAAATAGCAAAAGAGACTTGGGCTGTAGGTATTAAGCATAACATTTTTTGAACAGTATTTTGATTTTTAAGTGTGATGTAGTATTTTTTTTGGCCCTAAAATTTCCATACTTTTCTTGGTCATTATTATAAAAGAAAGCAAAAGAATATACAATATTATTGCTGAAAGCAGAGTTCGTGTTGTTTTGTGAATTCAAATAATGAAAAATGTTCAGTCAAAATTAGAACTTGCTTTAGGGCACAATCAATATGGCATTTCAACAAGCTTTGTGTGTTTGGAAAATATGTATTGTGTAAGGTTCTAAAACATACTGATTCTGTTACAATTGCTAACTCTAGCAGCAAAATGTAACAGTATACTTAGTCAATAAACATAAAGCTCAGATTAAACTATAATTAAGTTTTCAGAAAAGTTACCTAAAAATTATGAATAAAATATTTTTTACATTGTCTCAGCAACAAAATACATAGCCAATGAAACTTTATAGTGGTAGAGAAAATGACAAATGGGATAAAATTTCAGAATGAATTTTTACCATAAACACATGTGCTAAGTTTGTATACACCATTTATCTCTTCATTTTAACTTTTTTTAAAGATACATCTTAGTGTAGCAGAGTATAACACCTGGGTTAACTGTCAGAAAAGGCAAATGAGAAGTTTCCTGCTTCTCTGGAAGCCTATTAAAATGTTTTAAGGCCCTGTGTGCCTTCACATACCCAGGACACAAGAGAGGCTCAGAATCATAATGGCTGTTTCTTTTTCCAACGTGGGCTCTCCTATCGCATGCCCAGGATTATCCCCCAGCAGCATTGGAATGTAGCCGGGTAGAGTAGATATCACCATCTGCATTTGACCTGTGATGAAACTGAAATACCAAAATAAAGGAATTTCCCTGAGGCATTGAAGCAAAACAGGAGCTAGAACCACCACTGAAATGCATCCTTTTTTACTTCTTGGTCCCTTCTTGAAGCCCTTCCTAGTAAATAATTAGGTTTTGATTCTGTGAGGTGCCAAGATAAGCAGACTCTGTGAAGGCCTAAAAATTTCTGCTGCCATTTTCTAGAAAATATACTGCAGTTGTGTTCTGTATTTTTATTTTTATTTTTTGCGTCAGGTACCTTATAGATGACTATATGAACAAACAGCTGTCTTCTTTCTTCCTCCCCTCTCCGGAATTTGTAATCTTTGAAGTAACTGATTCGTGTTAAAAATGTTAATGCCTCTCTCCACTCTTAAGTCATTTCAGCATATGATTCTCCAGAAATTATGTCTTTGGGTTTCTTCATTGCCCATGATTTTGTGAATGCTTTGTGTGTTTTTAAATCATCCTTAGAGTCTTGTAGGTTTTTTTGGCTGCTGGCTTTTATAAGCAAGTTTGTTTTCCTCCTCCCACATGAACTCCTCTCCCTTTTTCCTCCTGTCAATCTTACTTTAAAAATATATGTGACATCTTTAAGCCTTCATCTCCTGAGTGGGTGGGAGAATAGCACCTCCTTTTGACTAATCTCAAAGGACTTTGTAAAACAAAATGTTGCTCAGTTTTTGAAGAGTATCTTCTAATACAATTTATATATTTTTGCAAGTCACTACAGATACCTCAAAAAGAAGAACGTAGTAGAATTGAGTTTAGAATCCAAATACTTTATCTTGTTGTCTGTAACACAAAGGCACAAATTTTTCCTTATCATTGGGTTTAAAGGTAACTGTACTCAGATGGTGGAAGGTATGATGATAGTTTGAATGTTATTCAGTTTTTAATGTTAAAGCAAAAAGTCCCTGCTGGTTTGTTTGACCCTGGTCATGATACGCCAGTTTCAGGAAGTCTGTTATGCACAAAAGTGCACAAAATGAAGATAAAGTGCCTCTCTCCAGCCTGACAAAAGCCATTCCTTTGCAGAATGGTAGCTGCAGCGAAAGTAAATAAATGAATGGACAGCAATCACAGCCTAGTTGATGAAACTGTTCAATTAAAGCACAGGCATTTACATGGTGTAATTTCCCTAAATTGCCAATGAGCCCCTTTAGACACAACCAGTGTTCAAATTGATTTCAGCATTGATTTTGGCTGAAGCTGATAAATTTCTGCTTGTTAGTTAAAGTAATTTTGCAGAAGACTTTGTACTGCAGTATTGAAGTGTTCATTTAGCTGATGGTTAAAAGAGGAGTTATTTACAGAGGCCTCTACTGTTGTTCTGAGATGGGACAATTCCCCAATCATCTTTTACTTTTAATTTTTTAGGCTTCAGTATACCAATCAATAGGTGATTGAAACTGATTAAAACTTATCCAACCAGCTGCCTATGGCAGTTTAATTAGAAGCTGGATGATTCTTAAATTAAAGTTGTCTTATTTTCATTGCATAGCCATCTTCCAGAAGAGTAAGGGACTAACAGTGCTGAAAACGTGAAGTTTGGCTTTATTAAGGTATCCGGCAACTGTTAAATCACTCAATAGCTATTCCTGAGGCAACTCAGAAATGTATTCAGAGGCTTTTGCCTTTATAGAGATTAGAAATAATAATGTACTTACTTGTTATAAACGAGAATTTTTTTTTTTTTGTTAAGGGGATAACTTGTAGCATAATGACATGTGAAAGAACAACTGTTTTGTGATATATATTTCAGAAGCAAGATGAATGATTGAGCTTATTTTTTAAATACTGTAGTACAGGATGAAACTAGACATCATGATGTCCTATGCATCTGCTCATGAAAAACATCAGCTTTGAATTTGTATTTTTTATTCTGTTTCAAGATCTTGACTAAAATCAATCACCGGTGAATGAAAAACCGGTATTTTCATATAAGTACATGTTGACTTTTCAGCAGAATAGTGAGCAGGATTATAGAAGAGATTTTTGCTTTTTTTTTTTTTTTTTCCTCTCACTCTCTCAGGGAGGTTTCCTCATACTCATTTTCTCTAGTGTGGGACAATTTCTTGGGTTTTTAATGGAAATGGGTTAATATTTCTGTCATAGGGGACATATTACATCTGGTACTACAGGGAAGAAGGGGATAAATGGCTCACTTTTCAGAGGTGCATTTACTCTTTGACCCACTAGGGTACTATTTAGTGTTCTAGGAGAGGTAATTTAGTAAATTGTACCCCAGTGGCCTGAAAAAGTTAATGCAACTCTGAAAAGTGAGTCATTCAATCGATTTTCCCTATTGCTTTTTAAAATCCAACACTGACCATACCCAAAGAACCTTGAAGACAGCTGGAATTAGAAGATCTAGAAACAACCAGTTTATGTTCACAGAGGCGTGCTGGGACATGCATTGGATTTGGCTTTAGAAGACTTGAATCTACATCCCACTCCAAAGCTTGAGAGATAAAAATCATGAAACAGTTGTTAACCTCACCAAGCGTATCCTTATCTATAAAGTGGGGATAATAATATCTACCTTATTAATTTTTAATACAAATTTAATAGCTTCCTTATATTAAAAAACCTTTGATAAACTGCAAAGCACAGTTGATTATTAACTAGTAAAAGGTTTTCTGAAATAGCTGTTTTTGTGTCTGATTTGGGAAAGTGATTTATTATTAGCTTTCCCCCAAGAAACTGTGAGCAGAGACTATATTATAATCAAGCTATTTCAGGAGAGAAGTTTCCCAGCTAGTTAATCCTCATTATACTCCTGTTTTTCCTCCACATGTATTGCCTAACTACTCCATTTCTTTCTTTATTGAATTATTCTTATCTTTAGCTTTATATTTCTTGCCTCTCTTTTGTCCATTGCATTTTGTCAGAAGATTTGGTCAAGAGATCACTATGGCTGTAGCTTCCTTGATCTCAAAGGTATTCAGGCCATATATTATAAGACGTTACTCCAGTTGAGTGCTAAAGGCTTGAATCAGGCAGCATCAACTTAAGGATGAAATATGGAGGCAGTGATGACCACATTAACTTTGAGGCAGGTGTGGGAATAAAAGCAGGCAGGTATATAACCAAAACAAATTGAAGAAGAAATGATAAAATGTAGAATAATGGTAACTTTTCTCTGACTAGAACTTCTTCTCACCTTGCAAGTTCCCCATATTATATATTAGGTTGATGAGCCCTATGTATGATCAGCATCTTGAAAGAGTTGTTAATATCTGTAACCCGATAACATGTTTGATTTGATACTTAAATAGTCGAGGAGGCCCTGTGGCTTAACTATAAATTATTTCACAATCAGTAGTCAAGCATCTGTAATGAGTTTTTAGGCAGAAGGAAGGTTGGCATAGGCTGCTGTTTGAACTAGTACAGTTTATATGAAAGCTTTTTACAACTGCTGTTTACTTTGGATTTCCTATTTTAACAGCTAGAGCCTGGCTAATGTGTTTATCTATTATGGAAGCAACAACTGTCAGTGTTGATTTCCCTGAAACTGTTTGAATTTTTTCCCATGGATGGCTATTTTAGTATGTGACATATTGGTAAAATCCACCCCCAAAGAAATTTACCAAGAGAACAAATCTCTAAAAAGATCAAGCAATAAGACAAATTACATATCATTGTATTAAAAGGCAACATCGAGGGTTTTTTTTTTTTAATTGATCTCACAAGATAACTAAAGATTTTTGTTTTGTTTGGGTATGCATGTTTTTCTTAAGCCAAAGCTTAACTACTGCTTTCACCATTTTAGTGACTAGATTGTTAGGTATCCCATTCACTTGGAGAATTTCCAACAATTGATAATGCTCTATAAATAATTCATAGAGTAATTGTGTCCCTCTTTTCACTAACCTTTTATGAGGTGTGCTATGTGAGAAGTGGAACTTTAAGTCAGTGGCATTTATTCCACATGGTGTATGAAAGAATTGCCTGTTCCCTTCATAGGGCATTGGCAAGGCTGTCATTTTAGTGTTCTTGTTTTGCCGTCATGATTAAAAGTCATCATACATGCAATTCCTTTTGAGATCCTTGCTTCAAGAGGAAAAAAAAAAAGAAAGATATTTTCTTACTCATGATGACCATTTTGGTAACAAAGTGTCATTTATCAGTTATGCTGAAATATGAAATATTTACAATCAGTCCCTACATTCTTAAATTATAAGAGAATCACTAGAGAAGCACAGATATTCCTTATTATAAATTCTTTCTCCTCATAATTTAAAGTAATTTGATTAGAATGTGTTCAGAAATTAATATGCAGAATAGTGCCACAGAAATTAGTGCCTACTTTAATTGTATAAGATTGTACAGGCTTTATCAGAAAATATATGATCAGCTCTAGGTTATTTATTTTGTGAACGAGAGTCAGCTGGGATGATTCATATTTTTTTGGTTCTCCTAGAATTTGAAATTCTAAGCATAAATAATTTCAGTAAACATTGTAAAATACAGATGCAATTGATCTTACATATGACATAAATTTCTGTGGGAGTCCAGATGTTGAATTGTGAACACAGGTTGTTTCTCCCTTATGTCCTCTGTGAAGGTAGGACTTTTTAACGTTTTGTTTTCAAATTTTTCTTTTTTCCTTACTCACTTTTAAAAATTGGTATAAAAGTTTATTTTTTGGAATGGTATGTCAATACATTCTCATCAGGATTTGGTTGAAGGTAAGTACACCTCTAGCCTTGTGTGTATTGTACTACATCTGTATTTAAAATTTCAAATAGCACATAATAGGATTAATTACATTTGTCCCCAAATATTGCTTTTGAAATCAGTTACATGTTCTTTTAGGACTTACTCTGTAAGTTATTGCACTTGGCAGTATGGGAGGTGTAATACCACCATTTAGGGCCTCAGGTACCACCATTCTCTGGATTCTGTTTCTGATTGAACTTTCTGCACCTTCTTATCCTCTTTACTGGTTCCCTCTCATCTTTCTTACTTCTGGATTTAGAATGACTTGGGTCCAGTCTTTAACTTAATTCCTAAATTTTGTATTTCTATGGCTTTTCCATCTCATTTATATATTGGTGAAGCCCAAAAGTCTGTCTTCAGCCCTGTCCTCTTTCCTGAACTTCAGACTCATATCTAATGAACAGTTGAATATCTTTTAGGCATTTCAAAGTTACCCCAAACTAGCCTTATTTCCTCTGAAACCTGCTTCTTCCACAGGTTTTCCAATCTGAATAAATGGAAACTCTATTTTGCAAGTTACTCAGGACAAAAACTTTGCAGTTATTCTTATTCCTTATTTTTCTTTCAGAACATCCATCATATTAACCCACAAATCATGTTAATCTTATTAATCTTTCCTCAAAACTATTTCAACAAGCTAACCTTTTTTTGCCTACCATCCTATACCAAGCCTCTATTATCTCTTGCTGGGATTATTGCAGTAGCCTCCCAACTACTCTCCTAGTTTCTATTCTTGCTTTCCTACAAGATGTTCTTTCTACCCAGCAGCTAAAACGATTCCTAAAATATAAGCTCTCTCCTGACCCTATGGCTTTTTATATTACTCAGAAGGATTGCCAAAGTCCTCAGCATGGCCTTAATGGTATTGCTCAATCTGTCTTCCCCTTACCTTTCTGATCTCGTCTCCCACAACTAGCCCTCTTGCCTATTCCAATTCCACACACATGTCAAACACACACTTCCACCTTAGGGCCTTTGAACTTAACATTTCCTCTCTCTGAAGTCCTCTTTTTTGAGTTATCTAAATCTGTGTTCCCTTATTGCTCAAATATAACCTGATGAGAAAAGAATTCCTTAATCTCCTCTTACCAGTAATATTAAAAAAAAAAATGCCCCTAATCTTGGTCATTTTCTACATACCTACCTTTACTATTTTTCATTCCACTTCTACTACCCAACATACTGTATTTTTTTTATTATTGTCAGTCTTCCTCCATTAGAAAGTAAGCTTCAGGAGAGCAGGGACTTTTTCTGTTTTTTTCCTTTGTTCTATCCACAATGCCCAGTGTAGTGCTGGGCAGTTGGAGACATGAATTATTTATTAAATATATAAGCTAAGTGCCTAAGAGGAGAGTGTATTGTATTCTGTGTTAGAAGTTAGGGATATAGCAATCAGCAAAATGGCTGGCTTTGAAATTTAAAGTAGGATAAGAGATGGACCCTATATTAAGAATTTACGATATAGTTTGGTAATCAGAGTTTATAATATAGTTAAATAAAGCATACGCTAATGAAGTTACTTGACAAATTTTGAAGAAAAATAATAATTTATAATAGTAACATGTAAAGTATCATAAGACATGAGAGTAGTTGATGTCAGTGGATAAATTCAACCACAAAACCACAGAGTAGGGAACCTGCTAGGTGGAGTTTTAATGTGTTCTTTTTCTGAATCCCATTTTCAACATTTACAATATCCTGAAGTGTACTTTTTTCAAATCATTCTCTGTTTATACTCTGTCTATACCAGAAAGAGCACAAGGGTTGAATTGAAACAGACCCCTATTTGAATCCTATATCTGCTGCCACTCATGAATTCTTATTAGCTTGAGTGAGTTTCTTAATACCATACTATTCCTGAGTCTGTTTTTATTATTATCTATAAAATATGACATATACAACATCACCATATGGAAATCAGAATAATTCTGTGGACTCTTAGGAATTGTTAGTTCCCCATTTCCTTTTTCTTTTCTCCCTTCTCCTGACTACCTCATTTATTTATTAGCTTGTAAGTATTTGAATATCTATTGTATGCTAAGTATTGTGGTAGATACTATATATACAGTGTTGAATAAAGTGGATATGATCTCTGCCCTCATGGAGCTAAAAAGTGCAGGATTATATAGTCTAAAGCTGACTAAGATTATTTTATTTTTGTTAATAAATTCTATAATTTGCCTATCATCTTAGCTTAAAATTTTAGATTCATCTTCCTCATTACCATGTTTCATAAATTCTTTCTGGCCAAGGTCTTTTTTTAACTCTATTTTCCCTTATCCATATATGAGAGAAGGCACTTCATATCACTACTTCTTACATAGACTACTATAACAGGTTTCTAAGTGCTCTATCCTCTCTCTAGTTTCTCCTCCTTTCCAGTCTTATTGTGATAATCTGCAGCCAGAGTAAAGATTTTAAAGTTAAGGTCTGATCATGTCACTTCTCCATCTAAGGAATGTCAGTGGCATTTATTGGCCAGCAAATTGAGTAAAGCAAACTTTTAACAACAAAAATAAAGGCTGAAAAACATTTTATCCTCAAACAGTAGAAAGGAAATAATTGTCTCAGTTAAGCTATCATTCAAGAATGAGGGCAAAATAAATACATCTTCAGAAATGAATGTAAAAGAAATATAAGTGTGTGTCTGCATGTGTAGACAGAGGGACAGAGAAATAGACAGATAGGTAAGTGGGAAGAGTTAGTTTATTACTGAGGAAAATACTTTATGTAGAAAGAAAATTAATTCAGTTGAATCCAGAAAGGGACAAAATGGAAGAAGGAATGGTGGCTGTTTAAACATGTCTATATAAAAAACAATTTTAGTGATTAATTTAGAGACAAAAAATGAAGTCAGGAATTCCTGTCATGGCATAGTGGAAATGAATCCGATTAGGAACCCTGAGGTTGCAGTTTCGATCCCTGGCCTCACTCAGTGGATTAGGGATCTGGCGTTGCTGTGTGCTGTGGTGTAGGTCACAGACATGGCTCAGATCTGATGTTGCTGTGGCTGTGGTGTAGGCTGGCAGCTGTAGCTCCAATTGAATCCCTAGCCTGGGAACCCCCATATGCCACAGGTGCGGCCCTAAAAAGCAAAAAAAAAAAAAAAGTCAAAAAGATTGGACAAAATAACATCAGAAGAGATGATTAGAATTAGAGCATTATAAGATTTTTATATTGAGAAGAATATCAGTAGTGATTAACTGCATGTTTTGTTAAGTCAGGTATGATTTAAAAATGTATAGGTAACAACTGAAAGATAATGAATGTATAACTTCAAAACAAATAAAAGGAATAAAGGAGAAATAATCTAATATTGTGAGGGAGACAGAGGGAGCAGTGTAAAGTAAATGACTAAAGTGGTAGAAATAAATCCATGTATATCAATAATTACATTAAATATAAATAAACTAATATTGTCTGTGAGTAGATTGGTCAGATGGAACTTTAAAAGATGCAATTATCTGCTGTCTGTACTATTTTAAGATATATTCCTCACACATAAAGACAGAGAAGGGTTGAAAGGAAGAGGTTTGGGGGGAAAGATACCAGCAAAGACTAATCAATAGAAAGCTGTTGTGGTTATATTAATATAAGACAAACAGACTTCAAGGCAAAAAGGGTTTTTTTTGTTTTTGTTTTTCTTTAAGGGATAGTGATAGAAAGGACTACTGTATTATGATGGTAGAAGGAAAGAACTTTGAATATATAATAGGCCTAAACTTGTATATAACTAATAACATAGCCTTAAAATACATAAAGCAAAAACTTGAAAGAATTGCAAGTAAAGTTTGCTAAGCCCACAGTCATAGTGGGAGAATGTCTCTCAGTAATCAATCAACCAGACAAAAATTACTAAGAATATAGGAAATTTTAATATCACAGTTAATATGATGATCACATGATTTTTTTGTTTTCTTTTTTTTAGAGCTGCACCTGTGGCATATGGAAGTTCCCAGGCTAGGGGTCGAATTGGAGCTGCAGCTGCCAGCCTATGCCACAGCTACAGCAACACAAGATCTGAGCCACATCTGCAGCTCAGAACAACACCAGATCCTTAACCCACTGAGTGGGGCCAGGGATCAAACCCATGTCCTCATGGGTACTAGTCAAGTTTGTTACCCTTAAGCCACAGCAGGAACTCCTGATCACATGATTATAGCACACTTTGTCTTTCAAATTGAGGATATACAGTATTTTCTCATACAGAAAATTTATTTTTAAAGAACTGATTATATACTAGGACACAAAAGCAAGTCTTATTTAGTAAAGTTTATAACATACAGATCACTTTTTCTGACTATAATTATTAGTTTAGAATTCAGTAATAGGTTAACCCTATCATTCATTTTGAACTTAAAATGCAAATATCAGTAATTTATGGGTCATCTCATACATCATAATAGAATAAAAATATTTACAACTGGACAATAAAGGACCATCATATATGAAAACTTATGATCTACAGTGCACATCATACTTAAAGATAGTTTTCCTGCATATTAGAAAAGAAATATTCAATTTTTTTTGCCACACCCACTTCATGCTGAAGTTTCTAAGCAATGACAACAATGGATCTTTAACTTGTTGAGCCACCAGGGAACTCCTGAAAAATTAGATATTAATTGGCTTAGCATCTAACTCAAGAAATTTTTTTTTTTTAAAAAGGAAAGGTGTTAAATCCAAACAAAGTGAAGGAAAAGGGCCACTCAGGATAAAATAAGTGAAATTGAAATTTGAGAAACAATTCAAGAAAAATTTATCAAGTATAGCAGAGGGAGGGCACAAATGAAAAAATTAAAATTTAAAAAGGGAACATAATTCTAGATAGAGCAGAGATTTTAAAAATAAGAGGGTATAATAAATAACTTTATGACAATAAATTTGAAAACAAAAAATGGACAATTTCCTAGAAAAACAAATCTGCCTTAAGAAAAATAAAAAATAGTTCTCTGGAGGCACAACAGGTTAAGAATCCAGCGTTATCACTGCTTGTGCCTTGGGTCGCAGCTGTGGCACATATCTGATCCCTGGTTGGTAACTTCTGCATGCTGTGGGCACAGCCAAAAAAGAAAGAAAAAATAAAAATAAAAATTGGCTTACAGCAGGTAAGGAAATCTATTCGTTCATTTAACAGATATTTATAAAATTTGGCCAGCAGTTTTAGGCACTTAGAGATACATAGAGAACAATAACAAAGTCAGTCCCTGTTTTCACAGAGCTTGCTTTCTGTTGGTAGGAAACAGATAATAAACAAAGGAATTGTATAGGGTATTAATGAATTCTGTGAAGAGTAAAGAGAGAACAGGCTGTTTATGTAAGATGGTCAAAGAAATAACGTTGGAACTGAAGGAAGTGATGAAGCAAGCCAGGTGGCTATTGGAGAAAGAGTGGTCCTGAGGAGTAGGGACCTTTGAAAGGGTCTGAGGCAGAAAGATAATTGGGTGGAACAGAGTGAGTATTGTGATAAGGGACACTGGCAGAAGCAGAAATCAGTGAGGTAATCAAGGGCCAGGTCATGAAATCCTTCTAAGGATTTTTGATTCAGCAGTTAGAAATCCACCCATAAAATGGGAATGAAGAGAGGCCTCAAAATTTTATAGTCTATGAGAGTATGTATTAAAGGAGAGTGTGTTGATTTTTTTAGGGTATCTTATATTTTTCTGTCAATCCAGGAAGAATGAAAAATTAGGCTTTTCATTTAGCAACAATTACTGTCAAATAGTGTTTTTGCTGCAATGAATACTTGTAATGTAGCACTTATCATACCCAAGGGTAATTGTTATAGCAGTGGGCAAGAAATCTAGAATTTGAATCATCGTATAGCTATAGCATTTCAGATGATTAATTCTTTGTCCTCCAAGTTTGTTCAACATAAAGTGACATTACTTGCTTTTCTTAACAATATGTGTGATATTGCAGCTTTTTGCTAGCCTTCATAGTTAAACCTTTTGTTTGTAGGGCACATAGCCTGACTCTTAAGCACAGGGATAACTCCTGTTCTTGCAGTTTGTTTTAGCAGATTTTACTCTTATAAACGCCTAGTTACCCTGAAATCTTTCTAGTTTCCTAACATTTAATGCCTCCTTACTATGTGCCAGCCCCTGTCTTCAGTGCTTCACTTATATTATTATCTTACCAAACCTTGTGAATTTGTAAAATAGGGACCAATTTCCCCTTTTCAGACTTGAGGCACATGTGGCAAGATGAGGTTTAGTAACAGTCCCGGATCACAAGTGACAGAGCTAACATCAGAATCTGTGCAGTGACTTAGAGCCTACACCCTTCACTCTCTGCCTCCTTATCAGGATTGGCAGTGATTGCAAAAATCCTTCCTTCCTTGGAAAGTTTCAGTATGATGAACCTGACTGAAATAGGTTTGTACCTTTGTAAGTTTTGAATTATGAGTTTCCCTGCTCTAGAATGCAATTAAGAAAACTTAAACATCACCACATTTTTTTTTTAGGTCCTAAAAAGTATATATTCTGCCTAAGTTCCAGTCTTGGCTTTGCCATTGACTAACTGTGAGTTTGGATAAGTTTTTTTAAGCTTGGTTTTAGATATTTCCGATGTAAAAGGAATGGATTAGACAATTCTCTATATTACCTACTTGCTCAATACTTACATCTATTCTTTATTCTACCAAAACTAAAGATTGGTATCACCTTTTTTGTGCAGTCATCTAGAATCATTTTCCAAATGGAAAAAGGAAAGTAAGAAACTATGGAAAGTATAGATGTTCTCTTTTACTCGTCTCCTTGTTATTTTAAATACTCAAAAAATTTATACCAGGGTACTTAGCTTTTATTATCCTAAAATGTGTATATATTGTGTGCTCAATTTTAAGGGCTGGGACTATTCCCAGAAGCTTTGTGCTGATCACAAATAATGGAATGCTCAAGGACTCAGCACTAAAAATAACTCATAAAAATGCTTCTTCCATGCACTCATTGGAACAGGTAATTACTGTGGCAACAACAAACTAATTTGAAGTGTTAGCTGTTAATTAAAACAATGCAGAGGTGTATACTTGCCTTTTGGTGTAACCAGAACCTTCCATTCAAACTTCTTTAATCACTTTACAGTTAATGTGTTGAGGAAGGTCAAGACAATTGAGATGCAGTAACCATTGAAAGTAAACAAATCCTTTTCTCTGGGTGCAAGGCCGTTTGCAAAGTTAAGAGACACACTCAACCCATACCTGGCATTTCTTTGTCCTCAACCTCTCCTTGATGACTAAATGTTAAATTGGTACTGTTTTTGCACTGTAAACCAAACCACATACAGCATCTTTATTGTTCGAGATGGAACCCACACTGGCATGGATGATTTAGTGTGCATCATAATTAAATCATCGTGTCTCCTTTTAATTCACTTGGAAATAGGAGACCCTTCTTTTGGAAAAGATATCAGTTTTCTTGATGGGCTAATTAAGTTGCCAAACTGTCCAGTGTGGTATACTTACTAGACTATTTGCTAATCATTTCCTTATCACTTCTCTTGTTCCTTATCACAACACTGTTCTTTTTACAACTTCTGAGTCCTTGTGTATGCATTTAACTATTTATCTTTACATTTCAGTCTTTGGTTAGTGATTCTAATATACAGTATTTTAAAAGGTTGAAATTAGAAGAAACTATGATATTCAAGATGAAAAATAATCTATCATTAAGTGTTACATATTATATTACCTGGAATAAAATTACTAAATCCCTTCAAGTCACATTTCATATTGGCTTAGTCTAACAACTTCCCTGTCATGCACTAAGAAAACATACAGTGTAGGTTTTTATATATTAATTTATTATATGAGTTCAGATATGTCATGATCAAATCATGACATAGTTTCACATTGTAAAAGTCTAATGTTAACATAGATAGGAAAGTGTTAATTTGTTGCAAAATCACTGTAATATAGGGGTTCCACTTTAAAAATGTTATACTGCTTTATGCAAAATATAAATTTTTTAAATTTAAGTTTTGTAATTTAGATATATTTATATCTACTTGGGAGGTTAGTATTTAGAGGAAGTCTTTAGACATTTATACAGATTAAAGTACTGTTTGGTAAAGTAAATAGTTACCAACTTTTGTAACCTTGCCTTTTCTTTAAGTGAGATATACCTGAATTTCTCTACAATTAATTGGTAAAGGCTAAGTCTACCTTCCATAATTGGCCTTATCTTTGTTCACTCAAGTAGGAAAAGCAGAATGAATTTTTTATAACACTCATATATATGGGCATAGGCATATATATTGGTATATATGCTTTTCTTAGTTTTACTTGAAATTGTAGCATTTTATATATGAAAAGTTACAAGTACTTGTAGGCTCTTAATAACTGAACCATTTCCATAAGTCAGTCACTTTCAAAATACTTGTCAATGATTCCACCACTCTGTAAATTTACTCTTCAATTGTACACTTAAAATGAGTGAATTTTATCATACATTATTATACCTAATAAAGCTGTTTTCAAAATTTGTCAGAGTCAAAACAAATTTATTTCTGCTAAAACAACAGAAAATGATGTTCTCATTTTGATAATGGTGGAATATATGTTTTGTTTATTTTATGAATAAGCAATTTTTAAATTTTATGATTTTTATTTTTTCTGTTATAGTTGATTTACAGTGTTCTGTCAATTTCTACTATACATCAAAGTTGCCTAGTCATACATATATACATACATTCTTTTTCTCACATTATCCTCCGTCATGTTCCATCACAAGTGATTGGATATACTTCCCTGTGCTATATAGCAGGATCTCATTGCTTATCCACTCCAAATGCAAATAGTTTTCATTAACCCCAGACTCCCAGTCCATCCTACCCCCTCCACCTCCCCCTTGGCAACCACAAGTCTGTTCTCCATGTCCATGAGTTTCTTTTCTGTGGAAAGGTTCATTTGTGTCATATTTAGATTCCAGATATAAGTGATATCATATGGTATTTTTCTTTTTCTGACTTACTTCACTTCGTATAACAGTCTCTAGTTCCATGTATGTTGCTGCAAAAGCAATTTTTTTAAACTGTGTGTGACAGTAGATGTCACTAGACCTAATATGGTGATCATTTCACAATATATACAAATATTGAATCATGTTGCACACCTGAAACTAATTAATAATATTACATGTCAATTATTTCTCAATAAAAAAAACCTAAAAATAAATGAATTTTGCTACTAGGCCTTTACCCAGTAAAAATTGGGAGCCTGGTAAATATTTTTTGCAATTTGGCATGTGAGGATAGGGAATCCTGAAAGGCTAATAAATTCCATTCCCCCACATCTTCCCTATCCCACTTATATCTTAACGTTAGCTGGATGAAAGGAAGACCAGTTCAATCTTGGCTAATATGCAAGATCATTTATGGAGCAAGATTTTAGTTCTTCCAAACTAATTTGTTTCTTTCTTTTTTTTTTTTTTTGTCTTTTTGCCATTTCTTGGGCCGCTCCCATGGCATATGGAGGTTCCCGGGCTAGGGGTCGAATCAGAGCTGTAGCCGCCAGCCTACACCAGAGCCACAGCAACGCAGGATCTGAGCTGCGTCTGCGACCTACACCACAGCTCACGGCAATGCCGGAACCTTGACCCACTGAGCAAGGGCAGGGACCGAACCCGCAACCTCATAGTTCCTAGTCGGATTCGTTAACCACTGTGCCACGACGGGAACTCCCTAATTTGTTTCTTTATACATACATGGATTTGCTTGTTTGTGTTACGTGATTTTTTTTTTTGAAATTTTTATTTATTTTCTTGTTTTCTTGCCATTTTTAGGGCCGCTCCCATGGCATATGGAGGTTCCCAGGCTAGGGGTCCAGTCGGAGCCATCGCTGCCGGCCTACTCCACAGCCACAACAACGTGGGATCTGAGCCATGTCTGTGACCTACACCACAGCTCATGGCAACACGGGATCCTTAACCCATGGAGCGAGGCCAGGGATGGAACCCACAACCTCATGGTTCCTAGTCGGATTCGTTAACCACTGAGCCATGGCAGGAACTCCTGAAAATTTTACATACAGCAGATTGTTTTTGGATAGTGGTCAGAATGTGCAGTCCTTGCAGCACATGTGTACACATTTCATTGAAACACAAAAGGTCTTGATGAGATATAATGGTATTTTATTTCTACAAACCTTATTCTTACTCTTTTTCATAAGTGAATGTGTTCATATTCCTTTTAAAAAATTTATTTTAAAAATATTTATTTATTTATTTATTTATTGCTTTTTAGGGCTACACCCATGGCATATGGAAGGTCCCAGGCTAGGGGTCTAATGGGAGCTACAGCTGCCAGCCTATGCCAGAGCCACAGCAATGCCATATCTGAGCTGTGTCTGCGACCTACACCACAGCTCGCGGCAACACCAGATCCTTAACCCACTAAGTGAGGCCGGGGATCAAACCTGCAACCTCATGGTTCCTAGTCGGAATAGTTTCCTCTGTGCCATGATGGGAACTCCCCAAAATTTTATTAAAGTATGGTTGATTTAAGTATGTTCTGTCAATTTCTGCTGTATAGCAGAGTGGCCCAGTAATACATACATATGCATTCTTTTTCTCATATTATCTTCTATCATGTTCTATGAGAAGTGATTGGATATAGTTCCCTGTGCTATACAGTAGGACCTCATTGCTTATCCATTCTAAATGTAATAGTTTGCCATCTACTAACCCCAAACTCCCATTCCCATCCTACTCTATCCCCCTTCCCCTTGGCAACTACAAGTCTATTCTCCATGTCTCTGAGTCTTTTTTTGTTCTATAGATAGGTTCATTTGTGCTGTATTTTATATTCCAGATGTAAGTGATATCATACAGTGTTTGTCTTTCTCTTTCTGACTTCACTTAGTATGAGACTCTCTAGTTGCATCCATGTTATTGCAAATGGCATTATTTCATTCTTTTTTACGGCTGAGTAGTATGCCATTGTGTATATGTCCCACATCTTCTTAATCCATTTATCTGTCAGTGGACATTTAGGTTGTTTCCAAGTCTTGGTTATTGTGAATAGTACTGCTATGAACATATGGATGCATGTATTTTTTTGAATTGTAGTTTTGTCTATGCATATTGCTTGAGTTAAAATGTAATTACTTCACTGTATCTGATAATTTAGGCTTTTCTCTGTTCTAAGGCTTTTTTAATATTGAGAGATGCCAGCTTTAGGAAAAGATGAACCACATACTTGAGTCATGTCACTCTGTGACTTCTTACGTGAATTTATATCCTAGGCCATAGCTAGTTCCATTTGTTTTGAGATTATTTTGATGAAATGTGGGGATATAGTTTATATATATATATATCTATATAATTGAAACAAAAGGAAAACTCACCCTTTCATGTAGTTGTACAGTGCTTAGTAGAGAGCTACAGAAGACTCCCCCCCACCCCCCGAAACAATGACAGTATGTCATAAGGGATCTGGAGCCAGAAGACTTGGGTTTGGTATCTAGTTCTGCCTCTTACTGGCTTTGTGCCATTGCTTAATTTCTCTCATTGCTGCTTAACTTCTCTATGCTTCAGAGTTCTTGGCTCTAAAAAGTGGATAATCATACCAGCATTATCTTAGATGACAATTTTAAGATAATATATGATGAATCACTGTGTAAACCATTAAACTAAATAGAAATATAAATACCACTGTTATTGTTCTTTGAAAGTATTATATATCCTCTTGCTGTGGATTTATTCTGATTTACATTTATGTCCTTAACCATTATGTAGGTTATTTAGTGATCCTAAGTGATTTTGTTATTTTTTTTCTTTCCATAGAGCATATCATGTTCCAAGTGGGAAAATATTAGCTGTAAAGGTAAGTGCTGGATATATTTTATGAAACTCATGAAATTTTTGAGGCTTAACATTTTCCTCCCATTCCTACTCCCCTTAGCTTGAGTCACAGATATTGTCAAAGAGGAAATAAAATAGATTAAGGTTTGGGTGGTGGAAGCTCTGGCCCTGTCATGACATTCAAGCTCCTGAAGGTCTTTTTAGTGCCTCTGAATGTTCAATTATAAGCTCCTTGTATTGTGATTTTTTTTTTTTTTGGTCTTTTCTAGGGCTGCACCCACAGCATATGGAGGTTCCCAGGCAAGGGATCGGATCAGAGCTGTAGCCACTGGCCTATACCACAGCCACAGCAATGTAGGATCTGAGCCATGTCTTTGATCTACACCACAGTTCACGGCAACACCAGACCCTTAACCCACTGAGCGAGACTAGGGATCGAACCTGCAACATCATGGTTCCTAGTCGGATTCGTTAACCACTGAGCCACGACAGGAACTCCTTATGATTCTTATCATTGTCACTCACACTTATTTCTGCATTCCCTGCTCAGTGACATCACTCTCTTCCTCATCCTAAAGCTCAAAATCTTAGTAGTCATTCACTCCTTTCTTTCATCTGCCATATCCTGTCAGAAATTTTCCCTGAATTGCATCCATGTGTCACTTTCTTTCTGTTCTTGCCCTTATTGCCTTGGACTTGTATCAGGACTCCTACCTGGCCTATTATAAACTTCCTCACTGTATCTTTTAGTCTGCCACTGGAATTGAGAAGTTGAATCCCAGATCTGATATGTTGTTTTCTTGGCACTCCTCTTCCCCCAGCTCTAGCAGCGTACAACATAAAGCTTACCATGTCTGCCTCGCCTCTTTACATCTTTACGGCATCCTGAAATACCCTAGCACCCTGCCCCCGAGTAGAGTTAAGCACATAACTCAGGGATATTCTAGGCAGTTATCTGAGATGCTCCTCACTTGTTTCCATCCTGTTCATTATGTATACCCTATAACTGGTATACTCCAAGATCCTAGTCCTGCTACACTATTTTGGATTTAATATCTGGCATCTGCTGTTGGATGCTTGATCACCGCATCATTTTATTTCGTATTTCCATAATGGGCTCTCTTGAATTGCACCACTGATTGAACCCCACACAACCTCAAGTCCAATTCCATAGAACTCCACTTCCAAACTGGGCTCTTAGCTAACAAACTGGTCAGGCCTACTTTGTTCCTCACTCTCCCCACAGATTGGTCTGGCACTCTACACATAGGCCCTTACCTACCTTTACAGCCACATCCTCTATTTTGCCTGTGTGTTATTTCTGTTATGCCATTTATCTCCATTCTCTGAGCTGTTAATAATGAAAGCTTTTATTATTATTTTTTGAATGACTATTATATGCCAGGTATTATGCTAAATTCTTTATAATTATTATCATTAATCCTTAAAACCATAAAGTAAGCCTATATATTTTAGATTTTAGGTCACACCTTGGACAATGAGAAGAGCAAGGCCAAGATATAAAACAAAATCCGTCTGGCTCCAACATGTCCCCCAAAGCACATGTCCTCTGCTACACCATGCATCCTTCATACCAGTTATTACTATTGCCCATCCCTTTGATTTCCATCTCCTCTAAGATGCCTTCTTAGCTGTCCATGGTGAGAATTCAGTCTCTTACCCTAACACTTGCACAGTATATATATTTCCGCATCTTTTATCTTACCTAGGAAACTAAGAATAGGAACAGTTAAATTGCAGTTGGTTGTATTTTTTAGTAGGGTTAGACCAAAACTAAAACTCAGGTCTTCTGACCACCGTGCAGTCCAGAGTTCTTTTTCCATACCACACCTAGAATGTGTTATGTATTTTATCAAGTCTAGTTTTAATAACTCCATTAACTTTTGGTGAGGAGCTACAGGAGCGCTCCCGCTTGGGATGTTTTCTTTGATATTCTAGCCAAACTAGGTTCACAAAATTCTAGATCCTTGGAGATTATCTATCATAGCCTCACATTTAAAGAGGAAGAACCTCAGGTCCAGATAGTTTCCACACTGTAGAAGCAAGATTCAGCCCAGTATTTCCCCGAGTTCACTGAGCAAGTACAGCTCTGTTGTATCCACCTCAGCATTGGGTTGTCTTTTTCTACTTTCTGAGTTCCGTCTTCACTCAGAGGATGCGTCCATCTGACTCCAGCATTGTTTCTTTCTTCTTTCTTTCTTTCTTTCTTTTTTTTTTTTTTTTGGTCTTTTTAGGGCCGTACCTGTGGCACATGGAGATTCCCAGGCCAGAGGGGAATTGGAGCTGTAGCTGCTGGCCTATGCCACAGCAACAGCAACACCAGATCCTAGCCACGCCTGTGACCTACACCACAGCTCACGGCAATCCTGGATCCTTAACCCACTGAGCAAGGCCAGGGGTTGAACCTGTGTCCTAGGATCCTAGTCAGGAAACTCCACGGTTTCCTTTTTATCTAGTTATTTCTTTGTTTAAAACTCTTAGATTGGAATTCCTGTCATGGCTCAGCAGTTAGCGAACCCGACTAGCATCCATAAGGATGTGGATTTGATCCCTGGCCTCGCTCAGTGGGTTAAGAATCCGGTGTTGCCGTGAGCTGTGGTATAGGTCGAAGACTCTGCTAAGATCCCTCATTGCTGTGGCTGTGGCCTAGGCTAGCAGCAACAGCTCTGATTAGATCCCTAGCCTGGGAACCTCCATATGACGCAGGTGCGGCCCTAAAAAGCCAAAAAAAAAAAAAAAACCCCCACAAAAACCCAAATAACCCTCTTAGATTGTTGCCAGTGATGTATTTAAAGACAGTCAACTTAGGTTATTCACTCCAAGAGAGGGGAGCACAGCTATAAATCACTCCAAAAAACTGTTTGGCCTTGCAAGTGCACTATAATTTTTCAGAAGTTCATACATTTTGAATTATGTTTAGCCTAGGCTGATAAAAAAAACTCTTGTACATAATTATTTAGTTTGGTGTGACAAGGGACTAACAGTTGTTTCTGGGAAGGATGAAAAACACATTTAAAGAGAGAGCACATTTAAAGAGAGGACGCCTTTTCAGAAGAGCTGTTAGAGATTTTCAGTAAATGAAAACAGTGACTTCACAAATCTGGAATTCACTAACCAGACCATAAAACTGATCTGCAGAGCAGGGACTGTTTTGTATTCACTTTGTACCCCTTGATTCTGTAAAATCACACACTAGCTGCTCAAAGAGTGAATGAATGATTTGAGTAGCTATGATTATTGTGTTTAAACTTTTTGTTTAGTCTTTAGCTTCTTGGTAGGGAAAGCAGAAACCATTTTGCTTATATCATAGTCATGACCTAAGAAAAAGAAACATTATCATTTCTTCATAACAGGGAGAATTTTTCTTTAAATCTTAGCAATGTTATTTAGTTTGGGGATTTTCCAGATATCTTTCTTTTATTGACTTCTATTTTTTTGTTGTTGTTGTCTTTTTAGGGCCACATCTGCGGCATAGGGAGATTCTCAGGCTAGGGGTTGAATCAGAGCTGTAGCTGCCGGCCTTCGCCAGAGCCACAGCAACGCCAGATCTGAGATGTACACCACAGCTTACGGCAATCCTGGATCCTTAGCCCAATCAACAAGGCCAGGGATCAAACCTGTGTCCTCATGGATACCAGTCATTTGCTGAGCCACAAAGGGAACTCCTGATTTCTAATTTAAATCCTTTGTGGTCAGGGAACATACTTTGTATAATTGGAATTATTTTAAATTTATTGAGATTTGGTTTTTGGCCCAGAATAGGAATGATCTTGGTAAGTATTCCCTGTGCACATGAAAAGAATGTATAGTCTATTGTGTAGGATGTGGTATAGATGTCAGTTAGATCAAGTTAGCTGATAGTGTAGTTCCAAATTTCTGTTATCTTTACTGATTTTTTTTTTTTAGCTACTTGTTCTATCAGTTATTGAAAGAGGGCATTGAACTCTCCAGCAATAACTGCATTTTCCTATTTTTTTCTTGCAGCTTTTCATTTTTTTACTTCATATTTTTTGAAGATGTTAGGTTATCTAGGATTATGTCCTCTTGATGAATTGGCCCCTTTATCATTATGAAGTGATTTTCTTTATCCATGGTGATATTATTCTTTGCTCTGAAATCTACATTGATGTTACTATAGCTACTCCAGCTTTATTTTGACTAGTATTAGCACAATCTAGCCTTTTATTTATTTATTTTTTTCACTGTCTTTTTTTTTTTTGTCTTTTATTGTTGTTGTTGTTGTTGTTGCTATTTCTTGGGCCGATCCCACGGCATATGGAGGTTCCCAGGCTAGGGGTTGAATCGGAGCTGTAGCCACCGGCCTACGTCAGAGCCACAGCAATGCGGGATCCGAGCCGCGTCTGCAACCTACACCACAGCTCACGGCAACACCGGATCGTTAACCCACTGAGCAAGGGCAGGGATGGAACCCGCAACCTCATGGTTCCTAGTCGGATTCGTTAACCACTGCGCCACGACGGGAACTCCTAGCCTTTTATTTTTAACCTGTTTTCTCTTTGGGACAAATTTCTTGTAGTCAACATATATTCGAGTCTTTTTGTATTTTAAACTAGTCTGATAATCTGCTTTTTAATTGAGGTATTCAGATCATTTGCATTTCGTGAGATTATTGATATGGTTGTATTTAAGACTGTCATTTTGCTCTTTGTTTTCTATTTGTTCTGACTCTATGTCTTTTTTTTTTAAAAAAAAGCAGTTGCTTTAGAGTTTATAGTATACATCTTTAACTAATCATAGTCTACTTTCAAGTAATATTGTACTACTTTTCCTATAGTATGAGAACTTTTCAATAGTATACTTTAATGTCCCTCATCCCGATCTTTGTAATTACCATACATTTTACTTACCTTATAAATCCCCAAATACATTGTTACTATTTTTGCTTTTGACAGTCATTTATCTTTTAAAGGCATTTTAAATGTAAGAAAAGATTTATTTTATGTTTACTCACCTAGTTACCATTTCTAGTGCTCTTCATTCCTTTGTGTAGATCTAGATTTCTTTCTGGTATCATTTTCCTTCTGTGTGAAAGACTCCCTTCTTTTACATTTTTTATAGTGTGTGTGTCTTCTGGCAGTGAATCTTGCATGTCTAAAAAGTGCATATTTGATTTTCATTTTTTGGAAGATATTTTTGCTAGAACAGAATTCTAGGTTAATCACCCTTTTCAGTATTTTAAAGACTTTGTTTCACTGTCTTGTGACTTGTATTATTTACAAAGAAAAGAGTACTGTCATTTTATTTTATTTTTTTAAGTACTCAATGAACTTTATTACATTTATAGTTGTACAGCAGTCATCACAACCGAACTTTATAGCATTTCCATCCCAAACCCTCAGTGCATCCCCCTCATCCCCCAACCTGTCTCATTTGGAAACCATAAGTTTTTCAAAGTCTGTGAGTCAGTATCTGTTCTGCAAAGAAGTTCAGTCTGTCCTTTTTTCAGATTGCACATGTCACTGATAGCATTTGATGTTGGTGTCTCATTGTCTGACTGACTTCACTTAGCATGATCATTTCTAGGTCCATCCATGTTGCTAGAAATGCCGGTATTTTGTTCCTTTTAATGGCTGAGTAATATTCCCTTGTGCATATGTACCACATCTTCTTTATCCATTCCTCTGTCGATGGACATTTAGGTGGTTTCCATGTCTTGGCTATTGCATATAGTGCCTCAATAAACATCGGAGTACATGTGTCTTTGTGAGTCGTGGTTTTCTCTGGATAGATGCCCAGGAGTGGGATTGCTAGATCAAATGGTAATTCTGTTTTTAGTTTTTTGAGGAATCTCCATACTGTTTTCCACAGTGGTTGGACCAATTTACATTCCCACCAACAGTGTAATAGAGTTTCTTTTTCTCCACACCCTCTCCAGCATTTATTGTTTGTAGACTTTTGGATGATGGCCATTCTGGCTGGAGTAAGGTAATACCTCATAGTGGTTTTGATTTGCATTTCTCTAGGAGTTGGTGATGTTGAACATCTTTTCATGTGTTTTTTGGCCATCTGTATAAGAATACTGTCATTTTAAATCTTTATTCCTCTGTACATTAGAACTGACTTCTTCTCTAACTGCTTTTAAGATTTTTTCTTTATTATTTGTCTTATGTAATTTAATAATGGCAAGATTTTATGTAATTTTCTTCATGATTCATGTGTTTAGGATTTGTTGAGATTCTTGGATCTGTGGATATTTTAGCTTTTATCAAATTTGGAACAATTTTAGCCATTATTTCCTTAAGTATTACATCCCCATCTTTGGGAACTTAAATTTCTTATATGTTAGATCACTTGACATTGTCTCACAGTAAAATGTTACTCTCTTGTTTGTTTGTTCTAGTCTTTTTTTTTTCTCACTAATACTTCATTTTGGGATGGTTTCTGTTGTCGTTCAAGTTTCCATGTTTTCTTTTTTAAAGGATTTTATGTTGTCTCTATTTTATTTATTTATTTATGTGTTTATTTATTTAGGCTATACCCCTGGCATGTCAAAGTTCCCAGGTCAGGAATTGAACCTGCACCATAGTTGACTCTGTGCCACAGCTGTGGCAACACCAGATCCCTAATCCACTATGCCACAACAGAACGTCCTTCATGTTTTATTCTGCATTGTCTCATCTGCAATTAGTTTTGTCAAGTTTATTTTTCATTCTAAACGTTGTACTTTTTTTTTTAATTTTCCCACTGTACAGCAAGGGGGTCAGGTTATCCTTACATGTATACATTACAATTACATTTTTCCCCCATAAACGTTGTACTTTTTAATCCCTAGAAGTTTATTTGAGTCTTTTTTACATCTTCCATTTGTCTACTTAACGTGCTTCATCTTTCTTCTACCTTCTTGCATATGTGGGACATAGTTATAACTGAATTAATGATCTTTTACTTATATCATCAGTGTCATTTTGGGGTCAGTTTTGATTGATTGCCTTTCCTCCCTATTTTGGGTTGTACTTTTTAATTTTTTTAATAGCTGATGATTTTTTACTGGATGCCAGTCAGATGGCATAGGTACATTCCCATAAATATTCTTGAGCTTTATTCTGAGATGTTGTCTAGCGAATCTGAAACAGTTTGATTCTTTCAAGGTTTGTTTTTAAGCTTTATTAGATGGGACTAGCCTAGTGGTTAGTCTAATTTTTCCCACTCAGGTGAAACAGTAGTCTTTTGAATACTCTATCCCAATGCCTTGGCAAATACAGCTTTTCCATCCTGGCTGGTGGGAACACAAACTCTACCTAGTGTGAGGTCTGGAGATAGTTTCCTATGGTTCTTTCCCTGGCCTCAGGTAGTTTCCTGATAACCATGGCTAATCATTTCTCAGCTGAAGACTCCAGGGTCTTTCTAAAGATCTCTGGAGCACTCTCCTTTTGCTCCTCTGCCAGTGAACTCTAGACGCCTTGGCCGCCTCAGAATCCAGTTCTTTGATCTTAGACAAGTGGCTCAGCTCCCCTGGGTTCTTCTCCTTGTGCGGAATCTGGAAATTCTTGTCTCATCAGTAAGCGGGACAGTCATCGGACTCATCGATCTCATTTGTTTTCCATCTCTGAAGGATCACTGTTCTGTTTTATGTCTGGCAGCCTTTTGATTTTTCTGGGATTTTTTCGTTGTTATTTATTTATTTTCTAGTATCTCTTCCTCTCTAGTATCACCACTCTGATCCAGACACATGTTTTTAATCTCTTGTTTGACGTGCTGGCCAGCTTTTATATTGATCTCTCAAAAGTAGAAGCCACCATTTATTGATCATTTATAGTGTGCTAAGCACTCTACATTCCTTTTCTTCATTTAATGCTCACAACAACCTTTTGCAGTTACTGCCCTTGTGGATCCTTATTTTACCGTTGTAGAAGCTGAGGCACAGAATGGTTAAATAGCTTAGTCCCACCACTAATAAAGAATGGAACCAGGCTTTGAACCCAGGCAGTGTGACTCCATGTCCATGCTCTTAACCTCTGAACTATATTGTGGCTCACAACCCTTGGATTTGGCTTCTTAAATCATGGTTCTGATCACATGTCTTTCCTTCTTAAAAGCTGTCAGAGACTCTACACTACTTCCCAAGTAAACTAAAAACTCCATGGGATGGAACTCAAGATCTTCCACAGTATGTCATCAGCCTACTTTCAAAACACTATCTTATGTGTCAGAATTCTGTGCTTCTTTTAACTTGAACTCATTGCCTTATCTGAACTCAAGTACTTTCTCACTCCAGCACTTTTATTCATGTATTTCCCTCTAATTAGAATGCCTTCACCCATGTCTAGACCAGTCAAAATCCTTCACACTCTAAGAGTCAGCTCTATATCTTGCTCCTCCATTGAAATTATTTGGATAAATCCTGCCACATATAGTATATATATATCTCACTCACTTGCCTTTTTCTTAACCTCTCTGGAATTCTCTGTATGTGTCTTTTGTATTTGCTGTTATTATACATGTATACTTCCTCTGTTACATTGAAATCTCCTTGTAAACAGGGGACATATTTATCTTCTTGTCTTTCTCATTGATTCATACAGAACCTTGCATATAGGGCCTAGTACAGAGCACTTCATGTAATGACTAGATGTTTTAACACATAATTTGTTAACTGATGATTAGAATAAATTTTATTCTTTCATTTGTTCTTTACTTCTTTGATTCATTTTTTTGAAGAAACATCCTGAAAGCAGCTTTAGCTCACATACAAAATATCCTGTAGTGTTCTTGGTATGGACCATTGCTCTCAACCCAGAGTATTTCTTAGCTTTTTTTATATTAAAGGGTGAAATGAAAGGTTAAGAGTTAGAAGCACATTTGATCTTTTCCTGACCCCCTCCTGACTTTTGTGTGACTTCAAGCATGTCACTTGAACCTCTCAGTGACCTCAGCTGTGAAACTGGGCTGTGCAGTGTCACATAGGGATTTCGAAGAGCAGCAAATCACAGTCCTTGTCTAAACAGAATCACCTGCAGGGCTCTGATGCCTTCGTAGAATGATGAGGGAAATTTAATTTCCCAAGTCAAGTGGTCATTTGGATCCATACTTTGAATGTCTGTGGGAGCAATTGCATGAAGGTCCTTGAAAACCTCTTTTCATTCTCAAAATATTTCTAATTTTTGTTCTTGTTAATGTTTGTATTTTTAAGGCTTTTTTATCTAAAGCATATTGCAATGTCTGGGTATATTATGGTCCTTACCTCTTCAGATTTCAAAGGTAGGAAAATTCCACTTTAGATGTTATAAAAAGCAAGTTGAATTTTGGGACGAATGGAAGTACCTTGAATTTTTATTTTGTACCATTGAATTCAGAAAAATATTTGCTCATAGAGAGTACTTTTAAAATGATATTAATGCTATTTTGAAGATAACTTTTTGATGATTGTGTATGATTCATGAAACATGTTTCTAATTAGCTTTTGGAGGGGTAGGAGGAATTCAGGTAAGCAAGATGATTGCAAACAAGTAGAGCAGAAAACATAAAAACTGCTGTTACCCATCTTGCAAACAGAACCTTTTTATACTGTTAATGTGTTCTGTAAAAATCTTTCAAAGAGTAGAGCTTAGTTGATTCCCCAGGATTGTCCATTTTCTAACTGGGAAAAATCCATCTTATGGGAAATTTAGCAATGTATATAGCATGTGCTGATTATCATTCTTTGACTGCTTTGGGTTTCTGCTGCTTTTAAACTAGCATTTAAATGGACCATTTGATTAATCATTTGTATACTGACTGTAATCCTCCCAAATTTCCTTTCTGAGTTGTACATACTGTAAAAGACAATTATGTCGCCACAGATTAAATAAGCAAATTAAAATAGAATAGCAGCTTAATTTGACCTGTGATTTTGCTCTCCTTCCCTTTAGTGGAGCCTGTGCCACTCCAGCAAATAAATGAAGTCATCCATGACAGCTTGTGATGAATTGCCGTATTTATACTGTATATTTTAATAGCCTCACACTAATTTAAATTGAGCACAGAGTAAATTATAATTCAGTCACTTGACTGCTTATATTTAACTTGACAACTCATCCTTATTTGTCCTGAGGTGTAGTGGAGAGCAGTGGAAATGCACTCAGGTATTTCAGTTTCTCACTTAACCCTTTCTCCAGGAAATGCTTCATGTTCAAATTCTCTCCAGTTTAAAAAATTTAGCCCTTCCTAAGGAGAAAAAAAAGATAATAATGCCTTTTTCTTCAAAACGAAAATTAGTATTTGCCATGCTTTTTGCAGTTTTTCCATTTAAGGGTAGATTTTACTTGTTTTCTCAAGTTCCCAAAAATCTCTTTATTTGCTTTTCCATCGTTATGGAATCTCCACTCTTCTGGACTATAGGAAATTCCAAGAATGATCAAGACCTAGTAAAGTACAGTGGATTGGCCCCACAAATAAAGTATTACTTGCTACATTTTAGGACAATGTGGCAGTTTTACTTATTTCGGTATTTATGTCTTGGGTTTTAATTTCAGTTGTAGAAATCAGTTCATTTCCTTCTGTCTAGAAATTGCTTCTTATTTAGAGGATTATGGTTGCAAGGAACTGTTTAATTAAGTCCCCCATCACTTAATGGGGAACACTGTGACAGATTCTATCTGGGTGCTGGGTATGGGGGAGAGGGGACATTCACAAGACTTAGTACTTGCCTTTCAGGGGCTTACAACCACTCTGTACTCTCTAGGCTTCTGTTTTTAGGATATGGGGCATTAATGGTAAAGGCAGGATGTGATAAGGAGAAAGATAAAAGGTCTGATGGAGGGCTTTGGGTCTGGCTTTATGGAGGTGGTGGTGGCATTCGCGCTGTGTCTAAAGGATAGAAAAGGTTGTATGATCATGCCTTTGGAGTGCAATGAGGATACACACCTCAAGTAGAGGGAACAGTAGGAGCAAAGTCTGGAAGTGGGGGAAAGCACAGGATGTGTGTGTGGAGCAGAAGAAACCATCTGGTTTTACATGTAGACTGGGTTTGTGGTAAGGAGTAATGGGAGAAGGAGCTCGAATAACAAGTTGGAGCTAAATTATGGAAGAATTCCTTGAATGTCATCCTAGAATTTTAACTTTATTCTAGGCCTAGGCCATGGGAACCCAATTAAGGTTTTTTAATCAAGCAAATATGTTCATAGCTAGTAGTTTTAGGTTAATTTCAAGGTGTTGGCTAGTCCTGTAGAATCATGTTGGTTTTTGATTGGGGGCCTGGAGGTGCAGTATATCTTAGTAGTCATACTAAACACTGAATAATGCCATTTTTGAAACCTTAATTAAGGGGTTTTCAACCTTACTGTGGATTAGAAACTATCTGGCAAGTTTTATGAAAATGCAAAGATATAGACCCAAACCCAGAGATTCTGATTCATTTCTTCTGGGGGTAAGGCCTGTGCATCAGGATTTGTTTAAAGTCATCAAGATTCACCCATATTGTGGTATATGTTACAATTTCCTTGTATATTTATATAAATACACTGATATACAGGTAATTATGATGTGAGACCACTGCTTTAAGGTAAATAATTACTTACTCTTTTTAACAGAGTTTTTTAGGGTGAAGGATTTCCTGTAATTGGCATGGTAGTGGAATAGTTCTAATATTTTATGGCATAGAATTGAAATAACACTAGATAAGAGTTCCCCTCTTGGCGCAGTGGAAACGAATCCAACTAGGAACTGTGAGGTTTCGGATTCAATCCCTGGCCTCGCTTAGTGGGTTAAGGATCCGTCGTTGCTGTGAGCTGTGGTGTAGGTCACAGACGTGGCTTGGATCTTGCATTGCTGTGGCTCCAATTAGACCCCTAGCCTGGGAACCTCCATATGCTGTGGGTGTGGCCCTAAAAAGACAAAAGACAGTAAATAAATAAATAAATAAGAACACCAGATGAATTAATTTTGTTGCTAAGTTTTACACAGGAACAAAAATGTAAGTGAATATTGTGGCAAATGACTGTTGATTGCAACAAATGTTTAAATGTTTCTTGGCACTTTTTCATTACACTTTCAATCTAGCTTAGTGAGAGATTTTATACATAACCCTAAAGCAAACTCTTGATATGAGCTGCTGTGCCTTTTCTCACTTTACCCCTCCCCCCAAATGCATATCAGTACTATAAAATGTGTTTTAGAAGTTATTTTTTTCTTTCCCTGTTCTATCAGCAGTTTGCAATTCAAAATTTGTGTTTTGTCCTCTGGTATGGTTATATATTCTGTAGTTGTAATACAAAATACACTTCACTGTTGAATGGTGTATAACTAACACTATCATGGAAATCCTGGATGTTAAGTTTTTATCTAGAAGTTTTTATTTATTTAGAGTCAGAAACTCTGCCCCAAATCTTAGAAATTATGTTACATTTTTTTAATTCTCATCCCTGTCTTTTTAAGTAAAAAATAATTCCCTAGAATTGGCTTCACTGAAGTGCTTAAGTAAAATGTAAATGGTCAATGGTCTTGTCTTCCTAAAAAATAAGTATTTAAACTAGAATTTGTTCTAGGTAAGTTTATAAGTAAACAATTGTATATTTCTGTGTTATGAATTTAATTCAGTGGTTGACATTTTAAGGAAAACCACAAAGCCTTGGGACATACTGGAAAGTTCATGGTCCTCAGAGTCAGGGAGGTGCCCTGACATTGCCCCCTGTGACTTCTCAGAACCTTGGTTTCCTCCTCTAAAAGAAGAGAAATTATTAGATAAAATAATGTTAGAGTTTCCTTCAAGCTCCCACACTTTATAACAGTTTTATCAAAGAAATATTACCCAACTGGAAGAATATAAAAACATGCTATGTTTTAAAATTTTCTTATTTCTCTGATAACTAAAAATCTACTTTAGGTGTCATTTTTACTCATCATCCTCTTCTGCTGTTACCTAGTGTCTGAATTACAAAACAATTACATTTTTAATGGTTTCAGGGTCATTCCTGGCTTCCTCTTCTGAAAATAACCAATGTGACCAAAATAGAGTGTATAAATTAAGGGTGTTATAACTTAACTGACTTTTAAAGCCATTAATACTGACCTTTGAGACCTGGCTTTTTCCTTGGTCCCATCAATCACTTCTATACCACCTCCCCCAATACAAAGTGTTAGATGTAAACATAGCTTGTATTACTGGAGGTTTGGGTGGTGGGGAGGAGAAAGGGGGAATGCACAGAATAAACACCATATTTTTTAGTTTTTATATTTCATAGTGGGGATAGCTATATTTAATTTAAAGGTGAATAAATGTGTGAATGTTGATTCCTTCATATATTTAGGTCATACTACTAGATATTACACTGGAGCTTCAGAAGCAAATTATGTCTGAATTGGAAATTCTCTATAAGGTAATTTTTTTCTTTTTTTCCTTTGTAAAGTATGCCTCTGGTATTAACTTGCAGATTTTTCACTACTTTTGTCTTACTTTTGTTACAGTGTGATTCATCATATATCATAGGGTTTTATGGTGCATTTTTTGTGGAAAACAGGATTTCAATATGTACAGAATTCATGGATGGTGAGTTTTCCCTTTTATAGTACTTTAAAAATGATTTTGCGTGTAGAGTGCTTTAAAACCTGGTTTTGATATAGGTATTGAGTGGAATTAAAAATAATTAAAATATACTATTAGTTACTGCCTTTATGCTCTAAAACATCTTAACATTAGGATTTCTGGTGTTAAATATTTAAAACTGAGCTGTAATTTCATTTACTTTTATTGAAAATTTAAATAGAACAGATTAAATGCTAGTCTAATCGGTGGTTTGATATTTGATTCTTCCATACAATCTGTCTTTACTTGCATACAGATGTTCTGTTCTTTAAATGTTTCAATAGCCAAAACAGATTTTCTTTTAAAGCAATCTATTAACCCAATGTCCTGTGTCTTTTAGAAAGAAATCAGTTCTTAATTGCAAGATAAGAAATTGTTTTTCAACACAGCTGTTTAGCCAAGATGTGTTTAGTTTTTTTTGTTTTTTTTGACTCTAGCCCTTTCCTTTCCATCCTTATTTATTTTTCATTTGTTTCTATTTTGGTAACTCCTTTTTGATATGAATATTGTGGCAAAATGCAGATTTTTTTGGTACCCTATTGTTGCTAAAATTCGGCCTCGGTCTGCCAGTGCCAAAACACCGAGACATGAGTTTTGGGTGAAGGAGAAAAAGATAGCTTTATTGTTTTGCCAGGCAAAGGGGGCTACAGCAGGTTAATGCCTTAAAGACTGTGCCCCACCTTGGGAGAGACTGTAAGGTGATTTTATAGTTTGGGAGTGAAAAATAGGGCCATTGATAAGGATCAGGGTAGGTGAGAGCTTGCATTGTTTTTCAAAGCTGGTCTTTAGGTCCTCCCAGAATTGGTTCTGATGATCCTTCTTTTGGAGCGAAGAATATTTCATCAACATCTTCCATTTGTTGGGGGTTTCAGTTCTGTGGAAGAAATCAAAGATACTGTTAGGTATATTCCTTGAGGAGGAACCAGGATGCTGCCCTAAGACTGCACTCTTTTCTCCTGACTGTTCCTCCCTGGTCTCTGCATCCTTTCCCTTCCCTGATTAGCAGTTGTTTGAACCTGCTTTTTGGAACTCTGGGAATGTCATGGAGGCTGAAGCCCATTCCCCCAAAACAAGAAAAGGGGGATACAGAAAAGCTTGTGTGCCCAGGAGCCCCACAGGGCCCTGCTCAGTTTCACTATCAGTGAAATTATGTCATCGTTATTGTTTGCCCGTTTACAATTAAAGCAGTCTTTAAATTTCACATATTCAATTTTTTAATGTCTAGGTAATTAAAATTCAATATTTTAAAAAATAATTCATTTGGGGGATTCTCAGTATATTACTAATGTAGTTGGTTCTTGCCCCACAGTACTTTTTAATGAGCTAACATTGATACCCTGATGCTATAATAATATGTTCTAAATTATTTGTAGTAGATGTCAAGAATTAAAAGTCTTGGGAGTTCCTGTTTTGGCTCAGTGGGTTACGAACCTGACTAGTATCCACGAGGATGCAGTTATAATCCTTGGCCTCACTCAGTGGGAACCTTACATTTAAGTATGACAGGTACTATTCAAAGACTGACTAGAGAAAGTGGGTTAATAGAGCTAGTACATGTCATTATTTTATAACTTTTCATGATACTTTTTTGAAGTCCTCAATTTTTGTTACATTAAAATTTTACTTATTGATATAGTATATTCAAAACCCACAAAATTCACCCTTTTAAATGTGTACAGATTCAGTGGTTTTTAGTATATTCATGAGATTGTATAACCATCACCACTAATTCCAAAGCATTTTCATCAACTCAGAAACAAACTCCCTACACATTAGCAGTCACTCTATACACTCTCTTCCCTCTTTTCCCTGGCAATCTACTTTTTGTCTCTATGGATCTTCCTATTTTGGACATTTCATGTAAGTGAAATTATACAGTATGTGGCCTTTGAGTCTAGATTCTTAGCATAATGTTCTCAAGTTTCACCCACGCTGTAGCATTTATCAATGCATCATTCCTTTTTGTGACTACATGATAGTTCACTGTAAGGATGCACCACATTTATTTACTCATTCATCAGTGATAGGCCTTTATGATGTTTCTACTTTTTGTCTCTTACCAGCGATGCTACTGTGTACATTTGTGTACAAGTTTTTGTGTGGACATGTGTTTTCAGTTCTCTTGAGTATATAAGTAGGTTTGGAATTGAGAGATCATACAGTAACTATTTTGTTTAACACTGTTAAACTGTTCCATTCCATTTTGTATCCATTTGCATTCACAATAATTCTTCTTTATTGATCTTATATCCTGCTACCTTGCTAAAAACTCGTTTCTTAAACTCAGTAGATTTTTGTGGATTCCTTAGGGTTTTCTACATTGAAGATCATGTCACCTGCACATAGAGGAGGCTTTGTCAGGTTCCTCTGTGTTATTTCTCTTGATTCTTGCCCACACACAGCAAGAATTTGGAGGTGCAGGCCATCTGGTGGGAGAGTCAGCAGTCTCTCCTCCCAGGGATGGAGGCAGGCAGTCTCTCTAGGAAGGAGCATTCAGTTCAGGACAGGAACAGTTCTGGGTTGAAGGGAATTCCCTTCAAACCGACCGTGCCTTAGGTCTAGAGTTATAGCTCTTGTCTGGGCACTTTTAATGAGCTGTTTCAGTCCATTTCCCCAAACAAACAAACAAAAAAAACGCTCCCACTGGTTGCCTTGGAGATCACAATCTTGATCACAATCACGAGTCAGGTTCTTAGCAGTATACAGCAAATTTTATTTGTGTCCTCAGAAAGACCGGGTCCTCCTGGGGTAGGGACAGGCCTTGGCTGCAACTTGGTCTTTCCTTATATCCCCATACAGTGGATGTGTTTTGGGACCTCAATTCTCCCATGCCAGGTCCACCAAGTTTTCCTGTCCCAGCCCCCATGCACCGTGCATAAGTGCTGAATGTTTTTTGATCTCTGTGTGGGGCATATTCGATCTTTTGATTGGTTTCCGGCAGAATACCTTATTTGCCTGGGGAACAGGTTATATAGAGGTGGGGTGAGGAATGGGTGCCATTCCTTCCCTAATAGGGAGTGAACAGGCCAGGTTGCTCAAGGTGGGGGAAGGGGCATTACAATGAGACATGGCCATTGGGTTTAAACTCCTTGAAGGGGACTTGAAGCCTATAATAGCTTTACTTCTCCCTTTCCAATCCAGATGCCTCTTATTTCTTTCTTTTACTTAATTACCCTGGCTAAAACTTTCAGTGCAATGTTGAATAGAAGTAGTAAGAGCAGACATCTTTCTTTTGCGTCAGATCTTAGAAGGGAAGCTTTCAAGTATGAAGTTAGCTCTGAGTTTTTGGCAGATGGTATTTATCAAGTGAAAGTCCCCTTCTCTTACAAGTTTGTTGAGTTTTTTTTAATCACAAAAGGGCATTAGATTTTGTCAAGTGCTTTTTTTGTATCTATTGAAATGATCGTGTGTTTTTGTCCTTAATTCCATAATTATGGTGTATAATATTAATAGATGTTTGTACATTGAACAACTCGTGACATTTCCTAGTATGTTTCCACTTGGTCATGATGTATAATCCTTTTTATATGCCACCAGATTCAGTTTGCTAGTATTTTGTTGAGGATGTTTATATCCATAGTCTTAAGGGAAATTGGTTTGTAATTTTCTTTTCTTGTAATGTCATTGTGTGACTTTTTTTTCTTTCTAGGACTGCACCTGCAGCATATGGAAGTTCCCAGGGTCTGCCAGAGCAACACCAGATCCAAGCTGCATTTGCAACCTATGCCACACCTCGCAGCAACGCTGGATCCTTAACCACTGAGCGAGGCAAGGGATCAAACCCACATCCTCATGGATACTAGTTAAGTTTTTAACCCACTGAGCCACAATGGGAACTCTGCCATTGTGTGATTTTTGATATCAGAATAATTCTGTCCTCATGAATGAGTTGGACAGTGTTCCCTCCTCTTCTGTTTTTTGGAATAATTTGTGAAAGACTGATGTTAATTCTTCTTTAAACATTTGGTATAATTAACCGCTAAAGCCATCTGGGCCTGGGGCTTTCTTTGTAAGTATTTTTTTGTAGTCAAGTGACAGTTATTGTCTATTATTAGAAATGCAAGCACTTTTGCCCACTGCATCTTGATATTGGAGCTGCCAAGAAAAACAGTATGCAAGCCATCACTGGATTGAACAATGCTTTAGTCAGATTGAAAAAACAACAATAACAAATGAGGAGTTCCCATTGTGGCTTAGCAGGTTAAGAACCCAACATTGTCTCTGTGAGGGTACGGGTTTGATTCCCTAGCCTCGCTCAGTGGGTTAAAGATCCGGTGTTGCTGCAAGCTGAAGCGTAGGTCATAGATGCGGCTCATATCTGGCTTTGCTATGGCTGTGGTATAGGCTGGCAGCTGTATCTCCAGTTCAATCCCTAGTCCAGAAACTTCCATATGTGCAGGTATGGAAACCAAACAAACAAAAAAAACGGACAGCAAGGTTAGCTTCAGCACTGAGTGTCAATACCCCAAGGCCAGCAGCATTTCCCTCCCAGCAGTCTGTCAGGGCAGTTGGCCAGCATGTATCCATCTTGTGTTGCAGCAAGAGTACCCCCATTCCACCCTATTCCCTTTGAGTCAGAAATGCTTAGAGCTGGAGGCATACCAGAGGTCCATTGATGTACATGCTTAAGTAGGACAAAGGAGCCTGAAACAGGGTAAGCTATTCCAAAACAAGGAGATAAACTCAGCACAAGCTATGTCAGTTCTTTACCGCCTGGTAAGCAAATGGTCCAAGCCCAATGCTCATTCTTACGTAGCCGAGTGATACTTTCAAGAGTGTGGGCATAAGACTGTCTTCCCCCCTCCCCCCCAGATTTGTTTAAATCATGGTCTCATATTATAGAATATATAATTTATCATGGTAACCACTTTAAAGTGTTAAAATGAAGCATTAAGTATGTTTACTATGCCACCACCACCACCATCTATCTCCAGAAAACTTTTTTATCTTGCAGAACTGAAACTCTATAGCTGTTAAAACCGTAACTCCCCTTTGCCTTCTACTCTCTGCCCTGGCAGCCAACATTCTACTTTGTATGAATTGAGCTACTCTGGGTACCTCATATAAGTGGAATCACACAGTATTTATCTTTATGGAATTGACTTATTTCACTTTTTATAATATCCTCAAGACTCACCCATGTTGTGGTATATGTCAAAATTTACTTCCTTTTTAAGACTGAATAATATTTGTGAGTAGTTTCTTTACTAATCAGCCAATATCAGTTATAGGTTTATTTAGAATTTCTGTTTCTTCTTGACTCAGCTTTGGTAGTTTGTAGCTTTCTACAAGTTTGTTCATTTCATCTAGATTGTCTAATTTGTTAGTCAACAATTGTTCCTAGTATTCTTTTAATAATCATTTTTATTTCTGGAAAGTCAGAAATAAAATGTTCTCTCTTTTATTCTAGATTTTATTAATTTGAGTCTTCTCCCTTTTTCTCTTGGCCAGGTAGCTAAAGTTGATCAATTTCCTTGTCTTTTACAAAGATCCAACTCTTAATTTCTTTGATTTTTTTTTCTGTTGTTTTACTGTTATGGCATTTTCTCTGCTCTAATATTTATTAATTCCTTCTACTAGTTCTGTGTTTAGTTTGCTCTTCTTTTTTTTTTGGTATTTTTAAGCTGTGAAGTTAGGATATTGATTTGAGATCTCTCTCATTTTCTTCTGCACCCTGAAAGTTTTGATATATTGTTTTTTCACTTTCCCTTTTCTCAAAGTATTTTCTAATTCCCCACAAAGACAATCCCTTGTTATTTCTCTTTTGAGCCACTTTTATTTAGGAGTGTGTCATTTTCCACATTGAATATCCTTCTGTTGTTGATTTCTAATATTCCTTTCAGATCAGGGAACATACTTTCTATGCGTTCAGTCCTTTTAAATTTATTGATATTTGTTTTATTCCCTAAAATACTGTCTGTCCTGGAGAATGTTCCATGTGCTCCTGAGAAAAATGTATTCTGCTGTTGTTGGATTGAGGTGTCTGTTCAGACTAATTGGTTTATGGTGTTGTTTGTTTGTTTTGTTATTTTCTTTTTTGGCCATTCCATGGCATATGGAGTTCCCAGGCCAGGGATCAGATCTGAGCCACAGTTGCAACTTATGCAATGCCGGATCCTTAACCCAGGGCTGTGCTGGGCCGGGGATTGAACCTGCATCCCAGCACTCCATGGACACTACCAATCGTGTTGAACCACAGCAGGAACTCCAATTTATGGTGGTATTTAAAATTTTTATTTCCTTGTTTTTTTCCTTTTTCTAACTTTTTGGTTTTTGTTTTAAAAATTTTTATTAAAATATAGTTGATTTACAATGTTGTGTCAATTTTTGCTGCACAGCAAAGTGACCCAGACATATATATATATATACATTCTTTTTTAAATATTATTTTTCATCATAATCTCTCCCAGGAGATTGGATATATTCCCTGTGTTATACAGTGGGACCTTCTAAATGTAGTAGTTTGCATCTCCTAACCCCAAACTCCCAGTCCATCCCACTCCCATCCCACCCTGACAGCCATAAGTCTGTTCTCCCTGTCTGTGAGTCTCTTTGTGTTCTGCAAATAGGTTCATTTGTGCCATATTTTAGATCCCACATGTAAGTGATAGCATATGGTATTTGTCTTTGTCTTTCTGACTTACTTTACTTGGTATGAGAGCTCTAGTTGCATCTGTGTTGGTGCAGATGGCATTCTTTTTATGGCTGAGTAGTATTCCATTTTATATATATACACTTACCACATCCTTTTTTTTTTTTTGGCTACACTCATAGAATGTAGAAGTTCACAGGCCAGGGATGGAATATGAGTCACAGCTGCAACCTACACCACAGCTTCATCAATGCTGGATCCTCAACCCACTATGCTGGGCTGGGAATTGAACCCGCACCTCTGTAGTAACCCAGGCTGCTGCAGTCAGATCCTTAACCCGCTGTGTCATGGCAGGAACTCCTGTACCAGATCTTCTTAATCCATTCATCTGTCAGTGGACATTTAGGTTGTCTCCATGTCTTGACTGTTGTGAATGGTTCTGCTATGAACATAGGGGTGCATGTATCTCTATGAATTATAGTTTTGTCCAGATATACACAGAGGCGTCAAATTACCAGATCATATAATAGTTCTACTTTTAGTTTTTGAGGAAACCATTTACTTATTTCTAGAGTGGTTTTACTAAACTTATATTCCCACCAACAGTGGAGGAGGGTTCCCTTTTCTCTATATCCTTTCCAGCATTTGTTATTTGTAGACTTATTAATGATGGCCATTCCGACTGATGTGAGGTGGTACCTCACTGTAATTTTGATTTGCTTTTCTGTAATAATTAGTGATATCAAACATCTCTTCATGTGCCTATGGGCCATCTGTATGTCTTCTTTGGAGAGATGTCTATTTAGGTCTTCTGCCCATTTTTCGATTAGGTTTTTGTTTTTTGTTTTTTGTTTTTTTGTTATTGAGTTGTATGAGTTGTTTGTATATTTCAATAATCCCTTATTGGTTGTATCATTTGAAACTATTTTCTCCCATTCTGTAGATTGTCTTTTTGATTTTTTTTTAATGACTTTCTTTCCTGTATAAAAGCTTGTATATTTGATTAGGTCCCATTTGTTTATTTTTGTTTTTATTTCTGTTGCCTTGGGAGACTGACCTAGAGAAAACATTTGTATGGTTGATATCAGAGAATGTTTTGCCTGTGTTCTCATCTAGGAGTTGTATAGTGTCATGTCTTAAGTTTAAATCTTTAAACCATTTTAAGTTTATTTTGGTGCATGGTTTGGGGTGTGTTCAAGTTTCATTGATTTACATGCAGATGTTCAGTTTTCCCATCACCATTTGCGGAAGAGAATCTCTTTTCCCCATTTTTAAAATTTATTTATTTATTTATTTTTGTCTTTTTAGGCCCGCACCTGCAGCATATGGAGGTTCCCAGGCTAGGGGTCAAATCAGAGCTAAAGCCTCACAGCCATAGCAATGCCAGATCCGAGCCGTGTCTGCGACCTATACCATAGCTCATGGCAATGCCAGATCCTTACCTCACTGAGCAAGGCAGGGATCAAACCCGCAACCTCATGGTCACTAGTCAGATTCATTTCCATTAAGCCACTACGGAAACTCCTCTTTTTCCCATTTTATATTCTTGTCTCCTTTGTCAAAGATTCATTGACCATAGGTATCTGGGTTTATTTCTGGGCTCTCTATTCTGTTCTGTTAATCCATATGCCTGTATTTGTACCAGTACTACCCTGTTTTGATTACTGTGACTTTATATAATATTGTCTGAAGTCTGGAAGACTTACACTTCCTGCTCTTTTTGTCACTTCAGATTCCTTTAGCAATTCAGGGTCTTTCATACTTCCATATAAATTTTTATATTACTTGTTCTAATTCTGTGAAAAGTGTAATGGGTAATTTGATAATCTGGGGAAGATCTTCAAGGCAGAGAGAGTATCAAGTATAAATGCTCTGAGGTGGAAGCAAGCTTGGTGTAATCAAAGCCCCGTAGGAGAAGGCCAAAGGTGACTTGAGAGTAGTGATGAGAAGACCTGGGGCCAGACAGGAGGCCAGAAAGTAGGCAGAAGCTAGATTGTGTAGCCATTGTAGGGCATGGAAAGGAATTTGTGTTTCAGTCTGAATTTATTAGGACACATTGGAAGGTTTCAAGCAGGGGAGTGATGTGATGTGCCTTTTCATTAAGTCAAAATTAAATTCACTCTGGAATACCCAAATATAGCATCTTAGCATTTAGGTACATGTGTTTGGATTACCATCATGGGAATAAATGTTTCCCTCAGAACTGATGTTGCAAAGAAAGAAAGGGATCTTTATTTTTTCAACTGGTAGACCTTAAAAGAGCTTCTGAAATTTTTACTTGTGACTCTAGATTTCAGTTTTGTTAGTATTAATAATAATCATTATCATTTTAAGGAAAATGTTGGGAGGAATATGACAGTAATGTTGCCTTGTTCATTTACTACATATTTGTGTTTATCCAGCATAGAAGATACTGCTTTATATTTTAGCTCTGTATTAGGATAAGCACAGACCTTTCCCCTTGAGTTCTTTTAGCTTTGTTACTTGAAGATGATAGCCCCAATCCATCAGTAGAAATGTGTAGTTGTTCGACAGTTGAGGTGGGCGTTTTGCCACTCTATTAGCACTCTACCTCCTGATTCCCATCGCTGATAGTGGCATGTGAGGAAATGACTGGCTAGGCATGATCTGAAGCCACAGAATCTAAGGAAGCAATAGGTCACAGAGAGCAAACCAGTGACCTTGGAATCATGAGGGAAAGGTTTTAACAAACTGTGCAACAAATAAATGAGTATTTAAATGCCTTGAATACCAGTGTCTCAGCTAAGATTAAACTGGACCTCTGAGTACGTGTCATAGTAATATCACATTGTGGTGAGAATATAAAAAGTGATTTTCAAGCTATGTGATATTATGGGGAAATCTTTTAGATCTCTGCAGTTCTGGGAGTTCAAAGGCTCAGCTCTTTTCTGAGCTCTGGCATCAACTGACTCGTGGCTGTGACTAGAACACTTAACTCAATTTCCCTCATCCATCACATAAAGTCATTGGACTGATCTTTAATGTCCTTCCAGCACTAATGTTTGATCCTTTGATGAGTCTAAGGATTGCCTTTTGGGGAAAGGCCTAGAGGATAGAAGTGATGGTAAAACTCTGTAAAAATTCCACTGACAACCCTCTACCATTTTTAGCCTGATAAGAATTATTTAATTGCATGAGAACTCATCTAGCTTAGTAGGAACTCTTGATTCTCAATGATCTGCCACATCTCTCTCTCTCTCTTTTTTTTTTTTTTTTTTTTTTTTTTTGCCTCTGACAGTTATCTCTAATGATTGTGTTAAGGACAGGATGACTCTGTGATGACACAAAGTCAGCTATGTAAAGATTTACCCATATGATGCCTAAGGAGTGTGGGATATAACTGAAATTAAATAGATATTTATAAAACCAGTGAATTACTTCCAGATGGAATTCTTTTTTGACTTGTTTCTCTAATAATGGTAGCAACATATTCTCTGGTTTTTTGATTTAGCTTGTTGACTACTGTCCATTTAGCTAATTAAACCCTGATTTATATCCTATGTAAAAATAAATCTCCTCTTAGGACTTCTTACTAGTATATGTGGATAGATTTACACCTCCTAGTTTTGAGCCACTCAAGCTGTTCACTTCATAAAGTATTGGCCCAATAAACTGTGTTTGTCAGCATTCCAAATACCAGCATGTAAAGGAAGCGTGATCTTCTTGAGATTGTTCATCCTTGCACCTGTAAATTCATCTGAAAGATCAGTGAAAACATGAAATGTTTTTTTCTACTGTATTTTTATTTGTATTGTATCCATAATTTAAAAAAAAAGCCGTTTTAGTAAATAAAGACGGCACAGCTCATTCATTGCAGGAGTGTCTTTTTTCATTCTCTTCCTGGTAATACCCAGAGCCAAAGTGTCAAGTTTAGTCACACCTTGGTTTTCCAGCTTCCTATCAGAATTTGGAAATGACTAGCCAAAGATACCTAAAAAAGTGATCCTTTTCTTGCTTTAAACAGAATAAACAAATATATATAAAGCAATTACCCTATGGGAAAACTTGATATACAAAAATATTTATATTTGCAAAATAGATTTGTCGGTACCTCAAAAGGATAATATGCTCCATGTTAATGTCTTAAGAGGCATACTTCCTACCAATCATCCTGTGGTACAGTAATTAAATATGAATTTTTAACATCTGATAGAAACAAAAATTGTTTCTCAGGTATCTTGGATAATTCCTTATTGAACTGAAAAACTGTATAACTCACCTTGAGTCAAAAAAGATTAGATGGGGTTAAAATCATTCTCATATAGTCATATCATTAATATGAATAAAGTAGTGGTTCTTTGCATATCTTCCTGAAATTATTGTACTATTTGTATAAGAATTAAAGAATAAGAGAAAAAAGAATGTATACATGTATGTGTAACTGGGTCACCATGCTATACAGTAGAAAATTGACAAAACACTATAAATCAGCTATAATGGAAAAAAATAAAAATCATTTAATATATATATAAAAGAATTAAAGATTAAGAATTTAACAGGCATTCTCAAATTTATACAAATGAATGAATATTGGTTTCTTTGAAATAGTTACCTAGGAAAGTTATACATTTATTTCAGTGATACTGTTGCTGCAAATAGTTTGCAGTTCTTTCTTTTGAAACTGTTTTTTTTTTTTTTTTTTTTGCTATTTCTTGGGCCGCGGCATATGGAGGTTCCCAGGCTAGGGGTTGAATCGGAGCTGTAGCCACCGGCCAGAGCCACAGCAAGGTGGTATCCGAGCCTCATCTTCAACCTACGCCACAGCTCACAGCAATGCCGGATCCTTAACCCACTGAGCAAGGGCAGGGACCGAAGCCGCAACCTCATGGTTCCTAGTCGGATTCGTTAACCACAGCGTCACGACGGGAACTCCCTGAAACTGTTTTCAAAGCAACTTAACCTATCTGGTGAAATTCACAATGATTTTAATGATTAAAAAAATGACCTATTTATTGAATAGCTACTCTGTTACAGTTGTGCTGATTTCTAGACTGATGAAAGTTAAAAACAAACAACATGGCCCCTGCCTTTATCATGTTTTCAGTCTAGTGATTTTGGTTTTCGGATACTAACAAAAACTGAAGTTGTTAAAGATGAAGGATGTTAGTGAATGCTATTTTAGTGAAAAATGTTCTGACATAAGGAGATGAGTTTTTCTTTTTTACCTCATAAACTGGTTTTCAAAATGGTATCAAAGAGAATTTCCCCCTGAAAAAACATTTTAAACAAAGATGGTATATTTGGAATAGGTTGTTTGCTCGCGTTACCTAATTTGAAGGGTAACATTCATTTAGGTAGATATTAAGAATACTATTTTACTTTGTTGGCTTCTATGTGTATTTTGGACTTCATACCAGCTTTTGTTTGGTTAATTGGAAAATTACATAGGGTCCTGGTTTACATTTGAGAAAACTGTCAACACAGAATAGATACCTGGATGTGATTGTCTATTGAACTGTGTAGTTTTGTGTATGTATTTAAGCTAACATAAAGTACAGATTCTTAGCCTGTCCTGGACTATTTTCCTCAAGTTTTTACATGTATGTGACTATATACTTGAGAATAAAATGGAAGTATCTAGTTTTGTTTCATCTGGCGGTATGATTGTATCATGAATAAAATTAGACTAAAAGCTAATTTTACCGTGAACATCCAATGCATGATATAAAAGAAAGACGTCTCACAAAGAATGTATGAAGCAGGAGCCCAGTGTGCAATGTTATAGTAGTTTCTTTTTTTTTTTTTTGTCTTTTTGCCATTTCTTGGGCTGCTCCCTCGGGATATGGGAGGTTCCCAGGCTAGGGGTCGAATCGGAGCTGTAGCTGCCAGCCTATGCCAGAGCCACAGCAACGCGGGATCTGAGCCGCGTCTGCGACCTACACCACAGCTCACGGCAACGCTGGATCATTAACCCACTTAGCAAGGGCAGGGATCGAACCTGCAACCTCATGGTTCCTAGTCGGATTCGTTAACCACTGCGCCACGACAGGAACTCCCAGTAGTTTCATTTATTATAACACAACATGTTTGTGTCTGTAGGAGGATCTTTGGATGTATATAGAAAGATTCCAGAGCATGTCCTTGGAAGAATTGCAGTGGCGGTGAGTATATGGCTTCAACTCTATGAAAGTTGATTTAATTTTTCTCAACAAGCCTTATTCTCCTTATATCCTCAGGAATTTTTCTTTAATTTTTCTTCAATCCTTATTGACTGTCAGGGTCTTCTTACCTCTCTTACCATTTTTGTCCTTTCTTCTTTTTATAGGCTGGCCTACAATAATGACATAGATACATTTCAGGCTTATGGATATTCTTTTTTTTTTTTTTTTGGTCTTTTTAGGGCTGCACCTGCAGCATATGGAGGTTCCCATGCTAGGGGTCAAATCAGAGCTATAGCCACTGGCCTACGCCATAGCACAGCCACAGCAGTGTCAGATCTGAGCTGCATCTGTGACCTATACCACAGCTCATAACAACACCGGATCCTTAACCCACTGAGCAAGGCCAGGGATCAAACCTGAATCCTCATGGATGCTCGTCAGATTTGTTTCCACAGAGCCACGACAGGAACTCCGGGCTTATGAATATTCTGACCTGTTCTAGTTTCATGTGTTTGCAGGAACCTTACTGCTATTGCTACCCAGTAAAATTTCCAACTTCTTCAAAAGAAAGCTGTTTTAGGGACATTTTGTAGTTATAGGTGCATGATTAGAAAATGCTTTTAAAGTCTAAATTATTAAAATAAAACCATCTATAAGAAAATACCACTTTAGTCTTAATGAGTTTTGCAGACTTTTTATGTACTTGGCTTTTTAATTTTTTTCACCTTCTATATCTAAGAATTTATTTCCTTTGTGATTAAAAAGTTTTTCAATTTTTATATTCACTAATAATCTTAAGAAATACATCATCTAAATTAACATTACTATGTACAGTCCAGTCCAGATTTCAAATTTGGAATAATGTAGGCTAAACAGTGTCTTGGAGAAGTCATGGGGCGGAGTAATAGTAAACAGTTGCTAATCTAAAGGTACTCTGATAACTTAAGCAGTTTAATGCATAACAAAGTGATTATACCATGTACCATTTAATTAAATGGCTGATTTTTGCATTCATTATACATCAAGCTGACAACTCAAATCCTTTAATCCAACATGGGCACTTATTTAGTCTTAGTTCATTGTAATTCACAGCTTTCCTTTTTTCTTTCTAATTATTAGTGTGAACTGCCCAGGGTGATGAGAACTTTCTTTGCTGATGCTATTGCTGCTAAGTAGCTTCTAATCTACATGTTTAGGTAGATTAGTATGAAATCTGAGTGCTTAAATCACTATTTTAGATGAAAATAAAAATGTTTCATTTCCTCTTTTAATCTCAGGGGGGAATGAATGCTTTGTGGCTTTTGGCAGTTCTTGGCTCTAAAGTTTAATAACACGTATAATAAAGGGCGAGAAAAGGCAGGGATACCAATTGAAAAAGAAATAAGTATATGAGTTCTATATACTCAATTATCTATTGAACTTGGCTAAAATAGGAATCTGCCTTCTTCAGTAGAGAAGCATGTTCTTCCCAGACTTCATAAATCTTGCCCCCTTCTTGTGTAGGGCAGCCACACAAGGCCATCAGTCTTTTCGATTCTATTGGAGTGGGAAGCCTGTGAAGTGAATGGCATCAGCAAAAAAAAAAGAAAAAAAAAAGAAAAAAAAATCCAGCTTCAATACAGGGCTTACCTATTGGGTAATTGAAAATATGGCAATGATTTTAGTAGAAGGCATTTGAAATAAGTGGTAGCCCAAAGCATGGTTTACATTTGCCCTTACATTTTTAAAAATTAGTTTAGTTTTGTTTTTTTCTTCTAAAGTGTGCCTAGTTTCTTCAGCTTTTATGACTCATCAGGTCATAGTAATGAAAACTACCTGTAGCCAGAGTAAAAAAAAAAAAGCTTTTGATAATTTTACTCATCATCTGCCACTTTTTATAAACTCTTCTGGGGCCTAAGCTTGTATAATGCCTCCAAAGTATATATGTATTTTGACCGAATGCGCAGCATGTGGAAGTTCCCAGGCCAGGGATCAAAAAACCCGAGCCACAGCAATGACAATAAGCCACAGCAGTAAAAATGCCGAAACCTTAACTGCTAGGCCACCAGAAATCTCCCCAAAGTATATTTTTTAAATGAAGTTTTAGTAGCAGAACTACAAGGTTGGATAGTCCTTTGTTGTAGCTGACAAAAACCAGTGGAAGGGTTCTACCAGTCAAAATAAGACTAGCAAATTAGTGGTTTGTAGGATATGATTTGTAAAGTAAATGTTCTCACAGCCTAATTGGGTTCATAGTATCCTTGGCCATCTCTCCTCTAGTGTCCTGAACACAGCATCAACATTATTCTCTTGAGTTCCCTCAGTGAAGCTAAGCAAGCATATGGGGGGAGCTCCCTTGTGGTCTAGTAGTTAGCACTTTCATTGCTGTGGCTGAGGTTTCATCCCTGGTCTGGGTTCTGAGATCCCACTTGAAGCTGCTGTATGCCATAGTCAGAAGAAAAAAAAAAAAAAAAAAAAAAAAAGGAAAAAAGCACATAGATTCTACTACCAAGTCAAAAGTAACAGAATCTAGAGAGAGGAGTGAAATAGGTGCATATTGAATAATTCTTTGTGCCAATTGTTGATAAATGTTTTACATAAATATTCTGTCATTTAACCTTTTCAGTACCTTTGTAGATACTTTATGCGTATAAAGTTAGGAGTTCCCTGGTGGCTCAGCAGGTTAAGAATTCAGCATTGTCTGTGCTATGGCTTTGATTACTGCTGTAGTGAGGGTTCACTTCCTGGCCTGGAGATTTCTACATGCCACAGGCGTGGCCAAAAAAAGCAGTTAAACAGCTTGCCTAGAGTTATCATATAACTAGTTAGTAATAGTTAGAACCCAGAACAGTGACTTTATTTTCCAGATTCTAATAGTCTGGCATGCTATGCAGGTCTCCAGATCCAAGATTCATTATAGGATAGACCCCTGTTGCCTTTATGATTCGTTATTCAAATTTTCTCTTGATGGATGTATGGCAAGAGAATATTTTCCTAGGAAAAGAAATCCATATAATCTGGTTGATTTCAGCCTTCCAACTTGCTCAGTTATTTTTAACAATTTTCCGTTTGAATCTGATCTCCTATAAAGAGGAATTCCTTTCTGCCTTTTCCTGCCATCTAACACTTTTTTTATTTTTCCCCTCACTTCTGAAACAGTGACACTGTATTTTGAGTGCTAATGTTGATTGAAGTTGTCCCTGAAAGGATGTGTACTTGACATGTCAAGAAGTGAGTGATTGACAGCAGATATAAGTGCTTTTAGTGTCAAGGCTTTGTCAAGTCATTGTTGTGAAACCTAGCCCGCTGAATATCTTAACACCCTCTAGATTTTCAATGGGCAGATTTCTAGCTCCCCTGATACTTATTCTTCTTCTAAAGGAAAATGTAGTCTATTTTGACAAAGTTGGAAGAAGAATATTTTCTTTTCGAATCTCCAGAAAAATTTCTAAGTTTAGTGAGTATCCCAAGATCAGTATTTGTTTTACTTTTTTTCTGCCTGGTAGTCTAAATATGGTAGATTGCTTTCCCCTTGTGTGTTTTCTGATTACTCTTTTTCTTTGGGCTTGATTTTTAGTGATGAGTTCTCTTTAGTGGGGCAGTTTTATAATATGCAACTAAGCATTAACCCCATTTCTAGAATTCAGAAGGTGATTACTTCCATGCTAAATAAGATGACTTTGTCCTACTACTCAAAGAAAAAAATGCTTTTATTATTGATGAAATTTTTTATGAACATTTAAGAAAATATTTTTGTCCTCTGACCTCTTTCTGTGTTAGTTATTACTGTTTTGATTATTTCCCCTTTTTAAAACTGTCTTATTGTCCAGGGCACATGTGTTTTATTGTTTTTATTTTATTTTATTTTTGTCTTTTTGTCCTTTTAGGGCCACACCTATGGCACATGGAGGTTCCCCCGCTAGGAGTCTTATCGGAGCTGTAGCCGCCAGCCTACACCAGAGCCACAGCAACGCCAGATCTGAGCCACGTCTGCAACCTACACCAAAGCTCACAGAACGCCGGATCCTTGACCCACTGAGCGAGGCCAGGGATCGAACCCGCAACCTCATGGTTCCTGGTGGGATTTGTTTCCACTGAGCCACGATGGGAACTCCACATGTATTTTATTGTAATGTCACTTAGTCTGAATCCTGGGAGAAATAATCTGCTGAAATATGTATTCTCTTCTCTTAGAATAGTCGAGTATATCATTGAATTGATCATAATTTTTTAGCAATTTTCTCAGGGGTACATTCCACTCTGTGAGAACAATTAAAATATGTTAACTTCTGCTCAGCATTAATTGATATAGACTTTATCTCTGGATCTTTAGTATTTCACAATTAGGTTTTTCCCTTTGCATTTCTGTTTTTAATATTGCTCTTAGTCTTATTTGATCAGCTAAAATCCTTGCATATTTAGCTCCAACCCTCTTTCATTACTCTCAAGCTATGTAAATCACTCAGTTACTTCTCATAATGGTAGTTTTTCTTTTTCGTATATTCTGGACTCACCTAAAATTTTCTTTAATGTTGGTTACTTTCAAATTCCTAATAATGATTTATTCACTGTATCTGATACCTAATTATGAATAGTCAACCTTGAAATTGGTAAGTTCATAATCATATGGATTTAGGGTCAGTGGGTATGAAGAAAAACATGAATCTCCTTTTACAACAATTTCTATGTAAAGGTTACTAAAGCTTTTTATGATTAAATTTCCCATGCCTAAGGTAGCACTTGTAATCCATGTACTTAAGAGTCTTGGAAACAACTTCTTTTCAGTATTTTATTTGACTAATTATTCTTAACTTGGGATATTAAATTAAAAAATCCAAAGTTAGGAGTTCCCGTTGTGGCTTAGGGATAATGAACCCATCTAGTATGCATGAAGACCCGGGTTTGATCCCAGGCCTCACTCAGTGGGTTAAAGATCTGACGTTGCCGTGAGTTGTGGTGTAGGTGGTAACGCAGCTCAGATCCCACAGTGCTGTGGCTGTGGTGTAGGCTGGCAGCTCCAGTTCAAACCCTAGCCTGGGGACTTCCATATGCCACAAGTGTGGCCCCCCAAAAAAAAAAAAATCCAAAATCTAATTTAAATGTTTGTGTTTTCTCATGTTATTTCTCTTACTTTCCTTTTCAGTATTGTCCACATGATTCCACACTTATACTTGTACCAGCCAGACTAGCTTGTGAGGATCATCACTTTGATGTGCTTTGTTTTTTCCTACCCTAATAGTATTTAAAACGTTTTGGGGAAAACTTTTTATTTTGAAATTATTTTAAACTTCCAGAAAACTTGTAAGAATAATACTAAGAATTCCCACAAATGCTTCATCCATATTCCCCACGTGTTAACAATTAATCACATTTTGTTAAAAATATGTATACATTTTTTTGGAGTTCCTGTCGTGGTTCAGTGGAAATGAATCTGACTAGCGTCCCTGAGGACACAGGTTCAACCCCTGGCCTCGCTCAGTGGGTTAAGGATCCGGTGTTGCCTTGAGCTGTGGTGTAGATTGCAGGTGTGGCTTGGACTGGCGTTGCTATGGCTGTGGCATAGGCCAGCAGCTATAGCTCCGATTGGACCCCTAGCCTGGGAACCTCCATGTGCCACGGGTGCGGCCCTAAAAAATACATATATACATTTTTTTCCCTGGAACATTTGAGAATAAGTTGCAGATATTATGACCTTTTACCCCTAAGTACTTCAGGTGTGTATTTCCTAAGAATGAGGACATTCTCTCGTATTATCACGGTATACTGATCAAAATCAGAAAATTAGCATAGATAGACTATTATTATCTAATTAACAGTCCTTATTCAGATTTTGCCAGTTATCCAATAAGACCCTTTATAGACCAAAAGAAAAAAAGCTGGTCCAGTATCCAGTGTAGGGTTACACATAGCATTTAGATGTCGTGCTGCTTTAGTCTCTGTGAATCTAAAACAGTGCCTCAGTGTTTCTGTGTCTTTCATGACCTTGATATTTTTGAAGAATACACTGCCACAACACCCTGATCATATATTTCTACCTTGGTCTGAATACTTTTTTCACTTTTCCTCACATCAGTTGAGTCTGTTACTCAGGGCCTGGCACTTTGGTAAACCCTTCCTGATTACTGTCAGGCGAAACAGTCTCTAGTGCCTGCATTGCCTTCACTAGTTAATCTTTAAAAATGTATTTTCTTCGTCGTAAATGTCATAACTTAAAAAAAATTTTTCATATACAGAAGTATAGAAAATAAAAAGTGAAAATCTTTTCTCATTTTCCTATTAGATTCCTTTTCACCCACACCACCACTGAGAACTTAGTAAATGAACTTCCAGGTCATTTTATGTGCACATATACTCATTTCTTTCATTCATCATGCTTTGTCTTCAGAATAGTGTAAGCTCATTGAAGAGAAGAACCTGTAGCTTGTCCATCTGGCGTCCCCATAGAATCTGGCACATAAATGGGAGATGTTCAATAAATGCATGTTGGTTACAGACTTTCAAAGAAAGAATTGCAGTTAATATGATTATATGTTTAAATGTGGAAAGTTCTTTATAAAACCCATCATTGCCCTGTTTTCTCTTTCTTAAATTTAGGTTGTTAAAGGCCTTACTTATTTGTGGAGTTTAAAGATTTTACATAGAGGTATGTACTGAGCTTACAAGTTCTGACTTAATTTGGGGTAGGGTGGGGAACTCTCTGGATACCTTGATGACTTTTAGAGTGAATAAATGATCTAGTATTTAAGCCAGGTGATATATTTGGTAAGCTCCTTTATAAGTGTTATTTAAAAAAACATTTATCCCTTAACTACTCCAGTTTAGATTATAAACTTGATATTGCATTTTTGAGTACAGTGAATAATGTGAGTAATGTTTATTTTACCAAACACAAAACAGTATTTCATAGATTTGAGAATTACAAGATTTTTCTTACTTAACTCTAATGTAAACTTTTCATTTCCTATTTATAATTGTATCCCTTCCTTTTATTTAATTTATTTTATTTTTATTTAATTACTTTATTAATTTGCTTTTTTAGGGCCGCACCTGTGGCATATGGAGGTTCCCAGGCTAGAGGTCGAATCAGAGCTGTAGCTGCTGGACTACATCACAGACACAGCAACATCAGATCCGAGTCACGTCACCTACACAACAGCTCACGGCAACACCAGATCCTTAACCCACTCAGTGAGGCTAGGGATCGAACCTGCGTCCTCATGGCTCCTGGTCAGATTTGTTTCCCCTCGCCATGAGGGAAACTCCTGCCTCCCTTCCTTTTATTAACATTTCAGATATCTTCATGCACTGTTCCTTAAGAGATGGCTTTACATACCTCGAAACTAAATAAGGAATTGGTGAATGCATCAGAAATTAGTCTCTTAGTCTATTAACAAGAACACATGAGAAGAATAATCAGGTAACTGTTGAATGTAGCAAAGGAACCTCTTTGCATTTTTTAATATTCCCAAAATGTTTGAATTCATTTGGAGCAAGTTATTAAGTGGGAAACAGACTATAAGAAAGCAACTTCAGGTTAGCCTAATGTTACTAACTACTATTTTTAATTTTACACATCTGCTTGTGAAGCTCAGCTTAGCTTTATGCACATTTGGGGAATGTAACAGCATACACGTTAGATGTATTTTTTTTTTTTTAGGGTATAAGCTATAAGAGAGAGAAAAACAACTGATGTCCTCAGTTGCAGCATCACATCTATGCACTATCACTTGTTTTTTGTTGTGATTTTATAATGCCGGTGATTCCACATTTCTTCTTAAATCTTCCTTTCTCTCTTGAAGAGGGTAGGTAGATTTTAGTGAATAAAATGTTCAGTTCAGTTCTTAAAGGTATTTGTGCTGATTAAATGGAATCATAGGCCAAGTTTTTCTTGGTAGCCAGTCTACTCTATTTCTAGAGTATATAGTTGGTACAAAATGTAGATGTAAGGAGAGTGAGCTGAGTGTGTTAGTATTATTTTTCCTGGGAATAGACAAGCATGTGAATAACATATGATGGGTGAGGAAAAAATGGGGCATATTATCCTCCAAGATAAAAAGAGAATAGTATTTAACATAAGATGACTTATATTGCTTTTATTCCCTGTACTCCCACCTCTCCAAATTCAACAACCTATAAAATGGTTATAGCCATTTTAATAGGAATTAACACGGTGGTCAGTTCTTGTCATTTTATTGATTTTTATGGACATCTGCTATCTACTTGACAAAGGAACTCAAGGAAGTCATCAGTTTTCAGTAGCAAAGCCTTCATTGAAAGGACCTTGCCATGGAAATGCAAATGTTATTATTAAAGTGATCCTTGGGCTCATCCTGTATTCTGGGCATACAGCATAGTTCTGGCTTATAATGGATTCTCACTGGCCATAACTTTCTGTGAGGACTCTTAGTAGCACTAAGACCTATAGAAGATAGAGAAATAATACTCAGTTATTCTGTAATCATCTTTATTTTTCTTCTTTAAAATCATTGGTTTTTATTTTACTCTTGTTTTGGAGAATCCGTTGAATTTTTCATTCGAAATGGGATCTTGATGGATCTGTTTTGAATGGATTTATGTCTGGATCTAAAAATAAAGTCTGGGAGTTCGCATTGTGGCTCAGCAGGTTACAAACCCTACTATGGGTTGATCCCTGGCCTCACTCGGTGGGTTAAGGATCCGTTGTTGCTGTGAGCTACAGTGTAGGTCACAGACGCGGCTCAGATCCCACATTGCTGTGGCTGTGGTGTAGATGGGCAGCTGCAGCTCCAGTTTGACCCCTTGCCTGGGGACTTCCATATGCCCCAGGAGTGGCCCTAAAAAGCACCCCCCCCAAAAAAAAAGTCTGAAGTGTGGTTCAAAGTCTGGTACAACCATCCCATAATCACTATGGACAATGGTGGTTGACCAGAACCTTTCAGAGGCAGGTAGGTCCTCCTCCCCAGCTCTAGATGCAGTTTCGGCTAAAAAAGGGTTCTTTGGCCAGTGATGTATTTGAGGGCCTTTGTGGTTTGAGGACATAGAGGTTTCAAAAAGAAATCCAAAGCCTGTACTTATCTTTTCAGTCTGTGTTGGCCAGTCCAGTTCCGCCAGAGAGCAACCAGTATAAAATGCCACTAGTTACAGGGAAAAGATGCCTGAGTAGGGATAGTTGGAGTGGGCCGACTAACCCTCTCAATGGATTTCAGTTTTAAATAAATACCAGTAAGTGAATGTGTATCTGCATCTGTCTAAATGGAGAGACTAATGAATTCAGTGCAGCTGAATGGTTATTCTCTAATAATGATGGACACTCAACTATAAAAATAATATTCTGTGGTAATATACCTCCTTAAATATATATGTTTAGCTTTTGCGTTTTCCTTGTTATTTGTGGAAACTTTTACCTTCTGGATTTAAAGCCCTGTGTTTTTATTGAAGAGTGGAAAAGCCAGATATCCCTGAAGACTTTTGTAAAGCTTTGTAATGAGAAATTGACTCTAGATTGAGTAGTTGTTAACTTAATATTTTAGAGGTTTTGACTATATTTAATAACTTGGATTTCATAAAAATAAGATTAAAGATACCTCTTTATTTACCAAAAAGCTATTTAATTTTCTCCTTGATTAAAAAAATTGTAGCTTTTTAGATCAGTTCAATCAGGCAATTAAAGATCAGAGCTTTTAAGTTCAGCTAAGGCAATTAAATAGGTAATAATACTTGTTTATGCACTTTTGCTGTATAAGCTCATTGCTCTACCTTCTTAAAAGCACATATTCTCATTTTTGCTTTCTCAAAATGAATGATGATGGAAGTTCTAGCTGAATATTTGTCACATTGTCAAATCAAAGACAATGATCCTTCTGCCAGAGGGGGAGCCTGTGCAAGCACTGGGAGAAGACAGAGTGAAAAGAAGTTGGTAAAAGAGAAACACTAATGAGTGATATAAGTCTGTCTCTCCTTTGTCTCGGTATAAGTACCTGTGTTCTCCTCTGGTTGTCATTTTCTTCCCTACCAAATGCTATCCCTAAAACCAGGGTCTTGTACTTATGGACATAAATTTTAAAGTTTAAGAATTGGAGGTGTAGTGACTTACTTAATGAGAAAAGACAAACTATTTCTCATGTTTAAATGGCTTCCTTGAAATACAGTGGTCCTGGATTTGTAGCTGTAAAATGTATGTAAATAGTATATTCTGGAATTTATAAAATATAGGAGTTCCCATCATGGCTCAGTGGAAACGAATCTGATGATTCCTGGCCTTGCTCAGTAGGTTAAGGGTCAGGTGTTGCCATGAGCTGTGGCGTAGGTTGCAGATGCGGCTTGGACCTGGTGTTGCTGTGGCTGTGGTGTAGGCCAGCAGCTGCAGCTCCAGTTGGACCCCTAGCCTGGGAACCTGCGTATGCTGCAGGTTCGGCCCTAAAAAGACAAAAAATTAAAAAAATTTTAAAAAGTAAAATAAAATACAGTTAATGACTTCCAAACAAGCTGATGAAAATCAAGTCTTTCCTATAGTGTATATCCAGTGAGAACTGTAGAAAAGAATGAAATCTGAGCAACAAGCAGTGACAGACCATCTGCCCATCCCATGAGGCTTGTTAGTCTGGTACAGGTTAGTTTATTTGTTTATTATGTCAGCTGAACCTTTTTTAGAAATTGAAGTGCATCAGTTGCCATTCACAACGGGTCATCAAATATTATAGTTGGGTCAGGTTTTGCTATTGTTTATTTTGTTCTTTTTAAGATGTATTTGAGATGATATATGTGAAAGTACTTTATAAGCAAACCATCAGATATTAGTAATGCAGATATGTTTTAATTATAAAATAAGTATTATTAGAATTAACCACTTTATCCCCGTTAATAAGCATATCCTACTTCCAAATCAAGCCAAGGAGAGAATTTATTATACTTTGTATTAGTAGATCAAAAATTATGAAAATCTTTTCTCTGAGATAAATATGTGATATCACATTAGGACATAATTATTACAACTGTTTGAAATTTCCACTAAGATTAACTACTGTGGAAAAGTGGTCTTTATTAAAAAGCATATGTGTGAGCCCTGTAAGCATACCATGTACTGACTGGGTAAAAACAAAGAAAATGAACAGTGAGAAAGTCTGTTAGACCAGATTCGACATTATAGCAAACATTGCAGCTTAACTTCAAAACATACATCGCCACTAATGAGGTGAGAGCCCTGCATATTAATAAACCTACAGCTCCAGTCACAGCCATCATTATCCACATCAAACATAAATACAAGATTAACACCTATGCCATTTCTTTGGAAGATGTGAGAATGCCCTGGCAGTAACTGCTCTCTCTTTCCCTGAGGATGAAAAATAGAAATGGAAGGGTAATGAGAATAGAATTTAGATTAAGAAAATAAAATTGGCAATCAGGCTGGGATAATCTTGCACAAATAGAGAACTTTATAGAAAGAAAAAACCTAGATAGTCTGTGTCCAGGATATTTTTTATGTATATGCATCGGGTAGTTTCATTTATTTTCTCTAATAGGAGAGCTTTTTAAAAAATATATTTTATATTACGTATATATACTTAACATTTTTTTATATTATTCTGAAGGCAAATGCTGCCCAAATAGTTTCGTTTAGAGAAACTTAAGTCTTGAGGTTTCAAAATGCATGTTAGAAATTTTATTTTCTATCCCTGGCTCTACTTTTTACGAATCTGACCTCTCACAGATCTTGGTGCTACCATAGATGCCAAAGCCAGTGTTGTTAGTTTGTTCACTGGGCAACTATCTTATCCCTGCTGTGTCCCAGGCACTGGTCTAAGTGGTTGGAATACATCAATATGTATATAAAACAAAAGATTCTAACATTCATGGAACTTTACTCTAGCTGGTGTGGGGCAAGGCTGGAAACAGTCCATAAGTAATAAACATAATAAAAAAGAGTGTGTTAGAGGGTGGTTATTAATATGGAGAAAAGAGGAAGAAGATTAAGCTTAGCGGAGGCAAAGGGCAGGTTGCAGTGTTTATCAGGTAGGCCTCATAGAGAAGTTGAGATTGAAGCAAAGGCTTTGAAGGAAGAGAGTTGCTAGTCAGGAGGCATATGAAGAACAGTGCAGAAGACGCCAGGTGTGATGAACGTGGAGTGTTCATGGAACAGTAAGGAGGCCAGTGTGTCTGGCTGAGGATGGGGGTGAAGATAGAATTAGTTGCTGGGAAGTGTCATGGTGATCCTGATGAACTACGGAGGCTCAGGTCAGAGAAACAGCTCTGAAGATGGGGAGAAGTGCTTAGATTCTGGAGATATTTTAAATGTAGAGTCATAATTTTGCAATGGATTGCTTGTGGTTTTTTTTTTTTTTCTTTTTCTTTTTAGGTCCACACCCACAGCATATGAAAGTTCCAGGCTAGGGATTGAATCGGAGCTATAGCTGCCAGCCACAGCCATAGCAGCGCAGGATCCAAGCCATGTCTGTGACCTACTCCACAGCTCACAGCAACGCTGGATCCCTGACCTACTGAGGGAGGCTGGGGATCAAACCTGCATCCTCATGGATACCAGTCAGATTCGTTTCTGCTGTGCCACAATGGGAACTCCTGCTTGTGGTTTTTATGAGGAAGAGAGGAGCCATGTTTGCTTAAACTTTCAGCAGTCGTTCAGCCTGCTAAAAAGTTTTTCCTGCTACATTTTCTTCTGTTAAAAAAGAAAACAAGACAAAGTAGAGACCTTTACTAAAATTAAAGAAAAACTGATACTATCAAGTACTGACAAGAATATAGAGCAATTGAACTCTCATATACTGCTGATGGAATATGAAATGGTACAGCCACTTTGGAAAACAGTTTGGCACTATCCTACAAAATGACTTAGCAATCCTCCTCTATGTGGCTTTATTCATTATAGCCCCAAACTGAAAACAACTAAGTTTTCTAGTGAATGAATAAACAGCGGTATATCCAAACATGGAGTACTTCTCAGCAATAGTAGGGAACCGACTACAGATTCATGTAGTGACAAGGATGCATAGCAGATACTTCATGCTTAAATGGAAGAAACCCTATTTTGTCTCTCTACTTATATGACATTTTGGAAAAGGCAAAACTATAAGGATGGAAAATACATCAGTGGTTGCCAAAGGGTAGAGGATTGGTTAACTATAAAGCCGTGAGGGGATTTTGGGAGGTGTTGGAAATGTTCTAGATCTTGATTTTGGTGATGGTTACGTGACTATGCACATTTTTTAGGACACATTTTTGTTATATACCTAGAAAAGATAAGTTTTACTATAAAATTTTACCCCAGTAAATCAGACTTTAAAGAAAAAAAAAAGAAAGAAAGAGAAAGAAGGCATTCTCTTCTTAGCAGTGCAGTGAAAGCCCTGCTTTATTTTATCTTATTTTTTTGCCTGTGGCATGTGGAAGTTCCTAGGCCAGGGGTCGAACCTGTGCCACAATAGCAACCAGATCCTTAACCTACTATACCATAAGAGAACTCCTGAAAAGCTCTACTTTAGAAAGACGTTTCCCCTGCTAAAAGAGACAGATCATTCTTCCAAGGGATCTTGTTAATTCTGTCATTATCACTGAATCTCATGGTTCCTAAAATATAGGTTTGGTCTAGCAACTCACTAGCTTGAAAAAAAGAATCACTTATGGTTTAAAGGACATCTGCAATGTCAGAAAGCAAAAGAGGGGGAGGGAGAAAGGAAGAGCTTGAGGTTGGGAAGAAGGAAGGGAGTGAGAAAGAAAGAAACTTAAAAGTTGCTATTGTCTTTGGCCAGCAATTTGGAGCATTAGAAATTGGGCAGATTTTTCTTTCATTGGTTAAGCCATTTCCCCCTCAGATATTATTTAAGAATTGCAGATGTGCAGCACTGACTTGGCCTGACTTGGACAGTTTCAAAGCTCAGTTTCTAAGAAGGAATAAAGCTTTATTTAAATTCCCAGTCCCGCTGACTGACTGTGTGTCCCTGGAAAGGCAGGTGACTCCTATTTTCCTGGCCTCAGTTTCCTCATACATACAATGAAGGGATGGCCAGTTCCTTCAGGCACCAGGACTGTGTATACTTTGATCCATGACTGAAGGAAGTATGACATATTAACAAGGTACAAAGCAACTCAGGTATATGGGAGAAGAAAGAAAATGAATGAGAATCCCTGAAAGTAGATTTTGCTATGATAATAATAATAATAGTAGTAGTAATAATGAATATTTATTAAGCACTTACTCTGTACCAGGCTCTTCTCAGTGCTTTATATATACAAATTATCTTGTGTTCCTTCAAAGTGGGGAATTCCAGGAAATATGAAATGTTTTAAAACTGAGGTGACTAAAAGGCAGACAGATACTTGAGAATTCAAGCAGTGTGGCTTAGCTAAGAAAATGGTTGCTTTCTAAACCAAACTGATATTATCAAATCAAAAGGCATTTTTAAAGGGAAAGGGTATACTTTAAACTGTAAAGTATACTGAAAATAAAATGTCATTAACCAAGAGTTATAAAAAGGACATATAGAGGCACAACTTAGATGGAAAGCAAAGGTCTTCTTTTTTAAACCCGATTTTTTTTAAAAATCGGGTTTTTTTAAAATGTTTGTACATCCATAGTAAGTTTCTCAGAAGAGGTACAAGAAGGTCCCTTGCAAGGGCATCCTTTCTAAAGAAGGAATTTGGAAGAAAATTTGAGGCTGATAATCCAAAAGAGTGTAAGCAGGTATTATATATAAATAAATATATATTTAATACCATTTAAATGAGATCAGTGCAAATTTTAAGACTTGAAAGATGTGATAAGAATATTTATATTTCAGATTATTTTATTATATTTGCTAAATGAGAAAGGAGGAATGAGGTGGTAGAAGTAAAACCTTTGAATTTCTTAGGAAAGGAATTTTGATGTCAAGATGGTAGTGTTTAAGGAATATCTTAGTGTATGTAAAAGTTGGGAGTTGTGGCAGAAAATTACAGAGAATGGTCATTTGCTGGATAAAGTGATTCTTTAAGGAAAGGATTGTTGGAAAGCATTGTTGTCAGTAGAAAACTAACCTGATTAATTTAAGTAACCTATAAAGAAATGTAGTATGCATACACTTTTATAACAACCTCTTTTGCAGATATTTACCAGTTGATGCTTAATCATAGGTTTTAGTGAAATTTATTTTTGTTATCTGGAGGACCAGACACATTTTTAAAAGAATGGGTTAGTATTTGGGCAACCGAGGACATTTTAAAAGGAATCATCCCAAGTTGGTTTTATGTTGCAGTACATGATGATGAGAGGACTGGGGTATGTGGCCTCCTCCCTTGGGCTTTGTGACTGCTTAGTCAGATGTGTCTGGAAGGAGGCATCTATATTAAGCAAGTGCTAATGGTGGGAGAACAATTACATCTTGCCTCCTGTTTTTAAATCCTTTAAATATTGTCCTTTAAATGTAAATATTAATCACATGCTAATGATACAGTAGATCATAACTTATGAACATATTTTGTTTGGTGGGGGGGAAGACTTATTAGCCCATTAACTGAGGTAAACTAGTTTAATGACTCCGAGTTGTTGGTTTTTCTCCAGCTGACTCTCCACATCAATGAATGTCTCTAAAAATTAAGCCTCCTTTCCCACATTGGTCATTCACTCTCTTTCCCTTGTGTAATCACTAGGGATTTGTTGTAACGATTTTCAAAAGACAAGAAACCCTGTATGGCATTACTTAGAGGTATATATATATTTAAAAAAAAAAAAACTTTCAAAACTTACCAGTAAGGAAAAAAAAAATCCCAATAACAAATGAGCAAAAAGACATGAAGAGATATTCCATTAAAGAGGATATACAAATGGCACATAAGCACAGGAAAGGATTTCAGCATCATTAGCCATTAAAGAAGTGCAAATTAAAACCACAGCAAGAAACTACTACAACCTACTAGAATGGCTAAAATTAAAAAGTAGTGATAACACCGAATGCTGGCATGTGGATGGAGAGAAATGCATTACTGATAGGAATGTGAAATGACACAGTGCCACTGGAAACAATTTGGCATTTCTTAAAAATCTAAACATGCAGCTCCTATACAACCCAGAAATTGAACACCTGGGCACTTATCCCAAGAAATTAAGATTTATGTTCAAGCAAAAAAAAAGTTGTACGCAAATATTTATAGTAGCTTTGTTCATAATAACCAAAAAACTGTAAATAGCTCTGATGTCCTTTAATGAGTGAGTAGTTAAACAAACTGTGCTGCATTCATACCATACACTGCTACTCAGCAATAAAAAGGAATGAACTATTGATAAACATAACCTGGGTGAATATGCAGAGAATTATACTGAGTAAAAAAAGCCAGTCACAAAAGGTTACATACTGTGTGATTCCATTTTTAGAAGATTGTTGAAACGATAAAATTATATAAAGTGAGAGGACATTAGTGGTTTCCAGAAACAAATGAGAGGATACAGGAGTAGGTGAGAGGTGTTGTGGCTGTAAAAGGATATAGTGATGGACACATTCTCTGTCTCGACTGTATCAGTGTCAGTACCCTGTTTGTGATATTGTAATACAGTTTTTCAAGATGTCACCATTGGGAGGAAATGGATAGAGTGTATACAGGATGTCTGTATTATTTTTTTACAATTGCATGTGAGTCTGTAATTATTTCAAAAAAATACATAATAATAAAGAATGTGATCTTTCTATGATTGTCTACATTTAGTTGGTCTACTTAATTAGAGAGGATTGTCCTAGGCTTAGTTTTTCTTTCACCTATGTGTCTGTGATAGTATTTATCATGGGCAGAGTCATCCCTTTTAGGATATCTCTAAGAGGGTGAGGAACCCAGGAGAATTATCACGCAAGCCATCTCCCCCTCCCTTTCTGAAAATGAGTGTCAGTGGAAGCCTTAGAGAAGTCATGTACCATACGGGGAAGGTATTCACTTAGCGGGAGGGTATTTAGTTCCCCTTTTACCTCCCCTGAGATCCTTCTGCCTTGCCGGGAATTGGGATTTAAAGTAGATTATGTGATTGTGTGTTCGACTCACAGTTCTTTATGATACCCTAACATATGGCCCTCACCTTTAGTTGAGTCCCTATTCAGCTACTTAGCATGATTCACTCTATCTCTGGTCTGATAACTGTTTGATTCATCAAGCCCTGAGCACAGCTTTGTCTCTTATGCAAACTATGAAGTTTTAAGAGGTCATCAGAGGAAGAGGGAAGGGGAGAAAAAGCTCTGTGATGGTTCATTTCTATTGGTAGACGTTGGAGGCTACAGTTAATTTATGACACTGATTGTATGCTAATGCATTTTTTAGATGAATAGATTGAATCGATTTTCTTGAAAGTAATAATATTTTTCTCCTGGAGTTTTTGATAATGTGGCTTAATTGGAAGTCATCCTTTGTTCCCCTTTCTAGTATTAAAGTAAGATATTTATACTCAGAATATTCTGCCAAGAATGTTTAGCAGTGAGAAGGCCTCTCCATGTCTGTCAGCTTCTCCAAAGTCATGGTTTAAGGTCATCAACACCATGGAAATCAAATCTAATCTTTTGCTCTTAGAAGATTAAGTTCCTTCTGGATTGGGTGCAATAATTATTATTGTTCTTAATATCATTGTTCATTGAGGTCCTTCTGTGTACTACGATTTCTTTTGTATATATTATTTTATTTAAGCTTCATGGTAAGATATTGTCTCCTCATTTTCAGGTGAAGAAACTAAAACTTAAAAAGGCTGAACAACTTACTTGTAAGAAAGGTGATAAGTGATTGGTAGCCTAATGGAACAGCTCTAGATTTAGAGTTAGACCCAGATTTAAGTTCTGCTTCTGCCTCTTAATTCAACCCAGCTATGTGACCTTGGATCAGTTCCTTCATCTCTTTGAAGTCATAGCACTGTGTCTGGCGCATAATAGCTATTGTTAAAGTTCACATAACTGCTTCCTAAGACAAGCAGCAAGAGACAAAATGAGCAAATTGTTAGAACCTCCCCCAAACTTCCCTCCTATATCTACTTTATGTAAGAAGTGGAAAAATCTAAAATAAAACATCTGAAGCTCAGTCCAGCTTTCAAGGCCAAAACTGGGGTAATAATCCAGCCCATAAATTCAGTTAAGATTTATCTCATAAAACATAATGCAGTTTGTTAAGGGTTAAGGATTAGGATCAAGCACTCTTAGTTGTGTGGCCTTAAACAAGTAATTTCATTAGCTTGAGCCTGAATTTACTGTTTGATCCCTGGCCTTGCTCAGTGGGTTAAGGATCCAGAGTTGCCATGAGCTGTGGTGTAGGTTGCAGATGCGGCTCAGATCCCGCATTGCTGTGGGATCAAACCCACAGTAAAAAATGGGGTTAATAATAGTACCTATCTCAAGGGTTATGTTGAGAATTAAATGAAATATAATGATGATAAAGCATTTAGCCCACTGCTCGGCATATAGCAAGCTCCAAAGAAGTGTAATATGTAGTGCTCTAATTTTTATTATTTCTTTAAAACAGTTTGCCAGAGTTGATCTTCTGAACATATTACCTCAAGTCTAGTCTACAATCATAATGTATCGTACAATTTATGCATTCAATGTAGTACTCTATTGCTTTCTTTCCTTTTTCACTGAAAAGTTTCTCTAATCAGTAGGAGTCTTATAATTGGTGTATCTTAGATTTATGGGAAGTAGATCATTCAGAGCTGGGACAGAATGTAGGTCCCTTCTGACTTCCAGGAACTTGTTCCTACAGTCCAGGTATTTCGCATACATCAACCAGAGTATGTCGCCTGGTAGGAATCTAAGATCCATTAGAAGGAAACCTCTTTTGCTTACTAAAAGGGAGGCAGAATTGAGGAGCTTTGGCCTTTGCCCCTGGTATTAGCCTTGTAAATGCTGCATTTATCATACATGAAGAAGGAAAACCCCATTTGCTGCTTTCATTCAGAACTGAATCATGAGACTCTAGATAATGACTGCCATTTAGGATGACTAATTCTGCTGCTTAATTTTTTTAATGTCTTTTTTTCTTTCTCTCTCTCTCTTTTTGTCTTTTGTCTTTTTAGGGCTGTACCCTCGGCATATGGAGGTTCCCAGGCTAGGGGTCCAGTCAGAGCTGTAGCTGCTGACCTACACCAGAGCCACAGCAATGCGGGATCCGAGCCGTATCTGCAACCTATACCACAGCTCATGGCAACTCTGGATCCTTAACCCACTGAGCAAGGCTGGGGATCAAACCCACATCCTAATGGATGCTAGTTGGGTTCATTAACTACTGAGCCACCATGGAAACTCCTCTCTCTCTCTCTCTCTCTTTTTTTTTTTTTTTTGGCTGTGGCATGCAGCAAGCAGCTTCATGTGGGGTCTTAGTTCCCACACCAAGGATTGAATCCAGGCCACAACGGTGAAAGCACCAAGTCCCAACTACTATGCCACCAGGGAACTCCTAGTGTTGCTGAATTTTATTTCAGGCTTTTCAAGAATATTTGGATGACCTACCCTTTATTCTGTGATGGGATGATTAGAATAACTTTTATGTTGCATTGTGGTTCTCTCATAAGTGTGTTCATGTTGTGCATAGATGAATTTGTAATGCAGAATGTCAGCATAGTCCATATTGTACCTGCTGTTCTTATTCATTAGAATGCAGTCCCCAAGAAATAACTAGATAGATATATTAGTTGTTGTCTTTTCATAAGACAATTAAACAATGAAAGGATGTTGCTTAAGCATCCAGGCATAGTGCTGGGAGGGGTTACTTACTAGCAGTGGCTCCTGGGAAACTGAGAGTGGCTTCCTGGCATCCAAGCAAAGTAGTGTAATTGTGGAGTTCCCGTCATGGCTCAGTGGTTAACGAATCTGACTAGGAACCATGAGGTTGCTGGTTTGATCCCTGGCCTCATTCAGTGGGGTTAAGGATCCAGCATTGCCATGAGCTGTGGTGTAGGTTGCAGACGCGGCTCAGATCCCACGTTGCTATGGCTCTGGTGTAGGCCGGCAGCTACAGCTCCAATTAGACCCCTAGCCTGGGAACCTCCATGTGCCACAGTGCAGCCCTAGAGAAAGACGAAACAAACAAAATAGTGTAATTGCTTTATAGAAGGGAAAAATTGAAGTTTATTTCAGTTTTCATTATCATCCCACAACAGAGACATATACCATATTTCAAAATTGAACTAGCATTTCCCTAAGTTTTGCACCATGCCTATTCTAAAAGCATTCAGTGAGGCTTATACATGAATGCACAGAGAAAATTAAATATTTTATTTTATTTTATCATTATTTTTATTTTAGTGCTGCACCTGCAGCATATGGAGGTTCCCAGGCTAGGGGTCCAACCTGAGCTGTAGCCGCCAGCCTACATCACAGCCACAGCAACATGGGATCTGAGCCGTGTCTGCGACCTACACTGCAGCTCTCAGCAACATCAGATCCTTAACCTGCTGAGCAAGGCCAGAGATCGAACCCACGTCCTCATGGATGCTAGTTGGGTTTGTTAATCGCTGAGCCACGACAGGAATTCCGCAAATTAAATATTTTAAATACAGACTAAACAGAGACCAGAAGGGAGCAGGAGTGGGAAATGCCACCAGCACCTGATATAAATAGATTACAGCAAAAGAGGAATCCTGAGTTTATGTGGATTTCCTTTAAATTGCATGTACGAAAAGTCATGACTTTGGGACTAAACTTAAAGGAAATTGACAGCAGGGCCCTATATAAAGCACATTGAATAACTCTAACTATAGTTTGGTGAAAGAGATTTTATTTATGTTCTGAACAGCCCCCTAGGTACCTATGCTGCCATTTCCTGACAGAGGGTCACCTCCCTCTCTGACCCCTGATTGTGTTGGGGGTGGGGGCTGGGCAGTGGGTGGAGGAGCCTTTTGTGAAAAGCCACAGAAAGCACATGCCCTTGTGGGCCTTTATTAGCAGGCGTCAGCTTGATGCTGTTTATGTGGATTGTTTAATGGCTAATTGATGCAGCGTGTGTAAAGATACAGTTTCCTGCATGAGGCAGTTATGGGTGGCAACATGGGTTTGTCTCAACATGATACCAATTTCCACAGTCGATTTGGTCAATTCAATGAAGGAAAAAAAGGGTCAGTCCAGCCTGAAAAGCAGAGCAGTTACTGGAGGTTATTGAGGCAACTGTGGTTGGTTGATCAAAATTTTCATGTTTGAACCATTTGTTTTCACATTTATATACATAGCCTTAGTCACTTGGGGAAATAATCTCAAACATATGGAAGTAACATTTCAAATTTAGGGTCTTTAAAAAGTATTTGTAATCACAATCAGGCCTTCTAGAGCTTATCAGTTTTGAGAGGAAATTATCATTTTACCATTGATAGGTAGTATGTGACCAGTGTGATTAGCAGATGTCTTGTTATTTTGTTGTAAATAGAACAGGAAGGTGACCACAGGGATCACAAAGCACCCTTAAAAACTATGGAAAAATTAATAAGTTAAATAATCGTGTTTTGAGGCAGATTTTTAAAACCCCTTTATTGTTATCTAACATCATCCATTTTATGTGTATGATTCAGGATTTTTAATAAGTTATGAAATTGTGTAACCATCATCATAATCCATTTGAAAACATTTCCCATCAGCTCAGAAAGAATTCTCATGCCCATTTGTAGTCAGTTCCTCCTTCTTGCCCCAGCCTCTGGGAACTGCTAATTTGTTTTCTGAATTTATGGATTTGCCTTTTCCAGACATTTTATATAAATGGATTAATACAACATGAAGTCCTTTCTATCTCACTTCTTTCATTTAACATAATCATTTTGCGATTTATCTATTTAGGAGGATGGGTGTGTCAGCAGTCCATTCCTTTTTTTAAAATGTCTTTTTTAAATTGATGTATAATTGACAAAAAACCATTATATTAGTTTCAGGTGTAGTACATGATTTGCTATTTATCTATGTTACAAAATGATTACTGTAGTAAGTCTGGTTAACATCTGTCACCATACATAGTTACTGAATTTTATTCCTGTGGCAAGAACTTTTATGATTTATTCTCTTAGCAACTTTATTGTTACTATTTTCGTCTTTTTAGGGCCGATCCTGCGACATATGGAGGTTCCTAGGCTAGAGGTCAAGTGGAGCTGTAGCTGCTGGCCTACATCACAGCCACAGCAATGACAGGATCAGAGCCATGTCTGCAATCTACACCACAGCTTATGACAACGTCAGATCCTTAACTCACTGGGTGAGGCCAGGGATCAAACCTGCGTCCTCCTGGATACAAGTCAGATAGTTTCCACTGAGCCACAAGGGAAACTCCCTATCTTAGCAACTTTAAACTATGCAGTGTAGTATTACTAAATAAAGTTGCCATGCTATGCATTACATCTCTGTGACATTTAAAAAATAGAAGTTTGTGCCTTAGATGCCTTTTGCCCCCCAGCCCCATCCTCCTCCTGTGGCAAACACCAGTCTGTTCTCTGTGTCTGTGAGCTTGTTCTGTTGTTTTTAGATTCCACTTATCAGTGAGATCATGTTATTTGTCTTTATCTGGTTATTTCACTTAGCACAGAGCCCTCAAGGTCCATCCATATTGTCTCAAGTGGCAAGATTTCATTGGTTTCAATGGCCAAAAAATATCCCATTGTATATATGTAACACAGTGTCTTTATTTGTTGATGGGCATTTAGGCTGTTTCCCATTCAGCTGTTGTAAATAATGCTGCAGTGAACATGAGGTGTATTTATTCTTTGGTGTTAGTATTTTCATTTTCCTTGGATAAATACTCAGAAGTGGAATTGTTGGATCTTATGGTAGTTCCTTTTTTAGTATTTTGAGGACTCTCTGTACTGTTTTCCATAGTGGGTATACGAGTTTACATTTCCATCAGCTGTGCTCAGTGTTCCCTTTTATCTACATACTTGCCAATACTTGTTCTTTCTTGTCTTTTGGATTATAGTCATTTGAAAAAGTGTGAGGTGATATCTCATTGTGTTTTATTGTTGTTGTTGGTGGTGGTGGTGTTTTTTATTTTTTGTTTTTTATGGCCACACTGACTGCATGTGGAAGTTCCCAGATGAAGGATTGAATCCCAGCCTCAGCTGTGACCTATGCCGCAACTGCAGCAACCCCGGATCCCTTAACCCATCCACTGTGCCATGCTGGGGATCAGACTTTTGACTCTGCAGCAACCCAAGCCATTGCAGTTGGATTCTTAACCTACTGTGCCACAAGTGGAAACTCGTTGTTTTGATTTTCATTTCCTGACGATTAATGACCTGGAGCACCTTTCTATGTGCCTGTTGATCATCTGTATGTCTTGTTTCAAAAAATGTCTACTCTCAGATCCTCTGCTCATTTTTTTTCTAATGGCCACGCTCGTAGATTATGGAAGTTCCTGGGCAAAGGATTGAATCCAGGCAGCAGCTGTGACCTATGCCACAGTTATGGCAATGCTAGATACTTTAGCCCACTGCACTGGGCTAGGGATTGAAGCTGCACCTCCACAGCAACTCAAGCCACTGCAGTTGCATTCCTTTTTTGTTTTTTTTTTCTTTTTTCTTTTTTGACTACACTGTGGCATATGGAGTTTCCAAGCCACAGTTGTGACCTGTGCTGCATGTGGGCAACACTGGACCTCTTAACCCATTGTGCTGGGGCTGGGGATTGAATCCTGACCTGGGGCTGTGGAGATGCCATCAATCCCATTGCACCACAGCAGGAACTCCGTCTGCTTATGTTTGGTTTTTTGTTTGTTTGTTTTGCTATTAAGTTGTATGAGTTCTTTATATGTTTTAAATATTAATCTTTTTTAGATAAATGATTTGCAAATATTGCTCTTGGTTGCCTTTTCATTTTTTTCTATAGTTTCCTTTGCTGTGCAAAAAGCTTTTTATTTTGACATAGTCCCACTTGTTTATTTTTGCTTTTGTTGCCTTTGCTTTTGATATCAAATCCAAAAAAATCATTGCCAAAACTGATGTCAAGGAGTTTACCTGCTGTGTTTTCTTCTAGGAGTTTTATGGTTTCAAGTCTTATACGCAAGTCTTTAATCCATTTTGAGTGAATTTTTATATATGATATGAGGTAATGGTCTAGTTTCATTTTTTAAAATGTAGCTGTTTTATTAGCACCATTTATTTAAGAGATTGTCCTTTCCCCATTGTATATTTTTGACTTCATCATCATCAGATAGTTGACTATATAAGCCTGAGTTTATTTCTGGACTCTCTATTCTGTTCATTGATCCTGATTACTATAACTCTGTCATGTAGTTTGAAATCAGAGAGCATGATATCTCCAGCCTTGTTCTTCTTTCTAAGATTGTTTTGACTTTTGGGGGGCCTTTTGTGGGTCCATACAAATTTTAGAATTGTTTACTCTGTTTCTTTGGAAAAATAGGGATTATATCAATCCATAGGTTGCTTTATGGTAGACATTTTAATAGTATTGATTCTTCCAACCCATGAGCAGAGACTATCTTTCCATTTATTTATACCTTCTTCAGTTTTTTTCATCATTGTTTTACATTTTTCAGTGTACACGTCTTTCACCTCCTTGGTTAAATTTGTTCCCTAGATATTTTAATCTTTATGATACAATTGTAAAAGGAATAGTTTTCTTCGTTTCTCTTTTTGTAGTTCATTATTAGTGTATAGAAACACAACAGTTTAGATTTTCTGTTTCTTCATGATTCAGTCTAGGAAGTTTATATATTTGTAGGAGTTTATCCATTTTTTTCTAGGTTGCCCAGTTTGTTGGTTTATAATTGTTCATAGTAGTCTCTTATCCTTTTTATTTCTGTGGTTTCAGGTGTAACTTTTCTTCCTTTTCTGATTTTATGAGCCCTATCTCTTTTGTTCTTAGTCTAGCTAAAGGTTTGTCTTTGGTGAGAGGGGCATTTCTGCAGCATATGGTACTTCCCAGGCCATGGATTGAACCTGAGCTATAGCAGCGACAATGCCAAATCCTTAACTTCTAGGCTACCAGGGAGCTCCAAGATTTGTTCTTTTTGTTTGTCTTTCAAAGAACCATGTTTTGCTTTCATTGATTTTTTTTTGTCTTTTGTCTTTTTAGTTTCTATTTCATTTATTTCTGCTTTGACCTTTGCTGTTTCCTTCCTTATAACTTTGGGCTTTGTTCTTCTTTTTCTTGTTCTTTGAAGTCTAAAGTTAGGTTGCTTATTTATCACTATCAATCCTTCCCCATTAGAGCTGCTTTCCTATGTCCCATAATTTTTAGTATGTTGTATTTCCATTTTCATTGGTCTCAAGGTAGTTTTTTATTCTTCTTTTGATTTCTTTATTGACCCAGTAGCATATTATTTAGTCTTCACTAATTTTCCAGTTTTCTTCTTGTGATTGATATCTGTTTTCCTACCACTGTGGTTGGAAAAGACAACCTGATATGGTTTTAATCTTCTTAAATTTGTTAACACTTGGTTTATGGCCTAACATGTGATCTTTCCTGCAGAATATTCAAGTGCGCTTGAGAAGAATGCATATTCCTTTTTTTTTTTTTTTTTTTTTTGTCCTTTCCAGGGCCTTACCTGTGGCACATTGAGGTTCCCAGGCTAGGGGTCCAATTGGAGCCGTAGCTGCCGGCCCACTCTAGAGCCACAACAACGAGGGATCCAAGCCATGTCCTTAACCCACACCACAGCCCACGGCAATGCCGGATCCCCAACCCTCTGAGCAAGGCCAGGGATCAAACACACAATCTTATGGCTCCAGTCAGATTCGTTAACCACTGAGCCATGATGGGAACTCCCCATTGTTTTTGATTGTTCTGTTCTGTATGTATTTGTTAAGTCCATCTGGTCTAACATGTCATTTAAAGTCCCTGCTATTACTGTATTGCTGTCTATTTCTCCTTTTTTAGGTCTGTTAACATTAGCTTTATTTATTTATTTATATATATTTATAAATATTTTCTTGTTGGATTGATCTTTTTATCGATATGTAATGCTTCTTTGTCCCTTATTATAGTTTTTTCTTTCCCCTTTGTTGCTGAATAGTATTCCTTTTTTTTTCTTTTTGCTTTTTTAGGGGCCCCCCGAGGCATATGGAAGTTACCAGGCTAGGGGTCCAATCGGAGCTGCAGCTTCCAGCCTACGCCACAGCCACAGCAATGCCAAATCCAGTCCACGTCTGTGACCTACACTGTAGCTCGCAGCAATACCAGATCCTTAACCCACTGAGCAAGGCCCAAGATCCTGCATCTCATGGATACTAGTCAGGTTCCTTACTGCTGAGCCATGATGGGAACTCCCTGAATAGTATTCCGTTGAATGGATATATCACATTTTGTTTATCCATTTACCAGTAGGAGGACATTGGATTATATCTAGTTTGGGTCACTTATGAATAATGCTGTTCTTCGTATTTGTGTTTATTTGGTACTATGTTTTCACTTCTCCTGAACAGATACCTGAGGGTGGTAAGTATCTTTTTTTAAATGTATGTAATTACAGTGGATCAGGTCAACTAGCACACATCAATTTTGAGGAGAAATAACTGTTTACCATTGATACGTAGTATATTATCTGTGTAATTAACTGATGTTTCATACTTTGTTAAAGATAAAATAAGAAAGTGACCAAAGATTATATGGTAGGTTTACATTTAATTTTTAAAGAAACTTTTTTCCTTTTTTTTTGCTTTTTAGGACCACACCCATGGCACATTGAAGTTCCCAGGCTAGGGGTCAAATCGGAGCTGTAGCTGCTGGCCACAGCCACAGCAACATGGGATCCAAGCCACAACTGTAACCTATGCCACAGCCTATGGCAATGCTGGATCTGTCACCCACTGAGTGAGGCCAGGGATCAAACCTATGCCCTCATGGATACTAGTCAGGTTCATTTCTGCTGAGCCGTAAGGGGAACTCCTAATTTTTAAAGAAATTTTAAGGCCGATTTTTATTTATTTATTATTTATTTTCTTTTATTTGCTTTTTGGGGGCTGCACTTGCAGCATGTGGAAGTTCCCAGGATAGGGGTTGAATTGGAGCTATAGCTGCCACCCTGCACCACAGCCACAGCAATGCAGGATCCGAGCTGCATCTGCAGTGCACACCACAGCTCATGGCAGCGCTCAATCCCCGACCCACTGAGCGAGGCCAGGGATCAAATCTGCATCCTCGTGGATACTAGTCAGATTTGTTTCTACTGCACCACAATGGGAACTCTCAGGCTGACTTTTATTTACAGACTCCTGTAGAAAACCATCTACCACTGTCTTCTGTATGACATTCATATCCTATTTGGAAGTTTTTCTATTTTTCCCACTCCCTAATATTTTTCTAATAATTTTCTAAGGACTTCAGATTATGAAACAGAACTGTATCATAACCACCTGTTATCTACATGGGCTCTCACTGCTGCAGGTCAAATATTTTTTATACCATCATTAAAAAGCCCAGCTTACTGTGAAATCTCACTTGAAGGAGTGGGAAAATATTGCAACAGGAGATATACGTGATTTGGATAATTGTTAAAGCTTCTGTAAACAGTACTTGATTTTCTGGAAGAAGTCTGCCTTCAGGTAGAGCTTATATAATGAAAGTGAACTTTATTTAGCATTTGGGCCTGGTCTAGTCTATTAGGTGATCCACATCCTGACTTTCTAGGCTAAGAATCATTGGCATTACCAGTTCTACAATGCAGTAGCTTCTAGTATATATAGTGCATTCAAGTTTACAAAGTGCTTCTCCTATTTAGTTATTCAACAATTCATTGAGCTCCATCCAGCTCTTTGACAGGCACTGCTGAGCACATAGTCTCACTTAATTTTCATTAACCTTGTCAGTGTAGGAAGATCAGATATCATGCTTGGTCTTATACATCATATACTCAGACACTGTCTCTCACCCACTCTATCCATGTCATCTCTACTTTTTCTGAAAGGATCTGGCCAACAGAAATCCATACTGATTTCTATAAAAATCTGTGTAAAATGACTGATTATTTTAAATGAAAGAAGATAGGAAATATGTGATATTAAAAATAAGTCATGGCATTCCTGCTTTGGCACAGTGGGTTAGTGATCAAGCTTGTCTCTGTGGTGTTGCTGATTTGATCCCCAGCCTGGCACCATGGGTTAAGGATCTGGCATTGCTATAGATGTGGCATCGCAGATGCAGCTTGGTTTCAGTCCCTGGCCTGTGAACATCTATATGCTACAGGTGTGGTCAAAAAAGTAAACAACCCCCCCCAAAAAAAACCAAAATTAGTCACTTTTTATTGTACCTTCATTTCACTTTCTCCCACATGATAGTGACCTCCTGGCCGAAACAAATTAAAACCAAACCTCAAATTAGGGAACACTAAAACATGTTATTTTATACGTAATGCATAAATACTAGAGTTAATTTGGTTTTTCACTAAAGGCTTATGGTTTATACTAGATGAAGCTTATTTCTTTTTAGTGGTATGAAAAGGACCAGTATGTAATTTCAGATTCTATACACTTCATTTGTATTTTCTCTTAGAAAATGTCTCAGTTAAAATCAATGCCCTACTATTCATTTAAGCTCCCTTGCCTTCAATAAAACTAATTGATAAACCCTAATAATTAATGGCCTGATTAAACCAAAATGACTTACATCTGCCCTGACGGTTGCCATTTATAATCAGTCACCTTAATGACTTGTCTTTTCTGTGCTTTGCTTACAGAAGAAAGGCTACAATATTTTTAAGTGAGTTTAATGAAAAGCTGTATGATCTGAGTTGCTGTGTCTTTTCCATCAGTTGAGATTGCTTTAAAATAAGCATAGGTAGAACTCTCTCCTTAAAAGTAATCTTTCTTGCCTAATCTGTTGTGTTGTTTATTACTTGGAAAGAAGTTGAAAATAAGCCACATTACAACTACAAATTGTTTTAGTATTCCTGGAGCTATTCTGGAGAATTATAGAATTGGCATGTTTTAAATGAAAACATGGAAATGATATAAGTTCAGTGACTATATACTGGGATTGTTGATACCTCAGATATAAGGTAGAATGTTTTATTTAGATAAAGTAAAACTTAAATCAGAGGAGCTGTGCTCATTCCAACATTTTAAAAGATTCCATTTGCTTCAGATTGTCATATGAATTCAGATTTAGCCTAACCAAATAAAGTCTTAATACTATTTATATCCTATTTATTTTGAAAAAGAATTTGAGGCAGTTTACAATATAAGGTTAAAACAATGAACAAAAGACAAAAAATAAGGTGTTTTTGTTTTTGTTTTTGTTTTTGCTTTCCGGGCTGTACCTGAGACATACGGAGCTTCCCAGGCTAGGGGTCGAATTGGAGCTGCAGCTGCTAGCCGAGGTGTGGGATCCGAGCCACTTCTGCAGCCAACACCACAGCTAGTGGCAACACCGGATCCTTAACCCACCGAGTGAGGCCAGGGATCAAACCTGCATCTCACGGATACTAGTCGGATTCGTTTCCGCTGAGCCTCAATGGGAACTCCAGGACTGGATGACGTCTAACATCATTTTGGACTCTTTGGCATATGGAAGAATTAAGCTTATAGAGATGCAAACTAAATGATGGCTCCAGAAAAACTCTTTCAGACATTTTGACATACTAAAATAACTTCTATTATGGTGGTTTATTTAACTATGAAGAGTAGAATGGTCAATAGGCGTTTCTCAGAAAAAGTAATACCTTCCCCTCCCATCCCCTTCCTTAGTCTGGAAATGAAAATTCCTGGGAATCTATAAGGTAAACAAGTTCCAAAGCTTACACGAGGTTGAATTTTAAAAATTCAAACCAGCCAGGAGTTTCCCAGTGGCTCAGCAGGTTAAGGATACAGTATTGTCACTGCTGTGGCTCAGATTGCTGCTATGTCATAGTTTCAGTCCCTGGCTTGGGAACTTCCACATGTTGTGGGTGCAGCTAAAAGAGGAAAAAAAAAATTCTAACCAGTCAGAGTAGAGACTTTTTTGAATAGTTTGGAGCTTTCAGGAGAAACTTTAGAATGTTCATGCTTTAATACTAGGGCTAAACTAGTTCCAGAGTAAGGGTTGATTTGGGCCTTCAATATAGAAAAATTCCAAAATAAGACTCAAAATGATCTGGTTATCTGCAAGAGTAACTGCTCGTAAGTTAACTACCTGCCAGTATGAAGGTTAACACTCTTTAAAGGATTATGACAAATTCATTCAACAGCATAAGATTGAGAGTATCTGGGATTTAACAAAATTATTATGCGAAAAAAGGAATTTTCTTTTGCTAATAGATGAAAGACCATAACCAGGAGAACAGTCAATAGAAAGGAATCTCCCCACTCCCTGACTTAGCAGACAAGGACTTTAGTTATTATAATTACTCTCAAGGATTTCAAGGAAAGCATGAGCATTATGAGGTGAGAGGTGGAAGACATAAAAAAAGAACCAAGTGGAACTTCTAGATACGAAAAATAAAATAAGAATTTCACTTGATGGAATTAACAATAGATTAGACACTGCAAAAGAAACATTTTGTGATCTTGATGTTAGAGAGAGAAATTATCTAAAATTACTGCAAAGAAAAAAGAGACTAAAAAAAATAGCACAGCCTAAGTGACCTTTGTAACAGTATCAGAAGTCTAAGATATATGTATAATTGGCGTCTCAGAATGAAAGTTGGAAGAAAGGGAACATAAAATAATTTGAAGAAATAATGCCCCCAAACTTTCCTAATTTGTTGAAACCCATAAACCGAGAGATCTAAGAAGCCCAACAAACTTTAACCAGGATAAACACAAAACCATACCAAAAGTATATCAAAATAAGACATTTGAAAGCTAGTGATTTTTAAAATCTTTAAAATATTCAGAGTAAATATAATACATTAAATAGAGAGACATGAAAATAGGAATGACAGTGGACTTCTTGTCAGAAGCCATGCAAGCCAGAAGACAGTGAAAAGACATTAAAATGGTGAATAAAAGAAAGCCCTATGAATCCTGAATTCTATGGTAAATATATTTTTCCAAATAACAGCTAAATAGAGACTTTTCAAGGCAAACAGTGCAGAGAAAATTTATTTCCAATAGAGTAGCATTGTAAGAAATGTTAGAGGAAGTTATTTAGGCAGAAGGAAAATGATACCAGATACAGGGTTAGATCAACACAAAGGAATAAATAGCACCAAAAGTGGTATACATGTAGATATATGAGACTTTTTTCTTTAAAAGTTTTTAAAAAGCAGCACTAAACTTTTTTTAATTATTTAAAGCAAAAGTAAAGTTACTATATTGTGGAGTTTATGACATACATAGAAGAATGGTGGTATGTAACAGTAGCACAAAGGATGGGAGGGAAGAAAATGGAAACATACTGTTCTGAGGTTCTTACATTATAAATTGAATACCCTAATATTATTTGAAAGTATACTGTGAGAGATTAAGAAACATATTGCCCATTTAAAACTGAAATAATCATTTAAAAAACAAAAGAAAACCTTCAAATTGGCTGGCAGACTTTAGCCCACATGCCAAATTTGGGTCACTACCTGTTTTTGTAAACATATACTAATGGAAAACAGCCATGCCCATTCACTTACATATTGCCTATGATTGCTTCTGCACTATAATGGCAAAACTGAGTAGTTAGAACAAAAAACATGTGATTCTCAACCCCTGAATTATGGGTCATTACAGAAAGTTTGCCACCTTCTGGCTTAGAAGCCAACAGTAGAAATCAGTGGAATGCTAAAGAGTCCAGCTAATTGAGAAAAAGGGCAATGAAAGAAGAAAAAAAGAACAAGCAACAGATGGGATTGATAATAAGACAGTAGAGTTGAAGTCAGCCATATCATTAATTATATTAAATGTGAATAGTCTCAATACTTCGATGAAAAGCACAAATTATCAGGTTGGTTTAAAAAGTAAGACCCAACTGTGTACTATCTGCAAGATCACTGCTTGAAATATTAATGACAGAGAGATACCATCCAAACACTAATCATCAGACTCTTTAAACCAAAAATTATAACAGTATATTGTGGGTTTATAATATATGTAGGAAAGGCAAGAATAATCTAAAAATAACAGAAACCAATCAGTGGTTGCCAGAGGTCAGGGTGGAGTTGCCTGTAAAGAGGCACAGGGAACTTTGGGGAGTGACATGAATGTTTCCTATCTTAACTGTGGTGTAATTACATGGATATTTGCCAAACTTATTAAACTGTATATTCAAAATTATGGTAATATTGATTTCAAAAAATAAAGTTCAACAATAGATGAAATTTCTCTTCAGATATTCTGAAGTTGCCAGCAGTTAAATCAGAGGGAAATACAGCAGGTTATGTTGGTCTTTTCTAAATGCTGGCCTGAAGACTAGGACATGTTAGATTAGTTTCTGATTCAGTAGATCTGAGATGGAACCCAAAAAGGTTGTTTATTTTTGTTTTTTTATTTTTTTATTTTTTGTCTCTTTAGGACTGCACCCACAGCACATGGAGGTTCCCAGGTTAGGGGTCTAATCAGAGCTACAGCTGCCAGCCTACGCTGGAGCCACAGCAATGATGTATTTGAGCCACATCTGTGACCTATACCACAGCTCAAGGCAACGCCGGATCCTTAACCCACTGAGCGAGGCCAGGGATTGAACCTGCAACCTCATGGTTCCTAGTCAGATTCCTTTCCGCTGCACCATGACAGGAACTCCAGTTGTTTATTTTTAATGCACAGCCAGGCTTGGGAGCTGTCTAGCTACATACCTCATTGTTTTTATAATAGGAAGCATACCAATTGTTCAGGAAGAAAATCCTGTTCAAAATATACATAAGAATGTTATTATCCTGAAATCTCATGTGCACAATTATTGCTCAAAATATATACCAGCAGTTCCTTGGCCTGCATTCTCCAGGTCTTACTCATCCTTCTCTCCATGGCACCTACTGTCATATCTGGCACATACTAAGGTACCAGTAAATATTTGTTGATTGAGTATTCTTGAAGGTCCATAGGTTCTTCTCAAAATGAAAAATACCGTTTACAAATGGGTTAATTAATAGTGAAATGTACTCTGAAGTATATGCCATTAAGTGGAAAAGATACAGTTCCTCCTCAGGCCAAATTTATGCTTTTCCAGGTGAGCATGTTTGCCCATCTGCTTGTGGAATTATTCATTGACCACTTGTTCAACAGACATTGTTCCTTATCCATACCAGGCACCGTTCTAAATAGAGGAATGAACAAAACAGATCAAGTCTCTGCATTCATGGAGCTTTCCTTCAAGAGAGGAGGGCTGAGTGTGCACAGCTTTACACATACAGATGTAGTGTGTGCTAAGTGCTAAGAAGAACGTTGAAACAGAGAACAGGGAAAGAGAATGTCTGCATGGGAAGATATTGCTGTTCATAGTAGGTGGTTGAGGAAGGTTTCTCTTAAAAGGGTAACATTTGAACTGAAATTTATAAAAAAGTAAAGGAGCGGGTAACATATATATGGGAGAAGTGTGTGCCAGGGACATGGAACTACAAAGCATGTATGGCTGAGAGGCCAGTGAGATGAAGCAGAGTGAATAGGGTAGGGGCCAGCTCAGAGGAGGCCTTGAAGACTTCCTGAGTTCTGTATCTTGCATTGAGTTGGAAAACCCTTGGAGGTTTTAGGCAGGAAAGTGACATAGTCTGATTTAGGTTTTAAAAGGATCACTTTAGCTACTGTGTTCAACAAAGACTATAGTAGAGCAAGTATAAAAATAGGGAGACCAGTTCAGTGGCCTTGCCAAGGAATGAGTACATATAGTCTGGCAGAAATGACTCCTCATAAACATCAAATTGGTTGGATTGTTCTACTTAGTAGGCTTTGGAAATTATTTTCTTTCAACTAGTATTTTACCCAAACACAGCCTAAATTTACTGCAGTAGCAGCAGAACTTATTGACTAAATGTCATGAAATACAACACTTTTTGTAGCCTGGTTGATTGCCAGTGGATAATAATAATACCTTGTACTTGTAGAACATGTGACTGTTTAAAAGCTATTTTACATTCATTATCTCATCTAATCCTCAGTTAAGATAGATACAATGACTTTTATTGTCTGCCTACAGAGGTGAAAACTAAAAAGTCACATGCCAAATTTGTGGCAGGGCCCAAAAGACTAAAATCCAACTCTTCTGTCTCCTAGCCTGAAGCCATTGATTTGTCTTAAAGGGATCTGTTAGGTTCAAATGATGTTGCTGGGAGGGGAACACTTATATTAGCAAATTTAGTATATTTCTATAGAAAGCTGTCAACCAGTAAGCAAGATACTATCGTCAAACAGGATACATACAAAACTATGTAAAGCATATTCCTACCTTGTGAACTTATTCCTTGGTGATATCTATAACAGTAAATATGGTAAGTAATTACTAATTTAAAAAATGGTACAGACAGTAAATATTTTAGCAGTTCGAAGGAAGTAGTGGCTTTGGTGGCCTGAGTGAACACGGTAACAGGGAAGTGGGGGTACTTGAGCTGAAGGATGGACAGGATTCGGTAAACAAATTATTGAGGAAGGATTTCTAAACCCAGGAGTTTTAGAGTCAGGGACACAGACTGCATGAACAAAAGCTTAATAATGAGGTGTTTTGGATTTGTTTCTTTCTTCTTGTGACTAAAACAGTCTAGTTGGAATACAAGGGTTATTTTGATTATGACTGTCTGTCTACTCTCATACATAAAGCATTCCTGAAAACTAGGCAGAAGTGATGAAGTAGGCTTGCACATAAGTAAAAAAAGATGTTGGAGAACTGAAGATGCTGTAAAGTTCTTGTTTACACCTTGCCTTTTAGAATATAATCTAGAAATTTTGAGGTTTTTTTGTTCCTTATTCATCTACTTAAGTCAAGTGTGTGTCTGATTAAAGCTAAGGATTTGCTAATGTTACTGTACTTTATTATTTCCAGGCAGCTCCTTCTTCCTGGGGCTCAGAATATTTGCTCCTTAACTGTCTCCATCTGATGTGGTGGCTTAAGAGTGGTTTAAGGTTGTCAGTTTATAGAAAAGCAGATTGTCCAGAAGAAAAATATTCAAAGTCGAGGGCCTGTAGCGAGAATTAGCTTTGGAAAATAAGACCAAGCTTTGTAGAGTCTAACATTTCTTTCAGTTCAGAATTTATTGAATGTCCACCATGTATGTCTATGGTGTGTATTTTCTGCAGACTACTAGGGCACATTTGAAAGCAAAACCGTATTCTTAAGGGTTGGGGCTGGAGGTCAGGGACTATTTTACCTCTTTTTCAAGGAGCAGAATGATAGAGTGGAAGTGGTATATTTAATATGATGGCAGATTAAATTTATATTGAAATTGAGGAGAACTGGAGGCAAAGAGACAGTTCGTAAAAAGAGCTTACACCTGCCTAGGCATACTGACTTGGACCCAAAAAGAAAGCCCTCCTAAAGGAAGTATATAGCGTATCTTATCTGAATGGGCATGCTGCAGAGACAAGGCCTGCAGCTAACTCCTGATCGCTGAAACAGAGTGAGTCATTAACAAAATAATACCGTGTGTTCATGGTTTCCAATAATTTATTCTCATCTAGCCAACAAATACTTATTAAGCACCTAACTGTAGGCCTGGCACCCTTCAGGGGCTAGGATAGTCAGTAAAAGAGACAAAGTCCCTGCTTCATGGAGTTTACGTTCTAGTGTTAGGCAATACCAAATGAACACATGTATGAGAAAGTGCCTGGCACATTTCCTGTCACATGATCAGTAGGTTCAATAATCACTGGTTACTGAGTTTGAAGTTTGAGTTACATAGCTACTCTTGGCAAGAAACTTTTTTAGGGTAACCTTTGCAGGGTGGATGGTTGGAGTGAGATTAACTCACAGGGTTTTTTAGATGTTACATAAAAAATTATGTCTCTTGTTCAGTTTGGGAGCAATTAAGGTTTTATGTTATATTAAGTATAGCAAGTGGTCTGTACCAGACCACTTTACCACTGAAAATGAAATGTTGAAGCAGGTGCTATTCCATACCACCAAAAGTGCTATGCTCTTATCCTGCTTGCATGGTTTTTGTGAGCTTCTTGAATTCCTGAATAGGTTCATTGTTGTCACTGACAGTGCTTCACAGAAACCCTTTGTGTCATTATTTAGCAACTGACTGCCTTGGCAAAACCCATGTCAATTCTTTGGGTAACTCTAATAAGAGTCAAAATGATATAAAGGAAAAGAAAGATAAATGAAACAAAGACTGATAAGTGCACGCATGCACACACATCTTTTAGATCAATTTCTGAGGATTATCTGAAGTAACATTTATACATAAAACCAGAAAATAGCAGTACCGCATTCATGTTCTCATTGTTTCAACCAGATAAACCTGTTACCAGCAAATATAGAAATGATCTTTTCCTTGCTGGCTTCCCTTTGGCCCTACTGATTCTTCGGTGGGAGGAGCAGTTTCACACTGAGAGTACAGCTAAGCCTTTCTGTACAGATTCTTTGCATGAAGATTACATTTTCTTATCTGTGTTTCCTGAAAGTTGGAATAGAATGATGGGTGTGTTTACAGTTGTTGGAAGCCAAGATTTTATTTAACTTTCACATGAAATAAATAAACCCTTGCTTCTACAGAAACCAGAAATTATTAGAAATGGAGTTAGGACCTTACATTTTGCCTCCAAATAAAATGCTTTGCATTAAATTTGTGATTAGAATTCCGGGTTGAACAGATGATGTCATTTTTGCAATATGGTATGATGTGTGTATGTGTTTTTTTTTTTTTTCTTTTTTTGAACAAGCACTGTAGACATGGAATTAGTTACATGGACTTCTCTGGTCCCATTTTAGATGTGAAGCCCTCCAATATGCTAGTAAACACAAGGGGACAGGTCAAGCTGTGTGACTTTGGAGTTAGCACTCAGGTAGGTCTCTTTTTCCTCCCTCTCTGCTGTCTGTAACATCCACTTTCTATTTTCATTCTACTCGCTGGATTGAAAAATCACCTAGCTGCCAGACAAACAGAACTCTGCATCTTTTCGTCGGCTGGGATTGTGTTATTCATTTTTAATCTCCAAGCGAGTTTCCTTCATCAGAATATGATTGTTCATTGTTTAATGACAGTAAAAACTGCTGATATTGTAATTACTACTTACGAATAGCAAACTTCATTGATATGCAGCTTTGATAGGAAAGCGTTTTGGCCAGACAAAAGGGAGGGCAGAGTGGGAGCTGTGCCTGGGGAGCCCAACTGGCCCACAATAAAAATTAATATTGGGAGCAACAATGGTGGAGGGCCATTACAATGTGCAGCACAAATTTTAATTAATTTCCATTTTGGGCCTCCCCTGAGAACCCCGGTGATAGTGACCCATGAGCGTGCTGTGATGTTGATTTGAATTGCAGCCACCTTTACTCTCAGCCAAACACGAAGACCAAAGCGAAGGTCATCGTTGTATTATGAGTTGTCAAAGTCTGTTATCCCTCCAGCGTATTTAGTGTTCGTTTCATTCTAGTAATGCATGGGGCTTCATTCACAGCTTGAGCCATCTGACTAAAAAATGAGTGTGTTCAAATTCTACTTGAAATTGACTTTTTATATCAGGCGGGTTTGGGGTACTAAAGCGATAAGCATCCTGCTTAAGTGAATTGTTTAAGGTTATCTGCTATAAACTGTAATGCTGTGCTTGTTTAAATTGGAAATCACATTCAAAAGAAAAGAGAGATTTAATCATTTTTAATGCCTTTGTAGATAAATTTCTTCCCTTTTACATAATTTTTAGTTGATTTATAGAAATGATGATTGTAGGTTAAATGAGGAATAATTGCCCATTTTATTTCCACATTATCTTTATATTGTTCTAACAGACTGTTTTGTCTCATAGCTAGTGAATTCTATAGCCAAGACGTATGTTGGAACAAATGCTTATATGGCGGTAAGTAAACTTATGCAAAAATAACATTTAAAGCCAGCATCTTTATCTTTATGTACTTTGTAATGTATGATTCTTGAATTAATTCCAGAGCTTTATCCTAACAGATGATAAATTACGAAGTCAATCTTGTCATGATCTGACTTTTAAGTCTTCCTAAAAGATGCTAAGGTTTATACAGGAGCTACCAACTTCTCTGACTTTGTTGACTTAACTGGTTGGTTTGAAAATGAAATTGCTGAATTTTGAAGTTTAATTCTACAGAAAAATTGCATCTTATAGCATATTGGCTACTTTGCCACATTGGTTATTTAATTAACCCTAAAATATACCAGAATGTCAGTCAATAAGATCAACTGTTTTTTTCCAGGAATATAAGCATATTTTGACATCAGATCAAGATTAAATTATTAATTAAAATTAAATTATTACTCATGGATCTCTGAATGTTAAGGGTTTAGCAGACAGTTCTCCATCAAACTTTTATGTCTATATTCTGTTTACTTGGCTTCATGCCTATTATAAGATAACTTACTTAGTCCTTCTGTAATACATTTACCAGGAGTGAAAAATAGAAGCATAGAACCATTTCAGAGACCAATGTAGCCTTGACTTTGAAGTTTTTCTTTTTTCCTGCCTTGTAAGTAAGGAAAGTTATTTGTGTCCCTAAAATTGCTTTTATTTATTGGCTTCCACAATCACTTCAAGAGTAGGGGAGTGGAAGGAAACAAGCAGGAAACTTATTTAGTATTTTGGGGGCAAAGTTTTGTTTTAACACCTTTAATTTTTTTAATGAGGGTTCTAAAGATGTATTCAGGCCATCTATTTCACTTTCAGTAATCTTTATATGAAGTTTAACCAAGTGTGGATGGAATCCTGGATCTTATTCTCAGAACAATACAAAACATTTTTTTAAATTGAGATACCAGAACTGCTAATTTTTGCCTTGCATTTTTTTTAAAAAAGAAAATCCATTTTTTTTCTCATTCTTCTAGGTAATGTGAGAAAAATTTACCTCTGGAAATATTATATCTATTTTTATAAAACTTAATCACCCTCTTTGGCTCTGTCAGGTTAACTGAGATTAGTGAGCCACCTTTATAACTAACAAAACCATGCCAAATGCCATGATTTCAGTCTTTGAAAAAACAGGGAACACCGTTATTTCAAACAAAAAAAAAACTATTAATGAAACAACTTTTCCATTCCCTATCATATCCTTAGTAGCTTTAAATTGCTCTAATAATTAAATTGCAATATGTTTGGATGTACAAATCCAGATTACAGTTGTCTTTCCCAGGTGTACATTAAAGAAATTACTTTTTTCCTTTTTGTTTATGGATGAATGTGATGCGTCCATCTCTTAATTAAAAATGTAAGAATTAAAATTATGAAATGTTAGCTCAGATTTGCAAAGGTAAAATTGCTTTGCTTCTTGGGTGAGTAAATTCTAGTCATCAGCATTGTGGTTCAAGCTGTAAAAAGCCTAAGACACCTAGGAAGCAAAGAGTATAATAGCCTGATAGGGAGTTTTGCTCAATTCAGCAGGCTCTCCTCAGCCTTGTATTTTAACCCAACCAATGTGAGATGAGAGGTTGGGAGTGGGGAAGGTGGAAATAACATTTATTGTTCTGTTACACCAGTAACCCCTGCCTGAGGTACTGTGGTATTGTATTATATGGTACTGCCACTGGGCAAACTGGGTGAAGGATGTACCAAAAACCCCTGTATATATTTTTCAACTTCTTGTTAATTAGGTATTTCAAAGTAAAAATTAAATTTAAAACAAGGGAAGTCTTATTGGCTCATGATCATGTCCATTTGTTTATGTATTTTCTGTGCCTACTTTAGTGCTACGGTGGCAGAGTGGAGTAATTGTGACAATTGTAGCAGAGACCATATGGCCCACAAAGTGAAAAATATTTACTGTCTGGCCCTTTACAGAGAAAGTTTGCCAACCTCTTCCCTATGCCAGTGAAAGCTGTTTCTGAAACTGAGTACCTTCAATTAATCAACCCATATTTCCTGAGTGCCTTCTATGCAGTTAGCCAGGTATGGTGGTGCGATTCTATAATCCACCTAGGATGTGGGCAAGATAGGTAACCTGGCATTATATGTAGCCATGTCATGTATGACATAATAAAGACTTAAGTTGTGCCAAGCATACCTTTAGAAGGAAGGCATGTAAGGTACCCATTTGTATAAACAGTATGTGAAAAGGACACGTGTAAAAGAGAGAGATCACTCACTGTATAAGGATGAGCAAAGACTCAGAAATAGAGGGTAATGTGACATGGGTAGGGGCAGGGAGGTTCAGGGTAGAGGACAAGTAATAGACTGTGGTCATATATAATTACAGGTCAACTGATGTCATACCCTCAGTTTACATCCATTTCTCTCGCTTTATATTCATACCTGTTGCTGTACAGGGATAATAACAACGTGATAATAGCCAACACTTATTTAGAACCATGTGCCAGTCACTCTTTTAAACCTTTACATATATTAACTCTTTAAATCCTCACAACAACCCTATAAGGTGGGTAATATTACTGTCCTTTTGCAGATGAAGGCACCAAGGGATAGAGAAGTTAAGTGACTTACTCAAGTTTATACAGCTAATAAGCGGCAGAGTAAGGAGTCAAACCTAGGTAATCAGCTTCCAGAGACTAAACTCTTAACTGCTATACCTCTCATAGTGTCCAAATTATTTGTGTCTCTTCAAATCTAGATGAAGATTTTCATAGGAGCAGGGTTTATTCTGCTTATTCTCTATAGCCAGTCTGTCACACAGTGCTAAATAAATGAATCAGTTCATGAAAGCTACTTTCCAAAAATGACTTGTTCACTAATTGTAAGAGGAGCATTTGACTTTTTGTATTACGTATCTTACTTGCATGATAAAATGTAGAAGAACGCCCCCAGATGACAATTACAACCAACTAGACTGCTCATATATTGAAAAGAAAATAAATCATGAAGGTCCCTGGTGGCCCAGTGATTAAGGATCTGGCAATGTCAGTGTCACTGCTGTAGCTTGGGTCACTGCTGTGGTTCGAGTTCAATCCCTGGCTCAGGAACTTCTGCATGCCATGCTTGTAGCCAAAAAAGAAAAGGAAAGAAACCCAAGACTGCATGTACACATAGTCTCACTTTATCCTTCTATAATCCGAAGTGTAAGTGATAAGAAAATGGTAATTAGGACAAAGATAGGAAGGCTTTTCTAAGATCCTAAGTCATTAAAACAAACAGACACAAAACCAGTAACAACGTATGGGCCTGTTCAGCCATGGCACTTGTAGGAGACTTGAAAAGTCACCTGACCCAAGTCCCTCATTGACCGACAAGGATACCGAGACCCAAAAAATGAAGTTAATTGCATGTTTAAGGACATTTTAGGGGCAGATAACGAGGTTTAAAAGACATTTTAATGTGAAGCAAGAAATATTTTCAACTATATTTTTAAAAGATTTCATCCAGAAGGCTTACAAAAGGGATCCAAAAGGCTTTGGAGGCTTATGTTAAATTGAACCATTTCTTAGAAATTCTAATTACTAAAACTTTTACTCTATTTTAAAGATAGAAGTCCCCAAAACTTTAATCCACTATCAATCAGTGGTTTATTTTATATATTTATAAAATACATATTATGTACTTATATTTTATGGCTGTACCAAGGCACATGGAAGTTTCTGAGCCAAGGATTAATCTGAGCTGCAGCTGCAACCTGCTCCATGGCTATGGCAATGCCAGATCCTTTAAACCACTGCACCAGGCCAGGGATCAAACCTGTACCTCTGAAGCAACTTGAGCCACTGCAGTCAGATTCTTAACCCACCATACCACAATGGAAACGGCTATAATTTTTTAAATCAAATGTAAAAGTTTGACATTATTGTTATGAATACCTCTAAAGTTTTGAAATTAAGAAATCTTATGCAAATACTTGTCCTTTAAGATCAAAGCGTCAATCTAAATAACTATTCATATATCCTGAACGTTTTTTTTCTACCTGGGCGATTCCTATACCTGGAAGCTGTGATTACCCAGAATAAAACCTATACAGACTACGTGATCCACCTCAGTTGGCCATACTTATTTAGTGATGGTAGTGGTGGTGGTGATGATTGGAAGGAGGCCAGCATTTAGTGAGCATTCCCATGTGACATGTACTGAGTTGAACACATTATATGGATTCATTTAATCTTCACACACCTCCATTAGGTATACATATTACTATTATTGCCTTCATTTTATAGATGAGGAAACCAAAGATGAAGTAAATTTAGCCCAGAGTCTCAGAGGTAGCCAAGTAGTGACAGTCAAGATTTAATTAGGGGAGTTCCCGTCGTGGCGCAGTGGTTAACGAATCCGACTAGGAACCATGAGGTTGCGGGTTCGATCCCTGCCCTTGCTCAGTGGGTTAACGATCCGGCGTTGCCGTGAGCTGTGGTGTAGGTTGCAGACACGGCTCGGATCCCGCGTTGCTGTGGCTCTGGCGTAGGCCGGTGGCTACAGCTCCGATTCAACCCCTAGCCTGGGAACCTCCATATGCCGAGGGAGCGGCCCAAGAAATAGCAAAAAGACAAAAAAAAAAAAAAAGATTTAATTAGGACACCAGCTTCTAGTTTCTGGTTGTAGCATTTTAGGTTATTTGGACAAACTCTTCCATTGAAAACTGCTAAATAAAATACTTTATAAACGGAGTTTCTATTGTGATGCATTAGGTTAGGAATCTGACTATAGCAGTTCAGGTTGCTGCGGAGGCACTGGTTTGATTCCTAGCCCAGAGCAGTGGATAAAGGATCTGAAGCTGTCACAGGTGTGACGTAGGTCATAGCTGCAGCTCATTCATATTCAGTCCCTGGCCGGGAACTTCCATATGCCACAGGTGCAGCCATAAAAACAAAACAAAAACAATAAACAAACAAACAAAAAACTTAAAAAACCATTTCAGATGCACTAATGAGCTAAAAAGACAACAGGGAAATCTCAGGATAATTTTCAGATGGAATCCTGCAACAGAGGGGAAAGCAGAATGTCAGAGCAGCAAAGATATGTATTCTTGAGGATATTTGCCTATACTGCAGCTGTGAATTTTTTTTGTTTTTTCTTTTTGGGGCTGCACCCACAGCATATGGAGGTTCCCAGGCTAGGGATTGAATTAGAGCTACAGCTGCCAGTCTACACCACAGTCACAGCAATGCCAGATCTGAGCCACATCTGCGACCTACACCACAGCTCACGGCAATGCCAGATCCTTAACCCACTGAGCAAGGCCAGGGATCGAACCCACAACCTCATGGTTCCTAGTCAGATTTATTTCCACTGTGCCACGACGGGAAGTCCTGCAGCTGTGAATCTTATGGTGACTCCCTTAAGGCAGAGGGTCTTAGAGGAGACCTTTCCCATATCATGCTGAAAGTGTGAAGGGCTCCCCCCAACACTTGATATAAAAGCAGATCAAAGCTAAATTTACTTTTCCTCTGCTATGTTAGGGGACAGAAGAGAAGGCTTCTCAGAGCCAAGTAGAACACCAGGGGAAAAAAGGGGGGGGGGCGGGTGGGAAACTTTGGCTATAATCTAATTCTGGCACAGATTTGTACCTTGGATATTTGTACCTTGGATATTTGTACCTTGGATATTTGTATGCGTGATCTGAGTTAGAAAGGGCACTTCATGCTGACAGCATTGTTTGGGGTGGGCACATCCACCTTAAGCCTCAGAGAACCTCTCTAAAAATTTTTTTCAAGAGCAAAAACTAACAAGCAGTCAAAGACAGCCAGGCACACTAGAAAACAGATCAACGTGAGAAAAAATAAGCAGGAATAGCAGGTGCACATAGACTTCATAAATTTTAAAAGTAGAATATAGATTTGAGAAAGTTCCCAAATAAAATTACCATATAAAAACTAATAACTTACTATTTGGTAGCATATAAAACAAAGCAGAAGAAAGAATTAGTGAACTGAAAAATAGATTGTTAGAGCAATCTGACTCCAGAACCCTTGTTGACCAGTATACTCTGCTTCTACCACATGGTGATCTTGCTGGCTTTCAAAAAAATCCCTGTTATTTGTGATATATATTTTGACTACAAACTAACCTAAAGTATTTGTGCTTATTACTATGTTAATTTTCTGAGTAGCCTAACCCTGAGCAGAAATTCCTTTATGGGAAGAGGTAAGGGGTATAACTTGGTATTATCCTGCTTTTCACAAGTAAACCCCAGGGTGTTGTATAATAAATAGAGACAGTTCTGGAATGAGTTGCCTAAATATGGGTTCTGAGTAAATGCCCAGTCAGAGCAGTAGCTGGAAGGAGTAGAGTGTGCATGCCATCTTGGAGCCACTGCCTTTAAGATCATTTGCTTTTTTTTTCTTTTTCTTTTTCCAGCTGCACCTGTGGCATATGGAAGTTCCTAGACTGGGGGTCAGACTGGAGCTGCAGCTACAGACCTTGGCTACAGCCACAACAACACTGGATCCAAGCCACATCTGTGACCTACACCCCAGCTTGTAGCAATGGTGGATCATTAACCCACTGAGCAAGGCCAGGGATCAAACCAGCATTCCTCACAGATACTATGTCAGGTTCTTAACCTTCTGAGCCACAATGGGAACTCCAATCCTCTGCTTTTTATATCATCACCACTTCCTACTGTTCTTATTAAGAACAGACCATGTTTTTTCCCCCTATGCTTAAACCCCAGTCCAGAGGAGCTTCAGACAAGAGTCATGTTCTTCCTATTATTAAGCCTTCCACACCAATGACAGATGTCATGTCAGAAAGTAACCAACTTTGGCTTTTTAACTGGAAAATGTTCATCACAGATTTTTTTCTCAGTAGCATGGTACCTGGCTGTTGGCTTGGTTTTGTTTTGTTTTGGAGGGGAGAGAACAGAGCAGGTCACCTTGGCTTCAGGTATGAGAGCAGATTTGAATTGTGCAGCTTCAGACCATCAAGTCTTGGCTCCATAAATTCAGAATGTATTGGGACTTATCTTATACCTGTGTAAGTTTCAGGGGCCTGGACACTTTCCAAGTCAATGTCTTCCATACAAATTCTTTAAAATAGACCTGTAGAGCTTTCTACCTGCTTTTGCTAAGCATTCATGCTTGAGCACTGCATCACAACAGTAAGCTAATTTTGTTAGCTTATTGTAAGAATAATTTTTCCAGTGAGAAGTTGTCCAAATCTCATCCTTAAGGAGTTCTCCTATTTGCCATCTGGTATCTGTGACAACTATTACTTTTGCTGTTTTTTCTTTTTAAATTAATTTTTTCTGTGCTTTATTTTCAGATTTCAGTTTAAACTTGTTTTAGTAGCTAAGAGGGCAAATGTGATGATTGTCTTTCATCTTATTGTTGGTCCTGCCAAAATATATTGTATGTAGGCTCCACTTTTGCTTATTTGTTTCTTCTATACTCTGAATGAAATACTGTATATCCATAAATGTCAAGTAGTTGAGTGAAGAAAGGGAAAGAGATAGGAAAGAAAAGATAGGAAGAAAGGCAACATTTGGTCATTTCATTAACAATTCTAGAAGATATTAGGATTTTCATGTATGTTAGGAGTTCTTGATGGACATGAATAGCAGTAATATGTGAGGAAGTTACATTAGTAGAACACTCCAGGGAACTTCATAATTAGTTCATGCTTAAAATCAAATGTGCCAGGAGACAGATGTGGAACTCATCCACATGGCAGAGGAGAAGGACATGGAACTCACCTTCTCCCACAAATATATCAAAAAGAAAAAGATTTGTGTGTAGAACAATTCTTACAGAACATCTACTGAATGGTGCAGAAGACCTCAGACTTCCTGAGAGAGCAAGAAAACATCCACATAACTTGGTAGGACAAAAGGAGGAAAAAAAGAAAGAGAAGAGAGAAAGAGGAATCAGGATGGGGCCAGCACTCCTGGGAGGGAGCTATGAAAAAGGATTCCACATTCTAGGAAGCCTCGTGACTGACAGGGAGATCAGCCAGGATGGAAGGGGAGCCTCAAAACCTTGGAAAAAGGCACAGCGGCCAGTCTGAGGAGGAAAAAGCAGAGAGAGAGCTGCACAGGCAATAGATACCACTGCCCAGCGTGCCCCATTGTGAGATACTCAGATGGGGGCTGGGTGCTGAGGCTTGGGCTTTGGAGGTCAGTCCAGAGGAGAGGATTAGGGTTGGCTGTGTGGAAACAGCCTGAGGGAGATAAGGAGTGCTGTGCAACAGACTAGGGAGTACCAGAAGCCTGCGACTACCAGAGAAGCAAGGTGCCATTGTTGGGGAGTGTGAGAAGGGGGTGGGGCTGGGCCACCACAAAAACTTCTTTCTCTGCATATGTGCATCAGTGTGGGGGCTCTCAGTTGTCATGGCACCCATTGTGCTGGCTACAAGAGTGGATGCAAGTTACCACAACAATCTCAGATACTGTAGGTGGGAATAGCCTCCCATTGCCTGCCAGATGCACCAATTCAGGGACCAGAGCTGCTAAGGAGGGCCCTGTGACCAGGTGCCACCCATCGCCCCCACATCTCTAGGAACACACACACCCCACTCTTGCTGCTGCTGAGGCCCTGTGACTGGGAACCACCCCCACCTCCCCATGAGTTGCCACCACTGCAAAGGGCCTGGCAACCAAGCACCATCTGCAGGCACCACCTGTTGCCCTCAACTTCCTGGAAGCACACATGGGCCATGTACCTGTACAACCCCTATCAAGGGGGTAACAGCCTGCACACACTGAAGAAAGAGACAGCAAGCATCCAAACCAAAAGCAGACCTAACACCAAAAAAATAGTAAACATACACAAGCTAGCAGAGATACTCCTGTGTGAAAATAGCCCTCCAAGACTATAGTAGATAATTGTTTCCTATAAAATCACAGTGAGAAAAAATGTAAGCAAAATGAAGAAGCACAAGAACCATTCCCAAGTAAAAGCAGAAAATAATTCCACTGAAGGAGCAAACAGACAGACTTCTTCAGTCTGACATCAAGTTCAAAAAGGAGGCTATGAAAATACTGAAAGAGTTAAGAATGGCTATCAGTAGTAAAGCAGGTTACTGTAAAAAGGAATTAGAAACTCTAAGGAGGAGCCAAAAAATTAGAAAATCCATTTGTCAAGACGAAAACTAAGCTAAAGGCAATGACTGGCAAAATGAATAATGCAGAGGAACGAATAAGTGATTTGGAAGACAGAATAATGGAAATCACCCAATCAGGACAGCAGAGAAAGGCAAATTAAAAAAAAAAAAAGAAAGTAATATAAGAGATCTCTGGTATAACACAGAGTGTGCCAATCTGCACATACTAGGGATCCCAGGAAGAAAAGAAAACGAAAAGGGGATTGAAAATGTATTTGAAAAAATTATGACTAAAAATTTCCCAAATATAAAGAAGGAAGCAGATATCCAGATACAGGAAGCATACAGGGTCCCAAACAAGATGAACCCAAACAGACCTACACCAAGACATGTTATGACAAAAATGGCAAAAATTTAAGATAAGGAAAGGATTCTAAAGGCAGCAAGAGAAAAACAAAGAGTTAATTACAAAGGAATCCCCATAAGGCTATCAACTGAATTCTCTACAGAAATGCTGCAGGCCAGAAGGGAGTGGCAGCATATGTTGAGATTTCTGAAAGGGAAAAATTTGCAACCTCGAATACTATATACCCAGCAACATTAGCATTTAAAATAGAAGAAATAAAGAATATGTCAGACAAGCAAAAACTGAAAGAATACAGTAATGCTAAACATATTCTAAAAGAAATATTGAAAGATCTCTAAATAGGAAAGAAGAAGATATAAGATGGAGGAAATCACAGTGGAAAGTAATCACTTAAGCCAGTATACAGATAAAAAACAAACAATTTTTGAAGGTAATAATAAACACAAGGAATAAGAAAAACATAAATATGAAGAGGTTAAAAGGTACATCAAAATCAGGAGTTTCTGTCCTGGCTCAGTGGAAACAAATCTGAGTAGCATCCATGACAATGCAGGTTTGATCCCTGGCCTCACTCAGTGAGTTAAAGATCTGGTGTTGCCATGAGCTGTGGTGTAGGTCGCAGACTTGTCTCAGATCTGGCGTTGCTGTGGCTGTGGCATAGGCTGGCGCTATAGCTCCAATTCAGCCCCTAGCCTAGGAACCTCCATATGCTGTGGGTGCAGGCTTAAAAAGACGAAAAAATAGTGCTAATAAAAAAGGACATCAAAATCATAAAATATGGGGAAGGAGAGTAAGAAAATGTAATTAAGACTTTATTTTCTTAGAATGTGTTTGAGCCTATATGACTGCTTGTGTAAAGCAAGCAAGTATAAGAAGGGATTAACATACTTGAAAAACAGGGAAACCACAAATCAAAACCAAACAATACATTCACAAAAACTAAAAAGAAGAGGACACATGCATAAAATAAAAGGAAATCATCCAACCAAAAAAAAAAGAAAAGAAAAAGAAAGGGACAGAGAAGAAACAGAATGAACTGCAAAACGATGTTTAAAATGACATTAAATGCATGTGTATCAACAATTACCTTAAATGTCAGTGGACTAAATGCTCCAATCAAAAGACATAGAGTGGCAGACTGGATAAGAAAAGAGCCTACAAATATGCTGCCTACAAGAGACCCACCCTAGGGCCAAGCACACATATAGATTGAAAGTGAGGGGTTAGAAAAAGTTACTTTATGCACATGGAAATGACAAGAAAGCAGGAGTCACAATACTCATATCAAACAAAATAGACTGTAAAATAAAGGCCATAAAGAAAGATAAAGGACACTATTTAATGATTAAAGGGTCAATTCAAGAAGAGAATATTACACTCATCAACATACATGTACCTAATATAGGAGGACCCAAATATGTAAAATAAATACTAACAGACATGAAAGGAGAAATTCGTGGGAATACAATAATAGTAGGAGATTTTAACACTCTGTTTACTGACATCAATGGACAGGACTTCTAGACAGAAAATCAGTAAGTCACCAGAGATCCTAAAGGACTCACTAGAACACTTAGACTTCATTGATATTTTCAGGACATTACATTAAAATTATATATATATATGTAAATACATACACACATTCTTTTCAAGTGCATGTGGAACATTCTTTAGGCTTGACTACATACTAGGGCACACAAATAACCTCAGTAAGCTTAAGAGTGTAAAAATTATTTCAAGCATCTTCTCTGACCACAATGGTCTGAAACTAGAAATCAACCACAGGAAAAGAAATGAGAATAAAACTGACTATATGGAGACTAAACAACTATATGGAGATTACTAAAAAACCAGTAGGTCAATGAGGAAATTGAAAAGGAAATTTAAAAATGCCTTGAGACAAGGCAACAGAAATAAAAGCAAAAATAAACCAGTAGGATCTAATCAAGCTGACAAGCTTTTGCACAACAAAGAAAACCATAAAAAATACAAAAAGATAACTTGCAGAATGGGAGAAAATAGTTTCAAATGATGCACCTGACAAGGGCTTAATCTCTAAAATATACAAACAACTTATACAACTCAACAGCAAATAAGTCAACAGCCCAATGGAGAAATGGGCAAAAAACCGAAGAGACATTTCTCCAAAGAAGATATGCAGATGGCCAATAAGCACATGAAAAAATGCTCAACATCACTGATTATTAGAGAAATCCAAATCAAAACTACCGTGAGGTACCACTTCACACCAGTCAGAATGGCCATCAATAAGTCCACAAATAGCAAATGCTGGAGGGGGTGTGGAAAAAAGGGAACCCTCCTGCACTGTTGGTGGGAATGTAAATTGGTACAACCACTATGGAGAACAGTATGGATGTACCTTAGAAAACTAAATATAGAACTACCACTTGACCCAGCAATCCCATTCTTGGGCGTATATCTGGACAAAACTTTCCCTGAAAAAGACACATGCACCCGTATGTTCATTGCAGCACTATTCACAATAGCCAAGACATGGAAACAACCTAAATGTCCATTGGCAGATGATTGGATTAAGAAGAAATGGTATGTATACACAGTGGAATACTATTCAGTCATAAAAAAACAAAATAATGCCATTTGCAGCAACATGGTTGGAACTAGAAGATGCTAATACTAAGTGAAATAAGTCAGAAAGAGAAAGACAAATACCATATGATATCACTTATATCTGGAATCTAATACATGGCACAAATGAACCTTTCCACAGAAAAGAAAATCATGGACTTGGAGAAGTGATTGCCATAGGGGCGGAGGGATGGACTGAGAATTTAAGATTAATAGGTGCAAACTACTGACTTTGGAATGGATAAGCAATGAGATTCTTCTGTATAGCACTGGGAACTATATCTAGCCACTTATGATGGAGCATGATAATGTGAGAAAAAGAATGTATATATGTATGTGTGACTGGGTCACTTTGCTGTATAGTAGAAAATTGACAGAACACTGTAAACCAGCTATGATGAAAAAAATAAAAATCATTAAAAAAATAATAATAAGAGCTGGAAAAAAAATGCTTTGAGACAAATGACAATGAAAACACAGCCATAAGAAATCTGTGGGAGAGTTCCCATTGTGGCTCAGTGGTAACAAATCCAACTATCATCCATGAGGATGGGGGTTTGATCTCCAGCCCCACTCAGTGGTCTAAGGATCCTGCATTGCTGTGGCTGTGGCGTAGGCTGGCAGCTGTAGCTCTGATTCAGCCCTTAGCCTGGGAACTTCCATATGCCGCAGTTGCAGCCCTAAAAAGCAAAAAAGAAAAGAAAAGAAATCTATGAGATGCCGCAGAAGGGTTCTTAGGGATAAGTCCACAGCAATAAAGGCCTTCCTGGGAAAAAAAAAAAATAGAAAAAATTTCATACAACCTAACCTAGCACCTGAAAAAATTAGAAAGAGAAGAACAGACAACACCTAAAGTCAACAGAAGGAAGGAGATCATAAAGATCAGGGAGGAAATCAATAGAGATTAAAAAACATAAAGATGGAGGGAGGAAGGAAGGAAAAGTCTATAAATAAATACTGGAGCGGATGTGGAGAAAAGGGAACCCTCCCACACACACATTGTTGGTGGGAATGTAAATTGGTACAACCATTATGCAAACAGTATGGATTTGCTGCATCTGTGTCATAGGCTGCAGCCACAGCTCAGATTCAGTATCTAGCCCAGGAACATCCATATGCAGCAGGTGTGGCCATAAAATTAGAAAATTTTTTTTAATTTCTAAAAAAACAAATGTGCAGTAAACATGCACCAAAAATGTGCAGTAAACATCCCTTCAGTCAGCAATACTGATGGCACACCAGCCATATACTAGGCATGGAACTGGATACAAGATGAGTAAGACACTCTCTTTGCCTCCAAAGAGAAATAGACTAGCAAACAGATGATTACAACACAGTGTGGCAAATTAATGTGAAAGATTTGAAGAACATTTTAATGATATATGGAGACAGGAATTCATAATTCTGCCAGAGGAGTGGAGGAAGGTTTCACTTTAAAAAATGTAGCCCTTGAACAGGGCCCATAGAAGAAATATTCACTCAGCAGGGAAGAGGAGGGTGGATCATCCCCTCTGCAAGAAACAGACGTGTTTAGTGACTGGAGCTGAGTTTACCAAAGATTCACCCAGAGAAATTACTTTTTAAAATGAAGATTCTCAGGAGTTCCTATCGTGGCTCAGTGGTTAACAAATCCAACTGGGAACCATGAGGTTGTAGGTTCAATCCCTGGCCTTGCTCAGTGGGTTAACGATCTGGCATTGCCGTGAGCTGTGATGTAGGTCACAGACATGGCTCGGATATGTCATTGCTGTTGCTCTGGTGTAGGCTCCGATTGGACCCCTAGCCTGGGAACCTCCATATGCTGTGGGAGTGGCCCCAGAAAAGGCAAAAAGACAAAAAATTTAAAAATTAAAAAAATAAAATGAAGATTCTCAGAGCCACCTCCAGAAGTTCTGATATTGGAAGTTCATTGGTACTGAGCACCTCAGGCAGTTCTATGATGGCAAGTCCAAGGCTGAATTTTGAGAAATACTGACCAGATCAAGACTAGCGTATGGCTCTTCTGACTACTAGTTCTGGGGACAGTTTGACACAACTGGGAAGAACCCTGACTTTTCAGTCATGTGTACCTGGGTTTGAATCCTGGCTGTGTACCTAAATAATGCTTAATACTAATCCATAGCTTAATGCTAATGCTAATCCATAACTCTAGACTTTGGCAAGTGATTTAGTCTTACTAAGCCTCAGTTTTTACATCTGTAAAATGAGGGCAATAATATTTGTAAAATTGTTCTGAGGTATAGAGGATGCAATGTTTCTACCCCAGTGTCTGGGTCAAACCAAGTTGTCATTACATAATAGCTATTATTACCCATTTCTAGTAGGTACAAATTAAACCGCTCTCTGCTTCATTTTCCTTATCTGAGTAATGGGGGTAATAATAGTACTAGTCTAATATGAGTGTTCGTGAGCCTGAAGTGAGATATGCATGAAAAGCATTTAAAACAGTACTTGACACGTGGAAACTCTTCAGTAAATGCACAGCAGTGACATTGTTGTTGTTGTTGTTGACGACAGTGATGATGACGGCATTACTCCTTTAGCAGGCTGGCCAGTTCCATATGAATGCATCCCAGTATTTATTGATCTAGCTAGAATTGGGTAATGGGTTCACTCATGGATGAGCAAGGAACTTGAAAAGTGGTGGTGTGGGGGATTAGAACGTAAAAGAAAAGGTATTAGGGAGTTGGAATGACCATGTCTGTTAGCAGTTGGGAAAAATGGTCATATGACACTGGCCCTTGGGAAGAATCATTCTTGTTAGGAAAGGGTTTTAAAAATTAAAGAAATAAATAAAGGGAATAAGACAATCCATTCAGTTACCTCAGGGTAGGGCTTTATGTATTTTATGAAAAGTAGTCCCAGAAGAAGGCAGTAAATACATGAGATAGCCTGGTGGATGGGAGTAGATAGTAAGTTAAAAAGTTATGGTCCCCAACCAAGCCAACTTCCCAAGATGTAGGACTCTGCCAACTCATCTGATAGTATCCGGCCCGCATCTTCCACATGCCTTATACATCGCCTGCTGGTGAGTGGTAAGTGCCCATTTCTTCCATCTGCAGTGGATCAGGCTGGCCCTGATCAGTGACTTGTAAGAGCTCTGATGGAAGTTTTTAAAGGATGATGGCTGTGGTGGCTTCCAGGAACTCCAGGGATGGTACAAAGAATAGAATGCTCTACTAGGAGTCAAGAGGAGTGGTTCGTGATCCTAGCCCTGCCATGACTAGCTCTGTAACCTTGAACAATCATTCCATCTCAGCAAGACCTCAGTTTCTCTTGTTCATTTGTTCCTTTGTTGATTCAAAAGACTTCTGCAAAGTACCCTACTGAATGCCAAATCATGGAGAGATGAGGAGACCAGGAAGCATCCACTTCAGTATGAAATTGTTCCTGTTGAAGTAGAGAGTGTGCCAGTAATTGTTAGACCAGGTGTTTTCTGCATGTCTTGATGAACGACCGGGTCCCAAATGGACCTTGCAAACTGTTCCTTGGTTCGTATCAAAAGAAAACCCTGATAATGGAATAAAATGTTGATAAGTAGGTGAATCTGGATAAAGGATGTTCTTTGTTCTAGTCTTAATTTTCAACTTTCCTAGAAGTTTAAATTTATTTCCAAATAAACAAAATTAGTAGAATCCCTAGTGATTCAGATCCATCTCTCAAAATGCACATAGTGATTAAATTATATAATCTTTTTGTGCAATTTGTCATTCCACAGCTAAGACCACTGGGTTTAGTGGAAGAGGACCTGAGTTTGAGTCCTGGCTCATTTGCTACTAGCTTAGGACTTTATCTAAATAATTTCACTAATTTGAGCCTTCATTTTCGTTATCTGTAAAATAGAAATAACAAAGTGTCCCTCACATGGTCTTTGTAAGGATTCAATGAGATTATATCTAATATACCTATATTACCTATACAGTTTCTGTAGATTATATATGTAATACACAGACATATAAAATTGTTTTTCTTCTAATAATGTGCTGTACAGATATTTGATGTCTCTCTGCCTTAGCTGAGGTCATGTTAGTGTCTTTGTTTCCTGGAATAGCTGACATCATCTCACAATTTCCTTCTGTTTTCTTACAGCCTGAAAGAATTTCAGGGGAGCAGTATGGAATCCATTCTGATGTCTGGAGCTTAGGAATCTCTTTCATGGAGGTATGTTGTTGTTTGCAAATATATATCTGCAAATATATATCCCTATGCATACTAAAGGAAGAATGAAGATTTGGGGGGGAAAAAAAGCCTCCCATGTGTTATGTGTATATGTAAAAAGTTTACCTCAGTATTCCTTATTTTGATATCCTTGCATGGTTTGTGAACTGACTATTCTAAAGTGCTATTTCTCACCGATCACCTGTATAAAACTTACCTGGAGTGCTTCTTAAAAGTACAGGTTCCCAGACTCCATCCAAGATCATTTAAATTCAGATCTCTAAGAATCAGCATTATTAACATGTTCCCCCTGGGATCCCTATGCATACTAAATCTGGAGAACCTGTGTTTTAAAAGAAAAATTTTGGAAAAATTATGTGATAGTTGCCTTGTGGAAATACATATACAACTTCCATAAGTGATTACTTGATTAAAGGGTATAGCCCTACTCATTTGGATGTATAATTTCTACATGTTACTTTAGAACAAAAAACAGCCACCTTGTTTCAGTAGAATCATATCATGTTTTGGGGGACAGGCTGTGTTATGATTTGAAGAGGATAGGTGTATGTATTTAGCACAGTTTTACTGTCTTACTCTTAAAAGCTGTATTTAGAATGGACTTTATCTTAATATGCTACATGTAGCACCCGCTAGAGCACTATGCTAAAGTTTCTGTACAATGATCATTGATTTATAGGGAAATGAGTAGGATTTATATTAGAAGGACATCTAGCTGAGTGATTTACAGTAGTGTAGAGCCTGGATATTCATTCATGCTTCAAGAATTCTATCTTACATGCATGGATACAGATAAAGGAGGACTCTTTAAAAAGTAGAAATAAGTTCTTAAATAAGATCTTAGAGAGTTGCCATCACAGTTGCATCACCTTTTTTTTTGGTCAAATACTTTTTCTGTGATTTTTTTGTAATGCATGAATGCAGTTGAATTTGTAAGGAAATATCTTCAGACTCAATTCTTGCACTGTGGAAAGAAAGCAAAAATATTCAACATTTATTAATTAATATTCTTCTGCTTCTTCATAAAAAGGAATCCAAGAGAAAACACAGTTACGCTTACATCAGCTGAGAGGTTAGCAATAGTGGTGGACAGATGCTTGGACCTGAGTCTCCCAACAGAATCCTTAAGGGCTTGTCCATTTAGCGTGTTTCAGGGATAACTAGTACTTTTGATTTGTGGAACTTTCCCTTTGCACATTTTATTTTTAATGTTTTCTTTTTTGGCTGTCCCGTGGCATATGGAGTTCCCGGGCCAGGGGTTGGATCCCAGCTACAGCTGTAATGTCAGATACTTTATCCCTCTGCACCTGGCTGGAGATTCAACCTGCATCCTGGCACTGCAGAGTCCATTGTGCTATAGTGGAGACTCCCCCTTTGCATGTATTTTTTTTAATGGTGATTTTTATTTTTTCCATAATAGCTGGTTTACAGTGTTCTGTCAATTTCCTACTGTACAGCAAGGTGACACACTGACACATACATGTATACCTTCTTTTTCTCATATTATCATGCTCCATCATAAGTGACTAGATATAGGTCCCAGCACTATACTCTAGTCCCTGAAATATATTTGATAAACAGCCAGATATAGTATAGAACATTTGAGAAGTTACATAGTTTAAAGATAAGAATCCTGGATTGGGAATAAAAGACCTGGTTCACAGTTCCAGCTTTACTACTGGTCTTCTAGTTGCCCTTATGCAAGTCACACTGTCCCTCACTTTGGGGCTCAGTTTCTTTATCTGTAAAATAATGATCTGCAAACCCCTTTCTAGACTAATATCCTATGACTCTAAGCAGTCTGCTCTTGTCTTTCTTTAACTTTTTATAACAGCTCTAGGATTGTGTGATTTAATACCCTAGCATGGTATAATATGCAGATGCATAGCAATACTGTGAGAGAACATAACTAACAGATTTAAGATTTAGAGCAAGCATATTTACTCAGCATTTTCCTTTCCACATTCATTTCTTCATTCATGTATTGAGCTCCTGCTATGCCCACTAGGTAGGCATTCAGGGCATAGTTACGAAGGACACTCCATTCTTGATTCTCATGGAGTTGCATTTACAGAAGGGTGAGGCATTAATGACAGGAAGCAGAAGGATAACTAAGTATCTAATTTATCAGGTGGAGATAGGTCCTATGGGGAAAAATAAGGTGGAGTAGTCCTTTTTGATAAAGCACCCTTTGAGCAGAGACTTGAATGGTGTGAAAAGAGGGGGCCATCAGGCCACAGCAAATACAGAGGCACTAAGCTGCAGTGTGTTTGGCATATATAAAAGAAGCAGAGATACCAGGGTCACTAGAGTGGAGTTAACAAAGGAAAAGTGGGAAAAAACACATCAGAGGGGTAACCAGGGGCCAGATCATTTATAGCTTTGTAGGCCCTAGTAAGGACTTTAGATGTTACTCTAAGAGTAAATGATCTGAATTACATTTGCAGTGAATGACTGGGTGAGCAGTGGAGCACAGACTGTAGAAAGGCAGTCATGGAAACAGGGAGATCAGTTAAGGTAGGTAGGTAGAGAGATTAATAAATAGAATGTATTTGTATTGTGTATTGAAATATATGTCTGCTAGTATTTTGCTGAGTGCTAGGAATACAAAGAATGATTTAAAAAAGAGGCTCTTGGGAGTTCCTGTCGTGGCTCAGTGGGTAATGAATCCGACTAGGAACCATGAGGTTGCGGGTTTGATCCCTGGCCTTGCTCAGTGGGTTAAGGATCCAGCGTTGCCATGAGCTGTGGTGTAGGTTGCAGACGTGGCTCATATCCTGCATTGCTGTGGCTGTGGTGTAGGCCAGTGGCTACAGCTCCGATTAGACCCCTGGCCTGGGAATCTCCATATGCCACAGGAGCGGCCCTAGAAAAGACAAAAAGACAAACAAACAAACAAACAATAAATAAATAAAATTTAAAAAGAGGATCTTTGTCATATAGGGAAGGAGATTTTCTTTGATATATTTAGGTTTTGTTGATCATGTTCATTTATCTTGGAGGCAAACTATTGAAGGGTCTCTAAAAGCCTGAAGAAAACAAACTTTGAATTTGTAAGACTGAGGAGGATTAAGGTATACGGAACTGTGTGAAAAAATGTCACCATTGAGTGTAAGACAACTGAATGCCAGAAGGAGAGTTTTGGCTCATGTGGTGAAGTGGAGAGGAGAAAGGGACCACTGGTCAGGAGTGAGGGCCAAGAAGGGTTGGGTATTCTGCTGCTCCCTGCATTTTAAAATGTATGGTGAGGAGCCAAATGTTAAATCAGGAGGAGGAGGAGATGGCATTAGAGGATATAAAGCACAGTCTGATTGTGATCATCAAAAATTGTTATTGAGCACCTCTTTGTGTGTGATACTTAAGGAACTATGTGATTGCATTCTCTCTATTCTGAGAGCTTAGGATCACCAGACAGGCAAGTAAGGACAAATGACCAAATACACTGGTGGACAAGGTCTTTAGGGAGTAGAGTAAAGCCCTGGCATGTGTTTTATTCCATATTCATTTGGGGTTCAAGGTAACAAAAAATAAATGATAGGGAACTGGAGTCAGAGGTTTTGAGTCTATAGATGAGAAACTGTGGGTGATTCAATAATGAAGAGAACCCCAAGGTTCTTTGTCTTTTTAGGAGCAGATGTGATCAGAACATTACCTGAAGAGATTGGGAAGTTAGTCCAAAAAAAGCACTAAGAGGTCAGTTTTTTCTTTGTTTTCACCACAGTGTGCTTAGAATAGATGTGGTAAATCCTAATTTCAAACACTGTAGATCAAGAGAAGTGTGAATCTCAATAGCATTTTACAATGCTGAGTAACAATTGTGTTCTGAATCATAGTCAATAGCTTCAAAGAATTGCATGTCTTCTGTTTAGTCTCACTTTAAAAAATAGGATTCCCTTTCAAGGTACATGCTCTGAAGAATAGAAACTTTCATTCATTCAATAACTACTACTTAAGCACATACCATGTGCCTTGTGGAGTGGAGCACACAAAGCTGAGAAAAGCCAACCCAATAGAGAAGACAGACATCTAAAGCCCAGAACAGTGTGACAAAGTCTTTAGTAAAAATGTTTATGAAGTCCTCTGTACCACAAAGGTTAGGGGACGGGGCAAGCTTCTCAAAGGAGTTGAAAGTTGAGCTTGGTTGGTCTCAAAGGAACTTGCCACTGGGAGAAAGAAGGAGAAGATGGAGGAGCCCCTCCCCATCCCCCAGCACACTCTAAAGTGGAGCTTTGTAAACACTTCTGGGGAGAGCAGATGTCTAAGTATGCAAGGTCTACCTATTTGTGGAGATACCTTCCTCAAAGTGTTTTGAGTCAATAGGTTTATTCCTCTAGGGTTCCAGGTAGTAAAGAAACAAATGGGATAAAAATATAGCAAACAGAGCAAAAGAATCTTCCTGAAATTACTCAAGAATCAAATAGGGGCAAAATAGGAACTAGAGTTTTCTATCCCTTCTACCTCTACCCAGCACCTCCCCCCACCCCGCCAAAATTCCATAAATTCCATAAGATCCTGAGGTTTGGTGATGCAAGAATCAAACGGTTCCCTTCATTGTTTTAAACTCCTAAAATACAAGGTTCACCCTTGCTTGCCTTCTGCATACTGCCCCTTCCCTTGTTAATGTGCTGTCACAGTCCCTACGGGGAGTCATAACAAGGCCTTTCACCACACTCTTTGATGAAAGATAATGCTACATGCCGCTAAAATGTGCCATTAAAAAAATCACAGACAGGTACATTTGTGCCTTAAGCAAGGAATCTTTAATATCAAACTATCTGTTATCCAGGAGCAGAATTGCCCCCATCTTCTCTCAATTCAGTATCCCTCTGTGGAATAAAGTAGGTCTCTTCTAGGATTCTGTCAGCTGTATGTAGTATTTGGTGTTGGCAGAAGTAACAAAGGTGGAAATTACCCTTAAGAAGGGAAAAAAATGATACTATTCAGCTTGACTAGAGCCCTGCATTGTTACTAAATGTGAAGATTTGGGCCACTTTTTATGTTTCTTGTTTGTGGTTTTCAAATCAGATCTTTAAATGTGTTGTAGTTCTCTTCACGTGGATTAGTTATGGAATGAAATAAAGGTCATTGCCATATAGGGAATTTGTGTGGGCTCCTTTGGTAATGGGGGAAAAAACTCCTGTGGAAGAAGTTGTACTTCCTTGAAACTTCATGACAAGTATCAGTGTGAAAATGCAAAAAAAAAAAAAAGAGAGAGAGAGAAGAAAAAAGAAGTGAGACCCACTAACAAGAGTAAAAATTCCTGATCTAGGACAAACTGGGAAGATTAATCCTGCCCCAGAATATTTGTTTGACTCTTAGAAAGCTCACACTGATTCAGTTGACTGGGTGACTTTTAGGTCTCTTCACCCTGGTGGTTGCTATTCAAGACTTCAGGGCTCAACTTTAAAATGAAAATGAGTGTGTACATAGTAAGAACTTTATCTTACCAAGTTTAATGATTTTAATTCCTCGGCGTAGGGAGTACCTAAAATGTTTTAGGGCAGAATTTCTTAATTTCACAGAGTGTGCGGTGCTTCTCTCTTCTCCCACAAAATGAATGGCTTGAGGAGAGAATCCCACTGTTGTTTTTCACTGGTTAGTTACTCCATTCATATTCTTGTATCACTCAAGTTGAAACATAAATCTGCAGTAGGGAAGTAAATAGTCATATTTGGAAAAGCTGGATTTTTAAGTTGCTCCTGAGTCAAAAAAATAACTCAACACACACCCTCCTCCAGCAGCACCCAGGACAACAGTGCACATACGTCTGATTGAGTATGCTCTACAAGTACATGTTCTGGTTTGTGATTCTCTTTGGCGGGCTATTGTAAACCTTATTAAGGTTGGTGGTGAATAATCTGACAGGCTTTTCCGCAGGAGTCAGATTGAAAGCCCCATTTGTAGCACATGCATTCTGCTCTTTTCACTTGGGTCCTCTCTCTTTCTGCCTTTGTTTGCCTCCTCTCTCACCAGTCTCTTGAGTCTGAGGCGTAGAGCAGTCTGGCTCAATGTGCTTGGTTAATTGGAGTGTCATCTAGTCCTCTGAGACCCCTCTTCAGCATGATCACTGTTTTACTGAAGTAGTTTGAATGATGTGTGAAAATGATGAAAGAAGGGTCCATGGCTTAGAAAAATGTCTCTAGATAGGTGAAGAACACATTCAGAGAATCACTCAATGTCATTGTCTTCAAAGTAGCACCATCTTCTGAAGATTTTATGAGTTTTGTTGTTTTGACAGAGTTATAGTTTTTCTTGTGAGCTTCAGAATTACTTTTACCAAGTAAAAAATATTCCAGGAATACTATGCCATTCAGTCTACATGGAATATTATTTTTCCTCTTCTCTCAAAGATAAAATTTAAATACCTATCCTTTATGACACCAACTCTGATCTCTCCAGCTGGAGGTAGTATCTTCTTCTGACCTTCATCTACATCTTCCTTATGGCATGTACATTTTTCTCTTTGTATTATATTAATTTATAGGTATATCATAGTTCCTTATGACAGGATTTAAATCTGATTCTCATAATCTCCTACACTCTCTAGGACAATTTCACTGCCCCAGGGGTTTCTCAAGAAATCTTTTTGGCTCAGTTTTTTCATATTTTTTTGATGGTTTTAAAGCAGTTTCTGAAAATAAAGATCAGAGTTAAAGTTCGATAGAACCTTTAATGTAAGTTAAAGCTCACAAATGTTTGCTGAATAGATCACAGATATTTCACATGCGAGGAAGAGTTTTCTGCTGGCCATATCAGACCTAGATTCAAATTCCACCTCTGCCAGTATTAAACTATAGATCTTAGGGTAAATTGCATAATCTCTCTGGACCTCAGCTTCCCCACCTTTAGATGGGAGCCCTATTTCAGAGCTTTTGGAAAGGTCACAATGAGAAAATTGAGAAAATTATCCCCTCTTGAAGGAAAATTACCTTTTGAAATGTTTACTTTGGTTCACAGAGACTACTAATTTGGTTAAATCATGGAATGCATGCCTTAGCTTCCATTCTCAGGGCAGACTCCACTAAGTATAACCATAAAGGGATTTTTTAAGGCTTATTACCATAAAGAAAGGGAAAGGAGACAATAGCAACCAAATTTTGGATGTGGGAAAGCAGATGGACAACAGTAAACAATTTAGCAGAACCAAAAGTGCTGAAATCAAGAGCCAGCAGTAAAGAAACAAAGAAGCACTTGATTTCCTATAAACCACCCAGAAGGTTCAGGAATTGGTAGAACCACATATCTGAAACTACAAGTGAGGGTGTGACCACAGAATAGAATTGTTTTAAAGTCTGTGTGAGAAGCAGTTAAGCTATTTGACCCACAGATTCTTTTCTCTAACTCAGCACAGACAGACAGTTGCCCTTCCCCAACCCTAATACAAGATTGAGTAGAGGAGTTTTTCTGAGAATAAAATAAGTGATACCTGGCACTGTAGATGGCTGGGTCACCCATTAGTGAGGGCAGAAGCATTAAGTGAAAGTTTAGATTCTAGATGTTGAAACTCCCAGCTGTCTGTTCGTAGGACACAGGCAGGATATTGGAAGAGACTTTATCTAGGAAAATCTGACCAGGAAGTCTTAAAGATCCAGGCACTGGAAGTTCCCTAAGGAAGGAGTCAGCTAGATCGTGTTACCTCTGTCTACAGGTTCCACCCACAAGCAAAGAGTTTCCAGTCTCATTTGTAGTGCTTTACTCTTATCAGAACATTTAAGGAAGCCTTTTAAGGTAAGAACAGAGATCTAAAATAATAATTTAAAAAAAAAGCAATATGGAGGGCTTGGAAACTATGAAGGAGGGAAAAATTCAAATAAACTATTATAGTATTCTCAGAGGGATAAGTGAAAATATTGCATCTAGGAAACAAGAACAGGCTGCTGTAACAAAAGAACTTTCAGAGAACAACAACAAAGAGAATTGGAAATTGGAGAACATGAAAAAGAGAAGTTTCAGGAGGAAAGAACAGAGAAAACAAAAACAAGGAAATAAGTAAATGTTTCCATTTTAATTTTATAACATGAGAGGATTATTTATATGTCATTTGAGATGGCCTTCTTCTTAGTGTTTCTCCAGAGAGAGGAAAAAAACAAACCTAACTTTTTTCTAAATGACACATGTTAATGCTTTCGCCCAGGGAAAGTGAGTTTTGATAGGAGAATAGTAAATCATTGAGTTCTCTGCAGATATCTATAATAGATTTTTCCTGAGGAAAATTTAACATAAAATGTACCAATAGTTGAATGTAATTACCTCGTCTTATGGAATTGTTAAAAGATGTTGACGCATCTAATTTTTTTTATTTTGCCTTTATACATATTGTTTAATGAATGCTAGATAAGACTCATTGGATATCAAGAAAATGAAGTGTAATTTTCTACATTTACAAGCAAATGCAAAGTATGTTGAGCTATGGGAAATGAAAGAAGTATTGAAAAAGCTACATGGATCACCTAGCCCAATACCTTTGACAGAGTTTCTAGAGAAGTTTGATGGAGAGTATATCATTTTCTTTCTATGATATATTTTCAGATGGTAAGGCTGTCATCCTAATTCTTGAACTGTGAGAGCTTTAACAGTTAATCAGATGTGTTGCCACCATCACTTACAATCAGTGTTATCTTGGTCATTTTGCCACTTCAAGTGTCAGTTTCTTATCTGTGAAATGAAGATAACATTAGAATTCATTCATTCTTCAAATATTCATTGAACCCCTTTTATGTGCCAAACACTTTACTAGGTGCTAGGGATACCTTGGTAGATAAAATAGTTATGTTCCCTTTCCTGTTGAACCTATAATGTAATAAAGGAAGCGTATGGTAAACAGTAATAGTAAACACATATTTTTTTGAAAGCAGGCATTTCCAGTATTCTAGGCTTTGTAATAAATGCTTTCACTTAACAATAACAACTGTATTAAATTACTTTGAGAAGTAAACTTCTCTTTGAAATAACATCTATGTATTGAGTGTTTACCAAATGACAAGAAGTATGGAGCATTATCTAGACTTAATTCCTGCCTCTAAATGTATAGAAGGACATATTCCCCACTCTCCCTATGGAAAAAAAAATTAAAATACCCGGAGACACAGCTGTCTCTAGTGAGTTTACAGCTGCAGCTTTGTTTGCTTTTCTAGCCCTTGGTGATTAAGAACCTGGTCTGAGGGGTGACGGATGGCTTTGGATCCCCTCTGAGCAGCTGCTGTCATCTTCTTTCAACCATAAAGACTTGGCATTTGGTGTGCTCCCCTCAAATACTGATTTTTTTCTCCTCTTCTTTTTTGTAATTATTGCCAAGAACATGAGTGGATGTTGAATTTTATAGTATGCTGTCTACTGCTCCATCTAGTGAAATATCTTACCTGTTGATCAGAAATTTCTGCTGAGAACCATCAGAAGGCAGAAGGATCAAAGCTGAAGAGTTTAAAGACAAAGGAGATTTCAGTGGAAGATGGTATAGGAAAGTGGGTGGTAGTGTGGTTCTGGAATCCTTGTTATGGGCCACCTTCCCTTACATTGAAGAACATTGAGAAAAAGCACATTTAGCAGGTTTCTGTCACTCATTCTCCCTGCTCACACTCCCCTCTCTGTAATTGTCTTAACTTGATTTTTCCATTGTCATTTTTTGTCTAAAATTTTATATAACTTATTGCAAAAAGGAGCTGTTAAAGTGACCTTTGGCAGATGATGGATTGACTGGTTCAGTTCTTTGCAAGGTCTGTGAAGGGATCCAGCTGTCTCAGATTACCATGCCTAAATGTGCATTTTCCAAGGTTGTCAGTGATTGTAGTGAATGTGAAACTGGCAGACAATGTGAAGTGTTTCCCACTGAATGAGGCATTGTTGAACTTCCTTTTTGCTCAGAGCTATCGTGAACAACCATGAGATTGACAAAACAAGATGGGACAGGTGCTAGCAGTCCCAGCTAAGCATTTTATTATTTTGATGGATTTCAGACTGATTCTAAAGTTTTTCCAACAGCACATGTCTAAATTGTGTATACACACAAACACACACAATTTGGACTAAAAAAAAAAATTTAATCAACAAAGTCTTGATATGAAGAATAAAGAAATAAAGAGAAGACAAAGCAGGCATTTGACAGCCCATGTTCAGCTGTTTTAAGAATTGTCAGTAAAGAATAGGCAAGCTGCTACTTTATGACTGGCAGGCTGAACTTTCTGAGGCTATCAAAAACCAAAAGCAAAAAGCCCATGGTTTTCTATTCAATATAGAGACTTTTCTAATAGACAGATCCCTGCACCCCTCCTACTCAACAGTGCAGTCATCCCTTTAGAGATAAAAATGCCCCATCCCTGGGGCGGGGGGCATTTAAGTAGTGACTAAATGCTTGTCTCAGGTTGTTTTGTTTTGTTTTGTTTTTTTAAGACATACTTTGTAGAAGACATAGGTGTAAAAGTTAGATGAGATGCAGTCATTTATTCATTTAGTCACTTAGCAAATGTTTGTTGAGGCATGGTGTGGTAGGCACTGTGCTAGTCACTGGGAACATTTTGGGAAAGTGACAAAATACCTGCTTTCATGGAACATATATGATAAAAAAGATGCTTGACAACAGTAACTTTTTAGGCAGAAATAAACAGCATCATATGATGGGGGTAACTCACTGGTGCAGGGTTACTTCTGAGTGGAGATATGAAAGATAAGAAGGGCCCAGTGTTCTAGTGACATCTGTTAACTCTAAAATTCTGAGTGTGGTAATTTGTGGAACCACTGCTGCTACCTTCAAAATATCCAGTGGTACAAACCACTACTCATAGAATTCTTTCAGAACTCAAATCCAGTGACCTGAAATTGGCTTTAAAAATCATCTCAAAGATCCTATAGACCATTTTATGTACTTTGGTTCTGAAATGAATAATAATTTTAACATTTTTTAGCATTTATGTAGAAAAATATTTTACATAGTCTATCTTGTATTTAGAGACTAGAGTGTTTTTTAACTAAAGAAAGACATTAAAACTTGTTGAATCAGATCTCTTCCCTTACCAATAAGCTCCAAAGCCAGGAAGGGACTATGCCCACAATACAGCATAAGGTAGGGCTGTGCAGAAGAAAACTGGCAGCTGGGTCTTTGGTAGTAAAGTGTAATTTGCTTTCCTCTGTTACTTGCAGTTGATATCTACTTGCTAAGCATCATTCTAGATCTTTATGTGTACGTAACACTTACCAAAGCCATTTGATATTTATGTGTACATAACACTTACCAAAGCCATCTGATATTCATTATCTCATTTAAGCTTTTCCCACCATAATGAGAAATAACCAAAATATCGGTAATTTAAGGTATCTAACATTGTTCTACCAAATTTGATGTATAAGCATCAAAGTTCCCATTTTGCAAATAAGGAAACTGAGATCCAGAGAAATTAAAGGACTTTTCCAGAAGGGTTAGGTGACTAGACCAGGCAGCAGCAGTTAAGTGTCCTGACTCTGGAAGAAAGATGTGCTATAGAAAAGAAGTAGATCAGTAGATATAAGTGTAGCTTAGATTGAGCTCATTAGACTATACCCCAGCACTGGTGTTTTCTCAGGCACTCACAACTATATGACTCCAGGGAGTGGTTTAGAAATGGAGGACAGCTCCAAGCTAGGTTTCTAGGGTCTGTTATCAGAGTTAAAGGCACCCACTCTTAGAGGATATAGGTCAGCATTATACAAACATATTGAAAGTGTGTCATTTCTTAATTCTTCCTATGAAGATTAAAATGATTATTGAATTAAGCACATGGGATGATTTGGGGGGAAGTTTAATCTTTTCACTTCTTGCAACCCTTTAGTCTTTAGTAAGAAACTAGCCATCTAAATTCATCATAATGCTTACATAGGTGATGTGTGTGCAAGAGGGCCTTGCCTGTTAAAACTATCAATCCCTAATACTGAGGAGTTTGTATACTATATTCATTAAGGTATTATAGCTTTTTTGGTAGAAACAACCAAGCCATGAACCAAGTTGATGAACCAAACTCTAGCAGACATCACATTGGGGGTTATCATAATCAACAAATGCTCATGGTCAGCCTACTAAAAAATACTATTTCCAGTGTCATGGAGAGCATATAAAAGTTTACAACTTAGAGTCTTCCTTAAACAAGTGAAATTTACCAGGCATTAGAGATACAGGAAGAGGTAGAATCCTAGGAATTGTTATCAGGTAGGTTGTGATACATAGTCCATTGAATGTATAGGCAGGGAGGGTATGGATTTTGTCCTCAAAATTGTTTTCTGGGACTAACCCCCAACAGAAAAGGAGGAACAATTTGAAACAAGTTATGAAAGGATAAGTAGCTTGGAGTCATCTGTTCACCTGTTACACCATCTCAGATTCCACATAGGAAAACCATGGTTAGTATTGCGTTTTGAGTTGTTCAAAAATGTGAAGAACATATATCTTTCTATTAGAAAAGTAAAATGTCTGCTTTCATCCATCTTGACTGAACTTTTATCTCTCTTTAATTTAGAGTCTCTCACTGAATTTCCTCTTAATGCACAGAATACCATCAAAAGAGACCTTTGCAGTTGTTTTTAAGTGACTTTTAGAGATTTGATTATATACACAGATATTTTAGTTAGCATTGCTTAGAGTTACTGATGGAAAAAATCAATTTGAAATAATTTAGAATATCTTCAAAGCCACAAAATGGATCTGTTTAAATGGAGGGTTGAGGTAGGACTTTCCCTTTGTTTTTTTTTTGTTTTGTTTTGTTTTGTTTTAATCACTTAACTGCCTTATATTTACCATAGCCTAGTTGAACTTATGTTTACATTTTACCCATAGTATTCAACCAAAACATTATTCAGGCAGCATTTTTAGTCTAAAGCAATATAGACAGATTGATATATACACACATATATACAAGCCTACACACACACATATATACATATATGCATACATATAATATGCATAAAACACAAACTTTTTTAAGGAAAAAATGATGCAAGTAAAAAAGCATTATTGAGGAAGGAAAATTATGTTTTAGGACAGCAGGGTTAGAAAGACCAAGCAACGTTTAAAGAATCAAAACAATAGCATTTAGCATGAAATCTACTTTTTATCATCCTTACCCAGCCATCAGAATGAAGAAAGACAGTGTCCAGCTGTAGCAGTAGTTTGGTAGCAGGAGAATTAGAAGTAAAGGTACTAGTGCCTGAGGGGTGGGTCATGAATTAATAATTGCTATGTGGCGGATGAGCCCCGTCAGAAGAGCTGAAAATGAGGAAGTTGCCTTGCAGAGCGCTATCAATCACTCAGTGACCATAACTTCCAGTAATTAGTGTATTTTATGGGCCTTTGCTTCAGTGGCTCGAAAGCACATATGCTCCAGTCACAGCTAAACTTTGCCAGAGTAATATTCCAGGATGATTTATCCTCCTGCTGCACTGGGATATAACCCTATATTAGGCGAAGATTGTGAACTAAGCTGCAATAAAGTGTAAGTTTAGGTACAGTTTGCCCAGGTTGAGACCTCAATGTATCATGCTTTTCAGCATTCATGGTTAGACTACAGCAAGCAATCATTTTTAACAGTAAAACAAATAAAGCAATTAAAGGAACAGCATTAAGATATTGTGCTTGTGAATTACTGTTGCCCCGGCCCCATTTAAGTGTCCACTGTAGTAAACCCATTTCTAATTTAAAAAGAAAAAACCCACTGTATTAGAAACATTTATTTGTAATGCTGTCTTTTTCTCCATTATTATTAGTAATCTGTGGGATAGAATGCAGGACCTACTGAATCGTGGAGAAATGTTTGATTTATTTCTTTGTGCTATTGTGTTTGGGATCCTGACGTCAAAATAAATTTTCTTTTTCACCAGTGGACTCTAGTGAGGATGAATAGTTGTTTTAAAAACATTGGCACATGTTAAGAAGCACTCCTAATAGGAACCTCACAGTTAGGCTCTTTCTACACAAAGAAAACGTTATTTGTGAGCTCTCCAGGGCACTTGGCACTTTTTGTACAGGCGTCATGAGTTATTTGCCCTGGTTCACCCACTACTCTAGAAGTCTCTGGGGCTTTTGCAAACAGGGGCCTTTGCCATTGCCAAAACATCTGTAGAGTCCAGAGTTCCTAGTAATTTAACAAGCTTTGCCACCAACCTACAGTACGACCTTTGGCAAATTAATTAAGCTTCTGGTGCTTCCACTGGGCCATAATTCTGTTTGTATTAAAGAAATCCTTAGAGTTATAGGGAAACGTTATGTGAAAAGAAGTATAAATTGAATAGAGAAAACATATGCATGGTTCTGGTTCTCCTTTTTAGGGTGCAATGTTTCTACACCACTTTTAATGAGGGTTGTTCTTGAATTTCCTTAGACACCAGTGATAAGCCAATTTCAGTAAGCTTGGGTAGAAAGGTGTACACAGTTTGATGCTTTTGTTACATTTATTATTCCATCTTCAATTTGCAATGTATTATATAATATTATACAAGTTAAAAACAATAATAGTAAAACTAATTGTCTTTAATTAAAGGGAATTAGGTTTTGATTTTAATGTATGTAATGCAGTGAGAACTGATAACGTGGAGGGTCCCAAAGGTTATTAGGGCATATTTCTGTTGGGCCTGATGGTGTTAGTAATAACCCTCTTCCTCATAGTTCTAGACATGAACAAATATGTCACTTCATCAGTCTCTGTTACTCGCACTTATGCCCCTCCACAGGGGTTGCAGATTCCACAAGTTATCAGCTAATGGCGTTATACATTAAAAATTGAAGCTTTCCTCACTCCGAGGCCTTTCAAGGCTTTGTTCTTAAGCCCTAGACACTTCGGAGTGCAGCTGCAAACTATAGGCAGAAGATTAAATTAATTTGTAACTCTTTTTTTTTTTTTTGGTACTGTATTACTAAATCCTCCACATTTAATTGAAACCCTACTTCAAGATGCTTTGTGTTTCTGTGTTCTTTGTTGTCAATTTAACCTCTGAAGCACTTTAACACTGGTAAATTGCTGTTATATCCTTCGGATTGTCCTTAAACCATTCAGTGAGAGGACAGTGAAATTGATACATGGGAAGAAAAGTAAAATCTTTAGGGTAGATTTTGAGGTATTTAATATTTATTATGGTCCTTCACCAGCATAGCTTCACATGATTTAAACTCTCTCTCTAGGACTGTGTAAATTGGTCTTGGGATGAAATCTCACCTAGGGAATTTTATGTAATCCAGTAGTTAAGTCTGATTTTTTAAAGTTTCTCTGTGTCTGAATGTTCCAAAGCGGCTGCTGCATTTCTATAAAATGAAGGTTTAACTGCAGTTCACAATCTAAATGCAAAATCCTTAGATGGAAATTTAATTGTGCAAAATGTGCACAAGGTAATTAAGAACAAATTTTAGAACATTTCAGACTATAAAGTCCTCCTTCAGCTAGATCACTGGCTATATTGAAAATGCTTATTTTCAATTTGCAGTTATGCTGAGAAACATAGAATACGTCTAAATTAAGAATTTATAAAATCCAGTGCTCTGCAGTATAACTGTAAATTTAAAACTGCTCCCACATTGTTGATACTCTTGATACTCTTAAGTTGGAAACTTAATCACCAAAAACATATCCTGACTTCGCGTCCTACGTTTGCTTTCTGGCTGCAGTGCATGTTTTCTCTTTACCATTTATGACTTCATGACAATAATTATTCTGGTTACCAAAAGAGGCCATTTTTCTTGCTTTGTAAATAAATTATCTTATACCCTAAATTTTTGTTAAAATACAAACATTTTTATCATGCATTTGTTATTCATTTGGCAATTGTTATAATCACAACCACACATACGAAATTATAAAATTTGGCATATTCAAATACTGCTAACTCAAGAGTATTTCATAGATTATGGTTGTACAAATCAAAGATTGATAAGACAATACAAAGGAACACTCCTAGTTCTACAGTGAAATGTTAAGGGTTCATTGCTATTTAAGTGTGTTACCAACTGGTAAATGTTTTCAGAACATTTTTTTTCTGCCTTTTGAATAGAAAATTTCCCACAATGAACAGTATTTAGCAGTTTGCTGAATCTTAAGTATTTGGAATTAAAATGTACTTTTTAATTTAACATTAAGTGGAATCCTCTCCCTCCCCCCATCTCTACGTCTGCTCCCCCCAAGTAAATAATGCTTTTCCAAATCTTTACAATGTGAGCTGCTCCCCTCCTGGGAATGAAAAGGATGTTAGAGTCCTTTGATGAATTACTGGTGCTTATGTGGGTCCACATTTTTCAATGTACTTTTTTTTAAAAATTGGACTTAAGCTGCCTAAATTTAAATGCTTCTTTTTATAAAGATGATAAAGACAGCAAAGATTTCTATTGGCTTAGCCCTAATCTGTTTGCTTTGTTGTGATTCCTTTTTTTCTCTTCTTTAACTGTTAACCTATTTATAAATCTAAATCTACATACAAAGGTCATTGGTTGGCTGAACTTAAACCATTTTACTCAGTAAATTTAATTAAGAAAATACAGTGCAACTCATAAGCAAATGAGTTTTTTCCTAGTTTTAAACCAAACCACCCTCTTGAGTGCTGATTGCCTTGCCCGACCCCTGGTGATACAGAAACAGGCAAAATTAAAAAGGACATTAAAGCTTCATTAAATCTGAAACACATTTAGTACAGTGACATATCTGCAGGCCATTTCAGAGAAGATTACATACTCTCTTTTGTAAGTTTCCTAATTTGTAATACCTTGACAATAAAAACTGGGGAAATGCAAGTAGATTTATAGACCAGTAGGAGTAAAAGATACAGAATGGCCCCAGGTTTGTCTGTCTGAAATATTCACTCATAGTATATGTGCTCCCTTTTCCCCATAAGAGTTCAGTGTTTATTTTGACTTTTGACAGCCTCAGCCATGTCTACCAAGAGCCCTTTTCCTTTTTTACCTTCTCCTAATAAAACTTTATAAAAATGTTCTAGGGCCTGGCTATGTATTTCCTTCTATTTTGCCATAAGACAAATAGCGTGGAACAGAAACACGGCAGCTGCATTAAACCTAAGAGGACAGAGACATACATGGACAGCAACTCTCTCTCCCAGAGCCTTAAAATGACCGCTTTTGGTGCCAGCCTAATAGTACCACAGCTAGATTTCACTGGTGCAGAATTGGAATCCTTGGCCTGCCGCTGGAGCAGCCCAGTGTTGAATCACTGTGAGAGAGGAAATGATCATTACGCTGCTCCAGTCTAGGACAAGGAACCATTCTCTTTGTCCTCTGATTCAAAAGAGGTCAGATCTACGAAATGTCTTAGAAGCAGTCCTCCCAGGAATGAAGTTGACAAGTAAGACTGAGGTTCCACAGGATATCAGGAAAGCATGCATACGTAAAGCCAGTCCCAAGAATGATGAGTTCACTAGTTGAAGCACCGCCACCTGTTTCCAAGCAGGCTGGTACCAAGAGGTTCCCAGCTGAATTTTCTCTCCCGTCTCTTGCTTGAAGATCTTACAGAGTAAATGAATGACATTGTCAGCCTTATTACCTCTTAATAGTCATGAGAGGGAGCTGAGTAGATGAGTGCACATTTCCTAGTCAGCTGTAGCCTCTCCTTAGAACAGTTGATGGCTTGAGCATTTGAGGCTTTATGTTGAAGAGGAAAGAGTTCACATTTTTCACCTTATCCCACACTTTTTTTCAAAGCCTTCTATTTGTCATTGCTTAGTTCTTTAATCTGCAAGACCCAATGGCCAATGTTGGCACCAGCTAGCTAGTTTAGACCTTAATTGTATGTGTGGTGGGTAAGTTTCTTCGGGTAAGCCATGTGGACAGAATTCTTCCATAGGCCCCAAGAACATGTTCAACATGTACCAGAGTGAATGGTGTAGCACCTATAGAAGGGCTAGAGATAGAAAAGGTTTTCTAATATTTATTAAGCTGTCAGCTTTTTCACCTGAGATGAGAGATCCTCCTCTTGCTACTTTTTAAGCTTCAAATGGAAAAATGTACAAAACTCATAATCCACAGATTAGTGTGATGTTAGGTGACAGCTTTTGATGAGTTGTCCCTGCCTGTCAGTTCAGTGCAGAATGGTGAAAAGGCCGAGTCCACCCATTACTGTCACAGTAGACCACAGTGATTCCCCCTGAGTCAGGGTACATGTTCTCATTGGCCAGAAACATACTGTATTTACAAAATGTATCAAATCAATGACCTGGATTGGGTGGGGGTGGAGGGGGGGCAGTAGTGAGCTTAGTCCCTCCGTGTCCTAATTAATAGCAATGTTATCACGCAAAACCAAAAGGGAGTTTAACATCTGCACGCTCTTTCTTTCACTCTATACTTGAATGGATTAACACCACCCACCAAATGAAATAATGATCTTATAACTTTATATCTTGAGAATCGAGGAACTCTGAGTATGCAAGAGATGAATACAAGATAAAAAAAACTGAGTATTCATACACACACACACACACACACCATCCAAATGAGTGTTGGCCCTAAGTAGTTACCTTACGTGGTCCTATGGTTTATTTGAATTACATTGCTGTTTCTCAAACTGGTTTTAGAATATTAAAAATTAACTTCAGTACCTTCATGCCTATGTGTAGTAAGGAACAAAATATTTATTCTTCGAAGTTGGCTTTGGGGTTTTGGTAATACCCATAGACCATGGAAATAACTTACATGATCAAAAGGCAGAGGGTTATAATTTTAAATTTAGGATAAGATACAATTCTAATAAAATGAAGTAGTTGTTCTTTTGTTACTTGAAATGATTTTAAACACAGGTCCAAAAGAAGAGTTCAGAAATGTTTGGGCAGTGTCAGTGTGTTTGAAAGAAAGGCACAACTTCTCAAGATCTAGAAAAGCAATGTAATACTCTGGAAAGAACATTGGATTAAGTTGAAAGTCTTGGAGTTAGTCCCTAGGCTTCTACTGATTAACTGGAAATGTGGAAATGTCTTCAATGAGACTCTAGGGTTCTAATCTCTAAAATGGATTCATGTTTCCTTGGATCCATTCCAGTTTAGAAGTTCCCTGATGTAGCAGTTCTACTTTGAAAATAGTTACAAATATATAGAAAGGATTTCAGGCCTGAAGATGGGCCACATTATAAAGTTGCAAAATTTAGCCACTATTTTCTTTAAATAAATTATGCTGTGTTTGGTAAATTTGATTTTAATACTTTGTATCAATGCTATTCCTGGTTGAACATTTTGTTTTCACAGGTGAGAATTCAAAGACCAAAATTAAGTGAGTGGCCTAGAAACACATAGCAGTTTACCAATCAAGCAAAGCTGGGAACTCTTAAGGATTCACTTTTCCAATTTCAGATGTAGACCTCTAGTTCCAACTTTGCAGTCTTGAAATGCCATTTTCCCACTAGTAGCAGCTCTTCTTAGATAAAAAAAGCTGACAGATGAAAATAATAGCAAAATTTTCTATTTCATACGCCCCATTGCCCATTTCCTACAAGTCTTCCTATAATACTTGTAACTGAAAATTCTACAGAGCTGTGGACTAGGAACAATTAAGTGTTCCCATTTTACAAGAGGAAACGCCAGCAGTCTCCTATAGTTTTACATCTCTGTCTAGAAGAAATTGTTGTACACTTGTAAATATGAGTAATGCCCGTAGAGCTGAGAATATTCCTAAGGGAAACCACATAAGGGTAGTGTTTAGTCGTTAAAATTAGAACCTTTTATTGGGTATACAACATTGTCTGATGTAAATGTCCATTCTAAATACAACTCTCAATGTAATGACAGCAATGATTCAGTTCATGCATTTGGGGTTGTGAGCTTTTTATATTTGCTGGATGTAGTTCTGAAATTTAGTACTTGTCTGTCTTAAGGAGATCTGCCCTGCATGCAAATCTATAACTAGACAAATATTATTTCCTTTCCCAGCTTGCTCTTGGGAGGTTTCCATATCCTCAGGTAAGATTGTTCATTACTGCTGTTTGCCACTGTGACATTCATTCCTATGTATGAAGGTGCAGGGAGCAATTGTGAACATTTGAGCCACATACAAATAAATCTGTCCTGTTAAATTGAAAAGTGATATCTTAAAGGAGTCATTTAGAAGTCTCTATTGATTTTTGATTTTTTTAAACTCCAGATTTTTTTTCCTCTTTGTTAAATGTTGAAAGCCATCATCATGCTCTTCTTTTGTGTGACGCTGGTGATGTTTTTCTTCATCCCAGCTCAGTACCATGTGCTCACACTGAGGTTGGAAAAGAGGCATAGCCTTTTCTTGATACGTTATTTGAGATTTGGGATTCAATTAGTTATTTGAATTAAAGGATTGAGGTGAAGGGTGAAAATGTCTAATATAGATCATTATTTTTGCCAAGCAAATGGATGGGCCCCCGATTTTATGTGGATATGATTTTGAACATATTCTTTTTAAAAAATATTCCCTTCCTATTTACATTTCTAAGAAAACAAACTGTCCATTACGTTACCATTACTGATGATAATCTCTAGTAATTTCTTTAAGGTTTTTATTATATAAAGGTGCTAGCACTTAAAATATAAAGCTATTTTGTGGTTTGAAAATGATTCCCCAGTGTGTGGGGAAAAATAAGTGAAACGTCTAAAGGGATGAAAAATGAATGGTTTGACTGTTTTCCTCTGGTTGATGCTCACTGTTTTTCTGGCATCTTGGTCTGTACAGGCCAAAGTGCCTGGAGGCATATCTGATTTAAAGGTGGTGTTGGTCTCTGCTCTTTAAGCATCTATTAACTTGCTATTATTATGCAAATAAGTGTTGTATTACACATACTAATTTATGCATGGTTAGATTATGCAGATGCATCACAAACATGGTTATTGAATAATAGAATGGGGCTCATTCTCTCCACCATCCTTATAAGCAGTTTTAAGCAAATTCTCCTGGTACCCATGTGGACGTTTAAAGACTCTCCACACGCTGAAATGTCATCTCCTTTGTATCCTTTTTCTTTTACAGTTGAAGCCATCAGATAAGTGGAAGAGAAATCATCCAAGTTGTTAGGTTCAGGAGTGTCAGTCTCACTTTTCAAATTTGTAGGCTTCTTTGTTTAAACATAATCTTTTCCTTAAAGAGAAAACCTGAAATGTAATCTCTTGGCATGCATGCTCACACTCAGTGAGATTTTAGTGTATGCAGCTTTGCTGTTTAGCTCTAGGTAGCCCATCAAATTAAAATCACATTTTTCAGGATTTATAGCTCATTAGAATATTTATCTTGGTAAGCCTCTTATTCTGTCAGTAATTTTTAAACAAGTCACTGTTTGACCAATTTTTGCAATCCCCTAACATTTCGTAAATGAGGAGGCTCTGTACAATGTATCTCTCAAACAAGCCTAAGGAAAAAACTTGTAAGCCATCCTAACAAATGCCAAAGATTGAAAATGTAGCTGTATTCTTGAGATTAATAGAGTGTCATTGAGATCTGGTAAGTGATAAGTGTAAGAAAAAGATTGCCATTGCATTTGATAAATGAAGCTTTTGAAGGCTTTGGTCAAATTTGGGAAGAGGCTGTGTACCTGTGCAGAATTTTTTTCTAGACCGTTAAGTATTCATTTACTTGACCAGTCAAGTGCAAGTTGGAAAATTCTAGCATGCTGACCTCCCTTGTTAGCAATCACCATTATGCCAGAGTGAAGGAAAAATTTTGTATTCCTCGAATTGTGACACAATATTATCTCCAAATTGGGACTTTTATTTCAAATAATAGAAACAGCTTTGATGCCATCAGGTCTGTTTCCCAGGTCTTTCAACAGAAGTTTGTGCACTTCATTGCTAGAATCAGTAATGACTTTTGGTGGAGGTGGCATTTATGTTACAGACTTTGTACTATAGCCTGAAGATTGGGAAAGGATACTTTATAAGTTCATTTTCTACCCTTCCCTTTTGCCCTCAAATAAAGCACATGAAGAAAATCGTTTGTTTTTATAGTATTGCAGAGACTGGATTATGAAATAATACCCTTTCTTTGGCCCATATTTTCTCATTTGAACTCCTAACCACTCTATGAGATAAACTGAGCAAACAGAATGGCTGATTTGTTCACTGTTGTACTGTAGATGGTTTGATGCTATGTAATCCCAAATGGAATAGACAGGAGTGAATCACAGACTCAAGATTGGAAAGAGATCTCAGACATCACTGAATCAAACTTCTCTACAGTATCTGTGCAAAGCAAACAGTTAAACACCTGCAGTGATAGGAAACTCACTAGTTTACAAAGCAGCCATAGAGTCAGAGCTTTACTTATCAGGCTGAAGACTGCCTCATCTTAATTGTTACCCACTGGTCTGGTCCTTAAATACATGAAATATTTTCATATATCCTTAAGATCTCATAGTGTGCATCCTTTTTGTACGCACAGCTGGGGACAGTGCCAGGGTGTCACTACTCTGAACTTGGAGTCAAATCAGAGCACCAGATCTCAGCTGTCTTCGCTAGTGACAAGCTGTGAAGTCTGGCCTGTTCAAAAGAACTCTAGACCAGGAACCAGAAGATTAGGATTAGAACCCAGGTCTACCACAAACTTCAGTCACTGCAGGCCTTAATTCATGTTTTATAACTCTTTGAAGCCTGTTTCCTCATCTCTAAAATGAGCATCCTGATACCTGCCTTTCCTATCTGATTAGAAGTATGCAGATCAAATGAGATTATGGAAAATCACAAAGGGCCACCCTTCTAGCCCTGATGCTGGGCTGTAGCACAAAACAGATTTTTAATTGTCAGCTAAAGGTTGCAAAAAGGATGTGCTTAGACTCCTGCCAGCTGCAACTTGAGCCGAGTGTGAAATAAGCAGAGAGGAAAGAGATGAGGAGAGGCCAGCCTCCAGACTTGTCCTTCCCCCAGCCCAGCATCAGTGCTACTGACAGCGTCGTTAGCAGCATCTCTTCCTGCCTGTGACACAGTGTGTATCTGGTGGGGATGCAGATGAGGGAGAGGTGTTGGGAAGATATCAGGAAGAGTCGGTAGCCTGGGACAAACATAAAGGTTAAGGGACTGGATTGTTTTTGGTTGAGATAATCATTCTCCATGAATTTCATTGTTTGGGGGGGTTGGGATTTTGTTATTGGAAAGTGCTATTTTATCTTTCTTTAGACCTTAAAGTTGCATAGCCTCATTGGTATGCAGTTTAGGGCTCTATGGGGAAAAAAAAGGTTAGGTAGGAGCCATTATAAATACAGTCTTATTACTACAGCTTATAATAGGAAGAACAATAATGTCTTGGATTCATCTAGCGCCTTTCTGACATCAAGCTCCAGAGCACTTCCTGTTAGCTGACTCAGACTGTACCTCCCACCTGCAGGGACTGTTATGTCTAGCTTCCAGGTGAGCAGAGTGAGCCTCAGAGAGATGAGGCACCTTGCCTCAGGGATGAATGGGTACACTTAGGCTAGGACTTGCAGGCAGCTAAACCCAATGACTGGCGCTGTGAACTCTGCATTTGGTTGGCTGCTTGCACCACTGACCTTCTTCCCTCCCAGCCCCACCAAGCCCTTCTCCCCGCTCGGCTCACTTTCTCTGTCCTGGGGAGGCCTCCTGTGTAGATGAGAAATACTGAACATCAGAGATTGTGCCATGGTAGACAATGACAAGACTATTCCCTAGAGCCCCTTTGCTTTTCTTACCATGTGTTTAGCAGAGTGACAGGGGATCTAGAGGGCACCAGAGCTCTCACTGACCCCAGTAGTTCTGGATGCCTGTGAATCATATTCTGCCATAGCATGATGAAAAATCGTGTCTTTAAACATCTAGCAAACAGATAGTATCTCAATTTCTTGAACAATTTAGCTTTAATAGTAATCAGGAAAGATGTGCAGGTCCAAACAAGGATTTGAGCTGTGAATAGTTAATCATGTAAATCCAAATTCAGTTGACTTAAAAAACATGATGGCGGGCAATGGTTTGTTTAATGACACCGTAATTTAGGAGAAATGAAAAAGATTGCTTGCTAAAAATTGTCATCCTTCAAACTTTATAACAGTGCCCTGCATTAGGGTGATAGTAAATCCATTAAGGAGACTTCTCAGGGGATGTGCCAACTCTGGCTTTGGAAATTTGATAAGCAAGATGCCACAGGAAATTGAAGATAATATAGAGACAAATGTATTTAAGGTACTTTTGCATGTATAAAAATGTTCTTCTTCTTTTGGCTACATTTCCCAATCTTGGTTAATAAATTACATCAAAATGACCTGAAGTTAAAAAAAAAAAGGAAAAAAATCTGAGCAAATAGTGCCCCTGGTATTGTAAAGCTTTGAATGTTTTCACACCCCATTAATTTATTACTTCTCTTTCTTCATCTTTAAATTTCATTTTTTTTCAAAAATTCCGACTCCCCGCTGCTGCAGTGATTTTCATCTTGTTGTTAATTTTCCCTGCTCCATATGGAGCTCCAGACATTTCACCTGGAGGCTGTACTAGATTTTGCTGTAGTGATCGTACTTCCGGAGGCCAAAACTGTCATTTAGGGTTCCTGGTGCATCTGTCTGCGCCAGGCTTTTCACTGGCATGGGAGAGTGTGAATAACAAATTGGATGCACCTGAGATTCAGATGATTAGTGTGTTTTGTGAGTCTCCACGACTTGTAAGCAGATAGCTCTGGGCGGGGGGGAGGGCTAAACAGCGACTGTGGGTGAATCTGTACTCACACCTTACATTTGGGGCTTTGCAAGGGAAGTGCAAACATCCTAGGCAGTCTGAGTGCAGAGAGAGTAACAAATATTTCATCCTGCCTTGTCATTGATTAGAAAAGAGCCTTTAATTTCATTTCACCCCATGTTGTGATTAATTTGCATTCTTTGTCAGAAGTTAATGGAGTTTTTTATGGTTCACTCTGAAATCCTTGAAGACATCAGACTTGATCTGATGTTTATACAACCGCCAGCGGAATTTTTTCGTTTGATTGATGGCAAGCTTGATGTTATTCCAAACGGCTTTTTAAGCTGTTTTTAAGAATTATTTGAATAAAATGCAAGCAAGATATTGTTGTAACGATCAAGATTATCTGTTAAAAATCTGTTTCAAATAAAGAAGATGATAAGTAGTAAAAAGGATCAAAAACATGAGATATAGTGAATAGTGATGTTATTTGTTAAAATACTTAAGAATGGCATTCAAATAAATTATTGTGATATAGGGAGATCAGCTTTATAGAAAAAACATACCATCATCTGGCCAAATAAAATAATTAAGGCTAAGGTAGAAGGAAAGTCTGGATCTTTGGAATTAAAAATCTTTACTACCAATTGGCAATTCTCATTTATTCTGCCACCTTGGGCCACCAATGTACGAAATAGAGATCTTGTGTTCTTAACTCAAGGAGACAAGGTCTGTCAGGCCTGTTAGCTGAACAAAATGATGACATATTACTTGTCTCAATAAAGAGGCATTCTGAAATCCCAGCACAAGTTAAACATAAGTGGATAATAGAGGATTTTAAGTGAAAGACACATATTCTGAATAGTATAATGACTGGCCTTTGTCACAAGATAGTACATAAATGAAAATATCCTGTTGTAAAAAGCAAAATACCCCACTTGTTCACGGGTAAGAAGAATGTGTGTTCACCCCCTGTACACTGTATATCAAAGTATGAAGGAAGCTGTAGGTGGCATTTGCACAGAACCCCCTGCTACCAACCAAGGAAATATGTTTTGCAAATGCTTTTTGATTACTAATACCATTTGTTTGATTTGAGGGCTTTGCCTTGCTTCAGCAGATTCTTGCTTTGCTGTGATTGCTGCTAGTGAGACTACTCATAGGTCAAAAAGCTACTTATTTGAGCACTTTCATTTAAAACAGATTAATTTATTTGCTGTATCTGAAAGTTTGCTAAATAATTGGGTGGTTTTAATTGAAGTTACTGCTTTCTGATCCTTGTATTAACAAGATCTAAGGTCCTTTTTATTATATGCAATCCATATTATTGACCACAATTGCCCTTTTTTCATTTAAATGTAAGCAGCTTGGCAAGTAGAAAATATTTTGTTTAACATGGCTTGGATATATGTGTGTGTGTTTCTATTGACAGACTATCTTTTAAACATACATTTATTTTGTAGTAATAAATCATGCTCTGGATAGAGTATTCATCTCAGAATAGAATAGAAAATACATATTCTTCAGACTATTTTAGGAATTCCTGCTATAGCACAACAGGATCAGCATCTTGAGAGCCCCGAGATGCAGGTTCGATCCCCAGCCCAGCGAAGTGGGTTAAGGATCCGGCATTGCCATAGCTTCGGCTTAGGTCACAACTGTGGCTTGGATCTGATCTCTGGCCCGGGAACTCCATATGCTGCATGGAGGCCAAAAAAGAAAAAACAAACAAAAACTACTTTAAAATATTAAACATTTTTCAAAAGTTAATGTCACAGTACTAGAGTTTTTACACCTATTTTTATTCATGTTTTAAAATCCTTTGAATATATTGTTACTGATCTTAATTTTGGTAATTTAATATTATATTCAATGTTAAAGTCACATTATAGCTATCACTATGTATTTACATATTAATGTACTCATTTTGCCTAGACCAAGCTAGAATTGCAAAATAAAACCTAAAAAGTTTGCCTTCTTTGAAAAGAGGTGTTTAGAATCTGTCCTTTATTGCAGGACCTTTTTGAAATTTGAACACCAAAAATTTTAGTAGAGTTTAAGTATCTGGGTTTTTTTTGTGTGAGGTCTCTGGTCAAAGAAAAAACCAGCAGTGTCTAATTACCCCAGCTTCAAGTTCTAACCTTTAATTGACCAGAGTCCAAAAGAGTGATGTGTGTGCAGTTGTTGTTTTTTTTTTAAAAAAAAAAAACAGATTTCTAGCCGTGTTTTGATTCATTCTTTTTTTTCCCCCTCACTGTTTGGGATATAGACACTTAAAATATACTGATACCTCAAGCCATAAAATCAGATTTTATGTTCCATAAAATGCAGAGGTGAAATTTAAGTGACATGAAGATGTTTGCTGATACACATTTGCTTCTTCCCAGGAATTTTTTTTAAATTGCCTATGTCAAATTCTTCGCCCAATATCTATCTCATACTAATCAAGAGATTTTATAATTTTATTTGCTTAGCCTATGCCAAAGACAGAAGGAGGTATCCTAGTATATCTTTAGAGCAGAAATGGAAGAGAAGTCATCCTCAAAGTGAGAGTAGCTTAAAAATGTGAAACTTTTCCATTAAAGATAAATTACTTGTTAATACTTCAGTTGAGATATATGTAGTTAGCTAGCAAGGTTAGTGATTCCTGTCTTTTTTTTTAAAGCACTAACCCAATGTTGGTTTGATTTTATGCACCTTCTAAACTATTTTATGACATATATCTCAGTCTAATTCAACATGTATTTGTCATTGAGCATCTACTGTCCTGGTACTCTGCAAAGCACAGGGAATACAGAAATGAAACAGATGTGGTCCCTGCTCTTAAAGAGTCTAATGCAGTGGGAAGAAAAGCACAAACAAATGGCAGCTGATATAAAAGGAACCCTACAAGACATGGTATGCTCTAGTCTCAAAAGTTAGAGGTCAGCTCATTTTAGGAAGCCATGGTTTCACAGAATAAATGATGCTTGAGCTGAGGCTCTCTGGCTAGCAGGATGGAAAAGAACTTTCCAGGCATTCTAGTCAAAAAAATAATCATCTGCTAAAAGATAAAGGTCTAAAGCAGCATGTTGTATTTGGTGTCCTTGTAGTAGGTGAACTTTAACTCAATAGGTTACTGCTGCTACTATTATTTTCTTCTTTTTTTAATGGTAACACCTACAGCATATGGAAGTTCCCAGGCCAGGGACTGAATCCAAGCCACAGTTGTGACCTGTGTCAGATCCTTTAACCCACTGTGCTGGGCCAAGGATTGAACCCACGCCTCTGCAGCAACCTGAACCACTACAGGCAAATTCTTAACCAACCCGTTGTGCCAGAGCAGGAACTCCACTACTGTTATTTTTAGAGCCCTAACAGTTTGGGAATTTCCTTAGATGACTTTTAAGCAACTCTGGGAGAGAAATAAGAAAGGGGAGGGAGGAACGATAGAGGAAAGAGGTGCTATATCAGGACAGAGATGGCATGTGTAGCAGAGACCAGATGATGGAATTGGCCTTGAGAATTTCATGAACTCCTCTGAGATGACTGAGAGCCAGTCTGAGGTTGGAAATCATAATTTTAAGATTTCTGCCCCTAAGTTCATTTGGCACATGCCTCTGAGGGGTTCCCTGCCACACTTTATGAATTTGACTTGGCACATCATAGGACATTTTCTAGACTGCTGGGGACTTGGGGGGTTGTCCTGATCAAATGAGCTAATACCTAAGAGAGCACTTTGAAAAATATAAGGTGGTAAACAAGAGCTAGGTAATATTAGTATTATTTATATTTCCTGAAGGTACTGTAGGGATTTATCTGTGTAACTCTGAAAATATATGAACATGTCTCACACCAGGTAGGACTAAAATGAATTACTTTTCTGATCCCATAAGAGCCTTCCTTTACAGTCTTTCTTTTTTGAGTTATAATTTGTCATTCACAATCACGATCATTAATATATAGAATTAGATGCAGAATCTGGTTGTTTTTAATTCAGTAACTGAGGACCATGATTCTTTTACTTTTTTTTTTCCTTTTTAGTCTTTTACAATTTTTAAATAATCACTTTAACCCAGAAATAGAAGTTTGAAGTAATGAATTTGGTGCCTAGTCTAGCTTTTGGGAGCAACTTCACTATTTTTTTCCCTCTTAGACTTTGTGATCTGGAAGGCCTTCCATTTTCCCCCCTTTGGTTTCATGGAATCATAGAATTTCAGGATGTAAGGAGATCTTACAATGGTATAATCCAATTCCTTTTATTTTATGGAGGAGGAAATGGGGGTCCCTGGGCATTAAATGACTCTCCAGTGATTACCAGATATTTGGCAACAGGATCAAACTGTTTCCTACTCTAGAAGGATGGGGTTGGGGGAGAAAGTGATATAAGGCATCCAGAGGCTTTGAACCCAAATGGCTATCCTTGTTTTACACACCCATCCACTCAAGTTCTGCCTCCAACTGGTGTGTCTGCAGAGATGGAAATTACTGTCCCAGGATGCTCTATACCTGTCAGGTAATTGCTGATGGATATGGATCCCTGGGGCGGGGGAGGGGGGGGAAGTGATCCTCGACAGCAGTAGTAGCAGCAGCAACAGACAAAGACATCAACTTTTATTGTACTCCAGTGTTCTGCTTATCACCATTCAGAATAGAAAACTTGGGTAGATTTGGGGCTAGGGGCTCATTGGCATCCAAGTTAAAAAGGGGGCAGACCTGGCCAAGCTTTGTTTGAGTACAGATTCGTTTTTAGACGTCTAACAGTTCTGGATTAATGCCTGGGGGGTTCGGGAATTCTTCCTCAACTAAAATGTTAATGATGCTAAGAACCCAGCCCTCTTTAGTGCCAATAAAACAGACAAGCTAAGTTCATTGAAAAATCAATGAGTTGCCTAAAAGGAGCAAAGAGCTGATTCGATTTAAGACTGTAGAGTGCCCAGGACACACCAGGTGAAAGGAGGGTCCCAGGGACTGCTAGGAGCTAAGAAAGGAGGCAGTTGTCTGTTTATACATAGAGCCAAGGTGTCATCCCTAAGGAATTTTGGGAAACTGAGGTAACCAATTAGAACCAAGTGTGGAGTCTCCTGTACACTGTCAAGGTCTATAGGTGGTGACCACCATCAGGCGAAGGAAAGGAAAGCTGGGGATTAGAACGGTCTTATGAGGAAAGAAAGACCAAAGAGGGTAATGGAGCTTGTCTTGTTTTCTATTCAGAAACATGTTTCAGAGAGCACCATTCTGGGTGTGAGGAGACCTTGACTAGTTAAGTAAAATACAGTAAACAAAAGAATGTTCCTGGCTCCCAGCCTTCCTCTAGCCCCTGCTCTTTGGACAGCCCTCTGCCTATTTCATAGCCAGGTAACTGGAAATGCTCAGTGACTCAGGGCAGGAGCATCCGGGGGCAGTAAGTGACAAGTCCAATAAGTGACAAATTAAATCAGGGTCAGTATATGGTTTCTGCCCGGCCACACACTCAGAGCTAACCTTGGTTCTGGTCCTGGCTGTTCCTGTTAGTTGTTTGGCCATATTTCTTTTCAGACCTCAGTTTCCTCATCTGGAAAATGATGGAGGTGGCCTAGGTCAGTACAGAGTCGTGAAAAGACAGGACATAGGGTAGGTGGGCATCCACTCCCTGACACATACACACATGCATATACACACAAGCACATTATCTGTTTAAATGTGTCTAAGTAATATCTTGTGTGAACTAAAAGTTATTTAGTAAACAGCGTCTGAAAAATGCTGTACTAGATACTTCTGTGGTATCCTTTCATCTTATTTCCTCTTTTCCACACCTTCAGCCACCTTTCTCATCATCTCCCTAAGTCCTCTCTCAGAGTTTACCGAAACCTTGTTTTATCTATATCAGAATATGAGATGTGAATCAAAACTCTGAAACAAAAATCAAACTTTGTGTCCAGTTCATTCTAGATCTGTGATTTGTTTAAATCTATTTTGAATTTCCACTCAAGCCGGTAAGACACATGTTAATTAACATGGTAATGTGTGACTGTATTTCAGTTTTTTTCCTTCCAAATCACATACGAACCTTATATTTAGATGCCATGGCAGCTTATCTCAAAATCTCAGCAGTCCAATGCTGTCAGATATATCGTGGTTTAAAAAGAAGAAAAAAAAAAGGCGGTGTGTATAGAGTCTTAGCTCACAAAGAAAACCTGCCTTGCAGTGCCTAAAAATATGACTTGAGGGTATATGTGTAGGGGGGTGCTATCTTAGAAACTTACAGCACCCTGAATCCAGTGAATTATATTTTATCCCAGTATTTATTGGCATTTAGAAGTGAGTGCAAGCCTTGTGCTTAAGTCTCAGCTCTACCACTGAATTTCAGGGAACTGAATAGGTCACTTTGTTTTTGTGGACCAGCAATTATATCTTATCCATTGTCTGAGTCCTAGAGTCTAGTACAGTACCTGGCATAGAGTTAAGTACGTCATAAATATATATGAATTGATGAATTGATAACTTAACCTAATTTTACTTTTTAATGTGTTAGCATAGCACTTTTTAGAGTCAGAAAAACTAAGAGTCAATACACATCCTTAGCCTTTAAATTAATAATTTCATCCCCTTTTCTTCCATGTCCATACTTACACTCTTCCCTGTCGGCATTAACACCTGAAGAATAGAAGCTTCCAAGGAGATATGATAGTTATCTTCAGATGTTGGAGGATTCTCTGTAAGAAAGGACGTGGATTTGTTCTGTTAGAAGGGAAGAACTGGAACAGGAGGTAGAATGGTGAGAAGGCTCTCTATCACTGTATTCAGACCTTGCCCAGTTAGCAGGGGTATAATGAAGGAGCGGTTCAAGGGTCAAGGTGGCGTGGAAAACTAGGTCAAATTAAAAAACCTTTCAGATCCTTTCAGACACCAAGAGTCTATGAGTCTACTTCTGTGTTGGGCTGGCCTTTCCTCAACCAAACAAATAAAAGGCTGTCCATTACAGGGGAGAGACAATAGTTAGAAAACTTCATCAGACTTGTCTATATTCTGTAATTGGTTTAATCATCCACTCATTTTGACCCTCAAATACTTTGTCATTCTTTTTCAGCCCGAGGCTTTTATACCTCTGTCTTTCTCTTCATTGAGCCAACTATATGATGTGACTATCAAAAATATGAATACAGGGAGTTCCCATTATGGCACAGTGGAAATGAATCTGACTAGTGATCATGAGGTTGCACGTTCGATCCCTGCCCTCACTCAGTGGGTTAGGGATCCAGAGTTGCAGTGAGCTGTGGTGTAGGTCGCAGACACAGCTCAGATCCTGCGTTGCTGTGGCTGTGACACAGACTGGCAGCTGTAGCTCCTATTCAGCCCCTAGCCTGGGAACTTTCATGTGCTGCGAGTGCAGCCCTAAAAAGCATGCATAAATAAATAAATAAATAAATAAATAAATAAATAAATAAATAAAATGAATATATCTTGTGAATGCACTTGCAGCCTCCATGAGACTCTACTCAGTTGTGTATAGTGTCCAGAACATAAGCTAGGTCAAGCTATATATGTTCAGCTATGGGTGTCATATTTTATGAAGAATGTACACATATGGCACCATATTCAGAGAAAGTTGACCTCAAAGGAGGAGAATGTGAAATTATGCCTTCCAGGCTGCTTTCTGGTTCAGGTTAACAGAAAACCCAACTCAAAGTTGCCTCAACTACAACGGGAGTTTATTGCGTAACTAAAAAGCTAAGTGTCATTGGTTTTAGGTTGAACTTTATCCGGTAGGTCACTTTGGTCTCTATTTTTAGTAAGTGTATCCTTTCACAGACCAAGGATGGTTATTGGGGTTCCTTGGGGTGACCTGCTTCTCAGTTTAGAAGGGAAGGGCAGGTCCCTTTTTCCCACAGGCAGCCAGAAGCCCTGAGCTTCAGTTTGAATGGACCAGTTTTACTTCCAGGCTTTTAGATGATGCTGACTGGTTTAAACCTGAACTACATGCTCCACCCTGAAGGCTGGGGTAAAGTCATCTTCCCATGAAGCACACAGGCTGCTTAGGGGCAGGGATGTGTTGTTAGAGGGCCTTTACTAATGGAAGGGAGAAGGAGAGAGGTCAACCAAACATAGCAAATTATCCTAGAAGAAAATAGGATGTTGTTCAGGAGAGAAAACATTGTGGAGACTGACAACTATCGTCACACGTGTGAGGAACAGTTATTAGACTTAATCACTACAGCTCCAGACCATGGGCACATCATGTAGAAAGGTGTTTTTGGACTCAAAATAATAAAGAACTTCCTAACATTTCAAGCTACCCAAGGTAGAATTGTTGGAATCTCATCACTAAGAGTCTTCTAGCAAAGACAAAATGCCTGTCTCTCAGGAATATTATAAAGCAAATTTCTCACGGGAGAGTTCCTGTTGTGGCTCAGCAGGTTGCAAACCCAGCTGGTATCCATGAGGATGAAGGTTCAATCCCAGGCCTCTCTAAGTGTGTTAAGAATCCAGCATTGCCATGAGCTGTGGTATAGGTCTCAGATGCAGCTTGGGTCCAGTGTTGCTGTGACTGTAGCTTAGGCTGGCAGCTGCGGCTCCAATTTGACCCCTAGCCTGGGAACTTCCATATACCACACATCCAGCCAGAAAAAGAAAAAAAAAAATTCTAATGGAACAAGGAATTGGACTGTGTGACTTCTAATATCATTCTGGACCCTGGCATGTGGAGGATTTAAGCTTTTAGAGCTGCAAACTAAATGATAGCTCCAGAAAAACTCTCAGACATTTTGACATACTAATTTAACTTCTGCTGTAGCAGGTTTATTTGACTATGAAGAGTAGAATTGTCAACAGGCCATTCTCAGAAAAAGTTACACCTTCCCCTCCCACCCCCTTCCCATAGTAGAACAGATATTCGGTGGTTTTTTGTTGTTGGTTTGGTTTTTTGGGTTTTTTGGGGGTTTTTTTTGTCTTTTGTCTTTTTTTTTAGGGCCACACCCGTGGCATATGGAGGTTCCCAGGCCAGGGGTCCAGTCCGAGCTGCAGCCACCGCCCTATGCCAGAGCCACAGCAACAAAGGATCAAAGCCACGTCTGTGACCCACACAACAGCTCATGGCAACACCGGATTCCCAACCCACTGAGTGATACCAGGGATCGAACCCACGTCCTCATGGATGCCAGTAGGGTTCGTCAGCCGCTGAGCCGTGAAGGGAACTCCTAGAACAGATATTCTTAAGCTAGATTCTGAAATAAGACCACACTTTGTTGGAGCAAAGAGAAAAGTTTGATACAGCAAATGTCTAAAATCTTTGAAAGGCAAGTCTTTAATGGACTCCTTGGCCAGACCTTGTACCATTGGGGAAAAGGTCAGTTTTTAAATTCACATTGGTCATTTTGAATTGTCTTTCTAAGCTCCTGTTTTTCTCACAGAATTCAGGTCTAAGTACTAAAACTCTTGGAGTTCCCTGGAAGCTTAATGATTAAGGATTCAACATTGTCACTGCTGTGGTTCAGGACACTGCTGTGGCTTAGGTTCAATCCCACCCTAGGGAACTTCTTCATGCAGTGGACATGGCCCAAAAAATTAATTAATTAATTAAAACTCTCATTTATTTGCCCAAGTGATGATTTACTCTGGTTCCTGTATACCTCTATGGAGGAGGGCATGAACTATGTCACTTTTAAATTCACAAAGGGTAAAAGAATACAGACTGACAATCAAGTTCTTTTTTTCCTGCTCGCTGACTGGCAGACCCAGCATATGAATGATGTCGTACTGTACCTTGGTGCTCCAGCTGTTGTGTGGTGTGTGAAAATGCTTTGTCCTTGATGCTCAGGAAGAAGTGAGAGCCAAGTGATCTAATTTATAGCTGTGATGATATTCTGCCTGGTCCCATCTGAGCTGTGCCCTCCTCTAGGCATCTTAGAGCCTTTCTAGCCCACCCAGTTCTTCATTAAAGTCAGGGATGTCTATTTTTAACTTTTCAGAACTGGCCACTGCTGAATGCCCTGGCTGGAGTTTGGGATATAGGGCACGGAGAAGGTGCCAGTGAATTGGATCTTAGGGTGTGAGAATCGTAGTAGTCTTTTACACGGTATTGAATAGCTCCTTAATAAATCCTCTCACGACTTATTTCTTATTTTCATTTTGTTCTATACAAGTTAGGCTAACAGATTCAGAGGCATGATTAGAACTTGACCAACAACAGAGCTGATGAACAGGGAGATAGGATGGCACAAATGAATTTTACTTGTAAATTTTATATTATTATAAATGATATATATATTATTAATTTCTTTTGTCTCATGATGCACTCAGTATCTAAATATATCAGTTTGCCAAAATTCTCATTTGTAGTTAGCCAGGGTCAGTTTTGTGCTGTTCCTTTTCAAAAAAAAAAAAAGTAGTCCTTTGTTTGGGAACTCTTAAGTTAGTGGTACTAAGCAGTGTGTATTCCACATCAGTTTATGGTCATGTGGAAGTGTTTTTTTTTTTTTTCTCTCATTGAAGGCTTTTTGAAAATTGGGCACTTTGTTTTTGCAAGTTATGATGAATTGAAGGTAGTGTGACCCTAGGTTTTAGCACCCAACACCGTGCCAGATAGAATCTGATGAATGCCAGTATCAGTTCTCGCTCAGAAAAAAAAATCATGGTGCCTAAATGGGAAGCTTGGGGTGGGAGGGTCTTTGCGGCCCAGTAGCTAGCTCAACCTTTGCTTCATAGACAAGAGCCCTATGCCTAGTGAAGAAAGGGAGCATCTGAAGCCATAGAGATTGGACTGGAATTCCAGGGATCTTGCTGACTCCAAAGTATATGCATCTTTTTCCCACACTAAGCAGCCTCCTGAGTTAGCAGTCAGTTCTAGGCCAGATTCTATCTGTGACTTTGGGTACTGCTCCCCTCTGAACCTCAGTTTTCCTAACAGCACAATGAGTAAATTAAACTAGATCTCAGAGGTCCCGTCCATCTCAGAAGTTTTAGGTCATTATTCTTCATTTAGAATATAAAATCTCAGTTTGCTGTAATCCTGTTTATCTTTAGCCAGAGTTATAGCTTAATACCTCTGATATGAAAAGAGAGTCTTTGCAAAATAGCTACTGTTCCTTAAATTTGAGGTTTAAAAAGAGAATAGAATTCAACATTGAAAACTACAATGTGATGCCAGTATCACAACAAATAAAAATGATATTTTTTTAAAATTCCAACTGTATGATTTAACTTTATATTTTTTCTATTTAAAAGAAAATAACACAACCTTGAAAAGCAGTAAATATGTAAAGAGAAAATTTGTCAGCTGATATTGGAAGATCTGACCCAGGTTACACATAAATCTCTCAGACAAGAGCTGCAGGGCAAGCCATAATTTCCGAGAGTAAAAGAGAAAATGAAAGCTATAGCTAGTGCCTTCTCTAAGTTACGTAAGTGGATTCATTTTAGTTTTCTGATTGTGCTTCTGAATATAATGTAAAAGGGCTGATAGCAAGGTCCAGTTTACCTTTGTTTGTGAAAAGGTACCTCTACATAGATAGAGACATAGTACGAGCCTTCCAAAGTTGCTTTTTATCACCAGAGTCATTGACTAAATAGTTGAGGCCTCATAAGCAAACTTTTGCATTGGCAGTTCCCTTTTCAGGTTTGTTTTCTTGAGTCATAAGTCATGTTATAGGAGATTTTCTGTTGCCAACTGTGTAGTCCTTGCAAGGAAATACAAGGTAAACATTATGTCAGTAATACCCTAAGACCTAACTGGTATTTAGGCCTGCCTGTTGTGAAGTCATTGTTCCCTATTTAAACACACAAAGGTCTGTCTTATATTAGAATGAGGCATAATTGTCTGCTATTAGTGTGGCTTAAAAATCTCAGATCTAATGGCTGGTGAAAGGAAAAAAAGCTTTGCCCAGAAGAAGGAAGAGGTTTATTTAACTAGTGTTCCAAAATGCTACTAGTTCTAGGTACTGATTAACAAAACATATGACTAGAGCAGTTGTCATTCTGTTCTTTGTCCTCAAGTATTAGTTAGACCTAGAAAACTCAACACAAGCTGAATGTACAAGCAGGAAGGTGGACTTGGACAGAGGAGTTATAAACAGCATCTCATATGTTGGGAGGCGCAGGCAGTACATCAGCCCTAACAGTGTTATCGTGTTCCTCTGAACTCTGCTCTCCCAGCTAAGCATTTGGAAGGCAGACCCAGGATAAAGAGAGGCATTCACGAAGCTAACATTTTATATTGAATACCCTTAGTACCACTTTTAATGTGCTATAAAACTAGGGGCTTCACTTTTTCATGAACTGTGTGCAAAAGCAGAGGCAATGACTAGAGGTTGACTTCGCTTGGATCTGTTTTATGGTCTCTGCGCCTGTACAGTAATGTGATCTTGAAAAAGGTAAACAACAAAGAGTTTAGCAATGAAAAATATGCCTAATATAAATACAGTCGCGTACATGGCAGTTCAGAATTTGAAAAATATGACCATGACATTACATTTTCTGGTGGAATTAACAGAGGAACAGAATATAGCCTTTAAGGCAATATATCTGAGACAGAGAAAGGAGATAATACATCTAACTCTATGGTTTATGTGGCATTCATATAAAGAAAAGCACAGTAGCTTTATTTAATTGAGAAAATGAATCAATTACAATGATGTTGCATCATCAAATTCTTGTGAAATAGAACATATAAGTCACTGCATTGTATAACAGTGTTAAAAAGTAATTGAGTACCTTAAGCATTTTGAATCAATTTCAGGTACTGGCACTGCTACCTTAATACAAAATTTATGAAGATGATTTCATATAATATGTTGCTATCAAAACTGTGTAATAAAACCTGGTAACAACATCTCTCCTTAAAAACCTGGGCAAAACAGTATGGTTATAAGATCATAAAGCAGACTTTGATATTGCTGTTCCTCCTTTTCTTGTAGTAAAGAGCAAGCATTAAAATAGTACAATTTTAAGTTGTCTTAAACCATGCTTTTAACCCACAGAATAGGGCAAAGTGGAGTCTTTTCCTAAGGTCTGGGTTCATGAGGAAAATTTCTGCTCTCAGTTCATTTAGTTCACACAACTCATGTTAATGGGAACAAAGTCTCATAATCCATGGCTGAATTCATTTTGAAGCATATTTAAAATGTTTGCCACATGTTTTCCTCAGAGAATTTGAGGAAGTTCTCACTACTAATCCTCCTGACTACTGTAAATTTGTGAAAAAAAATCCTCTTTGATGTCAAAAATGGATTTCTAATTCTTTGTTCATTACGGGTAACTTTCCTGTTGATGTAGATATCTCACTAAGAACATTTCAGGGTGGAGGCTTATCCATTTGTACTTGAAGAAAAAAAATATAATCCTTAAACAGCAAGGAGGTTAATATGCGTATTATTTAGGTCTCCCCTCCCTGACTCTCCTTATGTCCAGGTATCTGAGGTTCCTCCACATCCATGGATTCAACCAACCAAGAGCAAGAATAAGTGGGTGCCAGGAGTTCCCATCCTGGCTCAGTGGAAACAAATCTGACTAGTGTACATGAGGATGCAGGTTCAATCCGTGGCCTCATTCAGTGAGTTAAAGATCTGGCATTGGAGTTCCCGTTGTGGTGCAGTGGTTAACGAATCCAACTAGGAACCATGAGGTTGCGGGTTCGGTCCCTGACCTTGCTCAGTGGGTTAAGGATCCAGCGTTGCCGTGAGCTGTGGTGTAGGTTGCAGACACGGCTCAGATCCCGCGTTGCTGTGGCTCTGGCGTAAGCCAGTGGCTACAGCTCCGATTCGACCCCTAGCCTGGGAACCTCCATATGCCGCGGGAGCGGCCCAAGAAATAGCAAAAAGACAAAAAAAAAAAAAAAGATCTGGCATTGCTGTGAACTATGGTATAGGCTCGCAGCTACAGCTCTGATTCTGCCCCTAGCCTGGGAACTTCCATATGCTGTGGGTGCCAACCTAAAAAGAAAAATAAGAGTGGGTGCCGTGTTCATTTGAGATAATACATGAGAAGGCGCTTTTTAAAATACTCAAGCTCTAATTGGAAGGGTCTGCCAATCAGCCATATGGATTCAAGAGAAATACAGAAACATGGCCTCTGTCCTTGAGCAGCTTGTAGTCTAGCTGAGAAGAACCCACATGCCATAATTGATAATCTATCAACTTTACCATGCCAAGTATAAACACATGCAAATCCAGTTGCTTTTAAGTGATGCTGTGATTATAGGCCAGACAAAATGCTAGAGAAAGAGGAGCATGGGAGAAGCCTCAACATGACCACAGCCTGCTTTGTCCTCTGGGAGGCCCATCATGGTCTAGAGATGATGATCTCTGCCAACCGCAGGGTGGTTATGCAATCTCATGAGAATGTGTGTGAAAAAGAACTTTAAAAAGCACCATTAAAAGCATATAAGGGACTATTACTAGTTTACTTATATTTTACCAGCTGGTTGAAGCACAGTTACCCCAGCAAACAACGGACCCCTCAATAGTTGTATTTGGTTCCTGAAATTTTCCTCCTTAGGAAATTTAGTACCTGGGACTCCATTTTTATTGAATTAGTATTAACTGCAGGCAGAGGGGGCAGGCAGAGGGGGGCATTGAAGTGTTTAATACTTTAACTAAGTGGATGTTTTATTAATTTGGTGTCATGTTTTCATAACTTTCTAGAGATGTGGTTTATCCGTGTTAGTTGTGTCAGCAGCCTGCCTCCAGAAAAGGCATTCTTTGACTCTGCTCTTATCTCTTGAAAAACGGTGTTAAAACTTGCATGAATTTGATTTTTCCCAGCGAGCCTTGCTGCCCTGGAAACAGACTGAAGGAACTTTGGAAAAGGTGGAGTCTTCACCCACTCCTGAGTCAGAGGCAAATACTTCAACCACATAATTAAAGTTTTCTTCACAAAATAGGGGATTGTGAGCAGATACTGGCAGGAATCCAAAATTCTAATTTCTGACTATGATTTAATTTCAATTTTAAATAAATCGGTTTTTAATTTAAAAAGAGTGAGCTTCATAACATTAGCAATGATTGCAACATTAAGCCCAGTGTTCACAATCTAGCAATATAAAACATTATTTATATCTGAATCGTAAACAGCCTTTTGAAATGGATTATGGTTTTTCTCCCTATTCTAATACAACCTGGAGGGTACTAAAAAGTGTTGTGTGAAATTAACATTCTGCTGACTTTCGCCTATAAATGAGAAGCGAGCTATTAACATTTGTGTATTTTCATTATGTAAATTGTGTTAACACATGCCCACAAATTGCCACCAGCAATGCAATAATTTTCTCTCAGTGATCATAATGTGTCCAAGTGAGTCATTTTGATTATGACATGCTAATTACATATTGCCTTTTTTCAGATTCAGAAAAACCAGGGATCTTTAATGGTAAGCTTTATGAGTTCAGAAAAAAATTCACTTTTCTTTTTCCTGATGGCTGCTTCCTTTGCATGCTTGAATGCCTTGTTTTAAACTTAGCAAATTGCATTTTGAAGAAAATGCAAACCTTTAACTGCCTGTATTAGATTAGGTACCATTAGAAATAATAGAACATCCTGAGCATCAATGTTTTTATAAGAGTTTGCTGTTGTTGATTAATCTTGCTATATTTTATTGCATTAATGATTTTTTCTTTCCACTCCACTGTAAAGATATTGCATAGAGGCTAATACTTTTTCCTCTCTTCTTTCCCATTGCAGCCTCTCCAGCTTCTGCAGTGCATTGTTGATGAGGTGAGGCATCGTCTTATGTGCTTTCACTCCTAAAGTCATTCCTAATGGTGTGGAAAGCTTATATTTTGTTTCCTAATGAAGCACAATGCCCGACATCCTCGGAGCAAGTTGTGTTGTATGGCTCTGAGCTGTGTTACGTGAACTGGCCTTGTCCTGAATCCTGCTCTTCTGGCCGAGAATCTCTGCCAAAACAGACTGTCCCACAGGCTGGTCCTCCAGGGTATCAAAAGCCCTAAAGACAAAACATGATACTATTAATTTATCCTCTCTCTGGCCAGATGGGGATGGAGCCGGAAATTAAAATGGTATCATTTTTTTTTTCCATGGCAGATATTTAAAGTCATTCAGTAGGCAAGGGTCAGAGTTGAACAGCAGACATAAGCTGGATAAAATTTGTCCTCCTTGCTTTATTTACCCAAAGCATATCAGAGTGCTAAAAGTGTTCAAAAGCTGTAGGTCAACAGTTCAACTTTGATTTCCTAATTAGGTATTTTCCCCAGAATATACTCCTAATTTTTTATGCATTTAACTAATATTCTCACACGTTAAGTCATCCTACCTATCATCATCCTTATCCATCAAGTTTCACTATCCCTTTGCCTCCATGGAGCTAAGCTACCTGCATTTCTTTCTCAATAGACTTTTTCTACTTTTGATTCAGACTTTAAATTCCCTTTTTCTGTAAATTAGTAGTCTTAGAGGATACAAGGCTGATTAAGAAACATTAAAAAAAAAACTTAGTTTTTCAAGGACTTGGGCTTGCCTGCTAGCAATGTTTATTTTTTAAACTTTAATTTTACAATATTTAAAATGCTTGTAATGAAGGCGAAAATGATTCAGATAGGAAAGTTTGAAGGAAAAATTGTAATTCATAATTATTCCTCTCAATTAAACATCTGTATAACCAGTTATGAGATTTGGGAGAAAAATAAAGATCCTCCTAGGAAAAAACCAAAGCATACACATATCGCAATAATAGTAAGAATGAGGCTCCAACATCCTTAATGGCTGCATCAGTCAGTCCATATATCCCTTGCAAGCCATAAACCATGTTAGTGCAGAAATGAAGGCATCGTCCTGAAACAAATGGAGGCCCCATTATCTCACATATCAGGCAGGCCTCCTGGATCTAATAGCTCATCAATATCTTCTGTCATCTTGGATTCCAAAACCATCCTATCCCCATCAGAATCCTCCCAATTAAACTGATTTTCCTGTGGTCCCCCTTCAGGATTGCTTAGGGAAGTACCCAGGGAGACTTGGCCTGCCCAGTCAGATGCACAGCCTACCATGTCTCCTGGGCTCTGCTCTTCTTGGTCTGTCAGGCTCCTGGGCATCACAATGTTCAGATACAGATATCTTCACCAATAAATAGGTACTTCAGAAGTGCTCACTTGAAGGTTTTTTGGGTCAAGTGGGTATTTTCATTCCTTCCTTAGGGTAGCAGTGATTGCTATTAAATTTTAAATATTTTACTTGTTTGATTTGGAGAAAATCTTGAGGCTTTTGAAATTATCATAGGGAGGTATTCTAAGAAGAGAGGTCTGCATGATGAAGGACACTAGCATGTGACTTAGATGAGATGTTTTTGTTACAGCACTTCTTCCTCAGTCGAGAGAAAACTGTGACTTAGACAGCTATTGCCATTTACTCTAAAAACATTAAAATATCTTTTTGATGGAAACTTAGGAAATTCTTTAAAACAAACTTAAGTTGATCCTGGAACCAATCTGGTGTTTGGTAATTAGGAAAGAGTTGATCAGATGACCTTGCCTAGGCAAGGTGTATCATAGCTTCTAAGAGAGAGAGGATTGGTGGGATTCTTTCATTGCTCTGATTGTCCCATGTTCGTCAGATTTCTCATTGCTGTATTACAGTGTTTCTCAAAGGGTAGTCCAAGGACTAACTGCATCAGAATTACCCAAGGCGCATGTTTAAAACACAGATTCTTGGACCCAGATCACTAAATTAGACTTTCTAGGAGTAGAGCCCAAGAATCTACTTTTTCTTAGCTTTCCAAGTAAGTCTTTGCATATTAAAGTATGAAAAACTCTTCTGTAAGGGCTTTTTAGGGCAGAGTCTGCCCATTTAGATCCCAGAGGACAATTAGTTCTCTCTCTCTCTCATTTATATCTGACATTTAGGGCTTCTATTTCTGAGTGAATATAACCCGCCGGGGTTTGAACCATATTACTCCTTGGGCATGGCACATACCCATTATGAAATAGATATCCAAAGACCGTATGTGTTGTTTCTCTTAGGGAAGAGTCAGATCAAAAAAGTACCACTTCTGGAGTTCCTGTCGTGGTGCAGCGGAAACGAATCCAACTAGGAACCACGAGGTTGTGGGTTCGACCCTGGCCTCACTCAGTGGGTTAAGGATCCGGTGTTGCCGTTAGCTGTGGTGTAGGTCACAGACGCGGCTTGAATCTGGCATTGCTGTGGCTCTGGCGTAGGCTGGAGGCTACAGCTCCGATTAGACCCCTAGCCTGGCAACCTCCATATGCTGCAAGTAAGGCCCTAAAAAGGACAAAAAGACCAAGAAAAAAAAAGTACCACTTCTAAGGGAATCTAATTCAAACAAGATGGCTATATTTGGAGTCATGTACAAAATAGCTAAGTAAAGCCCATACATTATTGTTATGTGGCTGCACCTTGACCTCCTAGCATGGGCTGCCACAGATTGAAGAAGTAGTAAAAATAAGATCAGGTGGATAGGAGCCAGCCCTAGAGTGGCCAGAAGTGAGTGTCAGGAGTTGGGAGTCAGGAGGTGGAATCATAGGACAAAGCCAGAGTCAGCTACCACATATGCAAATAGAAGACACCAAAAGTTAAACAGAGGAGTAAGAATCATGAGCATGAAAGTTGGACCACAGAACAGGAACTTGCAGGGTAGCCAAGGTAACAGGAGAATCAAGCTCCAAAGAGAAACCTGGGCAATCCAGTTTCATTGTGGTGGGTACAGTTTACCTGGCTTGGACCTGGCCAATTTAAGACATGAGTGCTGTCTTAGAGACACTGTCTTTGCCTTAGAGTTGCTTCTCTCCAAAGAACTTCTCACTTTAAAACCCCTATATAATCAGGCCCTCTCCAAGTCCCTGAATACCTGAGTTGTAGAGTTCATTGTAAGTGGCATGTGTCTCTGTGTGCCCTGATTGTCACCTTAGCCATCTGATACCTTTGGAAAGTAAGGGGGCTCTTAGTGTCTAGATAAGTGATACTTATTAATTTAAGCTCTGATATCAATGAGAAAATTTGCATTTTTAGAAAGTAATTTTTCTAAAATGTATTTACTCTTGACAGACTATTGACAAAATATAGTGAATATCATTTACTATATTTTGTTTTCTTTTTTTGTTTGTTTGTTTTGGCTTTTTAGGGCCCCACTTGCAGCATATGGAGGTTCCCAGGCTACAGGTCAAATTGGAGCTTAGCTGCTGGCCTACACCACAGCCACAGCAATGCCAGACTCAAGCCATGTCTGCAACCTACACCACAGCTCACGGCAGTGCCGGATCCTTAACCCACTGAGTGAGGCCAGGAATTGGACCTTCATCCTCATGGATGCTAGTCAGATTCATTTCCACTGAGCCATGACAGGAACTCCCATTTAACCTTTTCTTGATGACTCAGGTCCCTGTTTTGGACATGGTACTAAACTAAACTTTGATGTATTGATGCCTTTTAGGCCTGTAGAATTATGTGGGTCTTGCCTTGTTCTTTCACTGAATTTTACCAGTCATTTTGCCTGTGTTTTTGGCCTTGGCATTCAGTGATAATTGGGCCTTTTGAGGTGTATGGAGCCATTTGCTCTCAAACTAAAGGGTCCTACATGGATGTGCTTCTCTACTTGGTGTTTTTCTTGTGTTCTCTCTTGTGATCACCTCTGTTTTCTATGGTCACTCCTCATTCTTGTCAATGACTACTTGCTGCCCTGTGATATGACCATCTTGTCTTCAGTCTTTGCAGTCCTAATAGTGACTCTTGCAAAATCAAAAGGTGCCAAATGAAATCAGATAGCCAGTGGTATGTGTAAGGTCAAATACATTCATCTGAGAAGAGAGATAAAGGCGGATAAAGTAAAATGAATGGGCTTGTGTTCATTCATTCAACAGACAGTTACCAAAAGTGTTCACTGTATGCCAGCCCACATTGACCAGGCTGTGCTCAGGACAGCCTCCAAGTCTAGGGAGAACTAGGCTTCTAGGCAAGGCACCCAGGCCAACCACAGATTAGGTCTGTGAGTAAGGGTAGAAAAGCAGAAGCACAGTCCCAGATCCCAGGCCAGTACAGTGTGCCGGGACTCAGGATGCTATGTAGCAACCTAATGTTCTCCCCAGTGTCTCTGCTCCCAGTTCAGCCGGCAACAAAAGACTGGCCACGCTGGTGATGTGGCAGATGAGAACAGAGCAGTACTATCTGAGCCACCGTATTCCAGCCTGGCTGGAGTCAGCTTGTTGGGGGCCCCAGTGGATTGAGGTGTTGGGAATTACAGAAGCTGAAGTGGGGACTTTCCTCTTGAGCCAGCTCCCCAGGGAGTTCACAGCCTTAGAAAAGACAAGGATACAGAAATGAATAACTATGCTTCATTATAGAGTGCATACTATACAACCCAGAAACAGAAGGGCTTGTTCTGCCAGAAGAGGATTTGTTCTGGGGGTGGACCAGGAGAGGTGAGGTTTAAGCTAGGTCTTAAAGAATGAGTAGACATTTGCAAGGTCAAGGAAGGAAAAAAGTAAATGTTAGAGGGCAAACCATTTTTGAGTTCACACATGTGTTTCAGAGTATTCAGGTTACCTACACCTGGTAGACATCATGGCCTAAGCAGAGGCTCGGTAAGTGCTCCTTGAAGTAAATTAAAATACGAATTTTTCTAGCAGGGCTAGTCCTATAGAAAATGGAATGTGATCTAAATTTGTCTTTTTTTCTACTGGGGACCATCCTGTCCATCTGAAAAGGACTGCTAAGTTCAGAGATCATTGTACAGAAACTTATTTCTGTTTTCTCCTTTAACATTTTTTGGTGAAGTATAACTTACATAAAATTCACTTTTATGGGGGAGATAGATGAGAAGTTTGGGATTAGCAGATACAAACTACTATATATAAAATAGATAAACAACAATCTACTTACTGTATAGCTTCCCTACTGTATAGCAAAGGGAACTATACTCAATATCTTGTAATAAACCATAATGGAAGAGAATCTGAAAAAAATAAAATTAAAGTATGTATATATACCTGAATCACTTTGCTGTACACCAGAAATTAACACAACATTGTAAATCAGCTGTAATTCAGTTTTAAAAATTCACTCTTATAAAGTATAAACTCAGTTCCAGAGCATTTCCATCACTTCATAAAGAAACCCAGTACTTATTAACGGTTCTTTTCTTTTCTCTTTTCTTTTCTTTTCTTTTCCTTCCTTCCTTCCTTCCTTCCTTCCTTCCTTTCTTTCCTTCCTTCCTTCCTTCCTTTCTTTTTCTTTCTTTATTTCTTTCTCCTTCCTTCCTTCCTTCCTTCCTTCTTTCTTTCTTTTTTTCTTTTTTTCTTTCTTTTTTCTTTTTTTCTTTCTTTCTTTCTTTCTTTTTGCTTTTTAGGGCCACACCCACAGCATATGGAAGTTCCCAGACTAGGGGTTGAATTGGAGGTACATCTGCCGGCCTACACCACAGCCACAGCAACACAGAGTCCAAGCCGCATCTGCAACCTGCACCACAACTCACACCACAGTAACGCCAGATCCTTAACCCACTGAGCAAGGCCAAGGATCGAACCCGAATACTCATGGTTCCTAGTTGGGTTTGTTAACCACTGAGCCACGAAGGGAACTCCATTAGCAGTTATTTTTTATTCCTCTCTCCCCTCCATTCCCTGGAAACCTCTAACTAGTCTGCTTTCTGTCTCTATGGATTTCCCTGTTGCGGACATTTTATATAAATTGGACCATGCAGTATCTGGCTCTTTGTGTTCCATTTCTTTCTTTTAGCATTAATGTTTCCTAAGTCCATCCATGTTGTAATATTTATCAATCCTTCATATGTATTTATGGCCAAATAATATTCCATTGTATGGATGTACCACATTTTTGTTTATCTGTTCGTCGTCTGATAAACATTTGGGCTGTTCCCACTTTTTGGCTATTATGAATAATGTTGCTGTGAACATTCGTGTTCAAGTTTTTATGTGGATGTAGGTTTTCAGTTCTCTTGGAAGTAGCTGGAAATGGAATTGCTTGGTCATATGAAAATTCTGTGTTGAACTTTTTAGTGAACTTCTAAACTATATTTCATAGCAATTGCACCATGTTATATTCCCGTCTACAATTTATAAAGGTTCACAGTTCTCCACATTCTTGCCAACACTTGTTATTTTCTGGGTTTTTTTTTTTTTTTAAGGAAAAAAACACTTTCTTGATGGTGTCCTTTTACACAAAAAAGTTTAAAAATTTTTTGTTTTTGGACATTGAAGGCTTTCTGGTTTGGTCAGAGGATAGGAAGCTCAGATCTCTATCCTGTCCCCATCCCACCCATGGCACCTGCATAAAAATCCTAGAGTTCCATAGATTATAGTTTGAAAATCAGTGATTATAGCTAAAAAAAAAAAATCATTCTGCAAACCTGTATTAATCCCAGAGCTCGGTGCTGAGGATAGGCAATGAGTAAGATGCGTTTGCCACCATTGAAGCGTTTCTACTCTAGTCAGGGAGACAGACTAATAAACAGTCATAAGTGAGGAGATAACTTTAAACTGAACTGCAGGTAGTATACGTGGTGTAAGACTTGATGAGCGCTCAGTGGAGCACGTGACTATGATTTTAACCTATTCACATAAATGGGTTTTTTTGATAGGGCATTTTGCAGCTGTATAAATTCTATATATACTAGAAGTGTGGACGAGGTGCTGGGGAAACACAGAGAAGAGAGCTGATAATGAAAGAGGTGATGATCTAACAGGGAGCTCTACAGAGAAGGGAAACCTAAAGGGCCAGAAGCAGTTGGCCCCAGAGTTGCTTGAGGCCCCTGTGGAGTTCAGCATCGCTACAGTGCTTGGCAACGTATTAAAAGAGATGAGGCAACAGCCACTTTTAGAAAGATCTTTGCACATTGTGTCTGAAGGCCTTTGCAGGAATGGAGGGATGGGAGGTGAAAGAATTTTAAGCAGAGGATCAACAGAGCCTGATTCGTGTTTTAGAAAAATCACTCTGACAGGGTTTCGGAAGGTAGCTTGGGAAGGACAGGAACTTATTGTGCTGATAGTCCTGATCAGAAGTTATGCTTTTAATTAGCATGTTTGAAGGGTATTTAGGAAATAGAATAAACTGAATTTGGTAAGTAATTGGATGTAGAGGAGGGTGGATAGGTGGGGTCATAGAAGAAACATCTGGCTTGAGCTTTTAAGCCCTCACTGAGATGGGGCACACACACACTGCACTGGCATTTTCTTCAGAGGACAGCATCAAGCACCTCATTCAAAACTATAAACGTTCCTGGGAGTTCTCATTGTGGCATAGCGGAAAAAAATCCAACTAAATATGCATGAGGATACAGATTCAGTCCCTGGCCTCGCTCAATGGGTTAAGGATCCGGCGTTGCCATAAGCTGTTATATAGATTCCAGACACAGCTCAGATCTGCTGTTGCTGTGGCTGTGGTATAAGCTGGCAGCTGAAGCTCCAATTCAACCCCTGGTCTGGGAACTTCCATGTGCTGCAGATGCAGCCCTAAAAAGAAAACACACACACACAAAGTAACAAAAAAAATCCACTATGTCAATTCCTGTGACCCAGTTATAAGAAGTCTATCAACTAGACTCTAAGTTCTCAGGCTTTTTGTTTCTATCTTCCTAGTACTCACCTAAGTATAGTGGTCACTCACAAATATTTGTTGAATGAAATCTATGCGTAATTGTAAGAACTTACTACTTCTTTTTTCAAGATCTCAGAAGAACAAAAAGTAATAGTATATGATGAGGAGATACTTAGCTGATAGGTGTGGTCTTTTATCAAAATTCAGAAGTCTAGCCTTAACCTTTATGGCTTACAGAATGTTCTGCAGTGTTTCCCACAACACTCCATTTTATAGATGAGAAAACTGAGGGACAAAGGCTAGGGCTCTTTTTACTATACTATAATCGTCCTGGATGGAATCAAAAAATGACAGCTGAACATTTCGGCATCTGAGGGAGAGATTATGTTTAAAATTGTAAAAGAAGACAATTTAGAAAGCTCTGCAAGCGTGCCCTGAGGGCAGGAGTATGTTGCAATACAGTTCAGTTTTGCTGTCTATAAGAGTGACTCCATGTCTTTAAAAAAGAATTGAGGAGTTCCCTTGTGGTGCATTAGGTTAAGGGTCCACATTGTCGCTGCTATGGCATGGGTTCAGTCCCTGGCCTGGGAACTTCCAAATGTCATGGGTAAAGCCAAAAAGAAAGAAAGAGGAGTTCCCGTGGTGGCGCAGTGGTTAACGAATCTGACTAGGAACCATGAGGTTGCGGGTTCGATCCCTGGCCTTGCTCGGTGGGTTGAGGATCTGGCGTTGCCGTGAGCTGTGGTGTAGGTGGCAGACGCAGCTCGGATCCTGAGTTGCTGTGGCTGTGGCATAGGCCAGCGGCTACAGCTCCGATTCGACCCCTAGCCTGGGAACCTCCATATGCCGCGAGAGCGGCCCAAGAAATGGCAAAAAGACAAAAAAAAAAAGAAAAAAAGAATGAATCAATTGACTTTTGTTCTGCATATTCTGTGTAATTTGTCAGGGAAGAGATTGACTCTGAAACCACTATTATCTTTAAAAAATTCATTCATGCAGAATCACTCATACTTGGACAGGTGAACTAAGGGCTGGTTAGCTGAGAAGCTGCTGGGCTAGGAACATCGCAGGTGCTCTCTGAGGGAGGTGAGGGGGTGGGGATGTGAAAGTGGTTGTCTAATAATATCTCCCTGAAATTCAAAAAGTGGTGTTAACCAACTCCAGAGGGAATAATATCCATTCATTTTTTTGCCTGAGGAACTCTGCCGTGATTCTGACTTAGGAAGTTAAAAAAAGTAAAAGGAGCACCCGCCATTTCTCCTGTTCCCAGCATCCTAGGATGGCCTTTTCCTTTCACACACATAACTGCCAGTAGTTTAAAGTGAGACGAGACTCAGTGGCTGATGGCCAGAGCTGTCCGGTGACCTGTGCAAGTCTAGAGCTTCCGACCGCAGTGACTAATACCCCAAGCACTTGCATAAATGGGTGTTGATGATGTAGGATTTTGTGTTATTTGTAACTCATATGAGTTAATAACTGGGAGGCATTAGAAACCTGGTAAGTTAATACAAGTGGATACACAATAGTCTTGTCCTCCAGTGATACTGTTAACTAGACCTTTGTCTCCTAGTGTTGAGAGTATATAATTGAGATCCTGAAAGCCGATATTCCTCTTTTATGTAAGGCAACCTTTAGAAACCTAGTACCTCCTTTGAGAAGTCCAGTATATTTAAATTAATGCAGTTTGATTGGTCTGCAGATTGAAGATAGGTTAGCATTAAGGCCGTGATTCCTGTAGTAATTACTTTTTCTATTGGTAATAAGTGTTTCTTTAGAAATGACATTAACATTCTACCAAAACACAGCAGTAATCCAAAAGTTAATGTTCTGTTCATTTATAATTATATTTAATTCATATTTATGAGTTGTTGGGAGGAAGGAGAAAGAAGGAAGTTTTAAAAATGTAGCAGAAGAAACAAGTTAAAGGCAGAAATTTTCCTGATAGTGTGAAGAATGAATAAAGTCACTTAAAGTGGGAAAAAATATTTTTTAAAATACAGTTATATAAAATCAGATTTTTAGCTACTGCTGAAAAAAATATATTTTTATTATTTCCTGGTGGTACTGAGTGAATTCAGTGGACAGACTTTCTCCATTTCTTTTTTACTAATCAAAATATTAGTGTCAACATCCCTATGATCTTGCTCTCAGTATGTCAATTAGATTTGGAGTTCTTTTAAACCAGGGAAAATTCTACATCTTTAGACAGTCATTGAACAAGTAGCTTTGTGTTGTTTTCTTTTAATTGTCCACGAAGCTGATGTATTATTAATGAATTAATTTCTTGGTGTCGATGGCCCATGAATAGCGATCTGTGAATGGGCAGTTGCCTAGTGGGGCCGGTTTTGGCTGCTGTCATTTAACATGTGTTGCTCTATTGTGAAGTCTTATCCAGCCGTAGGACAATGCTCGTTTAATCCACCATGATGGGACCTACACACCCTGAGCCCAAGTTGGATGCCAGGGTCAGTTGCTCAGCAGCTCGGGCTGGGGCACTGCTCTGCCTCACTGCCTAGTTGCTGTAATCATTTTGCCTGCCGTTAATTTTCCCTAAACCAGGGAAAACACGTCTGTGAGCAGTGCAAATGTTCTCAAAAGAGATTCCAAACGGGTCGGCTGGGGTGTTGCCTCCATTCCAGAATGGAGGCAGCATTCCAGGGAGTATAAGTTTCTTCCTTCCTCCTGGAAATGGAAGCGTCTGGGCCCACGAGATCCCTGATGTTCTGAGGTCCAGAGTAGCAGATGGCATTATGATTTTCCAAATCCTGATGAATGTTCTAACTGAACTTGTTCATTTCACAGTATGTAGTTCTGTGTTTTTCACTTCCTCTCCCTTCCTCCCTCCCTGTTCCTCTCTTTGTTCCTCTCATATTGACTAATTTTAAGCTGATGCAGTATCTCCTTTAGCCAGCTTTAAATTACCTTCTCTCTGTGTTTATTGTATGGAACCAGGTATGGCACGGTTTCATATAATTCTCAGCTTCCAAGTTGTAACTGGCATAACCTCTGAATTTGTTTCTGAAAATGTGTAAGCTGGAGTTCCTGTCGTGGCACAGCGGAAACAAATCTGACTGGTAACCATGAGGCTGCAGATTCAATCCCTGGCCTTGCTCAGTGGGTTAAGGATCTGGCGTTGCCATGAGCTGTGGTGTAGGTTGCAGACGCAGTTCGGATCCTGCGTTGCTGTGGCATAGACCGACAGCTGTAGCTCCGACTAGACCTCTAGCCTGAGAATCTCCATATGCCGTGGGTGCTGCCCTAAAAAGAAAAAAAAAAAGAAAAGAAAAAGTAAAAATGTGTAAGCAAATACCACTAACACTCCTACACCGTGCAGCCACTGGGAGTTCTCTTTCCCCTGTATCTATAGCTGGCAGCGCAGGTGGCAAATGGCAGTGATTATTTTAACTACCAGTCGAGTGCCTGTTCAGGAGGACACACAGTGTGGCAATGTAGACTTTGGATTTCAGCAGGTTCCACGGTTCTGACTGGATAGTGTTATGGCTTGTTGATTTTTCAGGACACTGACCTGCCAGGTTCTTGCCCTTGAACGATATGTGGATGGAGTTCAGCTGTTTCAGTGTTAACCCTTTACCTGTGAAAAGAGGAATAACGCCTTTCATTAGAAAACTGTTAAGAGTGATCTTTCACTCCTGGATTTTCCTCTTGTGTTTTTGTTTAATATAGTTTACGATCTACCTTTAAGATTGCTTTTAATCAGCATTTCTACACATAGAACCAGGTTTGAACACCTGTGTGTATATTAACATTATGATTTAGGTCCCGGATCAAATGTGTAGCTGGACTTTTCCTGAGGAGAAAAAAAATTGACCTTACCAGTGTATGAAATTCAAACACTATACAGGGACAAGGTAAAAAACCACAGGTAGGAATTGCTGAATAATTACCTTTAGACCAGCCTGAGCAGGAGGCTTCCCACGAGGGTGAGCTCATTTAATGGTTCCTAAAACTCAATCTCGTGGATGTCAATGGTCATGCTTGATTATTTGCAGCAGTGTTTTATGAAAAAGCAATAGAAATGCATTGGGAGGTTACAGAGAGAAACTCGGACAATAACGGGTTTTACTTTTGTAAATGAAATCCCCTTGGTCTGAGACAAGCATGTCTTTTGCTGCTCAGCCTAAGCCATTGAAAAGGGAAGTGTGGGTGAATGTTAGTGTGTGTGTGTCTTGTGTGTTCTGTTCACATAGGCATGTCTAAATAATACTATGCATGATAGCTTATGACCAACAAGAGACCTAAAAGAAAAAGAAAAAGGATGCTCACTGGCTTCGGAAAGGAAGCAATTACAAATATGGTTTAAGACATTAATTCAGTTTCCAGTTTCCACCTACCTATTTTCAAGGAATTTTGTAAAACACCAAGATCTTTGCCATATGCTTAGAAAATCTCTAAGTAAATGTAAATCTCTTAAATGGCAAAAAACAATGAAGGGTTAGTTTGGACACAAATGACCAAGTCTGTTTCTCTTCTCTCTTATGTCAGTACTGAAGAACTGCCAAAACGTTTAGGAGAAAAAGAAAATAGCAAAATATCTGTATAATCTCAAATTTTGGAGATTCCTTTAGACTTGTTCACTTATACTTTTGTGTTTTTTATAAGCCATCTAGTTGTGATGTTCTCTTGGCTAATAGCTGGTTGTCCCATGGTTTAAAGGTTTACAGGTAAGATGAGTATTTTGGTGGCAAAATTCAGGCCTTTTGCCCCTGGTTCCAGGCCCATCTGAGACAAGTTAAATGAGCTGCTACTGTCAGCCAGGACCCAGTAGACAGAACTTCACACCAAAATGCCCACACAGGTAATTTGTCACGTCTGGCAACCCAGAGCATGAGGGTGACCCAGTGTGGAAATTGAATCATCTTTCACTTTCTCTGCCCAAGGCTTGCTGTGGAGTGGGATGAGTAAGAGAAAGCTTCTCTGGTCTCCAGCTGAGGAGGGTCAGAGGTTCCTTTTCTGATGACATCCATCTGCAAGCCTCCCTAAATTCAAAGCTGCTTTCTCACCCCAGTGTTGTCTGTTATAACACCCTGCATATTAGGTCAGTTCCATCTGCATTGTGAAATCAAAAATACACTTAATGTCAAAATACTGATTGTTTCCTGACAGCGACAGCCTGGCCACATTTTTAAGTAAACTAAGTATTTTGAGCAAGCATTGGTTGAATCTGTACAAGTGTGTACAGATTCACTTGTATCTTAACTGGGCTGAGTCCTCTGACTGGGTACTGGTCTATCCATTTCCCATCTTTCTCTCTCTGATGGGATGTGACTGCCTTTTTTTTCCTGGCTACAATCTGTTATAGCAGAAACTTATAGATATGAATATTGAAGACCTTCAAAATATTAAAACTGAGCTAATTTCCCAGCACCTACCATTGGGTTACACTTTGGACAGGTAGATTTTCGCTTTGTAGATTAACTTCAGTGGAGATCTTTAAAGATGAGGGTCCAATTTTTTTTTTTTTAAATTCTTGTGTCTTTTTTTTCCCAAAAACAAACTAGATTTCTTCTGCAGTGAAGAGAAGACTTGTCCTGTGGATTCTGCCAGTTGTCTCACAAAGATACTATTTTAAGGCAGTGAACAGTAGAGGATCAAAAACCAATTTGGGATCTAACAAAGTAAAATGCTGTCCTGTCTGATGGAAGCCACTGGAACCACAAACAACCTTTGATCCCAGCATTATGAATAGACATGGAGCTGTTTAGGAGAGCTGTGGCAATTAGGATGAACCCCAGTGGGTAGGGCCGGAAATTGTTGGGCCAGGCCAAAGGACCATTAGGCTTAAATTAAAAAAAATTATTTTTAGGAGTTCCCGTTGTGGCGCAGTGGTTAACGAATCCGACTAGGAACCATGAGGTTGCGGGTTCGATCCCTGCCCTTGCTCAGTGGGTTAACGATCCGGCGTTGCCGTGAGCTGTGGTGTAGGTTGCAGACGCGGCTCGCATCCCGCGTTGCTGTGGCTCTGGCGTAGGCCGGTGGCTACAGCTCCGATTCGACCCCTAGCCTGGGAACCTCCATATGCCGCGGGAGCGGCCCAAGAAATAGCAACAACAACAACAAAAAGGACAAAAAAAAATTATTTTTAGGCATTCCCACTGTGGTGCATTGGGTTACAGATCCAACTGCAGCAGCTCAGGTCACCGCTGAAGCACAGGTTCAATCCCCAGCCTGGTGTAGTGGGTTAAGGATCCAGTGTTGCCGCAGCTATGGCATAGGTCTCCACTGCAGTTCAGACTTGATCCTGGCTTGGGAACTTCCATGTGCCAAGCCTGCCGCAAAAAAAAAAAAATTGAGATATTGGAGCATAACTCTCAGTACTAGACAGACTACAGGAGATTTTCTGATATCAAGTCTAGAAATAGGCTGTTAAAACTATTAAGAAGTCTGTCATATTTCATTTAACTTACCTAATTTAATCTAACCACAGCACAGCTGACCTCAGATTCACCAGTGTGCCTTTGATATTTTTGAGAAGTTGTCTTTCTACCTTCCTTATGTTTTACTGCCAATAGGTATAAAATTTTGATATCAAGGAATGTGTTTTGCACAAAGAGAAGGGAACATGACACCGATTGAGATGTTCAAGGCCCCTTCACCTCAGGTGCTCTCTGGAAATGAGGAAGGAAGGAAGTAGGAGAACAAAGATATCTCACAGCCTTCCAGACTCTAAATAGTTTCTTCCCCATCACTCTTAGGGGTGCATGTCTTATCCCCCTGAATAATACAGAGATTCTTCCAGTGTATGGATTAAGTATCAGTCATCCTGCAATGCCATGCCAGTGCCTTTGACATGATGGTCAATAAAATTGTTTACTGAATGAACCAATAGGTACTGAATGATTGTATCATTTTTTACAGTATTTTGTGTCCATGCCCTATTAGTACACCTATTAATTAACCACCACATCATTGTTAGTTTCCATTGCCATCTTTAATTATGAATTAGAGGCAGAAATTAAACCCTCTAAGTATATTTTTAAAGCCAAGATTCCTCAACTTTTTCCCCATTGAATAGTTATGCCCAGGCTTCTCCATTATACAAAGCAGAGCTCCACTAAAAATCTGGACCTCGTGAATTTTTAAAAAATAGCTCCCTGCGTTTATACTTTTAAACTCCCTATTTTGACATCATTTTAGATACACATGCAGTTGGAAGAAATAATATGGAGAGGTCCTGTGTACCCTTCATCCAGTGGCCCCTGGTGGTAACAGTTCATAGGATAGTACAATATTAGAACTGGGAAATTGACACTGATATATTCCACTGAATTTATTCAGATTCTGCCAATTTTACATGCACTCTGTGAGTGTGTGTGTGCATGAACATTAATAACACAGATCTTTAAAGCCAAGAAACATCATAGTTTAAAAAAAAAAAACTATGCCTTCAAAATAATGATCTCTCTTTTAAGTAAGTTATTTCAAACGCATTTTTCTCATTTATGTCTTCCGTACTTGGAATATCCAGTGTACCAGCCTGCTCTCAAGGCCATAAAGTATAGTTACGGGCACACTTACTCTGCAAGTGAACCAGCAGCGGCCGTGGTTGGAGTTGGACCTCCTTCGCCCTCCTCCCCTCCCCCACCTCATTGCTGGTACGCACGCATTCAGATTTTCTGCTGCTTACCTTTTTTTATGCTTGAGTACCTTGCTGACAAGTGCTAATAACAAAATACCCAGAGAGAGTCCAGTTGGAGTTAGCATACATTAAACATTCTGAACTTGTCCTTTTGCTCATAGATTGTGCATAATTAATAATTAAATAGTTTCCGTTGTAATGGGTTGACCTTCCTGAACTGTTCATTATTCACCAAGCAAAGGCATCACTCAACTTTCTTCCCGTTGTCCTTCGCTGTTCTCTTGTGTGCTGCCTGCTTATGTTAGCAGAAGAGGCTGACCAGGTAGTTCCTGAAACCTCTGAGACTTGGAGACCGCCCTCCATGGTGACCAGAATTGCTTACTGAAATGGTCTGCAGTAGCTGTTTTATAGAACAGTTGCCTGCTCCCGGCTTGGGTCCCTGTAGCAGGACTAAAGCTGATTCGGAACCAGAATCTCAGGTCAAGGCTTTTGGTTAAGGTTGTGTCCACTGTTTCAGTCCATACCGCCGTACTTAGAAGTTCAACAGGGAAGCATCCCCCACAAGCCCTCTAGGTGAAATATGGCACCTGCGATCTTGGAGTGATTTCTGTGAATGATTTAGAGTCTGTTTCAGCCAGTACTGAGAGTTACTGGTGTAGCTGCTTCTCTAATTCATGTTTACATTTTTGAAATGCTTTTCTTCATCTTACCTGAAATCCATGTTCCACAGAGGACATTTTTGAAAAGTAGCAGCGGTGACTTCATGAGACCCTCTGAACGCCTCCCTGGACTTGGGTCTGTCTTGCTCTCACCCCTCGGTGATTGACTGCTTTCCGTGCCTGGGAGCCACGGAGACACTGGAAGGGCTTTACTGTGAGCCTCCCTCCCGCTTTTGCACCAATTGCAATTAGTTAACGAATTAGGCACGTTCTCGGTGGTTTCATACATCCTGATCTAAACTCCCTTCTAATTTTACTTGCTTAAAAATGAGAAAAGTGTGCTTAAAAATCCTCTGGTGTGGTGAACACCATTAGGCCTCTTCATTTGCCTTCTTTGGGATGTTAACAGCCTCATGCTTTTGTGGAGTTGAAGGCTCTCAAAGGACTACACTCTGCCCCTGTGTTTGTCAGTTTCCTGAATCTCAGAAAATTCTCCTCTGAGATACACAAGAGACATGGATTTTCAAATGAAAAGAAATATCTCTCATTCTGCATGTGAGATTAGAATTTCCCCCTGCATCTTTGATGACTGATTCTTTCCAGGCACCACGGAGATGAGAATTCACTCTCTATGGTTCTTGCAAAGGCGACTTGGGTTGGCATTTTCACAAGTGAAATAAATTATTCATGGGTACCACCCAGTGTTCCTTAGTTTTATATTATGAGGAACTTAACGGGCTACAATATCAGGTCTTAAATAAAATTAACTACCCATGCAAAGATGTCACAGTTTCCTCATTTTGTTTCTCATCCATGTTAAAGTGACATCTTCATCAAGTTGCCTAGTCTATAATTCATTAATTTACTCTTCATATCATACTTTGAAATGAGACCCACATTAACGTCATGTTTTACACCAGGATCATTGTAGAAAACCAGTCTAGAATTTTAACCATCTTTGTAAATATTCAGTATATAGGCCTCCAGGAGGCTTTTATTTTCCTAAACATTCATTTTAAAACAAGTACTATTCAGACACTTGCAGTGCTACAGCTTCCCAAAAAATTTCAGAAAGGAGTGACTTAGAGAACTACCTGATCAGAGTCCATAATTTTTGTACCTCAGACTTTGAACTATCTTTTTATTAGCAGTATTTGAGACAGCAAGATGTCATTTCTTGAACTAGGACTTGCAGACTCTTGCAGGCTTGGTGAAATATATGGCTTTCCTAAAACAAACCGGGCTGAAATTGATATCATGTTTTATTTTTGCTCTTCAAACTGATAGGACTTCTGTGACCATTTTATAGTACCTTTATCGAGGACTTGTCACGTTATTGCGTGCCGTGTTTCTTTTGAGCAGACTGTTTCATCAGCCCCCCGTTTTTCATGTCCTCTCTATGTAATGCCTGCATGTAATCCTTTGAACTTGGCAAGATTCTATTTCACTCCCATTTTCCTTTGTTTTCCTTTCCTCTTGGAAGCCTTTCACTACTGATGAGAATTTTAAGTTTATGATTACTAACCTTCCCCTTCTCTGGATGAATAGAGTAAATTCAAAAGGACAGATATTCCAAAAGTAAGAAACATTTGGTTTACATTCCTTTTCTTTAAACATCTTCAAAAAAAAAAATTTTTTTTTTTTTGGCTGCTTTGACCACTCCCCCTTCAGTTCCTTTTGATTTCATTGTATTTACCAGCGATTTCCAATTGTTTGACTTGGAAACAAAGCCTTAATAAGAGTTCTAGTTAATTTTCTGTCTTGTAATTACCGATCTCATTTTTCTGATAATTGGCCACAGCAATTATATGTATATTTACTAATCACATAGGAGGCTGTGCAGTTGTATCTATCTGCCACCATTGATAATGACACGCATATTGCAGAGGTGCTTTTATCATCTTCTTTTTTCCACTACATCAAAGCTATTTCCTCTCGTTCTCAATAATGAATACATGCATGCATTTGACACAGTTGTGTGCTAGAGAAATTGTTTGGCTCCCACCAAATGCTGCATGCTCTGAGTTTCTTGCCTGCAGCGCTGGAAGGTTGTATGTAATGATATATTGCTCATCCAAATGGCCAAAGCACTCCAAAGCACAGTGAGATTAAAATAAGTCATTCCTTTGTTAATTTAAATAGGTGCATGTATCATACTTTGCAGGGCACTTTGTGTAGGGATGTCAGGGAGGAAAAAAGCCGCCGAAAGGTATTTTTAATAGCAAATGAGAATAGATGAGAATGGAGTCATTTGCAGCTGCCTACTTTATGTGGCTCTCTTGTTCCAACTGTAGGTCTAATGAGATGACTGTTAAAGTACTCTGCAGTGTAATTTCATTACATCCTGAGCCGTTACACTATAAACACAGTGGCGCTCTCTGTCATTCTTGGGAAAACTCCTAAATTCTTAAAGCCTTCCTTTGCAAATGGTAATGGGGTTTGCTCCCCGTGTTACTCGGTGGTTGTTGTTTGTTGCTGTGTAGTTTTCTGCTCTCTTGAGTGACTCCTACCTCCAAACCCATTCTGTTGGTGGTCAAGGTGGGAACTTTTCATTGTGTCCTTAATTCACTGGCTTTCTCATGTGATGAGTTTGCCTAGACTGGCAAACAGGCTGAAATTCCTTTTCAGGAAACGGCTTCCCCTATAAAAGCTTTTCTTTTTTTTTTTTTTCCTAAGTGACAAAAAAAACCAAAACCAAAACCCTGACCCACTTGATTCAGTTAGGGGCAAGCAGTGAAGAGCAGTTGAATATACAAATAAATGTAAATAAAAAAGAAAGTGTAAATAAATAGCAAATCCAGTCAAAGAAACAAAGGTCAACACTAGAATAATTTCACAGCTCTTTGTTAATTACAAGACCATTTGTGTGTTACTTAAATAATCATTAATTTCTCATTTACACTTTCGTACCTTCTTTCCTACCCTGTGGCTATCATTGTCCTTTTTTCACCTCTCTTCCCTCTTTGCTCTCATGTTTCTCACCATTGTAAAGTGTGTGTGGCTTTAAATTTGGCATTTGTACATAAACATGTGGAAGCGGGTGTAGACAATTTTTTTTAATTGGATGAGGCCTTATTTTCCTTTCCACATGGTGGTGGATCCTTGTTATGTATTCATCTTTGTATGTTCCTTTGGGATGGAGGAGGGTGGGGGGTAGTAAAGGAAGGAAAGGAATTGTTGTGACTTTTGGTGACTTGTTTTTTCTCCATCCCAGGATTCGCCCGTCCTTCCCGTTGGAGAGTTCTCCGAACCGTTTGTACATTTCATCACTCAGTGGTGAGCCCGTTTGCAAACATGCCATGCCCTCAATGTAAATGATACATGCCATTAACTCGAAGCTCCGTGAGACCTTATGGCTCTCCCTGCTTCCTTTTGGAGACAGGAGGGACTTCGGGGCCTTGGGCAGATGGGGCAGCAAAGCTGAAGATATTATTTAAATTATGTAAATGTTATTTACACAAATAGTCATAAATGTACTTTAGAGGCTTTTCCCTGTTTCAATAAACTTCTGAGAATCAGCCAACTTTTTTGAGCACAGATACTGTTGCTATCCAGTTTTTTTTTTTTTTTAGAAATACACAATTTTATAGCCCCTATTGAACAGACATATGAAGCTTATTTTTATTAATGTAACCTCAAGTTACCCCTAAAACTGTCCATCACTTAGTGGGAGCAGCATAATTTATTAATTCATAGGATTTTCAGTAAATAACTATTATCTATGGTTATATTTTAGACACAATACTGGAATCCCATTTCAGTGAATTTTGATGTTGAAAAGACCATGAAAACACAGTTCCATTAGGCCCACTTTAACCACTGTAAGAACTGAAAGGAACCACAGGATTTTTTTTTTAACTTTTTTATTATAGTTGATTTACAATGTCCTGTCAATTTCTGCTGTACAGCAAAGTATCCCAGTTATACATTTAGATACATTCTTTTTTTCACATTATCCTCCATCACAGGATTTAGATCAAAGGGGCCCTCCCATGTCATTTTACACCTGAGGAAACAGGCGTTTTTCTGCCAAAGGTTCTTTTCCAGGCTTCTGCCTTTTTCCTCCCAGTAGAACAAGGTTTTCTTTTATTATCCCTTTCACATCATCCGCCTCTCCCCTATTTGGCAGCACCCATGTGGCCTTGGAAGGCCAAGTTGCTCCATTGGCCTACTTCTGCCCTCTTCCTCACCATAGCATGGTGAGAGAGAGAAGGAAATTGGGCATGTAGAAATGACTGCCCCAGAGCAGGAGACAGGACCAACTAGAGTCTGTTCTGGACATATTGGAACTCCTTCATAGCTTCCCTTTCCCTCCTTCATCAAAAGTCCTCATTTCATCACTCCTTCAGAGTCGCATCCACTGGTGGAAAATGAGCCCTTCGTTCCCGTGGTGCCACAACAAGGTGCGGTCAAGAGCCCTTGCTAAACTGAAATAACTACACTGCACCCCGCCCCATGATCCATCTGATGATGATGCTAAAGTGAAACCAAGAAATATTCCTTAATATAAATGTCAAGCTTTATCACCTTTTTGACTAAGTGTAATATGTTACCTCTTAATAAAAATGTCTCAAGCAGTTTATATCCATAGAAAAATATGTGGGGAAGAAATTGTTTTCCCCTGGCTTCTAAAATATTACTAACACTGTTTCTATTTATTTAAAATACTTATATAATATTCTATAGCTTTTAAAAACTATTTTCACTGGGCAAACATTTTATTTTCAAAACATGCCATGATGGGAAAAAGCACACATTTTAATTACATACTGGAATCCTAAGCTCCTCAATATTAGAGGTATTATCTAGAAATATGTATTAGTCTCTCTAAATTTCCTTATGTGGAATTCCTAGAAACACTCAGAAGCACATGATGAGAATGCCCCATTTTGAAATGCAGAAATTGAAAAAACAAACTGTGCAATTCCTAAGCTGCCTGGAGCGCTGAGTTTGGGCACCACCCGATCCGAGTTGTTGGATTTATGCCTGACCACCGTGCTTAGCCCACTATGTGGTCAGAGGCCAAACTGGGGCTGGAGTAGGTTCTGAGCAGACAGGGAGAAAAGCAGATAAGGTGTTGCCTGCCTCCTGTCCAAAAAATTAATCAGCTGTTATATAAAAGTTTTGTGGCGAAACAGGGAGGGATAACCTGTGTTGAAATTTCCATAGATGTCAAGCTGAAACAGAAATGATAGTGGGTAATAGCCTTGTTTTCCCAAGAGATACAGCTACTTTGGAATGTCAGATTAGGACTGTTACCAACTCCACTGGTGAGACAGCTTGAATTAATTGTTAATAGATACAGTATTTGAGAGGTGCATATGGTTATTTATAGGGAAGGCAAATGTCCTCAATGTCATTAATGCTTCATAACTACAGTTCTTGTTTACCAAGTGATCATTAGATCTCTACTTAAAAAAAAAAAAATACCATCAGCAAATGCAGAGATTGTATAAAGGGTTTTCTTCCTGCTTGTTTGAGGTTGGCTTATATAAAGAAAAAAGCGTCTGTGTGATTTTCCAAGTCGTAGAAGCAGCAATGTCTTTTCATGACTTCATCCCACAGATACTCTGAGGTTAGTATAAATCACCATCAAGTAGGCAGCTTCCCCACAGTCACCTTGGTCCCGTGAGTGGGTATTGCATCACATAGCTCAGTACCTGCTACAGCTACTAATTATACCTATTTCATGGAACACAAGAAAGGTTTTGCATGATGAATGTCCTTTTTAAGCAGCTTAAACAAACTTAACTTTCCCACAGTTGTTTAATGAATTCTCACCTTTCATTGTAGCAAAATAAGTGAAAGTCGAGATAATGTAATAACCCATTTGTAATTTTGTAGCATTATCTTCATTCCTGACCTCTTTTGTATATTACTTGTCCCTTCAGTGTACTAATGAAGGAATGAGATGTTTTCTTATTTGACCTGATAGTCATATTTCTTTTCGCACTGTCTTATCCCAGTTACCAAAAAAGAAGTATATTATTCCCTGAAGTTGTTTGAAATGAATTAATAACTGATTCAGGAAGAGAACATTGCTGCTGCTTTTTTTTTCACCTTTGTTTCAAAAGTAGAAATAGGATATATTTAAATTCATTCTTTAGCTGTATTGTGAGAGTTGACTAAAAAAAAATTCTCGCGTTTTTGATTCATTAATCTTTGGTCTTTCCTCAGAAAGAGACAACTGATCAATTGAAAGCCAAAATAAAAGAAAGGGAATATATGCTAATGCTTTGACCAAAAATTGAACATGATTAATTTTGAAAATATTCTAATTCCAGGGGAAATAGTCAGTGGTGGATTATAGCACAAATTAACAAGTGATATAGATAAAATGACTTTTTCTCTTACAGCATGCGAAAACAGCCAAAAGAAAGGCCAGCACCTGAGGAACTGATGGTAAGTAGATCTTTTAGTTACGTTAGAATTCTCCAGTTACATATCTATGCTTAACAGTCCATTAAAAGGACCAGAATGGGATTTAAAGCAGCCACAGACTCTGGAGAGCTAATATTATTTACTTTATTTGGGTGGGTGCATTTGAAGCTCACATCCTCAGATAGTAGTTTTCACTTCTTAAAAACCCTTCACTATTTTGAAACTTAATACAGAGTTCTTTTTCTTTACCTCACACTCAAGGGTCACAAGTTAATCTAGGTTATTCCTTGTCCTCATTTGCTATTACAGCCTCTCAGAATTCAGAGGATCAGTAACAAAGAAGATAGCAGCATATTAAGGTTTTGGTGCAATCCTATAGGAAATTCTGAATGTGGTGTGGAGTCCTCTTGAATTCATGGAGAATGAAATTAGATTGGCTGCAAAAGATCAAGTTAATGTGAATCTTTGGTCTTCTCCTCAGAAAGAGACAACTATAAGGCTGCAAGTGCTGTGTTCTCAGCTCCAGGGCCGCTTTCTTTGATTGCAAATGACAGTTTTAGTCAAGCAGGGAGAGGAACAGAGACGCTCCCTAACAATTCCCAAATGGTCATTTATTTAGTGCAGATTGTTGATTTGACAATATACAAGCTGTTAGAATAACGTTGGCATCGAGCATTAGTAAATACTAATTATAGCCTACTCTTTCTAATGTTTTGTGTACCATTCCCTGTCTTAAGATTATTACAGTCAGAGGAGATTCTGACCCATTTTCTCTCACCACTTTAAATAATAAGCATTTTACAGATATCAGTTCAAAGGTTTTTAGCCTTTGTATTTTACCCTGATAAATACTCTTAAGCGCCCAAACTTCTACATCATACAGATTTCATCCCCAAATAGAAAATAGCAGTATGTTTCCCTTTTGCATCATAAATGCTGAGAAGGTAGTTTTCTCCCTCATGTTACTCCTGGAGCAAAATCTCAGTTTTCAGGGTAGTTTCAAGTTAAAGTTTACCCCTAAAACCTCTGCAATTTATAACTGTGCAGGCTTTCATGTCTAGAATAAACCAGTCCTTTTTTTTTTTTTTTTTTTTAATTGGGGGTTGTCTCAGATGGTTGAGAAATTCACGCAGTTAGTCACATTTGAGGAAACTTGGAACAGGTTCTAGAGATGGAGACCCATTTACCTTGTACATTATCATGCCATGGCTGGATAGCTTGGCTATTAAAACAAAGGAATAGGGTTTCATAAAACAGATACCTATTTGTAAATGCATGTTTCAGTGCTGCAGTGAGTTGGCCACTTATAAATAAAACATCTACAGATCATACATACACTCATAAATGCATACGGATGTATGTGTTGGTAAGGAATACCACTCCAGGGTGGCAAGTCATAAAGACGAGGCTAAAGGGTACGTACTTTCAGTGCCTTGGAAGCAAGCGTGCATGGCTGTCTGTGTGTGTGGAGAGAGACAAGGGGTACGTTTTTCGATATATCTTTTTACAACCATACACCCTGATGTGTGCCATCCCACATTTTTAATTAATCAATATCAATAAATCTGTAAAATACAATGAAAAATTTAGTCACAGGAAGCACCATCCTATACTTAATTTAACATTATTTCTAGTATTGCTCACAGTTTGATTTAAATGAGTTTATTCCCCTAGGTATAGCAATAGTGAGGCACCCCCTGGCTTAGTACAAGCTCAGTGAGGGGGCAGGAAACAATGGAGTGTGTGAGTGTGTGTGCGTGTGCGTGTGCGTGTGTGTGTGTGTGTGTGTGTGTGTGTCTCCTGTGGTCAAGGGGGTTGAGCCCTGCCTACCTTTGGGCCCAAGAGGGGATAGGAGAGAAACTGGGCTGTCCTTGGCTTAAGGACTCCAAGTCACAACCTTGGGGCCCAATCTTAAGGAACCAGTCTCTTTATTCCTTCTAGCATATTAATAGCTTTAATTTTTCCTTTTCCCTCTCTGTCTACAACCTATTTGATCGTGCTCCCATCTGGAAGCTGAGAGCGTCCTCTGGAAAGCGTGAACTGTAGAGCCCATTTGTCACCGTGGGTGGGGGCCTGCCTTTCACAGAAAAAGCAGTTTATCTCCCTAGTGCAGTGACTCCAGCCAGCAGGGTACCAACATGGGTCTGCACAGCCTGGGCCACATCAGCTGGGAGGCCTGCAGGATTGTCAAGGTTTCCCTATGGGCTGCATTTTCCAAATCATAGGAGGAGCATCAGAGATGAGGTCAGGTGGAAATTCTGAAAGTTCCAGATTCGCCATTAAGGAAATCTTACATAAACTCAGGTGTGGCCCTGAGCACCAATCTCAACAGGTCCCAGCCTGAGTAAATCAGTGCAGGGAGAGGTGTGCCAAAGCACCCTCACCTCTGGGCCAGGGCCATGCACTTAGCAGGCACTCTACAGGCTTTTGCCTTTTTACTTGGTAGAGTTACCTTATATACCAAAATACCCAGATCTTAAAAATCATCATCTTTGCAGTTTTGACCATGTCATTCTTAAAGATGAAATGTAAAACTCAAGTGTAGACTCTTGAAATCATTAGAATCCCAGTGTTAGAGCTCATTTGTTTAGCTATTTAATTCTCTCTACCTTGTGTGGTTATATCTAATATGGCTACAGTTTCTGTGTTCTAAGCGGAAATGTTTAAAAGTTGGAACAAGAATTTCCCTTAACACTCACATGTGGGGTCAGTCAGGGTCCACATGAGCTGGTGTAGTTTTCTGAGATACAGCCCTTAAGCTACATAAAAAATTAACTTAGAAGTTTCATCATCGGCATTTACTTTTTCTTGGGAGATCTCAGACCAGGTAGACAACTGAATTAAGTAGCTATAGAATTATGGGTGAAGTCCTGTGCTAGACTCAGAGGATACAGAGAAGCCTCATGCATACAGTGTTTCAGGGGATAGGGCACGTACACAAGTAACTAGAATAAACTGCTGTAAAAGACCTGCAGAGTTCTATGGGGATCCATTTGGGGAAATGGGGAAAAGCTACCTGGAGAAGGTGGCGTTTGAAAAGGATCCAGCAGAGTTCCCATTGTGGCACATTGGAAGCGAATCCAGCTAGTAACCATGAGGTTGTGGGTTTGATCCCTGGCCTCACTCAGTGGGTTAAGAATCCTGCATTGCTGTGGCTGTGGCCTAGGCCAGTGGCTACAGCTCTGATTGACCCCTAGCATGGGAACATCCAGGTACCGCAGGTGTGACCCTAAAAAGCAAAAAAGAAAGAAAGAAAAGGATCCAGCTCTTGGAGGATGGATTGAACTTTAATAGAGTTTTTTGCAAGAGTCGTTCCAGGCAAAGGAAAGGGTGGGCAAGGCATGAGTGTGTAGAGTCCGCAGACCTCTTTAGAGCAGTGTGACACCTCTAGTGCTTGCTGGAACAGAAACACCACTGATACTAACCTTGTGGAGTCACAAACCTACACAGTTGAAGTTCAAATAGGCAATATATTCACCACCAGCAGGGCAATCCATTAAGAAATTCCTTTGCTAACAATGGAACCCTAATATCCAGGTGTGAAAACACTGACTTGACATAGAAGCAGCACACCCATCCCTAAGTATCTTTTTTCATGAGAAAATTCTCTTAAGTGGACTCCTGTTCAAGTATAGGAAAGTCCTTCATCCTTGGCGGAGATCTGATCTTTCTTCAGAGTTATTGCATGAATCACGGGTCAGCTTTAAACCTAACAAAGGAAAGCCAGCCATGCAGGCAGCTAGGAGCATTCAGCAGGCTGACACAACCAGATAGATACATACTCTTTCTGCTCCTGTGATAATGATTCCATGATTTAAAAACCCACCTTTATGTCAGCTTGATGTAAAGCACAGTAAAGACCTAAGTCAGTGATGCCCCAGCTCTGTGACTAAAGACCAAGAAACTTAGAAGAAAGTTTCCAGGCTGAAGAAACTGAGGAGGTTGCAGACAGCATTCAAAGGTTTCTAACAACCAGGCAAGGATGTCACAGCTTATGTGGCTAAAAAGACAGCCTCTGTCAGTCAGGAGGGATTGATGGGATTGCAACAAGAGGGAAGAGGAGGAGGGTGTGAATTTTCCCAAACATCAATAATCAGATTGACGGAAGCAGAAATCTAAGAATCAGACCCCTATGCTCAGGGTCAGAGACTACCTGCGATGAAGGTACAAAGATGGAGAGGTTCGTGGCTGTGTGGCTGTTCACATTATATGTTTCTATATTTTTAAATAAAAGAGCATAGTGAGAAAACTTACTCTATAGACCATTTGTGTAAACCACAGAGAGGTCCCTCTGCTGCATTCGTCTCCTCTCAGGTTGTGTTGTAGTGAAGGCCAGGCTGGTTTAGCAAAGAAGCTTCCCTTCCCTTGTCAGCAGCTCCCCAGTCCCTCCCCACGTCTGTGTCTTCATCTGCAAAATGGAGGGGATGGACCTGGCCAGCAGTCCTCGGCTTGGGGTCTGTGACTTCAGGAAGTCTGTTAGAGCCCCCGAAATTAAATCCAAAATGTGTAGACATGTGGGGAATTTGCAGGGTTTTTAAAGAGGAATTCATTGCTGTCACCAGTTTTTCAAAGGGGACCATGACACTAAATGGCCGTTCAGCCCCCTCACTACCTTCCCACTCGGATAGCTGGAGCATTGCTGCCTGCACCAGACTAGCTGCTCCAGAGGGAGGCATTCACCATCCGAGGGTGGGAGGAGCAGGGAAGGGATGGGAGAGACGGGCCCTCCCTGTGGGCCTCTGCGAGGCTTCCCACCAGCTAGCTCTCAGGCGCCCCTTTAACCCCTCAGCCTATCGTGAATGTGGGCCTTGACAAGGAAGGTGTGGGCCGTGGGCACCTACACAGTTACAATTGGGGTTAAGAGTGCTGTAGATCCTTCTATGCATTTAGAGTGTTTCCAAAAGCTTTCCATGTCTAAGCTCTATTTAATGGAATCTATGCATAGTAAGTAATCAGGTCAGAAGAAGCAGCATCCCGGTTTGAGATCAATCGCTGGCTAATACTTTATCGAGGCCACTTTATTATCTCATGCTGATCCGATTGCCATTCTCCTCCTCCTTTGTACCATGCACTTCGGCTGTGGTACAAGTACGTATCACATACATATTAAAAACATATACCCATTCTATCTGTATGTAAATGTGTGAGGCACAGCTGGATATTGCAGAGGAGTTTGATTTACTAATAGTTATTATCTGTTCTAGCTGTTCAGTGGCAGAGAGAATTTCAGAGAAACAAGCTGGCGCAGAAATTGTCTTTATGCTATCACTATACTGCTTTAGTAATTGTTTAAAAACATGGGTTTTCTCCTTAGGTTCTAATAATGCCTGTTATTTTGTGCATTTCTTGTACATTCCAGAGCAGGGCGTCCTCGTTTAGCGTTTCCTCAGGTTTGGTTTTCAATTCAGGCGGCTAAGAAGAAACACACAGTGCAGTTTGCAATTGAAATTTGACATTTTGCTTAGAAAGCAATAGTGGGACTGGAAATTCAAGAGAAGCAGGTGTGGGTCTGGGGGGAGGAGTGTCAGTTATAATCAAAATAGTGCTTTTAGAATTTTTTTTACCTTCGGCTGAATCCCAGCAGCTGCAAACTTGAAGGCATCTCATTTCTCAGAGAAGCACTTTATATATTGGAGGTGGTATTGTTTGGGGGCTGATAAACACCAAACTGCTCCAGAAAAAAAATCTGTTTAAACATTTAATTACTTGCAAAGAGATGTTAACTTGTTTAACTCCTCTAAATTAAATTGTCACTGGTAGCTTTTCTGCTTATCCAAACCTGATTGTAATTACATTTTCAGATAGGTTGCTTGGTTGTTCTCTAAGTTAATCAAGGTATGTGATAAATTGGGCATCTGCATGGTCCCATTTAAAAATCCGAAAAACAATGTTAGAATTTTTGTCTCTCCAGCACTCAAATTCCAGTGTGACTTTTGGGTAGACCAAATGGCTTTATTTTCAGCACTATTTGACCCAAACCTTTTGACCACTGTGAAAGACAAAATGCACTGGATGGTTAAGGAAATGATTTTATTCAGGCTCTCACAATAGGGAGAGTAATTATTAAGGAGGAGTGTCTTAAAGCAAAAGGAGGGAACCGTGGTTACGGAGGCAGGTAAACAATGGAGGCATTGCCAGTCTTAGGGATGTCATGAGGAAGGACGGAAAGGGGTCATATCTTTGTGAGAGCAGGATGGTCCTTTGTAGCTGACAAGAGAGTGGGGAGATGTCTCACCTGTTTTGCTTTCTGGGAGCACAGGGCTCAGATATTAAGTTCAACATTATCACCATATTCTACTAAGTGGACCAAAGATGAGTTCCAGTTTATTTTGATCCAGGGTTTACAGGTGTCCTAAGCACAAATATGAGGAAAGGCACATTTTCCCAGCCCCCTTGCACAGTGCTCATGGACCACTGTGCTTGCAGTCTAAGCGTTTTAAGATACTAATGATGCTCTAATAAGCAATTCTGTATATTTGCTTGTAGTTTATTACATTTAGTTATTTTGCTGCATCATATAGAGCAAGTTTTAAAATAGACTGTTGGTAACAACATTGTGAGTCAACTATACACCAATAAAATTTTTAAAATAAAAATAGGCCATTAGGGCCAGACTTATGTGTATATCTGGCCCCCAGTTCTTGCACACATCCTTTTTGCTTTTGGTTATTCATTTGGAAGCACACATCAGCTCCTTGGCTAAGGCACCCTGAAATTGCAGGGGGAAAGCCCTGGCGACAATTGTAACTTCAACTAAATATTTCCCTCAAGCACAAAAGATACCACAGAAGTCTAGAGGCTCCACATAGGGTCCAATCAACAACCACCTAATGATTTTTTTATTATTTCCAAATTCTAAAGACCATTAAAATGATGTTTGGTGTGCTTATAAATAGGAATCTACTAGTAAGAAGTTGATTTTAGCTTTTAATTGCACATAATTACAACAGCAGAATCACTGTCTGGATGCTTGAGATCACACTAAATCAGACAGCTTTAATTTGAATTTTTGATGACACGTTAGCACTTCAGCAAGAACAGAGAGATTATAACCCCAGAAAACAAGCTTTGTTTTTCCATAGACATAACCGCTTAATCTTTTCACGAGACTTCAGCAGACAAACGTATGTGTGTATATGTGTGGGTGTCTATTTATGTACATGCACATAGCAAGAGAGATACAGATAGATAAAATCTGTCATTCCTTGATCATGGTAATCTGACAGTTTTAATTTCCCAGTTAAGGATAACTTTTTTCCTCCATCAGTCAAGTCAGATCTCTTAATATGGTGATGATTTGCCTGTTTAAGATGGCAATTTTTTGAACTCCTGCCTACAAGGCCTCTTTTCTTATTTTGCTGGATTGTCATCTTCCCCGTGTCATGTTTCAAGGCACAGTGAGGCTGCATAGCCTTGACCCCAGGAATAGTTTGGTTACCTTGGATCCAGAAAAGTGGATAAGTGGGGCCACTTTTCAGTGTTCTGCCACATTCACAAGGACTAAGCTGGGTCTTTAGAGTATGTTGTACATTCACTCCTCATTTGATGCTCCTTAACTCACAAGGAGCTTCTGTTCCTTGGGTGGTGACCTCACCCTAGAATGCCGTCCTCTCCACTGTCCTTGGAGGCATCCCTCTTCCCTGCAGCTTTTCCCACTCCTCCCCTTTACAGTGCTTGCTCCCTTCTCAGAAACCTGCCACAATTTATTGGCTCTAACTTGAAACACTGCTTAATTAACATAAATGATGTATTCATTGTAGATTCATAAGTTCATCCATGTGGTATCCTGCATGATTAGTGGTTCCTAATCCTGGCAGCTCTTCAGAATCATCTGAGTAGTATTTAAAAAGAAAAATGTCTGGATCCCAACCCAGAACAGAGACCCTCTGGCATATGGGCCAGGGAGAAGGTTCCCGTTTGTTTTGTTATAAAGCTCTCCAAGTGGAGTTCCTGTCGTGACACAAGGGAAATGAATCCGACTGAGAACCATGAGGTTTCTGGTTCGATCCCTGGCCCCACTCAGTAGGTTAAGGATCTGGTGTGGCCGTGAGCTGTGGTGCAGGTTGCAGACACAACTCAGATCCTGCGTTGCTGTGGCTATGGTGTAGGCCAGCAGCTGCAGCTCCGATTCAACCCCTAGCCTGGGAATCTCCTTATGCCGTGAATGCGGCCCTAAAAAGCAAAAATAAATAAGTAAAGCTCTCCAAGTGATTATAAGGAGCAGCCACAGGTGAAACCCACTGGTTTGATAGCTTTTTCCTCCAACTAGATTGTAAATTCCTTGAAGGAGGAGCGTGATCTTTAATTCAGTACCTAGCATGGTCCTATGCTATTGTCGTTCGGGTGACTTCTCTGTTCTAATTAAGAAAAGAGAAATTACTGTTGATTATTCTTTGCATGTGCCATTCGCTCTAATTCATTTCAGTAAAACACTTCACTTGACATGAAAACAAACAAGACCTTTGTTCTTCAGCAACTCAGAGTAAAGTTTCAGAGACTGACCCAAGAGCAAGCTATCCCTGGGCTCTGTGATGTTCAGTGTAAGTTAGGATGACTGCTAGAAATACATGGTCTGATCAGAGCTTTTTGTTTGACTTTCTGCTCTGAGAGGTCATGTGAGTAAAATAACTTGGCGCCAAAATAATTGAACTTCTAGGATGTTGCAGTGTTTGCAGGGATATTATTTGAAGCATTTAGCAACCAGTACAGCGTGACCAATCAGAACAGGCATCAGGGTGCGGCCATCCCCCTGGAAGAGCAAGAAATGTGAAGCAGGCTGCTCAACAGCACCTGTAATCTTTGGCATGTGTTGGGACCACTTGAGAATTCACCTTTGACAGTTAATTCCAAATCAAGAGGTCATTAGAGAGTCAAGACTTAGAGGAGACCACCTGGCCAGCACCATCTTTGCCTGGGAGATTGATGGCAGGGGACCCCAAGGTCTTTATCTATCAGCATATCAGATGAGGGCCACCCCACCCCCCTCTCAGGGATAATGGATTAGGTTGAAAAATTCAGAGACATTTAGCCATTCGTAGGGGAAATATAAAAGGATCTTGAAGCCCCGTCTCTGTGATTTGGGAATTGCTGTTGAAAGGAGCAAACTTGTTTTCCTGTGAGTACACTCCAATAAATAGATGCAGTTCTTATCAATAATTAATGAGTCTAACCAGGAATTTCAAGAGCTGAAAAAATATTAGAAGCCTCCTATTTACAGTTGTAACCAGCTGGATTTGTTTAATGGGTTGTTTGCTTTTTAATTTGTAGCAGTTTTGAGAGAGACCTTTGGGGACCGTGAGTCTTGTTTCGCTGAGGCCTTTTGTAGATGCACAGTTATTTGGGGGGCCAAATCGGCCTGCAGATAATTTGAGGTTCTCTTGGCCATTTAGAGACTGCAGAAAAGCAGTGGAGACATTTGGGCCTTCTGTCCTCTATTTAATTTTCAAGATTAGAATTAAACATTAGACCGTGGTCTACCGAGAGACATTTGCTAGAGTGTGGACTAGTTTCTTTCCAGTATCCTGGTTTACCGTTTCTCTGTTCTCTTAATATAAATGGTCACTGATTCTGAAGTAGGAGAGTAGGTGCCATTGGTTTATTCGTGCAAAGGTTCCCTTGACACAAATAAAAATGGAATTTTCAAATGTAACCCGATTAACTCTTAATTGTATACCAATAGCCTATGTGTGTCTCAGCTCCCTCAGAAGGCTTCTGAATGGCCTGCATGTCTTTTTAAACTGGGGGGGGGAGGGAGATTCAATTAATAGCAGGACTTTCTAATTGTGGGATTGGTGTGGTGTTGACAAAAATTTGTATAAATAGGGTACATTTTTCCACTTAAGAGGGCTGTGCTGAGACATTTTTAATTGGATTTTCATGGTGATTGACAGCATTTGATTATGACAGTAACTTTATTTGGCTGGACTGCTTTAGCCCCTTGTTCAGATTTTTCCATCAAAGCTCTTTTTTATCCTCTGAATCCCCAGTGGAGCAGCAGTCATTGTGGAAGAGCCTTTTAGCACCTTTGTTGTAGCCATCCCTGGTGATGATTGGGCCCAGCTGGTAGTAGATAAGAAAATGTTCCTTTCACAAAGAGGCTGTGTCTCCTGCCTCTGCGGTTTCAATAATTTTAAGAGCCCCCAAAACCTGTTGAGGATTAGAAGTAGCTTTAGATGTGAAATGAGTGTTAAGTATTAGTAATGGGGAGATTAGGGCCCCAGGGACAATGAGAGATAAACAACTGCAATTAAGGCAAATCTGCCGATGTAAACAAAATTTAGCAGAAACAGATGCCCTAACCATTTTGGGGGATTGATTTGAGGGCACCAAGGAATCGATTTTTGTCTTGTTTACACTTTCAAACCCCTGTGATATACTGGAAGGCTAAATATTTCATACAGCCTGATTTTAGTTAATTTTTTTTTCAGCGCCTCACAGTAGGCGCCTCTCTTCTCGCAGTGACCAGGCCTGAGTTTATTCAGCATTCACAGGGAGCAGCTAATTGTCTATGAAGGGCCCCCGTGTTTAAATGGGCTTGACAGGAATTTAAATTTTGTTTCAATCAACCCCTGTGCTCACAGCCTGCTCCAGTTTCTAATTTTTAAATTAAACATGATTTTTTTTTTTTTTTTTAAGCCACAGGCTTGCCTCTGGAATACTCTCACTCTAATAACTCTCGGGAAGGCAAACCGGTAACCCTGGAATGCTGGCGTTTGCAGGGCCTGAGGCACCACTTCAGGGCTGGAAAGTTCTTTCTCCAAAACGAGCTTTTTCTTCTCCCGTCGAGGAGGTCAGCAGACTTTGGCTGGGTAGATGGGCTTCCTGCCTTTGGAAATGGCCCCCTTTCCAGTTCTCCAGTGCAGGCAGCAGCGTGCATCACCTGGAAAGTGGGTTAAGTACCAAAGGAAGGCATAAGGATAGCTTTGAGGGGGCTGGCTGAATTGTAACCCACTGCACGTCTGGTGCAGATTTGTAGTTCAGCAGCCTTTTCTGTTGTTGTGATATAGGGAAAGAATGCCCCACCTGTGCGTCTTAGTACACACTCACTGTTTTTCTTTGTTGACTGACTGCTCTGAGCAGAGAATCCTGCCTGCTGCCAAGGAAGCAGTTTGTCAGCCTGAGTCCTTCCTTCAGCCACCTTACAGTCTGGCAAGGAAGATGAGGGTGTATAACAGTCAAGCACAGAAGAGACTGTTAGACTCATCTGAGGCCCTCCCTCACCTGCTACTGCCCACCTTCACCTGTCCCTCCACCTCATGGCACTGTGTTATATGTCCGTCCATCCAGAAAACATTTATTAAGGCCCGTTGTATCCATCATATGATGATCAAAGATGCCAGTGCTTTACAGCACTACCTTATATAGCTACCATAAACTGGAAGGAGTATTTCCACTTCACAATACAGAATGATCTCAGGGCTGGATTCCCATGTCTTCAGTAATACGTTCACACCTGTGCATGCAGCCTGCCCCCTAATATCCTCACAGTCCCAACCAGGTGAAGCATCCTCATGGGATCATGTCCTTGTTTGTGTTTTTTCTTCTGCCAAGAATACCCTTTCCTCACGTCCACATGGTGAACTCCTACTCAGCCTCCAGGACCCATGGGCACAGTCTCTATGAAGCTTTCTCAGGCCTGCCTGCATCAGCAGGGTTGATGACTTCCTGTTTAAGCCATCCTCCTTTTCAGCACGTTCCTGTATTAATGCACTTCTCACCTGACAGTTTTTTTGTGGCAAAACTTTCTCCTTGATGCAGCTGTATGCTGATTTACTTTGTGGCACAGCCCCTTATCTTCATGCAAACTAGTAGAAGCAGTTTCCAGACCAATTACTTAAGTTGCACAGCTATAGAGAGTACAGAGGGCAGTGAGACATTGATCTTGCCCTCCAGGAGCATACAGTCTGGTGAGGAAGTGAGGCTTTTAGATAACCATTGCATCCCCTGCAGCTGGCTTGATACAAGGCACAAAATACCTATTTGGTAATCTCTCTGGAGTAGATGATCAAAAAGAACTAAATAGAAGACAGTCTTTAGAATGAGAAAAAAAATTTGCAAACCATAAATCTGATAAGGGATTAATATCCAAAATATATAAAGAACTCTTACCGCTCAATAGCAGGAAAAACAAACAAACCAATTTAAAAATGGGCAAAGGACCTGAATAAATGCTTTTCCAAAGAAGATATATGAATGACCAACAGGTGCATAACTAACTATTTGAGGGAAATGTAAACAAAACTGCAGTGATATATCACCTCATGCCTGCCAGAATGGCTGTTATCAAAAAAGTAAGAGACATTAGTGTTGGTGAGGATGTGGAGAAAAGGGAACCATTGTGTACTGTTGGTGGGATTGCAAGCTGGCAAGGCCACTGTAAAAAACAATATGAAAGTTCCTCAGAAAATTGAAAATAGATCTACCATATGATGGAGCATTTCCACTTCTGGGACTACATCTGAAGGAAACAAAAACTATATATAAAAAGTGTCAGTACTCCCATGTTCATAGCAGCATTACTTATAATAGCCAACACATGAAAACAGCCTAAGTGTCCATCAACAGATGAATGAAAGAAGTTGTGAGACAGGAAGCTCCCGTCATGGCTCAGCCGTTAACGAACCTGACTAGGATCCACGAGGCTGTAGCTCTGATTCGACCCCTAGCTAGGAACTTCCACGTGGCGTGAGTGCGGCCCTAAAAAGCAAAAAGAAAAAAGAAAAAAAAAGAAGTTGTGAGACAGATACACATATGCACACACACAGTGGAATATTATCCAGCACCCCCCCCAAAAAAAATGGTAATCCTGCCATCGGCAACAACATGGATGAACCTTTAGGGCATTATGCAGAGCGAAGTCAGAAAAAGCCAAATACTGTATGATCTCATTTATATGCAGAGTCTTAAGAAAAATCATAAAGGAGTTCCTTTGTGGCACAGCAGGTTAAGGATCCAGGCATTGTCACTGCAGTGGCGTGGGTGGCTGCTGTGGCATAGGTTCGATCCCTGACGCAGGAACTTCCACATGCCCCAGACATGGTCAAAAAAAAAAAAAAAAATCATAGATTTGTGGTTACTAGAGGTAGAGAAAGGGGGACTTGAATAAAGGTAGTCAAAATGCACAAACTTCCAGTTATAAGATAAATAAGTATTAGGGATATAAAGCACAACATGATGACTATAGTTAATGCTGCTATATATGGTATATTCAAAAGCTAAGAGAGTAAATCCTAAGAGTTCTCATCACAAGGAAAACCCTTTTCTTTTGTTTCTACATAAGATGATGAAGGTTAACTGAACTTATTGTGGTAATCATTTCACAATATATGTAAGACAAATCATGATGTACACCTAAAACTTACACAGTGCTATATGTCAGTAATATCTCAATACAACTAAGGTGAGGTAGAAAGAACTGACGTTTTAGAATCCAAACTGCTGAGTGCCTTAAGAGATGTGAACAAAGTAGCCAGGTCACACAGAATAGAGAGCCAGAGATCAAGGTCCATCAGGAAGACAGAAGGGAGAGTAAGGTGGCCCCCAGATGTCCAGGCCAGCACAGGCAGGGAGCCACGGCCTCACTCGTTTCTGGAATCGCGGTCGTAGAACTGGAAAGATGGAAAGGGGTGTGGCAGACAACTGGCAGTGTGTACTCTCCTCTGTTTGTGCAGTCTGCAGAGGCGGAAGCTGGGCTCTGGATCTGTTCCGTGAGGAACATGAGACAAGAAGCGACTTGGTAAACTGGAAAGAGCATTGATCTGGGTACCTGATTACCTCTACTGAGTAACCAGCGGTTACTTAGCTTATCTGAACTGAGCCTCAGCTTCTTCATCTGTAAAATAGGGGTAGTTGGAGTCCCCATCATGGCTCAGCGGTTAACGAACCCAACTAGCATCCATGAGAATGAGGGTTTGATCCCTGGCCTCACTCATTGGGTTGATTCAGCATTGCCGAGAGCTGTGGTGTAGGTCACAGACACGGCTCAGATCTAGCATTGCTGTGGCTGTGGTATAGGCCAGTGGCTACAGTTCTGATTGGACCCCTAGCCTGGGAACCTCCATATGCTGCACATGCGGCCCTAAAAGACAAAAAAGACATAAAATAAAGTGGGGTAGTGACACTAATTTTAAAGGGTAGATTTTTTCCTATTGAAATAGTTTGTGAAAGCATGTTTGTAAACTGTAAAGTGCTAGACATGTGGGGCACTAAGTCATTCAGCCTCCTTGAGTCATGATTTGTCTCATCTAATGTTTCTGGACATGTCTTTCTGGTACCTTCTTGAAAGACAAATATGTTTAGTAGAGTTAAATGTGACTTAATATACATAATGTTGGACATTTGTAGCTAGTGTCTATGAATTGGTAATTTCTTAGGGGTGGGCAGACCTCTATGGGTTATTCCTCCCCAGTCATTAGAAAGCCTTAACTTCTTGTGTCTGCCCTCAATTATCAGAACAATGTAATGAGCATCTTGTTGGAAGCAGTTACTATGAAATGGTCAGTTAATCAACAAATATTTGCTGTCTTCATCTATGAGGTGCTGTAATGGGTTCAAAAGGAAAGTGAGAAACATCCAGATCTTCAAGGAGCAGACTGGACACACCCATAGGAGACATTTAGAAAAGGCAGGATGGGCTGTGTGCTGCTGACTTACATGGTGTGAGAGCTCAGGGCAGGGTGGGTGGTTGAGGGGCTCAGTGGTCAGAGGAGGCATCTCAGCTTCAGCCAGACCCATAAGATTGACCTGAATATGGGAATTAGAAAGTGGTGGCTCCGCAGAAAGCCAGCTCCTCCTGTGCCCTGCCGCCCAGCCCTCTTACTAGCTCTTGATTTCAAACATGTTATTGAACCTCTCAGCTTCAGAGAAGTCTCACAAAGTGGGGAATTTAAGCGAAATGAAAGTATGTTACATGCTTACCATAGTATCTTACGTAAAATAAGTGCTCAATAAATGATAACCATTATTATCATCATCACTACTAATACAAGAAGGAAAGTGTTTCAGGAAGGAGCTGAGCTTAACACAAGCCAAGACCAGAGGAAATGGTATAGTGAGCCACCCACCCTGGCCAAACCAGAGAAGACCCCTGAAACAAAGGGATGGTGGTGAGCTGGGCAGGGAGGGCCCAGCCTGGAAGGGCTTTGCACACAGCAGAGGAGCATGGCTGCAAGAAACTGCCATGGTCTTTTTTTCTTTTTTTTTTTTAAGGGCCGCACCTGTGGCATATGGAGGTTCCCAGGCTAAGGGTCGAATCAGAGCTATAGCTGCCAGCCTACACCACAGCACCAGCAACATCAGATCTGAGCTGTGTGTCTGCTACCTACACCACAGCTCACGGCAAAACCAGATCCTTAACCCATTGAGCAAGGCCAGGGATCGAACCGAGTCCTCATGGATACTAGTCAGATTCATTACCTCTGAGCCATGAGGGGTGCTTTGCTATTAGTTCTTAAGCAGGGCAGTGGCCCCATCACAACAGGCAACCAGGACACACAGGCCTGATCTCTGCTGGGCACCATGTGGGCCAGGCTCTCTGGATGGAACTGATTTATGAGTAGAGATGTTCTAACCCCTGGCCCTCTCTGAAATTCCATGAAGGTCTTCAGCCAAAAGAATAGGAAACTGAGTTCAGAGCCTGTAGCTTCTGGGCAGCATGTCATTTGTCTCTCTTTCTGCATCTTCTTTTCAGTGTCCTTTCTGTCACTATCAGGGAAAATCATTAGTATGCTAATCTAGCTAGCCATCATTTTAACACTGACCTTTGGTAACCTGCCTTTGCAATTTCAGGAACTATGTTTGACTTCTCTAAAAGTAACCTTAAATTGTAGTCTTGTAAGAATTCCAGAGCTGTATCCTTCACTCCTTCTTCTAATGAGGTTATGACCAAATGCTCATTATAATTGCTTTAGACTCCTTTTAATTTTCAAGCTTATTAATCATAAGAAGAGTTATTTAAAATTGCATAAATTAATCTTAGATTAAAAGCCCATCAAAGCCTCGAAACAATTAAGAATAAGTAGGATTTCCCTGGGGCAGCAAGTTTTATTTTAATATTGTAGTCAGGTGGATATCAGAACCTTGAAGTATGGTAGTGATTAATGTATGCAAAATTTAAATGAGATTTTTTAAATGGCAAATCTAAATCACATATTGACCTAACTGTAGGCTTTGACTGCATTGTCTGTCATATATTTAAACTGTTTACTAATCAACATTTTAATTACAGTGTGTGTTGGCAGACCCTAGGACAAATAAAATCTAGCATTTTCAAATGTTGCTGCAAAGTCTGTTCTCCAGAAATAACAAAATTCTTTTATTAGGAGGAATGGAGGGATGAGAAAACAGAGCAAACTTCCTGCAGCAATGGCAAGAGAGACTTGTCACAGACAGTCCTAAGGTGTGGGGTGGCCCTTCCTTCCTGGCCCCCACTCTCACCCTGGGCTTCTGCTGGTCTGAGACCACTATCTCTCCATGGAATAGCAGCTCAGTTTCCTTTGAAGTTGATTCCTGTTTAATTAGGGAACTACTTCCCTTCGTGTGTTTTGGCCCCAGTTGCCACACATTGTTTACTTGAACAGTGTGTGTAGCCTGGGGCCCCCTCCCTTTTTGTGATGTAGAGACTAGATATTTCCAGAAATTTGATTTGACTTCAGTCAAAGTCAGCAGCCATTTGTCTTCCTCAGGTGAGCAAGCGGTCCCCAGGAAGGCAGGCTGCATCAGAGTCTGGAAAAATTTTCTCTATTTTACAGATACTCTCTTTCATTATGGAAAGTAGATGGGTGGTATTTCCCTTGTGACTCAGGGTTAACAACCCACCATGGTGTTCATGAGGATACAAGTTCAATCCCTGGCCTCACTCTGTGAGTTAAGAATCCAGTGTTGCTGCAAAGCTGCTGTGTAGGTTGTGGATGGGACTCAGATCCAGTGTTGCCATGGTTGTGGCGTAGGCTGGCAGCTGCAGCTCCAGTTCAACCCCTAGCCTGGAAACCCATATGTCGCAGATGGGGCCATAGGAAAAAAAAAAGAGGAAGAAGAAAGTAGATGGGTAAGAACAGGATTTTTTAATATGTTTATTGGCCATTTGTATTTTTTTCACATACATTTTTCTGTGGATAAGTTGTCTCTTCCTTCATCTTTTTGAACCTAGATTTCCCCATCTAGAGGGCAACAGAGGTAAACACACAATCGCCAAAACCCCTTCTACCTCTGCAGGCTATGGCCCAGGCCCGAGTGTCCTTCAGGCAACTTTTTCACCACCACCAGAGGTGCGCGTCTGCTCCTGACCTTGCCAAACCAGCACTGAGGTTGCAAGGCCAATAGCTGCTGGTAAAGTGCCAGGGGCTCATTTTCTTCTTTTGTTCAGTTGTGCATTTCCTCTCCGAAAAAAGCAGGCTTGGAAATTACAAGGCAGAGCTGGGATTGGACTTCTGTTAAAGCTGCCTGTAGACATCAGGAATATTTATTTTCTCTATTTGTTTTGAGCCTGGGAAGACTGTGTGGTTTTCTCAACACTGTCCTGATGGAGCCCTGACCAGCAAGCGTGCAATGCCCCTAGCCCTAATGTGCCATTAATGATAGGTTAATGTACAGTATAATGTTTTGGGGACTATGGGTTCATTACACTTCTGAGTGTGAGGTCTTTCCACAGAGCGCCCAAGGTCCCATTGCATTATATCATGCAATAAAAATACCCTTTTCATATCACACACTAATAAACTGTATTTGAAATGCTGTCTGAGGGCACTGCCGTCTTGTCTATAGGCTGTGCACGAGTGCAACAGTTGGGTTTCCTTTTTTTCTATTTGTGTTTTAGTTACACGGGATTCTGAACTCAGGGAGGTCTGCTCATTCCTGTTTCAAATGGGGAGTGAGTTCGGTTTTTAGGCCTGAGGCCCAGGGGAGGGGTCGCTTGGTGAGGGGGTCTTTAAACGTGGAGAGCATGGTCCCTGACTCTCCTCTGCTCGTCCACCCACACCGTGTGCAGCAATCAGGAGAGTGGCTCTAGTGTTTTCCAGATTCTGTGCTGAACACATGGTAGGTGTTATAAAAATTTCCTTAGGAAAGCAGTATGATAAGTACTGTGAAGTCTCGGCTACCAATGGTTGTGACTTTAGAGCTGTTTCCAGGGTGGCCTCTGTGCTGGGAATTTCATACACATAGCCTTCCCATGAAGTTGGTGCTGTTCTTCTTGTTTTACAGAGGACAGAGTTCCTGGGGCTGGTGAGGGAAGCTGCACTGTAGAGCAGGAAACCCACAGGCTCCTGGGAGCTACATAGGAATTACCTGCCTCTGCTGACAGAGCCCCTCATCCCGAGAACTCTGATCATCTAAGAGATCAGAGATGCAGCTGGGCTGGGGCAGACATCCTCTTTTCAAATGCACATAGTCCCAGCGCCCTTATTAGTTATTCATACCTTCCTGTGAGCTGGTTTAATCAGACGGTTTTCTTCTCAACAGTTAGCTGGCAGCAGAAGTAGTTTTGAAACTTAGAACACTTTGAAAAAGGAGACTTTTCTACATCATGAAGGAAGTCAGAATTTAGGGACGAGGCAAGGACTGGGGTTGGAGGGCCTTGAAACACCTATTCTGTACTTTGATCCAGGGCAGACCATAGCACTTGTGCTTTGTTGGGGGGTGGGGGCTGTTTATGCCAGTTGTGGAGTGTGAGGAAAGAGTGATGCAAGAGGTCTGAAAACCAGGGTTTAAGTCCAACGTTGAGACTTTAGCCTGAAACTCAGTCCTTAACACCAAGGAGTAAGGAGCACCAGTGTCTTTGCTTATAAAATAAGTTACCATTTACTTCTGACAGGGCTGGAGAGCATGTGAAATACTGTAAATGAAAACCCTAGATTAGTATCTGGCAAGAGGTAGGTGCTCAGCACTGTCAGCTGTTATATTGCTGTTAGGATATATTGTAACAAAATATAACATATTAACAAACAAAACAAAAACACATTAAAACAAAAGGCACAGGCTTTGGAGCTGATCTCCAGTTCAAATCCCAGCCCTACCTTAGCCGAATCATGGTTTTCAGGTCCACAAATAGGTAAAGCCAGTAATGCCATCCTGCTGCTTCATGGGGTTATTATGCCACTTGAATTAGATGATGATGTTGAAAACACTTTGTGGAATGAAAAACTCTATTCAGATGCTAGTATCTGTAAATATGTGTATTCCTCTCTCCAAGTCAACATACTCAAACTGAATAAATATCCTTACAGCAAAACTAATAAAGGCAGCTATTAAATAGATTCCCTAATCTGCCCCCCTACCCACCAGGGAGCATGTTGCTGCTGAATTGTAGGCTCAGAGCCATTCTTCTGTCCCATGTCTTCACAACAGCAGAGCAATAGAGCAGACCTGGAACAGAGTCTGTGCTCCTGAGTTGGCACAGGGAGAACCAGTACCTGCTCGAGGTGGACAGTAGTGCTTAGGACAGTGCTTGAAAGGTCAAGGGACCATTTTGAAGGGTTGAACTGGTCTGAAGAGCCAACAAGATGATGGAAAGACAAAATCAGAAGTTGCTGGGCAGAAGGCTGGACCTTTTGGCCCTAAACAAAGACCCCTTAATTGGTAGGAGAAGAGTAAGTTTCAAGAATAATTTTTTTTTTCTTTAAGGGTGATAGGGTTGGACTTGTTTGGGACCTTTGTTTTCATTTGCAGGGACTTTAGAACACTTACGTAAACCTCTCAGGGGTTAAATCTGTCTTTAGGGCTACCAGGACTTGAAAAATGTTACCTTGTATCAAGAAAACCAGAAGTGACAAGTTCATTTAAAAAGCCTGGTTTGTCATTGTTTATCTAATTTTCAGAGTTGACACAGAAAATTAAACCAGCTGACACTCACTCTCTGACCGTCTCCCTGGCTCATTTCCCTGGTCCTTTCCTGCCTGACCTTTGAAAGTACAAAATGCTCCAAACCCCAAAATATAAAACTTCCCACTGAGTTTCCAAGTTGCTCTGCAGTCATTCCAAGATTCTGTCATAGGATGTCATCCCTAATGTTATTGTAAAAACAAGATGAAGTTATAAATCTGCTCTGTGAGGTATTTCTTTTTTCCTTCCACTTGGACCATAAATCTTAGAAGGAATCAAACTCTCTCCAAAGGAAGCCAAGGTAAACTTGGACTCTAAGTGGCCCCATGTGTCTTTACTGAATTCAGAGGATCTAAAGGCTTGTCTGCCCCATGACATCACACAGTTCTGCAGAAAGGCGGCCAGGGAGAGGGTGAGCTTTCACCATGCTTGATATTGACATTCCAAAACTCAGAAGGCAGCAAGCCTTCTCTTCACCACCTTCACTGAGTGAGCTACTCCAGATAGGGAAATTATTCAGATAGCTGAGGCTTCTTCCTTATAAAATCAAGCCTTCGAAAAAAGATTACAGGTAGGGGGTCTAAATGTATTATACACTTCCCTATCCTCTCAAATGAATTATGTGTATCAGGATTTGGCTTTTTAGAAAATTGTCTTTAGACCATCATTGTGAACAGTCCACTTGCTGCGTTCTGCTGTCCTAATGTCTCCTGATATTAACCTTTGGAGGGCCATTTGTTCCTGCACTGGTTGACCCCAGTCTGGTTTTTTGGTTTTGCTTTTATTGTGTAGTGCTGCTAGTAGATGTCACTTAGTACCCCTGCCCTCGGTCCTCTTTCTAACAGCCCTCCTCTCTTCCTCTTCTATTTAGCTGTTTATTTTGTGTGTGCTTTAGAGTGGAAAACCAGATACTAAGTGTGTTAGCGTTAGTCTAAAATACAAGAAAATAAACTTGAATAAAGGCTTGAGGGACTAGCTAAAAGTAAAGTGTTCAAATTTTAGTTTAACTTTCAGATTCTTGGTCTTCAGGGAGTCAAATTTACAGTGACCTGTAGTCCATAAAGCGCCTCTAGACTTGAAAACAGCCATTTGACCCAGTAAGAAATAGACTGCTTGATAATATTACGTATTAATGCTCAAGTTTGAAACAATATAGCCACTTTGATCTTGAATCAATAATTAGGGTAGACTTCAAATTGTTGAAATTTTGTTATTTTTTTCTGAGGCAGCCAAATAAGCCATGAGTGTGCCATGGGATGCCCTTAGGCTCTAAAAACTAGATTTAGAGCCGGATACATAGAAGCTTCCCAGTACATTCGTGTTAGATTTGATTGAAGACTTCTTGTAAACTGGAACATAACTACCAGAAGAAGCAACCCTGTAACTAAGTAAGTTTGGCCTCCTTAACATGAAAATAGACTTTGATTTCCATAAGGCTCTGCAGGGAAAGCCCTAGCCAGCATATTTGTAACCAGATAAAGTGTGCTCCTTTAGCCATTCATTCTGTGCACCTCCAGCACAACCAATGACAGCGCCTCAAAACACAGGCCATACCACTTACCGCTACAGAACGTGCATCTGAGGCTTCTGTACATTTAATTTTCCTCAACATTACATTGCAAACCACAGTAAATCAATAACAGAATAGTTAAGTACCACAGGTTCTTTGTGTTTTGTTTTAGAAAGTACTGCTCAAGGCTAAAAGTGGGTTCTATCGATGATGTCTCTTTCCTGCTGGGACATAAAATGATCAGAATTTTCAAGTGGTCTGCTTCCTTTTTGTGGATTTCCTTTAGGGGGGAAAAAAAAAAAGGAAAGGGCAGGGGGTTTTTGTTTTTGTTTTGTTTTGTTTTGTTTTTTGCCTTTTGTCTTTTTAAGGGCCCCACCCATGGCATATGGAGGTTCCCAAGCTAGGGGTCTAATTGGAGCTGCAGCTGCCGGGCCTGGCCTACGCCACAGCCACGGTGACTCAGGTTCCTAGCTGCGTCTGCGACCTACACCACAGCTCATGGCAAAGCCGGATCCTTAACCCACTGAGCAAGGCCAGGAATGGAACCCGCAACCTCATGGTTCCTACTCGGATTCGTTTCCACTGTGCCACAGCAGGAACTCCAGGAAGGGGCAGTTTCAAATGGAAAATGGTTGCTGATAGCAGAAACTCTGGAGTAATTGGTCATTTTTAATCCTGTACTTTATAGACTAGGCCTAGCGGCTTTGACTTGTTATGCTTTTATTTAGATTTTCCAAAGGGCCTGCCCAAGCCAGTTCCCTGAGCTACCCACACTCATCCTAACAGTAACTCTTTCCACATAATTTAGTGAGGTTCAGATAATTGGGGCATCATACCTGGAAACAGTGTTTAAAAAAAAAAAAAAGGTGATGCCTCAGTTAAAGTTATTTATGCAAAAGTTTGAGATCTGGTGTCTCTGGCAGTTTTTCCTCTATGTTTTGGTTTTTCTTTCTTTTTTTTTTTCCTCAATGAATTTTATTACATTTATAGTTGTACAACAATCATCACAACCAAATTTTACAGAATTTCCATCCCAACCCCCCAGCACATCTCCCCAGCCCCCAACCTGTCTCCTTTAGACACCATAAGTTTTTCAAAGTCTGTGAGTCAGTATCTGTTCTGCAAAGAAGTTCATGGTGTCCTTTTTTTTTGATTCCACATGTAAGTGATAGCATATGATATTGGTGTCTCACTGTCTGACTGACCTCACTTAGCATGATAATTTTTAGGTCCATCCATGTTGCTGCAAATGCCTTTATTTCTTTCCTTTTAATGGCTGAGTAATATTCTATTGTGTATATGTACCACATCTTCTTTATCCACTCCTCTCTGGTTGGACATTTAGGTTGTTTCCATGTTTTGGCTATTGTATATAGTGCTGCAGTGAACATTGGAGTACCTGTGTCTTTGCGAGTCGTGGTTTTCTCTACATAGATGCCCAGGAGTAGGATTGATGGATCAAATGGTAGTTCTATTTTTAGTTTTCCGAGGAATCTCCACCCTGTTTTCCAGAGTGGTTGCACCAGTTTACAATCCCACCAACAGTGTACTAGGGTTCCTTTTTCTCCACACTCTCTCCAGCACTTACTGTTTGTAGACTTTTTGATGATGGCCATTCTGGCTGGTGTAAGGTGGTACCTCAGAGAGGTTTTGATTTGCATTTCTCTAATAATGAGTGATGTTGAACATCTTTTCATGTGTTTTTTGGCCATATGTATGTCTTCTTTGGAGAATTGTCTGTTTAGATCTGCCCATTTTTTGATGGGGTTGTTTATTTTTTTGGTATTGAGCTGTAGAAGGTGTTTATAAATTTTGGAGATTTAATCCCTTGTCAGTTGCTTCATTTGAAAATATTTTCTCCCATTCTGTGGGTTGTCTTTTGGTTTTGTTAGGGGTTTCCTTTGCTGTGCAGAAACTTTAATAAAGTCCCATTTGTTTGTTTTTGTTTTTATCGTCATTACTCCAGGAGGTAGAGTTGAGAAGATGTTGCTGTCGTTTATGTCAGAGAGTGTTTGGCCTATGTTTTCCTCTAAGAGTTTTATAGTATCTGGTCTTGTATTTAGGTCTTTAATCCATTTTGAGTTTATTTTTGTGTATGGTGTTAGGAAGTGTTCTAATTTCATTCTTTCACGTGTGGCTGCCCAGTTTTCCCAGCAGCACTTATTGAAGGGGCTGTCTTTTCTCCATTGTATATTCTTGCCTCCTTTGTAATAGATGAGTTGACTACAGGTGTGTGGGTTTAATTCTGGGCTTTCTATCCTGTTTCACTGATCTATATTTCTGTCTTTGTGCCAGTACCATACGGTTTTGATGACTAGTGTAGTCTGAAGTCTGGGAGCCTGACTCGGACTCCATTTTTTTTTTTTTCCTCAGGATGGCTTTGGCTATTCTGGGTCTTTCATGCTTCCAAACAAACTCTAAGATGTTTTGTTCTAGTTCTGTGAAAAATGTCCTTGGTAATTTGACAGGGATTGCATTGAATCTGTAGATTGCCTTGGGTAGTATAGTCATTTTGATAATATTGACTCTTCCAGTCCAAGAGCATGGTATGTCTTTCCATCTGTTTGTGTCATCTCTGATTTCTTTCATCAGTGTCTTAGAGTTTTCAGAGTAGAGGTCTTTTGTCTCTTTAGGTAGGTTTATTCCTAAGTATTTTATTCTTTTGGATGCGATGGTAAATGGGATTCTTTCCCTAATTTCTCTTTCTGATCTTTTGTTGGTAGTATATAGAAATATAGTCAATTTCTGTGTATTAATTTTATATCCTGTGACTTTGCCAAATTCATGGATGAGCTCTAACAGTTTTCTGGTAGCATCTTTAGGATTTTCTAGGTATAGTGTCATGTCATCTGCAGATAGTGATAGTTTTACCTCTTCCTTTTCAATATGGATTCCTTTTATTTCTTTTTCTTCTCTGATTGCCATGGCTAGGACTTCCAAAACTATGTTGACTGGTAGTGGGGAGAGAGGACATCCTTGTCTTATTCCTGATCTCAGTGGGAATTCTTTCAGCTTTTCACCATTGAGAATGATGCTAGCTAGCTCTGGGGTTGTCATATGTGGCCTTTATTATGTTGAGGTATGTTCCCTCTATGCCTTTCTGAAGGGTTTTTATCAGAGATGGGTGTTGGATTTTGTCAAAGGCTTTTTCTGCATCTATTGAGAGGATCGTATGGTTTTTATTCTTCCGTTTGTTAATGTGGTGAATCACACTGATTGTTTTGTGGATATTGAAGAATCCTTGCATCCCTGGGATAAATCCCACTTGATCATGCTGTACAGTCCTTTTAAAAATGTATTGTTGGGGAGTTCCCGTCATGGCACAGTGGTTAACGAATCCGACTAGGAACCATGAGGTTGCGGGTTCGGTCCCTGCCCTTGCTCAGTGGGTTAACGATCCGGCGTTGCCGTGAGCTGTGGTGTAGGTTGCAGACGCGGCTCGGATCCCGCGCTGCTGTGGCTCTGGCGTAGGCCGGTGGCTACAGCTCCGATTCAACCCCTAGCCTGGGAACCTCCGTATGCCACGGGAGCGGCCCAAGAAATAGCAACAACAATAACAACAACAACAACAACAAAAATGTATTGTTGGAATCGGTTTGCTAGTACTTTGTTGAGGATTTTTGCATCGATGTTCATCAATGAAATTGGCCTACAATTTTCTTTTTTTTTTAATAGATATACAAACAATTATTTTGTTTTATTTTATTTTATTTTATTTGGTCTTTTTTGCCATTTCTTGGGCCGCTCCCGTGGCATACGGAGGTTCCCAGGCTAGGGGTTGAATCGGAGCTGTAGCCGCCGGCCTACGCCAGAGCCACAGCAGCGCGGGATCCGAGCCGCGTCTGCAACCTCCACCACAGCTCACGGCAACACCAGATCCTTAACCCACTGAGCAAGGCCAGGGATCGAACCCGCAACCTCATGGTTCCTGGTTGGATTTGTTAACCACTGAGCCATGACAGGAACTCCCAATTTTCTTTCTTTTTTTTTTTTAAACTTTATTTACATTCCAAAAATTCCTTTACAATTCTTGTTTCTACACTCCAAAGACTTCCCTGCAGAGGGTGGAAGGCTCTTCCCGCGGTGGGTGGAGATGCGAAGCATCTTCTTTTTTGTTGTTGTTGTTGTTGCCATTTCTTGGGCCGCTCCCGCGGCATATGGAGGTTCCCAGGCTAGGGGTCCAATCGGAGCTGTAGCCACCGGCCTACACCAGAGCCACAGCAGCGCGGGATCCGAGCCGCGTCTGCAACCTACACCACAGCTCACGGCAACGCCGGATCGTTAACCCACTGAGCAAGGGCAGGGACCGAACCCGCAACCTCATGGTTCCTAGTCGGATTCGTTAACCACTGCGCCACGACAGGAACTCCTCTCTTTTTTTTTTTTTTTTTTTTTTTTTTTTTGTGGTATCTTTATCTGGTTTTGGTATCAGGGTGACGGTGGCCTCACAGAATGAGTTTGGGAGTGTTCCTTCCTCTGCAACTTTTTGGAAAATTTTTGGAAGGATAGGTGTTAGCTCTTCTCTAAGTGTTTATTAGAATTCGCCTGTAAAGCCATCCTCTGTGTTTTTTTGTTGATTTGATAGCATTAAAAAAATGTGCACTTTAGCTTCAGTATGTGTGTGAATTGTTTCCCCTGAAGGTCCTAGAGAAACTGTTACTAGGATGGATTTTTAAAAGGTAGCAGCCTTTACTTAATTGGATACTTGTAAAATAAGATGAGACAATGAATATGAAGTGTCTTGAAAAGTTAAAAGTGTAATAAGAGGGTTTAAAACCCATGACTTATCTGCCAGGGTGATTATTTCTCAGTGCTCGTTGGCACCTCCCTGTCACCACCATTATCACCCTTCCCACTGCTTCTACCATCTCTCTCCCCTCTCTTTCTCTCTTTCTCTCCCCTCTCTCTCTCTTCCTCCCTCTCCCTTTCTCTCTCCCTCTCTGCTGATGAGTCATTTTTCTGCATTTTCAACTATGTTGGCCTCATTCATGTGGTGTGCCCATTATTTTAAATTTTTGCTAGATTTGTGGTTATATATCCTTTTTTTCATTCCTAATGATGTTTGCTTGTGTCCACTCTACCAGTTTTGTCAGTGGGTAGTCTACTGATCTTTTTAAAGAACCCATATTTTATTGGTTTATTTCTTTGATATCATTCTAATTCCTTTGTGTTCATTATTATTTGCTCTTTTATGTTTTCTTTGGATTTACTTTTTGCTCTATTTATAATGTATTGAATTGGACACTTAGCTCATAAATTTCCAATCTGTTTTTCTTAATTTATCCATATAAAGCTATATATTGCATTTTAAGTATTACTTTAGCTGCATCCCACAAATATTTATATGTAGTGTTTTCATTGTCACTCAATTCTAAGTAATTTTCAACTTCCATTAGGATTTCTTTTTTGACCCATGGATTCTCTAGAAGTATTTTTTCTTTGCAAGTAGTTAGAGGTGTTTCATCATCCTGTGATTGTTGTCTAATTTTCATGCATCATGGTCAGAGAATATGGTTAGGATAACATCAGATCTTTGTTATTGTTTGAGACACCCATAATATACTGTTGAATTTTTTTCAGTTTTCTCTCTTTGCTTGAAAGGAATGTGATTCTCTAATTGTTGAATGCAATGTCCTATTTACATCCTTAGGTTCAGACTTGTTAATTGCGTTAGTTAAATATTTTGTGGCCTTACTAATTTTTTCTACATGCTTTATCTATCAATTACTGAGAGAACTGTGTTAAAAATCTCCCACTATTAGTGTGGCTTTGTTTCTCCTGGCAATTTTCTCAGTATATGCTTTAAGGCAGTGATGGTGAGTGCCTATGTCAAAATGTTATATCTTCATTAAAAAATTGTTTATCTTTATGTAATGACTCTAATATAGTTTGTTTTAAATTTTTATTTTTGTCTAATATTAATATAGCTATGCTATCTTCTTTTGGTTAGTATCTGTCTGCTATGTTTTCCTGTCCCCTTTGTTTTCGTCATTTCTGTATTCTTTTGTTTTGAATGAATCTCTCCATTTTGCTATTGATGTTTTTAATTTTATCTAAGACTTTTATTAGTTTAATCATTTGTATTTATTGCTTACTAAGATACTTGAATTTCTTTTCTACTATACTGTCTGTCCTATTTTGCACTTTTTCTCTACAATACTTTTTGTTTTGCCTTTTGTCTTTTTAGGGATGCACTCGCGGCATATGGAGGTTCCTGGCTAGGGGTCAGATCGGAGCTACAGCCACAATACTAGATCTGAGCCATGTCTGCGACCTACACCACAGCTCACAGCAGTGCCAGATCCTTAACTCACTGAGCGAGGCCAGGGATCAAACCTGCAACCTCATTGTTCCTGGTTGGATTCATTTCTGCTCCGCCACAACAGGAATGCCTCTACAGTACTTTTTGACTTCTTTCTTTCTTCACCCTGTTGGATTAATTTTTTCTTCCCTTTTATTCTTGCCATTGGTTTAGAAATTATATCCTATGTTTAGTGCCATTGCACATCCTTAAGTTTCTAACTTAATTTAGCAAAGCCTAAGGTTAATCACCAAATATAACCCCCTTCTAGACAATACTCAGCCTTAGAGTCAATCTCTCACCTTTATACCAGGTAGAATTGGCTTTAGCTGCATATGATTAAAACAGACAGCAGCTCAAGTAAGACAGCAGGGTATTCCCCACACATATAAAGGAAGGCAGGAATTAGGGTACCCAGATGAGTTGGCAGCTTCTTCCATCTTTCCAGCCAAGGGGCATTTGAGCTCCAGCCAACAGAAATAAGGAAAAGCAGTAGAAACACCCCTTTGAAGGTTGGCACACATGGAATTGACCAAAATTAGCTGCAAGAGAGGCTGGACATGCAGCTACCCTGCTGGATGATATTGCTTCTTATTAAAATCAGGATTCAGATGTTCCCTGTCATGGCACAGCGGAAGCAAATCCAACTAGGAACCATGAGGTTGCGGGTTTGATCCCTGGACTAGCTCAGTGGGTTAAAGATCTGGCGTTGCCATGAGCTGTGGTGTAGGTCGCAGATGCGGCTCAAATCTGATGTTGCTGTGGCTGTGGTGTAGGCTGGTAACTGTAGCTCTGATTGGACCTCTAGCCTGGGAACCTCCATATGCCACAAGTGTGGCCCTAAAAAAGCAAAAGCAAAAAAAAAAAAGAAAGAAAAATCAGGATTTATATCACTAAGGAGGAAGGGGGGATGGATATTGAGCTAGCAGCCTCTTCCACAACCTCTCCCCCCTTAAGGACCCTAAGAAGTTGTTTGTTTGCTTGTTTGTTTTATGGCCGCATCTACGGTGTATGAAAGTTCTTGGGCCAGGGATCAAATCTGAACCATACCTGCAACCCATGCCACAGATTTGGCAATGCCAGATCCTTTAACCCACTGTGCCAGGCCAGGAATTGAACCCACCCCTCAACAGTGACTTGAGCCACTGCAGTCAGATTCTTAACCCACTATACCAGGACAGGAACTCCAAGGACCCTAGGAGTTTCTGATCAGTCCCGTCCTCTTTCATGTCATCACAGCCCAGGATTTCATTGTCATCTAATTTTAGATCTTCATGATTAATCATTACTCTTGTCATTTTATATAATCAGTGTGTGTTGAGACTTTTCCATGTTTACCAGTTATGTGTTCCTCACTCTTGTTGCATCCTAGTTCCTCTTGCTGAGGTTTCTAATCCTTTAGAAAGTACATTAAGAATTCTGTCAGTGAGAAGTTCCTGCTACGGCACAATGGGTTAAGGATCCAACTACAGCAGCTCAGGTCACTGAGGAGGCTCCGGTTCCATCCCCAGCCTGGCTCAGTAGGTTAAGGATACAGTGTTGCTGCAGCCGTGCATAGGTTGCAGCTGCTGCTCTGATTCAGTCCCTGGCCCAGGAACTTCCATATGCCACAGGCGCAGCCCCACCCCCGCAAAAAAAGTTCTGTCAGCAAGGGTTCTGTCAGCAAGGGTAAAACTGAGTTTCTGTTCTAGGATTGTCTTCACTTTGCCCCAACTCTTGATAGTTAATTAAATTGGGTTTAGGAGTTCCCAACCCAATTTAGGAGTTCCCATGTTAACGAACACGACTAGTATCCATGAGAATGCGTGTTCAATCCCTGGCCTTGCTCAGTGGGTTAAGGATCTGGTGTTGCCATGAGCTGTGGTGTAGGCCAGCTACAGTTCTGATTGGACCCCCTAGCCTGGGAGCCTCCACATGCTGCGAGTGCTGCCCTAAAAAGACAAAAAGACAATAAATAAATAAATAAATAAATAAATAAATAAATAAATAAATAAATAAATAAATAGGGTTTAGAAGTTCAGGTTGGAGTTCCCTTGTGACACGGTGGACATGATCACTGCAGTGGCTTAGCTCACTACTGTGGTGCAGATTTGATCCCTGGCCCGGGAATCTCCATGTACTGTGGGCATGGCCCGTCCCCCACCAAAAAAGAAATTTAGGTTGACAGTTTTTCCTAGGACCTTGATGGTAGTCTGTTGTCCACTGGCTTCTATGCTTGCTGGTGAGCATCTGCTGGCCGCCCAGTCACTGCCATTTGTGAGCAGTTGCTTTTCACATCTGGTTGCTTTTAACATCTCTGTTCCTTGTATTCTGCAGTTTTCCTACAATTTGCCTAGGTATCAGATTCATTATACTTATTCAACATGGAGCTCTTTGTGATTTTTGAATCCAAAAATTTGTATCTTATATCAGTCCTCAAAATTTTCAACTGTTGTCTCTGGATATTGCCCCTACCCCTCTGTGTTAGATTTCTTCTCATTCTTTCCTCCTTTTCTCTTTCACATAAATAAAAAAAAAAATTTTTTTTCTTTATCTCTTGCTACTAGTTAGAACTCTGAGAAATTTTCTCAGATCATTATTCCAGGTTACTAAGTCTCTCCTCAGCTATATTCAACCTGCCATCTGGCTCATCTAAGGAGAGTTTCTTTTGTTTCTTCCAGTCACTATGTGTGTTATTTCTTAAGTTGTTTGACTCTTTCTCAAATCTCTCTGTTCTCTTTTTCATATTATCTTATTCTTAGTGTTTCAACTTCTTCTTTTATGTCTTCAGTCTTTTCAAGTATCCATCATTCTACACTTACATTTTCTTTCCAATTACTTTCCTGTCATCTCACTTCTGAGAGCTCTAATCTTCCTGTGTGTTGTGTGTGCTGACTCTTATCCATGAAGAATTGTTTCCTCACATGTTTCAGAACTTTTATTGTACGCTCATAATGGATGGGGCTTATTGCTCTGGAAATGATTGAATTCCATAAGTATTGCCCCAGAATTATTTTTCTTCTTCTTCTTTTTTTTTTTGATTATTTTTCGGGCTGCACCCACAGCATGTGGAAGTTAACAGGTAACCCTAACCCTAACCCTGCCGTTGTGACCTAAGCCACATAAACCTCCCATGATGACTTTTGTGTGCTTCTGAGGGACACTCCAAAATATCAATATTGATGTTACCCTAGTTTATGAGCCTTGCATTCTCAGACCACAGCAGTGGTACAGTGGGCCTCAAGGTACATGAGGCTCAGCCTGCTTTGTGTATTCTCGGTTGACCCACTCAGACCCACCTTACACAGTGTCATCTTTGCTGGTGGGCACATTTTTTTCTGGCTCACCCCTTCTGCAGTCCAGCTTTGTTCTGGGTCCCAGGCCAGCTCCACAGGTGGACTTTGTCTCCTGTTCTTCACATTTTCCAGCCCTATGTTGCTGGAACTAAGAGCCTCCCTTAGGGCCCCAAGACCTCCACTCACACACTCACATTTCAGGTTTTCAGTTTGCTCTTCATTTTTGGCACCTGCAGATGTCCTTCTTCTTATGACCTCGTCTACTAGGCTTTTTAAAAAATGTTCCATTTTATCTGGCACAGCTAGAAATTTGTAGAAGGAGGGCTTTTAGGCTGTCTTAATCTCTCACCATCTCTTCATTCACTCATTATCAGAATCATTCATTCTCTTTTGTTCAGCAAACTTACTGAGCACCCAGTGTGGGCCCAGTAATTGTGCTGGGTCTCATTGTCTCTTCCCTCCCCTTCCACACACCCACATGCCCACATATATGTCCACACACAGCCAGGGTCTGAGAGTTTAAACAGGAAATCTCTAGAGGTAAGAAAAAAAGAGGAAAAATTCCATCCTCCGGAGCACCGTGCCTTTAAATCTCCACCACTACATGGCTGTTATACCCAGACACCAACCTTGAACATCCAGATGCCCAAAAGTGGCACCACATTCACTGCTTAGACTTGCTACAGATTCAGCCTCTGACAGGAGTCCTCAGCACTGTTGGAGCAAGGCCCCCACTCACTGTCTGGCACCCTCAGATTCTGACTTCTCTGGGTATCCACTCAATCCAAGGCTGTCTAGGATGCCAGCATGCTCCCTGCTATTCCTCCCACCCTGAGTCCCATCTGAGTTCCCTACAGGGCAGCCACCATAGCTCCCCTAAGATGAGCCAAGAGGCACCATCCTGCCACTTGCCTGAGTCAGCTTCCTCCGACACAGACTCGTGAGTACTGGCTTCCCCCGTGTTTACTCCCTCGCTGCGGCCCTCTGAAATCATCCTCTGCCCTCTCCCCTCACCACACTGTTCTGGTCTCCTACCCAGTCAGCGCTCATCTTAGAATGACTCACGGAGCCCTCGGGAAACATCTTCCTCCCTCGATGGGCCATTTCCTGACCAATTACTCTATAGGACACATAGACCTGTTCAGATGAAAGGTGAAGAGCTCCTTGACCCACCTAGATGCCTGTGTACAGTCTAGGATGGCTAGAGGTAAGCAATTTGCTGCTAATAATTGAATATTTGGGAAGAAACATCTATTTCTGTAGCAATTGTGAAGAATAAACTCAAGAGGTTGATTGAAATGGCATGTCACGACTGCAAACCATTTCTGAAGTCTTTACAAGAAAATGAAGGACTGGAAGGAACCCCCATCCCCCCAGCCATGGAAAAGCTTTAGGAATCAGAGGCTGAGAAATCACATTCTCAGAGCAAACACCTTGCCTCAGAAAGCTCTGTGGCTGGGGCATTGGCCCGGGTAAGCTAGGTGAGATTCCACACTAGCTAACAGGCAAGGCTCACACTCTCATCTTACTGTCGCCAACCCCCACCCCTTCCCATGCATTCTACACCCAGGGAAATTACCTCCTGCATGCTGCCCAGCTTGTATCTGTGAAGCCCTGTCTGCAGACAGGCATTCCCTCAACCCACTCCCAAGGCAGACAGCAAGGGCATTTGGTGGAGGTGAGGAGACCAGCCAGCAGCCTCCCCATGTTCAAAACCAGTTGAGAAATAAGACTCAGGAAAATGACTGAAAGGAAGCATCACCTTCTCTAAATCTGAGCTGAGGGCTGTACTTAACATGGGTACTTACTTGCTGACTCTCAGTCCAGGGCTCCTGTTCTTACCCCACACGGAGGCAGATGCCAAGGATTGCCCTGCGATGCCTCTGCTTCTTCTTGCTCGACTGATGGAGTAGGGGGTTCCTCTGCAGTCTAATCCTGGCCACCCTCTTCCCTGACTCCCCTTGTCCATAGCCCAGGCACCCCAGCCTGGAAGGAAGAATAGACCCCAGGAACAATCAGGACTTCATATCTCATGTAATTAATGTTATAAAGGCTGCCCACTGCCCCACTGCTTGTCAGCAAGTCTTGGACATCTGTGCATTTTTCCATAAACTATTTAACTTCTCTGATCTGAAGTTATCTTTGGGATAGGTAGTTTTGAAACTTTAGCAATGGAATGCTTTTTATTATGTAAAAATAATGCAGGATCTCAATATTTATATTGGGAAGAAAGTGGTGCTTTTTTTAGCATAAATATGTTAGTATATACATTGTAGACACTTCTTTGTAAAGGCATCCAAGGGATTCTCTTGAAGGGTATAAAAGTCTGAGAGCCAAGATCATAGGTGACGGTTACAGTCTAACATCTGCATCAGCACCCCACTTATCTCTGATACTGTGTCAGGAGCCCTGTATTGAGGAAATCCTGAGTCAGTTGTCTTCTCAGCTTGGACATCACTTAAATCCTCATAGAAAGTTAAAAAAGGAAATCACAGAAAAGCTTATTTCAGAGTTTAGTTGCCAACAGTAACTAACAGCTGTTACAGTAAATCCATAAGTCAAATAAGAGAGACTCAAAGCTTGCAGGAGCTGATGTCACTGGAAACTCAGAGCAGGCTTGACCCCTGACTGGTCACTGTGCACCGGGCCACCAAACGCATGTGCTTCCTGGGCTCAGTGCACCAGCTCTAGTGGGATGCTCACAGTTTCATACCTACACACAATGTGAGTGGACATCACAGCCTCAAACTCTTTCAAATGCCCGGTGCACCACTGCCGCTTTCCTAAGTGTCAACCCACATATGAGCAGTTCAGCGATATGCACAGATCTAACAAGCAGACTGACTGTCCTAAGAACTGCAGGAAATCAGTTAACATCATGATGCCAGGTAACACACTGCCGGTAGGCAGGATAACATTTGGATTTGAACATAGTTGAGTGTTAATGCTATTTTTAATTAGTTTTTTTAATGCGAATATAGCTTAAGATATCTCCCTGATTTGAATCAAACATCTGTGGAAGCCCCAACAGATTTGGGGCCCTGATGGTTTTCTGAGGTCGCATCCAATCCTACCACACCTCCATTATTGCTGAGAAAGGACTGAAGTGTTAGCCCTGCTGCCGCCAGGGCTGGAATCCTAAAGGGACACGTGGAGAGCCTTCAAGTTAGGCTGCAGGCCCAGCAAGGGAAGGTGAAGTAATGGGCAGTGCGTTGACCTTGAAGCCCTCAGGCCTCTCACATGACCTCTTGTAGGACTGGCCCTGCAACTTGCCTAAGCACCTGTTGGACTGTACTTGTTTTGAACTTGGCTGGGGTATAACTGGGCTGGACTTTCTTGCTAGAACTGATGCTTGGGTCCTTGGTGGGAGACAAGGTGCCTGGAGCTTGACCTGAGGGAGGGGAGTCCTGTGGTCCACAGAGGCCCCCCAGGGGTCTAGAACAGCCTCAGCATGTGGAGCCTTCTCCCCAGACCTGCCGCCCAGACTGAAGCAGTGTAACTTACCCATCAATCCAACTAACTTTTCTTGGTGGTTCAGATGTGATTAGCCCTGCCCTGCCCTCCAGTGGCTTTCAATTTTGTGCTAGGGCTCAAGTGACCATGATACACAGCAGAACAAGTGTGTGCTCTTATTCTGGGAGAGGTGGACCTGTCGGGAGGAGACGTGAAGAAATGTCCCACAGAGTAGATCAGAGAACCAGGGAAGCTCAGGTTATGTAGCTGGGTGAGGTAGACCACCCAGTGGTCTGTCTGCAGGGTGGATGCCGCCATCCTCTGGCTCTGCCCGGATGAGGAAGAGCAGCAGAGTGGCTGAGAGCTTGGGCTCTGGAGACAGCACCACATTGAAGCACTGTGGTCTTGCACAGATTGCTTAATCTCTCTGTGCTTTAGCTTTCTCATAAAATGGGCATAATACTTAATAGAGTTGCTGAATATTAAATAAATTACTTGATTAGGGAGTTCCTGTCATGGCGCAGTGGTTAACGAATCCGACTAGGAACCATGAGGTTGTGGGTTCGATCCCTGACCTCACTCAGTGGGTTAAGGATCTGGCGTTGCTGTGAGCTCTGGTGTAGGTCGCAGACGTGCTCGGATCCCACGTTGCTGTGGCTGTGGTATAGGCTGGCGGCTACAGCTCTGACTAGACCCCTAGCCTGGGAACCTCCATATGCCACGGGTGTGGCCCTAAAAAGATAAAAAAAAAAAATTACTAGTTAAGGGAGTTCCCTGGTGGCTTAGTGGGTTAAAGATCCAGCATTGTCACTGCTATGGCTCTGGTTTGTTCCCTGCCCTGGGAACTTCTGCATGCCTCAGGCATGGCCAATAAATAAATAAATACCTATTTTATTTTAATTCCTAGTTAAAAATAACCTACCATATATGCTTTTTTAAAAATGGGAATTTAAAACTCAAGGTGCCCAACCTCAGTGAGTACAATACTGTGGTGTCCTCATGGCAGAACACTGTGCCAGGCATAGAACTTAACTCTGCCACTGTCCAGCTATGTGACCTTGTCCCAGGTCACGTTTGTTGGCATTTTGGTTTCCTTGTCTATAAACAGGGGCACTGGGTGGGTTCAAAGCCATTTAAGGCAGCCAGGGTCTGGCACACAGCAAGGGCTCAGTGCATAGATGCAGACAGAGAGGACAGGTGGGTCACACCAGCAAGGCCTTAAATGACTCACTTGTATGACGTTCTTTGGGAAGTTAAAAGAGAGAAAAAAGTGAGGTGACTCTAAATAGGTAAATTCCTATTTGGGAAGAAACTTGAAGCCCAGCTAAGGGCAGAGTGAGGTGTCAGTGAATGACTGCTGGGAGTCCAGACCCAGCAGCCTCAGGCCACGCTTTACCACCACAGCAGGCTCGGTGCCTCCGCTTGCTGCCACAGTGCAGGCACACAGACCCCTCCTCTCCCTGCCCCCTTTGAAAGAAGCATACAGTGCTGTCCACATGGGGAGCATCCTGCTGTCATCCTGATGTCAGGAAGGCAACTCACCATGTTGTCAGGGGTGGGCAAAAATTTAGGGCCATCGTGGAGCTAAAACTCTAGTGAAGCATTAGACACTGATGCCCAGGTGAGGAGAGTGTACCGAACACTCCAGATCCTCTTCATGAGTTACTGCACAGGCACCAGTTGCCCCTCTGCCCCGTGGTTGGGGGTCTGCGCCCGGGAACGAGCCAGCTTTGGTTGTTGTTGACTCATCTCTCCGACTCACTCTCCCCCATGTCCCACTTTTTGATCCATCCTGCCTCTTGCAGACCCATCCTTTTCCCATCATCATGTCTCCATCTTGTGTGGCGAAGTTTGTGGACCATTATACTTCAACCCTCGCCAGTTTAATTGTAGCGATTGGCCCTGAGAGAATGGGAAATGAAGTGGCTCCCACTGCCTGGTGATGAGGCCAGTGAGGTCATTCAGCAGCTCCTGCCAGCATGCGCCTCACCAGTAACCGCCAACACGCTCTCTGTGGGGCAGGCAGAGGCCTCGGTGTCTGGGGCAGTCACCTCTTGTGGAGAATGCACTAAATGAGCTCAGGTGGCTGTCCTGGCTCCATGGAGCTGGGCCACGCTGCACTCCTGCCAGTCCTTGTAGCCTGAGGGGGCTGAGGGATCTTGTCCACTCGGGATCCCTCTGCCTCTGAGGGATCTGCCTCTCACCCAAGCACAGAGGAGGGGCTGGTGGCAGGGGCTGCAGCCCTCTCTGAGCCACACAGAGACCCTAAGAAGAGCCTGTGAGCTCAGCTCTGTAGTTGCAGGTGCAGGAGCATGGCATTTGGAGTTGAGACCCATGTTTTTGATCCAGCCCCTCACTTGCATGACTTCAAGCGGGTCTCTGAGCATCTGTTTCCTCATCTACAACGTGGCTGTGTGTGCTTCCACCGTGAGCATGGGGATCCAGTGGGAAAATCAGGACAAAGCCAGGGCCTGGCACACAGCACTCAATCTACGATGCTGGGCTTAGTATTACCTGGCGTGCAGTTTCCAGACATCTCCAGGCATCTTGGCTGTGCCGGCATCTGTTCAGGCCTGTTTGGAGCTGCCTAGGAACTCAGGCACCTCAGGGTGGCTGAGTGATCTCCATGCTTTTCCCAGAATTGTTCATCGGATTTTATTAGTTTGCTTATTAAATTAATGAGAAGTACCTGCTTCATGCAGAGCCCAGGACTGGAGGCGTGTCCGCTGTCCTCTAGGGACTAAAGGGAGCACACGCCCTGTCTGGGTCACAGGGGATGTGGTCCAGCCCTGAGAATGTTCCATAGTACAAAGCAGGAGCCTCAGTACTTAACTAGTCACGTCTGCTCCCCAGGCCTCAGTTTCCTTTTCTATAAAATAGGGTGACGGTACACTTCCCCTGCTTCCCATCTAGGGCTGATGTGAGGGGGGGAAGTCAAGTAAGAGTGACCTGCCACCCTGACAAAACACTCTCCCAGGGTTCCCAGGGGTGCTGCTTACAGAGGTCAAGACCTGCAGTCTCAGTCATCTTCTGGCCAGGCGGGTCTGTATCCCATGGCAGAAATGAGGCTGGGGAAATTGCAATCTGGATGTTGGTTCTCCTGCCTCTGCCTACCCAGATCAGCCCAGGGAAAGCCCCAGGCAGTGGGTTTGGGTCACAGAGACTTGTGATCCAGGCCCGCTCTGGGAACCCAGGCAGATCAACCGTGAGCCTGTGAGCTCCATTTCCTCATCCGCATGGTGGAGACTCTCGTGTCCACCAATGTGACTTAGTGCCTCCACCTCAGACCATGAGGTACACCTGGACCTGTAGGCAGAGATACTGCCAGGCTGGCCTGTCATGGCCCCCAGAGTCTCCATTACCATCCCACTCTGTTTTCCTTTGTACAACTTTCCGTGTTTTCACCACGTACTGGCTTTCCCGGAATGTCCAGTCACATGGTAGACCAGGCAGCCTTCAGCTCCCAAGTTCACCTGTCACAGCCCAGGATGCCTAGAGAGGCCGGAGTCTCCCCTCCATGTCTGTCTCTGTCTCGCCTCTCCTCCTCCCTCTGTGATTCCCCTTCTCATCCTCTGCAAGCCCATCAGCGGTGGCTAGGGACAAAACCACTTGTCTCAGTCTTTCCTGCGCCAGGGTGGTGTAAGCCTCAGGGGTACACAGGAGATGGGAGTCACCTCTCAGCCAGGGAGAGCAGGAAAGGGCAGGTCTCCAGCAGGGCAGTGGATGCCGACCCTCTCTTCCTCCACCTCTGGGGCACCTGGGCGAAATGCTCCCTGCAATGCGGCCGTCGGCCTTCCTGTAACTGGAGGCACGCCTCCACTCTCCCCTCCTGCAGTTCCGCTCTGCTTGTTCCTGAACAGATGATAACAGAGACGGAGCATATGGCCCCCAAAGTCACCGGGCATTCTGGGAAAGTGACACTGTGCTACCCCAGGCTTGAGGGGAGGGGCCCATGGGCTCCTGAGCACAGCTTCTCCCTTTGTTCTTCAGAAGGGCGCAAGGTCGCCTCCTGAAAAGGAAATGTTTGCCTCTGGTTACTGATTCAGGAAGGCACTCGTAAGGTTGGACTGTATAGATGAGGGTGGGGGGGGAGGGGCAGAAAATATTAAAGCCAAGGTGAAGTCCCTCGTGGGCCTCTCCGCCTAAGCCCCCACTCTTGTGCTGCCTGCAGGACACCCACCCAACCTGACCTCCAGCTCCCCTCCCCAGCGGCAGCCTGCACCAGGGCCTGCTTCTCTGGGGCCCCTGCAGGTGTATTGAGAGCCAAGGGCAGATCACAGGAGGCGCCCAGCTGGGCTCCAGGGCTGGCTCCACTGTGGCCTCAGGGAGTCCCTGCCCTGGGATGGGTGTCCTTCACCCTTTGCATCCCCTAAGCTGTTTCCTCCACCGGCTCTGCACCTTTTGTTTTTGTCTTGTTTTTATTTCTTTAGGTCCATACCTACAGCATATGAAAGTTCCTAGGCTAGGGGTTGATCAGAGCTGGAACTGCCAGCGTACAGCTCAGCCACAACAACGCCAGGTCCTTAAGCCACTGAGCAAGGCCAGGGATCGAACCCGCGTCCTCATGGATATTGGTCGGATTTGTTGCCTCTGGGCTAGACCCATGCAGGATGCTCTTGGGGCTGGTCTTCTTGCCTGAACTGAGAGAAGCAGGTAAGGGACACAGTGTCAGCCCAGGGTGAGGAAACCTGGATGTTTTTCCCACCTGACCCTGAGACATCTCAGGTCTGACCAAGCAGCTCCTTCCCTTCCCCAGCCTGGTCCTTGACTGCTCCCACTGACCCTGGGGTCTGGACACCTTGTGCATCTGAGCCCCGGGCCCAATCCCTCCTGGCCACATGATAAGCTCAGTGCAGGACAGCTGGGAGCTTCGAGCAGGTTGCAGGGGCTGATTGTGCATTCCTTAGCAGAGAAGCACCTTGGACCTGTGGCCAGAGTGAGCCAGTGGCTGCCCTGCCTTTTTCCTGGCCTTTCCTGGGAACTCCCAGGAAACCCCATTGCGAGGAGGAGTCTTTTTCTCTTCAGGACGGCAGGGGAGGTACCCCACTAAATATAACCTGGCCTGCTAGTGGGCTAAGTAGGTTAGAGCCTGAGAAAGCCATACGGAGGCTGCCTCACCCCTCCAGAGTCCCGCCGTCCAGCCCCCACTTCTCAGCAGGACCAGCACATCCCTCCTCACCTGACACGTTGGCCTTCCCTACACTCATGGATTGTCACTTGTTCACAGGAAAGCTTGAGACAAAGAAGGCAGCTGAAGGGATTGGTGTAGCCTCTAATGAGCTGATTCTCTGGTTTCTGGGCAGCAAGTGGACTAGAACACTGGCAACTCAGGTGCCAGGCCTTGCCAGCGAGCTGTTGAATTGATGCTGGGCTGAGGAAGGGCCTGGCAGTGTGGAGTTAAGACAGGGTCACATCCCAGGGGACCTTTCAGCCTGGTTGGAGTTTAGGAGAAGGGAGCTGAGCGCCAGGCAGATTGTGAGGTGTGCAGTGAGTGCTCCAGACCAGCCTGCTCTGCTTTAGGCCTCAGTCATCTAGACTGTGAAATGGGGCTGAAGCTGCCCTCACCTCACAGGGCTGTTGGGGAGGGCTGAGAACAGGCCTTGGAAAGTATGGTGACATGCAGAGTCTGGGGAATGCCTGTTGCAGCTTCCTCCTCTTCCCCACAGGGCCACCCATTCATCATGCAGTTCAATGACGGAAATTCCACCGTGGTGTCCATGTGGGTGTGCAGGGCGCTGGAGGAGAGGCGGAGCCAGCAGGGGCCCCCCTGAGACTGCAGTAGGATGCTGAAAGCCCAGGACTTGTCACCAAGGGGAAGATCCACCTCGTGCCCTTCTCCGTTTGCTGTCTGCACCAGAAGAGCTTTGCTGGACCCAGGCCTCTCTGCTCTCACCTTCAACTCTGCTGGCAGACGACCTTGCCTAGGGAGCCCTCGAGGGCAGCCAGCCCCTGCCGGAGCAAGCCCTCTCCCCCACCTCAGGTCCAGAGGCCTGACTGGCAGGGTGGGTAGAGGGGTTGGGGCATTGAGAAGCGAGGCCCCTGTGCCCTTGTCCCTCTGCCTTTTTCCCAGTCTTCTTTGTAAAGGATCAGGCTCCGTCAGCGACACTGATGGGAATAAAAATATTACTGCTTTGTGACCACCTCCCCCCATGAGGGTTGTGCTCTGGAGAGAGTCCATTGCCCAATCAGGGCTGGGAGTGGGGTGGAGGACCTAGTTTGGCAGGGATGTGTGTGGCAGTGCCAGCCCCCTTTGCCCAGGCTGCCCCTCCTCGGGCCCCTGCAAGTCTCAGGAATGCTGCTTGCAGTTCTTTGGTGAGGCCTGCAGCCTGGCCCACTTGACAGGTGAAAAACTGAGGCACGGAGATCTTGCTGAGTCGTCCTGTGCAAGGAGTGGACAAGCCAGTGCTAGAGCTGAGATCTCAGGACCCCTGTATGTGTGTTCCCCTTGCTGGGCTGGAGTTTGTCTGTTCCCACCCTCAAGAGCAAGGCAGCCCCAGCAGCAACTCCAGCTTCAACACAGTGATCCAACCTGGGGAGGCGGGTGAGGAAGGAGACTAAGGTTGGGGAAAAATCCCGGGTGGTTCTACAAGGCCCTTCTTCCCCCACACTCCCACACTCTACCACCAGCTCCTCTCTGCAGCAAGCCACCCCTCACTGCCCTTGACCTCACACCCCATGAACCTCACTCTCCTTGGGCTGTTCATAGCCAGCCTGTCAGGTAATTCAACCACCTGCCAGGTAAGTGTTACCCCACTTTTCAGGTGAGGAACCAAGGCTCAGAGAGGCTGGGTTCCACCTGGAGGTCCAAGTGGCATTTTGATGCATCCAAAAGCAAACTCTTGATGCCTCGCACACATCCAGAACCTCCTCCACCACTTCCCATCTCCATCCTCCCAGTGTCTAACCTAACATACTGGGCCTTGGCCTTGCTGCTTTCTCTTTCCCACCCCACATCTAACCCACCTGGAAGTCCTGTTGTCCTTGACTTCAAATCGTATTGATTCAACCACTTCCCACCTTCATCCAAGGCCTGGACATGCCTGGAAAACTGCAGCAGCCTCCTATCGGGCCCCTGCTCCCACCTGCCCCCTGCAGTCTATTCTCCACGTGGCCACTAGAGGGAGCCAGTTTAAACAAGGCAGAACAAGGATGTTCCCCATTCAGAACGTCCAGGGACTCCAGTTGGCTCAGAAGACTAGACAGAACAATGACTAAACAATGGTTTGTATGACCCTCTTCAGTCTGCCCCCACTACCTCTGACCTCAACTCCCATCACCACCAACTCTTGCTCTACTCTAGCCATCTGGCCTCCTCACTGATCCTTGAACATTCCACCCCCCCACCCTGACTCAAGGCCACAGCAGAGACATTTGCTGACCGGCAAAGGTTCAAGCTCCCTCCATAGTGTAGGGCTGTGGGGAAGCCACTGCCCAGCCCCAGACCACATCTCCCATTCACCCTTGCATTTAAAAGGGGCCATGCAGCTAGGTTCCTGTCAGTTGAAGCAGATGGTAGTTGCTTCCTGGCCTCTGCTACCCCTTTCTCCCCCTCCTGCTAGATAGAAAATGATGGTGGGGGGAGGCTAAATCCTTGAATCACCACATGAAGACACATGCTTCCCCCAGGAACCCCTGCATTGGATTGTTAAAGGGGCTCATACTAACATGTTTGGCTTTTATGTTACTGGCAGCTAGCATTATGCCATCTAATTGTACCTGGCACAGAACGCTCTTCCCCCAAGTATCCATGTGGCTCACCTCTGTCCCATTCAAGACTTTGTTCATATGGCACCTCAGTGAGCCCTGACCTGCCGCTCTCTCTCTCTCTCTCTTTTTTTTTTTTCTTTTTGCCATTTCTTGGGCCGCTCCCGTGGCATATGGAGGTTCCCAGGCTAGGGGTCCAACTGGAGCTGTAGCTGCCAGCCTATGCCAAAGCCACAGCAACACGGGATCCAAGCCGCGTCTGCAACCTACACCACAGCTCACGGCAACACTGGATCCTTAACCCACTGAGCAAGGGCAGGGATCGAACCTGCAACCTCATGGTTCCTAGTCGGATTCGTTAACCACTGCGCCACGACAGGAACTCCCTGCCCCTCTCTTTAAAATCGCAACGTGTGGAGTTACCTGGTGGCCTAGCAGTTAAGGATCCGCCGTTGTCACTTCAGTGGCTCGAGTCACTGCTGTGGTGTAGATTCCATCCCTAGCCTGGGAACTTCCACATGCTGCAGGCGTGGCCAAAATAAAATAAGAAGAATAAGGTAAAACTGCAGCCTGCCCACATCTGCTCCCTGGGACTCCTAATCCCCTTCCTGCACCATTGTCCTCCATTGCATTTCTTCCAAACCACTGATTGTACGCATTTATTTCTCTTCTAGCTCTTCCCTTCCCCTCCCCCACATTAGTATGTATGCTGCACAAGAGCAGAGATGCTGGTCTGTTTTCTTCACATGGTATCCCCCAGTGCCAAGAACAGAGCCTGGCCTCACAGGAGCCCAGTAAATGTTTGTAGGGTAGTGGAAAGTGGCGGGGCTATGATTCCAATTGTTGCTCAGTGTCTTTGCCCACGAAGGGCTCAGCCTATGTGAGGCATCCTTTTGCTTCCTGGAGCAGAGTCATCATGTTCTTGGTAACACTTTTCGAGGTGGTACAGGTCTCCAGCTGCCCAAGGGCCTCAGGCAGTGTTCAACTCCTACTGAGCACCTGCCATGTCCCTGTAGCTGAGAAGATCACAGGACTGGATGAGGCCCGGGCCATCCAGGCTGCTACTTCCCTGGTCAATGCTCAAGGCAGGGAGAGCTGCAGGGAGCATGTGCTGTGGACTTTTCAAGGAAGAGGCTCTCCCCAGAGGGGCCAGCCCAGCCCAGAACATGAACCAGCCACCATCTAGACATGAAGCCCATCCTTGCTTTCAGAAGATGCACCCAGGCAGCCTGTTATCCCCAAATCCCAAGCCAGGGAAGGGAAAACAGGCAGGAATCCCATGCCAGCACTGTGCTGAGGCCTTACTTTATCCATGTGTTTAATCTCTGCACTGATCACATAAGGTAGGTAGTATTAATCTGCACATTTTACAGATGGAGAAACCAAAGCACAGAGAGGCTAAGAGACTCGCCCAAGGACACCAAGTAAGTAGCAAACTACCATTTGGAACTCAGGGTTGCGCTCCTAACTACAGCTCTAGAAGTCAGCTCCACGAGCACTGCTAGCTACATGCCAGCGCCACACTTAACCTGTCCTCCAGAACAGAGTTTTCACATGAAATCTGCTGTGCAAAGATACTGGGTCAGTACCTTTGGAGGGGGCCTACGGATCTGCTCTGTGACCAGTACCCGCCGGCACCCCTCATAGAGGTGGAGTGCCCTCCAGTAGCACTGAGAACCCTTGGTTCCTCACCTGTAAAATGGGGCTAACACACCTGGCAGGTGGCTGAGAGGATTACCTGACAGCCTAGCTGTGTATGAATGGCCGGAGGTGAGTGAGGTTCGCTGGGTGTGAAATTGAGGGACCATCAAGGCCACTTTCAGGATGCTTTTGGACAAAGCATGTCTCTACCTGAATCTCAGTTTCCTCATCTGTAAATGTAGGGGTTGACCTCACTGAGTTCCTCCCAGCCTTGGTGTTGCAGAACAGGGGTTCTCACTCTTTGGGGCCATGGACTCCCATGAGCATCCCATGGAAGAGACAGACTCTTGCCCCAGAATCACGTGCGCCCACCTGCACACACACACACAGTTGTCCACAACTTAGGGTTCATGGAGCTCCTGAAACTAGACTCTAGGTCTAGAGCCCCAGCTTTGGGGCAGCCCCAAGGTCTAAGTTTCCCTTGGATTTGGTCTTCAAAAACCCCTGCAACTGGTGGGCAGGCCCCTCTTTGGCCCGTTTAGTCTCCATCCCCCTAGTCACCCTTGGCCACCCCCAAGGCCAAGTTCCCCTTGCCCTCAAGGGTCATGGAGGACTGAGACCTGGAACACAGAGGGGCAGAATGAGCTCTCCCCCCTGCCCAGAATGCCTCCTCACCCTGCCCATGCAGCCAACCCTCACTCCTTCCTTGAGGTTTCTCTCAAATGGCACCCTTTTCCCTTCTCTGGTACAGACTGTGAGTCCCCCGGGGTCCATCACCCCAGGACGACTTGTGGAGGGTGTTCTGAGGTGAGATGGCTAGCAAGCTGAAAGGGTCAGGCCTGCAGGCCCTCTCCCCAGGGCTTTTCACTATCCTATTCTGGATCTCTCACCCCAGCCCTCAGTGACACCCATTTGCCTTCTAACCAGAGTCTCCTGGAGACCAGACCCTGTGGGATGCAGCCCTGGGCCTCTCAGACCTTCAGGGAAGCCTGACGTTTCTGGGACAGGTCAGTCTTCGTGGAGCCCCCAGGTCACACTGGGAGGTGGGCGTCACCCTGGCTTGGAGGCAAGGAGTCCCCTCAGCACTCAGCCCACTGGACCTTCCTTGTTCTGCCCTTTGATTTCCCTGTCTGGGAACAGGTTACAGGAACCGGGGGCTTTGGAAGTCAGAGGGCAATGGGGACAGAGAGGAAGAGTGGGACCCTTGTTCCCCACATGTGGTCAGACAATGGCCTTGTGGCCCAAAGCAATGTGACCCAGAGCCCAGCCCACTTAGGCCAGTGCAAGATGGACTGGACACTGTCACCAGCAGAGGAAGCTGCAGGTGCCCTGCCTGCAGGCCCAGAACCTGGGGCCTTGGTGCTTACGCAGAACAGACCTGAATCTTTGGGGGAAGGCACGTGCTTCCAGATCTCTGCTCATTTAGGGCTGAAGGCTAGGTCATAATCTCAGAATGAGGCCCTGGGCCTGCAGGCTGGCAGCTCACTAGACCCCTCAATCGCACAGGTTGGTTAGAAGGGGATGGTCAGCTGCCTCCAGGTGGGGTGGAGGAGCCCAGAGGGGGCCATGATGCTGCCTCAGAGACATCTTCCATCCCCACTGACTGCTGCCCAAATTCCCCATTGGAGCTTCATGCTTTAGCTAGCCTGGGCCCTATTAGGATGAAAGCCTCTGTTCACAGGGTAGGGGGGTGGGGGAGGGAGAGCAGGCATCCTGGCATGGGGGAGGGAGGCAGTGCCAGGCCAGCTGGCAGAGGAGTGGGAGCAATGGGAACAGGAGGGCAAGTAGGGAGCCAGCACCCATAGCCCACAGCGGCCTGGCAACCAGGGGAGTCCTGACTCCAAACTTGAGACCAGGTGGACTCCCAAAGACTGACCTGGACCAAGTCCCAACTCCCATTGAGGGGTTGGGGTACTTTTACTTCAAGTATCCAGATATGGCTCAATCCAACCACAGGTAGGAGGCTGAGGCCAGGATCAGCTCTGAGGGGCATGTGGAGAAGGCCAAAAGCTATGGTGATGTGGGCTGGAGCTAGCAGGGAGCCCAGGCAGCCGAAGCAGTAAATGGCTCAGGACGTAGCCCCCAAGCCTGGTCCTTGTGTGTGCTGGCTGCTAGTACAGGGTGGGGTTGGTCACCAGCCCTCAGGTGCAGGACTGGATTTTGATGGCACTTCCTGGCTTTGTCACGGCAGAAGCCCTGATTGGCTGAAGCCCTGCTCTGATCCACCTGAGATGCCCATTACCCAAGAGGCTGGCAGGTAGGTGCAGCTGGCAGTGGGTGGGGCCCTGCAAGGGGCACCCAGGTGGAGTCCCAGAGACAGCCCAGGCTGGCACAAGCCACTAAGATGGATTAAAAAGTGGACAGGGGAGCCAGCAGAGCCCAGCCTTCGTAATGACAAATTTTCTGCTGAACAACTACAAATATTCGCCGTGACTTTGGACAGAGTCTGAAAAAGACTTTGTTTCCTCCCTTGGCGGTATCATTTGTCTTGTTTTGAAGCCACAAGATTGCAGGCACGAACTTATAGACTAAAGTTTGTCTTAATTGCCGTGGTGTCACCACCTCTCTGGCAGATAACAGCACAATGAACGAGTCGATGGGGCTGAGCCCTCCAGGTCCTTCTTCTAAAGTGAGACAAATTTCCCTCCTTTGAGCCCAACAGTCCATCGGCAGCTCTGTCATTTATTTATCTCCCTAACAGTTTGCATTAACTTGCAGGGGATAAGAAGTCTCTCCTGCCCACAGACTTAGTTAAAAGCATCCAGTCGGGCTGTACTGCTGGTTCTCTGTAAGAATTTGCTTTATACCTCCCACCCCATTGGCGGGGGCAGGCAGCAGAGGCTGTGGTGGTAGGGAGAGCAATGCGGTTCACACTGAGAAAAACAGTGAGGGTGGCAGAATGGGAAAAGAGTGAGAAGGGTACCCGGAGTTGCAGTGTTCAGATCACTTTCGTTCTGAGAAAGAAGAGAAACAGTACCATTTGCAGTATCAACTGGCATGGCAAACCACCTGCAGGCTAACCTTAGCTGGTCCTCCCAGCACCCTGGCAAGGGCACAGTTGCCCCACCCCTGTGTCCCACTCCATGTTCCCATCACGGGGGCCGGGGTTGGGCGGGAGGTGATGCTCTACTCTCTGAATGAGCGGAGCTCTTTCTGCCTCTGAGCAATTGCACAGGCTATTCCCTCAGCCCCGGACACCTTTCCCCACCATCCGTTTTTCTCCTGCCCAGCTCCTACTCATCTTCCAAGGCTCAGCTGAAATGCTCTGGGGAGGCCTTTTCTGACTCCCCATGTGACTCTCCATCATCTCCCTCCTGACCTCTCTGCCTTGTCCTCATGGGTTTTCTTGCTCCGGCTGTCTGCCTTGTTCCAGTGAAAGCCCCAGAGAGGCAGGAGCTAGGGCACTACTTGGCATCAAAAGATGCTCAAGAAATAATGGCTAAGGATTTCCATCATGGCGCAGCAGAAACGAATCCGACTAGGAACCAGGAGGTTGCGGGTTCAATCCCCAGCCTCGCTCAATGGGTTAAGGATCCGACGTTGCCGTGAGGTGTGGTGTAGGTCACCAATGTGGCTTGTATCCTGCATTGCTGTGGCTGTGGCATAGGCTGGCAGTGACAGCTCCGATTTGACCCCTAGCCTGGGAACCTTCATATGCTGCAGGTGCAGCCCTAAAAAGAAAAAGAAAAAGAAGTGGTTAAATAAATAGAGGGGAGGCTAGTGGGGCTTCAGAGAGCTTAGTGACCTGGCCTCCACTGGCCTGCCGTCTAGACACAAGTCCCCAGTAAATGCTGCGCAGCAATAGAGAGTAGGGCCTCCTTAATCTCCTCCTCCACTGTTCTGCATTTTCCTAATATATTGCAACAAACATGCATTATTTTATAATAAAAAATAATGTGTTTTAAAGGTATTTTGAATCTCTTTGTCAGCAAGGCAGTGAGAGAGGCAACATTCAGTGTGAGTCTTCTGATCTTCTGACACCCAAATCGATTCCTTCTCCCCCAGCAGCCTCCAGGATCCTTTAGGCAGTCTGGTATGAGAAACAGCAGAACATAGCAATGAAAGGCATGGGCTTAGTCTCACACAGACCTGGGCCTGAATCCTGGCTCTTCCACTGACCTGCTGTGTGACCAAGGGCAGGATGCCTAACCTCTCTGGATGGGCCTAAGTTTTCTTGTTGGTAAAATGAGACAAAGATAGTGTCCACCTAATGGGTTGGTGGTGTCATTACTGAATCATTCTGACCATGACATGCACAGAACTTTTCCAAAGGTTTCTTCTGCCTTCCTCCTGCAGGCAGCCCTGCCTCACACACAGACCCACACAGCCACTCCTCAATCCCTGTCTCCCCACTTTTTCATCTGGCCCCTGCCTTCCAGGTCTGGAGAAAGACAAAGGATGAGGATGTAAGACACATCACTGCCAGCAAGGGCCACTGCACAGTTGGTGAAAGGGCCTGACATGGGCCTTCTGGACTGTAATGGCAGTGCAAGTGGGTGGTGACACTGCCCCCCACCCCGCCCAGTGTGATCCTCAGCCCACACCCAGGCCTGCCTCAGCATCCCCAGGAGTTCTGTGCAGCTCAGCGCAATAGCTCCAGATTCAGCCTTGGCCACACTCAATGGGGCAAAGCTCTGGGCAGTGGCTCTGGAGGCCAAGAGTGGGGACAGAAGCGCCCCCACCTGGATATACACGTGCTCTCATCCATGTGCTATAATCAAGTTCCACATACACACTCCTGCTCCCAGGGCCTCTTTTTTTGACAGACATCTGTAGTAGGCAGGATATACCAGCCCCCCAAAGATGTTCACACCGTGAAACTCAGAATCTATGAATATATTATGTTACAGGGTAAAGGAAAATTAAGTTTGCCATTCACCTGACCTTAAAGTTAGATGATTCTTGGAGTTCCCTTGTGGTGCAGCAGGTTAAGGATCTGGCACAGTCACTGGAGTGGCTTGGGTCTATCCCTGGCCTGGGAACCTCCACATGCCAAGTGAAAAAAAAAAAAAGTAAGATTGTGCTGGATTATTCAGGTCAGCCCAGTGTAATCACAAGCATTGTTTATAGTGGAAAAAGGAGGCAGGAGAGGAGAGGCAGAAAAAGATCTGAAGATGCTACACTGCTGACCTTGAAGACAGAGGAAGGAGCCAGGATCCAAGGAAGCAGGAGGCCTCTAGAAGCTGTAAAGGGTAAGGAAACAGATTTTCCCTAGAGCCTCCACAAGGAATGCAGCCCCACTAAGGCCTTGGTTTTAGTCCAGTGAGACCCATTTCCAACTTCTGACCTCCAGGATTATAAAATAATATTTTTGTGTTGTTTTAAAATGATGTGGTAATTTTTTACAGCAGCAATAGGAAACTAACTCCTCTTCATTTTCCAGGCCAGACTGCCCCAGTTGCCTTTGGAGTAGACCCTTCCATGTGTACATCCCTTTACAGTTTACAAAGCCCATATTCCAGGCCCCCATCCTCAGCTGCCCTCTGCACTTACCAGCCCTCTCTCTCCCTCTCTCTCTCTCTCTGCTCCTCCCTCCCTCCCTCCCTCCCAGCACCTTGCATCCAGCACCCCCATATCCCATTCTCCAAGATTCAGGTCCCTCCTCCAGCTCCACTGCCCTCCCTTTCACCTCCCTCCCCAGCAGAGCTCAGAGCTCTGTCTCCTCAAACCCTGGAGGCTGACCCTTACAGGGCTTCATGACTAGGGACTCCCACAGGACCTCTCTGAATCCACAGCAGTGCCCAGCACAGACGCTGGAGACACTAACTCATCAGATACTCCCTTAGCATCCCCTGTGTTCCAGGAGCTATGGACCCACTCGGGATTGATGCAAGCTAGTCTCTGCACTCTCCACCTCAGTTTCCTCACCTGCAAAATAGGGATAATGATATTTACTTTGCAGCATGATTGTGAATATTAGAAATGCATTTACGACAAAACAGCTAGCAAAGTAAATAGTATAATAGATAATAAGAGATAGCTATTATTATTATAAGTACTACTTTTTAGCTGTAAGTCATGTAATTTCCTTATGGCCTGTGGTGCCTATGGAGGTATAATTAAAAATATATATAGGAGTTCCCGTTGTGGTGCAGTGGTTAACGAATCCGACTAGGAACCGTGAGGTTGCGGGTTCGGTCCCTGCCCTTGCTCAGTGGGTTAACGATCCGGCGTTGCCGTGAGCTGTGGTGTAGGTTGCAGACGCGGCTCGGATCCCGCGTTGCTGTGGCTCTGGTGTAGGCCGGCAGCTACAGCTCCGATTGGACCCCTAGCCTGGGACCCTCCATATGCCACGGGAGCGGCCCAAGAAATAGCAAAAAAAAAAAAGACAAAAAAAATATATATATATAAATGAAAAAAAAGCAAGATAAGGGGATAAAGAGAGACAGGATTGGGGCTGGGTTAGCAGCAGAAATATTGGGAGGAGAGTCACTTTCCTATTTCCACTGATACCAGCTAAGAGAACTAGAGGCCCCACTGCATGCCAGGCTCTGGGCTGGGACCTCTCATCTCAGTTAGTTCTCTCAAAATTCCCATGATGCCAGCCCACCCATTTCAAGATTGAGGAAACTAAGATTCAGAGAGGTGGAGTGATTCACCCAAAGCCACACAGTCAAGAAATGGTAGCCATAAGATTTAAACCCAGACAGGTCAGAAGTGAAAGCTGTTTCCTAGCAATAGCTGCCTCCCTGTAATTTGCAGACTGTGTTCTTTCAACACTCTCACTCCACTAAGATGAAACATGCCATAGTCACTTCATCCCAGGCCTAGTCGTAATAAAGGCCCATGTTGCATACATTAGAAGGCAGAGGCATTTCTGTTGTGACTTAGTGGTAATGAACCCAACTAGTATCCATGAGGTTGCAGCTTCGATTTCTGGCCCTGCCCAATGGGTTAATGATCCAGTGTTGGCATGAGCTGTGGTATAGGCCAACAGCTACAGCTCGATTCAATCCCTAGCCTGGGAACTTCCATGTGCTCAAGAGGGGGAGGAGGAAAGCCTCAACAATATTTGCAGGGATGACTGGTTCCTGATTCCTGAGCAACGAGCTTCCGTTTACATCTGCAGAGGAAGGAGGCTGGCTGGGCCCCTTCTATGGGGAGGCCCCAACTCTCCTGGGGACAGGAAGATAGTCACTTCTCCAGACCAGAAAAGTTAGTGGGGGTGCGAGAACAGTTTAACGGGGAGAGGATAAACTTTTCAACCAATGGTGCTGGGATAACTGAATATCCACATGCAAAAGAATAAATCTGAATCGCTACCTCACATCATACACAAAAAATTAACTGTAAATGGATCATAAATCTCAATGTAGGAGCTAAAACTATAGAGGTCTTAGAAGAATATATAGGAGTAAATCTTATGAACTTGGGTTCAGTAAAGGCTTCTCTCTTGTGGCACCAAATTACAAGCAACAAAAAAGTAAATAAGTAAACTGGGCATCGTCAAAATTTAAAACTTTTGTGGAGTTCCCGTCGTGACGCAAAGGTTAACTAATCTGACTAGGAACTATGAGGTTGTGGGTTTGATCCCTGGCCTTGCTCAGTGGGTTAAGGATCCGGTGTTGCCGTGAGCTGTGGTGTAGGTTGCGGATGCGGCTTGGATCCCGCGTTGCTGTGGCTCTGGCGTAGGCCGGTGGCTACAGCTCTGATTCAACCCCTAGCCTGGGAATCTCCATATGCTGCGGGAGCGGCCCTAGAAAAGGAAAAAAATAAATAAATAAATAAAACTTTTGTGCTTCAGAAGACACCATTAGAAACTGAAAAGACAGTTCACAGGATGGGAGAAGACACTGGCAAATCATGCGTCTGATAAGAGACTTGCATGTAGATTATATAAACAGCTCTTTTGATTCAATAGTAAAAATACAAATAACCCAACTGAAAAAGTGGGCAAAGGATCTGAATAAACATTTCATGAAAGATGTACAAATGACTAAAAAGTGCATGAAAAGATGCTCAAGGTTATTACTCATCAGAGAAACACAAGCCAAAGCCCCAGGAAGATACCATTTCACACCCACTACGTGGTATAATAAAAGGATAGTTAATAAAAAGTGCTGTCAAGGATGTGGAGAATCAGAACCATCATACATTACTGGTGAGAATGTAAAATGGTGCAGTCCTTTGGAAAATCACTCTGATGGTTCCTTAAAAAAATTAAACATAGAGTGATGGCCTGACAGTTCTACACCTAACTATATGCAAGAGAAGTTAAGAATCGCTACCACACAGAAACTTGTACATGCATGTTCATAATAGCCAACAAGTAGGAATACCCCAAATATCCATCACTGGATGAATAAACAAAATGTGGGATATCCATGCAATGGAATATTATTTGGCAATAAAAAGGAAGTACTGACACATGCTGCAACATGGATGAACCTTGAAAACATGCTCAGTGCCAGAAGTCAGACACAAAAGACCATATACTGTATGTTTCCCATTATATGAAAAGTCCAGAATAGGCAAATTTAGGCAGAAAGCAGGTTATTGATTGCCAGGATATTGAGTTTCTCTTTGGGGTGATGAAAATATGCTAAAATTGATAATTGTGATGGTGCACAACTCTTTGAATATATGAATATTTTTTTCCTTTTTTTTTTTTAGGGCTGCACCCACAGCATATGGAAGTTCCCAGGTTAGGGGTCCAATCGGAGCTACAGCTGCCAGCCTATACCACAGCAACCTGGGATCAAGCCGAGTCTGTGACCTACACCACAGCTCACGGCAATGCCAGATCCATAACCCACTGAGTGAGGCCAGGGATTGAACCCGCATCTTCATGGATACTAGTCAGATTCATTTTTGCTGAGCCACAATGGGAACTCCCAAATATATGAATACTTTAAATAGGTGAGTTGTATGTGTGTTTCATCTCAGTAAAGCTCAACCTGGTCCAGCAGACAGACTGGACTCCACCAACATTCAGGCCACTGCCCAGAATGGATCTGAGGCTGTCAGGGAAGAGGGAACACACAGATTTTGAGCACCTACTCTGTGCCATCTGCATTGTGCCAGGCTGGGCTATGGGGAGGATTTTCAGGAGTCTGAGAGTGAATCCCTGCCTTTAAATTGTACACCCAGGGCACTCAACCTAGTCCCAGACTTGGCTGTGTGCCATTTACCCAGCACCTTATTTAATCCTTATGATATCCCTGTGAGACCCAAGAAAGCCCTGATCTAGTAAGACCAGGAACTACTTTATAGGTGAGAATTTGGAGACTCAAACAGGGAATAACTGGGATTTGAACCCAAGCCTTGATGACTCCAGAGTCTGTTCTCTTTCCAGTCCCTCCCTCCACCATGCTGGGTGGAAGAGGCCCTGGGAAGGAAGCCCCTGCTATCAGGGAGCACTCAAAAAGCCTGCCAGCTGCTCCCCACCAGCCTGCCACAACCCATTCCCTCCTCCTACGAGAACCGGCCTTTAGTCTTTGGAGGTTCTGCCTGAGTAGCCTTGCCTGGATCTGTGTGCAAAGGTGAGAATCCCAGGATCCCCTAGACATCACCAGGGAGCACAGAACCTTCGATTCTTTTTTTTCTTTTTTTGTCTTTTTGCCATTTCTTGGGCTGCTCCCGTGGCATATGGAGGTTCCCAGACCGGGGGTCTAATCGGAGCTGTAGCTGCTGGCCTGTGCCAGAGCCACAGCAATGCAGGATCCGAGCTGCATCTGCAACCTACACCACAGCTCACAGCAACACCGGATCGTTAACCCACTGAGCAAGGCCAGGGATCGAACCAGCAACCTCATGGTTCCTAGTAGGATTCGTTAATGAATCCGCCACGACGGGAACTCCAGAATCTTCAATTCCTGAAGAACCAGATTGGCCACTAAACACCAAGGGCACCATTCAATTACTATGGCCAGCAGGTCAGTTCACAGCCCTTCAGACTCAAATGCTCACTTTTTAAAATTTCTTTATTTGCTTTTTAGGTTTGCACATGTGGCATATGGAAGTTCCCAGGCTAGGGGCTGGACTGGAGCTACAGCTGCTGGCCTATACCACAGCCACAGCAATGCAGGACTCGAGCCATGTCTGTGACCTACACCAGAGCTCATGGCATCACCAGATCCTCAACCCACTGAGTGTGGCCAGGGATGGAACCCACATCCTCATGGATACTAGTTGGATTTGTTTCCACTGTGCCACAACGGGAACTCCCTCGCTCATTTAATAGACATACTGAGCACCTACTGGCACTAAACCCTGTTCTAGGCCCTGAGAATACAAAACCTGACAGTGGGAGAGACAGCAAATAGCCGCAAACAAATCAGGAAATATTAACCGGTGAACAATCCAATGATGAAAATAAAATAGCATGAAACAGAGAGGGATGAGGGTCCAGGCAAGCAGGCAGGCTTAGAGGAGGCCCGTGTAGTGTCCCCTGAGGCTTTGGAAAGGCAGGTGCTGGGAAGAGAAATCAAGGTAGCCTGCTTTGTGGGGTGGAAGTCCCTTGGGGCCACTGAATTTTCTCCCCTGTTTCCTTGAGTTTCTAAGAGCCCACAGAGTTTCCCCTGTGCTAAGGACCTTAGAAAGTAGCTTGGGGCTAAGCTTGGGCTGACAAGGGGGGCGCTGGGGGAGGGAAGACAACTGAAACCCAAACTAGACGTTTGGAGATGAAGGGGAGTCCTGGAGGTCACTGAGCTACTCACCCACCTTCTTTTACCAATACCTCTGCTCAGGCCCTAGAGGTTTCTGTGTTTGGTTGGTGCAAATAAGTTTGTCCTGAGCTCCCTTCTCAGCCCCTCCCAGCCTAACCTGCATCCGCAAGTGCAGAGAGAGCCCTAGGGTGGGCAGAGCCAGACCCCAAGACCTTCAAACAATTCCAGAAAAACTCCTGGCTCTGCCCCTCACTCAAGCTTAAGCAACCTCAAGCAAGATTCTTCAAGTTACACCCCCCCACCCCCACCCCTCACCCACTCGACCCCCTCCCCTCGGGGCTCCTAAAGACTGTTCACCTGCAATGCTCTTGGGCCTCTAAGTCAGCCCCACACTCCTGCCAAGTGCTGATCAGTGTGCCTGTCCTACAGATGCACATATTAAGTCCAAGTCAAGGTCCACCTTCACTTAAGTGGTCAGGAGAAGACCAGATCTAAGCCGCGATTTTCTCCATCCTTCTGATGTCCCAGGAGCGAGGAGTCCATTAGGAAGAGCCCTGGCATGGCATCTGATCTTCAAGAGGCCTGTCTGGGGCTCCTCCAAGCCCCCACCCTCCCAGAGTTTCCTATCGGCACCTGAGGTGAGGTGGGCACCCCTGAGTATCATCAGGCAGGCCCTGTGGGCCCCGCCTCCCCCCAGCGACCACACCTCTGCTTGCAGCCGCGGCCAGCAGGCCCCGCCCAGCCACCTTCACTTGCTCGGCTGGGCCGCTGGGAACCGGGGCTAGGGTCTATCTGGCCATCGGATTAATATCCAGATATTAAGTAAACAATAAATTAGCAAAACTACAAGAAAATTTTACAGCCCTTTGCATTTGGCAATCATTGAGTGTTAATTAGAAATTCATTACAATTAAAACCCTGCCTAAACAGGGCCTGCGCGCCTTAATTACATCTGATTTTTAATTCAGAATACGTGTTTACACAGTAAGCGCTACGTACCCCATGATTATCCCCAATCCTCTTTATACTGTACTAATTATGTAAATTAAACCTAATTAACTGACGAAAACTGCCGTTAATTCAACTGGTAAAAGATATGTTCTTACGGAGGAGGCGCGGCCGCCCAGCCCCAGCCCAAGCGGGAGCCAGAATCGGCTGGGGACGCCAGACTGTGTGGACATGATCTGGCAACACGGAGGAAGCACGCCCGGCTGGGGTTGAAGGGGAGCATGCCAGGTGCGTCCCTGATCTGGAGTCCAGCTCTGCAATACTGATGCACCCGGGAGTGGGTTAAAGAGAGATTCTGGGCCAATGGGGGTCAGGAAGGCCAAGGGTGTCAACTCCCGCGGGATTCCTAGGCTCTGGACTGGGCAAGGGACTCAGAGCCCCCTCTGAGCAAGAATGTTCCCATCCTCCCAGGTTTGAGTGTGAGTTCAAGTCCCAGAGCTGCCCCATCCTGGTTGCCTGCATCTGAACAAGTGACCTGACTTTTCTAGGCTTGTTTCCTCCTCACGAAGTGTTGTGAGGGTGATCATAAAAGCTCTTGGTGAATGGCGCTGCTGCTGCACACTCCTTGTCTTCCTTTCACTAAGCGAGGCCCTCTAGGCAGCATGCAAATCACATTAGGGTCTGAGAGATCAGCCTGTATCCCTCATTGACCAAAGAACTTAGGTGGGTTGGCTTCTACCCCTTGACCCTCAGTTTCCTGCCTGTAAAATGGGAATAAGTTATCTCTACCTGTTCCCAGGGCCGTCCTGAGAAAGGGCTCTGCAAACCGTAATATGCTATTCGCCGTGATACTAACGAATCCGATGCTGGTCCAGAGCAGAGCCCAGGCCCAACCTCAAGACCCACTCGCTCTCTGGAGGTCACTGCACCTCAAGCTAGTGACGCCCCCTCCTCAGCCTCTCTGCATGCGGCTTTAGTCCTTCTCCAGTTTAGACTCGGGTGGGTAGGCGGAGCTAGACCCAGGAGCGGGGAGCTGTCCTCAGCTTGGTGCTGAATGGAGACACCGGGGTGACCTTCCACGTCCCTGGTGGGGCAACCCGCGGAGGGAATTTTGTCTGAGAAGTCCCTGGGGCCCCGCTGCCAGGCTGCTGGGAATGCCCTAGGGGCCGGCATTGGAAGCGTTGCTGGCCCTCGCCGCTACAATAGAGGCTGGACAGGCAGGTCATACTCAGGGGGACCCTCCCCATCTTCTTTTCACCCCTAACTCCCACCACCCCGGGGGCGTCCTGGCTTCGAGATCGTTGTCACCACCACACCGAATTCAGAGATGCCTCTTAAAAAAATCATTAGAAGGCTAAGAATAATTACCGAAGGAGATTGTAATTATGGGGTGGGGAGACCGGAGGAGGGAGGGGGATGAGCAGGTGGAGGCTGGGGATGGCTCTCGGACTGGGACGGAAATTAGGTTCCTGTTTTCCTTGGAGGAAAGTGGGGCAGGGTAGAGAGCGGTAGAGTTAGAAAGTGACAGAAACGAGCCTGAGAAAGATGCACTAATGGAGGAGCCAGTTGTAGAGAGAGAAAAGGGGCTGAGCAGACTCTGAAAGAGAGAAAGGCAAGGGACTCCAAGAGAGAGAAAGTCGGGAACTGAAGAAGGGGAAAGAAAGAGCAAGAGCCCCTCTAGAAGACACTCTTCAGCAGAGACAGAGCCTTAAAACTTAGGGGGTAGTTTCGTGGCCTCGGAAAACATGTTAGCTAAGGGGAGAAGGAGATGACAAACGAGTAGTCGGGCCTGGCCGCTCCCTCTCTCCAAGGGTAGGCCTGGGCGATCTGCTCGCATCCCAAGAGGCAGTTCCTAGGGTCCCTTGGAGTCCAGGGAGAAAAGAAAAGTGGAGGGAGAAGTGAAGGAGAAGGGGAGACGAACCCCAGAGGAGCCGGAGTGCAAAAGAGAAGAGAGCCTATAACCCCGAGCAAGAGGGAAAACGAGGGGGCGGGGGCGAGGGCGACCCGGCGCCGCTGGCCGCGGAAGATTTATGGCGCCGCCCGGGTTCCAAGGACGAGCTGCGCTCGCCGCTGCTGCCACTGTCGGTAGCCGCAGTGGCCGCTGCGCCCCCTGCCCCGGCGGCCTGCCGCGCCCCAGGCCATGACTGCCATTATTAACTTCTGTTTGATTAGGGTAATTGTTCAAACTTGGGCCGGACAGTATGATTAATTACAGTTTAATTAACGTGTCCATTAAAGACACGTAATGCCACGGAGGGATGGGTGCGAGGGGGCGCCCTGGTGCGGGTAAAGAGGGAGGGAGTGAGACTGGTAACTCAAATGAAGTAATGACGGAGATTGAGAGAGAGGAAGAGGACGGGACCCACTGAAGCAGTTGCGGGGGAGGGGGGGGGGAGAATGTGAAGACAGAAACCTGCAGAGAAAAGAGAGGAGTGGCGAGACATGGGGCTCTCGGAAGAGAGACTATGCCAGGTGACATCTGCAGCATCAGGGGCTAGACCCCCACCACGGAGAAACTAAGTTAATGGGAGAGCTGGAGAGTAGCCTAGTGGTCAGCTAGTAGTTGACCACAGGTATTTTCCAGTGATGACTTGGCTCTAAGCCTGGGCTTATTGGTGTTGGTGAGGGAAGATTCAAGGCCCAGGAGCACACCCCCCCCCCAACCCAGTTCCTGAATCCACAGTTCTGGGAAGGAGGCAGGAGGTCGCCCCGCCCCACGGTGGAGTTGTCCTGACACCTCGCACCCAAGTCAGAAGCCGAGGAGAGCTGGTTCTGCCCCTTCCCAGCTGCCATCTCTTGGTACCCCACACCCTGATTCCTGCCCTGCTCCTCACGCTACTGGCTCCCTAGGGCCACCGCCCTGGCCCGAAGTGTAGTACCCATCCCTTTCCTCCTGAGCCTTCCTTAGCCCATTACCCGGCTTTGGTCTCGCTCCTGACTGCTTAGAGGGGAGCATTCGGGCCTTCCCACTTTGTTCTTGGGGGGCAAACTTTGTGGCCCTGGACTCTTCCTCCCTCCTGGCCCCGTTCGCGAGCTCAGGCCGCAGGTGCCGAGTGCTGGGCGCAGGTGTGTGGCCGCTTACCTGGGGCGCCCAGACCTGGGGGCTGCGGGGAGGCGGTGGACGCCGTGCGTGGCCCGAGGGCTAGCGGACCCCCGGAGGGCGCGAGTGACTGTGCAGGCGGTGGGTGTGGCGCTCCGGCTCGCAGCTGTCAGGCGCGCCTGCCCCGAGCTGGCCCCGCCACTCGGGCTGTGACCGCGTAGTGCCAGTCGCCGCGCCATGCGCTCCAGGCTTTGGCCTCCGCTCCGGGCCCGTCCGGAACCTCAGGGGTAACGGCGTAGGGCACACGTCTCTGCGCCCGGGGCCCTGGAACCCGGCGCCTGCTGAGACCCGCGCCGCGCGGGAGGGGCCAGCGGGGCCGCGGGTTGTGAGCGCAGGGAGCCCGGGAGCGCGGCTGTGCGCGCGCGCGGGGAGGGGCCGCTCTGTCACCCGAAGAGCCCGGCGGATCCCGGACTCCCGCCCGCCGCTCCGCCCGCCGCGCACCTTCGCTCACCGCTCGCCCGGCTCCAGCCGCCGCCGCACGGTAAGTACCTGCGTGCGGTCGCCTGCTTCCCCTGCGTCCCATCTCCACAGCTTTTTTTTTTTTCCTTTAGTTCCGATTTGGGTTCTTGGGTGGTTGTTTTTATTATTATACCCAAAGACTCTGTCACCTCACTCTCTGCGCTGCCTGCCTCCTGCCTCGTCGCCCTCTCCAAGCTCACCATTCAAGCCCCAGGAGCCGGCGAGGGCTCCCTGAGCCGCCCTCGCTGCTGCTCCTTGTCGCGGCGCACAGCCTTTTGCCTAGGCTTTCCGCTCTGGTCCTCAAGATTCGGTTCCTTTCCTAGGATCCCCCCCCCTTCGTTTGGCTCCAGGGTCTGGAGCCCCCCGTCCACTCGGGAAAACCCGGCGAGGACTCCAGACCCTCAACGTGGGGAGGACCCGCTGGGCTCAGGGCGCTCCCTTCACTGCATGCGGGCAGGGCACACTTGCCGATTTCGGGAAACCAAGAAGACATCGTCATTTCCCAGAACCGCGGCGCCCCCCCCACCACTTCCCCAGCCTGCCTGAGAGCCCTTTGGGGCATTCGGGACTTTTCTTGCTGACCCTTCAGCCAAGGAGTTAGGTCAGTGCTTTTTCCTCCTAAAATGTTAGGAGGGACTTTAACGCAAAAGGAGGGTCAATTAGTTTCAATTTAATACACGGAGATAAAGATGAAACAGGCAGATAACAGATTAAATAGCTTGATTTAAGAAGGTATAAGGACAGATGGGAGAAAGAGGCGTGAGCTGGGAGAGACAGACACCTTAGGGACAGATAAGATCGACAGATGAGGGGCACCTAGACGGAGAGAGGGAGAGAGATAGACCCTCAGAAGATCTCAGTTTCCTTGGTGAGGCTTTTGAGGTCCGATCCCCTGTCGGGCTGGAGCTGCCCCTGTAAAAATGGATCTGCCTTTTCTGCCGAGTTTAGGGGAGGGGCCCTTAGGGTTGGCCTGCCTGGGCCGCAGGAGCGCCTTCAGCCATGGGGGTGGAGGGAGCCTTCCGTGTGTGACGACACGTGGCAGGGCTGGGTCACCTAGGGGTCCCCAAGCATCATCCTCGTGTCCTCCTGCTGTTGATGTCCCTGGACCTGGCTGCCTCCTAGCCTTGGCCAGAGAGTAAAGCTCAGGACCAGCAGTAACTTTTGACCTGCTTGTGGTAGCTTCAGAGACCAGCCAGGATTCCTTTCAGCCAAAATGAGTCAGGACAGCCCAGCATGAAGGATACTCAAAAAGATGACGCCCTCAAAAGAGGAAGCTCAGAGCCTGGAGAGACTGCTTTTGGCCTGGGTGGAAAAAGCATATTTGAAGGAGGAAAACTTAGGGAGTGGGTTGCTAGAAGCAAAGGAGAAGTGGCTTCTGAGAAACTTACTAAAGCCTCTCCATCCCACGTGCTGACCCAGAGGGAAACCAGTTTTAGTCTGGAACGCAGCTAAAAATGCAGAAAACGTGGTTAGGAATTGCCTGACCCTGATCCCATCGATGGCTGGAAAGAAAACGAATTATAGAAAACGGCTCCAGCCAGAATCTTTCTGCTCAACGAATGCAAAGCTCCGGGCGTGAGAGGAGAAGCTTGTGTTTGTGGAAGGCAGCGCTGTTTTCCTGGGGAGCCGGCAGGGCACGGAGCTGAGTGCATTGAGGGCAAGCCTGGGGCTGGAAGCTCGAGGCGTGCTTTGGAGAGAGCCGGGTTCAGCACCGTGAACAGCGGTCGTCTCTGCCTCTCCCCGCCTCCCTCACGGCCTCAAGACCCTCCTCCTTCTCCTTGCCTTCCCCCCCACCCCCTCGGCCCCCCGCCCCCCCGCCCCGCGCCGTCCGCCCCCTGCTGTCTGGAGGTGGGCAGAGACCGCCCCTCCCCCCATTCCTCCTGGCGCTGCTCCCGCCCGCCCGCGTGCATGCGCGACTGAGCAGAGGGGCGGCCTGTCCCCGAAGTCCCGGCTTCAGCACCAGGGCGGGTAGGGCAGGCTGTGAGGGTGGCCGAAGGCGCACGGATTCGGGCGCCAGGAAGCGCGGGTTTGGCAATGGCTTTGCTGTGTGGCCTTGGGCAAGTCACTCTCCATCTCTGAGTCCCACTTCCTCCCCAATCTGAAAACCAGATCGGGTTCCTAGCTACCGGGGCATTCCAGAGGTCTCAATTACCCCTACTCCATCTCCAAACCTTGGGGGCTTTTGTTCCAGCGCCAGCACCCGTCTGAATAACAAAAGGCGCCCGTCCAGGGGGCGAATGAGCTTGGACTCCCCATTGCCAAGTTTCCCTGCGCGCCTCACTCGGCGCGCCCTCCTGGGCGGGCCGAGCCGCGTTGGCGCTGAAAATGGCTTATTGGCTCTCTGCTTTCTCTGTTTCGCAGGAGCGGCGGCATGGAGGCTCTCACCACTCAGCTGGGGCCGGGGCGCGAGGGCAACTCCTCACCCAACTCCAAGCAGGAGCTGCAGCCCTACTCGGGCTCAAGCGCTCTCAAACCTAACCAAGTGGGCGAGACGTCGCTGTACGGTGTGCCTATTGTGTCTCTGGTCATCGATGGTCAGGAGCGCCTTTGCCTAGCACAGATCTCCAACACTCTCCTCAAGAACTACAGCTACAATGAGATCCACAACCGTCGCGTGGCCTTGGGCATCACGTGCGTGCAGTGCACGCCGGTGCAGCTGGAGATCCTGCGTCGGGCCGGGGCCATGCCCATCTCGTCGCGCCGCTGCGGCATGATCACGAAGCGCGAGGCCGAACGGCTGTGCAAGTCGTTCCTGGGCGAACACAAGCCACCCAAGCTACCTGAGAACTTCGCCTTCGATGTAGTGCACGAGTGCGCCTGGGGCTCGCGTGGCAGCTTCATCCCCGCGCGTTACAACAGCTCGCGTGCCAAGTGCATCAAATGCGGTTACTGCAGCATGTACTTCTCGCCCAACAAGTTCATCTTCCACTCGCACCGCACACCTGACGCCAAGTACACGCAGCCCGACGCAGCCAACTTTAACTCGTGGCGCCGACACCTCAAACTCAGTGACAAGTCGGCTACAGACGAACTGAGCCACGCTTGGGAGGACGTCAAGGCCATGTTCAATGGCGGCACCCGCAAGCGGACCTTCTCGCTGCAAGGAGGCAGCGGCGGCGGCGCTAATGGCGGGTCGGGTGGGCAGGGAAAGGGTGGTGCTGGCGGTGGCGGCAGTGGCGGCCCCGGTTGCGGCGCGGAAATGGCCCCAGGCCCGCCACCCCACAAAAGCCTGCGCTGTGGCGAAGATGAGGCCGCCGGACCTCCCGGTCCGCCTCCTCCTCATCCGCAGCGGGGACTTGGTCTGGCGGCGGGAGCCGGTGGCCCCGGGGGTCCTGGAGGGCCTGGTGGAGGCACAGGCGTACGCAGCTACCCGGTGATCCCGGTGCCCAGCAAGGGCTTTGGCCTCTTGCAGAAGCTGCCCCCGCCGCTTTTCCCTCATCCCTACAGCTTCCCCACCGCCTTCGGCCTCTGCCCCAAAAAGGACGACCCGGTGCTAGGCGCGGGCGAACCCAAGGGCGGCCCAGGCACAGGGAGCGGCGGGGGTGCCGGCACTGGCGCAGGCGCGGGCGGCCCAGGAACTGGCCACTTGCCCCCTGGGGCGGGGGCTGGCCCAGGCAGCGGCGCTATGTTCTGGGGTCACCAGCCCTCCGGGGCAGCCAAGGACGCGGCGGCCGTGGCAGCGGCGGCTGCAGCAGCCACTGTATATCCGACGTTTCCTATGTTCTGGCCGGCGGCAGGCAGCCTCCCAGTGCCGCCCTATCCAGCCGCGCAGAGCCAAGCCAAGGCCGTGGCGGCGGCTGTAGCGGCGGCGGCTGCGGCGGCCGCGGCGGCGGCCGGTGGTGGCGGCCCGGAGCCCCTGGACGGTGCCGAGCCGGCCAAGGAGGGCAGCCTAGTCGCAGAAGATCGCTGCCCAAGCGCTCTATCTCGCGGGCCACTGGACGAGGATGGCGCGGACGACGCGCTGCCACCACCGCTAGCCCCGTTGCCTCCCCCACCGCCGCCGCCCGCACGCAAAGGCTCCTACGTGTCGGCTTTCCGGCCGGTGGTCAAGGACGCCGAGAGCATCGCCAAGCTCTACGGTAGCGCTCGTGACGCGTACGGCGGTGGGCCAGCTCGTGGGCCGGGGCCAGGCGCGGGGTCTGGCGGCGGCTACGTGAGCCCGGACTTTCTGAGTGAGGGCAGCTCCAGCTACCACTCCGCCTCCCCCGACGTGGACACTGCCGACGAACCCGAGGTGGACGTTGAGTCTAACCGCTTCCCCGACGATGAGGGCACCCTGGATGAGGCCGAGCCCAGCGCACCCGGCACAGGAGACGTCCCAGACGGCGACCAGCCTGCAGGGCCCCCTTCTGCCACCTCCTCGAGCGCCGACGGTCCCACAGACTCGCCTGACGGCGGCAGCCCTCACCCCCGGCGCCGCCCAGGGCTACTCCCAACCAGTCGATCTGCATTTGGGGACCCGGCGGCCGATGACATGGTGCGGAGATCCGAGAGGAGCTCGCCAAGCGGCGGCTATGAGCTGCGAGAGCCTTGCGGACCGCTGGGGGGCCCCGCGCCCGCCAAGGTGAGCCCCGCGCCTGCCCTGCTGGTGGCGCCTCCTCGCTTACCCCTCGGCAGTTCCGGGATGTGGAATAGACCCTGGCCAGGTGAAGGACAGGAATTTTGTTCTGGGCGGGCGTTCAGGCAGTAGGCCCCGGCTACTTTGTGTAGGCCCTGTTTGGGAAGTGCGGTGGAGCTGGGCTCGCTGGGATCCTCGACTGAGGGTTTCGGAAGATGGGGGGCAGGGCAAGGTACTGTGTTTTTGTTGATGGGAGTTGGGAGAAGATGCGCGGAGACCGACAGTCACATAGAGACAAATAAAATGGGTTTGGAAGAAAGGGCCCAAAAGCGCTCTCGAGCCCGGACAGGTAGCACGCTTGCCCGGATGAGGATCAGAGCACTGGGGAAGAAGAGCCGGTAAAGAGAGAAGAAGGCGGCCTCTCCCCAAAACCGAAGTACAGGGTGCTCGGAAACCTTTCTCCACCCCAACTCGTAATTTTCCGAATCTCTTTGAATTCCTTCCCTGGGAACCGCAGGGTTTGTTGACAGGAAGCTGAGACGGTGTGCGGGGCAGGAGAGGGGCTCTTCAGGTTGGCAGGGCTACGGGTGTTCGTGGTGGTTTGTGCAGCTGAGCCTGAATTCTTGGCCATTTGAAAATGGGTGCACACACCTGTACATTTCCATTCGGTCCATTAAAACACGAATCATTAGCCGGATGCGAAAGGCCTTATTTATGCCGGGGACTGGGCGCGGGTGGGTGAGAAGACGCCGAAAAAGAGGCTAGTAAAGAGGGTGGGGCGGCTTTGAGTGGCCCTTGGCTTGGGAGCCGCTTTGTGTTTCGGGTAATTTTCTCGAGGGCGCTAATAATTTCCGGGAATCTATAGCGGTGAACCTGCCTCGGAGGGCGCAAGGCTGCGCTGCGTGCGTCACGGCCGCACGGGGCGCTCGGGGCCCACTGGCAAGCGGATCTCCTTCCCGCCCTCATGTTTCCTCCCGGCCGCGGCGCAGGGCTGGGCCGCTCCCAGCCGCCTCCAAGCGCCCCCTTAACCGCCTGTCATTTCTCGGCCGCCGCAGGTGTACGCGCCCGAGCGGGACGAGCACGTGAAGAGCGCGGCGGCGGCGCTGGGGCCCGCGGCCTCCTACCTCTGCACCCCCGAGGCCCACGGTAACGCCCCCAGCCGCCCTGCCGAGGTCATGGCCAATGTGATAGGGGGACCGCGGGCAGAGGGCCGGGGCCAGGGGAGGCTTGCGAGGGAAGCCGAGAGCAGGAAGGACAGAGGCAGAGTAAACGAGAGAAAGAGGGAGAGGGAAAGAAAAACTATGAAAGAAAAAAGAAGCTAAGCAAGGACTCCCAACAACTTGCCTCGTTTGGTTACTTAACAACAACAAACCGCCCTCTCCACCACATAGACACCGTTCATGCACACCTCATACACGGGGTTGAATCTTTGAAAAACCACGCCTTTCAGGTCCTCTCAGTTATTCAGCAAATGTTTTGGCCCCGAGGTCTCCTGTGGTTGTTCGGGGTCCTGGCGGAGGGTGGGGCCGTTGGGCCGTAAGGTTGCGGACTGCCTAAGCGGGGTGGTGGCTGCAGCCCAACGCGCTCGGGACCCAGTGGCTCTCAGAGAAGGGACCTCAGGCCTCGGAAATCCAGCAGGCCGAGCCCAGGAGGGTGTCTGCCCTGCTGCGGTCACCCCGCGGGTCTCCGCCTGGGCCGCGTTCTCGGCTCAGGTAGACGCAACGGCCACGCGCGCTCGCGGTGCCCCAGTATCTGCGCGCGATGTAGGTCGCTTGTCCCTGGTGGGCTCGGCTTCTCGTTTTGCTCTTTTCAGAGGGGCTGGGGAGGGGCCGTAGAGCCGGAGAGCAGCAGATCGTGCGCGGGGGAGGGGGGGGCCAGCCCAAAGCCTGGGGGTGGGAGCCCAGGCGCACAGCCGGGAACCAGCGGCGGCCACGACGCTTTTAATTAGGGCTCCGGCGCCCCGACCGCGGCAGCTCTGGCCGTATCGGGGTCACGGTTTCTTTGCCTCTCCTTGAAACTCGGTTTATTGCCTTTAAGAGCCAGATAAGGAAGACAATCACTCGACCGCCGAAGATTTGGAAACAAGGAAGTCTTATCCAGACCAAAGGAGTATCTCCCAGCCAAGTCCCGCAAATACAGACCGAGGTGAGTCCTAGGACTCTCGCGCACCACCCCCACCCGGGAGCTGAGGCCCAGGTTGCCCAGGTTTCCACCAGCTCCGGCTTGAGAGGAAAGCTTTCCATCAAGCCTAAGGGACTGGCAGATAAGTATTTCAAAAGTGTGGGCAAGGTTCAGGCCAGGTTCCCTGGGTTGCTTACCTCCTTGATGGGTTTGGGGCTCTTGCGGGTAAAGGAAGGAGGCTCACCGTCACCCACACAGAACAGGTCAAAGGGCACTTCCTGCCCTAAGATAGCCTATTTTTTCTTGGATCCACTCACTTCCAGTAGGTCACTCTCTAAAATAATGGGTTGAACAGTGGGTAGTATTGGATGCCTATAAATGTCTCTGCTAAAGGCAGAGGGTCTGAAATAAGTTCCCAACTTAGCACAGCCCCCATAAAGCTCACTTCTTCCCTCCCAAGGCCTCTCCCAGGACAAAACCCCTCTTACTTGCCCTTGTATCCCAGGCGAAGACGGGCTCACCCTAGATGTCACAGGAACTCAACTAGTGGAGAAAGATATCGAGAACCTGGCCAGAGGTGAGGTTAAATCTGTGGAATGGGGGTACACTGTGATGCGGAAGATGGGCCCTTCTTGTAGAGGGGCATTATTCCTGTAGGAGTGAGTGTGAGAAGACAAGGCTCTTGGGGACTCAGTCTTCACTGAGCCAAAAGGATAATCGCCAGGACACACTATCCTGGCACTGGGGTGGGGGGGGGGAACCCCAGTTCCCAAGACTGGGCCTATCTGAATAGCCCAGTGAGAAAGAGAAATGTGTAAGAGTCCCCAGAATTTGATGCCCATGGACAGTCAGACAGGACAAGCTGTGTCCCTCGATCTCATGGGAAAACATGACTTTTTCTGAATAGTAACATTTCGAGGAGGTATTTACTTTAGGAGCATCAAGAGGCTGGTTCTCCCCCCCACCCTGGAATTATTGCATAACTGACTCCATCCCACCCTAAGTGTGGTGAGGATGGAGTTTGTGGAGTGGGATCCCTGGACTGCTGCTCAATCAACTGCAAGGGAAAGAGTGTGGCTTGAGGCCCAGAGAAAGGAACTTCTAACCTCACTTTGCTCCTCTCTCTCTCCCACTTTTGTGTTTTCTGACCACCTGCTAGGGGAATATTTCTCAGAGAGCCTCCCCAGGTGAAGGACCCAAATACCAATCGCTCTATGGTTAGGGCAGCCCTCTGCCACTCCTTTGGAGCAGCTTTTGAGGGCACTTATAGAGCTTGCCACACCCAGTTGCCTCTCACTCTGTGTCCCCAGACCAGGCTAGGGCTTGGCTTTAGTGTTCCACTCTTCCTAGTTACAGATCTTACAGGCTATGCAATTACCTTCAAAATCCTTGGTGCTTTATATGAGGGCTCTTAGCATGGATTTGGGGTCTTGGGACTCTTTAAATAGTTAAAAAACAAAACTTTTGTAAATATATGTATTTTTCCAGGGTGGGGGTCCAAGGCTTTGACCAGGCTTTCTCTGGTCTGGATCACAGAAGGGAGGGATTATGTTGTCACTTGAAAGAGTAAACTGAGTCTTCCTAGGCCAGCCTCTATGCTTAGGGAGTTAGGAACAGCTTAAAGCAGATACCATGCTGGTTGGCCCCTGGGGCCAGGGCCTGGAAGTCCAACAGGCATTCTACTATCCTGGGCAACCAATCCCCTAACCCCGTTTCCTGCCCACATCCTTTGGATGCAAATGGGTAAAATGAGTACGGAGGGCCTCTACCATCAGGTCTCATCTTCCCCAACTCCCATCTCGGGTCTACCAGCCAGGGCAGGACCTGGGTGCCTTATGGGCCCCCTGAGTCCCACCATCCTCCTCCTTTACTTCCCACTCTCGCCCCTTCACAGATGAGTTACAAAAACTGCTCCTGGAGCAAATGGAGCTCCGCAAGAAGCTGGAGCGAGAATTTCAGAGCCTCAAAGGTACACCCATCCAGACCCACCCCACCTCATCGCCAGAGCCTTCTTCCCACACGCCTGGGCCTGGCCCCCGGGACCCCAGTGCAGGCTGCAGCCGCAGCGGGAGCTGCGGGAGCCGCCCAACCCTCCTTTTGTGGGATTTCCCGCTAGGCCAAAGCTGGAGGGTTGGGGGTGGGGAGTGGGAAAATGGGGCCGAGGGAGGGGGCTGTGCGTAACAGCTCTCACTTAATCAATTTGCACAGATAATTTTCAGGATCAAATGAAGAGGGAATTGGCTTATCGAGAAGAAATGGTGCAACAGCTGCAAATTGTCAGAGGTAAGACGGGAGTCAGGTGAGCGCGTGCACGGGCCGTAACTGCCTCTCGTCTGGCGAGAGCCGCAATGTTGGCTCAGTCATTTGGATTTAAATTGAAGGTAATTTAACAATTATTTTTTTTTATTTAATATCCTTTGTATACTCTGATTAGCCTCAGAATGGCAAGCGAGCCCAGCAAACGGCTTGCAGGCATCATTACATGGAGTGATTGAACTTCTTATCGCGGCAATTTCCATGGTTTCTAAATTAAAAATCGAGGCGTAAAATTACCTGGGAAGTAATGCCTAAGTTTGCTTTAATTTTGGTTAGATCCGTCTGCCTTTAAGCGCCATCCTAGGCCATTTCCTCCCTCCGCCAAGCTGCAGTTTGGAGCTTTGACGCCCCCTCCCTCGATCTCTGGGATTTGGTTCTGCCAGGGGCTGAGCGCTGAGAAGGGGGTGAGGCCCGGGCTGTGACCCCAGCGGGCCTTAAGGTGGTCTCATTTCCTCACTGGCTACTTCCCCTGTCTTCCAGACACTCTCTGTAACGAACTTGACCAAGAGCGGAAGGCGCGCTATGCCATCCAGCAGAAATTAAAAGGTGCGGAAGACAGGAACAAAGATAGCAGGGGTGTCAGGCGCTGGCTGCGCTGGCGAATGAATGAATGAACGAATACGTGGAGGGGCTATGGAGAGGGGAAGGCCAGGTCTACATGGATCAGAAGCTGAGAGGAGGGAAATAGGAATTGATTTTAATGGGGAAAAGGTCTAAAACGGTGGGATCAGGAGAAAGAGCCCCTCAAGCTCGGAGATTTGGGGAAATCTGCCATCCGGCCCAAATCTGATCTTGGGCCGACTGACCTCCTAATTACTGTGCCTCAGTTTCCTCTTCTGTAAAATGGGGCTATTGAACCAGGGCAGTGGTTCTGAATCGCCAGGCTCTCTCTACTACCTTCCCACCTTCTGATCCACTTGCTTGAGAACCCCTCAGCCTGAACCGGGTGGGTGGGACAGAGGAGGGAGTTGAGCGTGGAAGGAGCGGGCGAGGCGAGGCACCCAACACGGCCCCTCCAACTGTCTCTCCAGAAGCCCACGACGCCCTGCACCACTTCTCCTGCAAGATGTTGACGCCCCGGCACTGCACTGGCAACTGCTCCTTCAAGCCCCCGCTGTTGCCCTAGGGCCGGCCCGGCCGCGCCCAAGCGCCCTCAAGCCATGCTGCTCTCTTCCTGTAAATACCCGCGGCCGCGGCGGCCGAGAGCGAGATAACAAGCCATTTGGACCGGATCGATGTAAATACAGTCTCCTGCCCGCCCACTCTCCTCCCGGGCGCCCCCAGCCCCTTCTCAGTTTCCAAATGTATATACCACCTCCTCGCCCCACGGATGAACTCCGGGGCATCGGACCTCATGGGGTTAACTGGACTAAAGGGCGTAAGAAAGGGGAGACCGGGGCCTCTCCCTTCCCTGTACAGCCCTGGAACCCCAATTGTGAATACAATGTAGCAACTTCGCTGGCTCCGCCCTCCCCGTCCCGTCCACTTCTGAAACTCTTATTCCTAATGACAAAGTGGCTATGTGCAATGGATATAAATGTACTGTGAGTCTCTTGGTTCAGTATTGGGTTCACTTTATTTATGCTGTAAGTTATTTTGCTTCCTTCTCCTGGACCTAATTCCAGTCCCGTTTTACACTCCTCCTTGGGTTTTGCTTTGCCTATTTTTTTTGTAACCTCTTGATGTAACAGCACTTTAAAAAGGGCGACAACTGACTCACGAGATGGAGACCACCTTGAGCCTGATTGGGGAGACCACCCTGTATCCGTGACTTTTGTTTTTAATAATAAAAAAAAATCTATTACTTCCTGGGGCTGTGGAGATGGGAGTATGCTCTTGGGTAGGGGGGCGGGGGTGGTGGTGGAGGCGGGCTGAAGGCAGCGCTACAGGTGGGGCGTGGGGACTGCAGCGCAGGTTCTGGGGCGCTTGGGCTGAGATCCGCCCTTGACCAGGTAGGCAGCAGCGAGCACCCTGATCTCTCCACCAGTCCTTTAGGCGCACCCAGCTTGCCCTACAGACCATCCCGCCCCACGTTTAGGACCCTCCCTTGGGCCTTGTTCGGGAAAAGAGAATTACCGCAAGGTCTCTGACTCTCCCCTCGAGCGTTCGCGGGGGCCCAGGGTTACTAGTGCCTATTTCCACGCCTACTCCACCGGGGAAGCCACCTCCAAGACCATCAGAGACGGAATTCGAGCCTTGCTGGGAATCCCAGGTTCAACCGGAACTACCAGGGGGCGTGGGCAACCTTGGGCCTGGCCCTGGAGCTCGGGAGCGGGGCGGGGGGCGAGCTACTTGGTGTGGGCCTGGACCCCGCAGGCCTGGAAAGGATGAGCGGGACTCGCCGCTCGTGCGCAGATGCACTCGCGCTAGGCTCGCCGCTACCCGAAGGGAGGGAACCCTGGCGGTTTCTGATGTTCCGTCCATTTTAGTCCCAGAGGATCTGTGGACGTAGAGGAGCCCAAGGAGGAAGGTGAGGTGAGCCGGCCTGGAGTTCGGGAGCGGGGCTTGGGGTGATGGCCTCCCTTCGGCCTCAGTTTCCACAACTCACCTGCTGCTTGAGCTACAAATAAAGGAGGGAAATGGGAGTGCGCTTTGTGGAGGGAGAGGAAAGTGTTTTGGATTGGGAAAACGCACAGTCCCGGGAATTATTCAGTCCTGGCTTCCAATTTCCCCTCCTTAGCTGACTAGCAGGGGTGCTGTGTCCTGCCCTAATTCTACCTAGGCCTCCGTCCCGGCCTCTAAAACAATATTCAGGCCTCGGTCCCCAGCGGCGCGTGGACGCGCTCTGGGAGGAAGCAAGCACAGGGCAGCGCTCCGCAGCTTGGACCCGCGCGCTGACGGCCCTGCCCTGCGACACTCCGGGGTTCTTTCTGAGCTTCTAGGCTGCCCTGGAGGCGGGCGTCCTGTGCCCCATTGCTGGGGCGAGCAGCTGGGGCCCGGGAGCCCTCAGCTGTGAGGGTGGGTAAGTTTCGTGTGGATCGTCCGGAAGGCCCTGGGCGGAGCCAGCGAACAGAGGCGCTCGGGGCCTTCGTGAAGGGGCTCAGGTTGGGAGCCTCGCAGCGTGTTCGAGGCAGGAACTCGGGCCCCGGAGCATCCTGGGCTGGGCTCGGAGCCCTCTTGTCCCAGGACATTCTGAGGGCTAGACCCAAACGCGACAAGAGTGGGAGATGATGGCGATGAGGGCGCCGGGTAAACTGTGAGATGTCGCTTTGGGGTGAAGTTGCTTCGGCATGCGCGACCTCCTGACAAAGACCTTTCAGGGAGCGGGAACGTTTCTTATGGGTGGAACCAACCAGATCAGTCCTTCACTGTACCAAGGGTGAAACTGAGGTCCAGAGAGAAAGAGACATGCGTCCCCAGGGCGTGCTAGGGGCGAGCGGACCTGAGATCGGGCGGCGAGCGGGAGATGAAGGATTGCACGCTCCTTTCTCCGCTGGGTGGAACCGCTTCTTTAGAAGCCGCACTTTTTCCCCCTGTAAAATGGGATCAACAGTTACTGCCAGGGCAGGAAGTTCCGTGGCTGCGGCCCACGCGGAGAACGCTGGCAAATATTCGTTTTCACCTTTCCTTTCCGATTCCCCCACACAAAGTGGGGGAAAGCGCCGTAAGCAGCTGGGGCCAGCCGGAAAGGGCCCCCCATCTGGACCGAAATTTCTGTGGACTGGAGGTGTAGGCGGATGCGACCCAGAAAGCTCTCGAAAAAACCCTCCTGGGCTCCGATTCCCTTCAGAAGTGGTTTGTTTTCCCCCCAAATGTTAATAAGCAAACGATTGGTATGGATGTAATTATCAATAATTATACGAATTATTGCTGATTGCGGGGCTCGTAGCTACTTTAATTAGTTTACCAGATTCTAATTAAGTTAAATGAAACATTAATAGGGAAAATATGCTTTTAAAAAAACCAAGATTTTTAGAAGTCTATTTCTCGCCACAACGTTGCCACCTTGCGACACATTTTAGGCATTACAGCCAGCGTCCGAAGGCCCCAGATCAGTGCGCTTGGTCTTGGGAGAAAAAGTGGGGCTTGAGGAATTGGGAGCCGACTGTGGGGCACAGGATGCCCTCCCGGCTGTTCTTTCCTGGTGATGGTTCCGCACCTCGACACCCACAGGAGGTACTGTCCTGGAGTCGAGATCTGGGGGTAAAGAACCAGGTAAACATGTCTCTTCAACCTCCGACTCCTTTTTTAGCAAAGAAACTCCATACCCCTGATAGGGAGATGCCCGTGGAGCAGGTGTTGTTTGTCTTCACCTGTCCCAGGAAATCCAGGGTGATAAACTGAGCCAAGCTGGAGAAGCAGGTGGAGACAGCATCCAGCTGCTTGATTTTTCACTCCCCTGGGAGAAACCAGTAGGTTGCTCCCCACCTCCCTTTCCTCTGCAAATCGGGGCAAACTGTCGGCAAAAAATACTTGGAAGACCTCTGGATTCCTGGGAGAAACCTCTGTGTCCCTGTGGCACTTGGTCCATGAAGCTGATAGGGTGCTCACCTCCCTGAGTTATCCTTGGTTGTGTGTTTCTATTTCCCATAAAACTGCAAGTACCTCAAGAATTAGAGCCACATCTTGCTCTTCCTTGTGACTTCCAACACGGGGCCCATTGCATCACATGTACTCAACATGTCTAGACGAATGCATTCCAACTTTGTGGTTCATTTGGGTGCTGGAAATTCTGAGGGAAGGAATCCCTAGGTGCTTCTGGACAACAGCTACTGGGAAGCAATTAAGCTCATTTGCATAGTTAATTAAACACACACTTACTGCTCAGAAGATCCTTCATCAGTAGGATTAGTTTGGGAGGGGGTGGTGGGCAGATGTCATGTAAGGGATTGTCAACCTGAAGAGGAAAGCTCTTGCAACTGTATCTGGAAGAGAATGTTCCTTCCTCTCCCTCTAATTTTGCAAGGTCGCTGGGCTCATACCTCTCCACCCACTCCCAGCTAACCTGATCTAAAGTATAGCCTTGGTCCTGTGCAAAAATGTGACTCCTGTCCTTGAATGCAAAATATCAACAAAAGCATGCTCTTTGCATTAATTCTAAGCAGCCTTATCTCCCACTCTACACTCCCAAAGAAGTAGTGTTTGGTTAACTCCATAGCCAGGTTTCCTAGGTCTCAGTCCCTTCTTTGCCATTGACTAGTTGTGTGACATTGGTTGGGTAAGTTTTTAAATATCATTATGCCTCAGTTTCCTCATCTTTACCACGAGGAGAAAAAGATACCTACTTCATAGAACTGAGCAGAGCTGAGAAAGTCAGCTAGGTCTTTGGCTTTTATAGCCTGTGTCTTTCCTAATTTCTGCTCTGAGACAGGTTTTGCCAACAAGAAGGACCAAGAATGAGGAGTTTCTTTAGAAGGGGAGAGAGACAGACCAACGCTGGGCATCCCAGCAAGGGACCTTTATCGCTACTCACTCAATTGCTCAAGTGGCTTCTAAGGAACCAGGCATCTCTGGGGAAAGAAAGGAAAAATCAAAGAGGTGTCATAGATCCCTGTTCTTGGCTGTTACCTGGAAAGGATCATTTCACCTCTACTGAAGACATCAGAAATAGATCCTGATGGAACACTGTTCCACAGCTCTGAGCACCCACAGGAAGAGGACACACTGCTGCCCTGGGGAGGCTCTGGGGCTCTGTGATCCTGCATCTGCCTTGACTGAGGTGACCACAGAGCCTGGGAGTGGGTTGGCGAGGCAACCGACTGGGCTCCCAGAGGGTGTAGAGACTTGGACTACCTGCATGCTCAGGCACCAGCAAAGCACATGCACCAATATTTTTCTATTGGAAAGAAATTGCTATCTCAAAAATCACTGACAAACATCACAGGAAATCTGAACTTCCTTTGCCCCCCTCCCCCGCCCCCCATCTTACCCATCAGGACTGTGCTTTTTGCAACTGAATTACCTGGGGACAGGATCCCTGTCTTCTCAGGATCTATGCCTCTAAAGGTCTTTTCAGGCCTTGCTTTGGCTGTTTACTAATTACATGATCATGCCCAGGTGGCTCTACTCCTGTGACCTGGTGTCAGTAACACCCACGAGGCAGGGCTGTCAGGATTATTAAAAAGAGAAATCCGTGAAGGCCCTGGCACATGACTGATGCTCAGTAAGGAGTGTGCAGGTATTATTATTTTAAATTCAGAGGCAGCATGAGGGGTCAGCATTGCTCCAAGTCCCTGGTATAGTATAACTTATGCTTATGGTAGCAGTAAGGTTCTGTTTTGTTTTGGACGTGAAACGGATCAACTTTAGTGAGACCTTTTCCTTAAGTGTAAGGTAGAGTAGAACCCAGGATAGTGCAAAGGGAAGCAGAGGCAAGATTTGAGAGACTGAAGACTGGGGCCCAAGGGCTAGATGTAAATAGCACGACAAACTGATGAATCTGACTGCCCACACTTTTACTCCATGTCCGGTAACTATAGTTTCCTTTGTGTCAAAAAGTAATACCTGTATGTGAAAAGATTACATCGAGGTACAAACTCTACAACCAGGTAAACACTAGGACAAAAATATGGAACGCTTCACGAATTTGCGTGTCATCCTTGCGCAGGGGCCATGCTAATCTTCTCTGTATCGTTCCAATTTTAGTATATGTGCTGCCGAAGCGAGCACGATGATTGGGGCTTCTCAGAGGGTATATAAAGCCAAGAACATAACAACTTTTGTGGTTATGGTGATTATGGAAGAGTAATTTTTTTCAATTTAAAAGTATTCGAGGATTTATGACCTTCTATATCACACATACTGTCATCATATCTTTGTGATTTTGGGTGAGTTAAGTCGAATTGTCTCTTTAACCTTCTTACATATTATATGCAAATGAAGGGACCATGGGAAATTGGCCCTCTACCCGCCCGACCTCCGCGCGCCTTACTGTCACGCTCGGTCACGTGGTGCTCGCTCCCCTAGCGCTTCTCTCACTATTGCGGGTCTGTGAGCCCAGCGGTTGTCCCTAGAGTCCTCCTGGCTCGTGGCGGAGGGGGATGCGGCGGCGCATTGTCCCCGGAACTACGCGGAGAAGCGTGTGCACTGCGCGAGTGCTTTTTGAGGGCCTGGGATCGTGGTGCCAATGAGGGCCCCACAGAAGTGGAGTCCGTGCCCCCGAAACGTTTGCGAACCGATGGTCAGGCTAGGACCCATAACCACCGCAAGGTCTGGAGCCACCGACCGCGAACCGGAAGAGGCTGGGCGGGGCGGCCTAGGGCTGCGGCTCCGGGCGCCGGTGTCCCGCTGCTTCCTCGGTGGGGGTTGCCTATTGACCCACCCCACGCTGGAGGCCAAGGGGAAGAGGGAGGGTGTCCACTCTGGGTTCCTGGCTTTGCTTAGAGTGACTTGGGAGTCGTGGCGCTTTGGGAAATGTCACCACTCTTTGATCTAGTCCCGGGGCAGGCACTTAACCTAATCGGTTTCCTCCCCCATCCCTCCCCCCACCCCCTCCGCGCCCCCCAGTTTGAAGGTTAGAAAACTGAGGCTCTAGTTGGTTAAATTATTAAGGCTAAAATGATCCTGCCAGTGGTGAAAGAAGTCGTGATGGTGCAAGTCTGCTTTCAAAGACTGATCTTTACCTCTTCACGGTGGGATTCAAGAGAGAAAAGATGGGGGCCAAGAGTGTAGCCTGCCTTTTTCTTCTTAAACAATATTCCCAAGACCTTAATAGTTCAGACTTTCCTTCCTGACTTCATTTTTTCACCAAATATCAAGGTCCTATGACATGAGCGCTGAGGTTGCAGGGGTGATCGAGTGATTAGGGTTGCTGTGGTCATGGAGCTGCTTCTGTTCCAGCAAGGGGAGAGCATTCTCGGTCTTGAGACAGCTTGGAAGGAACATTTGGGACAGAGCCGTGGCTGGGGAATGAAGGCCTGCCACTTCAGTGGGTGGACAGGAGGGAGGGGACAGTTGAGCTGTGGCTTGATGGTGGGGATGCAGCTCTCAGAGGACAGGACAGATAGTACCAGTCAGAGAAGACCTTGGGGCCACCTGAGTCAGTTTCACCCATCTGGGCTAGTCCTTCAGGGGTGGTCTAGGCTGAGCGCTGGCTCTTCACTGTGAACCTGACTCAGACCCAGCCAGGGAGCACCTGGCCTGGCCTTTGGGGAATCTGGAGGACCAACCCCCTCCCCCTCTTCAGTGAAATGGAAATCAGGTGCAGGCAGCCCAACTTCTCATTTGACCTCTCTCTAAATAAGCAGCAAGCAAACACAAACCTCAGAATGCTAATATGGCCTTTATTGAGCGAAAAGAGCTAATTTGGGCAATGATGTTTCTCTCAGATTTACAAAAGGGAATTGCAAATAACTAAAAAGCGTATTAGCAATGATGGGAGATGATGCTAATCTTCAATTAGCATCCATGTTTTTATTCATTTATTTAGAAGGAGAGCCTTTTCGACACAGTTGATGGGGACACGTGTCACAGGGACAGGTACATCTCGTGGGTTCATAAATGCCTTACTGCAGAAACCAGCAGGAGATGCACCAGGTTGTTCCTGGCTTCTGGCTACATGAGCATGTGTTATTTTGAGCCAGAGGTGGGGTTTTGTTTGTTCCGTTTGTTTTTTTCTAATTGAGCACTTGTGGAACAGAGGAGAGAGATCTGGATTTTAGTTCCCATTCCTCCCTGTGCCTATCTTTGTGACCTTGGCCAACTCCTTGGACCTCTCTGGTCCTGTTTTATCTTCTGCAAAGTGAGGAAAGTACCCTAGAGATGATGTCTAACTATTTCTGTCAGCTTTAACCTGCTGTGGTTTTTTTGTAACTAGGTAAATGAAGGACTTTTTCAAGGCTAAAATTAGCAAGCTGTTAACATTCAACACTATTTTTTGTTTTCTTTATTAGAAGAGTAGAGCATGCTGGTCATCCTTGGGGCATAGGAGATCCCAGGAACAGTCCACAGGGGCAGTTGTGGACCTAGGGTCTGGGACCTGACTCCTGCTGCCCTTGAGCCCTGGAAGCCCAGGGAGGAGGAAGGTGAGTTGTGGGGAAGAGACAGCTGCTTTTTTTTTTTTTTTTTTTTTAAGTTACTACAGGAACTGTTTCTTAGCTACTGTGAATTTTTTCTTAGGTTCCCCCCCTCACCTTTCTGAGCTACTATGGACACTGTTTTCACCTAGAGGTTTTCAGTTCTTTGGGTTTGAGTTACCAAAGGCTGTGGTTAAAATGCAGTTACATTGCTGGGAAGGGACACCACGGGGACTTACTAACTCCTGCTCACTCAGCTTAATATGACTCCTTGCCCTTTGTGATCAACACAAGCTCTTCTAATGTCCTATTTCATTTTAATGTCTCTGAGAGAGAAGCATGAGGGGGTTTCTAACTTCAGTTTTGCTGATGAGGAAAGCCTAGGCCTAGAGAGGTAAAGTAAAGTGACACAGCTAGTCAGTGACACGGGAATTTGCTCTCAGATCTCTCTGTCTTGGACTCTGACTCAAGAGTTAACTTTGCACCTAGAAGGAATATGAGAATACAATTTGAAGGGTTCTGGAACGCTCTCTCAAATCTCTCTCTCTGTGGCCTTCAATCCCGCTGTTGATGCGTAGTTATTTTGAGCTGTTGCTATCTTAAGGTTTCCCTGTGATTTTGGTGTGTGCTCTGAAAGAGGGTTCCAAAGGAATTGCCAAGTCCAAGTACAAAGTCGGCCGGCCTCTCTGTGGCTCTGTCAGTTTCTCTGTGGGACTCAGGGTGGGGGGCGTGTGACACCTCCTCTAAGTCCTCTCTCCTGGGATCCAGACATCACTCACTACCCCAGGTTACACTGACGGCAGCTGTGGAACAGAGTCAGTAAGGGGCCAAAGCGGATGTCCCAGCAATAAGCCTCAGCTTCCTCCTCTCGAAAATGGAAGTAATGATTTCCCTGCCTGCCCTGCAGTTCCCAAGTCCCCATGAGGAATGCCACGGTAAAGTTCGGTATATTGTCTGCTCAGACACCCATATGAACCCCAGGCCGTTAAATGCTTCCCTCACCTGGTGAGCCAGGCCTTTGTGCATCAGGAATCAACCTACAAAATATGAGCGCCAAGATGAACCATCACAATGTATTAATATTTTCACACCACTTAACTCTCATTAAAATGTACTTTGCTGAATTTAATATGTGATTTCAAATGACACAACATATTAAGTGCTTAATATACTAGAAATTATGAAACTATTATAGTCAATGCCATATGAAATAATTAGACTGAATTAAACTTTAGCAGCCAAGTGAAGGAAAGACTTCAACTTACAGCATCTTAAAGTAGCTTAAGCCACCACTGTAATCCCCCAAATAAATGTCCAGAAATTAGGGGCTTTAAGTAAAAACAGAAATTCAATCTGTACTTACAGTCAGCTCTTCTAGGCTCTGGTGATGCAGGGTGTTGTTGTCTTTGGGAGGTGTGGGCCCTGGGACCCACCCTAGGCTGAGTGTCAGGGTTCGGGCTTCTGCGGCCTCTCCCCAGGGCCTGGCCGGGGGATGACGCATGTGGCTGGAGTAAGGATTAAGGCCTTCTGCTGAAGTGACAGTTTGGTTTTCTTTGAGCCCACTGAGCCTGTTGACAGGTTAAAAATGAAAACAAACTCACACTATTTAACATTTATCGAGTGCTTCCTTTATGCCAGTATTTCATATGCATTTTCTCATTTGATACTCATGATACACCCATGTTTATAAGGCACTGTTTTCAGATGAGGAAACTGAAGCTCAGATTAAGTGAGGCGTACAAGGCCTTCCCGTCCAAATTCACAGGGTTCACTCCTGCATCCCATGCAGCCTCCTCATTAATGTGTGTTAATGTGTGTGGTTTGTACACCACTTCCCTTTTTTTTTTGCAGAGTGCGGGGGTGGGGGGGCGTCCCACTGCACATAGAGTTCCTAGGCCAGGGATCAGATCTGAGCCACGGTTTTGACCTAAGGCAATGCTGGATCCTTTAACCCACTGTGCCAGTTTGTAGATCAAACCTGCATCCTGGCGCTGCAGAGATGCCGCTGATCCCATTGCACCACTGTGGGGACTCCCCCACTTCCCATTTTAATAATGATTCTGTGACCAAACACATTAACCTGTTATCTGACAGTGACTTATGACCCATATCTTTATTGCATTCCAGTCATGGGTTGTAAAAGCCATGACCTGAGAGTCTTACTCTGAATTGGATGCAGCCTGGCTAACTTAGGCAGGAAGTTCTCTGTGAGTCCTTGCTGCTAATTCCACTCAAAAAGAATGAATTCATTACCCCTGAGTATCCTGATATTTAGCTATGTGTAGCTGTCACAAACGAGACAACTTCTTAGTAAAGAATACTTCGTTTCTTAGGGAGCACCTAATTTTAAAGCTATTTAAGACACTGTATCTCAATATTTCATATCAGCATGAAAATACTGGTCCTATGGGCTATTTGAAAAATAAAACTTTACATGTGGATATTTAAATATGTTATAATTTACTGACCAGCAAAAATGATTTTAATGGAAGCAGCAAAACTTAGCTCAAGCAAACATATTAATAATTAACCAGAAACATGTATTTTTCCATTAAGTGTCAGGATTGGGTGGTGCCTCATGTAGTAGAAAACCAAATAACAGTGGCTTTAAGATGACAGAGGTTATGGGAGTTCCCATTGTGGTACAATGGGTTAAGAACCTGACTGCAGTGGCTTAGGTTGCCGTGGAGGCATGAGTTTGATCCCTGCTTGGTGCAGTGGGTTAAGGTTCTATAGCTGTGGTGTAGGTCACAGCTGCAGCTCAGATTCAGTCCCTGGCTCAGGAACTTCCATATGACATGGGTACAGCCAACAAACAAACCAACAAAACCAACAGAGGTTAATTTCTCTCCTGTGTGGAACAGGTTGTCTTTCAAGGTCTGGTCTGATGGTGCCATTGTCACAGAGCGAGGTGAGATCTTTTACCCTTTAGGGCAACAAATCATGATCCAAGACAGCTGCATGAGCTCTTAGTTCCAGGCTTCAGGAAGGAGGAAGGTGGCAAAGGATGCACGTCACTGCCCCGAATAACATGGGTAACTAAAGGAAGAGAATGGCAGTGAACAGGCAATTAGCAGTCCTTGGCATATGACCTGGCCCTCAGGTAGCAGTCAGTAAATGCTACTCAGCCATTGCTTTTCCTTTCTGCAGAGCATCAAGAAGGGGAAGGAATGTTCACTAACAGCATACAGGGTTTCAGGGTTCTTGCTGGATGTCCTGTGTGGACAATATAGCAGCAGGTCAGGAAGGAGGGGGTGCTGTGACCTGGGGTGAGGCTCTACCCACAAGCTGAAGTAAGAAGTTGAAGGAGGGAGTTCCTCTCATGGCTTATGGAAATGCATCTGACTAGTATCCATGAGGATGCAGGTTCAAACCCTGGCCTCACTCAGTGGGTTAAGGATCCGGCATTGCTGTGCTTGTGATGTAGGCCAGTGGCTACAGCTCCAGTTCAATAGCTTGGGAACTTCCATATGCTCCATGGGTGCAGCCCTAAAAAGCAAAATAAACAAATAAAATTGAGGATAAACTTACCCTATGACTTAGTTGATCTGTTTCTGATTATATACCCTAAAGAAACTCATGCACACTTGCCCCAAGTTACAGGTAAAATATTGAAAGCAGCATTGTTAGTAATGACCTTCACACCGGACACAACTCAAGTGCTCAGTGACAGCAGAGGGGGTATATTCACTGTGGTATATTCGAGCAATAGATTACCACACAGCAACAAAAAGGAGTCAACTACATCCAGTGTTAGGCCCAATTCTACCTCCCCCACTCCCACCCAATTTTATTTCCCCACCCACCAAATTTATGTGTTGAAATCCTAATCCCCATCCTTCAGAGTGTGACCATATTTAGTTACATACGTAATTAAGTTAAAGCAAGGAGGTGGTATGGGTGGAACCCAATCCAGTGGAGCCGATGTTCTTATAGGAAAGGAAATTTGGACAGAGGCACATACAGAGCTGGTCCTTTGTTGTGGCAGCGAGCAAACGAATACAGTCAGCAACATGGATGAATCTTGCAAACATGATGTTGACAGAAAGTAGACACAACATGTACAAAGTTATACCATTTATATAAAGTTCAGAATAAGGCAAAACTAAACTATATTGTTTAGGGAGATGCATATAGATTGTAAAAAATGATAAGGAAAACAAGGAAGGGGTTACCATGAATGACAAGAAATTGGAAAGGAACACATGAAGGCTTCTGGGACAGCAGCAAAATTTCATTCACTTCAGCACTGGTTACTCAGGTATTCTTCCTATAATTATTCATTAATTGAACCTTTGTGTGTCTATTTATAATAAACTCCCCAGTGTTTTTTTTTTCTTTCTTTTTTTTAGGGCCGAAGCTGAGGCACATGGAGGTTCCCAGGCTAGGGGTCCAATTGGAGTTACAGCTGCCAGCCTACATCACAGCCACAGCAACTCAGGATCCGAGCTGTGTCTGCGACCTACACCACAACTCACGGCAACGCTGGATCCTTAACCCACTGAGCAAGGCCAGGGATTCAACCTGCAACCTTATGGTTCCTAGTTGGATTCATTTCTATGTGCCACGATAGGAACTCCGCCCCAGTGTTTATTTTCCTATTTTAAAATTTTTTTGTATTTTCTAGGGCCACACCCGCGGCATATGGAGGTTCCCAGGTTAGGGGTCCAATTGGAGCTACAGCTGCTGTTTCACACCACAGCTCACAGCAACACCGGATCCTTAACCCACTGATAGAGGCCAGGGATGGAACCTGCAACCTCATGGTTCCCAGTTTCTGCTGCGACAGGATGGGAACTCCCCAGTGTTTATTTTTAATAAAATGATGTAAAAACAAGGAGGCAGAGGGTGGGGAAGAGGGAGAGAAGGGGGAAGGTAGGAAAGAAAGCAAAAGAGCCCATGGGCTGACCTCTTACCAGGTGGGTTGGTCTGAGGGTCTGTGAGCACCACTGTCTGTGAAGGGAGAGTCTCAGGGTCAAGTGTGCCTCTGATTATATCCCCTGAGACTGGAATCTGGAGGAACTCTCCTCTGGAGACGTCTCTGGAACTCTGTAATCTAGGAAAGGCGCTGCACGTCTCTGAGGTTTATTTCTTCAGCTCTAGATGGGGAAGCCTCACTGAATCCTGTAAGGGTCTCTGCTCAGATGTCCCCTCCTCCAAGAGTCCTTCCCAGACCACTTCCTGACAATGGCACCTCCTTCCATTCTTTTTCCCATTATTTTTCTTCACAGTACTTAATACTGGTGGAAGGTGTTCGCCTCTGAAATTATGTCAAATATTTGTGCATGAGGAGCATGATTCTTGTTTACCATGGTATCCCCAGTGCCTAAAACAGTGTTTGGCACAGAGTAGGTGCTCAGTAAATATTTGCAGCATTACAAAGATGAGGTAACCTAATGCTCTGTGGTGTCTGGCTCTAAGGAGGCACTCAATAAATATGAGTTTTCCCCTTCCCTTTTTGCTGAGACACCCACCCGCGTTTCCTGGGGCTGGACTCAACCAGCCCCCTATCTCATTCCTACCTCCTCTCCAACCTGGGGCTGAGAAAACGCCCTAGACTTACCCCTCTGATCATTTAGGTAACAGAAACCTTGAAGTTCCCAGGGGTGGGGTCTCCTGCAGGAAGACCCCTCATCCTGGGCCAGGATGAGGGGATAGCAGGAGGGGGTGGGGCAGGAGCAGAAGCGGGAGGGGAAAAATAATCCTCTTACCCAGCAGGTTGGGCTAAGGATCTGTAAGCACAACTGGCTGTGAACTGTCTGCTACCCGCCGAACCCCATGTGATCCTTTTTCATCTGCCCTTCCCTCACAAGCCTTCCGAGTGTCACAGCTTCCCTGCCCCGGGAGGGGACCTTTCCCTCAAGGTGGCTCAGCTGCCCCTGGGCGACCAGGCTCTGAATGTTGGCCGCACCTTGGAAGTGTAGGGACGTTTCTGCGTTTAGAGTTAAGTTGTGGGCTCAGAGCGAGGTCCCGAAGACTCGCCAGGAAGCCTTCTCTCATCCCTCCATCAGCGTGATTGGCCCCCTCCTCCCTGTCCCGGCCTCGCGGCTCCTATATTTAGCACTTATTTCCTTCTGCTCGTCTTAGACTTCGTTGTTTACTTGCTTGCCTTCCCGCCCCACCTCCGCAGGCCGTGGGCGCCTCCCCAGGGCAAGGGGCCCGGCTTCAGTCATTACTGTGCTCAGAGCACTCGGCGCAGCCCCTGATGTTCAACAGTTTTTACAAAGCATCTCCTATGAAAATAAGGGCTAACAAGCTTTTATACCTCAAATGGCCTTAAACAACTTTCCCTGATATCTCAGCTGCCAGCTTTCCAATTTAAAAGCTAATTAAGACATAGAAAAAGATGAAAACTCAGAACTTTTGAGAAAAAGTGGAAAAATGATTGGCAGGAGTCCAGGAGGAATTAGTTTGGCCCTGCCAGCGGGTATGGTCAGCAGCTGGTGCATGTTTTACCCTCTAAACTGGCCTAGAGGAGTTCCCTGGTGGCTCAGCAGGTTAAGGATCTAGCATTGTCACTGCTGTGACCCCATGTCCGGAGTTTGATCCCTGGCTTGGGAACTGCGTGCTCTAGGCCAGGTCAGAAAGAACAACAAAAAAAACCCAAACTGGCTTAGAACGTTCAGGTAGGAGGTCAGAGACATGGCACCATAGGAGGAAGGCTTGACCCCCCACTGCTTGTGGGGGGTTGCTCCAGCCAGAAAACTGGGCAAGCGTTCCCTATCACAAAGGTATGACCTCCTGAAGCGGTCACTTCTGTCGGCCCTGGGCCCCCCATTGGCCTGAGTCTGCCCAGGTGCACCTGGAGACCAGTGAGTAAAATCTATGGACCTGGGGCTGAGCCACACTGGGGAGGAGTCCGCCTGGAAGGCTCTTCTGCCTAATGTGCAGATGCTACAAATGGAAAGGATGTACATTTAGCTCTATTTTATATACAGTAAGTGGGTGCATTGTGGTAATGAAATTGTGCTTACTCAGTTGGAGGGTCTTTGACTTTTAATTTATATTCTGGCAGGTTTGGTCTTATTTTCATGTTTGGGCTTTCTTTTCATGTTTTCATCTATGCTTTTTTGCTTTCTCTCTCTCTCTTTTGCTTTCTGTGATGTGTACAATTTATTTTTTTTTACCTCCTGTGATTTCAAAAGTATACAGTTTATTGTTTTAATTCTATTTATACCTTCAAGATTGTAAAAAGCTTTCTTGGACCCACGTTTCTCCAACTATCAAATTCAAGAAAAATCTATAAATTTTTGGAGTTCTCATCATGGTATAGCAGAAACGAATCTGACTAGGAACCATGAGGTTGTGGGTTCGATCCCTGGCCTCGCTCAGTGGGTTAAGGATCCAGCGTTGCCGTGAGCTGTGGTGTAGGTTGCAGACCCGGCTAAGATCTGGCGTTGTTCTGGCTGTGGCGTAGGCTGGCAGCTGCAGCTCCGATTAGACCCTTAGCCTGGGAACTTCCATGTGCCATGGGTGCAGCCCTAAAAAAAGAACAAATGAAAAAAGAAAAATCTATCATTTTTGCCTCCCTTACAATGCGTACTTCTATACCTTTCCATTAAAGGTTCAGTTATCACATCTCTCTTTATAAAAACTATACAAGCCTTCTTTTTTCAAAAATTGGAATTTGTCTTTCCGATTTTAATCATGTTTAGGAGTTACTTATATTGAATTCTCTATGTTTAAGTGGTTACCAAGTGTTCTGCACATTCCAGTCACTGTGGCTGCACTTATTACCCCCTAAAGCCTTAACGGCTTAAAACAATAATCATTTATTATTTGCAGTTTCTGTGCATCAGGAATGCAAACAGAGTATGGCAGCGATGGCTGGCCTCTCCTCCATGATGTCGGAGGCCTCAATAGGAAGACTCGAGGCTTGAATCTCTAGCTTGGCCTTAATCATCTGAAAGCTTGTTCACCTATGGCTGGTGCTGACTGCCAGCTGGGGTCCTGGCTGGGGCTGTTAACTCCACACATGCCCTCTTAGGTAGCCTGCACTTCCTTGCAATGTAGGGGCTGAGTTCCAAGGGCAAGCAGCCCCCAGAGGGAGAGCCAGATGGAAGCCACATGAGTTTGATGACTCACAAACCATTCAGGGAGTTCTCTTCATGGCTCAGCAGTTAATGAACCTGACTAGAATCCATGAAGATGCGGGTTTGATTGAAGATCCAGCTTTGCTGTGCACTGTGGTGTAGGTCACAGATGTGGCTTGGATCCTGAGTTGCTGTGGCTGTGGTGTAGGCCAGTGGCTGTAGCTCTGATTCGACCCCTAGCCTGGGAACTTCCATATGCTGCAGGTTTGGCCCTGAAAAGACAAAAAAAAAAAAAAAAAATCATTCACTGTCATCTTCTGCTATATCCTGTTATAAAAGTCCACCCAGATGGAATGGAAGTGCATCAGTATCACTACATAAGACAAACGAGTGGGATGTTCACATATGTACATTCATGTACATGAATATGTACATATCCACACACATTACATACATATATATGTTGGCATGGTCATATATGAAAATTACTATCAGCCACACTGCATTTCTTTAAAGTCTCCCCCCCATTTAAAAAAGTTGTATTGAAGCATAGTTGATTTACAATGTTGTGATAATTTCTGCTGTACAACAAAGTGATATGGTTATACATCTACACACATCCATTCTTTTCCCATATAGGTTATCACAGAATATTGGTAGAGTTCCCTGTGCTATACAGCAGATCCTGGTTGACCATCCACATGGAGGTTCCCAGGGTAGGGGTTGAACCGGAGCTAAAGCTGCCAGCCTATACCACAGCCACAGCAACACCAGATCCCCAACCCACTGAGTGAGGCCAGGGATTGAACTTGAATCCTCTTGGATACTAGTTGCATTCGTTTTTGCTGTGCCGCAATGGGAACTCCACCCACTTGTGTTTATGCTTAATTTTATTTTCATTACTCTAGGAGGTGGATCTGAAAAGATACTGCTGCAGTTTTTGTCAAAGTGTGTCCTGCCTATGTTTTCATCTAAGAGTTTTGTAGAATCTGGTCTTCCATTTAGGTCTTAATCCATTTTGAATTTATTTTTGTGTATGGTGTTAGAGAGTGTTCTAATTTCATTCTTTTATGTGTGGCTGTGCAGTTTTCCAGCACCACTTATTGAGGAGACTGTCTTTTCTCCATTGTATATTCTTGCTTCCTTTTTCATAGATTAGTTGACCATAAGTGTGTGGATTTATTTCTGGGCTTTCTGTCTTCTTCCATTGACCTATATTTCTGTTTTTGTGCCAGAACCATACCATTTTGATGACTGCATCTTTGTAGTATAGTCTGAAGTCAGGGAGCCTGATTCCTCCATCTCAGTTTCTCTTTCTCAGGATGGCTTTGGCCATACTTTTGCCTTTAAGCTGGTTATACCATCCTTCTGGGTCCTAGGTTTATAATGAGTTAGAGAGTATTTTTGAATGCATTCAGTATGTTTCTATTTGAGTCATGATTGAAACATTTAAAAAATTTATCTTTCTTGAAAAATCGGGAAAAGGTGTATTCAGCATTATCTATAACATAGGAGGCATGATTATGATGCTACTCTGGATAGCAGAATGCAAATATATATAGAGAGTATGATTAAAATTGAATTTAATATTCATAAGAAAAAGACAGTAGAAAAGATACACCAAAATATATTAGGCTGCTTGATATTTTTCTTTATTATATTTTCCCCAAATTTTAAAAGATGAATTATGCTATCTTTGTTACAGGAGTCCAGTGAGGCTCTAGTCTGAACCTTTGTTTTATTGATGGTGTAACAATGGTTTTATGGATTGTGAGGGGCTGGAGAGAGAGCCAGCCTGTTCTCTGCACAGCTCCTGGGGTCAGCAGTGAGTCCTGCTGGTGGGCAAGGGGGGCATATGACATAGTAATAACAATAATAAAATAATGTGTATATATATTATCCCAGGAATTGTGCTAAGCAATATCTGATTTAACTCTCACAACAGCCCTTGGAAGTAAGTATCATTATTTCCATTTTGCGGATGAGGAACTGGGGGAGTGAGGACATATTGGAGGTCAGGTAACTTGCCCAACTCTTAAGTGGTGAAGCAGGAATTGAAACTCAGGCTGATGCCCTTGCTACCCTGCATCATGGGAGAGAGTTGGAAAGGAAGTCTTTGAATCCCTTTCTGAAAAGTCATCCCCACTACTGAATCCAAGCCCTCAGAAACAGTTTATCCAGGAAACATCTACTGAACCTCCTCTATGTCCCAGGCACTGAGGACAAGGCATGGCTAAGTCTTCAAGGAGCTTAGGAGCTAGGATGAGCCCAGAGATGGAAGCAAGAAGGGAGGGCACAAAGGAGGGGCACCCCTGAAGGCAAGGGAGAGTTGGGGGGTGCTTCCCAGAGGAGGTGTCAGCCAACTTGAGTCTCAAAGGAGGGCAGCCTGGTAAAGGGGTTGAGGGGGCAGTAAGGGCATTCAGGGCAGAAGAATGGCCAGAGCAGAGGGGTAATAAAGATATACCAGAGAAGCACAGTAAAGACATGCATTCTAGAACTGCTGTCCCTACCTCCAGTACCCCACCTGTCCCCTTCCCTGGTTACCAGAAATCCATTTTGTACAGTGGGATGGACACTGTTGATTGTCAAGGGTGGTACCTGAATTGCCAGGGTATTTAGACTAGAGTCAGATCACCCCTCCCTGAGGGCTAATGGATTAAGATACAGCTGGGAGAGTTCCTGTTGTGGCTCAGTGGGTTAAGAACCTGACCAGTATCCATAAGGATGTGATCTCTGGCCTCTCCCAGTGGGTTAAGGCTCTAGCATTGCCACAAGCTGTGGCGTAGGTGGCAGACATGGCTCAGATCTGGCATGGCTGTGGCTGTGGCATAGGCCAGCAGCTGCAGCTCTGATTTGACCCCTAGCCTGGGAACCTCCATATGCCACAGGTGCAGCCCTAAAAAGCAAGCAAACAAACAAACAAAACCACCAAAAAAACAAAAAACAAACCCAAACTTTATTTATGGGAGTTCCCGTTGTGGCTCAGTGGGTTAAGAATCTGATGAGTATCCATGAGGATGTGGGTTCAATCTGTGGCCTCACTCAATGGGTTAAGAATGTAACATTGCCATGAGCTGTGGTGTAGGTCCCAGATGCGGCTCGGATACGATGTTGCTATGGCTGTAGCATAGGTTGGCAGCTGGAGATATGATTCAGCCCCTAGCCTGGGAACTTCCTATGCTGCAGGTGCAGCCCTAAAAAGAAAAAACAAAACAAACAAACACCCCAAACTTTATTTATGGACACTGAAATTTGAATTTTATATAATTTACATGTCTTGCTATATTCTTCTTCTTTCGGTGTTTTTCATATAAGAACATAAATGCCATTCTGAGCTCGCAGACCAAGCAGAAACAGGCTACAAAGGGCCAGGTTTGGCCAACCGCTCTTGCTCTTGTAGGGCGTGAACCCTCAGGCTAGGAAGGAAGGTCGGTGTCAAAGAGGCTGGGCAGCTGGGCCAGTGGGTCAGGGGTACTGCTGGGACCACAGTCCAGATTGTCACAGGGGAATCCCCTTCTCTCCAGTCCTCTTCAGTCAGCATCCTGCAGACGAAGCCCAGGACCCACAAGAGGGCGCAAGTGCTTGGAGGGGATGACACTGCCAGTCTGGGTTTCCAAACTGTAGCCTCAGACCACCTGGATGCAGCTGCTCCTGACACTTCTACAGGCAGCTGCCCTGTCCCAGCCCCTGCCAGAAGCCAATCATTTAACCCCACCCACCCCACCCCACCCTGAACAATCGAGGGCCTGGCTGGGCTGCGTACCAGAGGCTGGGCCGATCACAGGCAGAGCACTCAGTGATTTGGGGCCTGGCTTGAAAATACAGGCTGGCCTTGGAGAAGTGTCTTAAAAGACCCAGAGGAAGCTGCAGTCATTGGTGGGCTCTACAGCTGGAGGTTGGGTAGATTCAAGGGCTGGGGTGGCCACAAGGGGCCAGGTGCCAGTTGAAGTCATGGGGGAGGAGAGACTGTGGGTGAAGGAGGAGCTGGGCAGGAAGAGAAACAGAGTGGGGGCCATAGAGACAGACAGACAGCCTGGCTAACTGAGAGACACGGTAGCCGAATCCCACAACTGCCCTGGGCCTTCCTGAGACTTGACCAGGGGACCTCACTGTATTTTCACAGCCTCCACCCTGCCTTTCCAGGGGTAAATCCCAACACTTTTCCTGGGTGAGTCCAGCAGGTCACTGATACGCTCCATCAGACCAAAAGCCATGACTGAGCAGGTCATTTCTGCTGCTGGTTCAGTTCCTCTCTTGCACAGTAACTTTATGATTTTATGCTTAGAGGGAACTTTAAACTGCAGGTTGGGGTCTCTTTGTTGTTTCGTATCAGCAGGTTGGAATCTTGTCTCACTACTAAAATCCACAGATGCATGACCTGGGCCTCACTATGCTCACCTCTTAAGTAGTCTGTGCCATTTATTATGAGAGCGTTGGGTTTGATCTGAGTCCTGTGCTCTTGAAAGGCAGGGAGGAATAAGAAACTCCCCACCTCCTTAAGTTCTGGGGAAACAGGACCTCCTTGCTCTCGCATATGCCAAGAAAACAACCCATGTACCTCCTTTCTTGCTATTCCCATGAGACTGGCTGATGACTCCCTGGTCACCTGCCTCTCTGAAACCTTATGCGACTTCCTTTTCTTTAAGACATTTGGGGAGTTCCCATCGTGGCTCAGTGGTTAATGAATCCGACTAGGAACCATGAGGTTGAGGGTTCGATCCTGGCCTTGCTTAGTGGGGTAAGTATCCTGCGTTGCCATGAGCCATGGTGTAGGTTGCAGACGCAGCTCAGATCCCGTGTTGCTGGTGGCTCTGGCGTGGGCCAGCAGCTACAGCTCCGATTAGACCCCTAGCCTGAGAATCTCCATATACCACGGGAGCGACCCTAGAAAAGACAAAAAAAAAAAAAACCCAAAACAAACAAACAAAAAACCCACCAGACATTTGGTGTTCATGCCCCTTCTCCCTATTCCAATAACTGGAATAAACTCTTCATTGCCTAGGGCTTTTTGCTTTAACGATTACCATAAATTGTAATCATCCACTGGGTGAGGCATCTGGAGTCCCAGGTTCCAGTCCTGGTTCACCTAGGCCTGACCTCCCTTTCCGGCACGTTTCAGTCTTGGTTGGAACTGGCTAAGGGCTCTTTAGTTTCAGGACGTGTGAATGGCAACTCAATCCCTACAGCCCACAGCCCCTGCGCGAGGAGGCGGGGCCTATCAAGCAGCTGTAACATGTGCATGCCGCCACCAGGGGGCAGCGGCTCCGCAGAAGAAGGCCCTCGCCTCTGCTCGGGCTCGCTCTTGCAGAGCCTTTAAAATGCACTTTGGAGGTGGACGCAAGGCAGCGTTTTGAGCCCTCTAGTGCTTTCCTCTGCTACACGCCGCTGCACTGTAGGCATTTGTTTTTAGGCATTTGTTTTTTTGCTCCCACCTCCAGAGATTCCTCCTCCGCAGATGCCAGTCAGAAGACTCTCGAGTCAGCCTGAGCGGGGTTCACAAGTCAGTTTCGAGCTTCTAGGTTTCTAGAGCTTGCCTGGAGACCACGTCCCTTCCCTTCACGCGGCCCTCCAGCCTCCTTTTCTACTTAAGTTGAAGAATCTCTCCGGCTGCAGGGAAATGGAGAGGCAGAAGGGAGGAGCCTGAAGAAGACTGATTTAGGGGCAGCACTTAACCAACCGGTCACAGCCATCAGCATTTGTAGCATCGCGGTGTCCCCGTAAACTGGGCAAGGCAAGAGCTGTAACGGCCATCTGAAGGATTGGGAAACAGACTCTCAGAGAGCAAAAGTGATTAACCTCTGGTCACACAGCTAGTAAATGGCTTCTGCCAGAACGCAGTTCTCCAGGTCCTAAACCCGGAGCTCTTGGGGTGGGTGGCCAGGACCAGAGATGGTTCACGACTTGGAAAGGGGCCCTGGACATCCCTCAGGACAGAAACCAAAGTGCAGCCTCCCAAAAGGACCCAGATTAGCCAGTTTTAAGTATTGACATGGTAAGATGATCACGTTTGCTTTTTCAAGTGTATATGTCTACATCCGCAATGGAAAAGCAAATATAAACACCAAAGCCAAATACAAATTAAAGGCAAATATTAAACAGCCAGACTGTCCACAGTGGACTCTCTCTGTGGTTGGAATAGCAGTAGTGGGTGGAGAGTTTTCATTTTCTCTGTATTGTTCCGATTCTTCAGTCCTCACATATATAAACTAGAAAGGAGAAGAAAGATTCGATATTTCTGTTGGACAAAAAAAAAAAAATAATACCTCCTTGTTAAAGAGTTGGAAAATAAAAAAGAGTATGAAGAAAATAAAATTCATCAGTAACCCTTGTTCTTCTTTCCTGTAGACATTGATGTTTTTCTTTTTAACTGGTTTCTTTCTTTACCTAACATGAATAACAGTGTTAATTGCAGAAGAATGTTGTGAAGATTGAGTGAGAGGCTGTATATAATAGCTAACATTCCAGAAGCGTTAGCCATTTTTATATATAACAAAATCTGCCCCGTACTGTATGTATTTTTTATATGCTGCTGTTTTCACTTATAACGTTGTTTCCCATGTTGGCTCTTCTTTAAGAATATTTTTAGTGACTGCACAAAATTTCATTATATTTAAGTAAACTTTATTCAACCTGTCCCTGAATGTTGAAACTTTAGATTGTTTCCAATTTTTGCTGTTAAAATAACAGCGAGATTAACATCTTTAAACATCTCTCCTTGTCAGCATTTCTGATTACTTCCTTAGATGGATTTCTGGAGGTAGGATTACTGGGACAAAGGGTGCAAATATTTTTCAGGCTTTTGATTCAGGTTACCAAAGTCCTTCCCAAAAAGGTCTTGCCAGTTTACACTCCCACCTGCAGTGCGTGAGAATGCCTGTCCCAAAGCACACAAAGGAGGGATTTTTTGGGGATGGGTGAGATTCAATTATGTTGCTGGACTGAGGAGAAGGATCCCTGTGGGGAGGGAGGGTTTAAATTTCAAGAGAGGAGTTCTGTCATGGCTCAGTGGAAATGAATCTGACTAGCATCCATGAAGATGCAGGTTCGATCCCTGGCCTCGCTCAGTGAGTTAAGGATCCAGCGTTGCCATGAGCTGTGGTGTAGGTCGCAGACACGGATTAGATCTGACGTTGCTGTGGCGCTCTGGTGTAGGCTGGCGGCTACAGCTCTGATTAGACCCCTAGCCTGGGAACCTCCATATGCCACGGGTGCAGCCCTAAAAAGATTAATAAAGAAAAGAAAAGAAAATTTCAGGAGAGAGAGAGGACGTCTAAAGGACCAAGGTCCCTGGGAGAAAAGGATGGTGTTTTGAAGCACATTTATAGGAATTGTCTTAGATTTAAGAAGGGCCACCTCATTGTCAGAAAGAGCTGTGATTGGGTGTGGATAAACTGCCTGTAAGTGGGTAGGTGAGAGTCAAGATTGCTCAATAAAGTAGAGGCTGAGGAGTTCCCGTTGTGGTGTAGCAGAAACAAATCCCGGAGTTCCCGTTGTGGCGAGGTGGTTAACGAGTCCGACTAGGAACCTTGGGGTTGCGGGTTCTATCCCTGGGGGTTGAGGATCCGGTGTTGCCTTGAATGGTGGTGTAGGTTGCAGAGGCGGCTCGGATCCCATGTTGCTGTGGCTGTGGCCTAGGCTGTAGGCTGCAGCTGCAGCTCTGATTCAACCCCTAGCCTGGGAACTTCTATATGCTGTGGGCATGGCCCTAAAAAGCAAAATGAAATAGAGACCGAGTCATCTATTCAAAGGTAAAAGGTGAGGAGTTCCCATTGTGGCTCAGTGTGTTAAGAGCCCCACATTTGTCTGTGAGGATGCAGGTTCCATCCCTGGTCTCGATTATTGTGTTAAGGATCTGGCATTGGGGCAAGCTGCAGCTTCGACCCTGCGTTGCTGTGGCTGTGGCGTAGGCTGACAGCTGCAGCTCTGATTCAACTCCTAGCCTGGGAACTTCCCTGTGCTATGGGTGCGACCCTAAAAAGAAAACAAACAAAAAACCCCCAAACAAGACAAAACAAAAAGAAACAACAGTAAAAGGTGAGGGCTGAGGAGGAGCCTCGAGGAAGGGCTAAGGGATTCTACCTTTTTACTCCCAGAGAGTAAAAAGGTTGACAGTCTGATTGAAGCAGACAAGTTTGAGTGTGTGATGGTGCCATTCTTTTTTTTCTTTTTTGGCCAAGGAGACATGCAGCGGCTTGATGTAGGATCCCCGTTCCCAGACCAGTGATTGAACCCTGGACCACAGCAGGGAAAGCACCAAATTCTAACCACTAGGCCACCAGGGAACTCCCTGATGGTACCGTTCTTGAGGGCTGTTGTGTGCTTTACCTGGGGACAGAAAAAGTTGTACACTTATTACTTTAAACCAAGTCTTTCAAATCAGGTAGTAAACAGAAAAAAAGCAATGAGGCTGGAGGAGTCATAGTAGTAAAAGGTTTACGAACTTTTGGTGTTGTACCAAACTTTCAAGGAACAGTTAATTCCTTAGAAGTTTTTCCAAAAAAAATTAGACATGAGCAAAAGCTGCCTAGGTCATTTTATGAAACCAGTGTAATCTTGGTTCCAAAATTAGTAAAAACAAAGCAATAATTGAAATGAAGAGGCTTGTTTCAGCTATACTGTAGATAAAAAAATCCTAAATAGGAGTTCCCGTTGTGGTGCAGTGGTTAACGAATCCGACTAGGAACCATGAGGTTGCGGGTTCGGTCCCTGCCCTTGCTCAGTGGGTTAACAATCCGGCATTGCCATGAGCTGTGGTGTAAGTTGCAGACGCGGCTCGGCTCGGATCCCACGTTGCTGTGGCTCTGGTGTAGGCCAGTGGCTACAGCTCCGATTCGACCCCTAGCCTGGGAACCTCCATATGCCGCAGAAGAGGCCCAAAGAAACAGCAAAAAAAAAAAAAAAAAAAAATCCTAAATAAAATAGCAGCTAACTAACCCAATCATATAACCCAGTTATATATTTTAAAAAATACATTTTGATCAAGTAGGATTTATCGCAAGAAATTTCAGGTAGGCTCAATATCAGCTATCTCTCCATTAATAAAGAACAAAAATCAGACAATTATCTCTATTGAAGAAAAAGCAGGGAGTTCCCGTCATGGTGCAGTGGTTAACGAATCCGACTAGGAACCATGAGGTTGTGGGTTCGGTCCCTGCCCTTGCTCAGTGGGTTAACGATCCGGCATTGCCGTGAGCTGTGGTGTAGGTTGCAGACGCGGCTCGGATCCTGCGTTGCTGTGGCTCTGGCGTAGGCCGGTGGCTACAGCTCCAATTGGACCCCTAGCCTGGGAACTCCATATGCCGTGGGAGCGGCCCAAGAAATAGCAACAATAACAACAACAACAAAAAAGACAAAAGACAAAAAAAAAAGGCATTTTATTAAGTTCATTATTTATGATCCTGTAATAACTTAGCAAACTGGATGTAGGAGAGAAATTCTTTAAAAAAAAATTTTTTTTAAATTATAGTTGATTTACAACATTCTGTCTATTTCTGTTGTACAGCAAAGTGACCCAGTTATATGTGTGTGTGTATATATATATATACATATATATATATATGCATATATGTTCTTTTTCCCACATTATCCTCTATCATGTTCCATGATGAGTGATTAGATATAGTTCCCTGTGCTACGCAGTAGGATCCCATTGCTTATCTACTCCAAATGCAATAATTTGCATCTACTAACCCCAAACTCCCAGTCCATTCCCCTCCCTCCTCCTCCCCCTTGGCAACCACAGATCTGTTCTCCAGGTCCATGAGTTTGTTTCTTTTCTGTAGATAAGGTTCTTTCTGCCCTATATTAGATTCTATATATAAGTGATATCGTGTGGTATTTGTCCTTCTCTTTCTGACTTAATTTAGTATGAGAGTCTCTAGTTCCATCCGTGATACTACAAATGGCATTATTTTGTTCTTTTTTATGGCTGAGAAGTATTCTACAGTGTATACGTACCACAACTTAATCCTTTCATCTGTCGATGGACATTTAATTTGTTTCTATATCTTGGCTATTGTGAGTAGTGCTGCTGTGAACATAGGGGTGCATGTATCTTTTTCAGTGAAAGTTTTGTATGGATATATGCCCAGGAGCTGGATCATCTGGTAGTTCTATATTTAGTTGTCTGAGATACCTCCATACTGTTTTCCATGGTGATTGTACCAATTTACATTCCCACCAAAAGGAGGGTTTCCTTTTCTCCACCCTCTCTTCAGCATTTGTTATTTGTAGACTTACTAATGATGGCCATTCTGACTGGTGCGAGGTGGTACCTCATGGTAGTTTTGATTTGCATTTCTCTAATAATTAGTGATGTTGAGCTTTTTTCATGTGCCTATTGGCCATCTGTATGTCTACTTTGGAGAAATGTCTATTCAGGTCTTCTACCTATTTTCAATTGCTTTTTTTTTCTTTTTTTGGTTTGTTTGTTTTTGCTGCTGAGTTGTACGAGTTGTTCATATATTTTGGAGATTAAGCCCTTGTTGGTTGCATCTTTTGAAACTATTTTATCCCATTCTGTCAGTTGTCTTTTTTTTTTTTATGGTATCCTTTGCTGTGCAAAAGCTTTTAAATTTGATTAGGTCCCATTGGTTTATTTTTGTTTTTATTTCTAGGTTAGATAGTCTTAACTTGATAAAGGTAATATGTCAAAAACTTAAAGCAAAAATATTTAATGAAGAGACTTTAACTACATTCTTTTAAAGATCTGGAAAAAACAAAGAATCCAACGATACCATTCAACATATACAATAATGGAAGATGTAGACAAAGCTATTGGGAAGAAAGAATAAGCAATAGATGAATTAGAAGAGGAGCTAAAACTATAATCATGTTAAATAGATAAAGAATATGTGATTTATATTATTATGTATACATTGTATATATATTGTGGGTGTGTATACATACACACACAAGGGAATACTATTCAGCCATAAACAAGAATGAAATAATGTCATTTGCAGCAACATGGATTGACCTAGAAATGATCATACCAAGTGAAGTAAGTCAGACAGAGAAAGACAAATATCGGAGTTCCCATAGTGGCTCAGAGAAAACCAATCTGACTAGCATCCATGAGGGCTCAGGTTCAATCCCTGGCCTTGCTCAGTTGGTTAAGGATACAGCGTTGCCAGGAGCTATGGTGTAGGTTGAAGATATGGCTCAGATTCCATGTTGCTGTGGCTGTGGTGTAGGCCGGTGGCTACAGCTCTGATTTGACCCCTAGCCTGGGTAGCTCCATGTGCCACGGCTGCAGCCCTAAAAAGACCCCCCCACCCCCCCAAAGAAAGACAATATCATGTGATATCACCTATGTGTGGAATCTAAAATATGATACAAACTTATTTACAGAAAAGAAACAGACTCATAGACCTAGAAAATAAACATATGGTTACCAAAGGGGGAAGAGGGTGGGGGAGGGATAAATTAGGAGTTTGGGATTAGCACATAAATGTAATGTATATAAAACAGAGGCTTTTTGGAGTTCCCATCGTAGCTCAGTGGTTAACGAATCCGACTGGGAACCATGGGGTTGAGTGTTCAATCCCTGGCCTTTCTCAGTGGGTTAAGGATTTGGCATTGCTATGAGCTGTAGTATGGGTTGCAGATGTGGCTTGGATCCTGCATTGCTGTGGCCGTGGCTTAGACCGGGGGCTACAGCTCCAATTCGACCCCTAGCCTGGGAACCTCCATATGCCGTGGGAGCGGCCCAAGAAATGGCAAAAAGACAAAATAAAATAAAACAAAACAAAAAATAAAATAAAATAAAATAGAGGCTTTCCCAGTAGCCTAGTGGTTAAGGATTTGGCATCGTCACTTCTGTAGCTTGGGTTTGATCCCTGACCCAGGAACTTCTGCATGCTGCAGGCATGGCCAAAAGAAAAAAATAAAAAATAAAAAAAAATTTAAAAAGATAGGAGTTCCCGTCTTGGCTCAGTGGTTAACGAATCTGACTAGGAACTATGAAGTTGTGGGTTCGATCCCTGGCCTCGCTAAGTGGGTTAAGGATCCGGCATTGCTGTGAGCTGTGGTGTAGGTCGCAGACGTGGCTCAGATCTGGCGTTGCTGTGGCTGTGGTGTAGGCTGGCAGCTATAGCTCTGATTGGACCTCTAGCCAGGGAACCTCCATGTGCCACAAGTATGGCCCTAAAAGCAAAATAAACAAAACAAAACAAAAGAAACAAGATAAACAACAAGGTCTTACTGTATAGCACAGGGAACTATATTCAATATCCTATAATCAATCATAATGGAAAAGAATATGAAAATCTGGGAGCTCCTGTCATGACTCAGCAGTAAAGAACTTGATTAGGATCCACGAGGATCATTCAGTGGGTAAAAAGATCTGGTGTTGCTGTGAACTGTGGTGTAGGTTGCAGACTTGGCTCAGATCCAACTTTGCTGTGGCTGTGGTGTAGGCTGGAGGCTACAGCTCTGATTCAGCCCCTAGCCTGGGAACCTCCATATGCTGCAGGTGTGGCTCTAAAAAGAAACAAAGAAAAAAGAAAATAAATAAAACTGATTCATATTGCTATACACCAGAAACTAAACAACAGTGTAAATCAACTATAATTAAAAAAAAAAAACTCCAAACTATCATCATGTAAAGATAGTATTTTTTTTTTTTTTTTAATCTTCTTAGGGCCACACCCACAGCATATGGAGGTTCCCAGGCTAGGGATCTAATCGGAGCTGTAGTCACTGGCCTACACCACAGCCACAGTAACTCAGCATCTGAGCCACTTCTTCGACCTACACCATAGCTCACGGCAACACCGGGTCCTTAACCCACTGAGCAAGGCCAGGGATCGAACCCGCAACCTCATGGTTAGTAGTGGGATTCATTTCCTCTGTGCCACAAGGCAAACTCCAAGATAATATTTTCACTCGCCTTGAAAAAAAAGAGAAGCAACAGATAGACTGTTAAAACTGTTAAGAGAATTCAGTAAAACCTCTAGATACAATATTGACAAAAAAAAAAAAACCAACCCTGTAAAACTTCTCTTCACCAGCAGTAACAACAGAAAAGCATGTACAATACCTAGGAATGAACTTAACTAAGAATGTCCAGGAAAACAATGGAGAAAACTTTAAAATTCTAATAAAGCATGTAGAAATTAACCTGAATAAATTGAGAGAAATTATATGCTCTTGTATGAAATGACTTAATACTCTATAGGAGTCAGTTCTTTACTTTTTATTTTTATTTTTTATTTTATTTTTTTTGCTTTTTAGGGCCACACCTGTGGCATATGGAATTCCCAGGCTAGGGGCCAAATTGGAACTGTGACTGCCGGCCTACACGAAAGCCACAGCAACACCAGATCCTTAACCCACTGAGTGAGGCCAGAGATTGAACTCGCCTGGATACTAGTCAGGCTTGTTTCTGCTGAGGCACAATGGTACTCCCAGAAATCAGTTCTTTATTAATTAATTTATATATGCAATGAGATCCCAATAAAAATTCCAGGTATATTTTCCAGAACTTAATAAGCTCATTCTAAAATTGACATGGATGAACCAGATTAAGTCAGCCTTATGAAAGAAAAGAGCAGCGCGCTACACAGCCAGGTTATAAGCCAGACAAAGCAAAACAAGAGTTCCCATTGTAGTGCAGTGGAAGTGAATCCGACTAGGAACTATGAGGTTGCAGGTTCAATCCCTGGCCTCACGCTGTGGGTTAAGGATCTAGAATTGCTGTGAGCTGTGGTGTAGGTCACAGATGTGGCTTGGATCTGGCATTGCTGTGGCTGTGGTGTAGGCTGGCAGCTGTAGCTCTGATTGAACCCCTAGCCTGGGAACCTCCATATGCTGTGGGCATAGCCCTAAAAAGCAACAAACAAACAAACAACAACAACAAACAAAACAAAAAAAACCTCAGCAACATCCTTTTGCACAAAAACAGACCAATAGACCATGGGATAGAATAGAAAACTCAGAGTCAGACCATGAGTATATGGATGGGAGGAATCATACATCAATGAAGAAGGGGCAGTTTTAACCAGCTTGCTAGATGGAGAAAAACAAAATGGGATTCCTGCCTGATACCAAGTAGAAAAAGGACACTCTACATGACGAAAAAACCTCAATGTGAAAAAATAAAACTCTAAAGTTAAGAGAAGAAAATATAAGAGTTCCTGTTGTGCTCATCCACCTACTATGTCTCAACTTTTGGAGCCGTGAGTTTACCCTGTGACCTCGCTTCTCTGACAGATCTAAGAAGACTTGTTTATTTTCAATTTGTTCAGCTTTTTACCTGTTAGGACAGAGCAGAGACTTCCAAGCTTCTCATTTGCCCAACTGGAAACTGGAAGTCTCTCTTTTGCTTTGAGGTTTGCATGAGTTACTTGTCCCGTCTCATTTTTTATTTTTTAATTTATTAATTAGTATCATTTTGTTCAGGGGTTTAAGGATCTGGCTTTGCTGTGGTGTAGGTTACAGATGTGGCATTGCTAGGCTGTGGTGTAGGCCAACAGCTGCAGCTCCAATTTGACCCCTAGTCTGGGAACTTCCATATGCTGCAGGTGTGGCCCCCAAAAAAGGACAAAAAAATATATAATACAGTACAATAAAATAACTATGATTGATATTCTAAGGGCACTTAGATGGATAAAGTAAACAACATGCAAGAACCGATGGACAACATCAGCAGAGAGATGGAAATTCTAAGAAAGAATTCTAAGAAAGAGAAAAAAACACTATAACAGAATGTGGCACAGCGGGTTAAGGATCTGGCATTGTCACTGCTGTTTCGTGGGTTCAATCCCTGGCCCAGCATGGCCAAAAAACAAAGATTCAAAAACACTGTAAGAGAAATGGATGCATGTGTTAGAAAAAAGAAAGATCTAAAATAAGTGATCTAAGCTTCCATCTTAGGAAACTAAAAAATGGAGAGCATCCAAAGTAAGTGAAAGGTAGCAGGTCCTATAGAAAAATTGGCAAATTTTATCAACAAGCAATTTGTAAGTGTGGGAACCCAAACAGGCATATGAAGAGAATTAGTAAGAATTAAAACCATCAATGATGTTCAAGACAACAATAAGATATCCCCTTCCACTTATTTATTAATTTATTTATTTGGCTGGCAAAAATTGGAAAGCTGGAGAATGCCAAATTTTGGCAGTTACGTAGAGACATAGGCTCTTTCACGTGCTGCTGGAGGGGATGCAGAGCAGTCAGCCTTTCTGGGGAGCAGTCCAGCACTAGGTAGACACATGTGTTAGATGCATAGCCTAGGACCCAGTAAATCCACTCCTGGCTGGAGAGCCCAAGCAAATGAGCTCACAGATACATTACAGGCTATGGATTAGAATGTTCACTGCTGTATCAGTTCTGAGAGTGGGCAGTCACAGATGTCCAATTGTCCATCTGCAGAGGGGTAAATGGGTAAAATGTGGAAACGCACACAATAGAGTGTTATGCGCCAGTTAGAGAAGCAAGGGATTAGACGCATACATAGCATACAGAGCAATGTGAATGGACCGTAAAAACCAAGCTGAGTGACAAAAGTAACTAGCAGAATGAGATAAATAACTATTGCTATAAAGTACATGTGCATACATATACTATATATATATATATATATATAGTTTTTGGTTTTTTTTTTGTCTTTTGTCTTTTTAGGGCTGCACTCACAGCATATGGAAGTCCCCAGGCTAGGGGTTGAATTGGAGCTATAGCTGCCAGCCTGTGCCACAGCCACAGCGATGCCACATCCAAGCTGCATCTGTGACCTACACCATAGCTCCCTACAACTCCGGATCCTTAACCCACTGGGCAAGGCCAGGGATCGAACCCATGTCCTCATGGATACTAGTCAGGTTTGTTAACCACTGAACCATGACGGGAACTCCACTTGTGCATATTTTTGTAATTTACTGTGTATAGATTATCAATTTTAAAAATGCATACAAGGAGTTCCCATTGTGGCTCAGTGGGTTAAGAACCTGATATAGTGGGGATGAGTGTTCAATCCCTGGCCTCGCTTAGGGGGCTAAGGATCCAGCATTGCTGCAAGCTGTGGTGTAGGTCGCAGATGCAGCTCGTATTTGGGGTTGCTGTGGCTGTGGTGTAGACCGGCAGCTGCAGTTCTGATTTGACCTCTTGCCTGGGAACTTACATGCTGCAGGTGTGGCCCTAAAAAGAAAAAGAAAAAAAAAATGCATTCCAGGGGCAGGGGGAGGGATGAATAGGTGGACCACAGAGGCTTTTTAGGACATTGAAAATACTCTGTAATGATATCATAATGATGGCTACATGTCATTATTCATTTGTCAAAACCCGCAGAATACACAGCACCAAGACTGAACCCTAATATAAACTATGGACTTGAGGTGATTATGATGTTTCTGCTGATTCATCAGCTGTAACAAGTGTACCCTCTGCTGGAGGATGTTGTTAACAGGGAAGGCTATGCCTGTGTGGGAGCAGGGGGTTTATGGGAAATCTCTCTACCTTCCTTTTTATTTTGCTGAGGATCTAAAACTGGGCAAATAGAAGTAAAGTCTTTTTTAAAAAATAAATAGAAAATTAAAGAATGCATTTACAAAAGACTTGAAGTGGATCATAAACCTAAATCTAGGAGCTAAAACTATATAACTTCTGGAAGAAACCATAGGAGAAAGACTTTAATTAGGGGTTAGGCAAAGATTTTTTTTTTAAATGAGAAAAATAAAAAATGAATGGCAAAAGAACAAAATTGATACATTGAGCATCACGCCAAATTAAAAACATTGACTTTTTGAAAGACACTGTTAAAGGAGTTCCTGTTGTGGATCAGTGGGTTAAGAACCTGACATAGTAGTCGTGAGGATTCGGGTTTTATCCCTGACCTCCACCAATGCGCTAAGGATCTGGCATTGCTATGACTATGGCACAGGCTGGCAGCTGCAGCTCCAATTTGACCCCTAGCCTGGGAACTTCTGCGTGTGGCCCTAAAAAAAGAAAAAAAAAAAGAGAGACACTGTTAAGAAAATGAAAAGGGAGAAGTTCCTTTGAGGCACAGTGGGTTTAGGGTATGGTGTTGCTGCAGCTGTGGCACAGGTCACAACTGTGGTCAGGGTTCTGTTTTTGGCCTGGGAACTTCTACATGCTGTGGGCTCAACCAAAATAAAGAAAGAAAAGAAAAGAAAAAAGAAAAGGAAAGAAAGAAAAGAAAAAGAAAGAAAGAAAGAGGAAAGGCAAGCCACAGCCTGGGAAAAATAGTTGCAAAACATATGCTAAAGGAGTTTGTGCCAGTCTTCAGTTTTTTGCTTCTCAGATCCAAATCCACCCTTCTTTGTCTGCTCTGTGATGAAAGAGTTGGGCTATACAAATATTTCATCTGTGACATTTGTTATAACGTCATGCCAGTAGAGGATGCTGGAAAGACAGTAGGGAGGAAGGAATTTTCTCCTTTGTTTCCCGTGTCCTTCGGAGCCCAGGTTCTCCTGTGCTGGGCTTCTGGAGGGTGACACTTTCACCATTGCCTGACTGCTGCAGAGGGCACCTTCCCCAGCTCTTAGTCTTGGTAGCAGGGCAACCAGAAAGGCCCAGTGTCTAGAAGCTGCCCTCAGCACCTTCTCCAAGTGATGCGCCACTGGTGAGGCATTTGACTGTGAACAGCTTCTTCAAGCATCCCTCAGGTGACTTTGGAGCAAGTTCCAAGGTATGGTACCTCCCTGTGGACCATTTATCCTATTCTCCCAAAGGGTCCTTTTCTTGTATCCTCTGACGAGCCATGTAGGTGTCATCCCCACCGCCCAGTGTACCACACTGTGCTCTGTCCAACAAGATCTGGAGCTTCTCCTTGGACACCCCATCTCAGCCCTACCAGTAGTGCTTGTCCCTGTATTTACTGTTCCTGTATTCATCAGAGTTCTCTAACTTTCAGGAGTTAATTCTCCATTAGTCCAATCTCCTGTTAATAATTCTCCTGAAGGGACACTTACTGACACTGACCTATATTTAGAATATATAAAGAAAATTCACAACACAATAACAAGTCAGACACACAGGCTGATTAAAAAATGAAAAAAAGGGAGTTCCCGTGGTGGTGCAACAGAAACGAATCCGACTAGGAACCATGAGGTTGCGGGTTCGATCCCTGGCATCACTTCATGGGTTGAGGGTCTGGCATTGCTGTGGGTTGTGGTGTGGGTCACAGACGCAGCTCAGATCTGATGTTGCTGTGCTGTGGCCAAGGCCGGCAGCTGTAGCTTTGATTGGACTCCTAGCCTGGGAAATTTCATGGGCTGTGGGTGTGACCATTTAAAAAAAAAAAAGCAAAAAAAATGAGCAAGAAAGACTTAAACAGACACTTTACCAAATAAGATACAGGGATGGCAAATATGCACATAAAAAGATCCTCAATATGATTAGTTATTAAGGAATTTTCAGAGATAGCCACTCTTAGGCACTGCTGATGGAATCCAAAATGGTGCTTCATTTTGGAATATAATTCCTTATAAGTTTACTTATACACTCATGTATAGACCTCATTCATTCAAACTCCTTAATGACAAATGATGTTGAGCATGTTTTATATGCTCGTTTGCCATGTGTTTACTTTCTTCGGTAAGGTATCTGTTTAGAAGTTTTGCCTTTTTTTAAAAATTTTTTTTAAAGCTTTTTAGGGCCACGCTCATGTCATATGGAGGTTCCCAGGCTAGGGATCGAATCGCAGCTGCAGCTGCAGGCCTACGCCAGGGCCACAGCAATGCCAGATCCAAGCCACATCTGTGACCGACACCACAGCTCATGGCAACACGGGATCCTTAACCCACTGAGCGAGGCCAGGGATCAAATCTGCGTGCTCATGGTTACTAGTCAGATTTATTTCTGTTGAGCCAAGACGGGAACTCCTTGGCTATTTTTAAGTTGGGGTGTTTGTTTTTTTTTTTCTCTTGAGTTTTAAGAGTTCTTTATATGTTTTGGATACAAGTCCTTTATCAGATATGTATTTTGTAAATATTTTCTCTTAGTCTGTGACCTTTTCATTCTCTTAACAGCAGAGCAAAAAGTTTTGATTTTAATAAAGTCTAATTTTTCCATTTTTTCGCCTTTTATGAATCATGGTTTTGGTATTGTATCTAAAAATTCATTGCTGGAGTTCCAGTCGTGGCTCAGTGGAAATGAACCTGACTAATATCCATGAGGTTGTGGGTTTGATCCCTGGCCTTGCTCAGTGGGTTAGGGATCCGGCACTACTCTGAGCTGTGGTGTAGGTTGCAGACATAGCTCGAATCCCATGTTGCTATGGTAATGGTGTGGCTGTGGCTGTGGCTGGCAGCTCCAGGTCCGATTCAACCTCTGGGAACTTGGGGTCCTCCATATGCTGCGGTTGCGGCCCTAAAAAGACAACAACAACAAAAAATTTAAAAATAAAAATAAAATAAAAATTCTTTGCTAAACCCAAAGTTACCAAGATTTTCTCCTGTCTTCCTTTAGATATTTTATGGTTTTGCATTTACATTTAGGTCTATGATCCATTTTCAGTTAGTTTTTGTCAAAGGTATCAACTCTGTCTCTGGATTTTATTTTAATTTTTTGCATATGGATAGCCAGTTGTTTTAGCAGCATTTCTTTTTTTCCATTAAATTGTCTTTGCTCCATTGTCAAAAATTGATTGACTATTGAGGAATATAAACTATATTTCAACAAAATAGACTCAAAGAGGAAAAAAATACATGCACACAAAACAACAACTACATATTTTTTAAAAACAGAAACCAAAGTATACTTTAAACACGGTAGAATGATTGCTCAGGTATATGGGAGGATGTGTGTTATGGCTATAAAAAAGAGTGAGTGGAGAGTTCTCCTGTGGCACAGTGAGTTAAGGGTCTGGCGTTGTCACTGCAGGAGCTTGGGCTGCTGCTATGGTGCCGGTTTCATCCCTGGCCCAGGAACTCCCACATGTTAGGGTGCCACAGCCAAAAAAAGAGAGAGAGAGAGAAGAAATGAACTGAACAAGTGAGGAATCTTGCACAGACCACTGATCATTTTGGTGGATTGATTATTGCTACTAAACTGTCCTCTCCTTCCTGGGCACTGGGTAACCCAGCTAGAAACTATATTTCTCATCCCTCTCTTGCTACTTGGTGTGACCATGTGACTAAACTCTCACCCATGGGAGGTGAGTAGAGGTGACTGTATAACTTTCAGTTTCATATTATTTTTATTTTTTTCAAATTGGAGAAGACTTTTTGAAGTCTTCTTGAAATTGAATTGAAGTATAATTGATTGACAATGTCATGTTTCAGGTGTACAGCACAGTGATATGAACATATATCTTTTTCAGATTCTTTTCCCTCATGGGTTATTATAAAATACTGAGTGTAGTTCCCTGTGCTATGTAGTAGGTTATCTGTTTTATATATAATAGTGTATATATGTATTGCCTTTTTTGTCTGTTTTTCTTTCTCTCTCTCTCTCTCTTTTTTTTTTTTAGGGCCGTACCTATGGCATATGGAAATTTCCAGGCTAGGGGTCTAATTGGAGCTACTGCTGCCAGCCTATGCCACAGCAACACCAGATCCAAGCCACGTCTTCCACCTACACCACAGCTCACAGCAACACCGGATCCTTAACCCAGTGAGCGAGGCCAGGAATCAAACCTACAACTTCATGGTTCCTAGTCAGATTCGTTTTCACTGTGCCATGATCAGAACTCCTGTTTTATTTTCTTAATGGCTGCACCTTCGGCATATGGAAGTTTCCAGGCTGGGCTTAAATCAGAGTTGCATCTACTGGCCTACACCAAAGCCAGGGCAACATGGGATCCAAGCCGCATCTGCAACCTATGCCACAGCTTGCAGCAATGCTGGATCCTTAAACCACTAAGCAAGGCCAGGGATCAAACCCATATCCTCACAAAGACAACTGTTGGGTCTCTAACCTTCTGAGCCACAATGGGAACTCTCAATTGTGTATTTTGTTTTTGGTAATCTTGCTTGCATTTCATGTCTGTTTATGATTCTATTTATTTTTTCCCACCTTTTGTTATGCAGACTGTGGTTTTTTGTTTTTTGTTTTTTTTTGCTTTTATCTTGCTGTGATTTGGGAGATAGAGATCCTATTTTTCAATTTTACTAGGGTTGAAGTTTTTTAAAATATTTTTTAATTTCAAAAAGACTCATACATCTTTATTATCAATCCTATTCAGCAATATATAACCTAACAAAAATATCAGTGTCTGCCTAAGAAATACATTCTTTGTACCTTAGCACACATACACTGCCTCCTTTTTTGGCATGGGGGTAGCATGGTAAGAGTCTTAGACTTGGTACAAAATAACTATGTAATTTATCACACACATTGATACTAAGTCTAGCTTTGATCTTCTTCAGTGACTCTTTTGAACTGTAGCTGATCTAATTATTAGTTTTATTAGAATCTTGGAGTTCCCGTCGTGGCACAGTGGAAACGAATCCGACTAGAAACCATGAGGTTGCGTGTTCGATCTCTGGCCTCGTTCAGTGGGTTAAGGATCTGGTGTTGCCATGAGCTGTGGTGTAGGTCGTAGACATGGCTCAGATCCCTCATTGGTGTGGCTCTGGCATAGGCCAGAGGCCATAGCTCCAATTGGACCCCTAGCCTTCCCTCCTCCACATGCCGCAGGTGCGGCCCTAAAAAGACAAAAGAAAAAAAAATCTACTGATAATGTAATGATCTTTCTTTTTTGTTTCTTAGCCTTTTTTACCCCAGTGATATACAAAATGAATGATATTCCCAGACAAAGCACATTTTCATGGGTGTCACCTGTTTTTGAGGAATATCAAATATTTTGTAGACAAGTAAAATAAACAGCCCCTCAAATTTTTTGGGGGGGCATGCTATTTATAAAAGCATTTACTATCCATATGAGTAGTAAAATAAGCCCTCTAAAGAACTTTTAAAAACCATGTGGAGTTCCTGCTGTGGCAGCGAGTTAAGAATCCGACTGCAGAATTTCTGTTAGCTACGGAAGTGAGGGTTGGATCCCTGGCCTGACACAATGGGTTAAAGGATCTGGCATTGCTGTAGCTATGAGTTGGTCACAGCTGTGGCTTGGATTCAATCCCTGGCCAGTGAACTTCCATATGCCCGGAGTGCAGCCATAATAATAATAATAATAAAAAAGCCTTGTCATTTTATGAGGAAAAATGCATAAATATAACTTAATTTCTTTGTTACTCTTTTTAGGGATGCACCTGCAGCATATAGAAGTTTCCAGGCTAGGGGTCCAATAGGAGCTACAGTTGCCAGCCTATGCCACAGCCACAGCAACGTGGGATCTGAGCTGCGTCTGTGACCTACACCACAGCTCATGGCTGGATTCTTAACCCACTGAACAAGGCCAGGGTTGAACCTGTATCCTCATGGATACTAGTTGGGTTCATTACCACTGAGCCACAGGGGGAACTCCCTAACATAAATTTAAAACATGCAGCTTTATTTAAATTTTAAAATTTAATTTATTTTTCAATAAATTTTATTTTCCCATCTTCACATTATAGATAATATTAGGAAATGAACAAATATGTGCTGTTGCAGAATAAACATGTGTTCATCTTATTTTAGTATTTAACGTTATAGCAGAATTCAAATCTATAGATCAGTGTGACTGTGATTAGGACAAATTGCTCTTGCACCCTCAGTTTGTGATAAGGTAACAGTTGCTGCCATACTGTTCCTAAGGAAAATGATCTTCCTGCCAGACTCTTTCTTACGCCTTCTAGAAGGATGCAGCCTTCGTGTTAGATCCCTCTCCCCTGACTCCTTCCCTATTAAGAATTTATCTATGGATAAAATTAAGAATAAAATGAAAGTAAGTATAAGAATCAAGACTCACAGGCACCAAGATTGTTCATAATCCCCACAACTATTTGTGGTGCCACTGTCAGGAGTAACTGCCACCAGCTGAGGTTAAGATGAGTTGTAGGTCATGTGAGGTTGTGGGGAGCTCACTGTACCAGCCATGTCTCTGCTTCTCAAGAAAATGCATTTTAGGAGTTCCCCTCGTGGCTCAGCGCTAGCAGACCTGACTAGCATCCACGAGGACATGGGTTTGATCCCTGGCCTTACTTAGTGGGTTAAGGATCTGGCTTGCCTTGAGCTGTGGTGTAGGTTGCAGCTTGGATCCTGCATGGCTGTGGCTTTGGTGTAGGCTGGCAGCTGAGGCCAGCAGCTGAGGCCAGCAGCTGCAGATCTGATTCGACCCCTAGTCTGGGACTTTCCATATGCTGCAGGTTCGGCCCTAAAAAGACAAAAAAAAAAAGAAGTGCATTTTAGGGAATTCCCTGGTGGCTCAGCAGGTTAAGGATCCAGTGTTGTCACTGCTGTGAGTGGGGTCGCTACTGAGGTATGGGTTTGATTGCTGGCCCTGGGGAATTTCTGCGTGCTGCAAGGGTGGCCCCCCCAAAAAAAGAGAAAGAAAGTCCATTTTAGGGAGTTCTCTGGTGGTCTAGTAGTTAGGACTCCTAGCATTTTCACTTGTCTGGGAACTGAGACCCCACATCAAGCCACTGCATACCACAGCAAAAAAGGGACAGGGCTTGTAATTTGAGAGGGAGAGTGCTTTATTATACTTAAGCACACTCTGAGTTTTCACAGTTAATTAATTCGTTTCAAATTAGGAAATACTCCAGGCAATCAAAGAAATACGGTGAGTAATAAGGCAAAGAACAGTATATTCTCCACTGAGCTTGAGAGAGAGAACATTAGAGAGACAATGAAAGCTCCTGCTGATTTAAAACAAAACAAAAACCCAAGCCAAACTTTTTCGCTTTTATGAAGTATCATATGCATCTACTAATTTATTTTTATGAATAAGCAATTTTCAAAATTCAGTTCTTGAACCACCCATTGTGATTCATTTATTGGGATGACATTGCCTCTGTTGATGTCACAACATGGTGTTACAATACTACAACTGCTGGACATTGTACTTCTTGAGCCATCAAATTCATAAATGAAACTGTGTCTTTTGACTTTATTCCTTGTAAAGTGTTTTTCCAATGCTTTTTCATTGAATATGTAAATGCCAATAACCAGTGTTCAAAAATATGAGACTAGGGAGTTCCCATTGTGGCTCAGTGGGTTAATAACCCAACACAGTGTCCTTGAGGATAAGCATTTGATCCCTGGCTTCCTTCAGTGGGTCAAGGATCTGATGTTGCTGCAGGCTGTGGCATAGGTCGCAGATGTAGCTCGGATCTTGCATTGCTGTGGCTGTGGCATAGACTCCAGCTGCAGCTGATTCAACCCCTTGCCTGGCAATTTCCATATGCTGCAGGTGTAGCCCTAAAAAGAAACAAAGAAAGGAAGAAAATAGAAGACTAAATGAAAAGTAAATCTCTTGTCCTTCCCTATCCTCCAGTCACTCAGGACTTCTCCCAGAAGAGGAAGCTATGGGCACTATTTCTTGGGTATCCTTCTGGAAATATTCTATGCACTTAGTGAATTTTCAAGATATATATATATATATATATATATATATATATATATATATATATATATCTGTCAAGCTGAATTAAATAGAAGGACTGCTATCCCCACTTAACCAAGGAGGTCTTTATGTTTCTTATTAATGAGAAGTCTGCAGGCAGGCAGTCAGCCTAGGCAGCATCCTCACGGCATCATCAATGTCCTGCTATTTTCCATCTTTCTGCTCGGTCAAACTTAATGTGTGGTTTTGCTTTCTTGTTCATTGTCTCATGGTCACAAGTTGATTCTTCCTCCTTCACTCTCACATCTGTATTTCACTCATCAAGAAGAAGTAGGAAGAAAGAGGGGACAGTGATGCCTGTATTAGAGCAAAAACATTCCCAGAAGTCTCCAGATGCCTTCCATTTATATCTCGTTGGCCAGTGTTGTCACATAGCCACTTGGAGGGAGCCTGGGAAGTGGAATATTTTTTCTGTGCCCATTGTCACTCTGAACAAAATGTCTCTTACTATATATAAAAGGGCAGCAAATAATTGCATATTATGTCCATCAATCCTACTTTGCTTTTTTCACTTAACTATGTGATTCAACGTGCTTTTCCTCCTCAGAATACCAGTGTTCAGGGTCAGACTCATTTATCGATTTATTCATTTAACAAATAAGAACGTAGTTCTCACTGTGGTGCAGCAGGTTAAAGATCTGGCGTTGTCTCTGCGACGGCATGGGTTTGATCCCTAACCCAGCGCAGTGGGTTAAGGATCTGGCATTGTTACAGCTGTGGCATAGGTCGAAGCTGTGATTCGGATTAGATCCCTGGCCTGGGAACTTGCAATATACCACGGGGGTAGCTGAAAAAAGAATGAATTGCTCACTTATGTGGCAGAGACTTCTTCCACTATTTATGCTGCTTTTAGAACCACTGGTTTTTAGATAGATATGAGGCTGTCCAGCCTCCTTTCAGTGAGATGTGGCCATGTGACTAAGTCCTGGCCTGTGGGATGAAAGCCCAAATGATACGTGCAATATCCAGGTCCTGCCTTTGAAGGGGACATGCGTGCCTTCTCCTTCCTCTTTTTCACCTCCTGCTGGTTACACTGCAGACTTTGTGGTATTCTGTCTTGCAGATGAGATGCTTTGTGTAACAGTAGTCAAATCTACATCTTAACTAATGCCTCTGTGAATGGGCCAGACACTGAGCTAGGGGCCCAGGATACAAAAATAAATAAATAAATAGCTAAAATTATAAACAAAATGAAATTGGAGTTCCCATTGTGGTGCAGTGGTTAATGAATCCGACTAGGAACCATGAGGTGGCAGGTTTGATCCCTGGTCTTGCTCAGTGGGTTAAGGATCTGGCATTGCTGTGAGATGTGGTGTAGGTCTCAGCCGTGGCTCAGATCTGGCGTTGCTGTGGCTGTGGCATAGGCCAGTGGCTACAGCTCCCATTAGACCCCTAGCCTGGGAACCTCCATATGCTGTGGGAGCGGCTCAAGAAAATGCAAAAAGACAAAAATAAATAAAGAAAAAATGAAATTAACTTCCTGCCTTTAAGGACCTCAAAATCTCATGGGGAAGACCAGTGAGTAAACAAATATCTTTGAAGTCATATAGTTAGCACTGTACAAAGGCAAAGAACCTTTGGAGCCCATCAAATCCGGTTATCTCTCTCTCCCCCATCTCTCCATTCCTGCAGCTCCCTAGCCATTCAGCCATGTATTCACTTACCTACTTCTCCATAGATCAGTTCATTTACCATCCGCCCATTCATCCTTCCATTCGGTTATCACATAGCTCATGTGGACCCTGCAGTTATTTATTTTTTATAGAAAATCATGTAGAACCCACTGTGATGTATTTTTCTTAGACTCAAGTCAATCCAAATGGCACCTTTTACCAGTTTTAACAGATGGGTATGAAGATCATCACACACATGAAATAGAATGATGAAACATCATATTCAAAACCACATGATAAATGCTTATTTGTGCACATATTTATATTTCTGTAGATAATAAAAATTATATATTCATTAGACAGTCTTTTTCAAGCAGTCCCTCCCACTTCCCCTGAGTCAACTCAGATCATAGCCAACCCTGGGGAAATACAGGGAGAGAGCAAGGACTAATTCAGTGTTTGCTATGATCATTTGTGATGCTGAAAAACTAAGGGCTATCCCTAGCTCTGCATTCCCCTTATTCTTGAGGGCTACGCTGAGGTGGGTGACTACCAAAGGAGGCAGCAGGCTGTGTTCACCTCCCAGAAGTGCAACTCATTCCCTCCCTCCTTTTCTTTCTCACTCAGGTCATTTTTTTTTTGTCTTTTTGCCATTTCTTGGGCTGCTCCCTTGGCATATGGAGGTTCCCAGGCTAGGGGTCGAATCGGAGCCACAGCCGCTGGCCTATGCCAGAGCCACAGCAACGCGGGATCCGAGCCGAGTCTGCAACCTACACCACAGCTCACGGCAACGCCAGATCCTTAACCCACTGAGCAAGGGCAGGGACCGAACCCGCAACCTCATGGTTCCTAGTCAGCTTCGTTAACCACTGCACCACGACGGGAACTCCTCATTTTTTAATTTTAATTTAATTTTATTTTTTAGGGCCGCACCTGTGGCATATGGAAGTTCCCAGGCTCGGGGTCCCATTGGAGCTGCAGCTGCCAGCCTATGCTACAGCCACAGTAATGCCAGATCTGAGCCGCATCTGAAACCTGCACCACAGTTCACAGCAACGCAGGATCCTTATCACACTGAGCAAGGTCAGGGATCAAACTTGTGTCCTCATGGATACTAGTCAGGTTCATTACCGCTGAGCCACTTGGGTCATGTAAACAAAATTTTAAAAATTCCTCTTAACAATTAAGAGAAAACCAAGGATGCAGAATATGGCAAGAACATAATCGAGGTATGGAATTTTCTGTTTCATTCCATAGAAATGAGAAAATAGGGCTGTTGTTAAGAAATAAAACAGTTCAGCAGTTCCTGCTGTGGCTCAGCAGGTTACCAACCTGACTAGCACCCATGAGGGTATGGGTTCAATCTCTGACCTTGCTCACTGGGTTAAGGATCTAGCATTGCTGAAAGCTGCAGTGTAGATGGCAGATGCGGCTCAGATCCAGTTTGCTGTGGTGTAGACCCCTAGCCTGGGAATTTCCATATGCCATAGATGTGGCCCTAAAAAAGAAAAAAAAAATAGTTCATATACTGACCCCCTTAACAAATATTAAATGTTATTTGTCAAAAATGCTATAAATGTATTTGGTTAAAAACATTAAATATCAAACTTTTAAAAAGATCACACTTAAACAGTTAAGTCTAATAATAATGGAGCTGAACTGGGTGGGAGTGGGGGCAGTGAGTGCTTTGAGGAGAAGAGCACACTTGGGGGAAGGAAGGGAGGTAAGGGAGAAATTTTTCTTTCTGAAATCAAAAGAACCCTCGGGCCTGTAGAAATCCCACTCTGTTCTTGGTGTTGGAGACAGGATACAAAAATTCAGCGTCAAAAATTCAGCTCCCTTTTCACTGCCTGCTCAGGTAATGAGCTACCCAACTGCAAAGTCAAGCAGCAGAATGGGATGATCCTGCAAGAGATGTTACCAAGGAGAGACATGACACCAAGTCGCAATAAGTGTGTGTTCCTCTGAGGGGCCATGGTCACAGTGGGTTGGCAGGGCTGGGAAAGTGACCCCTCCCTCCCCGCTCCAGGCCCTGGGGGATACAGGAAGGAAGAAAACAGAGCAATCTCTACCCGCAAGGATCTCGAGCTCTAGCGGGATAGGACAGACAATAAACAATGTAAACATAATCAAGAGTATAGGATAGTGGTAAGTGCTATAGAAAGAATAAAACAGGGGAAAGGAATCAGGACTGTTGTCAGGGTGTAATTGAAATTTGGTGCTCAGGGAAGGCCCCACAAGGAAGACGACTTGAGGAAAAACTGAAGGTGAGGGAGGGAGCCATGCAGGTAATAGAAGAGCCTTCCAGGCTGAGGGAGCAGTTCCTCGGTGCCACCTGTGTGTCCACAGGACAACAGGAGCACTCCGTGGCTACCTGCCAAACCATCTTTGACAAACCTTTTGCACCTACTGAAACTGATGACACTTAGGACTTGAACCTAGCTGGAACACAGGTTGGGACTTGAACCCACGTTTTTTAAATTAGAATCACTCGCCTTACTGAAGGTCAGGTTCTTTGTGCCTCAGTGCAGAAGGAATTCAGCGAGAGACAAAGTGATGGGTACGAAATAGATTTATTAAGATAGGATGCTTGTGAGTGATGCAAGCGGAAAGGCAAGGAGGCTGCCCTGAGAATTAGGTGGGCTACATTTTCCTAATCCAAGGCAAGTGGGGAGTGGGACAAGACCACCTCTTCCTCCTTTGCATCCGATAACAGAGCATTTGACCCTATGTGGTCAAACTATTCAAATCAACCAAAGAGTGGTCCTTAAACTCCTGCCCTTGGTCCTAAGGATAATGATCCAAGGCATATCTCGTGCTTTTATTTGTGGTAAGCCTGCATCATTCTGATGGCTTTCTTGAGTGATTATTAACTTACAGTGATCTCCCAAAGTTCCCTAGGTTTCCTTCTCTTTCTATGGTCCCCTATTGGGACTTCTACAACTACCTGTGTAACTATCCTGCTCCATCCCTGTCACTACTACAAAGAATGAGAATGTTTCTTCCTTTCCCAAGAGGCAGTAGATGGAAAGTAACACGGTGGGGCAGGTGAAAGGGGGTTACCTAGAAGCAACAGCAATATTTGCATTTTTTTTAAATATTTGCATTTTTAAAAGAAGCAGCCCCTTGGAGTTCCTGTCGTGGCTCAGCGGAAATGAATCTGACTGGGAATCATGAGGTTGTGGGTTCGATGCCTGGTCTCACTCAGTGGGTTAAGGATCCGGCGTTGCTGAGAGCGGTGGTGTAGATCGCAGATGTGGCTCAGATCTGGTATTGCTGTGGCTGTGGTGTAGGCTGGCAGCTCTGATTTGACCCCTAGCCTGGGAACCTCCATATGCCTTGGGTGCGGCCTTAAAAAAAAAAAAGAAAAAGAAAAAAGAAAAAGTAAAAGAAGCAGCCCCTTAAACAGGAGTGATTGAAGTTCAGTAATGACTTCCTAGTCAGTGCGATGGAGGAATTGCATACAGAAGGCAACATAATGATAGGGCAGATGACCTGCCCTCTGTGGAGACTCTGGGTGGAGATCTTTTCACCAGTATTAGGCAGCACCAGGAGCAGCTCCCCAGCTGGTGTTAGACATCATTTGAAACTCATTAACTCTCCAAAGCTCCTTAGATTACCAGGCAAAGTTGCCTGTGGCAGTGTTTAGAGAAGGAAGGACTGTCCTTCCAGGCTAGCCTGTATAATCATACTCTGCCTCCCTATAAACTACCACAAAGGAGGCTACATGCAGCTAAGCTTTGGGCTCTGGCTTCGCCATAAATGAGTTCCATCTCCTAGAACTGAAGCAACCACCCAGTGCCTCAGTTCTTTCATTCCTAAAATGGGAATAATAGTAGTACACCTACCTCATAGGGTGTCCTGAAAATTACAGCCCTCAATTGGTTGTAACTTTCTTTACTCAGTGTTAATTATTATTAGTAGTAACACTTCCTCAGAATTGTTGCACAGATCACAATATGTCTAAATAAACAGATTTTAAGGGCCCCCTGAGCCTGGAAGTAGAGAGGCAGTATCTGTAGAGGTTAAGAGTATAGGTTATCTGCCTGACTGCCTGGATTTGCAGGATGGACACTTAGGAGCTGTGTGCCCTTGGACAAATAAAATTACTTAACCTCTCTGACCTTCTCTTTCCTCCTCTTTAAAGTGAAAACAGGGGAGTTCCCGTCGTGGCGCAGTGGTTAACGAATCCAACTAGGAACCATGAGGTTGCGGGTTCGGTCCCTGCCCTTGCTCAGTGGGTTGATGATCTGGCGTTGCCGTGAGCTGTGGTGTAGGTTGCAGACACGGCTCGGATCCTGCGTTGCTGTGGCTCTGGTGTAGGCCAGTGGCTATAGCTCCGATTGGACCCCTAGCCTGGGAACTCCATATGCCGCGAGAGCGGCCCAAGAAAATGGCAAAAAGACAAAAAAAAAAAGTGAAAATAGGAGTTCCTGTTGTGGCTCAGCGGAAATGAATCTGACTAGTATCCATGAGGACGCAGGTTCAATCCCTGGCCTTGCTCAGTGGGTTAAGGATCTGGCATTGCCATGAGCTGTGGTGTAGGTCGCAGATGTGGCTCAGATCTCGAGTGGCTGTGGCTGTGGCATAGGCCTGTGGCTACAGCTCCAAGAGGACCCCAAGTCTGGGAATCTCCATATACTGTGGGTGTGGCCCTACAAAGACAAAATAAATAAATAAATATTAAAAAAATTTAAAAATAAAGTGAAAATAATAGTGTACATTTCACTTACCTGGAAGGAGGCTGGGCCAGGCTTTCTACAGCCAGAGCATCTGTGCTGTGCAAAGAGAGTATTCATCTACTAATAGAATACTTACAAATACTAATACTTTAGAATACTAACAAGATAATTACATTATAGTAACAGCATCTATTTCAAAGTGTTGTAGTGGAATGAGCGCTTGCAGAGGGCTTTACATCGTAGAGGACTTTACAACAGTGCCCGGCAACAACTATGTGCCATTATCGTTATTATTACCCCCATTTTGTAGATGAGGAGATTGAGGACCAGAGAGGCGAAGAAACAGGACGCCAGGGGTATGCAGCTAGCCGCGCGTGCAGTGCAGGGGTGGCACTGCAATCCAGGGGTTCCGCCCGCTGTCCCGCAGCCGCCCAGCCCGGGAACTAAACGACTCCTCTCCCCGCCCTCCTCACCCCACCCCGGAAGGCACCCCGGGAATGGAAAGTTGGCCGCCTTCCAGTTCCCTGGGGCCCTGGAGCCCTGCCCCCGCTCCCCCCTCCCCCAGCCCCAGAACAAAGTACACTCCGCCGCGGGAACATTCCAGCCCTTGGAAGGCCAGGCGGGGCGGCGGCCGGGCCCCCGTAGCCTCGCAGGGCGTCTGCGGCCCCGGCCCGGCCCAGCCGCGAGGTGCCCCTGCCTGGCGCCCTCCCGGCCTCCGCGCCAGCCGAGTGTGCAGACGCAATTGCACCGGAGGAATTCTGCCTTTTCCCCAACGGCTCGGACCCCAAACTGAAAAGGCGAGGGACGCGGTGGGCGGAGCAGATGCCGAGCCGGGCGCTGGGCCCCGCGGGCGCTGAGAGCGAGCGGCGTCCTTCGCGGCGCCAGCGCGGGGCAGAGCCGGCTCCGGGGCGCGTTGGGCCCCCCGGCCTCACAACATTACTTCTTTATAAGAAATTAACGCATGCTTTAGTTTAAAAAAAAAAAAAAAAAGGACAAGAAGAACCAGGAGAAAGCGCTCCATTAATCCTACCACTCTGAGGCAACTGCTGTTAATTTGGTTATGGTCTTGCAGACTTTTTTCTTCTTTTTTTTTCCTTGCAGACTTTTCTATGCACAAAAACACACGGATGTATATTGACATGAAAGGGATCATGCTGTTTGTTTTTAAAGTAATAGAGTTTGGTTTTTAGAGCAGTTTTAGGTTTACAGAAAATTGAGGCGAGAGTGCAGTTCCCCTGTCTCCCCTGTGCCCGCTCTCACAGTTTTCCACTATTAGTAACATCTTGTGTTAGTGTGGCACTTTTGTTCCAATTGATGGACCAAGATTGACACAGCGTTGTCATTAACTAAAGCCCACAGCTCAGTTAAGGTTCGCTGTTTGTGCTGTGAAGTTCAAAGTTTTGATTAACGCACAAGGTCGTCTATCTACCATTATAGTATCACGCAGAATACCCTGCAGAATACCCTAAGTCCCGTGTCCCACCTACTCTTCCCTCCCCTGGGACCCCTTGTAGCCACGGATCTTTTTACTCTTTCTCTGCTTTTGCCTTTTCCAGTTTGCCATGTGCTTGGAGTCACACAGTAAGGAGAGTTTTCAGGCTAGCTTCTTTTACCAAAGAATATTCTTTTAGGCGTCCTTCGTGTCTTTTCATAGATTAATAGCTCATTTCTTTTTATCACTGAATACTATTCCATTATATGAATGTACCACTGTTTGTTTATCCACTCACCTCTGGAAGGACATCTTGGTTGCCTTCAGTTTGGGGCAGTTATAAATAGGCTGCTGTAAACATTCATCTGCAGGTTTATTATACTGCTGTCCAGCTTGCTTTTTTCAGTTATGAATGGCTTTTGGTGTTGTAAATATAGATGTATATCATCATTTTAACGACTACATGGGATTCTATCACAGCTTACTTAACTACCTCCTTTTTTTTAACTACCTCCTTTTTTGAACACAGAAATTTTTATCTCTGATTCTAGCTTTGTAAACTTGCCCTATTTGGTCTACCCTTGACAGTATCTTGTAGTTAAGGCTTAAGTGCCTGAGTCCTGTGTTCAAGTCCCAGATACCCCAGATACTCAATGAGTGACCCAGGACCAAGTTTTTATTTCCTACAACTTACTTCTCTATGAAATTTGTGAAATGGAAATAGCAGTTGTACTTATTGTGAGGATGAAATGGGCTAATACGTGTAAAGTGTTTAGAACAGTTTAGAACTGGGTGAATATAAACTCATACTAAAATTCAGCTCTTATATATATATATATATATATTCTGTCTTTTTAGGGCTGCACTCAAGGCATATGGATGTTCCCAGGCTAGGGGTCGAATTGGACCTATAACTGTGAGTCTACACCACAGCCACAGCAACGCTGGATCCGGGCGGCGTCTTTGACCTACACCACAGCTCGCGGCAACACTGAATTCTTAACCCACTGAGCAAGGCCAGGGATTGAACCTGTGTCCTCTCAGATGCTAGTCAGATTCATTTCCACTGAGCCGTGATGGGAACTCCTTATAATGTATTATCTGTTACACACCTACTGTGTGTCCTGAACTAGGCATTATGGAGGTTTTCAAAGACTAAATCACATGTGTAATCTAACCCTCAGGGAACTTTGGTTCAGCTCCCACTGGGAGCATAATGCAAAGTATAGTTATTCTAATGCTTTATGTTGTTTTCTCTGTGCCATGTATTGTTCTAGAGCCTGGAAGAAAGCAGGGATGGCATTTGGACGGAAGTCTGGTTCTAACTACCTCACTGCCCTGTCTTTCTGTACATGTAATTCTGATACAAAATATGAAGCAAGAAGGATCTTAGGAAAGTGAGGATGAAGAACTGTGAGAATTCAAGGGACCCAGTAATAGCCTCCAGCTGGACACACCAGGGAAAGCTTTATGTTAAAATCCATTCCCAGGAGTTCCCGTCCTGGCGCAGTCATTAACAAATCCAACTAGGAACCATGAGGTTTCGATTTCAATCCCTGGCCCTCCTCAGTGGGTTAAGGATCCGGCGTTGCCGTGAGCTGTGGTGTAGGTCATAGACGAGGCTTGAATCTGGCGTTGCTGTGGCGTAGGCCGGTGCCTACAGCTCTGATTAGACCCCTAGCCTGGGAACCTCCTTTGCTGTGGGAGCGGCCCAAGAAATGGCAAAAAAAGACAAAGAAATAATAAAATAAAATAAAATCCATTCCTGGAGTTCTCGTCGTGGCTCAGTGGAAACAAATCTGACTAGCATCCATGAGGACAGATGTTCGACCCTAGCCTCACTCAGTGGGTTAAGGACCAGGTGTTGCCGTGAGCTGTGGTATATGTAGATGGAAGACTCGGCTCAGATCTGGCATTGCTGTGGCTGTGGTATAGGCCGGCATCTACAGCTCTGATTTGAACCCTAGCCTGGGAACCTCCATATGCTATGGGTGCAGCCCTAAAAAGACCACAACAACAACAACAACAACAACAACAAAATCCATTCCCTAAACATCTGAAGAGCTTATCTATATCAGGCCCAATCCCAAGCACTGGATGAATAAAGAGGCAAATAAAACCAGTGGGCAGTGTATAATCTGGTAGGAGAGACAGGGAACAAAGTCAACAAGCATCAAGTGACAGGTTGTGACACAAATCACAAAAGAAATACAGGCTGCCATATTGGATACGGGAGGGTATAGCCTTAGTCAGCGTGGTGCAGGAAGGCACCCCGAAGGAGGCAACTTTGAAACACTGGGAACTGTGGGGTGATGAACCAGCCACATGAGGATATTATGGCACCAAGAATGAACAAAGGCCTGAAGGTAGAAGAATTTTGAATTTTGTAAGAAGCCAATGTGGGAGGGAGCTAGGGGACAATGGCTAAAGATAGGGTTGCAGAATAGAAATGGACTGGTGTCTAAGAACTTTCCAGCTTGAACTCCTGAGAGCAGCTGGGCAGCCAAGAACAAGAACGCCCATTCTGTGTGCACCTACTAAGGACTAGGCTCCATGATGGGCTGTTCATGCAGCACTGAATTCTACCAACAGCTTGCCTTACAGGTGAGGAGATGGAGGCTTGAGTTTTATTGCAGGTGAAAGATCAAGCCTTTGAAGGGTTATAAGCAAGGAGGTAGCACGTCTGGGTTGATAGAATAACAGGATCCAGGTGGCTGCTATGTGGGATGTGGTTTGCAGAGGAGGAACAGAGGGACCAGGGAGGAGACTCCTGGAGTCGGCCAGGTAAGAGAGGGAGAGTGGAGACTTGCCTGGTGTCATGCCTCTGGATGGGGAGCAAGCTGGATCAATTTGAGGCTTGAGGTGGAGAGCAGATGTTGATGGATTGGATTGTTAAGAGAAGGAAGGAAGCTGGTATATACTCACTTTAAATGATTCAAATAATTCAGGAGAGTAGAAAGAAGATAATTTCAAATTCTTTGAAATCCAACTTCCCAGAAAGAACAACTATTAACTTTTATTGGAACACCCTTCCAGACATCTTTCTATAACCAGCTAGAATAACTAAATGGGCTCTTTCAGTTGTAAAAAAAAAAATGCACTCAAGCTTACTTACCTAACAAGGATTTTGCTGTGAGGAATCAGGAGTGTCTCCTAGAACTGCCAGCCTGTCAGGCTTCATGGGACCTGGAAGTCGTGCAGAAAGCAGGAATTCAGGTTACTCTTTTTTTCTCTGCTTCTCTCTATCTGCCTGCTTTGGTCTTTCAGTGTTTTGGTGGACTGAAAGGCATATACCTGCCGTAGCTTCCTTCCCTGGCTTTGTATCTTTTCTTCCAAGTCAAGTATCTAACAAGGCTGGGCTGATATCACTCAGCCAGCAATCCCATTTTCTGGAAGAGGGACTGGGATCCAGTGCGTTAGTGATGAGATGGTTCATCCTTTATCCCCTGAAGAGAGGCCGAGGGTACAGATGCAGATAGGCTGTTTGGTGGTGGGAAGATGAGGTAGTTCCTCAGATTGCTTCTTTAATCTCAAGGAAATGAGTGAGGTTGTTGGCCAAGAGGTTGAGAGTAGAGTGGGAACAAGTATGGAAGCTTTCTTAAAAGATGAGGAGTTCCCGTTGTGGCACAGTGGTTAATGAATCCGACTAGGAACCGTGAGGTTTTGGGATCGATCCCTGGCCTTCCTCAGTGGGTTAAGGATCCGGCGTTGCCGTGAGCTGTGGTGTAGGTCGAAGATGCGGCTTGGATTCTGCGTTGCTGTGGCTCAGGCGTAGGCCAGTGGCTGCAGCTCTGATTCGACCCCTAGCCTAGGAACCTCCATATGCCGTGGGAGCGGCCCAAGAAAAGGAAAAAAAAAAAAAAGATAGGAAGAGATGAAATAATTATCTCTGAAAGTGGGCCTGTGAATGTATGAGGATTAGTGCTGATGGCCCACTGGAGGTCATGAACTTGAGGAGATATTAGTGAGCCCAGTTGTGTTTTCCTCCAGCCACATCTAGCTGTGGAGGTGTGGGTATAGGGTGCGGGGAATTAGCTTTTACTATTTTTTTCAGGACAATAAGATGAGGAAGAGGGGCAAGGAGTGGTTAAGTGATGGAAAGTGGAATCCAAAGGGATAATGAAGAAAGTAAGGAAATAGAGCAAAATGATGGGCAGTAAAGGCGTTGGAGAATCTCCTTGGGGTGGAAGAATTATTTGAGTCAGGATGTAATAAAAGAGCTGGAAAGATTGGAAGGAATGGCCAAGGAACAGGATGCTGGAAAGTGATTTTTAAAGGTAGTTAAAGTATTGCTGACAGTCTGGCACGACTATGGCAGTGGGAGGAGGAGCTTGCAAGGAGGACAAGATAATTGGAGGTGAAAAAATGAGGAGCCTGCGTTACTAGCCTCTAACCTGACCTCTAAGGATTCTCACTTGGTGGTATCCACGAACCTTATGCAGTCTCTCTCAGAGTCAATAGCGCTGACCCATGTAGCTAAAGATTTTGTATGACGTCCAAGGCCAGGGTTGTGAAAGACTTGTGGCTTCTGCCACCCTCTCTTTTAGGAGAAGCCAGCCACCCGTCAGTGTGCCCATGGGGTGTGGACCAGCCAATGCTAACTTGCCAGGCCTGTTTGTGAACCACTTTGGGAAGCCAGCCCTCCTGCCCCAGTCAGCCTTCAGATGACTGCAGATGGAATGCACATCATCAGAGACTCTGAACCAGAATCACTGGCCTAAGGTGCTGCTCATGGTTTTCAGTTTTGTGATACTTTGTTACACAACAATAGATAAGTGACACAGAACCCGAAAAGCTGGGATGTAGTGTGGGTCCTTGATGGTTGTTAGGTGAAGTCCCAGAGAATGGTTTAGATAGTAATGGTGGAGAAAGAGGCTAAGAGCCAAGCCCTAAAATCATCAAGCATTGAGGCAGAGTAGCCGGGAGGCTAGTAAAGACTTCGGCAGGCATAGAGGTGATATAGCCTAAGGGCACTAACTTCAAGGGAACAGAGGCTTGTGAGAAAAGGAAGGATAATTAGCCTGGAAAAGGCAAAGAAGAGCAGGGAGGATCTCACCCCCGCTTCTGGGCCTGTGTAGGTGGAAAATGAGCTGCTACATAAGATGGCTGCAAAAAAAGTAATGCACCCCGGCAGAACCTGATTTTAATGCAAGCAAGAAGGGGAAATGAATATTTGGAGAAGAGGTTGAGGATTTAGGACATTTTGCTGAGAGTGGGTTCCAGGGTCATAGTGGAAGAATGAGGCAAGGAGGGAGGTATTGGGTTAGATGAAGGGATGTGCACAAGAGTTTGAGTGATGATGGATAACCATCGATAGGTTTTGAATTTTTGTTGCTTTTTCAATTGAAAATCTATCATGTGATGATAAGATTCTTCTTTATCCTGTTCATACATTAAGTTTTAATCATTAATTTCTAAAAGTATACCAACCCTGCACTCTTGGGATAACACAGACTTTCAGATTATCTTTTGCATATATTTGTATATATTATTGAATTCATTTTGCTTTTGTTTTTTTTTTTTTGCCTTTTTAGGGCCACACCCACAGCAGATGGAGGTTCCCAGGCTAGGGGTGGGATCAGAGCTACAGCTGCAAGCCTACACCACAGCACAGCAATGTGGGATCTGAACCGTGTCTGCAACCTACACCACAGCTCACTGCAATACAGGATCCTTAACCCACTGAGTGAGGCCAGGGATTGAACCCATGTCCTCATGGATACTAGTTGGGTTCAATAACCACTGAGCCATGACGGGGAATTCCACTTTGCTCTTACTTTGGGGTTTTTTTTGCAGCTGTGTTTGTTAGTTAGCTTGACGTATATTTTTCCTTTTCGTTTTTTTTTTTTTTGTCCTTGTTAGGTTTTAGTAACGAAGTTATGCTGGCCTCGGAATTTGAGTTTGGGTATATTTCCTCTTTTCTATTCTCTGAAAGTGTATGTGTAATTGTGGTATTTCTATTTCTTAAATATTTGTTAGAATTTGCCAGTGAAGCCATCTGGGACTGGAGTTTTCTTTGTTGGAAGATTTAAATTGTAAATTAATTTTATTTAATATATAGAATATTATTCAGATTCTCTATTTCTTTTGTTGGTTTTTGTAAGTTGTAGTTTTCTAGGAACTTTCTCAACTCTTTTACATTTTTAATTTATTTGAAGACATCAAGTTTTTCATAATCTTGCTAATGTGCAGAGGATCCGTAGCAATGCACTTTTTTCATTACTAATATTATTCATACCTTTTTTCTTGATCAATTTTGGGGCTTTTACATTTTATTAATGTTTTCACAGAATTGTCTTGTCTTTGATCAGTCTTTGTATTGTAAGTTTGCTTTTCGTTGCATTAATTTCTGCTCTTATTTTTATGGATTCCTTTATACTTTTAAAAATACAATTTGGGAGTTTCCACTGTGGCTTGGGGAAACAAATCCAACTAGTATCCATGAGGATGCATGTTCAACCACTAGCCTCACTCAGTGGGTTAAGGATCTGGCATTGCCATGAGCTATGGTGTAGGTTGCAGACGCAGCTCGGATCCCACTTTGCTGTGGCTGTGGCATAGGCTGGCAGCTGTAGCTCCCATTCAACCCCTAGCCTGGAAACTTCCATATGCTATGGGTGTGGCCCTAAATAGCAGAAATAAATAAATAAAATAAAAATATATTTTGTTTAAACATAGAATTACCATATGACCCGGCACTCCACTTCTAAATATACCCAAGAGAAATAGAAACATATGTTCATGCAAAAATCTGTATTTAAATGTTGATACCAACATTTTCCATAATAGCCCTCAAATGGAAACAGCCCAAATACTGCTAACTGATAAGTGGAAAAATAAAATGTATCTCTATACTGTATTTATCTGCTTAGAGCTGCTAGACTGGTGGCTTAAACAACAGAAATTTATTGTCTCACAGTTCCGGAAGCTGCAGGACCAAGATCAAGACTTGGAAGTTTTGATTTCTCCAGATGCCTCTCTCTCTGTCTTGTAGAGGACTGTTATCTCAAATCTGAGATGAGTTCTCTTGAATTTTGTCTGAAAATGTTTTTGTTTCCTGTTCAGTCTTGAAGAGTGTTTCTGCTACATGTAGTGTTTCAGCACTCTCATGGTATTATCATATTGTATTTTAGATACTGTATTCATTGTTTTGTTGAGATTTTATATGTTGTATTACTCCTTTAAAGAACAGTTTTTATTTTCTAAGATTTTCTTTGTGCTTGAATTTATGATTTGTCTAAGAGTGGTTTTCCTTTTTAAATCCTCTTTGGGGGAGTTCCCGTTGTGGCGCAGTCGTTAATGAATCCGACTAGGAACCATGAGGTTGCGAGTTCGATCCATGGCCTTACTCAGTGGGTTAAGGATCCGGTGTTGCCGTGAGCTGTGGTGTAGGTTGCAGACACGGCTCGGATCCCGTGTTGCTGTGGCTCTGGCGTAGGCCGGTAGCTACAGCTCTGATCCCACCCCTAGCCTGGGAACCTCCATATGCTGTGGGAGCAGCCCTAGAAAAAGGCAAAAAGACAAAAAAAATCAATCAATCAATCAATCAATCAATCAATCCTTTTTGGGGAGTTCCCCTCATGGCACAGTGGAAACAAATCCAACTAGGAACCATGAGGTTGTGGGTTTGATCCCTGGCCTTGCTCAGTGGGTTAGGGGTCTGGCATTACTGTGAGCTGTGGTGTAGGTCACAGACAGGCTCTGATCCTGCGTTGCTGTGGCTGTGATGTAGGCCGGTGGCTGTAGCTCTGATTCAACCCTCAGACTGGGAACCTCCATATGCCATGATTGTGGCCCTAAAAAGCTATAATAATAATAATAATAATAATAATAATAATAATAATAATAATAATAAATCCTCTTTGGGAATTGGTAGGAATTCTTTTATCTGTGACTTGGTATCTTTAATCAGTTTTGGAAAATTCTGAGCCATCATATCTTTTTTTGCTTTTTAGGGCTACACCCTCAGTATATGGAGGTTCCCAGGCTAGGCGTTGAATTGGAGCTACAGCTGCTGGCCTACACCACAGCCATAGCCACGCAAGATCCGAGCCCCCTGCACAAGGCCAGGGATCGAACACACAGCCTCATGGATGCTGCTCAGATTCATTCACTGCTGAGCCACAATGGGAACTACTGAGCCATCATATCTTACAGTATTTTTTCTGCATCATTTCCCTCTCTTTTACATATGGGACTCCAATTATACATATGCTAAGCCTTCTTAATGTATTGCTTGCTTTTACTTCTATATTTTATTTATTTTTGACTCTTCATGCAATCTGGATATTTCTTTTTTTTTGTCTTTTGTTGTTGTTGTTGTTGCTATTTCTTGGGCCGCTCCCACGGCATATGGAGGTTCCCAGGCTAGGGGTTGAATCGGAGCTGTAGCCACCGGCCTACGCCAGAGCCACAGCTACGTGGGATCCAAGCTGCGTCTGCAACCTACACCACAGCTCATGGCAACGCCGGATCGTTAACCCACTGAGCAAGGGCAGGGACTGAACCCGCAACCTCATGGTTCCTAGTCGGATTCGTTAACCCCTGCGCCACGACGGGAACTCCCAATCTGGATATTTCTTAAGGGGTTTTTTGGCACATTAATTCTCTCCTCAGCTTTGTCTAATCTGCCATTAATTCCAGGGTATTTGTCAGGGTATTTCTCATATCTAAAATTGCTATTTTTGTCATTTTTAATGGATTCTACTACTTTGATGAAGTTCTGAGGGAACACAAAGAGTCACTCAGTACATTCTCAAGCAGGTAGACTCTTGCCCTAAGACTGGCTTTGGAACCAGGAGTTCCAAAGGAAGAACTATTGGAATAGGAACAGCTCTCTATTGACCAAAAAAGAGCTTCTTGGTTTATGGATGGAAGTTTCAAGGTGAGTAGACAGCATCTTCTATGGAAGGCTGCTCCTCTGATTGAAGAGTAAAACCAAATCTGCTCAGTGGTGTGACTTGCATGCTGTTTGCCCCCATGTTTGAGTTCTTACTGACTCATGGGCAATGGTCTGGTCATACAGTTAGGCAGAAGGACAATGGAAAACAGGCCTATGAAAGAGACGTCCATATAGGTGCAGCCCTATGGAAACCACCTTGGGAATTTGAGCGGTGTGTTAAAATAGGACATGTTGAAGTTCATGCTGTGGCACAACGGGATTGGCGGTGTCTTTGGAGCACTGGGATGCAGGTTTGATCCCTGGGCTGGCACCATGGGTTAAGGATCCAGCATTGTGGCAGCTGTAGCTTAGATTACAACTGCAGCTCAGATCTGATCCCTTGCTCAGGAACTCCATATGCCGAGATGCAGCCAAAAAAAAGTGTGAAATAGAACATGTTGATGTCCATCTTATTTATGCCTGGGTTGTCATTTATAAAGGTGACTGATGACGCTTAGAGGTTAATGCCATTGAAAGAAGATTTTTTTCACCTATATTTCTTGAGAGGAGGGGGCTTATTCTGCCATACAGGGCCACATAGAGCAGTGCCAGTGTTGGTCAGGTGGCAGAGAGGAGCAAAGGGAAGGCATAGGTCACAGCCTTTATTGGGATTTCTGTGTGAAATGCAAGGCATGGCAACCAAAATGGATTAGGATTGGCTGGTTTGAAAAGTTCCAGTACACTTGGAGCACTGGGGCTATCTCTAGTAGTCTGGTATCTGGTCCTGGGATGGTTTAGGACAGGAGAAATATTGGTTTGTTGTGTAAGAATAACATAATAAGGTGATTCAGGGGAGATGTAAACAACCTCTGCTGTTAGTTTGGCCTTGTGGATTAATGGATGCCAAACAGACAAATACAGATTCTAAGAACACACAGTTAAAACACCGTCAGAAGAACTCCCTTCCATGATCAGAAGGCCATTGGAGCCAGCAAGGAGATATCTTAGTGTGCTCCCTGGAGGTGGCCACCTAGGTCCATGAAAGAAATGGACACAGGAGATACAGCAATGCAGATATGGGCTGAATTTAGATTTATTTCTCTTGCACAAAGGTCAGTAGGAACTATTCCATCTACCAACAAGAGACAGAGCCTGCAAATACCTATGGAGAAGATTCCCTAGAGGGAAGACCCTGGACATAGCTGGCAACTGGGACTGATGCTGGTAGCACTGGGAAACTACAAATGGGTCCTGACACTTATTCTGGACTGATAAGATGGTAATAATGATATTGATGGTCATTGTGTTGGGAAATTGAGTTAAAAGCCTCCTATCCCATACTGACTTCTCCAAACGTTATGCATATTCTTATTGGAATATTGTCTGTATGTTGTATAAATATTACACCAAATATAGATGCTTAGATAGGGTTGATTGGTTTTTGTTTGTTTGTTTGTTTGGCTGCACCTGCAGCATGCAGAAATTCCCAGGCCAGGGATCAAATCTGCGCCAGAGCAGTGACAATGTCAGATCTTTAACCTCCTGAGCCACCAGGGAACTCCAAGGGTTGATTGTTTTGTTATACGAAACTTGACCAAAGACAAGGGCGTGGCCAGTGTTTATAAGAAAGAATCTGTCTGGTCTTTGTCCAGAGTTCCTGGCACAAAGCTTCTAAAACCCTTGGAATTTCCCAAGAGATCCGAATGTCTTCGTAATTTATGAGCCCTTGGATCTCATTGCTGATGAGATGACTCAGGGTGAGTCCTTAGATAGCCTCAGGTGAGGGCTGGTTCCAGCCTGTGATTTTAGCCTGACATTTCAACTTCCTGGGAGGGAATGGAGCCTGGAGATTGAGTTCAGACCTATGGCCGGTGACTGAATTGAGCTTGCCTACAGAATGAAACCCCAACAAAACCTGAGACACTGAGCTCCATAGCACTCCCTGGTTGCTGAGCACATCAGTGGGCCAGGATAGTAACATGCCCTGATTTCCATGAGCAGAACCCTGTGTTCGAGGACTTCTCAAACCTCGCCCTGTGTGTCTCTCTGCATTTGGCTGCTCTTATGTAATAAAACTGCAATCCCAAGTATTGTACTTTCCTGACTTCTGTGAGTCATTCTAGTCAAATATTGAACCTGAGGGAGTCATGGGAATGCTTAAATTTGTAGCCAGTTAATCAGAAGTGCAAGCGGCCCTGGGGACCCCCCAAATGTGGCTGGTGTCTGAAGTGATGACAGTCTTGTTGGCAACTGGCTGTGGCCCTAAACCTTTGGGGATGGCTGCTAACTCCAGGTTGTTGGCAATAGAATTTCATCTCAGTGCACTTGCTAAACAGACGCCAATTTTTATCCCTTGCCCCAAAGGCCGACACATATTCTGCTCAGCTTCTCAACCTCTCCAATGCCTTTTCTGGGCTCCTCTCTTGCCCACTGGGGAAAAGCAACTCTAAATCCTGAGCTTACCTTTCTAGGTTTTCTTTTTCTGGATTTGACCCTCCAAGTTTTCTTCCAATCAGATGTCTTTCATGTTCCGTCCAGATTTTCTAATTGTCCTCAGTTTGGTCTGTATACGCAGTTTATCCATGAATGGAAATAACAGATCAGTCTTTTCATAGACTTTTGTTCATTGTGGCTAAATACACATCAACATAAAATGTATCATTTAAACCATTTTTCAAGTGTGCAGTTCAGTGGCATTTAGCACATTTGCAGTGGTGTTCGATCATCACCACTATCTAGTTCCAGAATATTTTCATCACCTTGAAAGGGAACCCCACATCCATTAACAGTCACTAACCATCGCCTCTCAGCCCAGCACCTGGCCACCACTCATCTGCTTTCTGTCTATGGATTTGCCTATTCTAGACACTTCGCATAAATGGAATTGTATAACATGTAAGCCTTTTCTGTCTGGCTTCTGTCACTTAGCATGTTTTCAAGGTCATGGATTTTTTTTTACATGCGGTATTTTCTTTGTTTTCGAAATTTTCTGCAGTTACTGTTTTTGATTTCCTCTTTGACTCAGAAGGTATTTAGAAGACTATTTTATAATTTTATTCTCTTTATTATTCACTGGTCAGTTTCGGTGCACTGTAGTCAGAAAATATAACTGAATTTTTTTTTTTTTGGTAAGTCATTTATTTTCTTTATGGCCTATCTATGCTATCAAATTTTGTAGAAGTTTCTTGGGGGCTTGAGAATAAAATACGATGGAGTTCCTGCTGTGATGCATTGGGTTAATGATCCAGCTTGTTTCTGTGAAGATGCCAGTTCGATCCCTGGCCCGATGAAGTGGGTTAAGGATCTGGCATTGCCACGGCTGTGGCATAGATTACAGCTTGGCTCAGATTTGATTCCTGACCCAGGAACTTCCATATGCTTCAGGGCTGGTTGAAAAAGAATAAAATAAAATAAAATAGTCTCTATATTCAGGATATGTACATGCATATATTCTGTCCACCTGTCTAAACAGGCTAGTCAGCTATCTCTCATCAATCTTATTAAATATACTATTCAAAATCTTTAAATCATAACATTTTTTGTCCATCTGATTTGCCATGATCTGAGAGAGATGAGTTAAAACACCTTATTACATTTTTATTTCTATACTTATTTCAGTATTACACTCTGTATATTAATCCTTACAATTATTATTTATTTATTTAGGCTGTGCCTGCAGCATGTGGAAGTTCCTGGGCCAGGGATTGAACCCACACCATAGTGATTCAGGCCCATGCAATGACAATGCCAGATCCTTAACCCGCTGCACCACAGCAGAAACTTCATAATTGTTATATTTTTACTTTATGGATTTTAGTATATTTATTATAGTGTTATTTATTATAGTGTCTTTTAGTTTGAATTCTGCTGTTATTAACAAAATTCTCACCTACTTTTTGTTTGTATTTACATGCAATATGTTTGTTCCTCCATTCATTTTAACCCTCCTGGGGTTTTTGTTTTAGGTAGATCTCTTGTTGATAATGTATAACTGTCTTGCATTTTCTTTAATACAGTGAATTTATGTTAGTTTTGTTCAACTCTTTATCAGGTTTGGTCTACTTCAGTCATATTGTGTGTTCTTTGCTTTATGCTTCAGTGTGTTCTGTTTTTATTTATTGCTTTCTAGAAATTTGGAAGTATTCAGACGGTTTTTAGTTCTACTGGCGGCAACCTTTGTAATTTTAATCAATTAATTAATTTGTTTTGTTTTTTGTCTTTTTAGGGCCGCACTCACGGATATGGAGGTTCCCAGCCTAGGGGTCGAATCAGAGCTATAGCTGCCAGCCTACACCACGGCTCATGGCAATGCCGGATCCTTAACCCACTGAGTGAGGCCAGGGATTGAACCCGCAACCACATGGTTCCTAGTCGGGTTCGTTAACCACTGAGCCACGACGGGAATGCCTGTAATTTTAAATAACATATTTAACCAGTATTTCTCAATTTATTGTCTTCAGAAAAGAAACTATAATGTTTACTCTCTCCTAAGAAAAACAAGAACTCTGGTGACATAAACACTATTCCTTGCACCTGCTTTGAAAACCGTGTGGTAGGAGTTCCCATCATGGCTCAGCAGTAACAAGCCCGACTAGCATCCATAGAGATGCAGGTTCAATCCCTGGCCTTGTCAGTGGGTTCAGGATCTCGCATTGCCATGAGCTGTGGTATAGGTTGCAGATGCAGGTTGGATCCTGCGTTGCTGTGGCTGTGGTGTAGGTTGGTGGCTACAGCTCTGATGTGACCCCCATCCTGGGACTTTCCATATGCCGCGGGTGCAGCCCTAAAAAGACGAAAAAACAAAAACAAAAAACTGTATGGCAATTCTTCAAAAAATTAAACAAAGAATTACTATATGACCCAGCCATCCCACTTCTGGGTATAGAAGTAAAAGCAGAAACTCTAACAGATGTTTGTACACTCATGTTCACAGCAGCATTATTCATAATAACCAAAAAGTAGAAGCAGCTGGAGTATCCATCAACGGATGAATGGATATACAAAATTTAGGATTTGAATGTCATTCAGCCTTAAAAACGAAGAAACTGACAGAAGGTACAACATGGACAAAACTAGGCAACATTATGCTAAATGAAAGAAGCCAGTCACAAAAGGGCAAATACTGTATGATAATTCTTATATGAGATTCCTAAAGCAGTCAAGTACTTAGAGATGGGAAGTAGGGCGGTGGTTGCCAGAGACTAGAGGAAGAGCGAGGGGGACTTAGTGCTTAATGGGTGCAGAGTTTCAATAGGGAATATGAAAAAAGTTCTGAGAGTTCCCATTATGGCTCAGTGGAAATGAATCTGACTAGCATCCATGAACGTGAAGGTTCGATCCCTCGCCTTGCTCAGAGAGTTAAGGATCTTGTGCTGCTGTGAGCTCTGGTGTAGGTTGAAGACACGGCTTGGATCTGGTGTGGCTGTGGCTATGGCATAGGCCAGTGGCTACAGCTCTGATTGGACAGCTAGCCTGGGAACTTCCATATGCTGTGGGCTTGGCCCTAAAAATACAAAAAAAAAAAAAAGTTTTGGAGATGGATGGTGGTGGTGATTGCGCAACAATGTGACTATACTTAACGCCATAGAATTGTATATTTTAAAAATATTTATTTATCGGAGTTCTGGTTGTGGCACAGTGGTTAACGAATCCGACTAGGAACCCTGAGGTTGCGGGTTCAATCCCTGGTCTTGCTCATTGAGTTAAGGATCTGGCGTTGGCGTGAGCTGTGGTGTAGGTCACAGACATGGCTCAGATCCCACGTTGCTGTGGCTGTGGCGTAGGCCGGTGGCTACAGCTCCGATTGGACCCCTAGCCTGGGAACCTCCATATGCTGTGGGAGTGGCCCTAGAAAAGGCAAAAAGACAAAAAGACCAAAAAAAAAAAATTTATTTATTTGTCTTTTTAGGGCCACACCTGCGGCTCAGGCTAGAAAATGTAGCTGCAGCCTACACCACAGCCACAGCAAGTTGGGATCTGAGCCACGACCTACACCATAGCTTACAGCAATGCCGGATACTTTAACCCACTGAGCAAGGCCAAGGATTGAATCAGTATCCTCATGGATCCTAGTCTGGTTCATTAACTGCTGAGCCATGATGGGAACTCCTAGAAGAGTGTGTGTGTGTGTGTGTATACATATATATCTATTTATATATATTTGCTATTTTTAGGGCTGCAGGTGCAGCATGTGGAGGTTCCCAGACTAGGGGTCCAATAGAAGTTACAGCTGCCGGACTACACCACAGCCACAGCAACACCAGATCCAAGCCGAGTCTGCGACCTAGACCACAGCTCACGGCAATGCTGGATCCTCAATCCACTGAGCAAGGCCAGGGATTGAACCTGCAACCTCATGGTTCCTTGTCGGATTCATTTCTACTGAGCCACGATGGGAATGCCTAGAAGTATATATTTTAAAATGGTTAAAATGGGAGTTCCTGTTGTGGCTCAGCAGAAGGGAATCCAACTACTATCCATGAGGTTGCGTGTTCAATTCCTGGCCTTGCTCAGTAGGTTGGGGATCCGGCATTGCCGTGAGCTGTAGTGTGGTGTCAGACTCGGCTTGGATCTGGTGTTGCTGTGCCTCCTGTGGTTTAGGCTGGCAACTGTAGCTCTGATTTAACCCCTAGCCTGGGAAACTCCACAAACCTTGGGTGCAGCCATATAAAAGAACAACAACAACAACAAAAAAAGGTAAATTCTATTTACATATATTTTACCAAAAGAGAAACAAAAACAAACACTACTCCTTTCCTTCTAGTCCCTCCCACCTCCTTTTTAAATGAAAATTTGGGGATTTCTTACCCCATAAATTATCAACAACATTTTTCCCCCATGGTAACTATAATCATTGTATTATTTTCCTGGTAAATATAATAATTACAGTTGTATGTGCTTTAATTATACATTTAAATAGATGTACTATTCACCATCCCTCCTTTTATACCTCAATTTCCCTCTATGTAAATCCTTCCCCCCACCCTCCTTTGTAAGGCTGCACCTGTGGCGTATGGATGTTCCTGGGCTTGGGGTTGAATCAGAGCTGCAGCTGTTGGCCTAAGCCACAGCCACAGCAATGCTGGATCCAAGCCACATCTGTGACCTATGTCGAAGCTGGTGGCAATGCTGCATCCTTAACACACCGAACAAGGCCAGGGATCAAAACCGAATCCACACAGAGACAACATTGGGTCCTTATCCCCCTGAGCCACACTGGGAACTCCTACCCTCTATATACATATTGTTTTTTTTGTTTTTTGGGTTTTTTTTGGTCTTTTGTCCTTTTAGGGCTGCACCTGCAGCATATGGAGGTTCCCAGGCTAGGGGTCTAATCAGAGCTGCAGCCGCCAGCCTACGCCAGAGCCACAGCAACACCAGAGCCGAGCCACGTCTGTGATCTACACCACAGCTCATGGCAACGCTGGATCCTTAATCCACTGAGTAAGGCCAGGGATCGAACCCACAACCTCATAGTTCCTAGTAGGATTCGTTTTCTACTCTATGCCTAGCCTCCCTTCCTTAGTCATCCAGCCTGAGGGCGGCTTCTGTTTCCACCAGGCCTGAGCAGCCTGTGCCTCCTCTTCCTTCCACATGGCCCTGCCTCCTGTCCCCTTTCTGTCTCCTTCCCTTTTACCCCTCCCCCCATCCCTGGCCCTCACTATTCTCTTTCTTCCTCCCTTCTCCCTTTCCTTTTAGAGCTGGCTGACAGGCGAGTTTGTAGGTTGGCATATCAGGCTCCGCATCTGGTCTCTGGCTGCCCTGGTCCCTGGGTGGCCAAGAACACAGTATTCCTTTCTGCACTGCTCCATATACTGGCTGGTTTTCAGAACATGCAGCCCATTGCCCAGCCTCTCAGAAGCTCCGCCCCTGCCAGCAACCCGACAGAACTCAAAGTTCCAACCTATGCTTTCTTCCTATAGACAACCCGTTTATTTCCTACTCTGACATCTCGGAAGGGTGGGTGAGACTAAATCTCTTACATCAGTGTCTAGATGGAGCATTTGCAGGTTCAGGCCAAGACGTTATGAGTTGCATTTTTATTGCTTTCCCAATCCCTGTGTGCAGATTTTATTGTGCTAGGAGTTTAAAATGTAATAAACAAGAAGAAAAAAAATTTTTTTAAGTCACTATGGCTAAAGACTCCAGCCTAACAAAATCTTAACAGATCCTTGTAAGTCCTGTTGCTGGGGAGTATTTGTCCAACAGACCTGGAACAGTTTAAAAAAGGAGGAGTGGGGGTTTGGTTAACATGAAAGAAACACAAAGATTTTTCATCTGGCTCTCGGGGAGTCCAGAGCCACAGAGGGAACAAGAAAAGAAAGAGGGGATTGAGCATTTTTGCAAACAAATGATAAAACTGCCTTTTAAAGAAGGGGGGGCACCCCTTGTCCAAACAAGATTTTTGCCAGGGTAGGAAATCATTTCTGCAATTGTTTACAATGCTCAAGCAACCCGTCCAAAGTCAACATGGCCTGGGAGCGTTGCCCTGGAGCCTCCTGCTCTTTGCCAGCCGCCTGCCAGCTCGGGCTCAGCTATTTCTGGGACTTAGTTCCCTCCCTTGAAAAACAAACTGTGGCCCTCACTGTCATTCCCAATAAAACCCCCAGTTTTCTGCAGCCTTCATCATGTTTTCCAAAAGAGTTGTCCAGCTGGGGGCCTGGATGCTGGGTGTCTGAGAGCCAGAGATGGGAGAAGCCTTTCATTTGCAAGGTGCCAAGGTGGAAATTTCCATTGCCCTCCAAGATGGCTACACCTGTGGCCAAAGAAATCTAGCGTGTCACCAAAGAGGAGACCCTGGCCAATGGATGTCCTGAAATGTATACTCCTTCCTACAGTTTGTTCCACAAATCCACAGCAGAGTTTGCCTTTACTGAAAAGTGCTGTGATTACTTGTACATCTAGCTAACACTTTCATGTACAAGAGACTTCTACTTCTGTCATCTTATTTGATCTCCACCATGAGAAAGACATTGTTAAACTCATTTAATTAATCCATCTAGGGAGTTCCCCTTGTGGCTCAGCAGGTTAAGAACCTGACATAGTCCCAGTGAGGTTGTGGGTTTGATCCCTGGCCTCACTCAGTGCGTTAAGGATCCAGCCTTATCATAAGGTGCAGCTTAGGTTGCCAGTGTGGCTTGGATCCCATGTTGCTGTGGCTGTGGCATAGGCCTGCAGCTAGAGTTCTGATTTGACCCCTAGCCGGGGAACTTCCATATGCCAGAGATGTGGCCCTAAAAGGAAAAAAAATTAATCTATTTGTTTGTTTTGTATTAATAATACAGTCTCGTGATGTGAAAATTTTAATGTGAAAATAAAGCCTCTCTTGCACTCTCTCCCCCATCCTGTGTCTACTTGCCCGTGGGTAACCACTGTTGTTCATTTCTTGTATGTCTTTCCTGAAAAGCTTTACGCATTTGTTAGCAACTTGGAGTGGTGCAAGGAAAGAGTGTTGTAACTGAGACAGAAGTATCCCAGGCACTAGTCCTAGCTCTGCCTCTGATCTGCTGTGTGACATTATGCATGCCACTCTCCCTCTCTGAACTTGTGTCACTTGTGAAAATGGGAAAACTGACAGCTAATGTTCCTGAGGCTTGTATGTGTTACATCTGTTGATTGACTTAAGTTCACCACAACCCTCTAAGGGAGTATTATTAGTCCCATTTTTTCCAATGAGAAAACTGAGACACAGAGAAATTAAATGACTTACCCATGTCATAGCTAATTAGAGGACAGCCTGTGTTTTAGGAAGCGAGGCAGTCTCACAGTAGAGCACATTACACTGCCACTCATTGATGGTATTGACAGTATTAATAATGGCTTGAGGCAGGAGGCTGAGTCCGAGGGGTTCCTCCCAAGTCTGATATCTACGGTTCTGTGTCCAGGTCCTGTGAAACTCCGGCCAGGCAGCTCTGACTCACGCAAACTCATTTAGATAGACAGCTGGCAAAGAGCTCAAGGCAGCAGGAAAAGGCTCAAGCACAAACCTGTGTCAGCCCAGTGTCTCCCTCTCTGGGAGGACAACTCCTTAAAGACAATTTTTTATAAATTTTCATCAAAATTACTAATGTACATAACTTAGTCAACTAGTCAACCCCAACTATTTGGAGTCTTATAACAAAAAGATAGCATTCCAGAACAACCCCTTAATCCTTCTAGCTACTTTTTTATGTATTTATCTCTATTATTTGAAATCTGGGATTTCTGTAAAGGGCTGAAGTAAATGCTTTTAGCTTTGTGAACCATATGGTCTTTGTTGCAACTAGTCAGCTCTCTTTGTAGTTAGAAAAAAATGTAGGCAATATAGGTAAATGAGTAAGTATAGATATGTCCCAATACAAATTTATACACAAAACCAGATTTACTTGAAGTTCTCTTGTGGTGCAGTGGATTAAGCTTTCAGCATTGTTACTGCAGCATCTTGGGTCACTACTGTGGTGTGGGTTTGCTCCCCACTCTGGAAACTGACATACCATAGGTGCGGCCAAAAAATTTTTATTCTATTTATAAAAACGAACTTGACATGTGGGCTATAGTTTGTTGACACCAGTTCTGATTGCTTAAACTTCTATTTCTTAATTTTCTTAATTTGTAATTTTAGGCAGCACCCATTGATTTTCTATTAGAGCAGATAAGAATGTGCCTTCTCCAAAGTTGTTTATCCTCCCAAGTCATCCTGATAGAGTTATGGCATAATTATCAGTTAAATCAACATTCAATGTTTGCATTATTATGACTGAGTAAATACTGTTCTCAGCTGAGTCAAATAGTATTATCATGTGACATTTCCTTCCTCAGACAGCTTTTGTTTTTACTTGGCATTAATAACTATCTCATTTTTTTTATGTTTTTGTTTTTTTCTTTTTTTAATTGCATAGTTTCTTTGACCTTCAATACCCTCTCTCAGACAGTTTTCTAGTTGTGGTTAAACAGATAACGTATCAGTGGTTTTTTTTGTTTGTTTGTTTGTTTTTTGCTTTTGTCTTGTTGTTGTTGTTGTTGCTATTTCTTGGGCCACTCCCGCGGCATATGAAGGTTCCCAGGCTAGGGGTTGAATCGGAGCTGTAGCCACCGACCTACGCCAGAGCCACAGCAACTCGGGATCCGAGCCTCGTCTGCGACCTACACCACAGCTCACGGCAACGCCGGATCGTTAACCCACTGAGCAAGGGCAGGGACCGAACCCGCCACCTCATGGTTCCTAGTCGGATTCGTTAACCACTGCGCCACGACGGGAACTCCTTGTTTTGTTTTTTCCAATGCCATTGTTTTACTGAAGTCCCTCCTCGAGCCCTCCAGCCCCCTGCCCCACTGTGGTCTGGGTACTCTCTGGGTTTGGGCTCAGTTCTTATCCTGGGAAGAAAGGAGAAATCCACTTGATCTCGTTTCTGTGTTGGATCTCTTTTTTCCCAGATCCCATGTCTTCTTCTCTGAGTTACTGTCTCATTTTGCTGGAGCACATCCTCTCGTAACTTCCTGAGAAAATGGTACATGGGAGGTAAAATTTTGAAATTGGTATAAATGAAAACATCTTTAATCTACCATCATTCTCAAATGATAGTTTTGCAGGGTGTAGAATTCTAGACTGGAAATCATTTTTTTCTCAATATTTTGGAGCATACAGGTTGTTAGAAGTCTGATACCTTTTCGTTACTCAGTTCTCTTTATGCAGTCTGTTTTTTCTTCTGTAGAACTTTTTACATTCTTCTCTCTATTCTTAATGTTCTGTGATTTCAGCATGATGTAACTTGGTGAGGCCTAACTTCTAGACATTGTGCCAGGCATTCTGTGGACCCTTTTAATTTGAAAATTCATGTCCTTTATTTCTGAGAAATTTCTTCATGATATTTCTTTCACAATTTCCTCTCCTCCATTTTCTCTTTTCTTTCTTTCTGAAACTCCAATTCATTGGCTTTTAGACCTCTTGGATTTATTCCTTAATTCATTTTTTTTCTGTTTTCTGCCTTTATCTTTTAAATTTATTTTTGCTGGAATTTCCTAGACTATAACTTCCAATCCTTCTATTTAAATTATTGTTGTTGTTGTCTTTTTAGGGCCGCACCTACGGCATATGGAGGTTCCCAGGCTAAGGGTCAAATCAGAGCTGCAAATCTACACCACAGCTCATAGCAACATTGGATCCTTAACCCACTGAGCAAGGCCAGGGATCAAACCTACATCCTCATAGATGCTAGTCAGATTCTTTTCTGCTGAGCCACGATGGGAACTCCTCCTCTAAGTTCTTACTTTCTGTTTGTTTTATTCTGTCTTTAATGTTGGAGGCTTTCTTCAACTTATCAGAAATTGTCTATTCTGATTAAAGAGTAAGTCACTGAAAATTTTTCTATATTTGTAGAGAAGTTGTCAGCTGGCGGGCTACAGCAAAGGGAATAGGTCAGAGAGAGTATTTTTTGGAGGAAATCCTTAAGTGTTATTATCAACCAGGCCTCTTATTTTTAGCCTTCTGCATTACCTGGTACCCTAGTAACTGAGTGTTTCCAGGTTTCTACAGGATAAATTAGCTTGTGTCTCATGGTACCATCAATGTACAGTTTCTTTTTTATATCTATCTATCTATCTATATTGATCTATATCGATCTTCTATCTATCTAACTATTTATTTTGCTTTTTAGGGCCACACCCATGGCACATGGAAATTCCCAGGCTAGGGATCAAATTGGAGATGCTGGCCACAGCCACAGCCACACCAGATCTGAGCTGGGTCTGCAACCTGCACCATAGCTCACTGCAACACTGGATTCCCGACCCACTCAGCAAGGCCAGGGATCGAACCCACATCCTCATGGATACTAGTCAGATTCATTTCTCCTGCACCACAACAGGAACACCAATGTACAATTTCTTAAGAGGTGGCTTCTTCTACCCTGGTAAGACAGACTGGATCCCTGTATCAGCTTTTCATCCCCTTAACATATTGGTAACTCTTTCTCCTGATTGTTTCCATTCTTTGTACTCTTGTCTTTGTGGGCCTAAAGTTTGCTCTTAACTGCAGTGCCCCCTAACTGGTCTCTTGCTTCCATCCTTGTCCCTTTATTTATTTTTTTTTTTAATTTTTTTTTTGGTCTTTTTTTTGCTATTTCTTGGGCCGCTCCCGCGGCATATGGAGATTCCCAGGCGAGGGGTCCAATCAGAGCTGTAGCAACCAGCCTACGCCAGAGCCACAGCAACGCGGGATCCGAGCTGCGTCTGCAACCTACACCACAGCTCACGGCAACGCCGGATCATTAACCCACTGAGCAAGGGCAGGGATCGAACCCGCAACCTCATGGTTCCTCGTCGGATTGTTAACCACTGTGCCACAACGGGAACTCCCATCCTTGTCCCTTTAGACTCTATTATCTATTGCTTTAGAGAGCAATCCTTTAAATGTGTAAGTCACAATACCAGAATGTGGACATGACATAGCACATTGCCCTAACCTTTTTGATGGTCAAAACATCATAAAAAGGGGAGTGTGGGAGTTCCTGGTGGCTCGGCAGGCTAAGGATCCACCATTGTCCTTGCTGTGGCATGGGTTTGATCCCTGGCTACATGCTGCAGCCAAAAAACGGGGGGTGGGGGGTGGAGTGAGGAATGGGGTGAGAGACTGTCCTAGATTTAAAATATTTAGAAAACATACTAAAAAAAATGCAGCGTCTGATCCTGCATTAAACAATCCAACGCATTTTGGAATAATTGGTGAAATTTGAATACAGGTATGAAAATCATTAATTTTGTCAGGAACAATCATGATATCATCATTGTGTAGGAAATGTCTTCATTTTCTGGAGATGCATATTTAATTATGAAATGTTACAATATCTGGACTTTCCATCATGGCTCAGCTGTTAACAAACCCAACTAGTATCCATGAGGACTTGGATTTGATCCCTGGCCTCACTCACTGGGTTAAGGATCCAGTGTTGCCGTGACCTGTGGTGTAGTTCGCAGATGTGGCTCAGATCTGGCATTGCTGTGGCTCTGGTTAGGCCAGTGGCTGCAGCTCCAATTCCACCCCTAGGCTGGGAACCTCCATATGCCACGGTGCCACGGGTGCGGCCCTAAAAAAAAAAAAAAAAAAAAAAGACCTTTCCTGACCTTTTGTCTAAAATAGCATTTCCCTTCTTTGCCATGGCATCTCCTGTTCCCCCTTTCCTGCTTTTGTTTATTCACACCTGCCTTTTTAAAAAGCATGCTAAAATGTACCTAAAGTGAAATTTACCATTTTAACCATTTTAAAGCATACAATTTGGTGGCAGTAATTACATTCACATTGTTGTCAAACCATCACGACCATTGATCTCCAGAACTTTTTCGTCTTCCCCATCTGAAACTCTGTACCCATTAAACACTAACTCCTCATTCACCCCTCCCCCAACCCCCTCTCACCACCCTTCTACTTTCTGTCTCTTTGAATTTGACTGCTGTAGATACCACATGTAAGTGGAATCATGCTGTGCTTGTTCTTTTATGTCTGGCTTATTTCACTTATCATAATTTCTTCAAGGTTCATTTATGTTGTAGCATGTGTCAGAATTTCATATCGCCTGGCAGAGCTTCTGTGCCTGCCCGCTTGCATCTCTCATAAGCTTCCTATCTTAATAAATCTATTTCTTGCCTATCGCTTTGTCTCTTGCTGATTTCCTTCTGCACGGAGGCATGAAGCACCTGAACCTCAGTGATGATGTGGTCATCCCTGAAGGCATGATAGCAGACCTTATCGCAGGCTTGGCCACCACCTCATTGGGATCCTGCCAATAGCAATCAGGAAAAGCAGTTCAAGGAATTGTCCTGACAGCAGCCAGGTCAAGTACTCTCTTGCTGGATACCATGGAGGAGCTACTACTCCAAGAAAGAGGAAGAGGGAGTCTTTTCCCACACTCCACTTTTTCCTTGGATTATAAAAGTATAGCCCACCTAATCCTCGGGGCAGAGCCTCCTTGCCTGCTTGCTTGCATCTCTCACAAGTGTCCTATCCTAATAAATCTATTTCTTGCCTTAAAAAAAAAAAAAAAAAAAAGGATTTCATGTCACCTGCTTTTTTTTTTTTTTTTGCTTTTTTGGGCCGTACCCTGGGAGTATGGAAGTTCCCAGGCTAGGGGTTAAATCAGAGCTACAGCTGCCAGCCTGTGTCACAGCCACAGCAACGGCAGGATCTGCGCCATGTCTGCGACCTACACCACAGCTCATGACAATGCTGGATCCCCCACCCACTGAGCAAGGCCAGGTACTGAACCCACATCCTCATGGATACTAGTTGGATTTGTTTCCACTGTGCCACAACAGGAACTCCATGCATTTTGTCTATTTCTTTGTTCATTTGCTCATGATCATTATTGCCTCCCCTCCTGGTCCCCGCTGAGAGAGAAGGGTGCAAGAGCTCTGTCTGTTTTTCTTGTTCATCTAGAGCAGTGCCTGGGCACAAAGTAAGCATTCAGTAAATATTTGTAGAGTAATTTGCCTTCAGTTGTGGCAATTTCCTTTTTTTTTTGCATAGAGCTGGGCTTCTTCCCTGAGCATGACTTGTCCATTCAGCAAGCAATTTTTAGCTCCCACTATGCTGAACACTCTGGGGGATAGAAAGATAAGCCAGTGAAACCCATGTGTCTGGGAGGTTAAGAGTGATAGGGTAGATAACTATTTTCATAATAACAATGAGATTTGCTTTTGGGGTGTCTCCCTCCAATTCTCAATCTAATCTATGTGTTTCTTTTTTTTTTCTTTTTCTTTTTTTTTTGTCTTTTTGGGGTTGCACCCATGGCATATGGAGGTTCCCAGGCTAGGGACTGAATCAGAGTTGCAGCTGCCGGCCTATACCACAGCCACAGCAACTCCATATCCGAGCCTCGTCTGCGACATACACCACAGCTCATGGCAATGCCGGATCCTTAACCCACTGAGCGAGGCCAGGGATCGAACCCACAGCCTCATGTTTCCTAGTCAGATTTGTTTCCGCTGTGCCATGACAGGAACTTCTCAATATATGTGGTTCTGATGGACCCATCTTACCCTCTGGCTTTAAGGAAACACAAGCAACCTCGGCCTGCCGGTAAGACCCAGGCCTGGGACTTTTGTTGTAATCACTGTGAAAAATGAAGCCATTCCACTGAGACTGTAGAACTGGGAGAAGATTAGCCTCAAGATATGAAAACCCGTTGTATTAAAAGTTTATGTTTGAGGGAGTTCCCATCGTGGCACAGTGGTTAACGAATCCGACTAGGAACCATGAGGTTGAGGGTTCGATCCCTGGTCTGGCTCAGTGGGTTAAGGATCTGGTGTTGCAGTGAGCTGTGGTGTAGGTTGCAGATGTGGCTTGGATCTGGCGTAGCTGTGGCTGTGGTGTAGGCCGGCGACTATAGCTCCAATTTGACCCCTAGCCTGGGAAGCTCCATATGCCTCCAGTGCGGCCCTAGAAAAGACAGGGAAAAAAAAAAAAGTTTGAGAATGATAATGGCACAGGAGAAAACAGAATGAAGAAATGAACAAAATGAGGAGTTCTCTAGTGGCCTAGCATCTCTAGAATCTGGCATTGTCACTGCTGCGGGACAGTTTTGATCCCTGGCCCAGGAACTTCCACATGCTGTGAGCATGGCCAAATAAATAAAATAAAATGTTAGCTCTGTTTAAAAAAAGAGAGAGAGAGAGATGGACAAAATGAAACTGAGTCTTAATAACACTGATTTCCTGGATCCAGCCATGCCTGAAGGCAAAGATCTAGTTCCTGGGATTGTCAGCTTTGTGAGCCAATAATTTCTCAACCCCTTCCCACTTATTTGTTATTAGTCAAAGTAATTTGACTTGGGGAATTCCCTTTGTGGCTCAATGGTTAACAAATCCAACTAGGATCCATCAGGACATGGGTTCAATCCCTGTCCTCACTCAGTGGGTTAAGGATCCGGTGTTGCCCTGAGCTGTGGTGTGGGTCAAAGATGAGGCTCAGATCCAGTGTTGTTGTGGTTGTGGCATGGGCTGGCACCTGTGGCTCCGATTCAATCCCCAGCCTGGGAACTTCCATATGCCGCAGGTGCAGCCCTAAAAAAAAAAAAAAAGGAAAAAAAGAAAAGAAAAGGTAATTTGATTTGAATTGGATTTCTATTCCTGACTGTATGAGGGAGGTGGAAAAATGGGAAGTGGGTTGACTCTTGGACAATGTGTAAGGAAATCCCTTCTGCAGAGGGAGGACCAGCTGCTTTCTGTGTTAGGAATCTCAGAACTGTTATCCAGGAAAAAGTAAAGGAGCTTGCGTGTTCACTCAAGGAAGAGAGGCCTCTGGGAGACGGGGCTATATCTTTAAATATGTAAAGAGCTATCATATGGGAGGGAAATTAGATTTACACTAGATGATCAAAAGGGAATACCAGGAACAACAGATGAATGTTTTCAGGAAAATGATGTCAGTTGAGTTCAAAGAAAAAATTTCGAGGAGTTCCCGTCATGGCACAGTGGAAACGAATCTGACTAGGAACCATGAGGTGTCAGGTTTGATCCTTGCTCAGTGGGTTAAGGATCCGGTGTTGCCGTGAGCTGTGGTGTAGGTCCCAGATGTGGCTCGGATCTGGCTTGGCTGTGGCTATGGCATAGGCAGGCAGCTCTAGCTCTGATTCAAGTCCTAGCCTAGGAATTTCCATATGCCGCAGGTGCAGCCCTAAAAAGAAAAAAAAAGGAAAAAACATAAAAAGAAAAAAATTTGAGGTCTGAGGAGCAGCCCACAAGTGGTGAATTGGGAGCAAATGGGTCCAAGGGTGGGACGTATACAGTAAGAAAAAAGGGGAGCCCTGTATGGGTCTCATTCTAGACAATCCTTAAGTTCCATTTGGTCTGGAGCTGGGGACTCTACCTGTGGTGACTAATGCAGGCAGAGTAAGTTTGTCCTGGGACCCCACACCCTTCCTGAGGCAATGCAAGGGTCTATAAAGAGGCCACAAAATGAAACAGGAGGGCAGTGGGCAGGGCAAACCTTTAAAAGAATGACATAGCTCTTGAGGACGAAACTGGTTGAAACCAACTAGGTCCAAGACGGTGGTTCAACTTCCAGTAGACCTGGAGCTTCATTATCCGATCGTTGTTAATACATCAGCCTGCACAAGGACATGCCCACAGGTGCCGTGACAGTTCCAAGGCCAAAAAACGGGCAGTGGCACAATTCCTGGAAATCCCCGCCCCTTCCCCAAAGTAGTTGGAATAATCTTCTCACTAGCCTATGAAATTACCCAGCCCATAAAAACTGACCACTCCATATTTCAGGGCCACTGTCAAGCCTTTGGGGACAGACCATATTCAGTCTATGGAATGTATATGTTCCAGGCAGCTTTCACCTTCTGGGATGGCCCACACTCTATCTATCTCTATCGGTAAATTTACTTATTGGAATTCCTGTCATGGCTCAGCAGAAACCAATTTGACCAGCACCCATGAGGACGCAGGTTTGATCCCTGGCCTTAGCTTAGTGGGTTAAGGATCCAGCATTGCTGTGAGCTGTGGTGTAGGTCATAGATGTGACTCGGATCCTGCACTGCTGTGGCTCTGGTGTAGGCTGGTGGCTACAGCTCTGATTCGACCCCTAGCCTGGGAACCTCCATATGCCATGGTTGCAGCCCTAAAAAGACAATAAATAAATAAATAAATAAATAAATTACTTATTACCAAACACCTTGCCTCTTGCTAAATTCCTTCTGTGTTGAGACATAAAGAACCCGAACTTCAGTAAGTCCTGAGCTTAGGTGTGTGATTTCAATTACAAGACGGTGGGTTCATGTTCTGTGGGTTCAAGTCCCAATCTGAGTTACCTGTCTCCCGTGGTCCCTCAGGCCTTGCTTTTGAACCAGTACCCAATGGTCAGAAGGTGTTTCTGGATAAGAAGAAAAGCTATAGTGTCATAGAAAATACATTTTCTGGGGTCATTGTGATATAATAGGAATAGTTTGGGCTTTGGAGTCAGACAGAACCAGGTTCAAACTCTGATTCTACTTTGGATCAGTCACTCAATTTTCCAGAGTCTCCATTTCCTCATTTATAAAAGGAAGATGAAACTTTCTTTTTTTGAAAGGGGGGGGTCATACTCTGAGAAGTTCTCAGGCCAGGGTTCAAACGCGAGCCACAGTAGTGACAATTCCAGTTTCTTAATCACTAGGCCACTAGAGAACTCAATTTCTTAATGGGGTCTTTTTGTAAGCAGGTAGGGTAGGGGGGTTCCCAGAGTAAAAGAACTCTTTTTTTTTTTTTTTTTTTTGGTCTTTCTAGGGCCACAGCCGCGGCATATGGAGGTTCCCAGGCTAGGGGTCAAATCAGAGCTGTAGCTTTCTGCCTACACCACAGCCACAGCAACACGAGATCCGAGCTGTGTCTGCAACCTACACCACAGCTCATGGCAACGCCAGATCCTTACCCACTGAGCAAGGTCAGGGATCGAACCCGCATCCTCATGGCTGCTAGTTGGGTTCATTAACGGCTAAGCCATGATGGGAACTCCGTAAGAGGACTCTTACATTATGTTTCCTGATTTTGGCCTAAGCCATTTTGCGATCTAAGTCTGGCTACAATGCTTATCCTTGAATAGGTCTCAGTAATTAATGATCTTAAGGGAACTAAAGAGTGTAGGAACACATGACGGTTATCAGGCAAGAGAACTATCAATAGCACAGATAATGTATCAGTTGTGGAGACTCCCAGTTCTCTTTCAAGGGTAAAGTTATCCTCAAGTTCAACCACCAGATCAACTAGAACCTAAGGGATGATGATGTCGACTTTTTTGACCCTTGTGACCTCAGTCAACCAAGGCTTGGACTCTGTTGAACTTTGCCCCAATTCTATGCTTAATTCATCTCTGCTCAAGCTCCTTCACGAATATGCATACATCTCCCAAGCCCCTTCACAAATATGCATGTATCCTTAGCTTAAAAATTCCCCAATTTTGTAGTTTGGGGAGACAGGGCTTTGGGAAAGCTCTCCAGTATTCTCCCTCCTAGGTGCAAGTAATAAAGTCTTCCTTTTCCTTATCTTTGGCTTGGTTATGTCTTTTGGCTCAACACTTACCAGGAGGTAAACCCAGTTTTCAGGTAACATTTTGAGGATAAAGATGATACTATTAGATACTCAGTATAGAGAATGGATGTAATTGGAAGAATGGAAAAATATTTAAATAATGATTGCTAGAAGACCAAAGGACCTTCAAAACCCAAAGGTGGCCTTTACATAGTTGGTTTTTAGGTACAAGGAGGCTAGTGTGAGAGAGAGAGATATTTTAGGGGGAGGGTGTCTAAGAGAGTATCAAGAGTAGTTGGAGGTTTACAAAGCTTTGTGTGGGAGATTCTGCTAGTCGCCACCAAATCCATCTCCCTTCTTTCCTGGGCACATAGCTAAATTGTATTTCCTTCCCTCCCTTGTGGTTAAGAGTAGCCATGTGGCCAAATTCTCCCCAGTGGAGTGGGAGTAGCATCTGGGAGGGTGGGGGGCTCAGGCCTTAAAATCATGGACATATTTCCTCCTCTTTTCCCTTCCTACCAGATGCAACCTAGATGTGGCTAGAAAACCAGCCTCAATCAGGCAAACAGCCTCCAGAGATGACAGAGCAATAACTTGGAGGGAACCTGGGTCTTGACAAACTGTGTGCAGCCTAGCTGCCAGCCATCATGGAGTATTATGTGAGTGAAAAATAAACTCTTTTGCTACCTAAGCCATGGTTTTATCAGATCACTTTAAGGCAGTTGAGCTTTGCCTTAACATCTGGACCATCTTTTTTTTTTTTTTTTTTTTTTTTTTTTTAGGGCTGTACCCACAGTATATGGAGGTTCCTAGGCTAGGAGTCGAACTGGAGCTGCAGCTGGTGGCCTACACCACAGCCACAGCCACACAGGATCCTTAACCCACTGAGCAAGGCCAGGGATGGAAACTGTGTCCTCATGGATACTAGTCAGATTCGTTTCCACTGAGTCATGATGGGAACTCCAGGACCATCTTATGTAGGGCATCAATTTCTCAAAGTTGGTTTCCTTTCAATAAACAGTAAGCAGTTGTGATATAGTGGGGAAAGCCCTCCACTCAAAGTAAGAAATTTGGCTGCATGGTGAAAATAGTTTGTGCTTCGCATTATAACTGGCAGAAATTTCCTTTTCTTTTTTTTGTCTTTTTTTTTTTTTTTTTGCTATTTCTTTGGGCCGCTCCCGCAGCATATGGAGGTTCCCAGGCTAGGGGTCAAATCGGAGCTGTAGCCACCGGCCTATGCCAGAGCCACAGCAAGGCAGGATCCGAGCCGCGTCTGCAACCTACACCACAGCTCACGGCAACGCCGGATCGTTAACCCACTGAGCAGGGGCAGGGACCGAACCCACAACCTCATGGTTCCTAGTCGGATTCGTTAACCACTGCGCCACGACGGGAACTCCAGAAATTTCCTTTTCTGAGACTAGTTTCCTCATCTGTGAAATAGCAAGCACAGAAGTATGAGGAGTATCAGAAAGTCTCATAAATTGCTAAATGTCATACAACCTTGAGGGTCTCTCAGCGGAGGGCACTAGACCTGCTCTATCTCAGCTGAGAGGCGAGGTGGGGTCATCTGAAGAAGGGCTGGGGAACAAAAGTGGTTGGAATCTGCTGCCTTGTCTCCTGGACCGATTGGTATGCCAGAGGCCAGTGGTGGAATGTATGGACTCCTAGTCAGCTAATCGTAAAAATATGCAGAATTATAGATACAGCGAGAGCCCGTGTAACACCTTACAAAGAACAGTCTGCAGAGGAGTGCTGCCCTGAAGAACAGCCACGGCCGTCATGAGGCTGCGTCTGAGATAAATACTGGAGTTTGGCTCTAAATGCCAACATCCTTAGCTAATCTAAGTAATGCATGAGCAGGAAGAATTTGGTGGCTGGGAGCCCAAGTGGAGTTGTATAAAGAACTCTTAAGAGCAGCTGGTAACCTCGGAGCAGAAGGCCCAAGTGAATGATGGGAAATGTAACATTTAATCAAATCTGGGGGGAGAGGGGCTGCCGACAAAGTTGGGGAGTGGGGGATGGGCTCTTGGCAAGAGGTAGGCTGCTAAGGGGCCTCTCTGGCAGGGTCTCCACCACACCACAGATGGTTTTTGTCTCTGTGGTTCATTTATTATGAGTGAGATGGGCCCTTTCCGAGTCAGGAGTTCCAGATTAGAAGGTCCACCATCCTCTTGTTAAAGAGGCCTGGAGGGGCTTGGCCAAAAGTTGGGGGAATAGATGTCTCTTTGATTGAGAAGGAAGGCAGCCACTTATCTCTGATGTGATGGCCCTGTGATTCTTTTTTTTTTTTTTTTTTTGAACTGGAGAGTCCTAGAGATTATCTCATCCATTCCCCACCTCCCCCGCTGCCATCTCCAACTCTCATTTTGGAGTAGGAAACTGAGGCCCAGAGTGGGGAAACACAGTTCCCAAGGTCACACAGGAGAGTTGGGGTCCTTGGAGATCATTTCATCCAATGCGAACCATCCCACTGGTCCCTTCCCTATTATTTTACTGACATGATACCAAGGTACAGAGAAAGTGACAAACTCAATTCTAGGGCAGAAGGGAGGGTAACTGCCAGGTTTTCTGGTCCAAGTGCAGGGAATTTTGACCACCACCATTCAGCATCTTCTCAGTTGAGAGTGATGGTTGTCAAAGGACCCTCTCTGATCTGGCTTCCTGGGTCTCTCTCCTGCTGTTAGCAGCTGGGGAAGGGGTCCCTGCAAGACAGAGAGTGCTCTGCTGCTCACACCAGGTCAGATGCCTGCCCTTAAACTATTCAGCTGTGGCCAGAAGACAGGATAATTGCACATGATGGCAGATGATGGCAGCTCCTACTGCCATCAGGTGGATGGAGCAGGTGGAGGGAGCTAAGAGGAGATCATTCCCAAGAGAAGAGGATGCTGATCAGTCAATTCCCATGGACACATGTTGCAGCCTCCTTGGTCTCAACTCTCTTCATCTGTAAAATGGGGACAGTGATTATGCCACACCATACAGCTGTTTTGAAGAGTAAATATCATAATATATGTGAAGCCCCTTTTATATAAGCACCTAGTACGTTATTCTCTTATCCCTTTGTTTTTTTTCATGAGTATTTCCATAATTAGAAGCTGTTACTTTTTTTTTTTTTTTGTCTTTTTAGGGTCACACCGGCAGCATATGCACATTCCCAGGCTAGGGGTCAAATCAGAGCCATAGCTGCCAGCCTACGTCACAACCACAGGAACGCCAGATCCGAACCACATCTGTGATCTACACCACAGTTTGTGGCAACACTGGATCCTTTAACCCACTGAGCAAGGCCAGGGATGTAACTGGCATCCTCATGGATACTAGCCAGTTCTTAACTTGCTGAGCCACAATGGGAACTCCTGGAAGCTGTCGCTTTAAATTCACTTTAAAAGAGAGAGTGAAGGTAATAACCCAACTAGTATCCATGAGGTTGCAGGTTTGATCTCTGGCCCCACTCAGTGGGCTAAGGATCTGGTGTTGCTATGAGCTGTGGTGTAGGTTGCAGACACAGCTCGGATCCCATGTTGCTGTGGCTGTGGATGGAACTGCGGCTCTGATTAGACCCCTAGCCTGGGAACCTCCATATGCTGCTGATATGTCCCCCACCCCCACAAAAAAGAGAGAAAGTGAGTTTGGCCTTAAAACTTCAGTTTGAAGAAGGGGAGCAATGCGATCTAATATTTATATTTTATATTCTTTGGCCACACCTGCAGCATGTGGAAGTTCCTTGGGCAGAAGTCAAACCCGCACCATGGCAGCGACCCAAGCCACTGCAGTGACAATGCAGGATCCTTAACCCGCTGTGACACAGGGCACTCTTTAATTTTTAACTTTTAAAGATCCCTCTGGTGGTTGGGTAGAAAATCAGGCAAGGAGGTGTGGGGGAAGCAGGGAGAACGGTTAGGAAGCTATCACAATAATCCAGACAACAGATGCCTGTGGCCTAGTCCTGTGTAGGAGGAGTGAAGATGGAGAGAGAGAAATAAGACAGATTTGAGATATTTTGAAAGGAGAGTTGATAGCACTTAGAGGTCGGGAATAAGAGGCAGGCACAAATCAATAATAGCTTCCCAGTTTGAAGTTAGATTAATTGCTTTTGCAAAAACTTCATCTTAATTTTCTTTTTCCTGGGTGGTTTATTGATTGATTTTTTTTAAAAAAAAATTGTGCTTACATTTTGAATAGTCAACAGTTTCCCATGATACAAAAATCAGGATATAAAATGTGTGCAGTGAAAAATTCTCCCTCTTCCAAGCAGGTCTTCTCCCTGGAAGCAACCCAAATTTAATGTATACAGAAGCAAATACACACACACACACACACACACACACACACACACATCACATATACATATATACATATGTATACATATATATATATGGACCACGCCCACACATAAGCATAATGGAAATATTTCTCCCTTTTAATGCAAATAAGCTACTCATTTTTCTGCACCTTGATTTTTCTACTTAAGAATACATCTTGGAAATTCCCGTCATGGCTTAGGGCTTAATGAACCCAACTAGGAACCATAAGGTTGTGGGTTCGATCCCTGGCCTCACTCAATGGGTTGAGGATCCAGCGTTGCTGTGAGCTATGGTGTAGGCCACAGGCGCGGTTTGGATCCCAAGTTGCTGTGGCTCTGGCATAGGCCAGCAGCTACAGCTCCGATTAGACTCCTAGCCTGGGAACCTCCACATGCTGCGGGAGCAGCCCTAGAAAAGACAGACAAACAAACAAACAAACAAAACATCTTGAAGATTATCCCCATCCTAATTATCTACTGTTGCCTAAAAAATTACCTCAAAACTTAGTGGCTTGTGATGACAATATTACATCTCAGTTTCTGTAGGTTGGAAACCTGGGCACTGCTCAGTTGGGTCCTCTGCTCAGGGCCTCTCCCAGGCTGCCATCAAGGTGTCGACTGGGATCAGATGCCAAGTTCACTTGTAAGATTGTTGGTAGGATTCAATTCCTTGGGAGTTGCTGAACTCTTGGCTTAGTTCCCCTGAAGTCCTGGCCACATGACCACTCCAACAGGGCAGCTTACATCATCAAGGTAGGCATGCTGCGAAGGAAGAGAGCAAGTTGGAAGTCCCTAGCTTTTAGAGCCCAAGCTCCAAGTGACATCCATTAACTTTGCTGCATTCTACCTTTTGGAAGAAGGCATTAGGTCTGGTTGCTCCCCACCCCCACCCCAACCACCGCACGCATGCGCCCACACATGCGCCCACACATGCGCCCACACACAGGGAGGGGATTACTGCAAGCGTGTAAATCCTAGGCAGGTGGGGATCACTGGGAGCTGTTTCAGAAGCTGTGGACCACAAGTCTCTCACAGCACAAAATAAAAAGCATGCTCAGTCTGTCCCAACTTTCCATCATATGGATGGGCCCTTGTCCCTTTAACCAGGCTCTGCTGATAGGCTGACAAGTTAATGTCTGTATGCCCATGGTGAGGAAGCTCCTGAGAGCAGGGGTCTTGCATGTGTGGTGTGTGTAGCTGACACTCGGCTACTACTGTGCTCTTTGGGGTGTGTGGAGGGTGGAGAAAGTTTTCCGGTTCTGTCTTAAGAATGCACTGGACCAGAAAATGTTGTTTCTTCTTTATGGACCTGTGGGTGCTTTGAATGAATGTTTTGGAAGATTTGGGGAACTCCAACCCAGAGGGCTGCAAAAAACACATCTGAACATGCTCGTCACCTGGACAAGAAACTATGCAAAGGGACTATCTATCAGCTGCGACCCGGCTGGACGTACATAATGTATACACGATATCCTGGACTGTCCTGATTTTGGGCTTTCCACATGTATTCCTGTAGTTGTCCTGCTGTTGGCAAAGAGCAAGGCCACAGCCTTAGGAGGGGGGTAAATTCCACTAAAGGAAAGTTCCTACTGCCAGTCATCCTGGGAGGAAGACTGCCCTGGGGCAGAAATTGAGAACTCAGGATGCGGGACTTTGGGATGACAGGGCAGTTCCCCTCTCTCTCTCTCTCTGTTTTAAGAAAGTTGCATCTGTTCTACAGGGAAAGACGTGGTCCACGCAAACCCCAGAGGTGGTGCTGGGTGGGGCCCTGCCATGTGGAAGAAATTGGGGCTGACCAGGTAGGTGGCCCTCTGAGATCACCTGGGTACCAGCCTGGGATCTGTGGGCTCTGAGAAAACACAGTCAAGGTCATGAATATTTCTTTGTTTTACTCTTCTCCATGGTCCCCTAAATTTTGGCAGCTCCTGCTGGAAGCGGTACCCGGTTTCTGTTGCGTATGATGCATTGAGAAAGGGCCGTGGTCATGCTTGGGGCTTAGTGGCTCAGAGGAGGCCAGTGGTGGGCACAGTGGTGGCAGCCACCCACAGAGGATGGCTATGCCCAGAGGGTGTGGGGACCACTGAAGAAGCTGGAGGGGAAGAACACGAAGGGTGAGGTCTGAGGCTGTGTAACCTGGCACTGAGGGGCTCTCCAAGATAGCTTGAAACACTGCACCGGCTGGGATCCCGTCACAGCTGGTAGGGTTCAGAGTAAATTGTAATTTGAGTAATTAAAGGAAATAAGACAGTTTATTATCATTGGCTGGGGAAGTCTCAATGTTGTAGTGAAAGTAGATAATACTAATAATCTAGTGTGTCAACTTTTTTTTTTTTTTTTTTTTGCTTTTTAGGGCCCTACCTGCGGCATATGGAGGTTCCCAGGTTAGGGGTTCAATTGGAGCTACAGCCACCGGCCTATGCCTCAGCCATAGCAACCAATGCAGGATCCAAGCCATGTTTGCAACCTACACCACAGCTCACAGCAACATCGGATCCCTAACCCACTGATCGAGGCCAGGGATTGAACCCGCATCCTCATGGTTACTAGTTAGGAACTTCTAGTGTGTCAATATTTTAATAGAGCTTTTCCCTTTACAAAGCATTTTTACCAATTGATCTTCAAATAATCCTACAAAATAGGTAGAACAGGTATTAGATTAATTGTTCTTATTATTTAACAGGATGAGCCATGTGAAATCTCTATATTTATCAGTCACATGTGGTTAAATATCAACTTACATGGTTCAGATGAATATTATTATAGAAACCATAACCTATAATTATTATTGAAAATAGTAATAATAGGTACCTTTTTAAAAATTAATTAATTAATTTTTTGGCTGTACCTGTGACATGCAGCTACAGCTCCGATTAGACCCCTGGCCTGGGAACCTCCATATGCCGTGGGAGCGGCCCTAGAAAAGGCAAAAAGACAAAAAAAAAAAAGCCATTACATGCCTGAAGATTGCTAAGCTCTTATCACATTTTCTCCCTTTTGGTTCTTACAAGAACTTGCTAAGATGGAACTCTAGGATATAGCAGGGTTCCTCCTTGGCATTCCTTTAGGTCCATAAACCCCTTCCCAGAATCTGGGGATATTGGCTACTGATGTCTCAGTGCTCCTTCCCTCACAGGGTCTTGTTCTGACTACAAGTCATTGCCTCCACAAAGAAGAGGCCCGGTCCCCAGGGCAGTGTGCAGCCAGGGACTGGTTGATATAGGGATGGCACGCCTTAGCCTCTTTGCCTCATTCTGCAACCCTCTGAAGGGCCATCCCATCCCAGCTCAGAGCTTCCTGCAGGATCAGCTGAGGCCTCGGTTGCAACGACATTGGGATCAGCTTCTCCCTCTTTCCAGTCCTGTCCTCTCAATGTACCTCCCAAGAGCACTGCTTGATAAGTCTTCTGTAGACAATTCTGTCTCAGAGTCTGCTTTCAGGGAACCCAAACCAAGACAGTTTGGGCCAGAAGTGGTCCTAGGAAGCAGAAATGGGAATTTGAAGGAGAATCATTTGCCAGCCAGCCTTCAGTGAAGAGCCCCATTGCGGGTATAGAGTAAGGTTAGTCCCTGGCATGACATAGTCTCATGATTGTTAAAACTCCTTCTGGGAGTTCCCATTGTGGCTCAGTGGAAATGAAACCACTAGCATCTGTGAGGATGCGGGTTTGATCCCTGGCCTTGCTCAGTAGGTTAAGGATCCGGCATTGCTGTGAGCTGTGGTGTAGGTCAAAGACATGGCTTGGATCCCACATTGCTATGGCTGTTGTGTAGGCCAGCAGTTGCAACTCCAATTCAATGCCTAGTCTGAGAACTTCCATATTCCACAAGTGCGACCCTAAAAAGAAAAAAAAGCAAAACAGAATTCATTGCTGGTGGAGTTCCCATTGTGGCTCAGCAGGTTAAGGACCCTACGTTGTCTCTGTGAGGTTGCAATTTTGATCCCTGGCCTCAGTGGGTTACAGATCTGGAATTGCTACAAGCTGCAGCATAGTTTGCCCATGCAGCTCAGATCATGTTTTGCCATGACTGTGGCGTAGGCTACAGCTGCTGCTCTCATTTGACCCCTTGCTGGGGAACTTCGATATGTCGCAGGTGCAGCCTTAAAGAAAAGAAAATAAAAGAAAAAAACAACAACCAAAAATTCACTGCTGGTGAATTGGGTTGGGATATGGGTGTAAGGGGTCACACTAGCTGGTGCAATGTCTTTGGCAATTGAGGGAAGTAGTGAGATTTAGGACTGTGGAAATGAATGACTTTGCTGAGCCCATTGATTTGCTAGCAAGGGATAATGACAGTCTTTGAGAGAAAAATCACCCAGGCAAAGGCAAAAGTCAGAGGAACTCCTGGGCAACATTTGAAGAAATCCCACCTTCAGAGGGAGGACCAGGATTAAGACTTAATGGCAAGGAATTCCCTTCATAGCACAGTGGAAAGGGATCTGACTAGGAACCATGAGATTGTGGGTTCAATCCCTGACTTTGCTCAGCAGGTTAAGGATCTGGTGTTGCTGTGAGCTGTGGTGTAGGTTGCAGCCATGGCTCAGATCCTGTGTTGCTGTAGCTGGCGACTTCAGCTCCAATTGGACCCCTGGCCTGGGACCTCCATATGCTGCAGGTGCGGCCCTAAAAAGACACACACACACACACACACACACACACACACACACACACACACACACACACACACACACAAAAAGACACATGGCAAGGCAGGTAGAGCTTCTGAGGTGAAATTCCTAGTCCTGACAGGCCTTGTGTGTCAAGGTCAGAGCGCTGTTATGAAAGGGGTGGGAACCGGAGACCTGGGTTGGCTGTATATGAGTAAAGGCAGTTGCGAACCTTGACCTCTCAAATTCTTCTGAACCCACTGGGCATGCAGATGTGACTCACTTTTTGTTGGCAAATAGTGGTTCCCCTTCTAGGAAGATTGCACATGGTTTCCAATGAGACAGGTGCCCTCTAAGTTAAAGCTCTTCTCCCTCAGAGCCTCCCTCCACCTCCTGTCTGATGGACAACAAGAGCCAAATCCCAGCTGTGCTGGGCCTGCTAGGGGAGGAGAGGATTATACCCTAAAGGAGCTACAGGATCTGGCTCATACACAGGGGCATGAAGTGTGTGCAGAACTGAATTCTGAGGGGTCAGATCAAGAGGGAAGGAGGGCGAATTTGGCTGAGAGCAAGTGTTGATGCAGAAGCACTCTCCTGTGATAGGGATTTAGCATCTGGCCAGGAACCCAGGATGTGGTGCTAACACACTAACACACTTTAAAAATGCATTTTTTTTTTTAAATTTAGGGCTGCACCTGTGGCATACAGAGTTTCCCAGGCTAAGAGTCAAATTGGAGCTTCAGCTGCCAGCCTATGCTGTAGCCACAGCAATGTAGGATCTGAGCTGCATCTGTGACCACAGCTCACGCAACAATGGATTCCCGACCCACTGAGCGAGGCCATGGATCCAACATGCGTCCTCACAGACCCTAGTTGTGTTCGTTACAGCTGAGCCACAATGGGAACTCCAAAGATGCATTTTAGAAGCTTTGGAAAAGCATGTGCACACGAGTGAAGTAGAAGTAAGAGAGCTGCTAGGGCAGACAGTGGAGGAAGAGATCAAAAGGCTCAGAGGAGGGAGTTCCCATTCTGGCCCAGTGGAAACAAATCCGACTAGTATCCATGAGGACACGGGTTTGATCCCTGGCCCCGCTCAGTAGGTTAAGGCTCCGGTGTGGCTGTGAGCTGTGGTGTAGGTCACAGACGAAGCTCCGATCTGGTGTTGCTGTGGCTGTGGCATAGCCTGGCAGCTGTATCTCTGAATTGACCCCTAATCTGGGAACTTCCACATGCTTCATGTTTGGCCCTAAAAAAAAAGGCAATAAACAAACAAACAAATAAATAAATATTAAAACTTTGGGCTATGAGATTTAAAAAAAAAAAGGCTCAGAGGAGTGGACATGCCAGAATGTTTGCAGTACATGAGGCCAGAAAACCTACCAGTCACTCCTCTGGGAGGCCCTGGAGAACACCCTTTGTTGAAAGGGGTGGGAGGAGCTGGTGAGGGAGGGGCACAGGAGATGCCATTACAGAAGTGGGCTCTCAGATACCCATGGAGATTATAGAATCCAAGTTTAACACAGGTCGGGTGGCAGTGCTTAACCTAGAACCCAGGTAGGCACAATTATGCAGAGAGCAGAAAATCCAAGTGGCAGTCGGGATGGCCTGACTGGCAGAGGCTGTGGAGATGGTTAATAGAACACAGTGTTCCCAGAGGCAAAATAGTGCGTGGCCAACAGTTGTGTTGCTTAATTTAGACAATCAAAAGAAATCAAGGATGGATGATCAGGGGGCTGAAGGCAGCTGCCCCCAGTACAATGTCATGATTCCTTAACCTGATCCTGGGCCTGAGCCATTGATTAAAGGACATGCAACATCATGGCACAGATATTCAGTGGTATCCCCCCAAGTCCTTTTCCAAGAGAATCCATGACCATTTACTTGTGTGACTGAGCGTGAGGAAGGGAGGAATAGCAGGACTTGGGAGAATTGCTGGTGACAGGGTCTGAATTGACACTGGCATCTGGTGACCAAAAATGCCATCATGCCCCCCATTAGACTGAGGGAGTATGGGGGGCCTGGGAGTAATGGAGCCCTGGCCTTGCTCCAGCTCACAGTGAGGTCACGGGGCCGACTGTGGTTCTATATCTATTGGATGCATATGGGAATAGACACACTTGGTAGTTGGTAGAACTCCAACATTGGTTCTTGGACCTATGGACTAAGAGCTAGTGTGGTGAGGAAGGCCAGTGGAAGTCTCTAAAATGCTCCCTCTTGGGCCAGGATGGTAAGTCAAATACAGGACTGTCCCAGAGAGAGATGGCAGGAATTTGTGCCTCCCTCAACAATGAAAGAAAGCAGGGATGGTGGTCTCTGTCATGTTCCCATTTACGTCGCTAGTTGGGCCCCTACAAAAACTGGGTAAAATGGCGGATGAGAGTAAACTAGCACAAATTGAAACCCTAGCCACAGTTGTTGCTGTTGTGCTAAGTACGGGGTATTTGCTGCAGCAGAACAGCACGGCCTCCAGTGCATGGTGCATGCCCATTGATCTGGTTATTGCTTCATTTTCTCTCTCTCTTTCTTTCTCTTTCTTTCTTTCTTTCTTTCTTTCTTTCTTTCTTTCTTTCTTTCTTTCTTTCTTTCTTTCTTTCCTTCCTTCCTTCCTTCCTTCCTTCCTTCTCTTTCCTTCTTTCTTTCTCTTTCTTCCTTCCTTCTTTCTTTTCTTTTCCTTCCTTCTTTCATTTCCTTTCCTTCCCTCCCTCTCTCCCTCCTTCCTTCCTTCCTTTCCTTCTCTCTCTCT